>NC_136073.1:245106860-246601307 GCF_964261635.1 Lissotriton helveticus
TCCGGCATGCGCATTTGGAGGTCTGGAGCTCGTCGGTGAACCAGGTGGCTCTCTTGCTGGTGTGGTTGTTGGAGGGTTTCTTGAGTGGGGCGAGGGTCTTGGTGCAGTCGTCGATCCACTCTCTGAGGTTGCGGGCTGCAGTGTCTGGGTTGGTGGGGTCGGTGGGTGGGTTTTGGGCGAGGGTGGTGATCAGCTGGTCTTCGGTCACTTTGCTCCAGCAGCGGCTAGGTAGCTGTTGGGTGCGTTGGTGCATGGTTGGTTTATTGAAGGTGAAATGGATGCAGCGGTGGTCGGTCCAGTGGAGTTCAGTGGTGTGGTCGAAGGCAACGTGGGTGCCTGTGGAGAAGACGGGGTCCAGCGTGTGGCCAGCGGCATGGGTGGGTGAGGTGACGAGTTGTCTGAGGCCGAGGTTGGGGATCAGGGTGGCGGAGTGCATGTTGTTGTTCTTCTTGAGGTGGAAATTCAGGTCCCCGAGGAGGATGTAGTCCATGGAGGCGAGTGCGTGGGTGTTGGCGAGGTCGGCGATGGAGTCGCTGAATTGAGCTCGGGGTCTGGGGGGTCTGTAGATGAGTGTTCCTCTGAGGGTGGTGTAGGGGTCGGTGTGGATCCGGAAGTGCAGGTGTTCGGCGGTGTTGAGGGTGTTGTCTGCGTGGGTGGCGACCTTGAGGGTGGACTTGTGGACAATGGCTATTCCTCCTCTGGTTCCATTGGCGCGATCCCTGCGGGTGATCGTGTAGCCATCTGGGATGGCTATGGCGATGTCGGGCGCCGAGGAGTCGTTCCACCAGGTCTCGGTCAGGAAGGCCACGTCTGAGGTGGGAGTGTCGAGCAGATCCCAGTGCTCGACGGGGTGTTTGTGTGCGGAGCGGGTGTTGAGGAGTATGCAGCGGAGGTTGTTGGGTCCAGTCCTTGGAGGTTTGGTGGTTCTGTCGCAGGTGAAGCTGCAGGTGTGGCAGAAGAAAGGTCAGTGAGTCCGTTTTGGGGCGGCTTGAAAGCAGGTGTGGTTTTGGCCGGCATTGAGTGCGTAGAGGGTGCTGGCATCGTAGCGGAGTCTGGTGTTGTGGCGTTCGTGGGGTCCAGGGGTTCTGGCACTGGGCGCGGTCCAGGCGCAGACAGGCACAGACGGGCTTGCCTTTGGCGCGCCAGTGACGCGCCCGCTGCTCGGCTGCTGCGCCACCTCCATAAGAGGGGGATAGGGAGGGAGGAGCAGCTGGGTGGCGGGAGCGGCTGGCCAATGGGGACCAGGGGGGGTGGGGACGCAGGGACGCAGCGTCGGGAAGGAGCGGGAAACGGCGGCAAAACAGGCGGGCGGCAGTGAACAGGCCCGAGGCAGCTGGCGGCCGTGTGGTGGCGCGGGGAGCGACCTGCCTGCGAGCGATTCCACCCACATCTTCATACATCTATCCAATCTAACCATTTTATACCCCTCGGGTATACCCAACGCTATAGAGGGCACAGAATGGGGCTTGAGGCAGGTTTCGGTTAGAAAGCCTAGTTCAGGTTGAACTGAGGACAATAGGTCCCACACCTCAATAGAGTGTTTAGGCAGGGATCTAATATTGCACAACAGATTTTTCCATCCTTTCCGTGAATTATCAATAGGAGTGTCCATATACCGGCCAGGAGAGATTAAGGGGCATATAAGCAAGGAAAAGCTACATTTATCGCAAAACGCACTTAGTGCGTTTTTTTTATCGCTGCCTATCGCTGGATATGTTAGCGGAGAAAACATGCTATTAGCAACGTTTTTCTCCATTGTGCTAAAATATCCAGCAATAGCGGCAAAATGCGTGAATATCGCTGGAAATCCAGCAATATTCACACATTAACGCCAATGGGGGCTTAACCTGACAATCCACCTCCCATTGAATACACAGGTAAGTCATCCTATTGGCAGGCGTTAGATTCTAGAGATAATCGCGCTTAGCGCAAATTTTTTTATCGCTATGCCTGTGTTGCTAATAGGCGATAGCTGTGTTAGCGACTGCTTTCAGTAGCTAACAGTTTGGGTACGCCCACTTTGCATGTCATTAGCGATAAATATCGCTGACATGCAAAGCGGACCCCAAACCGGTCGCTATTGCCTAAAAGTTGTCGCTTTAGCGTCAGCTTGCTGATAGGGCAATAAAAATATCGCCGCTTTAGCGGCAAAAAGTGCCGCTAAAGCGGCAATATTGCCCTTGCTAATATGCCCAATAGTTTGCCTGGAATCTGCATGCTCGACAAGAAAATTGGCCTTCAGGGTCTGGCCAGATCTCTATCTGGCATAGAGGCGGTGCATTGGTCTGTAAATCCATTAAATCCTGTCTGGAGTAGTGAATTTGCCTGGACGGACCTTCGGCCCTTGATGCGCTGTTAAGAGGTCCTTGTAGGTAGCTGAGAGGGAGGGGCTGCAGCTTCAGGAGAAGGGGCATCTATTGAGATTTTTTTTATGCAGACAACCCTTGAATGGGTCAAGCCTATGCAAATTAGAGGGGCATCGTCCATTCCCCTTCTGCCTAGGGCGGCAGGGCCACAAAAATCCTGGAACCAGCCCTGGTGCTAGGTACCCTGAAATGGGGAAGAGATCAGGACTGCTGTGCTGCAACTGTTTTTTGGATGTTGCGCTGTTCGTTTAGTAACCCCTTTCCCTCCTCTACCCAGTTGTTGACCGCACACCACTTATTTCCGCTGCATCCAAGTAACCTCACCAATCAGGGTGGTACCCTAGACTTTCACTGCATCCGCTCTTCTCCAAATACTCTTAACTACAATCTACTGTGTAAACCGTAAAACGGCTACAATTGTACAACTGTTACCACCACTAGAAATGTAAGACTTAAATTGTTACTCGTACTCTGAAAATCCATATAACTCTAAAGCGCCCCAACCCACTCGGCGATCATATGTGAGCTATACAGGAAACAAACAAAGGAATGTCTGACTAAAGGTGAAGTGTTCAGAGTAAGGCAACCCAGTACAAAGCGTCTTCGCTCTGTCACACGCTCAGCGTCCCAGCCCCTCCTCGGTGCGCGCGGACACTTACCTGACTTGGGGTAGGTGACGATGACGATGTCGTTGACCTGGAAGTCGAAGTTCCGGGCACGCTCCAGTGACTCGAGCGTGTGGAGTTCACCGGGGAAGTTGACGCCGGCGAAGGTTTCTGTGACGTCCAGCCGAGCCATCTTCCTCTCTGCTCGCACAAGGGCGCGAGATGCGGTCTGAAACTTTCGAGAGCTGCAGCTCAGCCCGCAACGGAAACCTCCAACCCCGCCCATGTTCTCTGAGATCATCTATTGAGCAGTCTCTTGGACAAACCTGTGTGTATGAGATGGCAGGTTTTCAAATATGATAATATAACTTTTGTTTTTCCAAAAACGATGGCAAAATTTTTGCGCAACCATTAATTTTTGCAGAGGGTCACCACAAAACCTAAATTTCGTGATAGATGTTTTCGGAGATTTCCAAAAGAAAGTAAGTTGAAGACCTGCATTTCTTTATCACACATGCGCCATTCTTCGTGAGTCAGGGCGAGCATTGTTCTCGTTTGGTGTGTCTGACTGCTACTGTATGCAATTTTAGGGTTACGGCCTTGTCCCATTGTATTTGCACCCTTGCTGAAATTGCAGGTGACCGGTTACAAATGGGCTTTTAGGTTTAGTTACTGCACGAGAGAGAGAGACACAACTGTTCTTAAAAAATGTTTTCTTCACCTTGGACAGCAGATTAAACAGAAACCAAGTACAGGTAAGGTTTTCCTAGGTCGTATATACCCTAATAAAAGTTAGACTTGCAAGAGCCAAGGATCCCCTAGAGCATGGCTACTCACAAACATTTCCCCGGGGGCAGCAAAGTACTGTCAGTGTCAGAGGGCCTCACCAATGCCAGCAATGTGAGGTCGGGAATGAAAGGTGGGTGTAGGGAGACGCGAAGCAGATGCATGGTGTGGACAACAAACCGAGCCTTCCAGTGACTTCTGTCTGCCACCAACCCTCTATTCTCATGCACCTAGAATTAAAGTCAAAGCATTAACTTCAAATGCAAAACATGACGGGGAAAGAGATACTCATCTGCTGGCTGAATTGTAAAATATAAAATCAGAAAACCTGGTCAGTCCTGGCTTCCCCACTTGACAAAATTGTGTGATCCTAGGCAATGGGTTCAATTTACTTTGCCTCCTATTTTTTCATTAACACATATGAGAGCCCCTTACAATATCAGGGTATGTATGGTACAAAACATTATTTTCTTCCTTATGGTTACTTTATCTAATGTGTAATTAAAGTATAACTGTTTGTTCCTGCTCTGTCAAGGGAACAGCAGCTGAGTGCTGCTGTTCACTAGGCGGCAACAATCAAAGGTCCGTAGGGCTGCATGCGGCCCCCGGGCCATACTTTTAGTATCCCTGCCCTAGAGCAAGGGAGTGGCCTGAAAATGAAAATACTCTCCACTTGAACCATACCTCTAAACTTCACAAAGAAGGCAAAATGGAGAAACCTGACCATATTTAGAAGACTACCCTTTACCCTTTCCTCCTCCTCACATCCATGCATCCATAAATCCTTGCACCCTTGTGGCTATTAATCCATTCATCTGTCAGTTCTTTCACCATTCCCACCATCCGTTCACCCGAGTATCTGTTTCATCCATCTCTCCATCACTTCACATTTCCATCTACTCACTCCTCCAACCTTACATCCCTCCATTGTTTGACCTTTATATATCCTCTTCACTTTTCCCTATTTGTCCGTTGTTTTCCCTTCCATTCATTCACCGTCTCATCTATCCTCTCAATCTTTCATCCATCCTTCTGCCCTTCCATCTATCTTTTCACCCTTTCACTCAAACCTTTCCCACTATCCCTTCATTTGTTTGTTTACCCTTCCCTCCTACATTTCACCTTTCCTTTCACAGTTCCTTTCTTCCTCTTACCTTACATTCTTTCTTTCCTCTTTCTATCTATCCGTCTTTTGTCTCTCATTCTTTTTCATTCTTAATTTTCTATCAGGCGCTCTTTTTCTATTTCTCCCCCTCTCTGTGTTAACTTATCCCCTATTTTCCTCATTTCATTATTTCAATTTCTGTTCCCTTAGCTCCGGATATCAGCCAATGACCCTCACCCATCTATAATGGTATTCCATAACTATTTTATTATCACTTTGTCTGCAGATGAAAGAGGCCCACAAATGACTAATTAACTTTTTATAATAAGTTTAAACGTGGTAGTAGTGGTCAATCAATCAATAATCCTTTATTCGGTATTTAAAAAACACCATAAAAGAACATATTTATACCATTAAAAAAACAGTTAAAATACAATTCATGAACATCACCTGCCCACAACAATGTTGATTAGGAATACTTGATGGAAAATTCATTCAGCACAACCCTCTTGTATTCCTTAGCCTTAAAGCAACCTTAATAAAATTCATAATACAAAACAACGTTCGAGGATCGTTGGCCCTTTGCAAGAATAATAGGGCAACCTTAGCATGTCTGAACTTGGCCTGTTTTAAAATAACAACTAAAAAACTGCGCCTGGGTAATACATAAAATGGGCATAATAATACAAAATGAAGGGTGTCCTGCGGAGACCGATTGTCGCAGCCGCCGGCACCCTTCTGCTCAACAGTTAAAGTAAAACCTGGCGGATCAGCCAGTAGGTGATGTAAAAGGTTGAGCCTAAAACGGGTAATTAAAAATCTGTCCTGCGCATTAAACATAAGAGCGAGATAAGGTTCCATGCCCTCCCCTGTCGTGACCATACTGTGAACACCGACTGTGGGTTTGCCTCCTTCCACTGCTGCTCTACGTGAGGCTACCTGATCCAAGAAAATTCTCTTAACTCTGAGTTTATCTTGTAGGATAATTTCCGTTGGCTTTGTGAAAAGATCCTTACAGCCAATTCCCTCAAGGGAAGTCTTCACGTACTTTAACCATGGGATACTCATTCCTTTATCCCTGTCCAGGTAATCTCTAATAATTTGTCTGCTCAGGTCTGCCTCCGTGTTGGTCCAAATCTTTAGCCAAGCCATAAGGGGTCTGACCTTTACCAAATCCTCAATGTATACCCTACCCAATTCCTCATGAATAATAAGGGCGGGTATGCTTTGTGGGGTTTTGAGCACCTTTCTCAAATATTTGTTCTCCTCCATCTGTAATTGGCGGGCATTTACAAAACCCCAAACTTCAGACCCATAGATCACTTTTGAGCAGCATATTGAGCTATACAAATTCATTATTTGCTCCAGTGACCACCGACCCAGCCTGCGCCCATAATTCATTACAGCACCCGTCGAGGCCACTAACGTAGTACACCGCTCAATTAATGTTTTAAAATTTAAAAGCCCATAAAATAACAGGCCAAGATAGGAAAAGGTCTGTACCTGCCCTATTTTATGTGCGCCTATTTTATAGGAAAACTTCTTGCAGGGTTTAGTTCCGGCCAACATAACATAGGACTTGGTCAGGTTAGCCGATAAATCTAGGGTATCCATAAAACTAACAAACCCATCTATCAGACACTGAAGTCCCTTAGGGGTGCAGGCTAGGAGTACTGCGTCACCTGCATACATCAGCACTGGAACGGGTTGGGTACCTACTCTTGGGGAATCCACCTTTAGCTTACCTAACGCCTGATCTAGATTATTAATATACAAGGAGAACAAAAAAGGGGCCAAAATACATCCCTGTCTGACCCCGCTAGTACAGGGGAAAGGTTCTGTAGTGCCCCCCTCCAGGTTGAAACGCACTTTGGCGGAGATGTTCCAGTGCAGGGCTCTAAGAATATTTACCAAACCCTAGTCAACCCCCAAACTGTTCATCAGGGCCCACAGCTTCTCTATGTTAACATGATCAAAGGCTGCGGTGAGATCCATGAACCCTAAATATACCGCTTTATTACTGGGTATGGTATATTTGGCCACCAGTAAATAAAGGTTCAGACACTGGTCAGTCGTCGACCTCCCTGCCCTGAATCCGTACTGGGCATCAGTGATAATTTGGTGTTCGTCGGCCCAGTCCATAAGGTGCATTAGGACCACTCGGCCCAGGACTTTAGCTGTCACATCAATCAGTGATATAGGTCGATAACACTGAGGGTTATCCCTGTTCCCTGTTTTTAAAAATGGGAACTATTATTTCCGATGACCATGAGCTCCACGTTACTTAAAAAAAGATCTGGTGGGATACCATCTGGTCCCGGCGCTTTGTTTCGTGTTAGGCCCTGGATACCCACTACAATTTTCTCCAACGTAAATTCTACAGAGGAAACCCACTGGCAACCCCTCCCACAGTCCTGGTTGTTCTCCTCCGTATGGTTATAGAGGCCTTTGAAATGGTCATACCATTGTTCAGGCAAGATAGTTGTACCAATTTCTAGAGTATTGGTGTCCTGGAAACACGGGTTATTTATTATTTTTCAGAACGCAGTCATGCCCCTTCTATCTGCTGCGTCCCTTAAATCTTCCCAGGCTTGTGATTGAAGGGAGGTCTTCCTGCCTTTAGTGGTCCCTAATGGGAAATTACCGCACCTCCTATATTGGCTTATTATTTTCAATGACGTGTATATAAAATAATAATTTCATAAGCATATCTTTGTATATACAGAGGGGCTATCACACTTCAGACACCCTTCTACCAAAGGTGACAATTGTACATTAGAGATCTAATGTACGTCCAATATATAATCAATAGAACCTCATTCAACACCCTCATAGATAAGTAAACATAACCATCAAAGTCATGGATATATTGAAGACTTGAATGCAGTTATTCAAGATATCTATCTTTAGAGGTCATTATTCTCTCGTCTCGAGAACGAAGACCACACAAGAGTCCGATTGATACAATTTATTTTCCACTGTTGGTTTATTCTTTATATTGGTACTTCCAGCATAGATCAGCCAGCACATGTTTTTTCTTTTTTAGACTTTTTAAAGGCTGGAATGTAAATATAGTACATATTGTTTTTATTCATACAGGATGGTGGTAAAAGTACAAATACTTGTTAGCTCATTTTCTTAACAAAACGAACAGCCGCTTTTATAAAGATTAGGGGCCAGGTGTACGACCCGTTTTTGCATGAACAAACGGATTTGCGAACATGTTTACGCATGCAAAAACATAGTGGGCCATATACATAGCCTATTCAGCGAGTTGCAATTTTTTTGCGACTCGTTAAATATGTTTTGCGACTCGCTTTTTGGAAGGGGCGTTCCCTTCCAAGTAGTGAGTCTCAAAACAATGAACTAATGTTTTGCGACCGCAATTGCGGTCGCAAAACACTCACAATTACCACCTACTTCAAATGCATGCGAAATACATTTTTAAGGGCAGGCAGTGGTCCCAGGGACCTCTGCCTGCACTTAAAAAATTAAACAAAAACGTTTCATTATTTTTTTTTTTTAAATGCATTCTGTTTACCTTTAAGGAAAACAGGCTGCATTTTAAAGAAAAAAGCTGCTTTATTAAAAAGCAGTCCCAGACACGGTGGTCTGCTGAGCCCAGCAGGCCACCATCCCTGGGAGGTCTGGCATTCACAAAGGGCTCGGAAATTGCGAGAGGCTCATTAATATTAATGAGCCTTGCAATTTGCGACCCCATTGGGAATCGCAAAACAGTGTAAACACACTGTTGTACATTTCATTTAGTGCCTCGCAATTTGCGACTCGCAATGTGACGCAAATTGCAAGGCGCTAAATGAAACGGTTGTACATCTGGCCCTAAATGCTGTGGAAAAATTTGAACCTGTTTCATGTTAAGAAAACACTATATGGATCATTCCAGAAAGTAAGAATGTCTTTAGAGTGAGCGAAAAAGAACAGATATTGTACTCTTAACCCAAAGTTCCAACGAAAGGAAAAGAGTCTGACAGACACAAAGTATAGTAAGATCAATCCTTCACCAAAAGTTGTGTCAAAGAATATAAGCGTGATTCCACCCAGTTGATGTACTAAGGTGGTATAATTATAAACCCCCCAGTTCTAAATTGCGAATCAAGATGTTCTTCCCAATATGTTTCCACTGACACTACCACCACAAAGGAAAAGGGAGATACCCTTAAATCCAATCGGGACAGGGTAGAATGTTACAAATAAAAAAAATCCCCAACCTGGACATTCAATGACCATAGCCCAACACTAATTGCTATTGTTAGGCACTACCTACAACATAGTATATTCCACACATTTGTTACACAAAAACCTTCAAACACATTAGTACGTCAGTAGAGCACAGTAAAGCAGCCAAACAAAATACAATTGATTAAAAAAAACATGATATCTTTATTCTAATCACAATAAAAAGAGGGATTAACCTCCACAGTCTTAAAACAATATACAGTCCATATACATAAAAAAGAAAACAGTAAGTCGACGCGGCGTTTCGGTGAAATTTTGATGTGTCACCTTCTTCGGACAGTTTTCTACACAATAAAAGACAAATTATTTTATAGGCTCAAAGTTATACTGACGTACAGATTAAAAGGCACATTCTTTTTACACTGGATCTAAAATGACTGTCACATTGATCAATCCTCTTTTATATTTCATGATAATTATCACATTGTATTTAATCTACAAACAGCCCCCCCACATTGCATATAAGCCAGGTCATTTTTCATATTTTCATTAAACTAAATCATTAAACTAAAACTACATTAAACACAATTATGATGAAAAAAAGACCTTCAATTTAAGTTTTACTGCAAACATATAAACTACATACCTCTAGCCTTCTACTAAGGACTAGTTGTCAGCTTTAGAAATATCAGAAAGGTTCAGCAATATAGTGTTAATGGAGTAGTGTGGCTCACTGGTTAGAGGCAGCAGGCCTGAGAGCAGAAGTCAGCCCGGGACCAGGGTTCAATTCCCGACGCGGCAGGGTCGTGGACCTTGGTCAGCGGACTTGATAATTCTCGCTTCGGTGCTTACTCTAATCAGGGGTTCCACTCGGCAACTCTGGGCATTAGCTTGCCTAATCTCCACAATGGCCCCACCAATTCCGGGGATGCCTGGCTCCACCTTGGGGATTCCCAGCAAGGGACCATCCCACAGGGAAAGCCAGGACGGGTTCCCCAGAGTTATACAGCGCCGGGACGCCCCGTTGCTGGGGCAGCTGTGCGCTTTACAAGTATACTACATTTACATTTACATAAAGGTTCAGGAAAATCTTCCGTATTGTAACCTATCAAAAGGACAAATAAACAAAAGACACATCTATCTTTATAACTATTGTTTATAATCCTAAATTTTGTATTTGTTCTTGCAGTCTTTTATTGTATAGAAAACTGTTGTACTGACGTACTAATGTTTTTGAAGGTTTTTGTGTAACAAATGTGTGGTATATACTATGTTGTAGGTAGTGCCTAACAATAGCAATTAGTGTTGGGCTATGGTCATTGGATGTCCAGGTTGGGACATATTTTTATTTGTAATATTCCACCAACACTACGCCATGAGTCGCGCCCGGACAAGTATTACTAGACCAAAGCTCTGCAACAATGAGAGTAAAATAAGTCAAATGCTGGACTATTGTAAATGAAACCCATTGAGATTGCGACATCTATAGATCTTAGTATAGCCAATAGAAAAATAACATTTAAGCTAAACCTGTATAATGGCTAAATTCAGTAATCCATGTATCTGGCAAATACTGAACATAAGCCCATAGCATCGCACAAAAGGTTATTATAATATGCCAGAGTTATGCGGTACACATATTTGTAAAATAGTTGATTGGTCAGTCTTACATCCCAGTTAAAAGTCCATGGTCCAATCCATAATATGGTATCCGTAACAATACACTGTTGTCTATAAGCAACAAATAATGGCAATATTATCTCTTAGTGATATCCTATCAAGCCCCCTAATCTTCATTTATTTAAGTATATGATCGGTAATTAAGAATTCACGTAGTCATGAACAATGCCAATAGACTACTGATATGGAGAGCAAAAGCAACTTGGTTTTATAAATCAAATAGTTCCCTAGAATGGAGCTCATAATATACATTAATAACGTTGGTGAATGGCCCATATTGTTCCGAATTGGACCAAGCCATAAAGTTGTTTGGGTTAAAAGTCATAAATTAGTAGAAAGGATACCATATTTATCGTATGAAAGAAATGCAATCCTAAGGCAATTTTAGGCTGTTGTTTAAATCACGATATTAAGGAATGTGTTGCAAACATAGTGAGGAAGTCCCTGATCAGCTTCCTCGCTGTAAATGAGAATTAAACAAAAGAAACAAGATATAAACCGCTATTTGTTAAAGGCCATTTCCATATACTATTCCAATATCAATCTTTAACTCAATCTCTAGTGAACCGCACTTACCCAAAAATCACTGAGAGTAAAATAAGTCAAATGCTGGACTATTGTAAATGAAACCCATTGAGATTGCGACATCTATAGATCTTAGTATAGCCAATAGAAAAATACAATTTAAGCTAAACCTGTCTAATGACTAAGTTCAGTAATCCATGTACCTGGCAAATACTGAACATAAGCCCATAGCATCGCACAAAAGGTTATTATAATATGCCAGAATTATGCGGTTCACATACTTGTAAAATAGTTGATTGGTCAGTCTTACATCCCATTTAAAATTCCATGGTCCAATCCATATTATGGTATCCGTAACAATACACTGTTGTCTATAAGCAACAAATAATGTCAATATTATGTCTTAGTGATATCCTATCAAGACCCCTAATCTTCATTTATTTAAGTATATGATCGGTAATTAAGAATTCACGTAGTCATGAACAATGCCAATAGACTACTGATATGGAGAGCAAAAGCAACTTGTTTTTATAAATCAAATAGTTCCCTAGAATGGAGCTCATAATATACATTAATAACTTTGCTAAATGGCCCATATTGTTCCGAATTGGACCAAGCAATATAGTTGTTTGGGTTAAAAGTCATAAATTAGTAGAAAGGATACCATATTTATCGTATGAAAGAAATGCAATCCTAAGGCAATTTTAGGCTGTTGTTTAAGTCACGATATTAAGGAATGTGTTGCAAACGTAGTGAGGAAGTCCCTGATCAGCTTCCTCGCTATAAATGAGAATTAAACAAAATAAACTAGAAATAAACCGCTATTTGTTAAAGGCCATTTCCATATACTATTCCGATATCAATCTTTAACTCAATCTCTAGTGAACCGCACTTACCCGAAAATCACCGCAAGTGTGACCAAAACGCAAGCCTGTGCACCTCGCAATGAAACTGAGCATCCAATTCCCTCTGTTCTTTCAAAGCCATCCTAGTCATGTGGCTATTACGCTTCCGGTTAGTATGCTAGAGTGCCCAGCTCTGAAACGCAAAATGAAAGGCAGCGCCATTTTAAAGTGGTAACATAGTGCGTAATGGCCAAAAGAAATTGTCCCGTGTAACATGGAAAATGCTGTAAGCCTACATCGGTCTTACGCTATGTATGATATATTTATAACATATATACAAATATAATTGGGTGATAGTTCCAATCTAAAAACACCTTCCTTAAAGGTAAACGGGATGCATATAAAACAAACATTGGCATAGCCACTAGGTCTCGCCTTTGGGACCTTATAAGTGTTTAGCCAAAGGCGAGACCTATTAGCTATGCCAATGCTTGTTTCTATTTGTTTACTTTTGCTACAATTGTGACACCCGCGCTTTACTTTAACCATGTTAAAGGTAAAGCGCGGACGCCGCGATTGCTACAAAAGTTAAGAAATAGAAAAAAAATCTATTTCTTTACTTTTGCAGCAATCGCAGCACCCGCAATTGCTGTGTGAGTGCAAGCGTGTATCCATGTGTGTGTGTGTGTGTGTGTGTATACGCATGTGTATGTTGACAGCGGAAGTGGTATACTGAACCTATAGGAAGGCTTCTTGCCTTTATCTGCACAGGTCCCTATTTACATACACTAAAGATGTCAATATTATATAGAAATAGCAGGAAATGTATAGGCTATATTAGAGGATACATTTGATCCCAGGACTCTCAGATAGGGGTGACTATCGATGCATTGTACACAAGTGTGTGTATGAATGTTTACGTCTGTTTATGTTAGTACATTTGTACGGAGACCATGACAAAGAGAAAGAGAGTAAAAACCATAGAGTGAGAAGAAAAGAGGGGAGAGTGCGAGTCAGAGCAAGGATGGCGAGAGGTTCAAACAAACAGAGAGTTGGAGTGAGAGAGACAGAAATGAAGACAGTGTATAAGGGAGGGCATCGGAGAAAAAGAGAGAGAGAGGGAAAGAGGAAGAACGAGAGGGGAAAAATATGTGTGTGTGTGTGTGGGAGAAAAAGATGGAGAGAAAGGGACTGTAAAATGGAAATGCATTGTTTTAGAGCAAGTGGTAGTCAGAAACATAGAAGGTGGGAATAGATAAAGTGAGTGGGAGCGAGAGAGCAATAACGTGAGACAGATTCAGAAAGAGAGACACAGTGAGTGACACAGAAAAACGAGGGCGTGAATTGAACATTTCAGCTATTATGGTCCTATAATTGCATATGGGAAATTAGAGACACGGTCAGTCAAGAGGCCAGAACCATGGTGGCTCTTTAGTGTCCCTAGGACTATGAGATTGCACTATAGGACAACAACAAAAACAAAAATTAAGATAACCTTTATAAGAAATTAATAATAAAATGTTCTTTTTTGGGGGGTCCCCGTTGGCTGAAATACCGCTATTTGCAGGGATGAAGTCATGCGTATGAAAACCGGGCCTTACGACTTCTGGCATCTGCAGAATAACATTAAAGAATAAGTCAATAATTGGCACAGTTAAGGACAAGGTCCTCCATGGAGAGGGGCTGGTGTGATCCGAGTTGTGCTTTCCCACTCTCACTTGTCAGTGATTAGCAGTGTGACGGAAGAATGCATTCTTGTGTCCATGTAGGGTTTGTGCTAGATCACTTTTCCAGATAGTAATACACAAATTGGTTCATCTATTACAATTCTTGTTGACAATACTATGCATATGGTGTAGGTAAAGACGTATAGTGGATTATTTGGTCCGCAGAACATCTAATTCTGTTTTATAGAAAATAACAATATATTTTGTAGGGCATCACTACAATGGAAGCTTTTATGAAGCATTCCCCTTTGCAACACATAAAGGTAACACTTGTGTGTTCAAGTGTGTACGTCCGTTCCTCTGATGTATGTATATTTGCATGTTAGGCTAATAAATGTATGTACAACATGTACAACAGATATAAAAGAAACAAGCATTGGATTGCTGCAAAATTAAAGAAAGATGTTTTTTTACTATTTCTTTACTTTTGTAGCAATCGCGGCACCACTGCTTTACCTTTAACATGGTTAAAGTAAAGCGGGGGTGCCGCGATTCACCCGCAATTGCTACAAAAGTAAAGAAATATAAAAAAAACATCTATTTCTTTACTTTTGCAGCAATCACGCACCCGCGCTTTACCAAAGTAAAGCGTGGGTGCCGCGATTGGCCTAGGCCAGACCTAACAAGCCCGGGAGTGGTGCGTGCACGCGCAGTCTGATCTTTTTTGAAGCACTGCACTCCTGCCACAAGCATGAGTGTTTGCTTCCAAAAAGAGCAGAACGACGGCTAAAGGTCCTCCTATGTAGCGCATGTGCGCTGCGTAGGCGAGACCTAAAAAAAATTAAAAATGAAACGTTTTCATTTAATTTTTTAAGTGCAGGCAGTGGTCCCTGGGTACCCCTTCCCATTTGCAAATGCATTACCGCCTACTTGAAGTAGGTGGTAATTGCGAGTGCTCTTTTAACATTAGTATTAAAATGTATAGGGGGTACCCTAATACTGGGAAAAGGGATGGGTATATAGGCAAAAACAAAACAGATTCCCTTCTCTTAAAATAGGAGTTGGGAATCTCTTTTGTCTTTCGCAAAACATTAGTACATTGTTTTGAGACTCGCTATTTGGAAGGGAACACCCCTTCCAAATAGCGAGTCGCAAAACCTATTTAGCGAGTCGCAAAAAAATTGTGACTCACTAAATAGGCTATGTACATAGCCCAATATGTTTTTGCATGCACAAACGGGTTTTCAAATTGGTTTGCGCATGCAAAAACGGGTCGTACATCTGGCCCCTAATCTTTATAAAAATCTTTATAAAAGTGGCTGTTAGTTTTGTTAAGAAAATGAGCTAACAAGTATTTGTACTTTTACCACCATCCTGTATGAACAAAAACAATATACAGTATATGTACATTACGGCCTTGAAAAAATCTTTAAAAGACTAAACACGTGTTGGCTGATCTATGCTGGAAGTACCGATATAAAGAATAAACCAACAGTGGAAAATAAATTGAAGTATCAATCGGACTCTTGTGTTGTCTTCGTTCTAGAGAAGAGAGATCAATGACTTCTGGATTTTTGTACTAAGATTGATATCTTGAATAACTGTATTCATGTCTTCAATATGTCCATGACTTTGATGGTTGTGTTTACTCATCTATGAGGGTGCTGAATGAGGTTCTATTGAATATAAGTTAACTTTTTATGGTCCCAGTGGCAGCCCCCGCTTAAGCTGCTTAAGTAAGAGAGGGATTCCCCCACACATCTGCCTCGCATTTGATAGTGCGCTTTAAAAGTACATATATTCTAACAACAGAGCCTGCTTCTGACACATTGTGAACTACCAAGAACTAGTTGCAAAGGCAGAACAAGTTAGGAAAACAAGCAGAGGGGTGATATGTTATACAAATTGGGTGGTCACAGTTGCCCCTAAATCATCTGCGCCAATCTTCCTCCACTTACTGTTGAGAATGACCTACTCTAAAGCTTCTATTTTTGTGCAAAAGGCCCTTATTAGAAGCAAGCACTGCTCACGATAACTGACAATCCTTTGCTTAGTCAAACCTTCGAAATAACCATAAACAATCTTCTAACAATAAAGTGTAGGCCATCACCCTACCCCCTAAACATTACTGACCCATTAGAAGACCCCCCTGCCCTTTACTTCCCATCCCTTGCAACCTGTGTCTGTTTACTTATATCCTTGTGAGGAGTTCCCCGCTGATCAATGCCAAAATGGCAAAGGATACGTGCCAACCAGGAAGTGAAGGAGGTGGTCTAGGCCACCAGTCCTGTCACGAGTACGTGACTGCAATTAACGAGAGACCAGAGGGAGCAGCGGAGAGGGAAGCGCTGGTTCTTTGGCGGATGGTGAGTGAAGAAGGCGAGGCATCACAGAAGATGGAGAGTGGAGAAGGCGAGGAGTCTCTAGAGAGAGAGACAGAGAAGCAGACGAGAACGCGAAGGCCCGAGTTGGAGAGGACAAGCCCCCGAAGCCCTTGGAGGGTTCACAAGAGTAGGAAGAGACCCCGGAAGACCTAAGACGCTCCCAGAGCACTGCTCTCGAGGCTGGTACTCCAAAGGGGAACAAGGAGGCTCTCCACGGCCCAGGAGGGTCGTGGACTCAGGCAAGTGCCAGCTGGACGGTTATCTTCTTTAAACGGTTAATGGACAGGTTTACGAGCCACACCAATTTAAAAACACAAAATCCTTCACCTAGGCACATCACGGATAGGGCACTGGTGGTGGTGCACAAAACCCCAAATCTCTATGACCAAAAAAGGCAATAGCCTGAACTTATTTTGTTTCCTTTGTGTTTTTTCCCCTGTTGGCGTCATCCCTGCTGACAACCGCACTCAAGAAGGAGGCACAAGCTGCAAGAGGAGAGGATAAACCACTTTCGTTTGTTCAGAGACTGCCTTAAATACATCAAAAACTGTTACTTAGTTGAAAAAGAAACTCTCTCCCTACGTTGGTGATAAATAACGCCCAAATAAATGATAAACATCCTTAAAGTGGCATATAGCTATTTGTGTTAAAAGGAGGGTTCAGGGACACCCAGACGGGCTCACGCGAGGACAGTGGTGTCAGGAGTGGGATCCTGGGCCAGACATAATGACCCAACCCATCACGATGGACCTCCCATTATCACTCAACTAGCTGAGGGCCAGCGCCACCTACAACTAGTCCTAGAACAACAGACCAAACAAACTCAAAAAGAACGGGAGGCTCTACACTCCGCCATAAAAGATCAAGCTTCCCTCCTGATTACGAATCAGCAAGTACAGGACACTGCTATTTTACGCTTAACTGATGCCACTTCGAGTGCCTGTGTTCATCCCAATGTACCTGGGTGGGTATTTCAGAAATTTCAGAGCGGAGATGATCCAGACTTTTTTATTTTTTATTTTGAATGGGTTGCCTCCACTGCTTACCTGGCTACGGGAAATATGAGGACAATATAAAGCCCCCTTGTTATCTGGAGAATTACAAGCCGCCTATCAGGCAGCCAACCCCGCAGAAGTAACTAGCTATACGGAGAAAAAGAAAGCGATTCTAGAACACTTAGGCTGTGACCAGGAATACTGTCACAATCATTTTAGGAAAGAGAAATGGACAATAGGGGACAACCTTCGCACTTTATACTACCGCATAAGGGATCTGGGGAACAGTTGGCTACAACCCTCCTCATCTTCCCTAGATGAACTAACTGAAAAGATCTACCTAGAACAATACCTGGAAGCTCTCCCCTTTAATACTAGGTCATGGATCATACAACACCCTAATCTCACTGTCACAATGGCGGTAGATCTGGCTTGTGCCTATGACCGATCCCCTGAATTCAAAAACACCATCTCAACGAACTTCTGTAGCTCCACCCAAAACCACGAACAGGCTACCCACACCCCCTGTAGAGAATAAGGGTTCCTTTTTCCTAAAACACCCACCTAAGCCAAACCCTGTTAAGGGTCCAGTACAAGGCCCACAGTGTTTCCACTGTGCAAAGAGGAGACACATAGCCCGTCACTGCCCTGCCCCCAACCCTCCCCCAGAGCCCATGGAAGCAGGGTATACCCATGGGTGGGTATTGTTGACAGGAGAACCCCCTGAGTTATATAGGAAAAAGATATATGTAAATTGGAAAACCGTGGTAGCCCTATTAGATACTGGATGTCACCAAACTATTCTCACTAAAGAACTCATACCCAAGTCCCAGATTGTAGGAGAATATATACAGGTCACATGTGTCTATGGCAAGAAGAAGTTGTATCCATTAGCGGAAGTAGTGCTAGAAATTGATGGAGAACCCCAATTGAGAAAGGTCGGGGTAGTACCCTCTCGCCCTGAAACCGTTCTATTAGGAACCAATCTTCCCAGGTTCCATGTGTATTTACAGTCCCTTGATCCCCCATCTCCAATAGTAAATTGGTTACGAAGCACCCCATTCTCTAGGGACAACATAGAGGAACCCCTCAACAAAAAGGATAAAAACACGTAGGGAAAAAAGAGAAGAGTGAGAACAATATAACCGAGTATATCATACTATGCCCACTCATGTCTTTGCTTCCTCAGATATGCCGCAGACGCCAGCCCAGAGCTTTAGTACGGCGCAAAGAGACGATACAACGTTACAGCATGCTAGGGAAAAAACACAAGAGGACCATCCGGAGAAGGTAGGCCCTACTTTTGTGTAAAGAAAGGTTTCTTATATAGGATATCTCGGGTGAACAATCATATCAAAGACCAGTTACTGCTCCCCAAGGCTTTTCGGGAAAGGCCCCATGCCTGGCCCATAGTCAAACAGGGGGTGGACATTATGGGAAAGAACACACTTAAGTATTTGTTGGATAAGTTCTATTTTCCAGATGTGGAACAGGAAGTAGCTAGATACTGTGCTTCCTGTACCTGGAGCCAGTTAGTTAATGTACCTGTTTTTCCACGTGCTCCACTGCAACCACTCCAGATTATAGACATTTCTTTTCAAATGGTAATTATGGATATAGTAGGACACCCTATTCCCTCTGCCTAGGGTCATCAATATATCATCATGCTTGTGGACTATGCCACCCGGTATCCGGAAGAGTTTCCCTTAAACACTGCAACCACCACAACTGTTACACAGGCCATGATCACTTTCTTCTCTCTGGTTGGTTTTCCCCATGAACTGCAAGCTGACCAGGGTACACCATTCATGTCTCGATGGATGAAGCAGGTTTGTGAGTTATTGGGGGTAAAACAAATAAGCATGTCAGTCTGTCACCCTCAAACAGATGGTTTAGTTGTCAGGCGAAGTCTTCCTCAGGGTCTGTCGTGAAGTAATAAGGACCCACCTCTCGATACCTCCAATTCCGAATGTAATAAATACACAGAATCTTGGAGTGATCAAGCGGGGGGGAAAAGGGAATTAGGAAGGGAACAGCAGGGAAGGAGATCTGAAAAGGAAAAGTTAGTACCACACTCTTCTAGTTGAAAGTCTGTCACTTGACCTTTAACCCCAAACCGGGATTTTACATGAATACAAGACAATAAACTTATTACAATTAGTTTCCAATAGGTTTCTTGCAATTCTAATCATTACACTAATTCCTATTCACTAATCTGTTTATTCCTTTGGTTGTGAATAGCGACAGATTCTTCCCTTAAAAGAAATAGTAATATACTTTAGTAAATTGACTCCTTTACCAAAGTTTGTAGGGATCACATAAAATATCACAAAGTTACGTGTTTTCATAAACTCTGAAAAAACCACTTTTACGCAAAAAATCTCAATTCTGAATTGCGCCAAAATCTCAGTGATAACCTTGTAAATACGCGACACTATTAGCTTTGCACACCACGTATATCATTTAACAACCATTGCCAGCAATGAGAAGCATTACGAGTGCCAAGCAGAACATGAATGAAGAGCCAAAGATCTTTGAGTATTCCAACACTTAATCAATAATTAGATTAATGCCTCTTACAAAAAATCAGGAATTTTACCATTAAGTTATAAGCGCAGTTTACACTGATTTCTTCTCCCTACCTGCAGAGTACGACCTACTCTACTTTCAGTGAAGGTCTCTATTATCTCTCAGGTCTCACAGGATGGCTTTTCTCCACAAGGATCAGCAAAACGAAGGAAGCTGGAAACAGACACACCCCCTGGATTCCTCACCGAAAGCCTCCGGTGACGACTTCTTCCCAAAGTCTGGATCTGAAAAGACAATTAAAACGGAGCACAAGAAACCACCTGCTGCCTCCTAGAATAGACTGGAATAGTGAGCGCAGGAGACTGGGCGCGGTCGCGTAAGTGAACGTGACCACGCCGCTCACGCATGCGACCAGTCAACGAAAGCTCACGCATTAGGCGGACGCTTTCCGAGTGCCAAACCTCACGCATTAGGCGGAACAGCAATAAACAGTGATTTAAAGAATGGGAAGTAACAGAGACAGTCTAACAAGGGTTCAAAGCAGATGTACAAGCAGGCTTAAAGCAGGTCAGCCACCAACGCCCACCCAAGGACGACTGATGCATTTTGCCACACAGGGCAACCTGTTTGCAGAGTGGGGCGGGCCCTAGACCGCAAGCCACCCTAGCCCTGACAGTACTCCCCCCTCCCAAGAGCGGTCTAGGGCCCGGCTTCAGAGGGTGAAGGAGGTGGAAACGGCGCAACAAGCGAGGGGCATGAACATTGTCAGCCGGCTCCCAGGAATCATTCTCAGCACCGTACCCCTTCCAGGAGACAAAATACCACAACTTGGAGCCCCGACGTTTAGAATCAAAAATGCTCTGCACCTCATATTCCCAATTGCCATGAACTAAGATCGGTGCTGGACGGGGATCCAGGTTCTGATTAGCAGGCTTTAGGAGGGAAGTATGAAACACCGGATGAATGCGCAGGGACCCGGGCAACAACAGTTTGAATGTCACAGGGTTCACCTGACGCAGAACTGGATAAGGACCAATGAACTTAGGTTGGAACATACTCTTGTGTTTAAAGTTCAAGTTCTTTGTGGACAGCCAAACTTTCTCTCCAGGGGCATACTTAGGACCTGAACGATGTCTTTTATCATACTGTTCTTTATACTTCCTTTTGCTTTGTAATAAGCGATCTTGAATCTGACGATGAATAGTCTGCATAAGTTGCACAGAGTCTCTAACTGCCGGCACACCACTCCCATCATTGGGTAGAGTCAACGGAATGGTGTTAGGTACATAACCGTAAAGAGCCTCAAACGGAGAGGATCCGGTTGACGAATGAGGCGAAGTATTGTATGCAAATTCAGCAATCCAAAGTAAATCTAACCAAGATTTCTTAGAGTCCGTAACATAACACCTCAAGTATTGCTTCAAAGTTTGGTTCAGTCTTTCAGTCTGCCCATCAGTTTGAGGATGATAACTGGTGGACATATTGGAAGTAATCTGTAGATCTTTACACCATTGTTGCCAGAACTTGGAAGAGAACTGAGAACCACGATCTGAAAGCAAAACTGAAGGCAAGCCATGTAAGCGCACCACATGTTGCAAGAATAACTGCGCTAATTGTCCAGCAGAAGGTAATTGCTTACAAGCAATGAAATGTGCATATTTAGTTAAACTGTCCACAACTACTAGAATCACAGTATGCTGATTGATTGGTGGCAAGTCAGTAATGAAATCCAATGAAATATGTTTCCATGGTTCAGTTGGTGTTGGTAGAACCTGCAAAAAACCTTTTGGTTTCGTGTGATCGGATTTAAATCTTGCGCAGACTTCACAATCATTAGCCATCTTCATTACATCTTTCTGCAGCGTTGGCCACCAAAACATCTTTTGTATTTTCTCCACAGTCTTTCTGGGGCCTGGATGTCCTGCCATAGGATGTGAATGTAACCAGTTGAACACAGTTTCTTGTAATTTCAAAGAGGGCAGATATACTTGTTTTCCATGGAAAGGTATTCCTTCTTTGATAGTTTGATCAACTTTGGGGTTCAACCATAGTTTCCACTGAGAAGGAGGAAAACTTTCATGAATATTCTCCAGGAATTGATCTGCTGAGAGCACACTGATTACCTTGCCAGGATCGATTTATAGGTTGTGGTGTTCCTTCAAAGCGATGCAAAGAAGAGTATTTTCTGGACAAGGCATCAGCTTTCTTATTGTCTTGACCTGGACGAAAAGTTACTATGAAATCATACTCGGCAAAGAACATCATCCACCTGAGTTGTCGCGGGGTTAACATTCTAGCTGAACTCATGAACTGTAGATTTCTATGATCAGTATAAACTGTCACAGTAAATTTCGCTCCCATTATGTAATGTCTCCATTCTTTGAAGGCTTCAAGTATAGCAAGTAGTTCCTTTTCAGCTATAACATAGTTTTGCTCTGCGGGATTTAATTTTCGAGACATGTAAGCAACTGGATGCATTTGACCAGTAGTGTGATGCCTTTGAGAGAGAATGGCTGCAATGGCTACATCAGAAGCGTCAGCTTCAACGATGAAAGGTTCTTCTACGTTGGGATGCATGAGAACGGGTGCTTCAGTAAAGGCCTTTTTTAGCTTCTGGAATGCATTTTCAGCTTCTGAGGTCCATTCAAATTTCACCTTCTTCCTCAACAAACGTGTGATGGGAGCTACCACAGCAGAAAAGTGATCAATGAAGCGACGGTAAAAATTCGCAAAGCCTAAGAAGCATTGTATGTCTCGAACTGATGTCGGAGTAGGCCATTCAGCAACTGCTTTAATTTTTCTGTCAGTCATTTTCATTCCAGTTGGTGTGAGGAGAACTCCCAAAAATTCAACTTCTCTAACATGAAAATCACATTTAGATAGTTTACAATACAAGTTGTGAGACTGAAGAGTGCTCAAAACCTTTTTGACATGACCTTCATGTTCAGCTTCAGAATCGGAATAGATCAAAATATCGTCTATATAGACGATAACAAAAAGATCCAAAAATTCTTTTAAGGCATCATTCAGAAAAAACTGGAAAGCCGCTGGTGCATTGCACAGCCCGAATGGCATTACCAAGTATTCAAATAATCCGTATCGAGTTTTGAAAGCAGTCTTCCATTCATCACCTTGCCTGATACGAACCAAATGGTAGGCCCCTCTAAGGTCCAATGTAGTGTAAATTTCAGCCTTTTTAACTTGGTCCAACAGAACAGGGATGAGTGGTAATGGATATTTATTTTTGACAGTGATTTTATTCAATGCCCTATAGTCGATACAGGTCCTTAATTCCCCATTTGCTTTTGGAATGAAGAACAACGGAGATGCTGCCGGGGACTTGGAAGGGCGGATGAAACCATTCTCTAAGTATTGATCAAGATACTGTCTTAAATGTTGGTTCTCTTTTTCAGACAGAGCATAGATGCGGCAATTTGGGACACTAGAACCTGGTACGAGATCAATTTGACAGTCATAGCTACGATGAGGAGGAAGGAGGGCTGCCTTAACTTCACTGAAAACCTCTGCGTATTCCTTGTACATTTTAGGTAAAAGTGTTTCTTTTTCTTCTGCTGTGGCCAATTGACTTAGAGTTGGTTTTGAGGTGTTTAGACAAGAAGAATGGCAAAAATCAGACAGGAAAACCAGTTCTCTCTTCCGCCAATCTATGATTGGATTATGTAAACAAAGCCAAGGCATTCCAAGAATAAAACCATATTGAGGTGCTTGGATAACGTCAAATTGAAGCTCTTCCTTATGTAATTGTTGCTTAGCATCTTCACAGAACATAACGACTTTAGACGTTTGCATGGTTACTGGCCCTCCAGCTAATATTTTTCCATCCACTGCTTGGACAATTTCTGGAGTCTCTTTTTGTTCACAGATGACTCCTAGGCGTTGGGCAGTTTCTAAATCCACAAAATTACCTGTAGCTCCAGAATCAACTAAAACTTCCATTTGGCATGTTTCACGAATTAACCTGATTTGCACTGCTAATCTAAAATGTGCTTTGTAGTTAGAGACACATGAGTTCACAGAAGGGAAGGCAATGGTTCCCAAGAGATCTCCCTTCAAACATCTTGGGCCAGCTAGTTTTCCGACTTTTGATCTGTTTTTTCCAGAGCTGCTGACTTACTAGGGTTAGGAAATCTTCCTTTAGGCTTAGTTAGGCAGTCCTTCACGAAATGACCTTTTCGTCCACAATAAAGGCATTGTCCATTTTTACGTCGATTGTCTTTTTCTTCTTTTGACAAAGGTTGTCTTAAAGTCCCAATTTCCATTGGCTCAGAACTAGCTTCAGAGTTTGCGAATTGAGGTTTGGATTTAGTTTCTGATCTCCAATTAGGTTTGTCTATTCTTTTTTTATCAGATCTTCGTTCAGAGAGTCTGTGATCTAAACGCAGAGTTAGATTAATCAACTCAGAACACACAGTTGGTTGAGGGTCTATTTGTGCCAAAACATCTTTTAGATCATCTTTTAACCCTGATAAAAAAGAGCTGCTCTTTTTTCCTCTGGCCAAGAAGTTTCGGCGATCAGTCTGTTGAAGTGTGACAAATAAGAAACAAGGTCCCTGTTTCCTTGTTTTAACTGAAGCAGTTCTCGATCTGCTGATAAAGTCACAGTTCGTCGATCGAAAACCTTTTCAAATTCTTCCACAAAGCGTTTCCAATTATATAACAAAGTGTCATCTTGTCTGACCAAAGGAACTGCCCAGTTTGCGGCATCTCCGGTCAAATAAGAAATCAAGAACGCAATTTTAGACTGAGGGGTTGGAAACGCAGCTGGTCTACAAGCAAAATGTAATTCAATTTGGGTCAAAAAGATTTGCACCTTGGAGGAATCCCCAGAAAAACGTTCAGGAGCTGCAAGAGGAATCTGGGGAGGAACAGTAACTGCTATGTTCGTAGTTGACCTACTAGCACCAGTTTCCTGTACATCTTCAGGAAGAGGAGTACTCTGTAGTTGAATATTGTCTACCTTAGCCGCTAACAAGGCGGTTGCATTCATGGTTTCTTTTAAATCTGCTTGCATACGCATAAGTGTAGATTTAGTGTTCCTTTTCTTTTGTCAGTAATTATCCGCCCTTTTTTATCCTGTTCCTAATTATTGTATTGACACACGGACATACGCATAAGTGCCGACATTAAATCATTGATGGTAGTCATTATGACTTCACGTACAGACCGGGAGGAAAAATATTCGTGGGCTCACTATTCTGTCAGGCGAAGTCTTCCTCAGGGTCTGTCGTGAAGTAATAAGGACCCACCTCTCGATACCTCCAATTCCGAATGTAATAAATACACAGAATCTTGGAGTGATCAAGCGGGGGGGAAAAGGGAATTAGGAAGGGAACAGCAGGGAAGGAGATCTGAAAAGGAAAAGTTAGTACCACACTCTTCTAGTTGAAAGTCTGTCACTTGACCTTTAACCCCAAACCGGGATTTTACATGAATACAAGACAATAAACTTATTACAATTAGTTTCCAATAGGTTTCTTGCAATTCTAATCATTACACTAATTCCTATTCACTAATCTGTTTATTCCTTTGGTTGTGAATAGCGACAGATTCTTCCCTTAAAAGAAATAGTAATATACTTTAGTAAATTGACTCCTTTACCAAAGTTTTTAAGGATCACATAAAATATCACAAAGTTACGTGTTTTCATAAACTCTGAAAAAACCACTTTTACGCAAAAAATCTCAATTCTGAATTGCGCCAAAATCTCAGTGATAACCTTGTAAATACGGGACACTATTAGCTTTGCACACCACGTATATCATTTAACAACCATTGCCAGCAATGAGAAGCATTACGAGTGCCAAGCAGAACATGAATGAAGAGCCAAAGATCTTTGAGTATTCCAACACTTAATCAATAATTAGATTAATGCCTCTTACAAAAAATCAGGAATTTTACCATTAAGTTATAAGCGCAGTTTACACTGATTTCTTCTCCCTACCTGCAGAGTACGACCTACTCTACTTTCAGTGAAGGTCTCTATTATCTCTCAGGTCTCACAGGATGGCTTTTCTCCACAAGGATCAGCAAAACGAAGGAAGCTGGAAACAGACACACCCCTGGATTCCTCACCGAAAGCCTCCGGTGACGACTTCTTCCCAAAGTCTGGATCTGAAAAGACAATTAAAACGGAGCACAAGAAACCACCTGCTGCCTCCTAGAATAGACTGGAATAGTGAGCGCAGGAGACTGGGCGCGGTCGCGTAAGTGAACGTGACCACGCCGCTCACGCATGCGACCAGTCAACGAAAGCTCACGCATTAGGCGGACGCTTTCCGAGTGCCAAACCTCACGCATTAGGCGGAACAGCAATAAACAGTGATTTAAAGAATGGGAAGTAACAGAGACAGTCTAACAAGGGTTCAAAGCAGATGTACAAGCAGGCTTAAAGCAGGTCAGCCACCAACGCCCACCCAAGGACGACTGATGCATTTTGCCACACAGGGCAACCTGTTTGCAGAGTGGGGCGGGCCCTAGACCGCAAGCCACCCTAGCCCTGACATTAGTCGAGAAATACAATAAAACCATAAAAACAATGTTGAGGAAAAGTATAGACAAGTCCGGGAGGAACTGGATTCGACATCTACCCCTAGTAATATTCGCCATCAGGACACACAAACAAAAGTCCAGGGGCTTCTCGCTATTTGAACTATTGTTCAGGAGGAAGCCTCGTACACTCCTAGATATGGCAGTGGACAGAGGAAGAGGATAAGGGAAAACCTCTGCTGCAATGTAGCACTTCCCTTAAGGATACCTTAACAACATTATGGGAGGAGGTCTATGTAAATATGGAAAAAGCACAGGCAAAACAAAAAAGATTGTAAGATCGGAACACTAAACTAAGAGAATTTGCGGTGGGAGATCAGATACTGATACTACTTCCCACAACTGATAAAAAAACTTGCCAGGGACCCTATCAGATATTAGATAAGATCACTCCGGTTACCTATCGCATAGCCGTACCCCACAAAAATAAGGCAGGTCAAATATACCACGTGAACTTACTAAAAGCATGGGATGGTCCTGTACCAGTATTCCTATGTAAGTCAGCTCACATACATCATGTAGCCATAGATAAACCTCTAGAAATATCCTTGGGCCCCCATTCCCGGTGGAAAATTCACACCTCCAAGTGGGTAAACAGATAACAGAGGAACAGAACCAACAGCTACAAACCCTATGTGCTTCTTTCTCCTCTGTGCTTTCTGGAGTGCCCGGGTTGAGCACAATATCATCACCAATACCTCTCGACCAATTAAGTTGAGACCTTATCGTATTCCAGCCACAAGAAGACAGGCAGTTGAATAAGAGATAAAATCCATGTTAGAAGCAAACATCATGGAACCATCCCACAGTGCCTGGTCCTCCCCAGTCATCCTTGTTCCCAAAACCAATGGGAGTATAAGATTTTGCATCGACTTTCGCCAACTGAACGCCATATCAAAGTCCGATACCTATCCCATACCACGAGTGGACGAACTCATTGAACGTCTTGGAGATGCCAAGATTATATCCCCCATAGATCTCACAAAAGGGTATGGGCAAATCCCGCTATATCTTGAAGCCCAAGAGAAAACTGCTTTTTCTACACCATCTGCTTTGTTTCACTTTAAGAGTATACAAAAAGGGGTTAACCCTGTGTCCCTCAGGGTTAACCCGAACAGCGGACGCGCCGGACCTGCGTCGGAGTCGTGCCAGAGTCCTGCCCGTCTGTGCCCGTCCGCGACCAGTATGCGGCCGCAGACGCAGGTAGTGTTACACCTTGTGACTCTTCGCATATCATTTCCTATGACAGCGTCATGCTCAAAACTCTGAAACCTAAACACTGTACCCTACCTTTTCTCCCGTCCCAAGATGTTAACCCCCATCTACCCTTCGCAAAATGCCTTTCTGACTATCCTTATGACTCAAAGCACACCTGCCTCTTCTCACAAATCGTTTCCAATACACCACGAATAAAGGCGGCGATGATCAACTGCCGGTCTCTTGTAAAACACTCTCTTGATATCGTCCATACTTTAGAAGAAGATAAATGGGACCTTCTATTCCTAACCGAAACCTGGTTGGGGGATGAAACCAATCCAGCTATATATTTAGCCATTCCCCCCGGCTATAGTATACTTTGCGCAAATAGACAAGGCCCCCACCCTGGAGGCGGAGTTGCTATAATGTACAGATCCCATTAGACCATATCCTCCTTCCCTTACAAACAATTGGAACGCATTGAAGCACTCCCTTTCTGTATTCAAATAGCGGCCAATTTTACCCTCACTGGCCTTCTGGTCTACCGTCCCCCCAACTCTAAAATATCCTATCTCCCAACCTTCCTTGATTATGTCCTGCAAGTTACATCGCGGTACGCCAACTTCACTCTACTCGGGGATTTTAATCTCCACGTAGATAACTCCCGGGACTCCACGTCTTCCAATTTCCTTTCCACCTTGCTAGACGGGGGATTAAACCAACTGATCAGTCGTCCGATACATAAGGCTGGCCACACCCTGGACCTAATTTGCACCAATCTGGAGGGTTTGGTCACAAGTGATCCCCTCCAAGTGATCTGGTCCGACTACCTCCTTGTTCCTTTTTCGTTCCCCCGGCATCGTCAAGCTCGTCACATATACCCAGCTAAACTACAGGGCAGAAATTGGAGCAAGATTTCCTCTGACAGCCTTGCTGCCCTCCTTCACTCTACCGACCCCAGATATGATGGCTGATCTCGACACCCGTCTGACTAGTTTTACCGATCTGATTTCCTCCGCCATTGACCGCCTCGCCCCCATGAGGCCTATAAAAACCTATCGTTCTACCCCTTCCGCCCCATGGTACTCAGACGAACTCCGGAAATGTAAATCGGCATGTAAACGCCTCGAGAGACGTTGGAGACTCACTTACTCACCTGACTGTAAAGCCCTTTACAAATCTGCCTTAAAAGAATACAGAAAAAAAATAATTGATCACAAAAGATCTTTTTTTGAAGAAAAAATCACCCGTTCTCAAGGCTCTTCCAGGGAAATATTCGACATAGTAAGATCTTTCACTGGTCCCCTGGCTCTCAAACGTCCCCCGTTGGTATCTCAGATACTATGTAATAGCCTCTCTGTTTTTAAAAAAAATAAAATAGCCATTATACATGACTCCTTTTCTAGCAACACCAACCTAGACAACTGCACTATAAATACCGTCATTACTGGATCTGACCATTTGTTTTTCAACTTTGAAGAGATCTCTCTTGATCAATCCCTTAAAGAACTTCGCAATTGTAAATCTGGCTCTCCTCTTGACCCATGGCCCGCTAAACACTACAAATCCCTCGCACCCATTCTCAAACCCACCCTGAATGGGATTTGGAATGATTCCCTGCATACAGGAGTCTACCCAGACTCCTGGAAGCATGCCCGGCTAGTCCCCATAATCAAGAAAGCCAATGCCGATCCTAGTGACCCCTTCAACTACAGACCGATCTCTCTGTTACCAGCCCCCGCCAAAGTGCTCGAAAAACTCGCTCAGCAACAACTAGCGGGTTTTTTAGAAAACTCGGGTGCTTACCATGACTCCCAGCATGGCTTTAGACCAGGCCACAGCACTGAGTCAGCACTAATTGAAATGGCAGATGCTGTACGCTGGAGGATGTATGAGGGATCTAGAGCGGTGTTGGTGCTGCTTGACTTGTCAGCAGCATTCAACACCGTCTCGCACCCTCTCCTCTTGGCCCGTTTACAAGCCAAAGGCATCCAGGGCACGACCTTAAAATGGATCACATCCTTTCTGTCCAGCCGTACGCAGGCAGTCTTTACCCCCCCTTACACGTCGGATAGTCGTCCTCTTCGGTGGGGAGTCCCTCAAGGCTCCTCACTGAGCCCTCTTCTATTTAATGTTTACTTTTCACCCCTTTTTGATATCATCGCCCAATCCGGTATAAAGGCCACCTCCTATGCCGATGATATTCAACTTCTGTTTTCATTTGACAGTACCACCCAAACTACCTTTGATCCACTAAAAAACTGCCTTCGTACGATTGCCCAGTGGATGGATAACAACTTCCTAATGCTCAACGCAGGAAAAACGGAGGTTCTCTTCTTCCACCAACCGTCTCCCCTAGACCCTCACATCTGGTGGCCTCTTGATCTTAGTGCACCACCCCAGCCCTCAGACTCGGTAAAAAACGTAGGGGTTAGATGGGATTCCAACCTCTCATTGCAACATCAAGTGCACACAATCTCTGCAGCATGCTTTGCCAAGAGCAGGATGGTGAAAAAATTCATCAACTTCCTACCTAACACCACCAGGAAGGCCGTAGTCAGGCGTTGATCACCTCGCATTTGGACTACGCTAACGGCTTGTATACTGGTCTGTCTGTAGGTCTGTGCCATCGACTTCAGACAGTCCAGAATGCTGCAGTACGACTGGTCGGGGGCATTTCCCTCCGCGAGCATATCTCGCCCCACCGTCGCAGCCTTCATTGGCTACCCATACACAAAAGAGTAGAATTCAAGGCACTGGTGCTGGCTCACCGTGCCTTGAGAGGCAAGGGCTCTGCCTACCTTTCCACCTGCCTTACCCCCTATAACAACATTAGGAATCTCCGGTCATCATCAAAAAATCTCCTTACTACTCCCCGATTTAAAAAAAACTCGATCTGGCGGAAAAACTTTCCAAGTCAGCACAGCTGCTCTTTGGAACAAGCTGCCAAATTCCATCCGGATGATCCAGGAAGAACTACCCTTTCGGAAGGCTTTAAAAACCTACCTCTTCTGTTAATCACCCCCTCTTTAAATAAACTTCTAATTCAGCACAAGATCACACAGGAGCGCCGGGACACCCCGTTGGGGTATCTGTGCGCTATAACAAAACACACTAAATAAAATAAATAAATAACCTGGGAAAGTATACGTGTAAACAAGGATGGTTCTGTCGGGTAAGAACTACGTTGATATTAAATGCTCTAAATGAGTAGCAAGGAAATTTTAAAGCAACCTATACATTTAAACCTTGAGGTACCAAATAGCTCAAAAGGAAGAAACTTTGTATCAGCACTTTGTCCTAAAGCATACAAATGAAATCGACTTTAAAGAAATGAATATGAAACAATCACTTTATATTGTTACTTTTATCCAAATTGAATCATTCAATGATATCCAAAGTAAACAAAAAAGTAAATACTGTCAACATGAAAGTTGCACATGAGTGCAACTTTCATGTTTCACTACCGGGTGATGTTTGTTCTAGCTCAGGGCGTTTAATGGTGTCTTTTGATCCTCACTTTGTCTGAGGGCTTGTGCTGTGTTGGTGTAGCTCTGCTAACAGAGTTTTTACAATCTCTGGACTGCAAGCAGGGTCTCCGCTTTCCTGAAGGAGCCTGTCACTTTTCTACCCTGCTCCACTGAACTCTGACGCGCTGCGGACAATCACATTGTGTACACCCTAAAGCTCTTGAAATGAGGCACCTCACCAGGACTGTCTGAGACTGAGTGGAGAAGCAGAGTGAGAGACTGCAGATTTCAGTGATTTGTGAGAAGACAAAGCTGCACTTTTAAGCCGCCCCGGGTAGGGCCAGTGTTTTGTACAAAGAATATACACAATTTAAGGGCTACACGCATCATGTACTACGTTTTAGTGTAAGTCATTCTGACAACTGTATACTTGTTTCCCTGACTGTCGACATATTTTTCTGTCGCTCTGACTGCACCTCTTACTATTTTAATGGGGTTTCTTTACTTTAATCCTGTTTTTTTCCCCAGAAGATATGGATGAAGTACTTTCCAGAGGGCACCAATTCAAGCATTCATCCCCCTCTCTTTATTTGAGTTTAATTTGTTTTATGCGAGATTATTGTAAAGAACTACTAACCACTCCACAGTGGCCTCAGGGCACATTTATCTCTTAGTTTCATCTCTCTCTTCGTTTCTCTCCTGTTTGGCTCCTGCTTTGGAGATCTCTTAACTGTCCACCTTACATCCTCCCCCTGCATTATTTTCGTGAGCACTTTTCCAATACTTTTCCCCCTTTTATCTGTCTGTTACATCCTTTAATTTACTATGTTATTTATGTATGTATGGTTTTGCATAACACCTACTTGGATTTGGTCAGTATGCAATTGGGACTGAGTAGGGCCTCCACCCCTTAGTCGGAAGGCCTAGTATTAAAGAACGTTTGTGGTGTGATACCAGCTTGTGTGATCGGAGTAGCCAATAGGTCTCGCTTTTGGGACGTTGTAGTATTTAGTTATGCAGAACAGTATCCTTGGTGCAACAACATCAACCGTTGCATGGCTAAACAAATATATGGTCCCAAAGGGGAGACCTATTAGCTATTCCAATGCTTGTTATCATTTATAACATCTCCCCTTTTCATCTGTACTAGGTATTTTCTTCTCAGTTAAACCATTATGACAGGCCTAAGCCTGTCCCTACTTAACTCCCAAAGCATGTACCACCACTGACTTCACCATATCCATGCCACACGATCATCTCTATACTCTCTACCACCTCCCAATCTGACTACAGAATTAACACCTCTTTGTGTGCTCCCCCACCCTTTCTACTGCAGGACTAGCACATATCCAGACTTCTTTCTGCTGCCTGCTAGCCCTTTCTTTGAAGAAAATCACAATCCCATTAGCATACAGCCCCACCATGCAGCCATCCACCCAAACCCCACCATGTTCCTACATCTTATTATACCTCTAGCACCATAGTTTCTTAGAATGTTTAATCCCCATACTATAGCCTACACTGTTGATGTTTGCTCAGTCCTAAAGGAATGGGTCATGCACCATTTCTTTTGGCAGTATTTCTTCAATACTCTCAAAACATGTGTATCCAACACCATGCTCCTATCCCCATGAATAAACCTGCTTCCCTTACTTTAACTCTTCACCGACAAAAGCCTTTTGTGTATCTTTATCTGATTTCTCTCCTTTTTATCTGCCCAGCATGCATCTCTCCAATTCCTCCCTATTTGGTCAATATCCTCACAACATGCACCAAAGAATGCCATTCTTGGCATCCTCCCCAAACATGGTTACTACTCCTTTTTCTGCCAAGGACCTATCAACTTCACCATGCCAATTTCCCTGCTGTCTCACACTCATTAGATTTGTACATTCTCCACATCCGCCCACCCAGACAACAAACAAGAAGCCCTGAGGAAGCGCAGCACTTGATCAGACCCGGATTCCTTCGTTATCAACCATTCAAGGAATGAACAGATGATCTCTATCCCCATACATACTAGGCCTGGGCAGTGAACAGTTTTCCGCACTCCGTGTTACGCGGAGATCGCGGAGTTCCCAAAAACTCCACTTCGTGCAGCGGAGTGGAGTTACTTTCCTTACTCGCATTCACCAAAGCCAACTTGGCGAGCGCGAGCAAGGAAAATCAACTTCCCTGCGAGATATTTCCTCGTTCGCAATCGTCAACATCAAGTTGGCGAGCGCATGCGTTGAAAATAATCCTCCCAGCGAGATTTCTCAACACGGGGGGTCAGGTTTCTCATTGCAAGTGGTTACGTATGTCCGCGTCTGCTCGTGTTGAGAAACTTCCCATTCGCGTTGAGAAAGCTGCTGCTCGAGTAAAAATCTACTCAAGCAGCAGAAAAGAAAAGCCTGCGCTGTGCATGGTGCCGTTCGCAATTATAGCACAGTGCGGACAAGCACCCAGCACTGTGCAATCACCGCGAACAGCATTATTCTATCAAACTCCACCACTCACGGAGATCTACGTAGTGTGGCGGAGTTTACCACTTCGCAGAGTTTCGCACAGTGCAATTCCGCGAACTCCGCCCAGGATTAATACATACCACCTACCAACCTATTGGTTTCACCCTGGCAACCAAAAACATCCTCTTAAATAGCATGGCCACCAGAGGAAAGTCTTGCAGGTGTACTGGCAGGAAATTGACTTCTACATGCATGTCTGCATCACCCATAATTACCAACTTTCCACATCTTGCACCCCATTCCAAATGCCCCATCGATGCTGGCGTAAGAAAACCGCTGCGGCGGTGGGCGGAGCTAGCGAGCGCAGAAAATGGCCGCTTAGTTCCCGGGCTCCGTCGGCACCATCTGCAAATCCTGCAATTATCCTGCACCAGCCCAACTTGCTCTTGTCCCCTGACACCCCCGCGTTTGGCGGAGCAGCGGAGGAACAGAGGGATCCGCGCATCGGGAGAATCCGCCGCCTACAACAGCGGTTATCGGCACGCTCCCCAGTGCGTGGTGCGGGCCGCAGACCGCGGCCTCTGGTGCACCCGCAGTACGTGCGGAGACGTGCGGCAGCGGACAGAGTGCGTCCCCCCCTGCAGCTCCGCCTCCTGATAGCGGCGATCGCTGACGAGTCGGGGGATAGCTGGCCACACAGAGTGACTTAGGAAGCCCCGGACCTCGACGGCAGTGGCGGCAAGAGCGGGACGGTGAGCCTGATCGGCGGAGCGGGGGTGAACCAGGAGGCGCCATTGTGCCGCGTCCAGTGAGATACGCCGGGGATCCGGCAGCTGAGCCGACAGGGGCAGAGAGTGCATCCATTGACAGAACAACAGCGGTAGGGCCCCTGGGTCCCCTGCTCTGCTATCCACACGTAATCTCTGGCGCAACAAATACAGAGGCTATTCTGCACATGTGAAACTGGTGACTCGGTAGGTGTTAGCTCTTGCACCTCCCCACGAGCCCCCTTGCTTGCCCCTGCTGACACCGGCGACCGCGCCGAGGGACCCGCACACCTGCTCCCCACTCACGGAGTAACGGGGTCCCCTAATTGTGGGAGCACCCAGTCTCGACAACTGGATAGACCTGCTAACTTCCAGACGCTTCAGAAGGGGGACTGAGGGTGGAGATATTGCTTGGACCCCCGATATCGCGCACATTGGGCCTTGAGAGGAACGCTGGTTCAGCGGAAGGCGTTATAACGGACCACGCTTGGTTTACCACGGAACCCACACGAAGCTCCTAAAGATGGTGAAAGGGGACAGAACCCAGAGTAAGCTCCCTTTCTCGCAGAGGCGAGTATCAGTGCAGACTCCCCCGTCGCAACGAGACGAGGAGGCGCCTACAGGGGTCCTGCAGGAAGACAATGCAGACATTAAAGCAATGCTCCGCTCCATGGAGCAAAACATCCAAACGAATATAGCGGCGCTAGGATCCAAGATGGACGCCATGTCCTACAGAATGGACCGCATGGCGGAGCGTCTCGACAAGCACGCGGAACGGCACGATATGGCAGAAAGGCAAATTACAGAAGTGGAGGAGGCCCAAACAGACTTGGATGCGGCGAGACGAAGGGCGGAAACACTTATCAGGACATTGCAAGACAAGACAGAGGATTTGGAGGCGCGGTCACGGCGCTGCAACCTCCGCATTACGGGCCTGCCGGAGACCACCCAGACCGGGAAAATGGAACTATTCATAGAACACTTGCTCACCACGCTCTTGGGAGACGGAGTGTTCTCGAACATGTTTGTCGTTGAGCGTGCGCACCGCACGCTTGGCCCAAAACCCAATCCGGGCTTCCCACCGCGTCCAGTCATAGCGAAATTGTTGAATTATAGAGACAGGGACACGGCGTTGCGGCTGGCAAGAACCAAAGGGGACCTACAATTTGAGGGATCGGAGATTTCGATTTACCCGGACTTTACAGCGAGGGTGCAGGAGGCGCGCAAGCACTTCGCGCCACACAAGAAACGTCTTAGGGATATGGGCCTCGACTACGCAATGCTATACCCAGCCAAATTGCGTGTGAACAGACAGGGTCACTCGCATATTTTCACGGATCCGGCGGAGCTGCAGAAAGCATTGAAAAAGTGGGCAAGGGAGAAAACGGACGGAAATGCCGAGCACCAGCAGGAAGCGGAATCGAGCCGCCTAAACGAGCAAGAGTGATCTGAAAGTACGAGGTCTGGAGCACAGTGAACTCATGAGCGAGGCCCCTATTATCCTGGAACGCATCGGGACGCTACAATGGTTGAGAGACTCGCTGTGACAATGAGACAGATAAGTGGGGCCGGGGATTGGATATGGTATCGGACTAATTAATGCATGGCACTCAGGTCCCCGGCTCTGAGGGTGTTCCAGATACAGGGGTGGCTGGCGGGGTTAGGGGGTGGACAATGGGGATGCGAGGGCGGGAGGGACATCACGATGACTAAGCAGGATATCGTACTACTAAAGAGCGGGTTGGTGCATTTGCATCTTGTTGATGGTGCAGGGCGGAGGGGAGGGGGCCGGGCAACAGAGTCGAAAGTCAGACACTTAGGACGAGCCGGCTGGCTAACTTTGCCTCTGAGCGTTATGCACACGGGACTGTTTACTTTGTTGAAGGGGGGGGATGGGTGGAAGGGGAATCTGCATGGCCAAATTGGGGTGGGTCTGCTGTGGGTGGTGGGGGGAATGTTGGGGTGTGTATTTGGGTACCAGTTGTTGTTTGGTTTGACTGCTGAGGTGCTGAATGCTGCAATTGATACGAGTTCCGCTAGATACGAAGTAGCCGTTGCCATGCTATGCCGACTGCCAGACATTGCTCCGATGGGGCGCTTTAAACCTTTGCAGAGTAGCCTCCTGATGCACACTGCTAGATATGGCTGAGGCTGATAAGGGTACGTCACGGGCGGGTACAGCACAGACTCACCTACGGGCACTGACATGGAATATTAGGGGCCTAAATGACTTTCGGAAGCTGCGGAAAGTCCTTAGTTACCTGCGTAGGCACCACATAGACCTTGCTCTCCTACAAGAGACACATTTACCACTCAACAGCAGAATGTTGCTTCATAAGGGAATAGCGGGATGCAGTGTAGCGGCAGGCTTCACCACTCACTCGAGGGGGACACTCACGTGGGTCAACCCGCGCTCCAAACTCACATTGACGCCTCTAGAGACTGACCCAGAGGGGCGATACACCATCTGTAGATGCAGGGGCCAGGGACATGACTTATTGCTAGTGAATGTTTATGGGCCGAACTACGATACACCTGATTTTTATGTAGAACTGGCGCGGAGATGCAAATCGTATGATCACAAGAGTATGCTGTGGGGAGGGGACTTTAATCTGGTCCTAGACCCAGCCCTGGATAGGTGTGCGGGGCCGCACAGAAGCCCGTCGGCTGCTGCCACGGCGCTTCAGACCGAAATGGTGCACTTGGAACTATTGGATGTGTGGCGAAGTAGGCATTGCTCCAGAGGGGGGTACACTCATTACTCAGCTTATCATGCACTACACACCAGAATATATTACTGGCTTGCCTCACAAAAGCTATCCAATAGTTTGAGGGACTGTCAAATATTGCCACGCACTCTGTCTGACCACTCTCCGCTCCTCCTGATCCTAGATACGCCGGTACGCGGGATCCCCCCTTTTACGTGGCGCTTCCCCCCGTATTCGTTAATGGACGAGGGGTTCAGAGGGGAAATCGCAAATGAAATTGAACACTTTTTTGAGACCAACACGGGCTCTGTGGACAGTTTCCAGACGCTTTGGGAGGCCTTTAAGGTCTACATTCGCGGGATAGCCATGGCTAAACACTCCAGTGTTCTGAAGTCCATTAGGCAGAGGCTCATCTATCTGGAAAATCAGTTATCAGATCAGGAAGAGAGGCAAAAGGTGGACCCCGAGGGAGACGCCTTGGACCACATTAAACAATTACTGACGGAATATAATGCTGAGGCAGACAGGGAGATGCAACATATGGGCAAATATGCCACGGCCCGCACCTACGGTGAGGGTGAAAGACCCGGCTCACTCCTAGCCAAGATGATTCGACACGAACGACGTCCGTTACTAATAGGCGAGCTGGTTTCGAGTACGGGGGAGGTCCTCACAGATGAAGAACAGATTGTTGGGGAATTTAGACGGTACTACTCCACTCTATATGAATCAAAGTCTGCGGGAATGGAAGGGGCTATCGACGATTACCTGAGCTACATCAGGATGCCACAGCTGTCCAACTCGCAGAGAGAATTCCTTATGATGCCCATCCAAAGGGAGGAAATTGCGGAGGTGCTAGACGGCATGAAGTCCGGTAGTGCCCCGGGCGCTGATGGGCTGACTGTCGGCTTCTACAAGTCCTTTAAAGAACAGCTGATCCCCTTCCTCTCAGCTTTATTTGATGATATATGCTTGGAAGGCTCCTTGCCCCCGACGATGCGGGAGGCACTCATTGTAACGATCCTTAAGCCTGGGAAACCCGCTACGGAGTGCGGCTCATACAGGCCTCTCTCACTGATTAATGTCGACGCCAAGCTGTATGCCAAGGTTCTCGCGACTCGACTCGCACTGCTCGCCCCGGAACTGGTAGCCCCGGAACAGGCAGGGTTTATACCTTCTAGGAACCTCACGTATAATATACGCACGGTCCTGGGGACGATGCAACATGTGAAACCGGAGAATAAGGCATTGGCAGTGTTTCTCGACATGGAGAAAGCCTTTGACTCTGTGGAGTGGCCGTTTATGTCCAGAGTACTCAGAAAGCTGGGACTGGGCGAACCCTTCCTACAAATGATAGGCGCCTTGTATTATAAGCCGTCGGCCAGGTTACGAATTGGAGACAGAGTCACGGAGGCGTTCGGAATAGGCAGGGGTACCAGACAGGGCTGCCCCCTCTCCCCTTTGCTGTACGCCCTAGTGGCGGAGCCCCTGGCGTGTGCGCTCCGGGAATACCACAGTCATGAGGGCATCAATTTCCCTACTTATAAGATCTGTATCTCTACGTACGCTGACGACACACTTTTGTACGTCAGAGACCCGGAAATTAACCTCTCCCCCGTACTCAGGGAAGTAGTGCAGTTTGGCGCCTTATCTGGTCTAAGAGTGAACTGGACAAAATCGGTGGCGTTCCCACTGACTACCGTGATGAGTAAATTTGTCATGGAGTACCCATTGCTATGGTCAGAAGACCCAGTTAGGTACTTGGGCGTACAGTTGCATCCAGACCCGGATGTGTTAATTAGGGAAAATTATGGAGTCGCCTACACGAAGCTAACTGAGGATGTGGATAGATGGTGCAGGCTGCCGCTGTCCCTCATGGGCCGCATCGCGCTCATGAAAATGATAGTACTCCCGAGGTTCTTGTTTCTTTTTCACAATCTCCCGGTGGTCCTCTCTAAGGCCCTCTTCAAGACGATGACGCAAACTCTCACGCGGTTGGCATGGGGAGGAAAGCAGCCTAGGGTACAGTGGCAAATACTGACCCTCCCATATGAGCAGGGCGGACTAGGAGCCCCGGATATGGAACAGTACTATAGGGTCGCGCAAGCGACGCACCTGCATACCTGGATACACGGGGATCGTGCCATCCCCCACGTGATTCTAGAGACTTTATTCACGAAGCCTCTCCCGCCTGCGGCTACTATATTTGAACCGGTCACGCGATGTGTAGGAACTCTGGACTCGATCGCATCGACGAATCACGCATGGCACTCTTTGGCCAAGAGCCATGCCTGCTCACTGCTGTACTCCCCTCTGGTTCCGATAGACTGGGCCATGTGGTTACCACCGCTGCGGGAAACAGGAGTCACGCGTGCTCTTAATCAACTAGGCATATTCAAGTTGGGGGACCTATTCAAGGAGGGGAAGGTGGTCTCCTGGGACCAGGTCGCTACCTCCCAGGCCCCGGTGACATTGCTGCACCGCTTTCACTGGCATAGGATTCGCGCGGCGCTGCGGGAGCTGCTGGGGCCAAACTTGGAGGAGCCCTCTGAGTTGCCTAAACTGACGTACGTCATAAAAATGCCTTCATCGTGCAATTTGGTTTCGCGATTATACAAGATGGCGCAGCGTCACCGGGAACAGGCACCCGCTAAGGCCAGACTGGCGTGGCAACGTGACTTCCAGACGGAGATCAGTGATGAAATGTGGAAGTATTGCTGCCAAAATACGAAAAAGGTGTCGCTGAATGCTAGGGACAGACTCATACAGTTTAAATTCCTACAGAGGGTGTATTACACTCCAGAACGCTTGCACAGATACGGGCTCCGGCAGTCGCCTGAATGTGAACGCTGCCATGCGCCAGTAGCGGACTTCTTACATCTGGCATGGTCCTGCCCGGGAATTAACAACTTCTGGTAGGACGTCTTTCTAGAGCTGAGTCGAATACTCGAGATTGCTTTTCCAGTAGATCCTGCGTTGGCACTGTTGGGACACACCAGGGTTCTTCCTCTGGCGACGCGTCGCTTGGCGGACATAGGGCTCATTCTGGCTAGGCGAGCGGTGGCACAGTGTTGGATGCGAGGCCCGCTACCGACAAAACGAAAGTGGGACAGGGATATGCTGTACAGTTGTACCCAATCACAGTTGTATAGTGAACTCCTTCCCCCTGTTAGTAGGCCTAAAAACTTTTGGGACCTGTATCTGACCTACGATTCCAATAGAAATACCGCGGATGAGGATCAGGAGGAGACAGAGGTACAAAGGGAGAGGGAGGAGGGCCAAGAGGGTTAGATGCACATTCCTCGGGGCAGATGAGGGCACACGGGCGGAGCACAGGGGTATATGAGGTGGCTAGAGGAATTAGACATATAGGCTGCGTGCGCTGGAAGAAACACTAGACGGGAGGTCAGGGAGAGCGTGGGACCTGGGTGGACGGAGAGGGTATAGAACAGCGTAGGCGCGGGCGGAAGGATAAATTGCATTGAAAGGGCGGTGACGTAATAGTGGGAAGCACACAGGCAGTCAGGGGAAGGGGGTGGGGGGTTTAGGGGGATTGTTGAGTTAGAAAGGTGGGATCTGGTTCTCGTTGTCGGACACACACACTTCATGTCACTAACCACCTCTTCTGGCGGCTGCCGGATCCACAAACACCAATGATTGTGCGACTGGGACTCGGGGCGGAGGCGCACACACGATACTAACGGGGCTGTACTATTTTTGAGAATTGGTCAACTGTTCTCTAGGACGATGGTGTTGTGAAAATTCAAGTGAGTTGGTCTTGATTACTGTACTGCCATTGTTCTAAGTTTGCTGCCGGCCCCAGGGTTGTAGGCGGAAGCTGTGTGTGTGACTTGATGACGAAAAAAAGTTTATAACCAAAAAAAAAAAAAGAAAACCGCTGCGGCAACGAATGATGGACAGAATGCTGAATGAATCAAGCCTTTAACCCCAGTCAAGAGATCTGGGTTAAATCTATTGTTTTTCAGCTCACTACGCCACCCCGGTTTAACCCCAGCCATATGCAAATCAGTCTTGACCCTGCTCCTCATGGGAACAGTCCAGCCTGAATAGCCAAGCCGGGTCCTCCCTGGATCGGAAACAAGCATTTTGGCAGTCTATCCACAAAAATCCTGCCTTCAACCTCTCTGGAGCACCTCTGTCTGGGTATTATTCCAACTACAGAACCATAGCCTCCAACCTAACCAGACTATTGCTATTTCATTACTGCCCCATTTTCATGTCCTCTACCATGTCTGCCTCCACCACTTCCTTGTCCACTGAAGTATCATACCAGTGAGTCTTTGGCCCTGCACTTTTAACTACTTGTGCCTAAACTGCATGGTAGCTCAAGCCCTCTCCCCTCTCAAAATTCTAATCTGCTGCACTGCTCCCTCCCTTACCCTTATTCCCTGGTCATCCCAGGTCTGTGACTCTGGAAGGGTACATTGGAATAGAAATAACCAGCGTGCATCATGTGCCACGGGTACCGGTCATCAGTTGCTGCCAAAATGTGCTGTCTATCTCTCTCAGCTTACCCACTGGCACTCTAGCCCTCTGAAACTCACCTGAGCTGTTGAAAAACAGCTAGACAATTAGACAATGCTACACTACTCTCAGGATGTTTAACAGCAAATACCATCAACTACGGTAAGTACCAGCACCCAGAAAACTCTGTTGTTGGGCACTCTAAGCTGCTTCACCAGTTCTACCCATAACTCCATAGATAGTATTTAAGCATGACCACCATAAGCACCTGCTCTATGCACTGGTCATCAAATGCCGCCCCCCGCTCCAATGACACCGTAATGGTCTTTTAGGGTAACTCACCTTCCTTCTCAGAGTTCTCCTCTATGCTACCCATACCTGCAGTGTCTATGTCCTTCTCAACCTCCAACCCAGCCACCATCATGCCTGGCACATTCTGGTCCCTGTCACCATCTTCCTGGCAGTCACTTCCCTGCCCCTGCTCCTCTCCATCGCCCCTGTTGCCTCGCCTTCCCTGTCCTCCTTAGTACCATCCCTTCTATTTCCCATGCCCATCACTGCCTGGTCCATCTTCCCCACAAAATGTATCTCACATTTGCCATTATTTTTTCCAAAATAATGCAGTTGTAAAAGCCTTACGGTCTTCTAGCTTGTCCTCTCCTTCCAAGTCCCATTGGCAGGTTCACCTTCTGACCTGTCAGAGCCCCAACAATCCTCAACACTAATATTCAGTCTCCACCATTTGTGAGAATGTTTTATCGGCCCGTCTTGGCCCCTCCTCACCAGCATCCCTCCTCCCTGGCAATTGAAAATTGGCACTTCTCCCAAACTAATTCCCCTACCATTCAACATAGACTGTAGTTTGTTTTCCTGTATCCCTCATCGCCCCATGGCCATCTGTCACCTATGCTTTGCAGTCCCATCTCTTTCTCTGAGGCCAAACACCACAGACAAAACTTACCACCTGACCTATGTACCTGAGGCCCTTGCCTCCAGCAACTCCTCTTTCTCTCAGACTGGTCCACTTCCTTGTATGATGACCGATCCTCTACTCCTATCGCCCTATTCCTCTTTACCACACACCTCCTCAGCTGTCCTATGAACTATGTGCACTGGAAAAGCGCCTGCCCTGGTACAGGACTCACCCTGTGGACCCCCAGCACTGTTCTTCCTTTCAGGGCTATTGTGTCCAAAATACTGTCCCAACTTGGCTCTGTCCCATACCAGCTGCAGGACCCATCTACAATAAGACTTCTGTAAGTGAGGGGTGCTCCAGCATCCTCCACCCGCTTTGAACAAAATGGGGCTGCTGCTCCTTGCTGCCACTCTGTATCCCATTCGGTGATAGTGGGGCACACCTGTAAGCCTGCTCTTCCTCTGGGTACTCTTGACCTTATCTGGGTGCTTTTTCTGCTAGATGTGCTTCTTCCTCTCACCTTTTTACACATGCCATGGCCCCTTCTACCTTAAATAGCCATGTCTCCATATGTACCGCTTCTGCTAGGAGCTGTTTCAGCTCCTCATCCATTGTCTGTCTAACAGAAAGTGTTGCTACTATGTATTCCCCACTGTTGGACTACTGAGTCAGAAGAAGCATTATGTCTACCATTGTGGATCTGTTTGTGAGTCTGGGACTGCTGTGCCACCTGAGCTCATGCTTGAGATCTGTGGCCCCTTGGCATATGGGCGCATATGGGCATAACCAGTCTGTAGTTTATGATTAGGGCTCCTGATTGTATGGTATTTATTGTTTTAACATTTCTGCCTATGTTTATCCATATTTATTTTAGCCATTATTTCGGTACTCATCCATATTTATTTGGTGAATACATAATATATAAAAATCATCTATTTCCCCATTTATTTAACTTGATAAACGTGCACTTATGCTTTGATACCTGTCCTGTTTTAGCAAAATGTAACAAAATAATACACCCACGGATAACTATTAGCATTATACTTTAAATAAATGTTAGTTCATGCTGTTATATAAGGACTAGCAGCACGTCCCGACGTTGTCCGGGTATGAATTGCTGCCGGCCAGTAGTATATTGTTTTGTAGGATTTCGTTTTGATAGAATTTCTTATCTGTGACAGGCCTGTGAAACGCTCCGATTCACAGTGCACTGCTGATGCACTTAAGAGTGCGGGTTCAGTAGTGTGTGAACTCGAGTTTCCCTACTTTATTTTTCCTTGCAATATCATATAGCGCGAACTCGACAACATGGCATGAGCACAATTTACATTACAGAAGAACACATTCATTTGTGGTAGGCACGGGGAGAGAAAGCGATTTGCCTGGAATCACAGGATGTTGAGCTGATGCCGAGATTCGAACGTAGCTCCCCAGCTCTAAAGTTCGCAATTCTAGAACTTGTTGTGGGAGGTGTGTCTAAAAGTATATGTCGGTGCTGGCCATCAATGAGAGAGACCTGTGCATTTTTCAAATCGGTGGTGAAAAAATATGAGTATGTTGCTGGAGATGTGGGCCGCCGTGCCTCCAATGTACTTACCGGGGGAGGGTAAACACCCATTATTCCTTCCGCATACCATCACTCCACATACTTTCATTACGAAAGTACCTTGACTCCGCAATGCCATTATAACGCATGGCATTACATTTTATATGCTTTTACCACGCATACATTTACAACGAAATTCGTTGTAAATGCATGAATGGTAAAAGCCTGTTTTTTTTTTTAAATGTTTGCTTAAGGTAAATATGGGTATTAGGGGTATATGGTTTGGGGTACTGAGGTATATGTTTTGGGGTGTTTGGGTATTTTAAGGGTTCAGATATAGTTTTGAGTTATGGGGTACAGGGGTAGTTTTAGGGTTTAGGGATAGGTATGGGTTTTGGGGTACAGGGGTATGTTTAGGGTTCAGGGCTAGGTTTGGGTTTTGGGGTATAGGGGTATTTTTAGGGTTCAGGGGTAGGTTTGGGTTTTGGGGTACAGGGGCATTTTAAGGGTTTAGGGCTAGGTTTGGGTTTTGGGGTACAGGGGTATTTTTAGGGTTCAGGGCTAGGTTTGGGTTTTTGGGTACAGGGGTATTTTAGGGTTCAGGGGTAGGTTTGGGTTTTGGGGTACAGGGGTATTTTAAGGGTTCAGGGCTAGATTTGGGTTTTGGGGTACAGGGGTATTTTAGGGTTCAGGGGTAGGTTTGGTTTTTGGGGTACAGGGGTATTTTTAGGGTTCAGGGCTAGGTTTGGGTTTTGGGGTACAGGGGTATTTTTAGGGTTCAGGGGTAGGTTTGGGTTTTGAGGTACAGGGGTATTTTTAGGGTTTAGGGATAGGTTTGGGTTTTGGGGTACAGGGTATATTTATAGGGTTAAGATTAGTTAGTGTTTAAGGGTGTTGGGGTATTTTAAGGAGTAAGGGTGGGTTATGATTATGGGGTGCAGGGGTATTTAAAGGGAGCAGGGTGGACAACCGGAGCTGGAATGTACAGAACCTGGGAAGAAAAAACAATGAAATATTGAGCACAACGCTCGCTTTTTTTCCCATAATCCCGCCCCCCGCACACGCCAACGCCCCAGCACACGCCCACGGCACATGATATGAGACATGGCATGAAGGGCGGAACGTACCACCTGCCCCCAGTGTTTGTCACGCCCCCAGCACACGCCCACATCAGAACGCAGACACGCCCACAAGGGACTACTTTGCTGGCACGGTTCTTTTACCTTTTAAATGTATATGGTGGGCGTCTGCATAGCCTATGTCCTTCTGCTGCAACTGCCCTTTCCAACGCTGTATTGGGTGTTGTGATTGGTGCTGTGGTTCCTGAGATTACCCGCCTCAAAGGTTTGGGCTCTCCCTTTATAATATTAGTATGGATATGGAAATCTCATCCCCCTTATTAACACCCCATGCCACATATCTACTCAGCTGTTGATCTGGAATTCATCGACTACATGGAGAGTCAGTCAAAAGAAGCCTAATTTTCCCATTTTAAAAATAAATGCAGATAGGAAACACATTGTTTTCTTTCTGTATTTATAAGTAAAAACAGGAAACCTGTTGCCTTATTTATGATACAGTCTCCCCGTGGCACCTTTGAGACCTGTGACCACCCTTTTTTGGGTACCAAACTGCTAACACCTACTCATAATATTAAAGGTGTAGGTCCGCATGTGTTGTGAGGGCACATAGGCCCCTCCTCGCTCCAATCAATCAATCAATCTGTCAGGGTTGGTAAAGTGCAGCTACTCATTCAGAAAGGTTGCAAGGGTCTGGGGTGAGAGGGAACGGTTTCATTGAGTGCTGGGGTCATCCGAAAATTCAGGTCTTGAGGTCCTTCCTGATCTGGAGCATTGTAGGGATTTGCCAGAGGTGATGGGGAAGGTCTTTACATGCCTGGCTGCGAGGTAGGAGAAGGGCTTTCCTCCATCTCTCTGGTCTTGTAGATGCATGGGATGGTGGCCAGAGAAAGGTCAGCAGATCGGAGGTGTCTCCTGAGTGCGTGGAAGGAGAGGTATGCTGGTCTGATGTTGTGGACGGCCTTGTATGCATTGGTAAGGAGCTTGAAGGTTATTCTTCTTTCACGGGGGAGCCAGAGGAGATCTAGGAGGTGTTGAGTGATGTGGTTGCGGCGGGAATGTCAAGGATCAGTCTAACTTCGGCGTTTGGTATGGTTTGGAGTTTGCGTAGTAGTTTCTAGTTGATTCCGATGTAGAGAGCATTGCCGTAGTCCAGTCTGTTACTACTATGAGGGCGTGGGTGACTGTTTTTCTGGATTTGGATGGGATCCATCTGAACGTCTTTCGGAGTATGTGGAGGGTATTGAAGCAGGCCAAGGATACGGCGTTGATCTGGTGGTTCATTGTGAGCAATGAGTCTAGTATTATGCCGAGGGTTTGTTGCATGGTCTGTCAGAATGGAGGGGTTTCTGAGGGCGGGGACCACCAGGTGTCGTCCCATGGAGATGGGTTGGAGCCAAGGATGAGGACTCTTGTTTTCTCGGGTTGAGTTTCAGACAGCTCTTCTTCATCGATGTGGCAAAGGCTTTTATCCCTTCTTGGAAGTTGTGCTTGGTGAAGTTGGGTTCTTTGGTGAGGGAGAGGATGAGCTGGGAGTTGTCAGTGTAGGAGACTATGTTGAGCCCATGGTCTTGATGATGGTTGCGGGGGGGCCATGTAGATGTTAAAGAGGATGGGGCTGAGGGAGGATCCCTGGAGCACCCCACATCTGGTCTTCATTGGTTCCAAGAGTTAGAGGGGGAGTCTGACTTGCTGGGTTCTGCCTGTAAGAAATGAGCATATCCAGTCAAGGGCCTTTCCACGGATGCCGGTGTCGTGGAGTCTGGTGGCCAGTGTGCGTTTGGAGACGGTGTCAAAGGCAGCCGACAGCTTCATGGGATGTGGGCTGCCATTTGGCCCTGGTCGAGGAGGGAGCGGATGTCGTCGGTGGTGGCAAGTAGGGCAGTCTCGGTGCTGTGGTTGCTGCAGAATCCAGTTTGGGGGATGTCCAGGATGTTGTTGGCTTTAATGAAGTTTGCTAGCTGGGTGTTGACAGCCTTTTCCATGACTTTGGCTGCAAAAGGAAGCAGGGAGATGGGCCTGAGCTACTTGAGGTCCTCCGGGTCTGCGGAGGGTTTCTTAATGAGGGGGTTGATTGCAGCGTGTTTCCAGTCATCTGGGAATGTGGCGGTTTCGAGGGAGAAGTTGATCATCCGGCTAAGTTCAGGTGCAATGGCCGTGGCAGCTCTGTGGAAGATGTGGGGTGGGCAGGGGTCTGAGGGTGCTATGGAGTGGACTCTGTTCATGGTCTTTATGGTGTCTTCCGTAGTGACTGGAGTCCATGTGAGCAGGGTCTGTTGGGTGGCGTAGCTGGGGGGGGGGCTGGAGCGGTGCAGAGGTCTTGGTTGTTGAAGTAGATCATCTTGATCTTGAGGTGAAAGAAATGTGCTGAGTCTGTTACAGAGGTATTGGGAGGGTGGGGCATATGTTGTTTCACTGCAGGGTTTGGCAAATTCCTTGATGATGGAGAAGAGTTCTTTGGAGTTATCGGCTTTGGTGCGGATACTGTCTTGGAGGAATATCTTCTTTGTGGAGTGAAGAGTTGGTGGTGTGATGTGGTGGCTATTCTGTGGGTGGTGCGTATTTCTGGAGTTTTGTTGTTCCTCCATGTTTAGGAGGGAGACACACCTACCACTAGTGTCATCAATACCACTCACGTGTCCCTTGCTCAAGTGCCATAGTGTCACCATCTGGCATAGGGCAAACACCTCACCCCTCTGCAGCTCCTCCTCAGCAGCCTATTTTCCACAAAGGTAGTACTACTTCACCCTCCTGTGGGTTCATCAACGTGGGATTGTTAGTTCCCATCAGCACATGAAGGCCATCATGATTGTAATGTTGCACCAGTGATGTAACTAGAGTGCAGGATTGCTTAAAGAGTAAAAGGGAATAGGGGTTATATGTAATCTTCTTCTTTGAGTGTGCAAATATAGTTTGACCCCAGGGACCACGTGGTCAAGGAAATAAGTGAGGGTACGGCAAGGCATGCTCAGAGAGAGACCACCTGAAGCTGTACACCGTTGTACATCACCTATGTCTGTGTCATCTTTAAGGGCCTCAGCACAGGTGGTACCTACATACTAAAAGTACCAGGTCAGGTCATTATTGGCCATGACACAACAATGATGACACAGCATTAATGGCTCGTAGATCTTGCATAACCCTATATATGCCTTTTCTTAGTTTTATGATCTTCAAAATATGGCTTTGACATAAACTCACATTGTCATTAGGACCCTGTGTTTTATTACAGTGCTAATAACAGATGGCATTCCTGCTTTCACTTCAAGGCGTAACATTGCTCGTCCACCAAATAACTTGCGCTCGTAGCGGTAGTTCCTGTGTGCCCCATTCTGACACCAGCAGTATTTGTAAGTCTGCAGACGGTGCCGCTCTGGCTTTGATCGCCCACTCTAGATAAAGTTATTTGGTGGCACGAGTGCTACAATGGGGGAGCTACAATGGGTGAGCCCCCACTCGGTTAGCCCCCCTCATCTCCAAGAGCACAGCCAAGCCAGTATTTCAGGAAACAAAGGTATTTTTTGTATGTCCAATGACTAATGTGATGTATTGTTTTTGGTCCATACATGTTTTGTTTCAATTTTTTGTGTTTATCAGTGTAAACCTTTTTAAGGTGTGTAAACAATAACATGTTTGATGTTTGTTCTATTTATAAGTGGCTCAAAAAATGAAATGAATTAAGAAATAGGACTCCTTGTTTACTCCCATTTATTTAGTTTAAGATCAATTCTATTGGTGCAATCTATTTTAGTGTACTACATTGAAGAATTTCTTAAGTAATAATAAGTCAAGTCACTGACATTTGGAGAAACAACATGTTGGTTTTTTCAAGTTAGGCAACATCAGATTGATGGTTTCTGAGGGTAACTTTTTGATGATACATTATGAATTGATCCTAGCCCCCATTGTCCTCAACTGGACTCTCCTTTATCATTCATTGTGTAATGCACTCCGAGTTCTTTACATACCGCGGACAGTCATGAAATGATGGAACTTCATTAGGGGTGGGCGGAACTCATGGAGCTATACTCTATGGAAGCCCCAGAGTTACATAAAAACTCAGTGAGATTCCATGGAGTTCCACCCAACCCTATTCAAAAGTACACTTTAGAAAGAAGCTTGTTCATTTGCCATCAGTTAACTATTTTAGTTTCCTGGGTTTTGTATACAGGAACGTTCATACTTTGTGACCATATATAGTAGCTTCTGTGTCCCACTAGTGTCTAAATAATAATACCTTTGTCATGCAAATATGTAAAAATGTGCAAGCTCAACAACTAGCAAACCCAATATAGAAATACACAGGCTCCAATATTCTACACATCTAATTATGTCTGCTTAGGTATTAAGGTGGATTTGTACAGCTTAGCACAACACTTTGCAGGAGCTTGGAATGCACAACGCAGCAGGGAAGTTAACAAATCCTACTAATATTATAAAGAGAGAGCCCAAACCTTTGAGGTGGGTAATATCAGGAACCACAGCACCAATCACAACACCCAATACAGCATTGGAAAGGGCAGTTGCAGCAGAAGGACATAGGCTATGCAGACGCCCACCATATACATTTAAAAGGTAAAAGAACCGTGCCAGCAAAGTAGTCCCTTGTGGGCGTGTCTGCGTTGTGCTGTGGGCGTGTGCTGGAGGCGTGACAAACACTGGGGGCGTGTGGTAAGTTCCACCCTTCATGCCATGTCTCATATCGTGTGCTGGGTGCGTGGGCGTGTGCGAGGGGTGGGATTATGGAAAAAAAAAGCGAGCGTTGTGCCCAATATTTCATTGTTTTTTCTTCCCAGGTTCTGTACATTCCAGCTCCGGGTGTCCACCCTGCTCCCTTTAAATACCCCTGCACCCCATAATCATAACCCACCCATACTCCTTAAAATACCCCAACACCCTTAAACACTAACCCATCTTAACCCTATAAATATACCCTGTACCCCAAAACCCAAACCTATCCCTAAACCCTAAAAATACCCCTGTACCCCAAAACCCAAACCTAGCCCTGAACCTTATAAATACCCCTGTACCTCAAAACCCAAACCTACCCCTGAACCCTAAAAATATCCCTGTACCCCAAAACCCAAACCTAGCCCTGAACCCTAAAAATACCCCTGTACCCCAAAATCCAAACCTACCCCTGAACCCTAAAATACCCCTGTACCCCAAAACCCAAATCTAGCCCTGAACCCTTAAAATACTCCTGTACCCCAAAACCCAAACCTGCCCCTGAACCCTAAAAATACCCCTGTACCCCAAAACCAAAACCTAGCCCTGAACCATACAAATAACACTGTACCCCAAAACCCAAACCTACCCCTGAACCCTAAAATACCCCTGTACCCCAAAACCAAAACCTAGCCCTGAACCCTAAAAATACCCCTGTACCCCAAAACCCAAACCTAGCCCTGAACCCTTAAAATACCCCTGTACCCCAAAACCCAAACCTACCCCTGAACCCTAAAAATACCCCTATACCCCAAAACCCAAATCTAGCCCTGAACCCTAAAAATACCCCTGTACCCCAAAACCCATACCTATCCCTAAACCCTAAAACTACCCCTGTACCCCATAACCCAAAACTATATCTGAACCCTTAAAATACCCAAACACCCCAAAACATATACCTCAGTACCCCAAAACATATACCCCTATACCCATACTTACCTTATTCAAACATTTAAAAAAAACATGCTTTTACCATTCATGCATTTACAACGAATTTCGTTGTAAATGTATGCGTGGTAAAAGCATATAAAATGTAATGCCATGCGTTATAATGGCATTGGGGAGTCATGGTACTTTCGTAATGAAAGTATGCGGAGTGATGGTATGCGGAAGGAATAATGGGTGTTTACCCTCCCCCGGTAAGTACATTTGTGGCACGGCGGCCCACATCTCCAGCAACATACTCATATTTTTTCACCACCGATTTGAAAAATGCACAGGTCTCTCTCATTGATGGCCAGCACCGACATACACTTTTAGACACACCTCCCGCCACAAGTTCTAGAATTGCGAACTTTAGAGCTGGGGAGCTACGTTCGAATCTCGGCATCAGCTCAACATCCTGTGATTCCAGGCAAATCGCTTTCTCTCCCCGTGCCTACCACAAATGAATGTGTTCTTCTGTAATGTAAATTGTGCTCATGCCATGTTGTCGAGTTCGCGCTATATAATATTGCAAGGAAAAATAAAGTAGGGAAACTCGAGTTCACACACTACTGAACCCGCACTCTTAAGTGCATCAGCAGTGCACTGTGAATCTGAGCGTTTCACAGGCCTGTCACAGATAAGAAATGCTATTATTATTATTATTATTCCGAGTTTTGTATAGCGCCTGGTTACCAATAGGCATCCCCGCGCTTATCAGAACATAACACAGCTACAAGAATGCAAGGATCAAACAGAGAACAAAAAAGTTTTAAAAAGTTTACGAAACCTGAAGAGACTGGCTTCGGAGCGCAGTTGTAGGGGCAGTGAGTTCCACAAGGAGGCCACATTTATTGAAAACCTTCTATCAAAACGAAATCCTACAAAACAATATACTACTGGCCGGCAGCAATTCATACCCGGACAACGTGGGGACAGGCTGCTAATACAAAAATATAAGCACAAAAGACAGGCAGCAGCCAGCTTTATGGTCTTTGAAACACATTCCTAATCAGATCAGATGCACGACTACATTAGCTTGGAAATGCACCCCTCCATTAGATGCAGAGCTGTTTGCAAATGTATAGAGGGCATGGTACAACAAATATTTCTATAGCTGGGCCTCGGGTGGGGAAGAAGAACAAGTCGTGCACACCGAACAGGAGAGTAAATATTCAAGAGGTTGGCAGTAATGTACCTGCACTTAAAGCAAAGAAAAGAGCACAGGCTGGTCATCATTGAGGAGGCACTTAACCAGAGCACATTGAGGGCTCCCAGCAGCGCGTGCATGGTGATGAGGACTAAGGGTAGGGAACACCGCTCCAGCGTTTCTGCTCATACCAGAGCTAATGAGCAGCTCGAGGCTGGGCCTGGAATTGAATATTTAATGAGTCCAGCTCAGCGAGAGTTGCTCCTGTGACAGAAAATGGGGCCATCAGTGTGTGTAGTAGTAGCTGCCAACAATACCCAAATATTAACGCAAAGACCATTGTATCACCACACAGATCTATGCATTAAAGGGTGGCGCAGATCCTCGTATTACAACATAGGGCATATTACAGCACAGATGACGGCATTATTTACAAACCATGGGGCATATTAGCAAGGAATAGTGATATTTATCGCAAAATGCGCTTTGCGCATTTTTTTTTATCGCTGGATATGTTAGCGGAGAAAACATGCTATTAGTAACGTTTTTCTCCATTGTACTAAAATATCCAGCGATAGCGGCGAAATGCGTGAATATTGCTGGAAATCCAGTGATATTCACGCATTAACGCCAATGGGGACTTAACCTGACAATTCACCTCCCATTGGATAAACAGGTAAGTCATGTTTTTAGCAGGCGTTAGATTATAGCGATAATCGAAGCTTAGCGTGATTTTTTTATCACTTTGTCTGCCTTGCTAATAGGCGATTGTTGTGTTAGCGACTGCTTTCAGTCGCTAACAGTTTGGGTACTCCCACTTTGCATGTCATTAGTGATAAATATCGCTGACATGCAAAGCGGGCCCCAAACCGGTTGCTATCGCCTAAAAGCTGTCGCTAACTGCTGTTAGCGACAGCTTGCTGATAGGGCGATAACAATATCACCGCTTTAGCGGCAAAAAGTGCTGCTAAAGCGGCGATATGGCCCTTGCTAATATGCCCCCATGTCCCTTAGGAGCACTATCAAACAGAAATAAACTGCTAGCATGGAGAGGGGCAAATCTGGAACACCACTCAGTATGGCAGCCCTTAGAGGTGTATAATCTGTCGAGATATTTTTATCCTAAGAAAACTTGCTGTAGACTGGGACAAATTAATGTCTTTTTCATATAACTAGACATGTCTAGGGTGACCTATAGTCAATGAGTAATAATAGGTAGAAAGTTTTTAATTGTGTAAAAAGTACAAAATCAATAAACAGTGGGTAATTATATGTTTTCTAAATAACCTTTTAGAATCAGTCCTGGTGAAGGTGTCTTATAAAGAAAACCGAAACGCCGCGTCGACTTGAATCTTCGATTCTTGATGTCATGTACCCAAATTGTTTTTTATATGTATAATTTTATGTACATAACATTATGCTTGCTTTTATTACTGTTTTTAATATTATGACATGTTTCAACGTGTATTATAAAAATAAATTTGTACTTTTTTCTACTAGAATTTAATTTGTATTTGTATTAGTCTATACGAGCGTCACCCTATACAAAAAGTGTTTTATGTTTTGCATATGTTACTCAACGGTCTTAGATAGCCTTTGTACAAACAGCATATTGAATACCAGATGCAGATCGCTGCCAAATCCACACTAGACCACCCTTGACCCCCACACATGCAGAATTGTCCTATTGGACAACAGGTCCTGTGGATCTGTTAACGTGGGACACCCCATATTTCCTACATGTATTCCCCCTAGTCCCTGACAACTACTCAAAGGGGGCCTCCTCAATATTTTCTTCTCACAACTCGGCTTGTCAGCTGGGGAGGTAATCAGTTACTGTTTGTCCAATACATAGGACATCGTTTTGGCAAATTTTATTAAACCAAAACTAAACCTTAACCAGAAAATGGAAGGAATTAAAACATATAGTTTTTCAGAAGATCAATTCAACAACCTTATCCACAAGTCATTAAAAAACACCACTGCAGTCAGACTAGATAAAAGTGACGAAGAACAATGGCGGGCACTATGGAATTTAAAAAAGAAAGTGGTGAGAGCAGAGTTACATGCAGACTTCTTGGTGGAGTATTGTAAGAGCGGTATTATACCCAAAGGGTTACAAGTCACCAACGAGCCTGGCATCTTCATCGCAAACAAAAAATGTATAGAAAATTGGACGTTGGTGGCAAACCGTTGTAGTAGAGATTGGATGCTCCTAATTATTGAGACAGCGCAGGAAGTTTTGATTTTCGAACGGAAAGAAAACGAAGATCTAGAATTAAAACTCAATGAAAATACAGCTCTAGATGATGCGAAATTTAAACTGCGTGAGATACAAAATGATGTAGCAGGGTATAGTGACTATTTGGCAAATAAAAAAAGTAACAAACTCAGAAAAGACATCTCTAATTATAACCCCGAGTTTGTTTACCCATACCTACAAAAAGATTTCTATGATCGTCCGAGGGAACAATACCAACAACGCAAACCATGGCAACATCAGCCTCGTAATTTTCCAAAAAAACAGGTGCGTTTTTTTTGATACATCATACACCAGCACAGACTCAGAGGGAGAACAAACTAGTGAGAAAAGGAATACGAATGAAAGAGATATTCCATCAGGCCCGAACTGGGAAGGTTTGTCTTTTTTAGAACAAAGACATCAAAATTTTGGACAGTCGAGAGGGAGGGGAAGGGGACGGGGCAATTACAACACACAGCCCCAGTTCCTTCAACGTCCCAGGACAAGAAGTCAGAAAACCTGGGACTAAACAAACAAGAGAAAGCAGCGATCATCAACCTCTCCACACATACACTAACTCCATCACAAACAACTCTTTTAGAAAAAGGATTAGGTTATGCTATATGTACCCCCATAGACAGATACTCACTGGAAAGAGACCTACAGAGTTTCTTTAGGAAAATTAGGCTAAACATCTACTTCGAGGATAAGGAAAAGCATCCCAGTGCTAACAAATCTGGGTTAAAAAACAAATCAGCCTGGACCCCTGCCCTCAGCATGGTCAACAAAGACATCGAGACCTTTGAAAGAGTAGTTGATAAGAGTATAGATTCTCTTCTAAATCAAAAAAATTGGATCAATTACAACTTAAGCAAAACAGAAACTGAAGCTTTAAAAACACTAGAACAAAGAGAGGATCTCACAATTAAACCGGCGGACAAGGGCGGCAGTATTGTAATAATGTCCTCCTCTGATTACGAAAATAGGATTAATCTCCTGTTAGAGAAGCCCGACCACTACTGCAAAACCAATAAAAATGAGTGGATCACTCTACAAGATAACATTCAGAGGCTTCTGAGATACGCCAAAGAGGACGAAATCATCTGCGAGGAGGCGTATGCGTTCTTAATGAACACAAACCCAGTTATTCCCGCATTATACGGCCTTCCAAAGGTCCATAAAAACATAGAGAACCCTCCCATGAGACCCATTGTGTCGAGCATAGGGTCACTAACCGAACCACTCAGCAAATATGCGGATGTGTTTTTACAACCATTGGTGGTCAAACAAAAAGGCTATATCAAAGACACCACATCAATGATCAAAAAGATAGAGTGCCTCAATTTCAACCCTGATACTCAAATTTTAGTAACTTTAGATATAGAGGCACTCTATACAAACATCCCACAAGACAATACGATCATGATGATAATAGACATGCTATCCAACGAAGGACAAGACCTAACAGCACACCAATCATTCATAGTGGACTGTATTACTATGGTCTTGAAGAGTAACATCTTTCTATTTGGGAGCGATCTCTACAGGCAGGTCAAGGGTACGAGCATGGGGGCCACCTGTGCTCCGAGCCTAGCCTGCCTGTACGTCTCCCACTTCGAAGAGAAGCATATTTTTAATCCAGATGCACCCTTCTTTGAAAATATCAGTGAGTGGTCTAGATATATAGACGACATTTTCTTTATTTGGACAGGTGAATCAGTTATGTTAACAGAATTTTTGGAATGGCTTAATTTAGGCGACATTAATCTTAAATTTACTTCACACCAAAACCGTGACCAATGCGAATTCCTAGATATAATCATTAAACACATAGATGGAAGACTCAATGTAGAACTGTTCACAAAAACAACGGACAGAAACACAATGCTACATTTTGATAGCAATCACCCTACCTGCCAAAAAAACAACATCCCTTTTGGTCAGTTCCTAAGGTTAAAAAGGAACTGTACTACTATGAGAGACTACGAGAAACATGCAGATGTCCTAAAGAAAAAGTTCCTAGAGAGAGGATACCCCAGACGTTTAATCCGCCAAGCATACAAAAAAGCAAAATATTTCAATCGGGAAACTATATTTGAAGAAAACCCTACGCCCACTCCTCAAACACAACCATTAATTTTTGTAACTAACTTCAGCCAAGTCAGCAATAAAATCAAAAACATAGTAAACAGAAACTGGCACCTAATCACGAACAAAGCGCAAGAAAGACTTCCCAAACCAATGTTTTCTTTTCGAAGAAACATCACGATTCGAAACAAACTGGTGCATACTTATAGAGAAAATAGACAACAATCTCAACCCTGCATAAACAATGCACCTTTGCCCAGTGGGACTTTTCCATGCCAGGGTTGCGTCAACTGCTCGAATATTATTAAAGGAAATCCCATAACCACAAAGAATACAAAGGTTCACATTAAAAACTTCATAAACTGTCGAACAAAAAATCTGATATATTTAATTCAATGTCCATGCAAACTATGCTATGTGGGAGAAACATCGAGAGAAATACGAGTGCGCCTTAACGAACATAGATCAGCCATCAGAAACAAGAAAAAGGGCGCCCACCTTACTGATCATTGGCAGTTAGCAAACCACACAGTAGAAGATCTGAAATGGTGTGGTCTTGAAACTGTAACCCTAAATAGCAAAGGAGGCAACACAAATGCCAAGAGAAAAAAGAGAGAACAATTCTTTATGTCAAGATTTAACAGTGTAAGATGTGGCTTAAACAGTAGAGAAGACTGGGAACAGATCGTGCATTAACTATTATCTAACCAGGTGTGACTAAAAATAGTCCCCCAAGTAGAATGAATGTGTATTTATCACCCTAACAAATAGTACAGACATACAGACTCAATCAATGATGGGCACTTCCAAAAATATCTGGACAACCCGCAACACATACTCAACACCCGTAGTCAGTTTTTCCGTATAAACAAGATCAGGGATTTTTATTTAATTTCTATAATAAGATCAGACAGAGTATAGTATCCATAGCAGAACGTGCAATATGCGAAATCTTTCTTGAACATGGGACACAGTATGCGTAATAATCACGAAAATTTGCTCCCGATTTTTTATTGATTACTCCACATTGAACATGAAACAAATCAAATGCAATACGTGTATGCATATTAGAGCCCCATGTTCATTAACAGACATAGGATATTCATAATGATGTATAAAGTAAGCCTTGCAACCACAGCAACAGTAATGCTTGAGGTAAACACTAGACCAATTAGATTTAGGTAAACACGTAAAACAGCGTAGGGACAGTAATCATAATAGTATCACTCTTTATATTAATATCCTCTGCCTACGCAACTTATAATAAGACTATGCAGCTGAGACGGGTGAATTACATATTTATAGACAGCGTTTCCCTTACTAAAACAGCATGCGAATTATATAACGTCTTGCCCCAAAAGAGAATGAAATGCGAAGCGCCATCGCGTTCGGTAACCGGGGCAACGACAAACTCATTGGCTAATCGTTAACCAATCAAAACGAAGAAACCACACGGAATAGCGCGGGAGAAAAACAGAACAGAAGTATAAAATGCGTTCCGTCGCCAAGACAACCGAATCGTGATAGGACAAAACTTAACCTATCAGTGGCCTCATAAGGGCATGACCAATCAACACCTCCCTTATAAAAACGTAGCCCAAATGAAAATGGACACACAACTATCACACTCGACCACGAAGCGGAGATCGGGAGACGCTGTGACGAGGAGCAGGGAGGCCGTATCAACATAGAGCGGTATGTCGAATTTAGAATGATGTGTGTCCAAATATCGAATGGCTCTTTGAGGGAGAACCGAAAAGAGCAGCAATATAGTTAACACCTCTACTGTTTAGAATTAATAACTAAGTTAGGGAACTATTAGGCAACCCTACTTATAGATAAGTAAGCCTGCAAAACCATTGTCAATTCATAATGAATTTATGTACTTAAATGTGCATAGAAAAGGATGTTTTATTAGTTTATAAAAAACCTTCCCTTACCAAACACCTTAGATAATTGAATAGCTCTGGAATCATAAAGAACTATAATATTTAAGAACCGAGTGACTATAAGATTCGAGTACAGAGTTGTCGAGTGCAAATATTAAGAAATACAAGCACATCGGGTAATCAACACGTACTTGTTAAAATTCATTCATAGAGTACGGTGAAATAAGAAAAACCGGGACAGAAAGACAAGTCTCAAAACTGCCTGGGCATATCCCGAAAAAGGTGCAGCCTACTGCAGCGGTTTGCAACCATAAAAATTGGTGAGTTTTTGTTTGTACAAATATATAGTGCAATGCCATTTTCTGTGAGAAAAATTTCCCAAATCATTTGATTAATCTACCAAAATAATTCATTTGTTAAAGAAACTCTACACCAAAGATCATAACGGTGGCTCCCTCGCACAGTGTGGAAGGCCTTTTCATCCAAAGACAAAAGGTATATTGCATCACCATTTTTGACCAATTGGCATAAATAGGATTCACTAGGGACAAGGAAGAATGAAACTTATTGTTTGCACCCAATAGGTAACCAACCCGAGAATAAATTGACTGGATGCCAACAGATCGTATAAGACTGGGGCAATAATTCTCATTGATACGGAAATAACACTCTCCACTGATATTGAAATAAGTGGACTATAACAGAAAGATATGAGTCCTAAGGTAAGGAGTCTTGACTGGGCCATTTGAACTATTGTGTTCTTTCCCAAACACCAGCCTATATTAACATAAAGGATTGGTAAGGACATCATAAATACGAGTCCCAATTCCTGATCTCCAATCTCGAATATAGTCAAAATAGACTGTCCTCTGAAAGTGTGGAAGTGGGAGGGGTACTAGTGTGGATTTGGACTAATAATCTGGAACACCACTCAGTATGGCAGCCCTTAGAGGTGTATAATCTGTCGAGATATTTTTATCCTAAGAAAACTTGCTGTAGACTGGGACAAATTAATGTCTTTTTCATATAACTAGACATGTCTAGGGTGACCTATAGTCAATGAATAATAATAGGCAGAAAGTTTTTAATTGTGTAAAAAGTACAAAATCAATAAACAGTGGGTAATTATATGTTTTCTAAATAACCTTTTAGAATTGGACCTGAAGAAGGTGTATTATAAAGAAAACCGAAACGCCGCGTCGACTTGAATCTTCGATTCTTGATGTCATGTGCCCAAATTGTTTTTTATATGTATAATTTTATGTGCATAACATTATGCTTGCTTTTATTACTGTTTTTAATATTATGACATGTTTCAACGTGTATTATAAAAATAAATTTGTACTTTTTTCTACTAGAATTTAATTTGTATTTGTATTAGTCTATACGAGCGTCACCCTATACAAAAAGTGTTTTATGTTTTGCATATGTTACTCAACGGTCTTAGATAGCCTTTGTACAAACAGCATATTGAATACCAGATGCAGATCACTGCCAAATCCACACTAGACCACCCTTGACCCCCACACATGCAGAATTGTCCTATTGGACAACAGCTCCTGTGGATCTGTTAACGTGGGACACCCCATATTTCCTGCAAATGCACAGCTACAGTCTTTCTTCCTCCTACCTGAGCTGGGACTCAGCCTCACCCCACTGTATTTGTGGTTTTCGTTTTCGACACAGTCCCATTGGCGGAGAGGGCAACAGGTTGCAGAAGCAGTAGTCCAGCTCCAGAGCCATGGAGTGTGACAGGGAGCAGGCCTTAGAACAGTAGAAAAGGCACACCACGTAGATAGAAGCAGCTGACAGACAGATGAATAATCAGTTCATTGTAAACACTGTGCTCCTACAAAGCACTTGTCTTTTGGTTTGTAAGGTGCAGGGAGAGAGCTCTCTTATTTGGTGTTCCCATGCTCATTGGCTAATAGTCAACTCTCAGCCCCCCACTGTCCAATGAGTAACCTTCAGAAGTCTATTGGTTATTCCATATAGCGGAAAAGACAAGACTGCACGGATTTTACTATAAGAATATCCGAGCGGGGGCAAAGTTAGAGTATAAAAAACAACAGCTCTTCAGTGGGGCTCCAGTAAACTCAGCCACGCAGCGGTTGGGCGAGTTTTTTCCGAACTTCCTGCTCAGCTTGGCAAAATTTCACGCGCTCCGCCGGCGGGGTGGAGTTTACTGCCCACCCCTCCACTTAATACTTTCCTGGCATTATAGTGTGAGTTCTTACCACAATGGAGGGGGGGATTTGCGACAGACTTTGGCCATCACCACTATATTCATGGCCACCATGAGCACAAGCTGCTGTGGCATAATGGCGGTAATTCTTGACATACTATTGACAACCATGGAATAATGGTGTCCACTTGGGAGTAATGTTTATACTGGCAAAACAGGGGTAATTCTTTATATTTTGTAGGCATAGTGGTGCCTAGCCCTGGTATACTGTTTTTGATGGCATACTATTGGTAATTCCTAGCATTTGATTTGGTCGTTAGTCCAGAGGCTTTACCTCTCCCTTGGTCTGATCACTATGCCATTATCTTTGAGCTTAGAGATGCCAAGGTAATCCCAACTACCAACTAGCTAGATGGTCCAACTCTCTACGGAGCATGGAAGAGCATAAATGTTAAGCCCAACTATCTGAGAACCTACCCTCGCCTTTATCTGATCCCGAAACTGCTACCCAGGACTATTCAACCTGGTTTAACTGTGCCCTCTCCCAATTTGCCCTTTGGAAACCTAATAAAGTAAGAGAGCTAAGCCCACGGAGCCCTGGTACTCAGAGGTACTCCGACTAGAAAGAAAATAAAATGTAGACAAGATGGAGGCTTAATTATGAAACTCAGGAAGAAGAATGATACAAACGCTCCCTGGCCAAATATAAAAATATATTGGTCAAGAAAAAAACAAGTTATTTAACAGCTAAAATAGAATTGTCACAAAATTCACCCAGGGGACTCTTTAAAGAGATCAATAAACTCACTAAAGTCTCAGTAGCCAAAGGATGTACCAGCAGTCAAACCTTTTGTGACAATGTCACCCATCATTTTAGGAATAATGTAGAGCATATTTATAATACATTCAGTGCATCAGGGAATCATTACCCTACATCGCAACAAACCTTAGTAAACATTGCCTCCCATTCTGACATGTTCAGTTTCAGTCCAGTCTCTACAATGCAAGTAGAACATTTTATCCTGTCTACTAAAACAGGATCCACAAGCGATCCATGCCCTTCCTCAGTGCTCAAACAAATTCATGAGTCTATAGAAAAGTGCCTAGTCAACGTCTTTAATTCCATGTTCCTATCAGGCATCTTTCCCACGGCTTGGAACAAGGCGTGAATTCTTCCACTTCTAAAAAAAAGTCTAACCTTGACCCTGACACTCCATCTAAGTATCAACCTATTCTAGACTCCCTTTCCCGGCTATGCTCATTGAAAATATCATGAACTCCCAACTCACACAATTTATGAAGGAACATAACTTGCTAGACCCAACTCAATTGGCTTTAGATCAGAACACAGCACTGCGACAGCACTGATCAAAGCTACAGACAAACTTAAAAATAGTCTTGATGATGGAGCAAAGGCAGCTCTGATCCTGTTGGATCTATCTCTGGCCGTTGATACGGTGGATCACTCAACACTTTGCCTTCATCTTGAGACCATGGGTATTAAAGGAGCAGCCCTAGACCTATTTAGATCATTCCTAATTAAAAGGGAGAATACCGTGATGCTGGACAAGTTCAGATAAAAAAAAAATCTCATATCCGTGTGGAATGACGCTGGGGTCCTCGCTCATCCCCTCTTCATTCAATCTTTATGTGCAAGAGCTTGCCTCGCTGATTCAATCTTTTAGTCTTTCACTCACCTGCTACGCAGATGACACACAAATCGTGTTCTCCGCGGCAAATAAAGCCAATAATACGAGTTCTTAACTTCACAGCTGTATGAAAGAAATCTGCACGTGGATGGACAGGCATTCCCCCAAGCTGAATACAGAGAAGACTGAAGTGATGTTCTTCGGAAGTGACCCTTGCTTTTGGTCTCTTGACTGCTGGCCACCAGAGATGGGCCCACTTTCTACTCCTTCTACCAAGGTTAAAAGCCAAGGAGTGATTCCGTACAACAAACTTAATTTCAGTATACAAGTTAATTCCATCATATCCACCCCCTAAAATACATTAAGAATCATCAGAAAGATTCTTCCTTATATTCCAGTTAGCACAAGAACAACTGTTATCTCCTCTCTCATTTTATCGAAAATTAACTATTGTAATGACCTATACACCATTCTGCAGAAACTATCTAAATAAATTGGAGGTTTTGCAGAATTCAGCTGCCAGACTGCTGCTTAACCTTACAAAACATCAGTCTGTCAATTCGGCCATTAAAGAACTACTCTGGCTGACGGTCAGTAATTGCATCAAATTCAAAACTTTCTGTCTTACTTTTAAGGCCTTACATTGCACTGGTCCAGAATTTTTGAGAAACTCGATTTCATGGTATACTTCTAACAGGAACCTTAGATCTCTGGGTACCTATACAGTTGCACCATCTAGATTCAAGAAAACCAGATGGGGCGGCAGTAGCTTCCACGCAAGAGCCACCAGACTTTGGAATACTCTACCCCCACCACCCATATTAGATCTTCATCCTCTCTGCTGGCTTTTAGAAGTCTTCTCAAAACCTGGCTTTTTAACCTGTAAATTATCTCTCACATCGTGCTCCTGTACTATGTTCAGCTATTAGTGCCAAGACACCCTCGGGTATATGTAGTGCGATGTAAATTCCTTTAACATAACATAACATTTTAATAACTATCACTTATATCATGGCTTCGGCCTATAACATTGATGCAACCTGTCTGAATTGATTGATGTACTCATTCGTTCCTACAGACATCCATCCATGCACCAACTTATTCAATCATGAACACGCCCATTTAGTCATCTATGCACGCACTTAACCATTAATTAGCTATAGTCAATTATGCATTCATACATCCATGCACTCACACATCCATCAAAATGTTTTTCCATTCTCACAATCAGCTATTCATTCAGTCAAACACGCACACAAACATGGCAATCAATGAAAAATTAATTTCACTTAGCAAATAGAAACATCTTTTGGGGTTGGCCATGTTTGCTGTACATGAGGCCTGTATTGTTTTTTAAAATGTATTTCTTTACTTTGCTGCTGTTTTGGGGTGACTTATGAAATGTTTCGTGCTATTACACTTTTTATGTTTCTAGATGTAGGTAGTGGATCACGTTAGTTATGTTTAATTTTAGATTTGGCATTGTCTTCTTTCTTCATACATGTGGTTACAATATTTGTTGTTTGTATCTGTTTAGCCATACATGTTTGCATTTCCCTTTATTAGACTTAAATCAAGCAGTGTTACTTACAATAAGTATGTGTTCAGTTATTAGGTCGGTACTAGTAGACGTTGCAAAATGTTTAATTTAGTAATAACTTTGAATAGGAGTATGACTTGTGGAATAAAGGTTTGAGGTCTCAAAGGTTAAAGATTAAGTTCTGCTGCTGCCATAGTCCTGCGTATGTATGTAAATGTAGCATAAATAATTCTTAAGATAAAAATGTGTTGCTTAATCCTTATCTTATTAATATGTAAAGTTGTACATTATATAACAGCAGCTGACTTCTTTTATATTACTGAGTAAGTGCTTATTATTACTGATGGGTATCTAATTATTTGTGTTTAAGATACAATGGTTTAGGAGGGTGTATTTGAGAATTGCATACAATACTAAATAGGAGCCTAACTTACTGAAAGGAACAATTAATGGTGAAATAGCCGACTTTAATACCAGTTAAAATGCATTGTGTTATTTTGACTTGATATATATCAATCTTAGACTGTTTCATCATCATATCTTTATTCGGTCATTTGCAGAAAAACCATCAAAGTTTACAAGGAAAAAAACATAAATATATCTACAATTAAAATAGTATTAAACCATTGCAATCACAAATACAAATGACATCTCAAATCAATTTAAGAACAGAAGTACATATACCATCAGTCTAATCATGCTTAGGAAGGGGCGCAATACAATCACCAAGCATATGAAAAGTAAACCATGTGAATCATCTAAGGCAGGGGTTCCCAAACTTTTTTGACCCAGGGCTCCCTTGACCAATTGACTGTTGGCGGCGGCTCCCCATTACATTACTTACTTTTGGCCGCGGATGTAAGCGTGGTAACTGTAGTACTTGCATTTTTTTAACGCCTCAAAATAACTAGGATGAATGTTTGGAGAATAGTGAGTGCAATGCAAGGATATGTCTACTATCGCTTTTCACAATATTTATGCGCTCTCTGGCCATGCATGACTGCATCAGTTTGCTGTTCCTGAGCGCTCAGCCTGGAGCTGGACAGATGCAGCCTAAACCAGCCAGGGACACATTTTGGAAACCACTGCCCGACATGCTCCACTTTGTATAGTCTTCCTGTGCCTTATTTGTCCATTTTTATACCCACTCACATCAACTCTCCCTCTTACAGTTCCTCAATAAGCACTACTATATAGCATTTCCGTACTCACTGAACTGTAAGCTCGCATCTTCACTTTTAGTCTCATACCAATGGCACTCATTTGGTGATTTTCTCCCCTGTTCTTCTATTTGTCACACTACTAGTGCCTTCCTCATTTACCATCCTTTTTATTGGATAATTTGCAACCTTCCACTGCTGACAGAGACATTTTTTTCAATTGCCGTTTAGCATCCCACAAGGGGGCATAGCTTTCTTCTCTTCCTCCCCAACAGCCCTGTGCGTTCACCCCACCCTAATTCATCCCAATCCGCTTTATTTTTTGTAAATACTCTGTAGGAAGGCCAGCTGCTTTGCACTGTTACCAGGTTCTCACTTTTCTGCTCATAACTGCTACCAGTTCATGCTTGCTTTATACTTTTTTTTTTAACTTTGTTAGTGAATGCCCTTGGACTACAACCTTACTATTAAGATATCAAACAATGGCGAAGTATTTCTGCATCGGTACATACACTGCTATTAGCACTTGCTTTTAGGAATTGCAAATTAACAACAAATAACGGAAACAATGCTGGAAATGAAATACTGGCCAAAACATCATTGCAATAGCTACCAGCGGTTTTTGCAGCTACAAGGTGAAAAGTATCGAAAGGCATGTAATAGGATCAAGTGCGCTCTAAAGCAGCCTCCAATTGCAAAGATCACACACACACAGCCGGCAGTAAGGCAGTTCCAGCTTGGCAGCACCCTGCCTGTTTGATAAACATCTCCCTTATCTAGATCTAGTGGAGTACATTTCCTGTACTTTTCATGGTGAAAAGTTGTGATTACCTCCTCTGGATTAAAAGAGAAAGCAAGAGCGGGTTCTGCGGACGCTGTGAGGCCACCTGGTACAGCACGGACGCCATTCTCTCTTTTGTAAAGCTGAGCATACGCATTTTGTTCACAAAATGACATGCTACCTGCATCCCCTGTAGCCGTCTGTACATTTCTGCTTCGGATTTTTAAATCAATCCAGAGTTCTCTGGTGGTTACCATTTGATCAGTGCATGTTAGTATCCGGAAAGCACCCATAGCCCTAATATGCACCGATGGCTGATAGCCCTAATATGCACCGATGGCTGAGAGACTGGCTCTTCTGCAGGACAACGCACGAACAGACAACGCTGCCTCTTGTGGTGAAAGGGAAAGTTGCTGAAGCAGAACACATTTGAAAGCTGCCTGCTTTAATGCTCCCTGCGTGCAAGTGTGTCACTAAGTGCCAGCAAGTGGGTGCCAGACAAAGTGCACTCGGCCTGCATTTCATAATGTGCTCTGTTCAGCTACTGTGACCGCGGTGCCCCTGGCTAGTTTTTGCGGTGCACAGGGGCGCTGCGGCGCACAGTTTGGGAACTACTGATCTAAGGATATAAAATACATATATATCATGAAGGAATAAAATAGGAAAAGTTAAAAATGGTGTCAAACCTACTAAAGACATTTTTTACTAATCAACCAGAAAGATAACAAAAGCCGACTAATTATAAACGCGATCTGGTACTTCCTAACACTCCTGTTAGGGCAGATATGTCTAATCCATCTCCTGCGTGACTTCCTGTACTTGGGGCAGACAAACAATATATGTTCTTTGGTTTCGTCAGCCACGCAGCATGCCGGACAGGTGTCTATAATTAGGCCCCTCACCTCTTTCCCCGAAAATTTCAATAACAGATTACCATACCGAAACCTGATGTACAGGTTTTTAGCAAGAGAGGGCGAGATCAGGTCAAGGAATGGTTCAAATAGGGAGCAGGATTTTATGATTAAAACATTTGTTGTTAACTGCCCACTAGTTGGATTATTCATGTAATGCTTCCCCACCACCTTCCAGTAAGTAGCTTTAAGAGACAGAATGTCACGTCTGGTGGCCATTTCTGGATACTCCCATAAGCCCATTAGGTTCAATAGCTTGCACCATTTAGCGATGTGCTTAAACCAGGGAAGTAGTTTTGCCCCGTTAAGCGCCAGGACCTCCCGTAGAGAGTTAATTAATTGGGGGGTAGTCTGTAGACGCAACCAATAGGTTAGGGGTTTAAGGGCAGCCAGATCACCAATTCTTTTTAACCCAAGGTCACAAAAAAGTGGGATGAGTAGTGTTGTGACAGGTAGTGTGAGCAAAGCCCTTGCAAAGTTATTCTCATAGATCGTTAGCTGATTTACAGGAGTGAATCCCCAGATCTCTGCTCCATACAGAGCTCCGTTTTGGGCTTTTGCACGGTATATTTCAAGAGCCGGGGAGAGGCGTTGGGTTTAGGATTGTTTAAAACATCTTAAAACTGATTTGGATCTCTGACATAGGGTTAGGAAACTCTTCCTCAGTTGATATTCCCAACTAAGCGACTCATTTAGGCCTATGCCCAGGTAGTCAAAATCTTTTGCTCGTTCCAGGGGTTCATGTTTGATCTTGACCTGTTGCATACCACCCTTCAATTTCCCGAGCACCATAACTTTTGTTTTCGTGGTGTTCAGTTCCAGTCTCCTCTCCTTACAAAAGCTCAGGAATTTATTCAGTAAAACGTGTAAGCCCATAGGGGTAGGGGATATTAATAACAAATCATCTGCAAAGAGCAAAATGGGTACTTTTGCATTGTTCAACGAAGGGGCGTTATTTTTACAATCCATTTAACAACTCACCACATCATTAATATACAGAGAGAACAATGTGGGGGCAAGGACACACCCTTGGCGCACACCACGTTCAATCGGAATCCTCTCTGTCAATTCCCCATTTACCCCCCACCTAACCTGGGCATAATTGTCCTTATGCAATCTAGCGAGCACAGTCACCAAGTCAACCGGGGCACCTTGATCAAGCATAGTCTTCCACAGTAGATTACGCGGTACCAAATCGAATGCAGCTCGGAGGTCCACGAAAGCTACTTAAAGCCGCTGTTTCCTAAGTAGCGCGTACTTCCATGCTAGCAGGGAAAATCTAAAAGCTTAGTCGCACGTGCTAATTTATGCGCGGAAGCCAGCTTGGGCTGGGGACAATATCAAGTTTTTATCCATCCATTCTTGGAGTTTATCTAAAACCTGTCTAGCAAAAACCTTCTGTAGGTTGTCTATCCGACTGATGGGTCTATAATTAGAGGGGATAGCAGGATTGCCCTTTTTAAAGATGGTTATTACCTCTGCCCCCCTCCAAGTTTCGGGAATATCACCACCAGCTAATATGCAGTTAGACAAAAGGTTTATGTATGGTGCCCATATCGCGGGTTCAGACTTTCACAGGTCCCCTGGTATCAGGTCGGGTCCAGGGGCTTTACCTGTTTTTAGTTTCTGGTTTGCTTACAAAGTATCCTCAAGGCTAAAAACTCATGGAGGGTTATGTATGGGCCCATCAGAAGCAGTAATATCTGAAAATGGCACTGGCTGGTCAGTGTAGGGATCTTTAATAACCCTATCATCAGAGTATAGACCAGAGAAATGATCCACCCAAACCTCCGTCTGAATATGATGACTATTGGAAGTAAAATGCTCTGCAGTACCCTTAGACAAAATCAACCAAAACTTGCGGGAATCTCTTGCTTTTGCTGCTAAAACTAGATCATTCCAATTGGTGTTGGCATATTCACGTTTGGCTTTGCTAAGAGCGGCTTTATAAACATTGCGGGCAAAAATTAGGTCTGGTCTAGAACGCCCCTAACTGCTAATTGTAGTGCCTTTTTGGCACTCTTACAGTCATCATTAAACCAGTTGTGAGCCCTTACACTGACAGTTTTACCAACTCGACTAGGTTTTAAAAAGACTAGCTGCAATTCTGCGGAAAGATTTTTGTGTGCAGCAGTGACATACAAGGCATTGGACAAAACAGTGCTATCCTTATAGCTGGACATACAGGTTAGGGTGGCTGCTACGGACTTGTATCGTTTGGCATAGAGATCTTGATCAGCTTGAATTTTAGGCCATCTAACTCCTATGATTATTAGTTAGACTTGGCTCTATTAGTTTAGAAATGTAACAGTGAGCACCCCTAAACAGATCCTTGCCCTTTAATTTTAAAAACAGAGAGTTGTGATCGCTGTCTGTCCTTGACTCAACTAACATATCCTCCACTATAGACCATATTCCTACATCAACAAAGATGTAGTCTATAATACTTGTATAGATACCCCTCTTAAAAGTAGCCTTTCTTCCTAGATCTGAAGGGGTTCTCCCATTGCATGCCCTCAAGTTCCTACCAGCAGTTAGGGAAGCAATGTGTAAAGAAACATTAGGCTGACGCTGGACAGGTTTACCGGCTACCAAATTGGGGATACCCCAAACCTCATCCTCCTCTTCAAGGAACGCACTTAATAAAGTGGAGGGTTCGAACGCGGCATTGAAGTCTCCTGCAACTATGATTTTGGAATTCGCCTGATGTCCTCCCACTAGGTCATCTAAAAGTGAGATTACTACGGATTCACAATTAAAGAGTTCTGACCGGGCATACACATTAAGCAAGGTCAAAATTAAACCAGTCTCTTTGTACAGACTACCAATAGTAAATTTCACAAGTGAACCACTGTCCACCTTTCTCATATCAGTGGTCCCCACGACTTCCGCACAGGTGTAAGGATGAATGTTGGGAGAACTACCCCTAACCAGGGCTGTATATTCAGAAGGTCCACAACCCACTAAGTTCACTGCTGGCAGTCAATCATTCTCATCTAAGGGGTTAAAGACATCAAACTGATTGTTGACTGGGATGGCGAATCTGGCCTACCTGTGCCCCTCCGTTAAAAGTTCCCTACATGGAGCATGTGTCATACGGTGATGTTTATAAAAGTAACCGAGAGGTAAAATACTGATCCCTGTTCTTGCCATCGCCCAATTACCCACCCTGTCTAAGATAGCATGAACTTGGTTGGGTGCTCCGAAAGAAATTACTACGCAATCACCTTCTCTAGTCTTGTTCGAATTCCCTACCCATCCAACACGTCTCACCATTTTGAAATTTGAATGGATTGGGTTACCTATCCTTGTCCTCCTCTTTAGCTCAAATAAGGATTTATTTTTCAAACTGGAAATAGTGTTCCAGCGCTCCCGGAGGCAATCTAGGAACGTTGGCCAACACTATTGTGTACGGAGTTGCCTCAGGAGGCAGATGGAGCACATTGTTACCTTTCGTGTCACTCCCTGATTTATTGTAGGAACCGTTAAGCCTTTGGGGCTGTATTCCCTTGGTGTGTGCACGATTAGGCTTATTGTAGGAGGTTGTTATTTGAATATTGGGGCACACTTCATGTGTACTTGAGATATAAGCTGGGTCTGTGGCTCTCGACAGGGATGTCCCCATACAATTATTGGCTTCGCTATTAGAAGGAGCAGGATTATGAACTGGTAAGACGCCCATGCCTGAGTTAGTAGATTCACCATTGCAACTACAGTTGTCCCAGAGTACTGAGCAGATTTAGCACTAGACACTCTGGCCGGGTGAGACTGAGGGGGGTGAGCATTTAAGGGGCATGTCTGCTTCTGCAGGTCTGAAGAAGTAGAATTTACAAGTTTATCGATGGCCTTTTCCAATTTAGTAGGGTAAGAGTACCTTCAAGGGATTTTAATGAACATAGGGATTTTTGATCACTTATAAGATGAAATCGTATGGGTTTAGTAATTTAGGCCCAGTAATGCTATTTATGCAACCATAAAGATGATATATGTTCTAGCGCTGTTACTCATAAGTAATCAGTGAGGAGAGAGAGCAAACAAAGATTAAGAAGCAGGTGTGTATAAACAAAGAATATTTAATCTTTTTCTTGTTCAAAACAAGTTAAAAGGTTGGGTACAAGATGAATAGCAAAGATGTAAAAGGGAAACCATTAATTCACCAAGCCCTAGTTACATCAATTGCATGAGCTTTCTACCATAAACAAAATTCAGTAAACATTCAGTGGTAGATAAAGCCACAGTCGACGTTTCGGTCTCTATTCTTTCGTGCAGGAGACCTTCCTCAGGACATGTGTTTCATATCTTGAGTACCCTCAATAATGTGGTCGCATATGTCTATCCTAAAAAGAGTCCGGATCATAGAGTTAATTTCAAAGCGCTGATACAGGTACAGGATACAGGTACAGGAGTATATCCTACTGCACTGAAGTACCCTGCTGAGTTAGTTATTTACACAGCCGTAGGTTGTAGAGAGAAGGGTATCCTCGTTTACTTTGAAGGGTTACCTGACTTACACCTTCAAAGGTGTAGCAACGCTTTATAGCAACTCTTTTTCAATGAGGTAGGTGATTCTGGATTCAATGTGTCAAAGTCCGTCTCCATGTAGCAAATGATCTAGCATCTACTAACTCAGGCATGGGCGTCTTACCAGTTCATAATCCTGCTCCTTCTAATAGCGTTCTATACGTTTTGCCCAAACCCTCAAGGGTATACTGGGTCGCCCACTATCAATGCCCTATTAAGGGAGCAACGTTCCAGTTCGTTCAAACCCATAGGAACAGTCCTAGAGATCTATGCCGCCAAAGGTGTCAGCTCTGCGCTCTATGGAGCTGAACTTTGGGGCTTTGCATCTTCTCAAGCACTGCAGAAATCTGAGAATAAATTCTGTAGGCAAATAATGACCCTCCCTCAAAGTACCCCCCTGTTGCCCTTATTTATGGACCTCGGCTGTACCCAGATTGGCGAAATTGCGAAATTTCGCCCCCTCTTATTATGGGCCCGCATTTGGCGGGTAGAGGAACTTAGTGCTTATGCGAGAAGTCTGGAAGAAATAATGGAGTCACCGCATTGGGCCAGAGTCAAATGGTTAACGGATATGAAAAATCTACTGATAAGTTTGGGCCTATCAGACTCTTGGTCCAGCAGAACTTCTCCTCCAAAACAAGTTCTTAAAAACCTCTTTCGGGATTGGGCTTGCTCCCAAAGGCATTCTAGTCCATTCATTGGCAGACTCACAGAGGATTTTTTGATGTTCAAAGATTGTCCCAGGCGGGAACCCTATCTAGATACAATCGGGAAACCTTTTGCCCGGTCTTTGTATTTTAAATTTAGAACGGGTACTCTTCCACTGAACACTTTTACCAAAACATGGAAATCCTGCACAGACAAAACTGACCTGTGTCCATCATGTTCAGCCCACCCAGAGACATTGGCTCACTTTTTATTTGTTTGTAAGGAATATGTCAATCCAAGAAGGGTGTGGCTGAAGAATTTGTGTCGGCAACTCGGAACTAGGAGCCATGCTGAGGCAACCAGGATACTTGTTTCGGATAGTTATGTACCCTATGCTTGTGCCCTAGCAAAATTCTTATTTTGGGCTTGGGCCATTCGAGCCAGAAAGCTTAAATATTCTGTTTAATTTTTTCTTAAATAATATTTATTCAAAGTAAATGCTGTATTTCTTGTTATCAACTGGATATGTATTATTAATTTTATTACTTTTAAACTGCTTTTATGATAATGATATTTTATCGAAATAAAGCTTTTTGACTTGACTTGACTTGAATTTCCTTTTCCAATTTAGACACCTTTTGCATCAGCGGGTTCAGTAAAGTAGATACAACGTTACCAAATTTAGACCAGAACTCTTCGCTATCAATAGATGACAAAGAGGATAACCTTCAAACTCCTCACCCACGCACACAAGACACTCCACAACACCGGATCAGCATACCTCAACAGCCGACTCAGCCTCTACACCCCCACCCGCCAGCTCCGCTCCGCAGACCGCACCCTCGCCACCGTCTCCCGCATCTAAAGAGTGACCGCCGGCGGCAGATCATCTCCCACATCGCCGCCAAGACATAGAACACCCTCCCCATCCGCCTGCAGCAGACCGATGACCTTCTAACCTTCAGGAGACTTCTCATGACCTGGCTCTTCGAACAGTAGCAGGTTCCCCCCTAGAGCCTTGGGACCCTCACAGGTATGTAGCGCGCTTTATACATGTTATGATTGATTGATTGATTGATTGGTGGATCCGGGGCAAAATTATCCATTGTGACACCAGATATGACCTCAGCATCCTCTGCAGCCTCTCTTGATGCGCCTCTAAGCCCTCTTTTAGATGATGGAAAGATTTGTTTGCCAGGACCTGGCCCTTTCCGTTTCTTGGGCTTGGGTAAGGAACTGCCCCCTTGGGAATCTTTAGTTATTTGGCTTCTAGTATGCACTTTAGATCTAACAACTGGTTAATTTACTACTGGGAGAGTGCACAGCACAGGGCCCTGGAAGGGCGGAATGACTGTTGCCGAGGATATAGGTGATCTAGCAGAGGAACCTGGGTCAGAGTGAGCATCCAAGTTGATACTACTGGAGGCATCAACTTGTAAAAGGGGGGGGGCGGAGGCTCAAGAGAAAGTCTACGCTCGGTAAGAGCGATTTCGTGAATAAGGACTGACTCTGCCCTCAATAGGAAGGCATCTAAAGTGCCTACCACCCCTTGCCCCACCATTGTTTCCTCTTAGCTAGTTCCTTCTGCCCCATAGTCCCAAGAAAAATGCTTGGCAAACAGAAGTAAAATAGCAAAAAAAAATACAAATAAACACAAATACCCTGTACCTTGTTTGCCAGTCCTTAACTTCCAGTCTCAAGTCCACGTCAGGGTACGGATTCCCAGAAAAGAGGTCAGTGCAACATAAAAACGGCCTCTGCCAATGCCAAATCACGTGGCCCAGCCCAGCCTTCTTCAGCCTCTGACGGCCTCAGACGGGCCAGCCCTTGGTCCGGGCTTTGTCCGGGTTGCGTCTCCCGCGCCCGTCCCGCGCGGCGGTGGGAGAGGCTGTGCTAGGAGCGCGTTGGCCATGCCTCCCCCTCACTCACGGCAGCTGCGGAATGAAGCGGTGCACTATGGTGGTTGCAGTCCTCCCCTGAATCAAAGAGAAGTGCAGGTATGGCTAAACAAGCCTTGTCGCCCCTGGGACCCTCGTCCCACCAGGGGTTCTTCACGGATGCAGTTGCTGACGGTTACGGCGGCAGGTGAGCACAAACAGGCAACTATGGACTGTTTCATTTTAGGTTTGTATACCTGTAAATGTGCTTTACTGTGAAAAGAAAGGAAACATTCTGTATGTCAGCAAAACATTGCTAAGTTACGTAACTAGTGCTACGTAAGATGCCTATTAGACTTTATATTTTTCAAAGGCTAAAACGTAATAAGCATTCGGCAAACCCAATAGGTTTGGCTTTTAAATAATGTGCCTGAATGCTTCCATTTCTGCAGTCACTCCTCCATCTTTCCATGCACACAGTTACTCAATGTTGCACACCTGCACATGAAAGTGGAATCCTGACTTTATGTTTTGCACTGGCATCACACTACTCAAGTATATGCAGCAGCGGTGTGATGTTACAAGAATCCGTTCTCAAAACGAAGTAGGTTATAAGAAGAGAGAGTATATTTATTGAACACCCCAACTGGCTGTGACTCACCAAACTCTTTCTCTAACCGTCACAGCTGTTTTCCCCATTCTACCACAACATTCCATCATTGACATTCTCCTTCTTGTGCTCGCCTCAAAACATATGTTACATCATGAACTATGCACGGAAGAAGAATATCACACAACTCCTCCCATTCACAATATCCATTTAAGTGCCTATATTGATCTATACATAAAACTTCAATATTCGATTAGATAACATACATAAACCTATTATATACATGCTTGAATAATTCAAGAAACCTTTTGATGAAAGTACAATTTACATGTCTACAAAATCCTTAAGATATTTAACCCTGGGAGGTGAACTACACTCTGGTCGCGGAGTTTGAGGAGTTTCCCGCACTCCGCATCACGCGGAGCTCACGGAGCTCCAAAAAACTCCACTTTGCATAGCGGAGCGGAGTTGTTTTCCTAACTCGCGATCATCAAGTTGGCGACTGCAAGCGAGGAAAATCAACCTCACGGCGAGATTTTTCCTCATTCGTGATCGTCAACATCAAGTTGGCAAGCGCAAGCGTGGAAAATAAACATCCCGGCAAGATTTCTCAATGCGGGGTGGTCAGGTTACTCATTGTGAGTGGTCGCTTATGCTCACGACCGCTCGCGATGAGAAACTGCTTGTGTGCGTTGAGAAAGCTGCCGCTCGAGTAAAAATCTACTCGAGCGGCAGAAATGGGAAAGAAGGGACCGCTTGCGTTAGGCAAGGTGCCGTTCGCGATGATTGCACAGTGCAGACAAGCATCCACACTGTGCAATCACCCCAAACAGCATTTTTCTATGGAACTCCGCCGCTTGCGGAGCTCCGCGTAGCGCGGCAGAGTTTTTTTTGCCACTTAGTAGAGTTCCGCGTAGCACAACTCTGTGAACTCCTCCCAGGCTTAAAGATATTCTGGAGGTTTCTTTGTTCTCATACTTTTCCTTTGTATAGGCTACAATATTGGCCTACCTTCCCACTTTGACTTGGAGAATCTATGTTTTCACTCATACTCTTGGTCACGTATTCATTTTACATAGGTTTCACAACCACAATGCGACTTAGATCTACCATCAACAATTTTCACTGTATTTTTAAACAGCTTTATGACTTTGTGTACTTTTGTGTATTTTAACCATGGTGCACAACCCACTGGTGCCTTTATTTTTACTAAATCGCCCACTCTAACCAATACCTCCTTTACTCTCTTTTGTTCATCATATAGTTTTTCCTCATTTCTTGCTTTAGTTTCTCTCTTTCTCTCCAAACTCCCACTCTCATGTTCTTTTCACCTTTTTTCCACAGCATCCACCTTGGACACAACAAAGTGTTTGCTGACCTCCCTTTAAATAATTCAAATGGAATTTTCCCTGTCGATGAATGAGGAGTTATTCTATATGCAGTGATCCTATCCTTTATGGCTTGCTTCCAATCCAAACCATTTGCTTTGGCCAATTTTATACTCTACTTGAGAGTTGTATTCAATCTTTTAATGGCACCATTTATCACAGGATGATATCCTTAACACTTTTTGTGAACCCCCCATCTATTTTTTTTAAAAACTCTCAACCTCTTTTGAACAAAACTGAGGACAATTATCAGACAATAAAAAATTGGGAAAACTTTCCCTTTTAAAAATGTCAAAATACTAGTGAGGTTATGTCACACACACACTTCACTTCCACCCACCTCGAATATAAATCCAGTAATACAACTAAATATGGTGTACGTTGTTCCCCACCAAGAGGACTTATAATGTCAATTGATATTTTGTCCCATGGATGTTTAGGTAGATCACTCAACACCATTGGTATATTTTCGGTTTAAGAATTTTATCATTGACATTACACTCCACACATTCACGGACTACCCTTTCCACTTCCACATCCATTCCAGGCCACCAAAAATGAGACTCAACATCTCCTTTGTTTTAACAATCCCTAGATGTCCTATGCGATCTAACGCCATTACTCTGTTTCTCAGAGAACTAGGTGGAATCAATCTTGTGCCTATTAAGAGAATGTAATTGTCTAATGCCAGTTCTTCTTTTGTGAAACTCCACACCTTTCCTAGTTTACTCCAATCACCCTTTACCTTTCTCAGCTCACACAATACTGCATTTAACATCTCATCTTGCTTAAGAGCTGACTTCCATTCCTCCTCTGTAATTGCTCCATCAGTCACTTCGCATACGCTCACATCTTCTTCAACTTCTTTGTCCTGATCATTTTCGTTTCCCATTTTCTCTTCAACTGGTTCAACCAACCTTGATAAACAATCTGCAGGTTGATTCAATATGCCTGGCACATACTCCACAGAGAAATCAAAGTCTTGTAAGGCAACCATCCATCTCCTGAAACTTGAGGGATAGCTGATCTAAACTCTTTTTTAAGAACACTTCTTTCAGGGGTTTACGATTGGTTCATACAGTAACTGGCATACCCATAATTAAATTCCTGAATCTATTTAACACCCAATTTCTTGCTCAAGAACGGAATAATTATTCTCTGATCCTCTTAAACCTCTGGAGAAACGGGTAATTAGCTGGTCTTTTCCTTCTCTCTTCTGTACCTGAATAGCTCCTAAGCCTTTGGAGCTTGCATCAGTTATGACACTTGTATCCTTCCCAGGTATATATGTTTGCAGGTTAGGTGCCTTTTTCAAATCTCTCTATAAGGTTTCAAATTCTAATGCACAAACCTCAGACCACACAAATTCAGTTTTTTTTTACCAGAAGCTTCATCATGGAGGCTGATTTCTGAGCAAAATCTTTTATACATTTTCCATAATATTACACCATACCTATAAAGGAAACTAATTCCTTTATGCATGTTAGTGGCTTTAAATTGAGAATAGTGTCCTCTAAGTCCTTTTTAGGTTACACATCTGAACTAGATACTTTCTTGTGCGCAAGATAGTTTACTTCTGAGATCGCAAACCTACACTTCCTCCTTCTATGTCAATCCTACTTGTATCAACCTCTCCTGTACTAAATTAACTCTGTCATCATGTTCTTTTTTATCCTTACCAAATATTGATAAATCATCCTGGTTACACTGTACGCCTTCTACATCCTGCACGCTATTCCCATCATTCTTTGAAATACAGAGGCCGCGGATATGAGTCTGAAAGGCTTCCTTTTAAACTTAAAGGCACCAAATGGTGTTTTAAAAGCCGTTAGATCTCGTGACTCCTCATCGAGCTCCGTTTGATGATAAGCTGATGCAATATTTAGCATTGTAAAATATTCTGCTCCTTTTAGTGTCATAATTATTTTATCTATACCACAATGTCCAGATTTAAATCTCTCAGATTCACACGTAACCTGACGGCCCCACTTGCTTTCTTGGCAACGACTATAGGAGCCAACCACTCTTGGCTTCCACAGTTTCAATCACTCCCTTCTTTTCTAACTCTTTCTTGCAAGCATACTGATATTCATGTTATTTTAGCCACTAGAGATACAGGACCTTTCTTTAGTTTAATGTGAAGCTTGTATCCTATCAAACAGCCCAAGAATCCTCAAACAGACTACTGTACTCCTGTTCATATAAAGCATTGTCCTGAGAGACTCTCTGTATCTGCACCTGTGGGTCAGCATTATGATCCAGTTTAACACCCAATTGCCATTGGTGTTGCCAACCTATTAATTCATCTTTTTTGTCCGACACATATACCTTTCCAATAGTTGTGTGCATACCTAGATTTTCAACTCCACCACAAAATATCCCAACATTTCTATCGGAAGCCCTCCATATCCACCTGGGTTAAAATCTGTCTTTTTTAACTCAACCTTTCCCTCAAAGTTTCCTTCAAACTCAGAACATGAATCAAAATGCATGTGAATCCCTGTCTCATTGATTAGAACCAGCTCACTTGGGTGATTACTTTTTGTGTTATTTCCTTTACCACCCTTGGTACCATTCTATTCACAGCTTTACTATTAAAACACTTGCTAAAATGTCCTTTCTTTTTACATTTATTACAAATCACTTGCAAAGCCAGGCAGGTGCTTGAATTTGCCTTATGACCCGATCTGCCACATCTGAAACGTACCCAAAAGCGTACTTGCAGATCCTTTGTTTTCCACCTTATTATTATCAGTCAGACTCACATGAGAACTCATTTTTTCCTCCTTTTGTTCTACTTTCTTTGAACACTGAATTCCTTTACACATTCTACCATGTGTTCCACCCTTTTTTCCACTATAATCACTTCATCAAGTGGCGGATCATCTTTGAGCCACAATTCTTCACGTATTTTATCACTACTACACTTTAACAAAAATTGGGATCTTATTCTCTCTTCCAGTGCTGCTACAAATTTGCATGTGGAAGCAAGCTTCCTCAAGTTGGTAACATATTCTTCAACAGTCTCTCTTTGACCTAGTGCTCTCACTACGTCGCCCCACTGCTCTCTCAGCAGTGAAAACATGGAAAACAAAATGAGAATAAAGCAGCTTATTAACATTTCATTTTCCTCGCTGAGCCGAGTCTAGAGCGAGGCGGGCCGGCCCATCCTATTGGACAGCAGCAAGGAGGAGGAGTGGTTGGCACTGCTGCAAGTGCGCATGTTGGTTTGGCCAGCTGTCTTAGGATGGCCAAACCCACATGCGCACTTCGATCTCTCCACCCGAGCTGTGTTACACAGCTGGGTGGAGATCAGACCCAGGCTCCAAGGGCCTGACTGAGCACCAGACCGCTCAGACCAATTCCGGCACTTCTCTCATGCTGAGTATTACCAGCATGAGAGCAGCGTCTGGATTAGTGTATGGAGTCTGGGAACCTGTGCTTGGAGTGCCGGGAGTCGAGAGGAGTAGAAGAACAGAAGGGTACCAAAGCGGTCGCTGCCAAGTAAGTGCTATTTTATTTTTTTCTTCTTTTTATCCCCCACACTAACCCCCACTTATATTTCACAGCAGCCACCACTGACTATGTGTGCAGAGACCTGGGCCTTTCCCAGTAATGTAAGTACCGAAACCTGTATTTGTCCTGGAGGGGTGCATTAAGTGGCCCTCATGGCGGACACTGGACTACTGTTCCTGCCCTGGGCGAATCCCATAAAATGGCAGTGGCTGCGTACCGAGTTTTGGGAATGTTTAATGTGACCGGACCTTTTTAAATGTGAAAAAGACAGAGAAACGATAGGCAATATGGTGGCTGGCAGTATGAACGCCGCTACGGGAGCTCTGTAACTCCCATGAGCAATACCTCCCTCAATGCAGCTGACTATGTCTACTCTCGCTCCCCCACATCAAGCACCTTGGGACCTCCATTACGATTGGGCTACCTGTCTGATTTGCTGCAGAGCCAGATCCGACGAGCTTCCATCCTGGTGCAGAGTGCAGTGCGCCCCTCGGGAATGGGTGCCCTGAATGCGTGGGGAGAAAACAACACAATCTGTGTATCCCTGGAGAATGTGCTTGTGGCACCTCATTTCTTCGCAGAGACCAATACCTTGGTCAACAAAGACATTTTGACCCCTGATTGCTCTCTTCTGCTCTTAGATGCTCTTTTAGCTCCCATAGCTGCAGACTCCAGTTCCCTGTCGGTATCTTCTTTGTTGCCCAGCCAAGGGAGCAGCCCCATTGGTACTGTCAAAACTGAAGCCGAACCTTATGCTCCTATACAAATAGCTCCACAAAGGACTGCAACTCACTCTATGATGACCCAACAGAACAGCACCAAGAATTGGAAGCTGGCAGCAATAGCTATCAGGTCTCCAGAATTAGCTGCCTCAGTTAATAGTGAACCTCTGCCCAGATTGGTAATCAGTGTATCTGCCCTAGGGAGCAAGCTGCCATCCCAACTCTCTCAGGGTGAGGAGCAGATGTAGGCGGTGAGTCTAGAACTATCAGATACTGCCGATCTTCAACTGCCCAAGGGCAAGAGAGGACTTATTCCCTTCTCACTAGATAGAGTCTGCCCAATATTGTGAACTGTGGCTTGTAAGACCTAGAGAACTGTAATCCAAAGACGTAAAGGGTGCTATATATTCTGTCTAAAGCTCAGGAAGCAGAGATTAAAAGGCGTAATCAAAAAGAGGCTCACTTGAATTCAAATCTTTCTGTAAGATATGCCTCCTTTGCATTAAAATAATCGTTCCATGCACCAAGTGGTACAACTGGCCAGCCACCATCTGAGCCTGCCTGTGTGCTTTCAAAGAGAGTAAAGAAGCACCCATTCATTCAGACAACGCTGTATACCCCAGCATGCCTCATAACACCATCCTTACTCCTTACATATCTGAGATCGAAGAATCAGAGGAGAATTTAACTCATTCCTTAACCTCCACTATGACACCAAAAACATCTATGCTCAAAACCATATTAAAAGAAATACAGGCAGTTAAAAGTAAACAGGTGGCACAAGCTGGTAAATTTGAAAATCCTTTGCTGAAAGTATCGTCTATTGAGCAACAGTTCAGTGAATTTGTGGATACGTAAAAAACAATTGAAACTAGGATTCAGTATTTTGAGGGCTTGTCAACTCAAGTGGAAAGGAAACAAGCAACTATGTCTGATCAAATTAAGGCCCTTAAATGGAAATGTGAGGACCTAGTGTATCATTCTCGTAGATTCAATTTGCTCATCGTAAGTGTACTAGAGGGTCTAGAAATGGAAGGTGCTACTGATCACTCAGAAGCAACTATGATTAGCTATGATAGCCAAACATATTTCAACACATGTTCTGGGCCATCACTGTGAAAGTGAACAGCGCCCTACAGCTCTACTCTCTATTGTACATTGGGTCCCAAGAGGGCCATACAAGGCAGGGAGAAAGCCTTGTATCTTCATTGCCTATTTTCAAGACTTGAATGTTAAAGAAAACATATTCTTGATTATATTTTAGACCAAGTTAGAGTTTTCCTAGATGTTGAATGTAAAGCACCCTGATTATTTTGACCATTCTGACACCGATATGTGATAATGGGGATCTTAACTAACTTTGCGAGTGAAGGTTAGACATTTGATTTCTAATGATTTGTTGAAGATGGGGAGATATTAATTCTGGATGTCTAGTGCAACATCCCAAGAACAGGGGGTCTTACACTTCCAGGCCACGCCCGGTTTGGGATTTTCTGTAAACCTAGAGGGGTATGGGAAGGTCAGGGAGAGGTGGGAAAAAGAAGGGAGGAAAGGGGTGGGAAGATGGGAGGGGAAGGTTAGGAGGGAAAGGGAGAGGAATGGGAGGAGAGTGGTGGCGGATGAAGGGGTAGGGGGTAGGTGGTAGAAAATAGAGAGAGCACCCATGTTTTAGTTTTGAGATTGTAGACGGGAGGAACAGATGGTTTATTATATCATGGAATGTTAATGATTTGAAAGGGGGACAGAAGAAGGCTAAAATATTTTCGGAAGCCTGCCTGTGTAGTTCATATCGGCCGATCTCACTTCTCAATACCAATTCAAAAATATTTAACAAGCTTTCGGAAAATCAGGTAATAAGATTATCAGTCAGCTTGTATCACCTGAACAACATGACTTCAATCCAGGGAAGGAATGGATACGACCTTTCATACTAACTTCATGAGTGCGCTAATAGAATGTGCCGAAACTCTCCAGGAACCCCTGAATATTATGCTACTCGATGCTGAGAAAGCATTTGCCTGGGTTTCCGGGAAATTTCCCTGGTAATTACTTGCCCAATTCAATTTCAGCACCAGATTTATTAATATGGTCAAGAGCTCAGATCAGCATAAATCAGGAACTAACTTTTTCTATTCTTATTTTGCGCAGCACTTAACAAGGTTGCCCACTCACTCCTGCTCTCTATGCTCTATATATGGAGCCATATATCAGGCTTTTAGGTAGAAACATCCCCAGCAATCTGGGTTCTGTGGGCATGGCACACAGGAATATGTGCCATGTCGACTCTTGTTTTAGTTCAGTACTTAGGCACTGCAGAGGCAGTGTGTGGGTACCAGGGTACAGGGCCCCTGAGGGTGGCACAATCAGTGCTGCATCCCTCAGGGGTCTTCTCTGGGCACCATGCCCTGGTACCTAGGGTACCATTTACTAGGGGCTGACAGGGGGCCAGAGATGCCAATTGGGTATTTTGTTTCAGCATAGTTTTTAGGGAAGGAACACAGGCCCCGGGTACCTGATTGGCAGGGACCCCGGGCACACTCAGTCAAAGCGCATCAGCAGTTCAGAAAAAAGTGGGGAATTACCAAGGCAAGAAAGATGGCACTTTCTCACATAACCCCCCCCCCAAACAAAAAGTGATGAGGCTAACCTTGCCCTGGGGAGTCTTCATTGTCTAAGTGGAAGAACCTAGAAAGTCCATCTGCATTGGCATGGGCAGTCCCTGGTCGGTGTTCCACTTCAAAGTCCATACCCTGTAGGGAGATGGACCATCTCAGTAGTTTTGGATTTTCCCCTTTCATTTGCATTAGCCATCTGAGAGGTATGTGGTCAGTTTGAACCAGGAAGTGAGTCCCAAACAGGTAAGGCCTCAACTTCTTCAGGGACCAAACCACAGTAAAGGCCTCCCTCTCAATTGCACTCCAACGCTGCTCTCTGGGGAGTAGCCTCCTGCTTATGAAAGCAACAGGTTGGTCTTGGCCTTCCTCATTGATCTGGGAGAGGACTGCTCCTATTCCCAGCTCTGAGGCATCAGTCTGTACTAGGAACTGCTTGGAGTAGTCTGGTGCTTTTAGAATGGGTGCTGAGCACATTGCTACTTTCAGGTGTCAAAAGCCTTTTGGCAGCTAACAGTCCAGTTCACTTTCTTGGGCATTTTATTGGAGGTGAGTTCTGTGAGGGGAGTCACAGTAGACCCATAACCTTTCACAAACTTTCTGTAATATCCAGTCAAGCCAAGGAATGCCCTGACTCGAGTCTGGGTGGTTGGAGCTGCCCTGTCCAGGATGCTCTGGATCTTGGCCTGTAAGGGTTGGACTTGGCCTCCCCCAACAAGGCTTCCCAAGTACACCACAGTGCCCTGCCTTATCTGGCCTTTGGATGCCTTGATAGTCAGTCCTGCTGATTGCAGGGCTTGCAGAACCTTCCCAAGGTGGATCAGGTGATCCTGCCAGGTGGAGCTAAAGACAGCAATATCATCAAGATAGGCTGCACAGAAGGATTCCAACCCAGTCAGGACTTGATTCACCAACCTCTCGAAGGTGGTAGGGGCATTCTTTAATCCAAAAGGCATCACAGTAAACTGATAGTGCCCCTCAGGGGTGGAGAATGCTGTTTTCTCTTTGGCTCCTGGGGCCATGCCAATTTGCCAGTACCCTGCAGTCAAGTCAAAGGTGCTTAGAAATGTGGCTGCCCCTAGTTGGTCTATCAACTAATCTGCTCTTGGAATAATAATAATAATAATCCACATTTGTAAAGCGCACAATCACCCGTAAGGGTCTCTAGGCGCTGGGGGCCGTCGGGAAGATTAAGCAAGCTATTGCCCAGAGTCACATGGTGCTGGGCTAACCTTCCGCCGGAGCCGGGGATCGAACCCTGATCCCCAGATTCCAGCGTCAGTCGCCCTGGCCGCGGCGCCACACCTCTCCCTCTGGGGTGAGCATCTGTCTTGGCGACAGAGTTGAGCCCACTAAGTCCACACAGAACCTCATCTCTCTCTTTCCACCCTGTTGATGAGGCTTGGGGAATAGAACCACTGGGCTGGCCCAGGGGCTTTCAGAGGGTTCAATCACCCCTAGCTCCAGCATCTTGCTGACTTCAGCTTTGATGCTTTCCTTGACTTGGTCTGATTGTCGATAGATCTTGTTTTTGACAGGGTTACTGTCAACAGTGTCCACATCATGGGTACACCAGCTGGTCAGACAAAAATGCTAGCAAACTGCTGCAAGACTTGCTTGCAGTCAGCATGCTGTTGGGGAGTGAGGGTGTCTGAAAAGACTACTCCATCCACTGACCCATCTTTTGGGCTGTTAGAGAGGAGATCAGGGAGGGGTTCACTCTCTGCTTTCTGTTCCTCATCAGTCACCATCAGCATGGTGAGGTCAGCCCTGTCATTGTAGAATTTGAGGCGGTTCACATGGATAACCCTTTTGGGTGTCCTGCTGGTGCCCAGGTCCACTAAGGAAGTGACATCACTCTTTTTTTCCATGATAGAGTAAGGGCCACTGCATTTGTCTTGGAGAGCCCTTGGTGCCACTGGCTCCAAAACCCACACCTGTTTCCCAGGTTGAAATTCAACCATGGCAGCTTTTTGATCATGCCAGTGCTTCTGCAGCTCCTGGCTGGCCTCAAGATTTTTGGATGCCTTATCCATGTACTCAGCATTTCTGGACCTTAGACCAAGCACATAGTCCACAATGTCCTGTTTGGTTTTCTTGGAGAGGCCTCTCCCAACCCTCCTTTACAAGACAAAGTGGTCCCCTTACAGGATGACCAAACAGAAGTTCAAAGGGTGAAAACCCTACTCCCTTCTGTGGCACTTCCCTATAAGCGATAAGCAGGCATGGCAACAGGACATCCCATCTCCTTTTGAGTTTTTCAGGGAGTCCTATGATCATACCTTTCAATGTCTTGTTGAACCTTTCTACAAGATCATTGGTTTGTGGGTGGTATGGGGTAGTGAACTTGTACTGCACCCCACACTCCTTCCACATGTGTTTCAGGTAAGCAGACATTAAGTTGGTACCTCTGTCTGAAACCACCACCTTAGGAAACCCTACCCGGGTGAAGACACCTAGGAGGGCCTCGGCTACTGCAGGAGCTGTAGTCACCCTAAGGGGAATTGCCTCAGGGTACCTAGTAGCATGGTCCACTACTACTAGAATGAATTTGTTCCTGAGGCTGTGGGAGGTTCCAGTGGACCCACAATGGCAACACCTACCCTTTCAAAGGGTACCCCCACCACTGGCAGTGGTATCAGGGGGTCTTTGGCTTGCCACCTGTCTTACCACTGGCCTGACAGGTAACACAGGAGCTCACAAACTCCTTCACTTTTTGGTTCATCTGGGGCCAGTAAAAGTGGCTAACCAACCTTTCCCAAGTTTTGGTTTGCCCCAGGTGTCCAGCTAGGGGGATGTCATGAGCCAAAGTTAGGAGGAACTCCCTGTACTTCTGTGGCACTACCACTCTCCTGGTAGCTCCAGGATTGGGGTTTCTTGCCTCAGCATACAGTAATCCCTTTTCCCAATAAGCTCTGTGGGTACCACTGACATCTCCCTTGGCTTCTGCAGCTGCTTGCTGCCTCAGGCTTTCAAGAGTGGGGCAGTCTCGTTAGCCCTGGCACAGCTCTTCCCTAGTGGGTCCCCCTGGGCCCAGGAGTCCAGCCTGGTAAGGCTCAAGCTCCATAGGCTCAGTTCCCTCTAGGGTTTCCAAGTCCTCTCCCTGAGGAGATGGGTCCTGGGAGGCTGGCTTTGTAGAAGCTGGTTACCCAGTCTCCTTGCTTTTTCTCTTGGTTGGTTGGGCCATACTTTCAGGCTCCAACCCCACTTGTTCACCCTCCTTTTTGCTTTGTGCTCTGGTTTGGACACACAGCAGTCTAGGGATACCCAACATGGCTGCATGGGTTACTTGCTCAACTTCAGCCCAGGCTGAGGTCTCCAGGTCATTTCCAAGCAGACAGTCAGCTGGCAATTGTGGTGAGACCACTACCAGTTTCAGGCCAGTAACCTCCCCCCATCCTAATGTTACCATAGCTAGGGGGCGTTGGGTGGTAATGCTGTCAGCATTGGTGACTGGGTAAGTTTTCCCAATCAGGTATTGCTCTGGGGAAACCAGCTTTTCCCTTACCATAGTGATGCTGCTGGCACCTGTATCCCTCAGGCCTTCTACTCTGGTTCCATTGATGGAGGGGTATTGCATATATTTGTTACAGTTGGTTGGCCACCCAGCCACATTGGCAACCTCCATATTCTCTAAGCAGACTAGACTAGCTTGAGTGTATTCCCAGATTTGCTCTGGGCACTCCTCTGATCCCATCTGTAGATTTACTGTCTCTGGAGTAGCTGGAATGGGTGCCTTAGGGGCTTTGTTGTAGGGGCAGTTATTGTCTACAGTTAAATGTCCCAACTTCTTACAGTTGTTACAATAGGCCTTGTTAGGATCAAAGTTTCTTCCCCTATAGGGCTGAGGCACATAGGGAGTATATTGGGACCCACCCACCTGAACAGGTTTTTGGGGCCCTTTGGAAGACTCAGACTTTTTATCTTGGAGATTCTCACCACCTTTCCCCTGGGGGGGTTTGTGACCACCTTCTTTTGGTCACCCCCAGTGGCTGTCCTTGTCACCCTAGTCTTGACCCAGCGGTCTGCCTTCTTTCCCAATTCTTGGGGAGAAATTAGACCTAGGTCTACCAAATGCTGATGTAACTTTTCATTTGTGCAATTACTCAAAATGTGTTCGTTCATAAACAAATTATACAGTCCAGTAAAGTCATGCACATTGTGTCCAGTTAACCAACCATCCAGTGTCTTTACTGAGTAGTCCACACAATCTATCCAGGATTGGGTCTGGGTTTTGTGAGCCCCCCTGAACCTAATTTTGTACTCCTCAGTGGTGAGTCCAAATCCCTCAACCAGAGTCTTCTTCATGAGACCATAGGACCCTCCATCTGGCCCAGGGAGGGTCAGAAGTCTGTCTCTGCAGTTACCAGAGAACAGTTCCCACAGGAGTGCCCCCCAGAGAGGTTTCTTTAGCTGTCTGATATCACAAGCCCTCTCAAAGGCTGTGAACCACTTGGTGATGTCATCACCTTCCTCAAATTTAGGGACAATCCCTTTGGTGATTTTAGGGTCATAAGATTGCTCTCTACCCTTGTCATTGGTATTGCTGCCACCAGAGATGGGGGCTAGGCCCATCTCTTTTCTTTCTTTTTCTAGAGCCAGGAGTCTGGTCAGCGGGTGCGCCTCTGCCAGGGTCTTGAGCAAAAAATCAGTGTGCGACCAATTGGACTTTTTTATATTCAAGCTCCCTTGAGCTGGTGGGGCTGATGAGCCCGGGTTACGCACCTGCGTGCCACGAGTGGTACCGGACCTGAGGATATTTTTTGGCAGCCTACGCAGCACCCCTACATATATGCCTATTCCCTGCTGATGAGAGGTAACAACCTCGAAACAGGTGTCCAGGGATGGCCAAGGCGACAGTGATTTTTTGCTCAAGACCCTGGCAGAGGCGCACCCGCTGATGCTTACTTCATGGACCACAATGCTTTGGGGCAACACGGAGATAGGACAAGCAGTGTGAGACCAATTGGACTTTCTTTTATATTCAAGCTCCCTTGAGCTGGTGGGGCTGACGAGCCCGGGTTACGCACCTGCATGCCACGAGTGGTACCGGACCTGAGGATTTTTTTGGCAGCCTACGCAGCACCCCTACATATATTCCTATTCTCTGCTGGCGAGAGGTAAAAACCTCGAAACACGTGTCCAGGGATGGCCAACGTGACAGTGATTATTTGCTCAATACCCTGGCAGAGGCGCACCCGCTGATGCTTACTTCATGGACCACAATGCTTTGGGGCAACACGCTGATAGGACAAGCAGTGTGCGACCAATTGGACTTTCTTTTATATTCAAGCTCCCTTGAGCTGGTGGGGCTGACGAGCCCGGGTTACGCACCTGCGTGCCACGAGTGGTACCGGACCTGAGGATATTTTTTGGCAGCCTACGCAGCACCCCTACATATATGCCTATTCCCTGCTGACGAGAGGTAACAACCTCGAAACACGTGTCCAGGGATGGCTAACGCGACAGTGATTTTTTGCTCAAGACCCTGGCAGAGGCGCACCCGCTGATGCTTACTTCATGGACCACAATGCTTTGGGGCAACACGCTGATAGGACAAGCAGTGTGCGACCAATTGGACTTTCTTTTATATTCAAGCTCCCTTTAGCTCGTGGGGCTGACGAGCCCGGGTTACGCACCTGCGTGCCACGAGTGGTACCGGACCTGAGGATATTTTTTGGCAGCCTACGCAGCACCCCTACATATATGCCTATTCCCTGCTGACGAGAGGTAACAACTTCGAAACACGTGTCCAGGGATGGCCAACGCGACAGTGATTTTTTGCTCAAGACCCTGGCAGAGGCGCACCCGCTGATGCTTACTTCATGGACCACAATGCTTTGGGGCAACACGCTGATAAGACAAGCAGTGTGCGACCAATTGGACTTTCCTGCTCCTGCCTAATCCCGGCGACCTCCGCGGACAGCAACCTTGGGACACCCAGAGGACCTGCCTGCCTTGACCCTCTCGAAGATTGGGACTCCCATCAGCAGAGGCTCTGCTGCAACAACCCACCTAGTGCTCACCAGGATGCTCCGGACCAGCCCACTCTGCACCAGCCGAGCCCGGGCCGGGCCAACCCAAACCAAGACCAAGAGGACGTCCCCCTGGTGACTGGGACCCAAAGTCCAGTGCCCAAAGACCCTCCTTAGCGAACCAGCCGACGCCTGCAGACTCAGAACCAGGGGCCACCCCCAACCGCGACCAGCCGAGGGTAAGCTTTTCCGACCTCCAAAGACACCCCTGCACCCGGCGCCCCGCGGCCCCCTTTGCCTCCCTTTGGGGTACCTACCTGTGCTCCAAGATCCCAACTTACCACTCGAAGTGCTGGTCGCCCCTGGAGAGTCACCGCCCCCAAGCCTGCAGCCTTTGCTCCTTTTTCAAGATCCTCATTAGATAACATTGAGCGCCCGACGGCTCAAAAGCACCCTGCACCCAGCCGCCCGAGTGCCGCTGGCTGTGACCTCTTTGCCCTGTCCTACTTCCCCCCTTGCCCAGAGCAAGTGGCCAGGAGCCCAGCTCCAATAACATTGGGCCTACCTACCTCTGCAGCCGGCCACCCCTGTGCCGCTGGGACTGAACTAACTGCACTCACCTGACCCTGGGGGACCCCTGAGTCTACGCCCAGAACCCAACTTCACCAATCAAGTACTCATCTGGAAACCGGTACTTCACTTACCTGCCATTGGATAACATTGACCCATTTTAGACTCGAACATTTTCTAAGTGTGAAGTTTTGAAAACTGAAAATATTCCTATAAAATCAGCCAAAATCCGAATTCGAAAATACTCACCTGTGATCAGGGGAGAAGCCAGTACTGTACCTTTCAGCCCAGTCCTGAACCACAAAAGAAATCCCTAGCGGGTTTACTAGTAACCTGTATTTTCTCCATAGGAACCCATTGTCTGCTTTTCTATGAAATTTCTTCTAAGTGTCTACTTTTGAAAACTGCGAATAATCTTCAAAAATCGTACGAAATACTGAAACGCAATTACCTACCTGTTTTGAGTTAAGCCCCCAGTGCTGGCCCTAGGAGACTAGTGCTGGGTTACAAAAGTAGCACAATCGTACTTTACCTGTAACCTGAATTTCCTCCCATTAGATAAAATTGTCAGAATCATCTTGAAAAGTTTCTGTGTGTGAACTTTTAAAACAGCTTTATATTCAGGAAAATTCATCACAGTAACTAAAACGTTTTTGCTAATCTGGTTTCAGCTTAAACCCCAGGACTGAATCTAAGATCTTGTCCTGGAACTACCAAAGTAATCCATAAAGTAATCAACTGTCCTTTCCTATGAAAAACCCATTGAGCTCATTGCTAACGTGTGTTTCAGAACTGTATTGCTTATTGGCTATCCTGTAATTATTGTGTGAACAAACTTATTGCTCCTCTGCAAAGTATTTACATGAGAGTACTCTTATCACGAAAAGTATATTTTTATAACTGTTGGTTGTAAGAATAAAACACCTATATCTGAGGATATAATAACAATTGGCCTGGAGTTCAGTTCTTGAGTGTGTGAAACTTTGTGCTGACTGAGTGTGTACAACAAATGCTTTACACTGTCCTCTGGTACTGCCTTACTGCTCGACCAAGCTACCACTTTGGAGAGTAAGGTCAGTTCTGACTTTAACCTCTGTTATACCTTTGGGGGTTGTGGACTCTATACACACTGTACTGCCTTATTGTCCAGTATATATAGAACCATTTTCTCACAAATATCCTTCCGAAAAGCCTGTATCTTTTTCATTCATTGCCTCTTTACATTCCTCATAGGTGTTTTACAATGCTTGATTCTACAGTGTCAAAATGTATATGGAAGAGAAGGAAAAAGTGGAGGTCTTTAAAAAGATTAAAACGTCAAATAGCCGAAGGTGGATCGACACTCCTTGCTTGACTGACGTTTCTATTATTGGGCCAGTATGACCAATTGTATTTGCATGATGTGTGAACCCTACCGGGAGAACTGGCGTCATGCCATTTCATTTGCGAAGGATTCTAACACTAGCCGTACCAAATTTCAAAGTCGAGAATTCTTCAAAAGAGTGAGATTTAAGACCACGTCTGTTGTTGACAAGATCTGGAGCAATATGAGGAGGTTTCTTAAAATTGCATCCCTTCATGCCTTTACACCACTGCTAGATAACCCAGATCTACTCCACTGCTTTGCCTCTCCTTATTTTGGCACCTTGCGAAACTTGGGTATTAAGTGGTTAGGGGACTTGGTGGATGAGTTTGGGGTAAGCCATTCTCAGATCTTCAGGTAGAATCTGCCATACCCAGTGGTGACTTTTTTAAGTATCTACAGAACCAGACTATTTTACTCAGTAGGGACACAAATATAATTCTGCTGGTTCGACCTGATATTACATGAATGATCTTTTGCAAATATCTGAATAGTATCTCGGAAAAATATAGCTGTCTTACTCAGTCTCTTTCAAATGACTTGGGAGTATGGGCTGATAAGTGGACTCTTAGCTTAGGCGAGGGGTCACAGAGCAAAAAAGCATTTGTATTTTAGGACGATTGTGTAAGGTCATTACTCCTACCAGACTGAGAGGCCCGATCTATCTCTCACTGTTTGGTTTTTATATCAGCCTCTCCCAACTGAGCAAATGGTACAAACATTGCTCAGCCGGAGCAGCCGATACTATCTATATGTTTGTTACTTGCCCCAAACTCTTATCATTCTGGTCCTCAGTTGAGTGGAAAATATCTCTTGTACAAACTCGTTGATGGATAAATACTCCAAAGACGATGTTGTTGGGCATAGGCACCACTGACTGGGTCTTTTATGTCCTTTCCCTGACTAGGTTAAATATTGCAGAGAACTGGAAATCTGTTTTCCCACCCAAATGTGAGGAGTGGCAGAAAGATGTGAGTTGGAAGACCAGATAGCGAAAGTTAGAGGATATATGGTGAAGCAATTTAAGAGATTATTTAGTGTCAGACTAAGCAATCGCTGTTCACTCTGCTTATGTTGATTGTTTGCTGCTTAATGATTTATTTGAATATTGCTAAGTACCTATGATTTCTATATTGATTTTTATGTCATCCAGAGTTATAAAATGTTTAATTTTCAATATGTCATAAGATTAATATTTTACATGCTGTAAGTTTTTCTGCTGTTTGCTCTCTCAATAAAAATTATAAAAGGAGAAAGAAAGAGAATCAAGGTGCTGGATGTGTCTTATGCAACAAGTTTATTGCCCATGGTTTAGTGTTGATCAGAGTAGAGGCTGCACACTAGTTTCAGGAAGAGACTGGGACTACCCCAGATGTGCAAGGAGCACAGAAAGGTAGTGAGCAGATATAGAAGGATTCTAAGGAGACATAGCCTGTGGCGTCCATCACCACTGCACTGGGGGGGAGGGCAGGTGGGTAATACACCAGAAGCCGACCAGTTGTTATAGCTTGTTACTGCGAGAGCTACAGGATTAGTTGCTGGAGAACTTACCCAGGAGGAAATCCACCAGGTACAAGTTGAGTGGCCTTCCCTTCTGGGACTTTAGAAGTAAGCTCAGGAATAGGTCAGCAAGAGAGTGGTTGAGCAGCATTATCTTAGCTGGGAAGATGGACTGCTATATAGTAAGGCCACAAATCCTGAGCCAGGAACTAGTAAATGACCTGTTAAACCAATAGTGAAATTGGATTTTCTGATCCCACAGGCTGATAAGGTGTCCTTAGAGAGAAATACTGCATTGTACTGCATTGTACTGGGTAATTTGAACTCGTTGTTCTACCTACTGTTCTACCTACTGGCAAGGAATGTCCAGAGAAACAGAGAGGTTCAGTACAATCTGTCCTACTTGCCAATTGAGTAGCATATCAGAAGATGAGACGAAGGCACCATTAGTGCCCCCGAAAGTAGTAGGTGTTCCTTTCAAGCGGATGGGCATTCACATTATTGGCCCACCTGACTCCCGCTCCGTAATAGGCAACAAGAATATCTTGGTTGTGGTACCTCTAAAGAACACGTTTACGATGGTAGTAACTATGGTACTCCTTGAGATCCTTTCTAACTATGGATTTCCTAAAGCAGTGATTTCTGACCAGGGAACAAACTTTATATCATCTTATATGAGAGTGATGTGGGAACAAGTCAGTATGATGTTCTATTTCTCCATGTTATGTCATGAGCAAATCAGTGGAAATGTTTAACAATACCCTTAAGAGCAGGATGGGAACACTGTTAGAGAAATTTCTCCCACTATGTTTCTTGTTCACCTACAGAGAAATTCCACAGAAAGAGCTGGGTAAAGTCCCTTCGAACCTCTCCTTGGGCATTGAGTGCACGGTTCACTCACTTTAATTCAGAGAATGGTGGGAATGAACTTCAGAGTCACCTCAAAAGGAAGTAGAAGACTGTGCTATTGGCCTCAAGAGATTGAGGCAAAATACATGAGTCAGGTGAAGGCTAAACTTCAGGCAAGCCAAAAGCTAATGAAGAAGTGGTATGACCAGAAAGTGTCACTAACTGGATACCAGGAGGTGGTGGTGCTGAAGCCCAGTTATGGAGGATACGTGGTGTGAGTCACACAAAGGTAGTGCAGAACGTTTCTGAAGTGAACTACTTGATAGACACAGGTACCACACAGGAATCAAAGAGGATATTCAGTGTGAACCAACATAAACCATATCTCCAGAGAGATTTTTCTGGAAACATCATGGCAATGACAGAGACGGTTGGGGAAGATAGTGAACCACTTCCTGACCTTTTGTACAGTGGTAAGAAGGATGGTTCTGTAGACAGGGTATAACTTGCCCCTAAACTGACTGTAGAGCAGCAAAGAGCAGCTTGGAATTCTCACGCTTTCCATCAACCACTTGAGTGGCCTATACTGTGTCTGTCATACAACCCTGGTACCAAACAAGTAAGGCAGGAACCTCCTCAGGACCCACACTATCACAAAGCATTGTTTTTCAATTGCCTCCAAATTCTGGTCCATAGGAAGCCGTCTGTGGCTGATAAATGCCGCTAGACACTCTCTGCCATTGTCATCAAGTTGAGGCGGTGCTGCTCAAACTCATTTATCCCAGGCATCAGTCTTTACAATGAAGGGCTAACCATGGTCCACAGCCTTCAACATAGGCACATTTCATAACACTACCTGAGGGTCCTCAAAGGGTCATTGGTACTCCACAGTCCAGATCACTTTCTTAGGTTGATTCTTGGATGTCAGGCCTGCCAAGGGCACAAATACGGTGCCTTAATTGGCCACAAAGTTTGTATAATATCCAGTGAGCCCTAGAAAGGCTGTCACTTGACTGGGTGGTGAAAACCTCCCTCTCTAACACAGACTACACCTCAGCAGCCAACAGATGAATCGTCCTATTGTCTATCTAGAAGTGTGGCTCAATGGTTAGAGCAGCAGACCCTGATGCAGAGGTCTAGCCCGGGACCAGGGTTCAATTCCCCGCCTCGGCGGGTCTTGGGCTAAAAAATTCCACGGACCTGATAATTCTCGCCTCGGTGCCTATTCCAATCATGTAGTCCCACTCTGCAAATCTGGGCAATAGCTTGCTTAATCTCCACAACGGCCCCCACAACGCTAAGGATGCCTGGCCTCCACCTTGGGGGTGCCCAGGAGTGGACACGTCACAGGGAAAGCCAGGATGGGTTCCACAGTGGTATTTGTACAAGCGCCTTGAGACCCTTGCGGGTGAGTAGTGCGCTATACAAGTATCAATTTACATTTACATTTACATCTACTGCCCAAGATAGACTACAGTGGACTGTCCCACTTGGTACTTAGTTGTCTTGTTGGTCATTTTTGCTCTCTATACCCTAACCGACACCTCTTCTAGGTTCCTCAGATGGTCTTCACAGAAATTGCTAAAAATGGCAGTGTCATCCAGGTAGGCCATGCAGACCGCTCCAAGGCCTTAGAAAACATGGTACAGAGGGAGATGAAAAATGGCAGAAGCATTCCTAATCTTAAAAGTCATGAGCGTAAACTGGGAAATCCCTCTGATTAGAATCAAGGCCTATCCTTGGCACTAGGTGCTAATGCGCACTGTCAATAAGCAGTGGTCAAGTCAAAGGTACTCAAGAAGCGAGCAGCACCCAACTGGTCCACTAGCTCATCAGAGCTGTGATTTGTCATGTTGACCTTATTTAGTGCATAGTAGTCCACAGAAAAATGTTGTGGATCCTTGTTTGGCCACCAATACTACTAGACTGACCCAAGAACAATGGGAATACTCAATAACCCCCAAGTCTGTCATAGAAACCGCTGCTTTGATACATTCCTAAACTCAGTCTGACATTTGTGAAACCATATATCCCCTACTCTTTACTGGCAAACTATCCACTGTGTCTATGTAACTCACACAGGCAGGTGTCAACCCTGAAGTCAACTAAAAAAGATGGGAAATTCGTCCTAGTACCTCCCTATTGGTAAAGGTGAAGAACCTATTCTGTGACCTGGAAGGTTGCACTAAGTGTTACAACTTGCCGAGCTGGCCTATCTCATTATAAGGCCCAATGTCATGATAGAGCACAAAGCTGGACTGAATCATTGGAATGCGATTAACTTTCCTATAGGTTATGCAAATCTGACCCCCATGCTTCTCCAACAGTGGAATACGTTTCCGGGTAGTCTTATCTGGGAGAGTCGTCTGTTGGGATGGGAACATCCCCTACATTGTTAGCAGGCGTGTACCCATTCCCTGATTGCCTGACTGCATGTGAATTAGGTACCCTGACTATTTATTTGCCTCTGCCATCAACTTGACTGTCTAATCTAGCATGTGCAGAGAGGTCCAGGGCCTGTTATGTCCCCTAAAGGGCAGACCCTCATAGTGTGCATTGGACTGATGTCCCTGCCTTAAGTGACTCACAAAACTTTGTAGTAGCAGCATACTATGTTTTGTGAATCTTTAGTGTGACCAGACTAGGCCTTTTCATATTTGTCAGGGAGAGAGCAGTCTACTGACGATTCTCGTGTAAAGGTCTGCTGTTATTTGAACCCCCAGAACCTTGTGCTGATATCCTTTTTACATGTTGAGCTCATGTACGGGGTGAATGTGTAGCATATATGGTAGTAAGACAGTGTGGTATGAGTCTGAGTACTAGGGCCAGTGGGATTTATTTTGGATGCTCCCAGTTTAGCATGGCACATGATGGAGGATGAGACCTTATTCCTCAGACAGTGGAAGCGTACTTCCTGCATTCCTGTGGCTGCATGGTGTAGACCCATACACTGAAGTGAGGAAGGAACAAGATAAGACTCCCCTTAGAAAGTCAATGAAGACCTTATTTGCAAAAGGCTGCTGATAAGTTCTTCCTGAGCACTGCATTTTGGTTGCTGGTAGGGGTGAAGGGTAGGACGGAAACTTCTGTTTCTCAAACAGAGGAAGATTCTCAGATGGTCCTGTCCTTTTATTTGTCCCTGAATGTAGCTGTAGGAAGGCTGATGACAGCCAGGGGCAGACCCTCTTTTGGATATACCTACTTGGAGCCGTTCTTTTTGCTACCTGCTGAAAGAGTCATCACGTTGCACAAAAGGTTGCATATGAGGAGCAACCAGAAAATGAAATTTGAAAGAGAACAAACCCAAACCTGTTCTGAAGTCTTAGATAGTGGATCCACAGTCCCTGTTTTTGATATGTGTATAAAAGCGGGATCCAAACCATCCCACTTGGTTCCTGTTCCACGTTTTTTTTCTTGACCAAGGAAGGGAGTGCTCCATAGAGCAAGACCTGCTGTGTGATTAGAGATGGTGTCTGTCTGACAGCCATTGTCCCATGGGGATGGGGGCATCATCAGAAGTCTGCACATTCTGCTGGAGGAACTGAGTGTCTGTCTAGTGGAAACAAGCCTGCCTTCTGAAAGAGAGAAGGAGACTGCCTTGCACAACAGGAGCAGACACAGTCCAGGAGGGGAAGCCCACTGTGTTCCCAGTATAAAGAAAACCCAGAGAAAGCCATTTACAACAGAGAGCAATGCCAGAAGCAACTGATGCTATTAATCTCCTGTCTCCTGGTCATTCTGCACTGTTTCCACTGTGAACTGTGGAAGGGCGAGATTTTGATCGATACCTTAGCACTATTGATCTAAACCTCGATCTGGTCGACTGAACCTTTGTTGCCTGTCTTTAAGGTCGAAGTACATCCATTTCCAAGTTAGTTCACCCAATAAAGGACTCTCCTCCCAAAGATCACAAACAACTTCTAGCTTTCAAAAGTTTATTGTAAGGATATGATAAGCTGCAAATACAGGCATCTCAGAATGAGATTCACGAGGTACACAGGTCCAATTACATACATGTGCTCTCGGAAAGCCCTCAGACGAGCAACGGAAATCACTAACACAAGTTCTAAGAATAATAAAGCTATCAGCATTGACGCATATCTCTCCTTCATTTAAGTTGGAGGAAAACGCACAGGTTAGGCTGTCCCTACCCTGCTCTAGATGGTATCCCTACTTAACCAAGTCCCAACCTAACAAAGGTGTCAGCAGTGGATGACCCCCAAGGGAAGTCACTCACTCTAAGTCTCTTGGTGAAAACCTATAGTTCTCCAGTCATGACCCCTCTCTGCCTACCCATCCGCTCTCTAAAGGGTCCTCAGGTATCTGCTCTAACTCCACCCAGGGGTGCTGTCCCTAATACAAAACAGTCAACAACATTTGAGACGCCCCTTTCGAGACGCCCCTCACGTGGTGTAGCTTCTGGCTTTTTCCATGATGCTTTGTATTGGGCCTCATACGTTAGAGTTGACCTTGCTTCTCAGACTCTTCTCCGGCCCGCTGATACCCCTCAAACATTCCGGAACCCTCCTCCATGTCTGGGCCGTCTACTGAACAGACCTCTATTCATTCATTTATAATTGGATCCCCCCTTTTCCTTTGCAGACAGATATCTGCAGCCAAGAACCCAACTCTCATAGACTTCCAAAAAGGCTTGCAACATTTCTCAGCCCAGACATGTACGTGTAAATCAATGTTAAAACATTTCAGGCCTACAATTTTTCTCATCATGATTATAGCATTCAACTTCTTCATTACTTAAAGCATGTTAATACTCTTATTCTATTATTCAGTAAACATTTTTATAAATCCTGGCCCATTAATGCAATGACCAAAACATTAATACAATCTGTGTCGTGAAAAGAAACACCTTCCCTTTCCCTCCAGCTCTGGCCCTGAGGCCTACCACATTCTGCGTTTAACCACCTACCATCTTACATTTTAACAGCTACACGACATGGATTCAGGAATAATCACATCTAATAAAATCATATAGTGTCGCACATTTCTGTATTAGTTCCACTTCTACTTAAATCTCTATATTAGCTATACATTTAGAATATAATTGCATATACTATTAGCACTCATGGCATTTCTCCTCATGATTTGTGCTTACTACAGGTAAGTGTGATGCACTCATACATTTAGGTCAGTTTGCGCTCTCTCAGTTCCCCCCTTTGATGACCTCTCGGGGTCATCACTAACATTTAAACTGCAGTTATTGGTAGCATAACTTGCCTCTGCGCTTCCAGAGCCCTCAGACTCCTGTACTGATTATCTTGTATGGCAGCCAATCTCTGCAGCTGCTCTCTTTGGGCCCTTTCTGACCTTCTTGCTCTGTACCATTTGAATACCCTCACCAATCCCCACAATATGATCCCACAGATCAATATTATGATGACAGGTTTTAGAATATACCACACAAAGCTTTTGCCTAAGGTGGAAATCCACCCACCAACTGCACTCATTCCGTGGCCCACCTTCTCCCAGACATTTTCTCTACTCAAGTCTTCGATCTCCTTGTGAATATCAGTTATGTTCCTAATAACCTTCTCAAGGGGTTTTGAATTGTCTGGAATGTAAGTGCAACATTCCTGAACCTTCAAAGCCTTACAGACTCCGCCCTCTTTTGCTAGTAGGACATCTAATGCAAGACGGTTCTGAAGAACCATAGCCCTTATCGATTGCATCTCTCCTTCTACCAGCATTAAGGACTGAGCAGTGCTGGCAGACAACCTGTCGACGACTGTTGCCAGCCGTCTAATTTTAACATCATTAAGGATTAGACCTAAAAGAGGGAACATAGCTCCGAAGACATCTCCAACCATTTCGGCATCTCCTACATCTCTCCTTCCCCTCGAAGATGTCTTGCCCTCAATGATCACTAAGTCTTGTGCATGATATATTTTGGGGAAGACAATTGCTAAGTAACATGATCCATACCAGTTGTCAGGTAGTCTCACGTAGGCATTTCTTCCACATACAAAATACACATTTGGAATCACTTGCATTCCCTTCAGGAAATCTTTAGTATAGTACTCTATATTGAAAGCATGTTCACAGTCGACTTCTCCAACGTATACATTTTCATAATACGTTTTGGCTCGGTGAAGACATAGCTTTCCTCTCTGCGTTTTATCTAAAGCTATTGGACCACTACTACCCTTTCTCTTGTGTGCCTTCTCTTCCTCGGTCCAATCTGTTTTCCATTGTCCTGATTTTTTCAAAATCTTTTGTCTCCTGTAACGATCATCCACCTGCCCTATGAACTTCTTCTCGACTTCTGACACCTTGCATGTCAGGTTATTTCTACGGGCATGTGAAGTATCTAAGGTAATCCAAGGAATGAAGAACTTGGCCAATCTGTCTTCACTCTTCCAGTAATCCCATTTGTTCATCTGCTTATAATTTGGGACTTCTGGCAACACTGAATCATAATTGGAGAAATAGTATTCAAAACTATCTCTCTCATAAAATATACTAAGCAATAAGCTACATGTAATGCCATATGTCAGCGGGAGGTGATGATATCGAATTCCTTCGTCTACAGACGCCGGCAACTGCATGCAGACATAGCAATCCTTAACCTCCATGGCATCCACGTATTCATATAAGAGTTTAGCATAAGCATTTGACCTAAAGTCTCCTTGGGACTCATCTACGTGTAACCTGCGGGCTTCTGCAGCTAATAACGCTTTCTCTTGAGTGTTTTCCCCTTTTTCACCAGCAACAGTGGGTGTAAGCGTTTCTACAGATTTCACATCAGTTACCTTTGCCTCTTCCTCATGTCCCTTTACATAAGAAATTGTTACCACTAAAGCTATTAATATTATCACTCCTACTATTAGTGTACCTATTATACATTTAGCTCTGCGGTTCTGGGTGCCGGCCTCCATTTCGTCAGACAATATGGCTCTCTCTTATCTTAGCCAAAAGTTCTTTTCCTCTCGTTCCTTTACAGTCTCTTTTTAATCCTTTTGTCCTTAGAATCCACACAATTGGAAGCTGACAACCTTCTTCGCAAAAGTCCTTTAACAGTTCAAACAAGACAACCCTAGCCCTTCTCCATCAACTCAAGGGAAGTTCCCTAATATTCTCTGCTTCCTGGGCGCTAGGTAATCTTCTTTTTCTGGTTGCTTTATTTACAAAGTCCTTAACAGTCTACTATCAGATTTGTTGTTGCAGCTTCAATAGCATAGTTCAATATTTCCAAACGAAGATTGTGCTCTTCATGTGCTGTTATCGTTGTACCAAAGTCGGGGAATTGCAATTCTGAAAGAAACATGTGTTTTAACTTGCTGAGGCGGGGAGGTCTGGGGAGCATGAATGTTAGTGACCCTTCTTGTTCGACACCGGGTACCAACAGTCGTATTTCCACGGTGATAATGGGCTCAGAACTGGACACCACCACCGCTCGGATCCTCCCTGTCTCCGGTTTCACAGACATTTGTCACCAGATATGTCCACTCAGGTGTGGAGTATCTTCTGTTAGGCACACGCACTCTTCTTGACCTTCTTCGGTCTGGTGCTTCAGCGCCCTGAGCACCTTCTTCCGGGTCTGAGTCTTCTGATATCGGAGGAAGGGTTACCTCTGGAGTTGACCTCAGGCTAGAGCTCCTTCTTTGCGGCCAATTTGCTTCTCCACGTGCCCTTCTACTCCTTCTCCTTCTTGTCTGTTCTCTCTCTCTCTCAGACCTGTCTGTGTCTGACTCGTACTCCCAGCTACTTTCTCCTTCTGTAGCGTCGTCTGTTTCACTGTTGTACTGACCGTCCTCAGCTTGGTCAGACTCTTCCCCTGCTTCCGCTGGCACCTCTACAGCTTGGCTAGCCCCCTCTATGGCTTCTCGGTCCTCTGCTGGACGTCTATCCGAGAGAGGAGCTGTTTCTTCCAGAGGTGCTGGAACCCTTCGCGTATGTGACGCGTGGATCCAATTGGGCAGGCCTCCCACCTTCACAGCTGTGTTCGTGATCAGGATGATCTGGAAGGGCCCACGCCAACGAACATCCAGACAGCTTCTTCTCACGTGTTTTTTCACCAGGACCCAGTCCCCAGGATACAGGTCATGGCACGGGCCCTGGCACGATGGAACCTCGGCAGCCTGCACCTGAAGGGACACAGAACGAATGGCGTCAGACAGCCCCTTACAATAGTCCAGGATCATATCATCTGTGATATTTAACAGTGCAGCAGTTGGGACAGATGGCAGCCTCATTGCTCTCCCCATTAACACCTCATGTGGTGACAACCCTGTTCTTCTGTCTGGGGTACTACGAAGGCTCATGAGGACCAATGGCAGGGCGTCAGGCCAACTCAGGGTCGTTGAGGAGCACACTTTCGCTATCCTGGCCTTGATCGTGCCATTGATCTGCTCCACAATCCCTGAGGCTTCTGGTCGGTAACTGCAATGCAACTTCTGATCAATATTTAGCGCTACACAAATCATCTTCACAAGCTCGCTGTTAAAATGCGTTCCCCTATCTGATTCCAAAAAGGCCGGCACCCCGAAGCGCGGAATGAGTTCCCTAAGCAGTAACTTGGCCACGGTGAGGGTGTCGCACCTACGTGTAGGGTATGCCTCAACCCATCTGGAGAACACACAAACAACCACCAGGACATAGCGGAGGCGGTTGCACCTTGGCATTTCAATGAAATCTATCTGCATTCGGTTGAATGGACCTCCAGACCTTCCTATGTGACTCAGTGTAACTGGTGTTCTTTTTCCTACGTTCAGCTGCTGACAGGTCACACAACGCTGGCACACTGCTTCTGCTGCTATTCTAAACTTAGGATTGTACCAAGTCTGTCTAAACACTCTCAGCATAGCATCTCTCCCTAAGTGTACGGGACCATGTATGAGTCTGGCCATTGGACTCACCATCTCATTGGGCAACACTGCTCTGCCGTCTGCTGAGACCCAAAAATGGGACTCACCCATTACACATCCTGCCTTTTCCCATGTTTCCTTTTCAATATCAGGAGCATTTTCTTGCATGTTTGACAGTTCATCCCAAGTATCAACAGTTTCCAATATCATGGCTAATTCAGTTCTTACATTTATTCCGCCCACTTCCACCTCTGTGAAAGAGTACCCTTGCTCCGCGCAATACCGCGCAACTTCATCTGCATATCTATTGCCTTTTGAAACAAAGTCCTCATTTCTGGTATGTGCGGTGCACTTTACAACTGCGATACCTGCTGGGCATTGCAACGCCTCTAACAACAGGCGCACAAACTCTCCATTGCGAATGGGAGAGCCTGAAGAGGTCATGAACCCTCTTTGAGACCATAACTGCCCGTAATCATGAACTACCCCATAACCATATTGGCTGTCGGTGTATATGGTGACTCGAATTTGATTGCTTGCTAAGCAAGCACGTGTCAGGGCAATAATCTCGGCTACCTGAGCGGAGTGTACTCCTTCCAGGCACCCAGCTTCCACAACTCCAGTAATTGTACAAACAGCGTAAGCTGCTCTCAACTGCCCAACTTCGTCTCTTACACATGAGCCATCGACAAAGAAAATTTCGTCTGGGTCGGTCAGTGGCTCATCTACGATGTCGGGTCTGGGTTTGGTGCATAGTTCAGTCACATCGAGGCAGTCATGGTCTGTACATTCATCATCATCCTCGATATCATTTGGAAGTGGCATCAAGGTGGCAGGGTTCAAAACAGAGCATCTCTTGAGGGTCACATTCTCTGCAGCAAGAATAACTTGCTCATATCGCGTGAGCCTGCTGTTGGTCAGATGCTGTGTTTTGGTCCTGGTCATCAACAGTTCAACAGAATGGGGCACGCACACCTCTAACGGGTGCCCCATGACGATATTTTCACATCTTTCAATGCTGACACCCGTTGCAGCAACGGATTTGAGACATCCGGGCAACGCTGCGGCTACTGGGTCTAAAGTAGCCGAGAAATAAGCAACTGGTCTACGGGCATTCCCATGGATTTGGACTAACACAGACAACGCACAACCTTCTCTCTCACAACAGTAAAGAAAAAATTGTTTATTGTAATCAGGCATTCCCAATGCCGGAGCACGACACAGGTCCTCTCGCAGCTGTAAGAATGCCATCAAACAGTCTTTGTCCCATGGTACCGGATCGCTCACCTCCTTGTGCGTCAGTTTTTGCAAGGGTTTTGCTTTCAGTGAAAAGTTCGCGATCCACTGTCGGCAATAACCCACCATCCCTAGAAACATCCTGACCTCTCTCTGTGTCTTAGGCGCATTCATTTTCATGATCGCCTCTATCCTGTCTGGTGACACCTTTCGTTTGCCTTTCTCTATTCTGTGTCCTAAGTACTGCACTTCTGTCAGGCAGTACTGCAGTTTTCCCGGGGACACCTTGTGCCCATTGGCAGCTAGGTGATTTAACAAAGCAATGGAGTCCTCCCTGCAAGCTTCTTCTGTTTCTGACGCCACGAGGAGGTCGTCTATGTACTGGACCAGAACTGACTTCTGGGGCAGCACTAGACTTTCAAGATTTTTCTTCAAAAGCTGGTTAAAGATCGATGGACTCTCTGTATACCCCTGAGGGATACGACACCATGTTAGGACGCGATTTTCCAGCTTAAATGCGAAAAGAAAATGGCTTTCTTCGTCCAGAGGGATCGAAAAGAAAGCCTGACAAAGATCGATCACTGTGAACCACTCTGCTTGAAATGGAATCTGAAACAGTATCACTGATGGATTCGGTACCACTGGACAACACGAAACGACTATGTTATTAATCTTTCGAAGGTCCTGCACTATCCGAAATTTCCCATTTGGTTTCTGCAGACCCATAATCGGGGAGTTGCATGGACTACCCACGATTTCTTTCAGTATTCCCTGTTTAATCATGGACTCGATCACGGGTTTTATGCCTGCAATCGTTTCTGGAGTCAATTTATATTGGGGTGTTCTTGGGAACTCAGCATGCGGTTTCACTACAATTTTCACTGGGTCCACCCCTTTGACCAAACCTATCTCTTCCCCAGTGAAATCCCATACTTCTGGTGCCACTGTCTCCCTCAAGTCCCAGGGGAGCTCATCTACTGTCAAAGTAGGGTACAGCTCCACGCATATCCTTGAGTTTGCAACTTTGAAATCTGCGTCATCATCATTGGTCAATACCTCCACTCCCTGAGGTGTACAATATATAGTACAATTCAATTTACACAACAGGTCTCTCCCTAGCAGACACACAGGGCTTGAATCGCAAACCACAAATTGGTGTTCATCGCTGTACTTCCCTATTTTCACCTGTACCGGTTCTGTCAATTGGCTGGTTATTCTCCTATTTGCGACCCCTACCACTTGTATGGTCTCTCCAGACATGGGCAGGTCTGGAACTGCAGCTGATCTGATCGTGGACCTAGTGGCTCCTGTGTCCACCAGAAATGTCGTAGGGCACCCTGCTACTTCTGCTTCGACATAGGGTCCCCTCTGGTCCACCTCTAAGGCTGCCCCAAGGGTGCAGTCTTCTCTTTCCACTCTCTGTCCGGTTAATGGGTCCACATAATAGCACTCTTCACCTTCCACAAACAGGGGCATTTGTCTATAAGTCTTACCCACAGTCCCTACTCGAGGAGGCTGCGGGAACTGGGCTCGGGGAGGAGCCCCCCCCCCTTTGAGCACCTTTCCTTGGTATGGCGTCACCCCTCTTGTAGGTGCGCTCTGGACCTCTTCCTCCTCTATCTCTTGTTCTCCTATCTCTACATTGTAGGGACACTCGCGTTTCCAATGCCCCACCTCGTTACACTGGTGGCACCTAGTCGTTTTCTTCAAGGCAGCTATGTCTATTCTGGGTCTAAAGGTAGAACTCTCTTCATTGCCCTTGTTCTGACTGTACTGCTTCTTTCCTCCTGTACCTGTTCCTTGCTGCTGTTGCTGCGGTCCCCCCTTTCCTGCTGCCTGCATCTGTACCACCATCAACTTTTCTTTTAGTTTCTTAGCCTTGGAGTCTATCTCATCACAGCAGTACCTAGCATATCTCAGTATTTCATCTAGGGGTTTACTTTGCCAACAAATCGAGTGTTGCTGAATCATTAAACTAATATCCGGTCTCAGTCCCAGGACGAACTTGGACACAAATTGCCCTATGTCCTTTGGATCCATTACATCCAAGCCGCTATACTGTTTAAACGCCTTCAGCAATCTCTCGTAATATTCGTGGACTGTCTCTTTGGGTTCCTGTCTGGTTCGGTCTATTCTGACCCAATCTATGTCTTGCATTGGCACTTTCTCTTTCAGCCAAGTCATCACTCTCTCGAATTTTGCCATCACAATCTCGGACGGCCCATTAGTCTTAGCATCTCTCTCTGGCTCCGTTGTGGGCCACTCAGCGCTAACCTTGCATGCTGTCCACAGATCTCCTGGTACTACAATGTCAAACAGCGTGTTCAGATCTATCCATAGGACCTTTGAGATTTTTACAAACCTCTCGACTTGCTTGTACCACTCCACTGGGTTTTCCCGTAATTTGGGGAAGGAGGTGGTAAAAGCAGCTAAATCTCCCCTACTCCAAGGGACATGCACATAGTTCCCATTTGCGACTTCCCGCAAAGGGTATGCCTCTATTCCCTGCAGTCCTGGTGTCATACCAAGCGTGCTTCTCCTGCCGGTCCCTTTCTTGGACCACCTCTCTTCCCACTTATCTAGTGCCCTCCATGTCCTTATTCCAGCGATCAGTTCCCTTATGTGCGTTTTCAGCCCAATCGTTCTCCTCTCATCTAGGTCTCGATCTGTGTAATGTAGCCTGTGGTTACCCTGTAATGCTTTGGTTCTTGACAGATCCACCATATATTTGCCTGCTAGTTCGACTAACTTCTCATGGACTGCTCTCGCCTTTCGAGTGATGTCCTTTGCCATATACAGTATTTCATCCTGTTCATACATTTCCATTCTTTCTAAAGGCAGGGTACCATCTACCATGTCATCCAGGTCTGACCTTAAGCTGGCGACATCAAGTCTCTTGGCTTTTATTTCAGCTCGCAATATGTCTTTTGAAGGGGGCTCACTGGTCTCCCTACCATCCCAACTTCGAGCTCTGCGTTTGGGCTCGGGAGAGTTAATGGGTGCCCTCCCTTGCTCCCATCTCTCCAGGTCCCATGCTCGGCCATCCGATCTTGGAAGGTGATGGAACACGGGCCTGTTACCCCTACTCTTGCTCTGCCCACTCTCTTCTTCTTCTCTCCTCTCACCGTACACCTCTCTGTTATTTTCCCTCTGGTCGCTACTCTCCCTTTGCCTCGTATCGCTCAGTATCCGATACGATCCTTCCTGGTTCCCCATATTCCCTGGGCTGCGCTCATTTCCGTCATCACAGGGTCTATGGTGCGACCTCTCACAACTCCCATTCAGTTCTCTGGTGCCAGGCACACAGTGTGGACACTTAAAGCTGTTTCTGTACTCTTGTGCTCTCCTCTCCCCTTCACTGAGTATTGGGCGCGCCACCCCTCCACTCCCGGGGCCCCCGTTTTCCAGGTCTGTTCTATCTCCACTCCGGGCCCAATGGGTGACTCCCCTACTATCTCTCTCTCTACAGTCCCACTCCGGGCTACTCTCCCCAGCCCCGCAGTGAGTCCGAGCTCGGCTGTCCTGACTTTCCCTTTCAGCTTCCGCAGCTATGATGTTCTTTTGAGCCTTCACTGCCTCATCCCACTGCTTCATGTACTCATTTAGCTCTTGAAAGGATTTTCGTCCAGATCCCCTCAGATCCACTGGCCATCTAGGGCCCCCAGGATCTCCTCCTGGGTCCCCTACTGGGTGCACCGGAGTGCTCCATTCTCTTGGTATCGGCATCTGACTTGGGGAATTAATCGTATCGTTCCTTCTTGCCTTCTCTGCTCTTTCTCTGTCCTTCCGTACCCGTTCTTCCCCTCTTGCTCTCTCTTGGTCATATATCGATATTATAGGACCTATGGTAACAGGTACCTGTAGTGCATCTGGTAATGTGTAGGATGTGGCGCTTTCCGTTTCCGGCGCTCTTTGTACCACAACCCTACCGACCACCTGTTGCACCTGACTAGGCTGGGACAACTCTTTCTTTGCCTCAGGATCCCACTCTGAACTGGGAAGCGGTCTATGCTCTCCTGCATTGCCCCCCTTTTCTCCTTCTGTATGCTCGACCTCTCCCCCTGCTCTATTATACGGGGGTGGCCTGTCTGTCAATAATCTGTTTATCAGGCTGTCCTCTGTTTCGCTCTCATCATCTTCTTCTAGGGGGCTTTTATTTACGGGCACCTCTAATACTGGGTACAGTTTATTTACTTCCAGGTTATGCACTCTCCATCTTTTAGCATCCGCATCCCACCTGGCATCCTGCACTGCCCTTACCGATCGTTTCACCCTTTCTTGTCGTCTGTTCATATTCTTTTCATGCGCTGCCCTAATCCATGCTTCAAGGGCTTCAAACTGGGTCGGTCTAGGCAAGGGTCTCATTGAGGTCATGACTGATTTTAATCGATGTAACACCTCTAATCTGAACGTCCCGTACTTCGGGAACGTCAGTTCCTCATTTCCTTCCGTAATCTTACTCCACTCTGATATCCAGAGGATCGTATGCAACCCAACATTCACTGCCATGTAACGAGCTGGCGTACCCTCCGGCGGGGCTTCTTCCCCTTCATACGATCCCCGCTTCTCTTTTTTAAACACCGCTTTCAACCATTTAAAACACTTCATAATTATGCGCACAATATCCAGCCTCGCTACTCTGTTTACTTCCTGATGACAATCCACCAATCCTGTCGCGGCTTTGCTAACTTGGCCTATCGCAGCGCGGTCTTTCTCCGGTCGGCCAATCACGTCGCGACCCTGTCTGACGTCTTTGCTAGCTGGCCTATCACAGCGCGGTCTTTCTCCGGTCGGCCAATCACGTCGCGACACTTTCTGACGTCACTTTTCTCCGCTTCGCAGCAGCACCCCTCCTTTCTCAACTCGTCTCCCGGTTATGCATGCGTCCCATTCATACACCGAAAAATGACTACTTCGACCAAGCGGTCACTTCTCTCGACTGTACGTCCACAGTCTATATGTAATTGTCAACACAACTGACGAAATGTCTATCGTCTCTCTGATAGGTTGCTTACACACACAGTAACTTCCGACCAGCGTCCGTTACTCACGCACTCACTCTTACGGTCCCCCTATCTCGGTCTTTCGGGTGATCAATGGTACCTCATGACCCCCTTTACACTAGTTGACAATTACTCTGGGTGTCCGATACACCCGAACCACTTAAGCTCTCCTTGAACTTAAGATTTCCACCGGTTGCGCGCGCTCACAACCTGTTCCACAGTCACTCTACAGACATTCAACTCCGCCAGACATTACAACATGGATACAATACAAAACACCGCAATCTAACACGCATAACCCTTTATACTCACTCTCGACCGATACTGCTGCTTTTTCTGTCTCACGTCATCCGGATCTTCTTCGGCGGGCTGTTCTTCCGATCATCGATTTCTATGGGCCTTGGGGTAAGCTAACCTGGCCTAGGTTACCGTCCTCAAGAAGGCAACCATCCTCTATAGCTACCAACTGGAAGGGCGAGATTTTGATCGATACCTTAGCACTATTGATCTAAACCTCGATCTGGTCGACTGAACCTTTGTTGCCTGTCTTTAAGGTCGAAGTACATCCATTTCCAAGTTAGTTCACCCAATAAAGGACTCTCCTCCCAAAGATCACAAACAACTTCTAGCTTTCAAAAGTTTATTGTAAGGATATGATAAGCTGCAAATACAGGCATCTCAGAATGAGATTCACGAGGTACACAGGTCCAATTACATACATGTGCTCTCGGAAAGCCCTCAGACGAGCAACGGAAATCACTAACACAAGTTCTAAGAATAATAAAGCTATCAGCATTGACGCATATCTCTCCTTCATTTAAGTTGGAGGAAAACGCACAGGTTAGGCTGTCCCTACCCTGCTCTAGATGGTATCCCTACTTAACCAAGTCCCAACCTAACAAAGGTGTCAGCAGTGGATGACCCCCAAGGGAAGTCACTCACTCTAAGTCTCTTGGTGAAAACCTATAGTTCTCCAGTCATGACCCCTCTCTGCCTACCCATCCGCTCTCTAAAGGGTCCTCAGGTATCTGCTCTAACTCCACCCAGGGGTGCTGTCCCTAATACAAAACAGTCAACAACATTTGAGACGCCCCTTTCGAGACGCCCCTCACGTGGTGTAGCTTCTGGCTTTTTCCATGATGCTTTGTATTGGGCCTCATACGTTAGAGTTGACCTTGCTTCTCAGACTCTTCTCCGGCCCGCTGATACCCCTCAAACATTCCGGAACCCTCCTCCATGTCTGGGCCGTCTACTGAACAGACCTCTATTCATTCATTTATAATTGGATCCCCCCTTTTCCTTTGCAGACAGATATCTGCAGCCAAGAACCCAACTCTCATAGACTTCCAAAAAGGCTTGCAACATTTCTCAGCCCAGACATGTACGTGTAAATCAATGTTAAAACATTTCAGGCCTACAATTTTTCTCATCATGATTATAGCATTCAACTTCTTCATTACTTAAAGCATGTTAATACTCTTATTCTATTATTCAGTAAACATTTTTATAAATCCTGGCCCATTAATGCAATGACCAAAACATTAATACAATCTGTGTCGTGAAAAGAAACACCTTCCCTTTCCCTCCAGCTCTGGCCCTGAGGCCTACCACATTCTGCGTTTAACCACCTACCATCTTACATTTTAACAGCTACACGACATGGATTCAGGAATAATCACATCTAATAAAATCATATAGTGTCACACATTTCTGTATTAGTTCCACTTCTACTTAAATCTCTATATTAGCTATACATTTAGAATATAATTGCATATACTATTAGCACTCATGGCATTTCTCCTCATGATTTGTGCTTACTACAGGTAAGTGTGATGCACTCATACATTTAGGTCAGTTTGCGCTCTCTCAACTGCATCTTGACTTTGTGAGAGCAAGCGTCATTGTGTTGTCCATCAGTCTTATGTGAGCCTGAGAGACCGGTGCGCCCAGCATAGGAAGGAGGAGCTGCAATATCACTAAAGCAGAAGCTCTCATCAACCCGTTGCAACTGATGAAGAGAAACAATCAGGAACGATTCGATGTGGAAACCACAACTGCTCTCCCTGAGCGTCTGTCTGCACTTGGATAGAGAGGCCACAACTGCTGAAGACTAATGCATTTACATAAGCCTGTCGCCCTGACTCCATGCAGCAGTCCCTTCTACAACATGAGGTTACCTCAGCAAACCCAACAGAAGTGAAGCTGCCACTGCCACAGTTAGAACTGTAACATCAACCACTAGGTAAAAGCTAAGCCGGGGTGTGGCCAAGGAGATCAAGATGATGGTCAGATCGTAATAGAGCTCCCAATGCCCGACTGCAGTCACCTGAAATCCTGTCTGATGCACCAGTTGGAACCCCCTCCTTTTGACCCCCCACTGCTGAGACAAATTGGGCACCCCCTGGGCTTTCTTTTGAGACTGACGGACTGGCAATGACTGTGTGGCATGGCCTGAGCTTTGAGGGGGGGCGGTCAAAATGGCAGCCAAGGCGTTAGTATTCGCGATCGGTGAATGAGCTCTCGGAACTCCCGGACCAACCACACGAACCCCATGGGTTAATCGCAGGCTGCCTGTATATGCTGTGAGAAATAAGGCCCCCCCTGCAATGGAAAGGGGCCAAAGCAGAGCCAGTAGGGCCAGGCGGAGCTTCAGGGTGGCTTGACCACTGTGGGGTGCGGATGAGGTGTATTGAGTGGGACTCCCTAACACTCGTTCACCTGGTGCTGCAATTTCATTGTGCGGAGGTAGGAGACTCAAATGGTGACGTCTGCTGGACCCCGCTCCTCAGCTGTTCATTAAGGTAGGTGGCTGTGCGATGCTGCCAGACTGTCTCCAATCTAGGAATGTACCTGCATGACTGGTGGACTTGTCTAGAGGGCACCAACTGTGCGGCGGCAACCTGCAGGTCAATTTCCGGGACCCACTTGATCAGTGACTGTGGCACTATTTGAAGGAGTGGTCTGGGGCCCTGACAACTGGATACTGCAGGACTAGTAAGACTGCAGGGGAAATGTACGTGGCTATGACCTGACTGGCTGGGGGACCTAGTGTGAGGAATCAGCTATTGTGGGAGTGTGTCTGATGGTGCTGAGGGTGGTGCACCCCCTGAGACGCTTTTGGTCCCCTGCTGCCTGAGTGATACCATCTACCCCACTGGACTCACTTCCCTCAGGAGGGTAAAAACTTCTGTCCGGTAAAAGCCATTGTGTCCTTGGCCTGACACTCATTGGATTGTATGGTTCCCTTTGAGTATCTGGGGGATTTGTGTCCTGGAGTGTATTGGCTCGCACGACTTCTGTTCCCCACGATTGCTGCTGGGAGAGACTGGAGGGACCCCTGCCTGAAGTTCAGCCCCCGAGCATCTCTATCTGGATAACATTGAGACCTTCTCCCACCAGCGTGTCCCCCTAGACTACTAGCCACTGACTGCTTGTGCTGCCCCCCAGGGCAAGCGGGTCATCACCACATGTTTCTACAACTACTTTGCTGTCCAGCCTCACCTTTGATGTGAACGCACGGGGGACACACCCAGTATCTGGGACCAGCCCCCCAAGCTTGGTAGAGCAGGCCGCTTGTACTGGCCCAGGGCAGGTGGGTCTGCTTTCTGACGTTCTTCTGATCTGTCTAGCCAGTCCCCTTGTAACTGAGGATGGGCCGCAATAAGCCCCCGCAATTAAAGGCAGCCCAAACTAAAATGGACCAGTACACCACCTCAGTACCTGAAAACAGGGGTGCTGCAGGGGAGTTCCCGCCTGTACCCCAGGCCACACCCTCTATAGATCTCTCAGCCATCCTTAAATGTATCCAAGATTCCAGAGAGGTGGTTAAGTCTAAAGTAGATGGCATCCTCATCAACCTCTCCTTGTTTACAAAAGGACCTCCGTAAGGTGGTGTAGAGAGTCACCGAAGCCGAGGTGCAGATTTCAACAACCGAAGATTATGTTGGGATCTCTCAGGTGTTAGGTCTCCCAAATGCTGGCCATAGTGGCTGTTCTCAGTGAGCCTTCAGAAGACACTAAGAATCGCTCAAGGCGAAATAATCTGCGCCTAATTGGCATACCCAAAGAGATACACACCTTTTTAAAAAACAATTTGCACGTGGTGCCTACCATATGAGGTATTCTCAGGGGGGGGTTATGTGCAGCACAGAGAGCAGCAACAGCAGGCACAGGTGAGGACCAAACTGCATCAGGTCTCTCTAAATGAGGTTCAGCACTGCTGGAGGGCATCTACCCAGAGAGTATACAGTTTGTTAGACAAATCGGGTAAACTGTTATATTTGCTAGCGACTCGGAGGTCTCTAACAGAGTGGTCCCAGTCATTAGAAACTCCTCTGGCATCCTATGTAAGGAACTGCCTACAATTGCTTAAACGTTTGTGACCTTTTAGCATGCACTGTATACCGCACACCCAACTCCACCGGGTGAGCTTGACCACCCCTTTCTTAGAGATGTGCACCTGCCATCTATCTCACCCTCCTTGGCCCAAGAGCTGGACCTGGCTCTATCTGTGGAGGAAGTTGGGCAGGCAATCTCATCTTCAGTCTGGTGGTAAGACCTCTGGTCCTGATGCACTCCCCATCAAATATTTGAAATGTTACCAAGATTTCTTGACTCCAAATCGATTGGCCCTTTATACTGAGGTGCTGGAGCGTGGCCCTTTTCCCCCAGACCTTGATATTGCCACCATTGTAATCATACCTAAGGCGGGACAACCTGCAGACTATTGCTCCTCATATTGCCTGATTTCCCTTAGCAACACAGACATCAAGAGTTTTGCAAAGGTCGTTGGCGACCAGGCTTAGTTGAACTCTCACATGCCTCATACACCTAGACCAGTGCGGCTTCATGCCGAGTAGTAGCACCAGACACTCTATTATGAGGGTGCAGCATGCCCTCTCTCCAGTGGCGGCTGGTGACATTTGAAAGTGGTGAGGCGTAAAAGTTGTGGACGGCGCACTGTGGCGAGCAAGTGCAGCCAGCAAGCATGAACGCATCAAGGGTGCACCTCGCATTTCTTCACATGACCCTTCTCCTGATGCCTGGTGGGACAGACATTAAACAGACTCAAAATAACCTCGAAATAAAGCTTTTTTTGACTTGACTTGGAAATGTATATCCGTGATCACCGCAAATCATAAAAGTTATTCTCTTCTCTATGACAGGTGCCATTGTAAATGCTTCCGCGGCTAAAATGTGGCATTTATCCGACAGTAACGCCTGGGCACTCGCATTTGGTCGGAGATCCAGATCTGATGCATCATGCGAGTTAATCTGTGAAAACATACTTTAAAACTTGTATTTTGTGAATAAATTGTTCGCTCGCTAGAAAAGCTGTAAACTCTAATCCGGTTAAATAATGTATGTCTCCACGGGCCACGCAATCATCTCAGTGCTACGGGGAGCACGAGCCTCGAAGGCAAGACATCGGCCCACAAAGACGTACACACTTTATGACTCACTTCAAAGTCAAGGCACTTTCTCCGTCTCGTACGATTATTACAAACACATCTCTGCTTTGCCTCTCCTCTCCTCCCCCGGAAGCGTTGGCCCTCTGTGCTCCAAGGCAGCATTTTACTAAAACTTGGCTCCAGTTTTAACTGTAGGTCTGCACAATAAGAAACAAATGCGTGTTTGCCAGTTATTTTAGCTTGAATGCGTTGTGGCCAATGAAACTAAACAAACATTGTATAAAGGCAGAGACCTGGGCGCCAGGCACGAACACGCCAGTCCCGGCCGGCAATACGGGTGGGGGGTGGAAATGGTGTTGTTGCACTGCGGAGGGGAGGGATGGGGGGAAGCGGGATAATTTTAAATAAAATAATAAAACAAAGTCAATAAACTTAACTTAACTTACCTTACCTTCCCGCCTTCAAGTTGGTTCCGACTCCAGATGTCCCGACTCCCGCGCCGTCCTGTTCTTGAATTCGTCGTCACGCAGGAAGCCAGGCAGCCTCCCTCCCCTCCACCACAGCAAAGCGCTGTGATTGGTTCGGCTGGCTGCCCCAACACCACGTCATTTCTCTGTATGCTGCAGCATACAGAGAACAGGGAGAGTGGGAGGGGTTACTCGAGGGCAGGGGGAGCGGCTTGCCCGCCTTTATTAATACAGTTAATACTGGCTGTTGGGACAGCCTCTCAGGCTGCCCAAACAGACAGTATTAACAACAGTGGGGAAAGCCACTCCCCCCTGCCCTCGAGTAACCCCTCCCACTCTCTCAAGCAGGAACTTCTGCTTTCTCGCCGTGCGAGAAGGCAGAAACAAATGGTAGTTCTCTTCTATTTGTTTCTGCCTTCTCGCACGGCGAGAAAGCAGTGGGCCGGCGCCCAAACGCCCCTGGAGGATCCGCCACTGCCTCTCTCAAACATACGATCTGGCTCTCCTTCTGGTCGATTTTCAAAAGGCTTTTGACAAAGTCTCCCCTATCCTTCCTTTAGGCCGTACCCCAACGGGCGGGCTTTAGACCTACCTTTCGCAGACTGGTGGGGCTGCAGTACAGTACCCTCGCTGCTCAGGTTTGGGTAAAAAGGATCCTCTCCCCGCCTTCCCTGATATGAGGGGAACACGTCAGGGTTGCCCCTTGTCCCTGCTGCTCTTCCCCATAGACCCTACGGCGCGCCTGAAGAGGTGCGATGTGCAGGTTTGGGACTGGTTTTGGGGGTGTATATAAAATCGAATAGCCCTGTACGCAGACGAGGTCCTGCTTTTCCTTAGGGAGCCACAGGCGTTGGGTCCTAAGTGCCTTAAAGGTCCTCTGACTCTACACAGAGGCATCCGGCTTCTGTGTTAACGCCAGCAAATCTGATATAAATCAAAAGGAACCTTAACACGAGTTGAAGTTCTGTGGATCTGGTAAATTGTAATATCACTGATTTGTTATTGCTAGGGGACCGATCGTGTGTATTCTCTTGTAAGGATAACAGGACTAGAATGTATGCGACATATAACACTAGCTTTAACTGGACTTTGTTTTTATTATTACGAGATACTTGAGAGGATGTAAACATGAGGTTTGGTAGCCATAAGAATTGCAATATAAATTGAAGGATGTGAGCATATAAAATGATATGTATGCCATTGAATTACCTGGGCTGCGGCTTAAAGAAATATGTGACACCCATTAACACGGGGGGTGTATGAATTGGGTTGAATTTGCTGGAAAATATAGAGCTAATGATCGTATTGTCTCTGTTGGCCACTGTTGACTTTGTCTATAGGAAGGTTACTCTGTCATAACTGTGCCTTTTAGATATGAACTTTATGCCAGTGACATTGACATTGTGAAGAAGTCTGGCTAACTGATACAGGAGGCAAAACATTTGGATATGATGGCACCCTAACATAAGTCATTACTGTAGTTTGTGAGGTATTTGTACCGTTTAAGGGTATAGATGCTGGATACCACCATATTGTGGATAGCTTCTCTAATACACTATATTGGAATCTGTGTTAGGTAAGATGGTTGTGCAATAGTGGCGATTGTGGGGTCTTTACATTTATTCAAACACGATCCACATGGATTTCATGGTCTTTGTCTTAGCATGAACACACCTGCTTACTATGGGGATATAATGTAGTTATGTCCTTTCCTTTTTTTTCTTGCTGGCTATGATTATTTTTCTGCCTGAACACGAAATCCTATATGTTATTTCCGTTTCCTTTTCATGTGCAGACTCATGCCGTATCAGTGTCTTTGTTTCTGAACACAATAATCCTAACAACCTGACTCAGTTGGTACTGTGATGGGGTACATTTGGGAGTTGGTTTTGATACTAACGTACAACTTTTAATTTGTTGTTGTAGCCCTGAGGTAGTCATCGATTGATGTACCTATATGATGAAACACGTGTTGGCTACAGAACTGAAATTATAGGCAGCAGAACTGAAAGTATAACTGGATGCAGTAGAGGAAGAGAAGAACATTAAAAGGACAACTTTAGAACAATTTGAACTCTGATGTTTATCATTACAAAGCTTTGGAGTATTATTCATTATTATTGGGAGCCTTGTTTCCCTGAGTTGGATTGTGGTGGCCATTTCGTCTCCTTTCAGCACCGTACAAAAATGTGGGGGGGGCTTATGATGCTAGGAACAGACATACAGGCTAGCCACTGTTGTGTAATTGTCTCTACGTTTATTAACCTGTGGCACACATAGTCCTTGTGAATGGATGGTTTACCGGGAGAGGGGGGGGCGTGGGGGTGGGGGAGGGGCGATGATCCCGCTTATCGTCTCAAACTACACCTTATGGGTCTTTGTGCTTCGTTCTCTATCTGCGTTATGGTAGCCCCCTGTTGGAGAACAGCCTTGCGCCTCACACAATGAACTTGCCGCCTCACAGACATGACGCAGCTTTGGTGTGGTACCTGGCTGGATCAGGTGGCGTGCGGGACCTGCGGGCTTTTTTCAGTGGGATGGAATAGGTATTAACTATTTGGGTGACATTCACTAACGGGGCTTCCTGATGTCCTTACAGGAACTGCGGGACCAATACAGTCTATCTCAGACACAATTCGTCCGTTATCCCCAGCTGCGCCATGCTCTTCCGGCTCACCGCCCGGCAGACAAACAGATCCCTGTATATTGCCTCTTTGAGGCAAAACTCATGACCGAACGAACGTCTGGCCAGGAGTGCAATCTCTGTGCTTTATTGCTTTATAATGATCAATGCGCCAGATCTTTTCGTACCCCACCGTCATAAGGTTGAGCTGGATGATGAGGACTGGCGCGAGGCATGTCTCGCCCGAGGGTACTGGCAATTTCTTCATGCTTGCGCGTGGTCCCGACCAGTGGTTCCGCAATATGTGCGCAGCGGCAGCGGCACCCCTGTGTCAAGTGATAATTTGTCGGTTAAAATCACAGAGATGTGAATTTTTCATTAAAATCATAAAACTTCTAAAGTTTGCCGCTAGATGGCAGCAGAACATTATTTATAAAGAGTGCAGAAGCGAATGTTACTAGTCCCTCCTGCCTGCAGCAGAGATTTCAGCTCTGACCTGCATTTCAGCAAAGAGGGAGATGGGAGCCTCAAGTGCTGCAGATTTGTATGTGCGAGAAATGCGGGGGTAGGAGTTGGGTGCAGGGCTCGGATAGCCATCTTGAAAGGTGCTCAGAGGCCTGTGCTGCCATTTTTCTCCTTGAAGGCAAACATTGACCTGCCTGCTGCTGGAGGAGGGGTAGCTTCCTCAGAGTCCGGTGGATGTCTGTGAGGATGTTGTCAGCTCTGAAATTGTTCTGAGGTGATTCAAGAATAGTAAAAAAGCCCTGTCCTTTCACACATGGAAAGGGCAACGTTTGATCAGTCCTAATTGGTCCCTTTATGTTGGGTTACCCCCCTACTAGTACCTTGATACTCTATCCATAATACGGTTCATTTTATGTGACCCCTGTACTATTGGTCAGAGCTGCCCTTTTTCATTGGTGAGTTACAGGGCCTACTGACCATCATCTACATATGAATGTGTATGTAACTTTGGACTATAAGGTATTTTTTTTGTCTCACAGAAAGAGATTAGTGCTACTGATCTCTCCTCCTTTACCCTGGGGTTTACCTTTCATCCTTGTTCTCGTGCCAGCAAAGCACCTGGTGTAGGACAAGACCTTCTGTTGTCTTAATTACTGCTGGGCTTCCATAACATGGAGCCTTGCAATCATGTGTTTACACATCTGGAATTCGCTACCAGTGTGTATTGCTGTACATCCACAGCAATACGGCAGGCCCTGATAACCTCCCGGCACAGATAATTAAAACACAGCCAGACTGGTGGACAAAATTCTTTGCGGATATGTTCCAAATAATCCTCGAAACCGGGAGACTCCCCGATACATGGAAAGGGGCCATAATATGGCCCATACACAAGAAAGGGGGTATGTATAGTCCTAAAAACTATAGACTAATCAATTTACTCGACATTGGGGAGAAGATTTTCGCCAAAATAGTGCTAGGCAAATTAAAAAACTGGGTAGAAGCAAACCTAATTATCCCCGTGGAACAGGGAGGATTTAAGGAAGGCCATTGCACAATGGACCACTGTTATGCACTCTGGGCACTGGCCCGGAAGTCGATAGAGCAAAGGGGAAACATGTTCTGTTGCTTTGTCGACTTCCGGGAAGCCTTTGACTCAGTGGACCGCGGGAAACTTTGGGAGTGCCTGATTAAATACGATATTCCAGCTGACCTACTAGTGATATTAAAAGAATTACATAGAGGAAACTGGGCCCAAGTAGTAAAAGATACACAGGGGGCACTCACAAGGAAAATAGCTATAGATAATGGACTACGACAGGGCTGTGTTTTAGCCCCTCTACTGTTTTCAATCTTCCTAGCAGACTTGCCTGCAGTATTGGAGGTGGAAAAAGTGCTAGCCCCAGAATGAGTGGAAGGAAAGTCTCATGCTTATTGTATGCAGACGATCTTGTCATCACTGTCCAGACAGAGCTGGGGCTACTGAGGAAATTAAATGCTTTTAATGAATACTGTAAGAGTAAATTGCTAATAGTAAATATGGACAAAACAAAGGTTATGTGCTTTGGTAAAAGGACAACGAGCTTTTGCTGGCATCTAGATAAAACCAAATTAGAAATAGTAAAAGAATATAAATATCTGGGCCTATGGTTCGAATCATCCCTAAAATGGGACAAACATGTAGAAAACCAAAATGCAAAAGCCTCTTCCTCCAATTGTGGTTTGAAAAAATGTAACAAAATCTATGGAGATATGTCACACAAACCCATGCTAAAAGCTTTCACAGCCATGGTTCCCCCACAAGTATTATATGGTGCAGAGGTCCTATTCTTTAGTGGTAAAGGGGATTGGAATCGGGAGGAAGGTAAAGCTGTAAAAACGCTACTGTCCTTGCCAATGTCAGCCATGTTACAGGCAATTAGACTACAAACAGGATTGATAGGGTGGAATACCCAGGCCAGAATGGCGGTGGCAAGATTTTGGAAATGCCAATCCTTAGAGGAAGCCCAAAAGGTGTCACATTGGTGTAGTGAGGAAATCCAATATAGTAATCTAAGATGGGCAGCTGAGGCAAAAAAGAAGATAAAAGAGACAATCTGTTGCCTAGATGTGGGTACAACCCAAAACCCCTTAGAGGTAATTTTTACAAAAGTGGTGTGAGAAGTTGGCCTGATATATAGTGCTCACTATTCTAGTGATCACTTTGTATCATACCAAAAAACCCTTATTGATGATTGGTTGTAAGTCAACCTTATTAGACCAGCTATCCTAGTAGCGTGGACAAGAGCAGTCTTTAGGCTAAACTCTAGAGGGCGTTTTACCATCACATATACCCCTTGAACACCAAGTGAAAGGACACCACACAAGTTGTTATAAAAATATAGGATATTTATTAATAACAAGTCTACCCTGAACTCTTTATGAGTCAGGGAGCTAAGCACAATACAAAACTCTTACGAAAATACTACAAGTTGCACAATTTACACAAATGCCCGAGGGGCACGAAAAACCATATACACAAAAAGTGGAATGCGAAATACTAGCAGGTAAGTAACAAGATCCAGAGGCTTCAGGATCGCTAGGACTACACTACTGAACCCTAAGGTTAGGAGCAGGAGGCCTAGGGAGATCGGGTGCAGAGTGTGCACTCTCACGCGGGATGCGGGAGGAAGTCTATGGATGCTAGCGTTTCTAAAGTTACTGTTTCCGGACGAATCCGACTAGGTAGACTGAAAACGAAAAAGGATCTGGACACTAGGAGAGTGAACCTGTGCTGGAGCACCGAAATGCTCGAGTTACCTAGCCCAGGGGCTGCGGCTGCATAGGGTTCAAGTGACGTCGGGAATCCTCGTTGTAGTCTATGGAGCCTGAAAGAAGAAGTTGCTGGCAGGCGACCAGTGAAGAAGTTCGGTGTGATCCAAGGCTGGATCAGTGAATGAGACGACCTGAAAGCAGAGGGGACCTAGTTCTTAATCACTAGCCAGTGATTATGTGGGCACCAGGATGGCACCGGATGAAGTCACCTCGACCAGGTGAGTGGGCGACGCTGGACTCTGCAGTCACACGGACCAGGAGGCGTTGTCGGCGTCCAGGCTGGAGGTGCGAGCTGTCCCACGAAGCTGTCTGCTGTCGGCGATGCTGGACTCAGGATTTGAGCAACAAACCTTGGCAAAGGCAAGCCCACGCGGTGGAGTCAAAATGGCGTCTGGAGTGGACCAGGAGGGTCCAGGGCACTTCTTGTTGGACAAGAAGCAAGGGCCAGTCTAGGGGACCTAGACCAGCGGTGAAAACGTCGTGGTACGTTGTCAAGTTCAAGTTCAAGTTCAGGCATTTGTAAAGCGCACTACTCACCCAGAGGGTCTCAATGCGCTAGGGGAAGGGGATCAATTATTTGTCCAATAGCCAGGTTTTGAGTTCTTTTCTGAAGGAGATGTGGTTCTGGGTAAGGCGGAGGTGGGTGGGGAGTGAGTTCCAGGTCTTGGCAGCCAGGAAGGAGAAGGATCTGCCACCCATGGTGGATTTCCGGATGCGCGGGACTGCGGCGAGGGCTTGATTGGACGATCTTAGTTGGCGGGTGGGTTTGTAGAAGGACAATCGAGTGTTGAGGCATTCGGGACCCTGATTGTAGAGGGCCTTGTGTGCGTGGGTGAGAAGGCGGAAAGTAATTCTTTTGTTGACGGGAAGCCAGTGAAGGTTTTTTAGATGTCCGGTGATGTGATCTTGGCGCGGGATATCTAATATGAGTCTCGCTGACGCGTTTTGGATGCGCTGGAGTTTTTTCTGTAATTTTGATGTGATTCCGGCGTAGAGTGTGTTACCATAGTCCAGTCGGCTCGTGACCAGTGCGTGGGTGACAGTCTTTCTTGTCTCGATGGGAATCCAGCGGAAGATCTTTTTGAGGATGCGAAGTACGTTGAAGCAGGAGGACGAGACGGCGTTGACTTGTCTGGACATCGAGAGAGAGGAGTCTAGGATGAAGCCAAGGTTGCGTGCATGGTCTGTGGGTGGGGGTGCTGTGCCCAGAGCTGAAGGCCACCAGGAGTCGTCCCAAGCTGAGGGGGAAGATCCTAGGATGAGCACCTCCGTTTTGTCTGAGTTGAGTTTTAGGCGGCTCTGTTTCATCCATTCGGCTACTTCTTTCATGCCTTCGTGAAGATTGGTTTTGGCGGTGTTGGGGTCTTTGGTGAGGGAAAGGATTAGCTGGGTGTCGTCGGCGTAAGAGATGATGTTGAGGTTGTGTTGACGTGCGATGGAGGCGAGAGGACTCATGTAGACGTTGAAGAGGGTGGGACTGAGTGAGGATCCTTGAGGTACGCCGCAGATGACTTTGGTGGCCTCTGAGTAGAATGGGGGAAGACGGACTCTTTGAGTTCTCCTGGCGAGGAATGAGATGATCCAGTCCAGGGCTTTTCCTTGAATGCCGATGTTGTTGAGGCGATGTATAAGGGTGCTGTGGCAGACTGTGTCGAAGGCGGCGGAGAGGTTGAGTAGGATGAGGGCCACTGTTTCTCCGTTGTCCAGGAGTGCTCGGATGTCGTCGGTCGCTGCAATGAGGGCGGTTTCGGTGCTGTGTTTGGCTCGAAATCCGGATTGGGATGGATCAAGGGAGTTGTTGGATTCAAGGAAGGCGGCGAGCTGGGTGTTGACGGCTTTCTCGATGACTTTGGCCGGGAAGGGGAGGAGGGATATGGGTCGGTAGTTTTTCAGTTCTGAGGGGTCTGCTGTGGGTTTCTTCAGAAGGGCGCTGAGTTCGGCGTGTTTCCAGCTTTCTGGAAAGGTGGCAGAGTTGAAAGAGCAGTTGATGACATCACGGAGTTGGGGTGCGATGATGGAGTCAGCTTTGTTGAAGATGTGGTGGGGACAGGGGTCAGAAGGCGATCCAGAGTGGATTGAGTTCATGAGGTGAATGGTATCTTCGGTGGTGATTGGGTTCCAGGCGTTGAGGTTGTTTGTTGGGGGAGTAGGATCTGAAGGGGGTGGGGCGGGTTGATCACTGGGAGAATTCTCGAAGCTGTTGAGGATGTCGGCGATTTTGTTGTAGAAGAAGGAGGATAGCGCATTGCAGAGGTCTTGGGAGGGAATGATGTCGTTAGATGCTGCGGTGGGGTTGGTGAATTCTTTGACGATATTGAAGAGTTCCTTGCTGTTATGAGTGTTGTTGTCGAGACGGTCCTTAAATGTTGATTTCTTGGCGGATCGAATCAGTTGGTGGTGTTTGCGGGTGGCTGTCTTGAGGGATGTCATGTTATCTGAGGTTGGTTTTTTTTCTCCAATTCTTCTCTATGGTGCGGCATAGCTTCTTGGATTTTTTAAGTTCGTCATTGAACCAGGGAGCCTTTTTGCTGGCTGATTTCATCTGGTGTTTTTTCAGGGGTGCTAGTTCGCCCGCACTGTGGGTGATCCAATGTCTGAGGTTGGTGGCCGCTTGGTCTGGGTCCATAGAGAGGGTGGGAGGGTTTTGGCTGAGAGATGTGAGGAGGGTCACTAGCCAACGGGCAAGTGACCGGACAACGTGGCAAGCAGCAAAGAAGCAGAAGGGCCCCACGCAGACCTTGTGGATGCTGGGGGGCTGGACTTCGGTGCTGGAGCTGCTTAGGGTTAGGGCTTCTCAAACCCCAGTGAACTTACTCGAGGGTCTCTCGGGGGTCGTGCTGGTGAAGCGTCGTGCAGGTCTTGAAGATGGCCGGTCCCACGGGTCTCGTCACACCCACGAATCTCAGCTGGGCTGATGATGCAGGTAGAGGTCAGAGATGGCAGGGAATCCGGGTCTCGTCGAGCTGGGCAGTCTTGATCCGGAGGATGGACGTGCAGCAAACCGCAAGCGCTTCGATGGTGCCTGCTGGTGCAGGGTGGCTACTCCTTAGCCACAAGGGAGAGTCTTCAGAGATGACAAGAGTACCTTTCGTGGAAAGTACTTCAAGTTTCAAGATGATCTAATTTGGGAAGGGGGCCTGCTCCTACCTTTATCCAAAGAAAAGGGGCTGGCACGCGACTAGGTCCTGCCCTATGGGTGGGACCAGAAGGGGGGTGGTTACACCCCTCTCCTTTGTCCGGTCTCTCCCCAGCTCAGGGGCTGGGGTGCCCCAGGAACTGGTTTGAGCCGGCATATGCACAGTGAGCACCGGGGTGCCACTTGCAGTCACCTTCCTTTCAGCCCTGCCTACCTGGGATACACAAAATCCTGTCTGGGATGGTGCTGGCACCGCCCCTGACAGGAAACCCTTTGTCCAGACCTCCGTTGCTGGAAGGACTCCCAGCAGCAGGAGGGCAGACTTGTGTCTCGGTGGCAGCATCCATTTTGTGGAGCTGAGGCTGTGTCTGACTTTAACCGGGGTTCGCAGTTACATACATGTCGTGTCCCTCTAGAAGGGTGGAATGCTAACCCCGTCGCCAGAATTGGCGAGGGGTTAGTATTCCAATTCGTATGACACCTTACTCGACATGTTTTGATAAAGCTATGCCAAAGTTAGCATTTAACCGCGAGGATTATAATGCACTTAAGAGTATATGGTATAGCGTTATCATGGAACAGCTATTTGGACTTGGTTCCGCAAGCTGCAAACGGGCTCAGCTCATGCCAGAGCACCATCTCACATAATTCCAAGCACTCTGCCTTCAGGATTGTTAAGGCCTGCCATAGGAGTGACTGATAGGAATATATGTGTCCATTTTAGGGTTAGATATAGGAATACTATATCTAAAGCAAAGGGTGTTTACACCACCTTGCCCCAGCTGTCGTGCAGCCAGTTTTGTCTGATTTGGATGGCCAGCCAGGGGTGGCATAATACATGCTTCAGCCCCTGGTAGGCCCTGGGTACACCTATGCCCTGGATACCTAAGGTATGCTGTACAGGGACTGATAAGGTGGCCCAGTACCAATTGGTAAAATGCACCTAAGGTACATGGTTGTAATTTAGAGAGAGTATAGCTAGGCTGTGGGTCTGATTAGCAGGCCCACAGCCAGGGAAAGTCGTAAATCAGTGAAGCAAAAAGCAAAAATCTGGGGTGGCCATGGGATTGCAGACCCCACTCTCCTACATAACCCCCCCCCCCAAACTTAGGGACATTAAACTAACCTTGACCAGGTGAGTCTTCTTGCTCTAAGTGGAAGTACCTGGAGAGACCATCTGCATTACCATGGTCAGTCCCTGGGCGGTGCTCCACTGTAAAGTCCATCCCCTGTAGGGAAATGGACCACCTAAGAAGTTTGGGGTTTTCACCCTTCATTTGATTTAGCCATAAGAGGGGCGTATGGTCGGTCAGAACTTTGAAGTGAGTACCAAACAAGTATGGCCTCAACTTCTTCAGGGCCCAAACCACAGCAAAGGCCTCCCTCTCAATAGCTTACCAACGTTTCTCTCTAGGGGTCAGCCTTCTACTTATAAAAGCAATGGGCTGGTCATGACCATCAATATTCAGCTGAGATAGAACAGCTCCCACACCCAACTCAGAAGCATCTGTTTGGACAATGAAAGGTTTGGAGTAGTCTGGACTCTTCAGAATAGGTGCAGTGCACATGGCCTGCTTTAGGTCATCGAATGCCTTCTGACAGCTGACTCTCCACTGAACTTTCTTTGGCATTTTCTTACTTGTCAGGTCATTAAGTAGAGTCACAATGGTTCCATAATTTCTGACAAATTTTCTGTAATAACCAGACAGGCCCAAGAAAGCTCTGACCTGTGTCTGGGTGGTTGGAGGAGCCCAGTCCTTTATGGCCTGTATCTTGCTCTCCAGAGGTTGAACTTGGCCTCCACCTACAAGGTGGCCCAAGTATACAACTTGGCTCTGCCCTATCTGGCACTTAGTAGCCTTGATAGTGATGCCTGCCTTTTGCAGGGCCTCTAAAACTTTCCTCAGGTGGATCAGGTGATCCTCCCAGGTGGAGCTAAAGACAGCAATATCATCTAGATATGCTGCACAGAAGTCATCCAACCCAGTGAGAACTTGGTTCACCAACCTTTGAAAAGTGGCAGGTGCATTTTTCAAACCAAAGGGCATCACCGCAAATTGGTAATGACCTCCTGGGGTAGAAAATGCTGTCTTGGCCTTGGCATCCTCAGCTAACCTGATCTGCCAATAACCAGCTGTCAGGTCAAATGTACTTAAGAAAGTTGCAGAAGCCAACTTGTCTATCAGTTCATCTGCCCTGGGTATTGGATGGGCATCTGTCTTAGTGACAGCATTGAGACCCCTGTAGTCTACGCAAAACCTCATCTCTCTCTTACCATCCTGGGTGTGAGGTTTAGGCACTAGAACTACAGGACTAGCCCAGGGGCTCTCTGAGGGTTCAATGACTCCCAATTCCAACATCTTTTGTACTTCAGTTTTTATGCAGTCCCTGACGTGGTCAGGTTGCTTGTAGATTTTACTCTTTATAGGCAGACTGTCTCCAGTGTCCACCTCATGTGTGCACCAGTTTGTCTGACTGGGGGTCAGAGAAAACATTTGTCTGAAGGATTGAAGGACTTGCTTACAATCCTTTTGCTGAGGCTCAGAGAGGCTGTCAGAAAAGACTACACCATCTACTGACCCATCATCAGGGTTCTGAGTGAGCAGGTCTGGGAGAGGGTCACTCTCTTCCTCCTGTCCCTCATCTGTGGCCATGAGCAAGCCCATGTCCTCCCTGTCAACAAATGCTTTGAGCCTATTCACATGAAGTACTCTGTGAGGGCTCCTGGGAGTTCCCATGTCTACCAAATAGGTGACTTCTCCCTTTTGTTCAATGATGATGTGGGGTCCAGACCATTTGTCTTGGAGAGCTGCTGGGGCCACTGGCTCCAACACCCACACCTTCTGTCCTGCATGGTATACAGTTAGGACAGCCTTTTGGTCATGCCAAGCTTTTTGTAGTTCCTGGCTGGCCTCAAGGTTTTTAGATGCCTTCTCCATGTACTCTGCCATCCTGGAGCGGAGACCAAGTACATAGTCCACTATGTCAAGTTTAGGCTTTTTGAGAGGTAACTCCCATCCTTCCTTCACAAGACATAGGGGTCCTCTTACAGGATGTCCAAACAAAAGTTCAAAAGGGCTGTAACCAACCCCCTTCTGTGGGACCTCTCTGTAAGCAAACAGAAGGCAGGGTAAAAGGATGTCCCATCTTCGCCTAAGCTTTTCTGGTAACCCTTTTATCATCCCTTTGAGGGTCTTGTTGAATCTTTCAACAAGCCCATTGCATTGTGGGTGATAGGGTGTGGTGAATTTGTAATTGACACCACATTCCTTCCACATAGCAGTCAAGTATCCTGACATGAAGTTTGCACCTCTGTCAGAGATCACCTCCTTAGGGAACCCCACTCTGGAGAAAACTCCAACCAGGGCCCTTGCCACAACAGGAGCTGTAGTGGTTCTAAGGGGAATAGCTTCTGGATACCTGGTGGCATGATCCACTACCACCAGTATAAATCTGTGCCCAGATGCTGTTGGGGGGTCCATTGGTCCAACAATGTCAATCCCCACTCTTTCAAAGGGAACCCCCACCACAGGTAGTGGTATAAGGGGGGCCTTTGTTGTGCCACCTGATTTGCCACTGGCTTGGCAGGTGACACATGAACGACAAAAGTTCTTGGTGTCCTCAGACATATGAGGCCAGTGAAAGTGTGGGGCAAGCCTGTCCCAAGTCTTATTCTGGCCTAAGTGACCTGCAAGGGGAATTTCATGGGCCAAGGTGAGAAGGAAACCTCTCAGAGACAAGGGGATGACCAGCCTCCTGGTAGCACCAGGCTTGGGGTCTCTTGCCTCAGAGTAAAGGAGTCCATCGTCCCAGTACACTTTATGGGCACCTGTGGCATTCCCTGCAGCCTCAGCAGCAGCCTGCTGTCCGAGGGGTTCAAGAGAGGAACAGTCTAACTGTGCCTGCCTCAAGTCTGCCCTGGAAGGGCCCCCTGTCCCAAGAAACTCAACCTGTTCAGGCTCAAGCTCTTCTAGGAAAGTTCATTCTGGGGTCTTGGGGTCAGTCTCCTGAGAGAGCTGATCCATCACCTGAGGCAGGGGGAAGAGTCAATCTTACCCCTACTGCTCTTTCTCTTGGGTAGTGTCTGGTCCATTGTTCCAGGATCCAGCACTAGTTCAGCTGGGCATTTCTTGGCCTGTGACCTAGTCACAGCAAGGACATGTGCTGACAAACCTAACATTTCCACATGAGTCCTATACTCCACATCTGACCATAAGGAGGATTCCAAATCATTGCCCAAAAGACAGTCCACAGGGAGGTCTGAACTAACAACAACCCTTTTGAGGCCATTTACCCCTCCCCAGGAGAAGTTAACAAGTGCCATACTATGGGAGGTAGTGGCATTGCTAGCATTGGTCACCAGGTAGTCTGCTCCCAGTATTACCTGGTCAGGGTCCACAAAGTTAGGTGTCACCATGGTGACACTGGCACAAGTGTCCCTGTAGGCCTGAGCCATTTTTCCATTAATCAAAGGCGTCTGCCTGTACTTGCCCAGAGTACTGGGACTTATTGTAGGGGTCATATCCATGTCCCCAGTACAAACAAGAACAGCCTGAGTAGGTGTTCTGACTAAGTCAGAGCCCGCCTCAGTTCCCAGGGTTAACCCCACTATAGCCTTAGGAGGATTACTGTAGTAATGAGGCTCAAGGAGATTAGGTAGAAGTCAGTAGGTTTATTCCAATAGACAGCTTGAACAACCACCTCCAGCAGAGGCTCAGTAGAGAATGGATAACCTCACATAGAATGTTACAGTGGAGATGTAAGATAACAATTCTAACAGAGAATGCTACACTACCACTCTGGCATAGGAAGTACTAACATGGAATACTACACACCTTCCCCCTTTGAGAAGAAAAAAAAACAATTAAAAAAAACTAATATAAGGAGGAGAAAAAAAATTGATGGAGAGAAAGGAGCAAAAAAAAAACTGAGGAGAAAAAAAATTCAACAACAATAATCATGTAATTTCACAGGAATTTGCTTAACGCGAGAACTTTTCCTAGGAACAAAGTCAGGAGCAACATTTTCTTGAGAAACAGGGTTTTGAGACATAGGAACATCCTCTCGGAAACTGGCATTGCCAACATTACATTCATTGACAGGTGTAGTAACATTACTTTCATTAACAGGTGTAGAAGAAACACTCTGAGGACCGCCACCCACAGGAACATTTAAATCTTGACTCTCAGGCATGAAAGTGTCAACCATGGCAGAGTAAGTTACTTGGTCCTTAATAATGGGGTTCTTAAGTGGAGGAGGAGAAGAGAGATTCGGATTTTTACACAGAGAAACTCTCCTGAAATTCCATACTTTACCCCCATCAACACGAACGGCTTTAGAGAAAATTTCGATAACTTTGCAAGGATCAGACCATTTGTTCCACTTGTTCCCAACCGACCTTCCAAACTTGACACGTACAAAATCACCCACACTGATTTTCCTACTGCGATTGCTAAAAGACACAGAACTGTTTTTTATTTTTTCTTGGTATCTCAACACTCTATCCCTAACTTCATCACGGTCAAAGGAAGATTCAACTGGAAATTTAATTTTCATCCACCAAGGAAGAAGTTTTGAACCAGGTTTCCTACCTCTAAGCATCTCAAAGGGAGAGAGACCTGTAACAGAGTTAGGGGAGGTACGATAGGATAAAAGTGTAGCACATAAAGTTTTCCTCCAATCAAGGTTGCTCTTAACTGCCAACTGGATGGACTCCTTGATGACCCTGTTGAAGCGTTCCGTCTGACCATTGGCCTGGGGATTATAATTGGACACTCTTTTGTGGACAATGCCACATCTTTCAAGAAAAGACCCAAACTCTTTGCTGACGAACTGCGGACCATTATCAGATACAATTTCGGCTGGAATTCCTTCTCTACAAAAGACTTCGTCCAGGAACTGAACAACCTGTGTAGAGCCAATCTTATCCACAATCTTGAGCTCAGGCCATTTAGAAAAGTAGTCAATTAAAACTAATGCAAAAACCTCTTTGTTCGGAGACAAAAATAGAGGTCCGACAATATCAATGCCAAGTTTTTTCCAGGGACAGCTGACAAACTCGATAGGAGAAATGTCCGTAGACAAGGGTTTTACAGTTTTGTCACTATTGGCACACGGAGAACAGGAACTTACCCACCTGTCAACCATTCCGTCAATGCCAGGCCACCAGTAAAATTCACGGATACGCTTTTTGGTACTGGACATACCCATATGGCCCTCATGTGCCATAGAAACAATCTTTTCTCTTAAGTTAAAAGGAGGGACAATCTTGTCACTTCGAGTCACAAAACCTTGGTTAAACATAAGTTCATCCTTGACTTTAAAGAAGGAGAGAACATCACCAGACAAATACCTTTCTTGAGGCCAACCATGCTGTAAATAATCCACCACACCAGATAAACAAGTATCATTACACATTGCTTCTCTCCAAGCAATCTCAGATATGCCAGTAGACAAACCTGTACCGTTACATTCATTAACATCATCAATGTTAAAAACTACATCAGAGTCAGAAAAGTGGGAACAAATAGAATTGACTAGTGGTAACCTGGACATGCAGTCGGCATGTACATTTAAGCGACCAGGAATGTATTCCACAATGCACTGGAACTCTTGTAGTTTCGCAGCAAGACGGGCCAAACGCGCAGTTAAGGTTCTGCCACCACCAGCTGCTAACATGTGTATCAAAGGCTTGTGGTCGGTTCTTAGACGAAAACTGGTACCCCGAATGAACTGCCTAAAATGCTCACAAGCCCAAGTACATGCTAGGAGTTCCTTCTCTATGGTGGAATAGTTGTATTCAGCACCACGCAATGTCCTGGAAGCGTAAGAAACTACATGTTCTACACCTTCACTTTTCTGGATCAAAACAGCACCCAAACCATTATTGCTTGCATCCACACATATTATGCATTCTTTACCCAGATTAAAAGGTCTGAGAAACGGAGCATTTGCTACCTCTTGTTTCATAGTATCAAAAGCAAATTGCTGGTCTTTACACCAGCTGAATTTTACATCTTTCTTTAATAGAGACCTTAAAGAGTGTACTTTGGAGGCATAATTTTGAACAAACTTACTGTAGAATTCGGTTAAACCTAAGAAGGAGACTAACTGTTCCTTGGTTGACGGTGCCGGTGCTTTCAAAATACTCTGTATATGGTTAAACTTAGGTTTAATGCCCTCTGACGAAATCTCATGACCGAGATATTCTACTTTGCTCTGTCTGAACTTGCATTTGGATAATTTCAACGTTAAACCTTTCTCCTGGACAGACTTTAGAACTTTCTCAAGGTTAGCATCGTGCTCTTCATGATTCTTGCCATAAATGAGGATGTCATCCTGAAATGCAACTGCACCCAAACAACCTTCTAATACAGTTTTCATAAGCCTTTGGAACACAGAGGCTGCGCTGGCTAAGCCGAAAGGCATGCGGCAATATTGAAACATGCCTTCCGGCGTGATGAAGGTTGTTAAGAATTTTGACTCTTCATGCAACAAAACCTGATGGTATGCACTAGTAAGATCTAGAGTGGAGAATACTGATGCCCCAGACAGGGTGGAGATGAGTTCATGGATATGGGGCAAAGGGTGTCTATCAATCCAGATTTCTTTGTTTAAACTCCGGAGGTCTACACACAGACGGAGTTCGCCATAAAATTAATTGTAGATTTTAGATGGTAGTTGAAGATCCCATCCTCGTCGCCAAATTTATGTAGTAATGAGGCTCAAGGAGATTAGGTAGAAGTCAGTAGGTTTATTCCAATAGACAGCTTGAACAACCACCTCCAGCAGAGGCTCAGTAGAGAATGGATAACCTCACATAGAATGTTACAGTGGAGATGTAAGATAACAATTCTAACAGAGAATGCTACACTACCACTCTGGCATAGGAAGTACTAACATGGAATACTACAATTACTACCACTACTAACTGTACTAGGGGGTGTAGGTGCCTTAGGGGCAGTAGTGGTAGGAGTTGGGCCTTTCTTGGTGCACTCACTAAACCAGTGAGTATTACTTTTGCAGTATTGGCACCATGGTTTCTTCTGACCATTCTTCTTCTTTTGGGAATTCTGGGACCCACCCTCTTTAGATTGTTGGGGCCCTGTTGAAGACTTCTGGTCATTTTGCTTATTCTCATTACCCTTGGGATCTGCTTTCTTCTGGCTACCACCCTGGTTCTGGTTCTGCTGCTTGACCCTTGTCCTGACCCATCTGTCTGCCTTCTTTCCCAATTCTTGGGGAGAGGTCAGATCTGAGTCAATAAGGTGCTGATGCAACAACTGATTTTGACAAGTACTTAAGATTTGCTCTCTCATAATTAGATTATACAATCCTGTGTAATCAGTAACTTTACTTCCCAGTAACCAGCCTTCAAAAGCCTTAGTGGCACAATCTACAAAGTCAGCCCAATCTTGAGACTGAATTTTCTGGGTGTCTCTGAACAGCAACCTGTACTGTTCAGTGGTTAAGCCAAACCCATCAATCAGTGTATTTTTCAAGACTTGGTAATTGTTAGCATCCTCAGCTCTAGTAGTGAGGAGCTTATCTCTACCTTTACCTTCAAAGGAGAGCCACAAAATAGCTGCCCACTGACTCTGGGGGATGCACTGGACAGTGCAGGCCCCCTCCAAAGCAGTCATCCATTTGTGGATGTCATCCCCTTGTTTAAAGGGGGGCACTATTTTACTCAGGTGTCTAGTATCAAAACTCCTGTCTTTATCCTTAGGGATAATGCTGCCACCAGTGGGGACTACCCCACTTAACTGTTGCTCTCTAGCAAAGGCAAGCTTTTCTTTGGCAAGGGCAAGTTCTTCCCTCTGAATCCTCAGATTAGCCTGTTTCATCCTTTCTTCATGTTCTCTCCTGTGAGGGGAAGTTATTCTCCTCTGGGGAGACATCATTCTCCTCTGAGCAGAGCCATGAGAGTGCACAGATCTATTGGAGTACCTAGAATGAGACCTATCTCTTCTAACTCCAAGGTTAGGCCTGATTAGGGTCAGTACTGGGGGTCCTCCAGATCCTTCCCTATGCAGGTCTAAGTTGGCCCTAGTAAGTCTGCTGACTAGCTCAGGACCATTGTCTACCTCATCCCCAGAAATAACCTCTTCATCCTCTTCCTCCTCTACTTCCTCAGTTTCAGGGAGGTTAGGATCACCAGGGGTGCCTGCTAAGGGGGGCATGCTCCCATCTGTCTGAGAAGCCTTTCTAGCATCATAAGTCTCTAAGAGACCTAACAGAAAAGGAGTGGTAGGGTTAGAACCCTGTTTTAGTTTCCTGGAGGTACACAATTGTCTCATCTCCTGGAAGCTAAGGGCTGCATATCTGGAAGTGACCTGTGGAAGGTCAACAACCACAAGGGGAGTCTCTGAAGACTCTCCATGGGTAGACATGCTTCTAGTGTGGTGTAAGTGATGCACCTACCTAAACTATGGGTTTGCCTACTGATCCCTTGCTAAGAGTTGTAGTCAGAGTGCTAAGCCCTGTTACACTACAACAGCTGGTTCAGTAGAACTCAGAGTATTCTAAGTTAAGTTATATGTACCTGGGTACTTATGTGATCTTTCAAATGATATTCTTAGGATACGTGCGAGGTAAAACAACAGCAAGCTCAAATCCCAACCGCTGCACACCAATGTGAGAAGTTGGCCTGATATATAGTGCTCACTATTCTAGTGATCACTTTGTATCATACCAAACAACCCTTATTGATGATTGGTTGTAAGTCAACCTTATTAGACCAGCTATCCTAGTAGCGTGGACAAGAGCAGTCTTAAGGCTAAACTCTAGAGGGCGTGTTAAGTCAGCTGTTTTACCATCACATATACCCCTTGAACACCAAGTGATAGGACACCACACAAGTTGTTATAAAAATATAGGATATTTATTAATAACAAGTCTACCCTGAACTCTTTATGAGTCAGGGAGCTAAGCACAATACAAAACTCTTACGAAAATACTACAAGTTGCACAATTTACACAAATGCCCGAGGGGCACGAAAAACCATATACACAAAAAGTGGAATGCGAAATACTAGCAGGTAAGTAACAAGATCCAGAGGCTTCAGGATCGCTAGGACTACACTACTGAACCCTAAGGTTAGGAGCAGGAGGCCTAGGGAGATCGGGTGCAGAGTGTGCACTCTCACGCGGGATGCGGGAGGAAGTCTATGGATGCTAGCGTTTCTAAAGTTACTGTTTCCGGACGAATCCGACTAGGTAGACTGAAAATGAAAAAGGATCTGGACACTAGGAGAGTGAACCTGTGCTGGAGCACCGAAATGCTCGAGTTACCTAGCCCAGGGGCTGCGGCTGCATAGGGTTCAAGTGACGTCGGGAATCCTCGTTGTAGTCTATGGAGCCTGAAAGAAGAAGTTGCTGGCAGGCGACCAGTGAAGAAGTTCGGTGTGATCCAAGGCTGGATCAGTGAAGGAGACGACCTGAAAGCAGAGGGGACCTAGTTCTTAATCACTAGCCAGTGATTATGTGGGCACCAGGATGGCACCGGATGAAGTCACCTCGACCAGGTGAGTGGGCGACGCTGGACTCTGCAGTCACACGGACCAGGAGGCGCTGTCGGCGTCCAGGCTGGAGGTGCGAGCTGTCCCACGAAGCTGTCTGCTGTCGGCGATGCTGGACTCAGGATTTGAGCAACAAACCTTGGCAAAGGCAAGCCCACGCGGTGGAGTCAAAATGGCGTCTGGAGTGGACCAGGAGGGTCCAGCAAGGGCCAGTCTAGGGGACCTAGACCAGCGGTGAAAACGTCGTGGTACGTCGTCAAGAGGGTCACTAGCCAACGGGCAAGTGACCGGACAACGTGGCAAGCAGCAAAGAAGCAGAAGGGCCCCACGCAGACCTCGTGGATGCTGGGGGGCTGGACTTCGGTGCTGGAGCTGCTTAGGGTTAGGGCTTCTCAAACCCCAGTGCACTTACTCGAGGGTCTCTCGGGGGTCGTGCTGGTGAAGCGTCGTGCAGGTCTTGAAGATGGCCGGTCCCACGGGTCTCGTCACACCCACGAATCTCAGCTGGGCTGATGATGCAGGTAGAGGTCAGAGATGGCAGGGAATCCGGGTCTCGTCGAGCTGGGCAGTCTTGATCCGGAGGATGGACGTGCAGCAAACCGCAAGCGCTTCGATGGTGCCTGCTGGTGCAGGGTGGCTACTCCTTAGCCACAAGGGAGAGTCTTCAGAGATGACAAGAGTTCCTTTCGTGGAAAGTACTTCAAGTTTCAAGATGATCTAATTTGGGAAGGGGGCCTGCTCCTACCTTTAGCCAAAGAAAAGGGGCTGGCACGCGACTAGGTCCTGCCCTATGGGTGGGACCAGAAGGGGGGTGGTTACACCCCTCTCCTTTGTCCGGTCTCTCCCCAGCTCAGGGGCTGGGGTGCCCCAGGAACTGGTTTGAGCCGGCATATGCACAGTGAGCACCGGGGTGCCACTTGCAGTCACCTTCCTTTCAGCCCTGCCTACCTGGGATACACAAAATCCTGTCTGGGATGGTGCTGGCACCGCCCCTGACAGGAAACCCTTTGTCCAGGCCTCCGTTGCTGGAAGGACTCCCAGCAGCAGGAGGGCAGACTTGTGTCTCGGTGGCAGCATCCATTTTGTGGAGCTGAGGCTGTGTCTGACTTTAACCGGGGTTCACAGTTACATACATGTCGTGTCCCTCTAGAAGGGTGGAATGCTAACCCCGTCGCCAGAATTGGCGAGGGGTTAGTATTCCAATTCGTATGACATCTTACTCGACATGTTTTGATAAAACTATGCCAAAGTTAGCATTTAACCGCGAGGATTATAATGCACTTAAGAGTATATGGTATAGCGTTATCATGGAACAGCTATTTGGACTTGGTTCCGCAAGCTGCAAATGGGCTCAGCTCATGCCAGAGCACCATCTCACATAATTCCAAGCACTCTGCCTTCAGGATTGTTAAGGCTTGCCATAGGAGTGACTGATAGGAATATATGTGTCCATTTTAGGGTTAGATATAGGAATACTATATCTAAAGCAAAGGGTGTTTACACCACCTTGCCCCAGCTGTCGTGCAGCCAGTTGTGTCTGATTTGGATGGCCAGCCAGGAGTGGCATAATACATGCTTCAGCCCCTGGTAGGCCCTGGGTACACCTATGCCCTGGATACCTAAGGTATGCTGTACAGGGACTGATAAGGTGGCCCAGTACCAATTGGTAAAATGCATCTAAGGTACATGGTTGTAATTTAGAGAGAGTACAGCTAGGCTGTGGGTCTGATTAGCAGGCCCACAGCCGGGGAAAGTCGTAAATCAGTGAAGCAAAAAGCAAAAATCTGGGGTGGCCATGGGATTGCAGACCCCACTCTCCTACAAGTGGCACTTAGAGCACAAGGAAGGGAGTACTCGAGAATGCAGGACTTAGGTTACCTAAGAAATAAAAAAATCGGTAAAAAACATGATAGAAGTATGGGAAACTGATACAGGAAATCCTTACCTAGAAGCACTCCCGAACTATGGATTTAGGTGGGATATCTTAAAAATGAGAATTGGCATCATCCCCTGGCAAGTGGAGGGGAAGTCTCGGCAGAAATGATGTACCCGGATGGTATATGCAAGAGCGGTATGGGGACTAAGTGCGATATAATGCACATCCTACTTGATTGTCTCATGTATGTAGAAGTGAGAAAACGGATTCTGCGACCTATATTCATAAAATATGACACAAGATTGAGAGCCCAAGCAATTAATTTATTGTTAAGAATGGAATACCTAGAAATAGCTATAGCTCTGGGTTACTACCTGAAAGGAATAAATCAAATGGTTAGGGGAAAGCTCAAAGAAGTGCAGCGAGGAACCCCAGTTATCTTGTATATAGTAAAAGTAGAAGAGTAATTTAGGCAGTACAAGCTCTATGGGGTTTAATATCTTTTACGGCAAAGGTGTACTGCAGAAGACAACGAACTGCCATAATTTTAAAAATCCAAGGAGATTTAGCTTTTAAGTAGAATGTATTGAATGTTTTTATACGTTTTAAAGATTTTAAAAGCTGTGCATTGTTTTATCAATAATTGACTATGTATAATACCTTGAATTTTATTCGATTTTGTTTAAAGACTAAGGTCTAAATAAACGGAGTTTTTCTCTCTCTCTCATTCACTAACGGGGCTTCCTGATGTCCTTACAGGAACTGCGGGACCAATACAGTCTATCTCAGACACAATTCGTCCGTTATCCCCAGCTGCGCCATGCTCTGCCGGCTCACCGCCCGGCAGACAAACAGATCCCTGAATATAGCCTCTTTGAGGCAAAACTCATGACCGAACGTCTGGCCAGGAGTGCAATCTCTGTGCTTTATTGCTTTATAATGATCAATGCGCCAGATCTTTTCCTACCCCACCGTCATAAGGTTGAGCTGGATGATGAGGACTGGCGCGAGGCATGTCTGGCCTGAGGTTACTGGCAATGTCTTCATGCTTGCGTGTGGTCCCGACCAGTGGTTCCCAATCTGTGCGCCGCTGAACCCCGGTGCCAAGTGATAATTGTCGGTTAAAATCACAGAGATGTGAATTTTTCATTAAAATCATAAAACTTCTTAAAGTTGATTATAAAAAAAAATCATAAAACTTCTAAAGTTTGCCACATGATGGCAGCAGCACATTGTTTATAAAGAGTGCAGAAGTGAATGTTACTAGTCCCTCCTGCCTGCAGCAGAGATTTCAGCTCTGACCTGCATTTCAGCAAAGAGGGAGATGGGAGCCTCAAGTGCTGCAGATTTGTATGTCCGAGAAATGCGGGGGTAGGAGTTGGGTGCAGGGCTCGGATAGCCATCTTGAAAGGTGCTCCGAGGCCTGTGCTGCCATTTTTCTCCTTGAAGGCAAACATTGACCTGCCTGCTGCTGGAGGAGGGGTAGCTTCCTCAGAGTCTGGTGGACGTCTGTGGGGATGTTGTCAGCTCTGGAATTGTTCTGGGGTGATCCAAGAATAGTAAAAAAGCCCTGTCCTTTCACACATGGAAAGGGCAACGTTTGATCAGTCCTAATTGGTCCCTTTATGTTGGGTTACCCCCCTACTAGTACCTCGATACTCTATCCATAATACGGTTCATTTTATGTGACCCCTGTACTATTGGTCAGAGCTGCCCTTTTTCATTGGTGAGTTACAGGGCCTACTGACCAGCATCTACATATGAATGTGTATGTAACTTTGGACTATAAGGTATTTTTTTTTGTCTCACAGAAAGAGATTAGTGCTACTGATCTCTCCTCCTTTACCCTGGGGTTTACCTTTCATCCTTGTTCTCGTGCCAGCAAAGCACCTGGTGTAGGACAAGACCTTCTGTTGTCTTAATTACTGCTGGACTTCCATAACATGGAGCCTTGCAATCATGTGTTTACACATCTGGAATTCGCTACCAGTGTGTATTGCTGTACATCCACAGCCTGCTCCATGTTGGCTCTAAGAGAAACTTAGGTGTTTACCTCTCTCTGTTAGGAAGAGCCCAGGGGTGACCCCATCTCTGTCCCCCTACACTCCCTCCAAGTAGGTAATCAACTGTGGTAGGGACTCCAATTCACACACGTTTCTCCTGTGGCACTTTCCAAACTATTTTTGGAGTGAACCCACCTTGTTTATGGATTTATATGTGACTGCCTGAGGAAGGATTTTGCTTGCAACATGAAATTGTGGACTTGTATTGTAAATGTTATATTGTCTTTCTACAGTGCTCTACTACCTAGTGTTGAGGCCCAATTTGTACCCTCAGACAAGAGGCAATAATGTGCAAAACAGAAAAAAATAGGCAGCAGATGCAGGCCTTCTCTATCAATGTACCAGGATCTAAAACAACATTCCTGTATCTATCAGGGCCTCACAAACCCTGCTCGGGAACCAGCTAAAGACACACCTCTTCAAAGAGCATTACATCACAATACAGTAACAGTTCACTGCTTGGAGAACCCTGTGTCCCTCCAGTCAGTCATTGACACTGCATGGGACTCCACAGTGGGTGTATTAGCATTTATTATGATTACATTTATGATTATAATACCATTATCGGCTTCATCTCAATTATTTTCCGGGAGAAAAATGAAAGCACTTCCAAAGCTGGACTTACACATTGCATTTGGGGCCCAGTAGCCCATCTGCCCTGTGACCAGTGCCTAATATAAGCCATTGGTTGCAGTGGAGCCCAAATGCACTCATTTTTGGTGACTAGCGCTTATTTTTTCTCATCAGCCTTTGGATCAGAGTAATAGAGCGACAAATGCTTAGGGAGAAACAAAGTGGATAAGACCCCTGATAAGACATGACAAAGCAGGAACCTAAAAGAGTGAGATAAAGTGACAGGGAGTGTCTGGTGGTGAATTAAAGAGGCAAGAGGTGGAATCAAGACTATACTGTCGTGGTATTTGACATGCTGACATCCAATAGTGCTGGCCACAAACACCTGTGCCAAACCTTGGGCCCTGGAACTTATTATTTTACAAATTATGCACTGCCGGTGATCCTGCAAATGGGGGCTGAAAAGGGTGTTAACAGTTCCACCCACGTTTTTGGTTGATGCTATGACTGTGGCCATGCTGTGCACTTATTTAATAATGGAGGAGTCTTTACCTTGAAACAACTCTGCGGAAACTATGTGCAGAGTTCTGTTTCTCTGGTTGCATGTATTGAACCTGCTTTCCCCCATGAAGCTGATCAAAGATTTGGGGCCCAGGCTGTCCATTAATCTACTTTCAAAAACCTGTGACAAGTGGCTGCTGTCAGGCCATCCTCATCCATCAACAGTTCCATCTCAGATCACTAATCACCAATTACACCTGTGAAGAGCACTTGTTCCACCACACCTCGGATCCCTTAGGACTCGCAGACACTCATTCTATGCTCTAGGACTGTGCTTCCAACCTCAGACCTAACAGTAACAGTCCCGCGTCAGTTTCTAACAAATGCTTTCCTTGGCTGAGTTACATGCCCAGCTTATCAAGGTTTTTATATTGCTTTCCATTATATCATAGGAAGAATATATTGTTTAGGGGAAAATATCACACTGTTGCTAGGTATATTGTATTTTTGTGGGGGTAGATAAGATTATTAATAATATCATGTGACATAATATTGCTTGCTTTAAAATAACTGGTATATCTTTTGTGTTTGATGTGGGCAATATACACGGTCTAAGTTTAATTAGCAGAGTATTGTTTGTGGTTGCTGTGCGTTTTTTGAGGGTAGGTTTCTTAAGGCTTTAGCTTATGTTATTGCTGTGGGTGGGTATTGTGGTAACTGCTTGGGTTTGGGGGTATTATAGAGGTATTTGTATGGGTACTTTGGCTGTTAGTTTTGGGGTTTAGGATTTGTTTTACAGTTTTGAGCTACGTGAGGAATGTGTGTGGGTATTGTGGTTTGTTTGAGGGTGGGTTTATGGAATTTTAGGGTTTTTTGGATATACTAGGGTTTTGGCAGATATCGGGGTTGATTTTGAGGTAATACTCATGAATTTTGGTTGATTACAAGATTTTTGGGGTTAGTTTGGGTGTACAGTAATTTTTGGGCTTTTGTCATAGGGTTATGGGTGGGTATTAAGTGTGTTTTTGGAGTGTTTGGCTATTTTAGGGCTATGGTTGTGAATTTGAGTTCATTTTAGTGTTTAGTAATTTTTTCGGTGTTGCATTATTACAGGTATAACAAATGAAACAGGTGTTAATTTGAGGTTCAGGTAATTTTTGGACTGTATCATAACTTTTAGGTCAAGTCTACCAGACAGCTTAAGCTGTCTGGTTGCAAAACACCTATTGTCAGTTTACCAAGACCTAACAGTGGGCCAGGAGCACACTAATTGCTCATCATTGGTAGGCTTTATTGTCTCTCTTATTTGCTTGCACCTTATTCGATGGCTTGGCCTGTCCATCTTGTGTTTCTCCCTCCCTTGGAGCATATCCTCTTTACTTGTATCTTTCCCCTACTGACTTTTAGGGAAATATTGGTTTCCTTTTGTTTAGGCACTACCTGAGAGTGCATGTGTATCCAAGCTGTTTCCCTCGTGTGTTTCTCTCTCTCCCGCTCCATGTTGCTTTCTCTTGTCAATGTGCTTCTCTCCCTCACTGCTGCTCTCTCATCTATGTACTTCTCTACCCCCATCCCATGCTCCATGGCGCTCTCTCTTGTCTGTTTGCATCTGTGGTTGTCCTCTACCTTGCGTGCTGCTTTTCCTCTCCCTCCCACACGCTGCAGTTTGCTTACCACCTACTCCATGTTGCTTCCCGCCCCTGCCTGCTACCTGTACCTCCACATCCCACACCCTACCCAAAAGACATACCCTCGTTCAGAGCAAAGCAGGCTCCTCACAAGGCTTCTAGCCGGACCGGGAAGTCGGATGTTCTTAGGGCCCACAGGTGTTCAAAGAAGTCACAGACTGGAGCCAACTCTCATGTGTGTCCAAAGATCTTTCCAGGATGCATGCCTTAAAAACATGACTTTTAGGGGCGTGGCTTAGGCGCCGAGCGAGATGGCCGCCTAGAGTGTTTCCTCTGCTGCACCGGGACGGTCTTTCTGTCTCAAATGCGCTCTCCGGCATTTTTTCCGACCTTTGCCTCCTGTAATTCACGTCGGAAAATGTACAGCATCTGGTGAGCCCTTTTGTTCTCAGCGACCGTCTGCCAGCTTGTGTTTAATTGCGGCAGTTCGTTCTCCTCATGACGAACGCCGCCGCCGCCATTTCAGACGCGCGCGTCTGACTCCACTAATTTATGGACCCTCATTAGCCCACTTTTTGACGTGCTAGGAACTCCCAACGCTGCTTTTTATCACGATTTTGGTGATTTACTGCAGAGGAGTTGTCCTGGTTCACCGCAGTCCTTCCTGCCTTCACAGGGAAAGGTTTCAGATTTCCTCACGACTCTACCATTTTAAATGCACTTGGCTTTTCAGCTCCTTAATTAATAGCTACTATTGATCTGTTATTCACCTTATGAGCTCACACATGGGACATTTCACATAAATGCTGTGCTTGAAATATTCTTTTTTCTGGAGACTTTTTTGAAACATTTCCCATTACCTTATGCAATAATTTATTTGCTGTTTTTCTGCACTTCATATTATTACCATACATTGTTTTACCAGGACTGCATTGGTCTGGATATGTTCTATGTCTGGAATACATCTGTGCATATTAACTTTTTAATTTGGCTCTGAGTGTCTGCAACTTTTGTACTAAAGACTGGTTTTATGGACCTGGTCTTCTACCTTATGATCCCACATTTGTGATGACCAACATGGCTGCTGCGCTTTAACAAACTTTCTTCTGGAGTCTTGAACATTTCTCATTATCCGATGCAAGTGTTTATATGATGTCTTTCAGCGCTCCATCTCATTGCCCTCTGTTGCTCTGCCAGGACTGCATTGGTTTGGCTGTGCTCTGCTGCTGAATTACATCTGTGCTTGTTACCTTATCAAAATTTGCTCTGAGAGGCCGCAATTTTGTGAATTACACTTATATGCAATTGTTGTTTTGGCTCTAATCTGCCACATATCAACGACTTGGAAGCAATTTATCTCATATGGTTCGGTTGCGCAAGCCCAAAAATTTTTTTTACCGTCTACAGAGATTCAGGTAGCTTCCTCCTCATCTTTACATTCCTCTACTGCTGTAATGTCAATGGCTGGAGCTGCGCCTAATCGATCTTCTGCTTCCCAAGCTACTTCTAACAAATCTTCTCCTCCTACTACGACTAAGCGCTTGAAGCACGATCCCCCCTCTCCTGATAAATCTTCATCACCTATCTCTATGGAGCTCATATTGGAGGAAATTCGTGCATTGCGCCTCTTTATAGAGGAAACTAACAAAGACATGCAACTTTTGAAAGAAAAATGGTCCTCTATGGATACCCGGATTACTTCTGTGGAGCAGCAGGTATTGGAGATACAAACCAATTCTCAGCGCATTTCCTCTCTAGAAAAGTCAGTTCTCTCTCTTCAACAGCATACCGAGGACTTAGAAAATCAAAATAGGAGAAACAACCTCCGCATTTATGGCCTGCCAGAATCCTTAGAAGGTGATGACCCTGTGACTTTTTTCACTTCCTTCCTCCCAAAACTTTTGGACATGCCATCTACCACTTCTCTCAGTATTCAAAGAGCCCATAGACTTGTCCTCGCTTAACCACTTCACCGAAACCCCGCAGAGTCATCATTCTCTTTTTGAAATTTACGGATTTGCTCTCAGTCCTCTCAGCAGCTAGAGCTAAGCAACAAGTTTCTTGGCTTGGTCAAAAAGTCTTCCTCTCTCAAGATGTTTCAAATGCCACTGCATCAAGAAGAAAAGAATTTCTATCCCTTCGTCCTTCTTAGCGTTCCCTTGGAGCTCGATATGGTTTGTTTCATCCATGCATCTTCAAGGTTACTCACCAAAATCGAACATGGACTTTTCAGGATCCTGGAGAACTTAAGAATTTTATTCATATTCAATCTACTGCTGGCATGGATACCTCCAATTCTCCCACTGGCTGAATAATTTGTCGTTAATATTTGTCAGTCCCCTTGTTGTCTTTTTTGCAGCGTTCTTGTTGGTGTTTTGTATTTAATTGTATTCTCTGCATTTTCATATTTGTTGATATGTTCTATAGATTTGTTGCATACCTTCTACCATATTCCCTCTGTTTCTTCTATGTTAACAGATGCACGTCGTTTGCCCTCTACTTCATGTTGCCTCCTCACCGCAGTCTTTGAAGTCCTGGTGTAGTTGGATTCCTACTCTTCATACGGTCCTTCTCGTAAAGTGTCACCACTACCCCGTATTCCTTTTGTATCTTCCCTTCAGGTATGTTTCTCACAGTCGTCCCCTTGGATATGTATTGTCTTTTCTTCTTTCTCTTATTCTATATCCCTGCAACCTTCTTTCTATCTCCCTTCTTTCCACCCTATCCTCTTTTTGAAAATGTTATATGCTTTTCTTTTCTTTTCCTATTTTTCTCTTCTTTCGGCTATATGATGTATACATATTGTTCTGCATTTTTTGATATTATCAATCTTACCTCATTTAACATTTAGAGTTGTTTCTTGGAACGTAAAAGGTTTTATTAATCCTATTAAACGGCAGAGAGTTCTCTCTCATTTAGCTTCTTATTCCCCTGATATAGTCCTTCTACAAGAAACTCACCTTAATGAGCTTGAATCCCTTAAATTAAAAAGGAATTGGGTGAGTACAGTCTTATTTTCCCCTTCTAATAACAAGAAAAATGGTGTTGCCATTTTATTGCATAAAAAATTGAAATGTAAGGTTTTATCAGAAGAAAAAGATACTGATGGCAGATGGATCCTAGCTAAAATACTAATTAATTCAGTATCTTTAACTGTCTTTAATGTCTATGGTCCCACCCAACCTACTTGTTCTTTTTGGCCCTTAATTACGAGCAAATGCATTCAACATAAAGATGATTTATTCCTCTTAGGTGGAGATTGTAATCAGATTATGGATTCATATCTGGACCGTAAATCCACAGTTCGATTTATTCCTCACAAATCCCATAAACAATTTCTAGATACCATTCTTCAATCACACCTTACTGATTCTTGGAGACTCTTACATCCAGATGCTTTGGACTATTCTTTCTTTTCTCCTCCCCATGCCTCTTTTTCTCGACTAGATTATATCTTCCTTTCTCAATCCTTATCTCAGAACTTACTCTCTTCCTCTATTGAACCTATAGTTATTTCCGACCATGCTCCCATTGTAACAGATCTTGATTTACTCCCTCCTCATCCCAAATCATCTCGTTGGCGTTTTAATTGTACTCTGCTCTCTGACCCCAACTTTTCCTCTTCTTTTCGCTCCTTTACTAATGAGTTCTTTCAAGTTAACTATGATCCTGACATCTCTCCTTATATCCTCAGGGATTCCTTTAAAGCTACTGCAAGGGGATTTATTATTGATTTTGTTTCCAAAAAAAAGAGGCAGTTTCTTCAGAAACGTAAACTTTCTCTAGCACTCATAAAACAATTGGAACATCAGTTTTACACATCTTCTGCTAAATGTATGTCACCGGAGCTTCTAACGGCAAAAATTGATTTTAATAAACTCACTACTGATAATGCATCTTCAACTCTTCTCCGAAGTAGCGTGCGCTATTATGGTGGTCGCAACAAATCTGGTAAACTCTTGGCTAACTATCTTAAATCTCGCAGAGAACACACCCTTATAGACTCCACTTATTCTTCTGATAATATCCTCATGCATAAATATAGAGATATCCTGGACCAATTCCAATTGTTTTATCAACAGTTATACACTCCAGAGTCTCCTCCTACATCCTGTCTTATTCAGTCTTACTTTGAGAAACTACCCAGGCCTACTACTTCCCATCTCAATTTTCCTGCTCTTGAACTTGATCTCTCCTTACATGAACTTTCTACTGCACTTTCTTCCCTTACTAAAGGTAAAACACCTGGTCCCGACGGTTTTCCTGTTGAGTTTTATTTACATTTTTCTGACCTCTTATTACCCAAACTTCTGTCACTTTTTCAATCCTTTTATTCCTCTGGAAAAGCTGAAGGCTCCTTTCAGGATGCTAACATTTGCCTGATTCCTAAGGAGGGCCGGGACCCCAAATTCTGTAAAAACTACAGTCCAATCTCATTAGTTAATGTAGATTATAAATTATTTGCTAAATTACTTGCCCTACGTTTAGATCCTCTTATGCCTTCTCTTATTGGCAAGGTACAATGCGGTTTTGTTAAGGGTAGACTCACCTCCGATAATTCCCGGCTCTTTCTTAATGTTTTGAATAAGGCCTCTTCTCTTTCCGCTCCTTTAGCTGCTATTTCTGCTCAATATTGAACTGAACTTTTTATTGCCTTTTTCCTTTGACGAAATATTGGGATTCTCTTCCAAAACTCCTTATACTTCCCTTCTCTGTTTAAATATACTTCTTCTCTTCTAAAAGCTCTGATCTTTTCTCGTGACATCTCGCGGGAATTCTTTCTAAACAGCCCCATTTGGTATAATTCTCTTATAATTTTTAATAATAGGCTAATTTTTTGGACATCTTGGAGATCAAGAGGTATCATCTGGGTCAATCATCTCTTTGACGGTGCCTCTCCTTGCTCTTTTCCCCAGTTTCAACTTCTGTTCCGATGTCCTCACTCTTTCCTACATAAATTTACTGTTCTTATGGAGCTAATTCTCGATCGTTATTATTCTCTTCCTTCTTTGACATCGCCAACCCCTCAATCCCCTCTTCTTGTCGTTCTTTCTACCTCCCCTAAAGCATCTCTAATTTATAAATTATTTTCCTCTCCTAACCCTGACCGTATCAAAACTAAAGTGGAACTTTCTTGGGAAAGGGATTTGGAGTGTACCTGGTCTGTTGCTCTGGGACAAACTCTTTGAAAATCTCTCGCTCTGCCTCTCTCACTCAGTCTTTATTTTTTCTATATCATAGACACTATCTTTCTCCTCTTTCTTTATCTCGTTTTACTCCCTCCTCCGATTCTAAATGCTGGACCTGTGGTTTTTTAAATGCTGATCTTCTTCATCTATTCTTCCTCTGTCCTGCTGTATCTGCTTTTTGGAAAACAGTTTGGTCTTATCTTTCTCGCATTTTCACACTTTCTATTCCTTTTTCCATCATCCATCTCTTTCTGGGCAGTCTTTCAGATTCTTTAGACCTTTCTCTACACTCACATGGTCTTTATGATCTCATGCTTGCACTCGCATTCCATCACATTTCTTCCAACTGGAAATCACTTACAAACATTTCAATACAAAATTGGTGGAATTCCTCATGTCATTTTCACAGGCTTGATGTTGCCTTTGCTTCTTCCTGTAAGCCAAAACGCAATGTGGATCTTTATTGGTTACCTCTTACCACATACTTAGACCATTTGGCTCGCACGAGACCCACTCTTACCTCTTCAGAGAATTTTAAACCCCCTTGAAGGACTTACACTCTCTCCTTTTTGATAATTTGATGCAATTTTCCTATATTATAATGTTTTTATACAATGTATATTCTGTATGGTCGAATGTTTCTTTTCATAGCTTTATTTGCCGTTGTTTTTATAATATTATCCTGTTATAGCATTATTCTCTCATCCCTTTCCTCCCCCCCTTATCGCTTTAAAATCCCATAAAATGCTTTTGTTTCTCAGTTATGACATTAGCAATGACATTACTTCAGACTTTGTTTTTTGCATCTTCTCTCCTTGCTGATGTCTATTGTTTTATTATCATTTTTACTGTTCAATAAAGCTTTCAAACAGAAAAAAACCATGGCTTTTAGACACAGGATTGCTCACACTGCTATTGCCCATGGTATCGCTTCCTGTACCTTCTCCTCGCCAAATTTCCAGCATAGCTAATTCTCACACAAATGAGCAGGCTTTTTGCATTTGAACACAATATCAGAACACTATTTCCCAATCTGATTCTATTCACTGGACTTTCGTTCAAATGTAGAGTCTGACTCTTGGTGCCATACCCTTTTATGCTGTCTAGCCTTCCGTGTTGCTCTCATGTCCATCTGATTGTCTTCCCTCCACACTTCTCTCTCTTGTTTTCATTTGCTTAACCACGCCACAAGAGCTTGTGTTTTCCAGCCACCGCCCTATTGTGCTTCTCTCCCCTTCCTCTCGCTCCATATTGCTTTTTTTTAATCCATAACACACAAAACTAACACAAATTAGATACAGTGATTGTTGTGTATTTTGATTTGGGGATTCAGGCAGCTTTTGGAGGCTCTTTTTATTGGTGCATGTGCTTATATTGGAAATTGTTTTGGAGTTCCTGTATTTTGGGACGTTGGGTTAATATAGGGGATGGATGGGTAGTAGGCTTTGTGGGTTAAGTTTTTTTTATTTTGTTATGTATGGATTTTTGGGTAGTGAGATTTGTTTTAGCTTATAGGTAATTTTGGTGCATTTAGGGTGGCTTTAAGGTTTTGGTTGTTTATTGGGTTTAGTTTATGGGGTTCAGGTAATGTTTGCTGTTTTTGTTAAAATAGGTCAAACGGTTGGTTTAGGGGTTTATGTAATTTGAGCGATTTTTAGTTAAGTAGTCATTAGGTCTGGCCTAGCGGTGCAGCGCATGTGCTGCTCGCTTTGGAGGCATGCAGTACACACTATAGGTGAGGGAAGCCCCGCCCACTTTTTCATTGGCTTGTGGCTTTGTCCTTTCTAAATTCTGCCTTCTGATTGATTTAGAGGCTGCTAGTCCCGCCTTATGACTGTCACGTTTCCTTCCACAGCTATTGGCCCCTTTACTGCGTGTTTCCTGAGTGCTACTTTGTGCCCCATGCCAGCCCTCCTACTGTACATGCCTTCTCTCCCATCCCACCCACTCCCGTTGTTCGTGCCTTAATCATGCCCGCCCACCCGCAGTCCCGTCTGCAAGGCATTAAGTCTTCCGTAAATGCACGTTCTCTTGCATTGCAAATGCTTGTTTTTAGATTGAGCCTACCAGACAACATAAGCTGTTCGGTTGCAAAAGGCCTGTTGTCAGTATGCCAACATCTTACAGTGGGCCAGCAGCCCACCACTCACTTACCATTCGTTGGCTTTATTGTCTCTTTCATTTGTTTGTGTCTTATGCGATGGCTTGCCTTGTCTATCTTGTCTTTCTTGTGTTTGTCCCTTGCCTGGATCATAGCCTTCTTACTTACATCCTTATACTCTTCACTTTTACAGAAATGTCTTTTTTTTCATTATGCTTAAGCACTCTTAAGAGTACATATGTGTTTCTCTACCCTTTCGTGTTGTGGTCTATGGTCCAATGAGCTTCTCCTTTCCCTTCCGGCTCTCTCATCCATGTACTTTGTGTTGTTTCTCCCTTGTGTGCTGTTTTTCACTTTTCTATCCCTCCACATTTTGCTTCCCACTCCCTGTACCCCCGCTCCTCACACCCCGCCCTGTAGAGCAGAACAGGCTTTCCGTAAGGCTTCTGGAAGGACTCAGAAGTTGGAGGCCCCTGAAACAGGTGACTCCAGAAGCCACAGACTGGAGGCAACTCTCATGTGACTGTCCACACTTCTTCCAAGGTTGCATGGGTGCCTACATGCATGGCTACTTGAGACAGGATTGTTTGCGCAACTATCTCCCGCGGAGAGTGGGTTCACTACAAGCCCTTCTATGCTTCTATGTTCTAAAGTCCCAGCATACCATTGGTACACTGACTTCCACTCTGGCACTGTGTATGGGACTTGCATTCAAATGCCACTTGGTGTCGTACCCTTTCATACTGTCAAGCACTGGGAAACCACAAGCTGTGATGGCTCTATATCATTACAAAATCATAAAACTCTTTTCCATTAATAACATGGCTACACTTGTGTAAGAACACTCTGATATCCGGTTTTCCTAATGGTATTAACTCAAGGGTACTCGTGTTACTAGCTGGGGGGTACGTCTCAGTGGGCCTAGATGGATTCGACCATATAACATTCAGCTTACAAACGAAGGTCTTTATTTATGTGTAGGCTTGCTTTAAAGTGAGCACAACAGTGTTTTTGTTCAGCCTCTTTGCTGGCATTTGTAAATGGCATGCTTCTCAAGATTGATGCGCTGCATTAACATTTTGCTTTCCACATAAGGCCCTTTGAGAAATATTTGACTGTAACCGCTAAACCACAGACAAATAAATAGTAAAGGTCGTACTTCTCAATTCTCTGACCCCCACCCCCACCCATCAAGGAAAAAAATCCCCTTTCGTGCTCTTCAGGGCGCTGCCACCTGAATAAAGCCGTTGATTCTGTCGTCCTATCCACTAACAGCCTGGCATGTTTTGGAAGCTTTGGAAGCATGTGCCTCACTGGCAATTTATTTTTTAAGTTTGATACAAAGTTTCAAGACAATAATTAAGATCTGACCGCAAGGCAACAAAGTATTCTTTCTGGCAAGTCATTCAAAAGCCTGTAGAACTTCTTTGTGCGTGAGACGGTCATCAAGTAACAAAATGGCGGCCCTAACATAGAAAAAAGTACAGACTTTCGGGACTCCCGGAGGGTCCTAACCACTAGACATGTTGCTGTGCCTAATGTGGCACAAGGTGGATGCCCTCTTGAGTGGGCACACTGTGTGTGCCGCAGGCAGTGTCAAGTGCAGAATATTGCCATGGTCAAAGCGGAACTTTAAATGTGCCAGATCCTGCCGGTGCTCAGCTCCGGCAGTTCTAAAAAGCAGATGCAGACACGGTCTCCATTGGGCTCTTCATTTTTGCCCTCACCGTCAGGATGGAAAAGAAATCTTAACTCTGCAGCAGTATCACCCTTCACTGGCTTTACTGTAAATCCAAAGAGACTTCTTATAGTTCTTTCACAGCCTCATCATTTCAAAACTGAAGTATTTTCAATATTATATACAATGAAGCCACAGTTTTTGCTTATTTATCTTACACAACTAACAACCATTGGCAAAGCCAATAGCCCTGACTTGTTGAAGGTGTTACTTGCTGAATTATATATCTGGGTGCAATGACAGATACACCAAAACAGCACACTATGATAAGCATAGATTTTTAGCGTTTGTATTTTTAAGCCACGCCTTTAATCACATAAGCCACGCCCCTTGTAGAGACCCCCTAGTTTATTTATTCCATTTAACGCCATGCCTAAAGCCTTTCATATTATAGAGCAAGGAAAGCGGCTCTTTGTCAGGGAACTACAGGTGAGGGCTGAAGTATTTACTCAGCAGAGATATGGGAGCCAAACATTCCATACCTTTCGCATGAATGCAGGAACTTGTGGTGCAGAAGGTGTTGCTGCACCCTTAGAAATACCTTGCAGGAATTCAGACGGGGATAAAAGAGGCCTACAGAGTTTGTTTTTATCTTGGCTCATTTGCTGTGGGCTCAAAGACCGAGGACATGTGTCATGTCATGTCTTCTAGCAAACTGCTTATTTAACATGGGGATTAGTATTTATTTTTCCTTTGTTGGTTGCAAAATGATGTCTTTTGTAATGTGAGCCAAGTGATAATCTTGCTGCATTACAGGAAGCATGAAAAAAAGACTCAAGGCTGTTAATTGTTTCTAACACACAAACAAATGTAAATACTTGTAAAGTAATTTTAAAATGATTACAAAATATATCAGCAGAAAAAGGAAAACTTAAAATGAGGCATGTTATATGTTACAGAGACTTATATAGCAAACGTCTACCCACAGGTGTCTTGGCGCTTGCAGAAACATGAGCATACTGAGCCGGAGAATTACTAATTGCTAAACAGCCAAGTCTTGAGTTCCTTTCTGGAAGCAAGAAGAGTGGGTATGGTCCTCAGATGCAATGGAAGAGAGTACCACAGCCTAGCTGTGCTGTTAATGAAACTCCTTCCTCCCCTGTTCACTTTCCTGATTCTTGTGGTGCTATTCAATCTAGCGTTAGTAGAACGCAGATGTCTGATTGGAGTATGGCAGTTAAAAACTTTCCAAAGAAATTTCAGTTCTTCTCTGTGCAAGGCTTTATGGGCCACACAGAGCGGCTTAAATTAAATTAGCTGTTGCACCAGGAGCAAATGAAGTTCCCGAATGCCTGTGGATATCAGTTGATATTTGGGGTCCAGAGTCAGTCTGGCTGCTGCGTTCTGCACCGCCTGGAGCTTCCCTAATAGTTTTACCTGGAGATTCATATTCAAGCTGTTACAATAGTCCAACTTTGACATCATTAGTGAGGAGACAACAGTCTTCCTAGTATTTCTGGGGATAAAAGTAAAGATGTTCCTCAAGATTCTAATGATATAAAAAGAGGAGGACACTACCTTAGACACCTGGGCCTCGTATCTGAGCTTATTATCCATGATAAAGACTAGGTTTTTGGCTTTAGTCACCGGAAGGGGAGATGAGCCCAGGCTGTCAGGCCACCAGGCAGGAGACCAGACTGGAGAGAGATTTCCAAACAGAATAACCTCTGTTTTACTCGAGTTCAGTTTTAGGTAGTGTCTGCTAATCCAGCTGATCAGGGCAGTCATGCAGTCATTTAATCTTAGAGAGTAGTTGATATCTTGTCTACAGCTGATACAACCAATTGGGTGTCATCAGCATACGATGTTGGATTTAAATTGAAACTTTTAATTAAAGGGGCAAGTTCTGAGACTTAGATATTAAAAAGTGTTAGGCTCCATGAAGAGCCCTTGGGAACCCCACTTGGCAAAGTAAAAGGTGAGGATTTAAACTGACCAAGATTCAGAGTTTGGGATCTCTCTGATAGGAAGGATATTAATAACGTAAGAGCTTTACCTCTAACTCTTATGTCGTTCAGACGGTGGACCAATAAACCATGGTCCACAGTGCTGGATGGTGCGGATAGGTCCAATAAAATAAGAGCTGCTGACCCTCCGCCATCCACTGCCATTCTGATCTCTTCTGTGGCTTTTATCAGTGCAGTCTCCATACTGTGATTCACTCTTAACCCAAACTGAAAAGGGTCTAAAAGCTGAGTCTCAAGAATAAAATTAGATTGCTCTGCATTAATTATTTTCTCCACAATTTTAGCTGCCAAAGGAAGTTTCGAGATGGGATGATAGTTGGCAGGATCACTAGAACCAAGAGTTGTGTTTTTTAATAAGAGGAGGAATACTAGCTTGTTTCCAAAGTATAGGAAAAGACCCTTGCAAGAACATTTGATTAAACACTGATGAAAGATGAGAAGCAATCTGCTGATTTGCAAGCTTTGAAATCTTAGGGGGACATGGATCATCAAGAGAACCAGATTTAGCAGCTAAATGAAGAGAGGCTATTCGATTTGGAGATGTTGGAGTACATTTTGTAAGGAAAAAATCATTGGTTACTTCCTGGTCATTAAAACCATGTTGATATTAGATTTATTGAATAGATCAAAGATTTGATCGGCCATATTTCTAAAAGTCTGAGCAAGGATATCACAAAATTCTTGATTATGTATGGTGGAGTTGTTTTTTGTAACTGAAGTAAGTTTTGTTATAACATGGAACCGTTCTTTATTGGAGTTACCAGCTTTTTCAATCAGTTGGGTGTAATAATGGCTTTATCCATTAATGACCATATTTTGTTTGTTTGCAAGTGCAACTGATATATTGTTGTTTTTTGAATTTTTCATAGTGTTTATGCCAATTCCTCTCTTCCCTCCTACTGGCTAGTTTTTCAAGTCTTAATGCCTCGGAAAACCAGGGAGCTGAAGATACCCCTCTATGCTTGTTTGAAGAGATAGTGAGAGCTAATTTTTCAAGAGTAGATTCAAGCCATGCTGTATAACTCTTTTTAAAAAAAAATCTTTTTATTGAAAGTGGGTTGCAAAGGGAATACAGTTGATGACAAATTGATAGAGTACATGTTTACAAATTAAATTTTTCACATAGCAGGATAAACGTCAGTTGTAATATCACCAAAGTTATTGGCAGCATGTGCACCTTTCCCCAACCCTCATTGTTCCCCCCTGCAAGGACGACCATCAAACAGCATGCATATCATCCCCCTGCTTTTGTTCCAATTTCCCCAGATCTTTGTCTACTTTTGTGGACAACCTCTTCCCTCATAAATCACTCTTTCCACCTGCATACACCAATCCATATCTGCATTCCACTCACGGAGCCAAGGCCCAATCACCCCTCTCCTCATCTTTGCAATATTGCACTTCGCAACCATACATCCTAGGATGACCCATGTTCCTTCTTTAGAAGTAAGGTCATTGTTGTCCCAGACATTGAGGAGGCACCATCGGGGCGAGATCACTACATCCTTCCCACAAAGAGTCAACAATCTTCCTGTTATGTTATCCCAGTATTTTTGGATTATCGAGCAGTCCCACCACTGATGTTTAAAGGTTCCCACCTGACCACAACTTCTAGGCCAGAGTGATGAGCTGGAGATGCCCATTTAGGCTAGTGTCGTACTCGTGTAGTATGTTCTATCCAAGACCTTTAAGTGTATTAATCGGAATTGAGAACTTATAACCACCTCTTCGGGGATACCAGCGCCTCTTACCACTCTTCATCACTCATGTCCCCAACATCATCTACCCACCTAGCCTGTATTTTCCCTAAATGATCTGGCATATTATTTAATCTCTTCCTGTAAGTCAGTGATATTGCTTTGTTTGTTAAGTAATCGCCAAAGAGTCTATCTTCTAGGGGGAAGGAGGCTGGGAGTTTAGTACCCTTGGGAATTGCTTTTTGTAGTGCGCTGTGCACCTGCACGTATCAAAAAGTTTCTCCGACGTCAAGTTCATAGTCCCTTTGGAGGTCGCCGAAGGGAACTATCTTCCCTTTCGCCCATAAGTATCCCACCCTGGAGAGACTGATAAGGTCCCATTTGTCAAACCCAGGTTGTTTTGCTAACACGTCCAGCTGTGCCAATTCCAAGTGTGGAGTAGGCAATGTTATCTTATTTTTCCACCCCAATGCGGCTGCTGCTGTGTGCCATAGTGCGATTGTTGTTGACGTTGGTGTGTGCAGCGGCATATTTCCCAGTCCACCATAAATCGTTCTAAGGCAATTCCCGGATGACATATTGTGTCTGTTCATCCTGTGTGCTGGATCTGTATGTGGCCAGTGCACCCAGTGGTTTGTTACAGCAAGTTGAGCTGCCCAATAGTGATATTGGGTTGCCGGGAGGGCAATACCTCCATCGTACCAGCCTTTCGTAAGCTTAGCCAGTGCTATGCGAGGGATACCTTTGTCCGAGAGCAGTGTACAAATCTCGGATTCAATTGCTTGAAAATATTTTGGTGGAACCAGATAGGGAAGTGTTCTGTGAAATATAAACAAAGTGAGGGTGGGCTATCATTTTATATAGGGTGGCTTTTCCGGTTAACGTGAGAGGAAATGTCTTCCAATGCAGCACGTCTTCTTGTAGCTGACATAATGGGGGGGACTATGTTTCGCTCATAAAAGACTACTGGGTCTGTAGTAACATAAATCCCTAGGTACCGAAAATTGTAAGTCGCTCTCTGTGCCGCGTAGACGCTGGGAAGATTGATGACTGGGCCACAGAGGACATATATGAGCAACTTGTCCCAGTTAATAATATATCATGAATATTTTGAAAAGAGGGTGAATATATGCAGCACTCTGTGTAGGGAGGAATATGGGTTAGCTAAGTAAAGTAGTATATCATCTGCATACAGGAAGATTTGGTCCGCCCACTCTTGTGTCCATTTGAATCCCCTAATGAGTTTATCACCCCTGATCCATGTTGCCAGTGGTTCTAGCACCAGTGCAAATATTAATAGTGAGAGTGAGCAACCCTGCTGTGTCCCCCTTCGCAGTTCGAAGATCATGGATCTTCCACCATTCACTGTGACTTGTGGTAGGGGCTCTGTGTAAAGAAGTCATATCCATGACACATATTTCCCTCCAAATTCGAGTCTCTCCAAGACTGCAAATAAAAAAAGGCTATTCAATCATTTCAAATGCCTTTTGGGCATCTAGTGACATTATTACTGTTTGTTCACTTATGTTCCAGACCCTACTTAGTACTCCGTGGAGCGTGGTGTTTCTGCCTGGCATAAAGTCAGATTGATCGGGTTGGATCAATTTGTGCAGCATGGGAGTCAGACGAGTTGCAAGGATTTTGGCAAGAATCTTGACCTCTGCATCCAGCAAGGATATGGGTCGGTATGAACCACAGATTTTGGGGGCTTTCCCACTTTATGTATTGCTAGCAGCCCGTCCCGACGTTGTCCGGGTATGAATTGCTGCCGGCCAGTAGTATATTGTTTTGCAGGATTTCGTTTTGATAGCATTTCTTATCTGTGACAGGCCTGTGAAACGCTCCGATTCACAGTGCACTGCTGATGCACTTAAGAGTGCGCGTTCAGTAGTGCGTGAACTTGAGTTTCCCTACTTTATTTTTCCTTTCAATATTATATAGCGCGAACTCGACAACATGGCATGAGCACAATTTACATTACAGAAGAACACATTCATTTGTGGTAGGCACAGGGGGACAAAGCGATTTGCCTGGAATCACAGGATGTTGAGCTGATGCTGAGATTCGAACGTAGCTCCCCAGCTCTAAAGTTCGCAATTCTAGAACTTGTGACGGGAGGTGTGTCTAAAAGTGTATGTCGGTGCTGGCCATCAATGAGAGAGACCTGTTCATTTTTCAAATGGGTGGTGAAAAAATATGAGTATGTTGCTGGAGATGTTGGCCGCCGTGCCACCAATGTACTTACCGGGGGAGGGTAAACACCCATTATTCCGCAACTTTCTTTCCGCATACCATCACTCCGCATACTTTCATTACGAAAGTACCATGACTCCGCAATGCTATTATAACGCATGGCATTACATTTTATATGGTTTTACCACGCATACATTTACAACGAAATTCGTTGTAAATGCATGAATAGTAAAAGCATGTTTTTTTTTTTAAATGTTTGGATAAGGTAAGTATGGGTATAGGGGTATACGTTTTGGGGTACTGAGGTATATGTTTTGGGGTGTTTGGGTATTTTAAGGGTTCAGATATAGTTTTGGGTTATGGGGTACAGAGGTAGTTTTAGGGTTTATGGATAGGTATGGGTTTTGGGGTACAGGGGTATTTTTAGGGTTCAGGGCTAGGTTTGGGTATTGGGGTATAAAGGTATTTTAGGGTTCGAGGCTAGGTTTGGGTTTTGGGGTACAGGGGTATTTTAGGGTTCAGGGGTAGGTTTGGGTTTTGGGGTACAGGGTTATTTTTATGGATCAGGGCTAGGTTTGGGTTTTGGGGTACAGTGGTATTTTTAGGGTTCAGGGGTAGGTTTGGGTTTTGGGGTACAGGGGTATTATAAGGGTTCAGGGCTAGGTTTGGGTTTTGGGGTACAGGGGTATTTTAGGGTTCAGGGGTAGGTTTGGGTTTTGGAGTACAGGGGTATTTTTAGGGTTCAGGGCTAAGTTTGGGTTTTGGGGTACAGGGGTATTTTTAGGGTTTAGGGATAGGTTTGGGTTTTGGGGTACAGGGTATATTTATAGGGTTAAGATGGGTTAGTGTTTAAGGGTGTTGGGGTATTTTAAGGAGTAAGGGTGGGTTATGATTATGGGGTGCAGGGGTATTTAAAGGGAGCAGGGTGGACACCCGGAGCTGGAATGTAGAGAATCTGGAAAGAAAAAACAATGAAATATTGGGCACAACGCTCGCTTTTTTTCCCCCGTAATCCTACCCCCCGCACACGCCCACGCCCCCAGCACACACCCACAGCACACGACATGACACATGGCATGAAGGGCGGAACGTACCACACGCCCCCAGCATTTGTGACGCCCCCAGCACACGCCCACAGCACAACGCAGACACGCCCACAAGGGACTACTTTGCTGGCACGGTTGTTTTACCTTTTAAATGTATATGGTGGGCATCTGCATAGCCTATGTCCTTCTGCTGCAACTGCCCTTTCCAACGCTGTATTGGGTGTTGTGATTGGTGCTGTGGTTCCTGAGATTACCCGCCTCAAAGGTTTGGGCTCTCTCTTTATTATATTAGTATGGACTACGACATTGGCAAGCCTCTGACTCTCAGGCAGGGTACCTCGTGTTACGCTTTCTGAGTACATCTTCACCAGGTATGGAGCTATTGTATATGTACTTAATTTGTACAATTCAATCGGTAAACCACTCGGGCCCATTGCTTTCCCTGTCTGCAGCGCCCCAATTGCCTTTACCACCTCTTTCTCAGTGAAATCTGCCTCTAGGCTTTCCCTATCTGTTTCATCTAAGGAGGGTAGCTTGAGAGTGGGCAGCAACTCTTGAGCCCCGGTCTGTGTGGACGTCCCCGCTGGTGTGCATAGCTGACTAAAGTATGCTGCGAAGGCCTCTGCTATTTCTTGCCTATCTCTAAGTGGTGTACTGTCACTGGATGTAATATCAAACACCCATCTGTTAGCCTTTTACCGTTTATCCAACCATGCTAACAGTTTACCTGCCTTGTCTCCTACGTCATATATTCGGTGTTAGGTTGCTCAGTATTGCATTTTTGCTATTTCTTCAGCAATATCTTTATACTCTTTTTGTTTAATCATCAACCTGTGTTTAGTGTCTGGAGTATCTAGTAATAATAACTCGGATTCTATAGTAATAATAACTCAGATTCTATTTTGCTAATCTCCTCTTCCATTGCGACCAGTTGTTTCAGTTTTTCTTTTTTATGTCCCGCTATGGTAGAGATCCCTTGTCCTCTAATTACTGTATTGTATTTTTCCCACATTGTTTGGGCTGAATCCACCGACCCGTTGTTTTCTTTAAAGTAGTTAGTGGTCGCTTCAGCCAAGCCCTCTTTTATGATTTGTATCCTAAAGTACCAGGGATTACGTGTCTTCACCTGTCTTTTGGTGGAAGATGTATCTCCATAGCGAGCCACCATTGAAGAATGAAGTATAACTCTTGGCTGAGGAGTTAGCACCTATACCGATGACAGGTTGACCCTGTGCCAGATGACATTTTAAAACTGCAGGGTCCATTTTATACCAGGGTCTTCTGGAGACGTTGAGTACAGATTTAGTAATAGTCTGACAAGATAGGAGTAACTCATAGTTAGAGTATCGCTCAGTAGTCATACCAGGCTAGTGGGAGTGTTTTAAGATTGGTAATGACAGGGTTATTGGAAAAGAGTCCATCCAAAGTGTGACCAGCTAGGTGTGTGGGGTCATTTATCAATTGTTTGAGACCTATTTCAGATGTCATATCTAGGAGGTTGAACGTGTCTTTATCAGTGGATGATTCTAAGTGAAAATTGACATCTCCAAGTAGTGTAAAAAGATTAGCTTGGAGACCTAGTTCTAGCGGCAAATGAAGGCTGGCAAATAACTAATTTTTTTGGCCATGTGGTCGATAGATTAATATTCCTGTAAAAGTCTCTTGCTTAAGATTCTCAGTTTAAAAAGAAAAGCCTCACAATCCGTGGTGGGAATCTCTGAGCAATGAGTATTTATCTCACTGCGGTGCTTTTTATAATTTCTGGAGGGTAGTTAATAGCGGATCAGAAGATCTCCCTTCGGCAATCGAACCCAATATTGCCCCGAGCATATGGCAGAACCATTTCCAGTCCTTATACGCATCAGAGGATGAGGTCCCGAGTCCCCCCCTGCACTTTAGCGAGTGACCCAGAGGGTGAACCTTTCACTGAAAAAGAAGTTTGGGCAGCTATTGCAGGGTTGTCAACAGGCAAAGCCCCGGGGCTGGATGGGGTGCCAGGTGACCTATACAAACAGGAGCCAGGGGTATGGGCCCCTTATCTCCTATTGATATTCAATGCGGTCCTTAGGGGAATGGAGGTCCCGGATACTTGGCTGGGTGCAGAGGTCGTTCCAATATTTAAAAAGCGATCTTCTCTGCTCCCAGCCAACTATCGTCCAATAAGCCTCATCGATGTATCACAGAAGCTCTTCGGTAGGCTAATATTGGACCGGTTGCAGAATTGGCTGGAGGAGACGGATACCCTAAGCCCATACCAGGCGGGATTTAGGAGGGGGGTGTCCACAATCGATCAAATATTTTGATTAAACCTTATTTACTGGAGGACTGCACAGATCGAGGGCGGCACTTTGTACACGGTTTTTGTGGATTTACGTGCCGCCTTCGATTTGGTGCCAAGATCAAAATTGTGGAAGGTAATGGAGGAGTTGGGCGTCCCGCAAGACATACTCGCAATCCTGATGAAACTACACCAAAATAACTTCGCCCGTGTCAGGTGCGGGAGAAGTTGCAATCTAACCGAAAGATTCCCCGTTCGCAGAGGGGTGAGACAGGGTTGTGTGCTTGCACCGACCCTGTTCTGCCTCTTTGTGAACGGGGTAGTCACGCACCTGACAAGGATTGCCAATATTGACGCTCCAAAACTGAGCGGCAGCAGGGCGCCCGCAATTATGTTTGCGGATGACACCCTGCTGCTGTCCAAATCCCCGATGGGCATTCAGCGGGTGCTGGACGGTTTTCTGGAATTTTGTACAGAAAGGGGACTTGAAATTAACCCGTAGAAAACTAAATTTATGATCCTAAACCCTATGCCCTCTAATCGTCCCAACCCCTTGCTTGGTACAGGGCGCCTGGAAAGGGTTTACACATTTGAATACCTGGGGATAACCCTAAACCAAAATCTAACGTGGGGGGCACATCGGATAAAAGCAAATATGAAACTGGCCCAGAGGGCGGGAGGCATTTCGAGAATTGCGAGTAAGTCACCATATCGCCCACTCTGCCCTGCAATCCAAATTTATAAAGTCCAGGCGCGGGGGGAGTCACCTATGGTGGAGAGTTATGGGGCCACATCTCGTCACATAACTTGCTGACCACAGAAAACAAATTCCTTAGGCAGCTGACAGCCCTTCCCCCAAGTACTCCACTCTTGCCCCTGAGACTGGACTTGGGTCTGAGGCCCATTACGGAGGAACTTGGGCTCAAACTACTTACTTTTTGGCGTCGTCTTTGGAGCAGTCAAGATCTCACTATCTACAGAACCGAGCTACAGGAATTTTTATCCCTGTCCAATGCCACAAAGACGCCTTGGTTAAACTACATCAAGAGTACCTGTGAGACTCTTGGACTACCAGAATTATGGTCAGACCCGGAAAGCACAAGTAAGAGGACTCCAAGGAAAGCGCTGTGCAGAATGTATTTAGACCACATGCTTCTTCGAGCTCTGGACAGCAGCCGTGAAGGATCCCTAACGCACAAATTTATTAAAACTAAAGACTCATATAACCTTGAATGCGTTTTGGATGGCATGACTCCGGTTTTAACAAGAAAGCTATTCCTGCAGTGGAGGTACGGGACCCTTCCTCTTAAATCCTTTACCAAAGCATGGTCCTGTCGGTCTGATACAGCGACATGCCCCGCATGTGACCACACAAAGGAGAACGATGTGCATGCGGTTTTCTTTTGTGGAGCCTACCGGAAAAGTAGAAAACACTGGCTTGTCCCCCTCCTCAAAAACCTGGGATTTAGAACATTTCTACCTGCATACAGAGTTTTAAAGACTGATTTATCCCCGCCAATTGTGTTCGCTATGGCAAAATTTCTAACTGCAATGTGGTATGCTCGCACCCGATTGATGAGGGGGGTTGGAGACTCGTGACAAACCTTCATCCCCTGACTAACTGGCATCTTTTTTTATCACTTTTTAATCTTTAATGTATTTTATATTAATGATATATTGATGTTCCGTATTTTTAATTGATGTGGCAAATTTTGTATATCTTTTATGATCATGCAATCGAAATAAAGATTTGGAATTGGATAATTCTTAATTGTATGGAAAAAATATTTTAGCAGGCCCTATACAAACCAAGAAATGTTACGTGTGTGATGTGCAAATGATAAATAAATTCTGAATGCTACACGTTGTCGTTTGTACACTAAATGCGTTTATCAATAAAACTACATGTCTAATGCAATATTAGTGCCATTACAATAAAAGATTTACTCTATGTAAAAAGAAGTACTCTATCACACCTTGCTTTAGCCATATATTTGGAACAATATGCTCCAAAATGCACCATGGGGCACATACTACTTGCCCACCATTCTCCTGTCGAATGAGCATGGCTCATTTGCTACAGTTTGTGTAACACTTGGAGTTTTTCACAGCTCCTATAAATTCAGTGACGTAACATGGATGTCAGCACTACCACTCAGAAAACTATTTCAGCACCCCTCATACGCACACTTGCTGACTGGCTTTATTAAAATGGAAGTTCATGCTTTCATATTAGAAAATCAATAGTTCCTAATTCCACATCTTTATTCCTTATTTATTTTGCAGCGCAGAAGGCATAACAAAAGCACTTTGAAAAAGCATCTATGTTGGGAAGTTATCTTCCTGTCCGCTCAAGTCTGTGTCTGAGTGTACAACCACAGAGGCGCTATTTCAAACCACTGAAATATTCAGATTTTTCTGGGTGAGCAGTGAAGGAAAATTGTGTTTTTATTAAAGACATGGAGGTGAACTTTATGCGGATTAACATCATTTTCGCAGAGGAAGTTATTGAGTCTTCCGAAACTGAAGCTAGCAAAAATCTAGAGGGAACTAATTGCATTTTTTGGTATTCAGCCTGTGCTCCTACACCATTGGGTGAGGTTAGTGGAACTTTTGCTTTTTTTCAATTCCAGCAAATTTTCCTGGGCTTCACTACTACTGAGCACTGCAACGCATGAAAAGGAGGCACTTGCAAGTGTTCGCCCTAAGCAGGCTTGAGAAATTAAAATCTTAGTGGTTAAGGCACATGCACGCCTGGATTGGGCAGGCCATCTTCCCCACTTCCCCAGATAAACTATTAAAATCAGATGTAAGTCTTTGGGGCTGGAGGGCTCGATGTGATAGGTAATCCACTCGGAAGGGGGGTGTGAGAGAGGGAGTCAACACTGCACGTAAAATGTGAACAGCTTCTTGCAGGCTACTTCCAATCTGAGCTTCGCAAAAGCAAAGTAAAGGGGCCATTACTCTTATGTATGGACAACCTGTCAGCAGTGAAGTGCATAAATCATCTTGAGGTGGGAGCATGGGGCATGTAGGGTTTGTGCCTAGGGTAAGACACGTGAGAAATACTCTCACTAAAACTGTTTCTCCATTTCAGTGTGTGCACAGCTGAGTGACACGTGTTACACACATATAGCCAATCATGCAAATGTATGTGGTTTTGAATGTTTTTTTTAAGTAACTAAGCATCTTGTTATTTTACTTTATTTTCTCTGGTTGTACTCTTGTGTCTATATATTTATGTTTTACAGGCTCAATTTGAGGCCCTATCTTCGGTGGAGTGTGACAAAGGTCATCCCAAGTGATACCCTCTCACCACAAAATTGGTAAGAACGGAGCCCCATTTTTTGGTCCTGACGAATGCCACGGACCCACCTGGGCTAAATGGCTGAAACATTTTGACCATCTCCACTACGGTGAGGGGACAATAAATTCCCATATCTCACCGTCCATCTTTTTAATACCATACAGCTACCCGTCCAATTAAAATGTATTTGGTAACTGCCAGTAGCGGCTGATGACATTTGAAAGTGGTGAGGCGTAAAAGAATTGTTGTACTGCACTGTGGTGAGCGAGTGTAGCAAGTGAGCCGGAACAACCTAGGGGGAGTTAGGGGGGTTTACCCCCGAGAAAATTTTGAAGAAAGGAGTGGACAAATGGTGCATTTTCAAGCAAATTTGAGAAATCAGGAAGGTTAAGAAAGCAATTGTGAATCTGTTCAAACAAAGACAGTGACTGGCAAAACTGTCAGTCTAATCGGGTGCATATCAAACACCGGCCTACCAGGTGCTCTGTCTATCTGTGCCACTGTATGCTATTCTTTCATAGTAGGTATGTGGTTGTTCTATGGCCATTGATGCTCTAGGTCTTTTTTGCAGTGATATCTCATCTCTGTGTGTGGATGTGAGCATCCTACCCTAATCTCAGTGGGTGAGCAGGCACAGACTTAGATGAAGACTCCTGCCAAGTCAGGCTGAGACAGAAAGTGTGAGCAATCACTGCTTGAAACCTCCGGGGCCCCCTTCTACAGACTGAGCCAAAGACTCTGTGGCTGGCAGACAGCAACAGTTAAAAAGCGGTGCAATTTAAAAAGTAAGACTGGGACATAACCATGTTACAGGTCCTCTTTGTAGCACACTGGTCCCCAGGATGGTGTCCCTGTTGTGTGTAGGTGCATGTTCCAGACCTTATAATTCTAATTACCTATGAGTGCGTTAAGAGCTATTCTGGACAGTTATCTCTGAGGGTGCATGGTGGATGCCTATGAGCTTCTAAGCCCCTGTGCAAAGATCTTCTAATCCGAGGGCATAAGTTATATGCTTGCTGGAGCACTGTTAGCCTGACCCTTGCATGGTCTGCATCCAAACTCAATTTGTAACTCCACCAGAGCAGTTAGGAGAATACAGGAACTAACAGGCACAACAAGATAAAACAGAGAATAAATAAGGAACAAGCAAATAGTAAAGAGCAAAAATAATTAAAATATCACTAAAAGATCGAGAGGTGAAAGAAAGGGATTGACCTAGAAACAATTAACCTTGTGCAGGCAGGAAAACTGGGGCCCTGCCTGATGTATGCATGGCAAAATAAATCAATTGTCAGGGTTCCAGGAGCCCTTGATGTCCCTGTGCACTGATGCCTTGCACCTACATCACTATTAAATGTGTCTGGGTGATCACAAGAAGACACTTGCTATTATTATTTGTTTACTGGAACGAGGATGCACTGAAGACCTCACCTCATATGAAAGTCTCACGAGTACTGTGTAAAACCCCCTGTCTCTCTTTCCCGATCACTCTGGATGGATGCCCCCTCTCTGTCACTAGTAACACGCAGGTGCTTTGTCCCCATGCACATTTTTACAGGAACATTGCTGTGACGTGTGATATTTTCCTCAGGAAATAAAAGTAAACACACTCTAAGCTATCTTTGCTTGGTAATTTGACGTGAGGTGCAGTGGCTGTTTGAGCTCAGTGTCTGCCTCTCCAATTATAAAAACGCAAATATTCCATGATCTTTTGCCCACCTTCAATTAATGTGCTAAATACTTGATTTTATGCCACTTAACGCTGTGGATATATTGTTTTTATAAACCCTGGAAATAGGCGCTATGTTCTGTCATTTTAATAAAACTCATTTTATGGATGTCAGCAGGCTAAACAGACCTGTTGGGCGCCTAGGGATTCAAAGTAGTGACTTTCACACCACACACATATATTAGCAGCACTCATATAACTATCCGACAATTCTTTCAAATGTAAATTAACGGTAAACTCAGCTGGTACACTCTTCTCAAACTGCCAGGAGAGCTAGCAACTGAGGGATAGCTCAAAAATCCATGAGCAAAATATATTTGAGGTCAATTTAGCATGAAGAGCAACAATAACATTGAGTGCTGTGAAAGAAAGCTCACGTGGTTCATGCGCCTACTGCAGACGCAAGTGTCAACTTGACAGGCAGTGGTTCGAGTGTCTCTGGTTACAATAACACGCCCTTTCATAGTTTTGTATATGCTAAAAGATAATGAGCTGAGCAGTAATGGTACTTTTAAGACAACCTGCCGGCTTGCTCAGCTCAGGACATTGTGCAGGGCTATGCAGTGTGGCAGGACTGGCCCCCACTTTGTTTAGTACAGGCTACGTGGGTCAATTATTGAGCAATAACATAAGTACATAATCATTCCTGCCCCCATGCCCATGGTCAGCTTGCTTGAGCTCCCCCCGGCCAGGGCCATCTTTTGACTCCTGCCCATCCCGATTCAGTGCAAGCCCTGAGAAAATAATATGAAAACCTTGAACGCATTCTGTGCACCATTAACACCAAGGAGATATAATGCGATGCAATAAATACAAGGAAATTAACTGTACTTTTGATAAAAGGGGGGCCAGGCATGAATAACCACCTGTTACTTTGAAACTTATTAGTGGGCGTGATACAATACCAGATATTGGGCAGCTCGTCCCCCCTACTGAAACAAGATGGCCAGGAGAAGAGTATCAAAACAAAGTACCATTGAAATTAGATATTATTTTAGGGGAAAACATTTCCTTTTCCTGACGTGGGCTGCGGGAAGATTTTGAAATGAAATCATATTCGGTACAAATAAAGCCCAAATAGAACTGTGTGCCATTGTAATAAAATAGCATGAACCTTTACCATAGGCCCCATGTCCTTTCACAGTAAGGCCGTGAGACAGTGTCACGCTCGTTGCTGCTTAAGTGGTTTACCGATTCACCTGATGCTGTGCCAATGCAGCGACCTTGAGTGGGCAATGCATGCAGCTTTACAGAACGGAAAGGTGCTGTAGAATCATCAAATTAAACTTGCCTGTGAATGTGATACGAACTGCCCCCCTCCTCCGATCCGAGCAAGTGTGCTGCTTTTTTTTACAAAGAGCACGGGTGCTGCAGATCAGATCCAGTCTTACTCATAGACAGCCTCGTGTGCACAGCTCTTCCCAGGATGGGGTGGGTCCATGGAGGTGCACCCTCACTAATTGACAAGCAGCCTTGGAAACCCAGGGCTTCTGCTTAAAGCGCCCAGGCTGCTTGCAATCAGCGAGGCTGTAGTGCGTCATCGGAGGGCAGGGACTTACAGTATTGTAAGCCTACGGGGGCCAGGGCTGAAATCAGGTAAGCCCTCTTAAACGTGCGACAGCCGGCACATGCGCTCTTGCAGCACATGTGCCTGGTTTTGCCTGACCCTCACGCACAGCGAGGGTCGGACGTGTAATGCAATCAACATGCTTTAAAAGAATTTGGCAAGGGTTTAGGCTCCAATCAGTAAGGCTGAGCCCTATTTAAACAAGAAACAACAAGATGCCACTACTGATACACAATTCTCACATTTCTACCGGTACATTGAGTTGAAACAATGTCACCTTAAAACCTCTGTTTCCGTAAGAATTAATGAAAATGTATTAAAAAACATCACATATATGAATCAGGTAAAGATAATTTAATCCATTAAAGATTTTTGACAATCACCCAACTCCCTTATCTCCCCAACCCACAAATATCATCTTTATTGCATCCTTAGAACCACAACAACTTCTCTTTCATACCCAATCATTCGACCCATCTCTCCCATTCTCCTCAATCATCCACTAATTACACTCTACACACATTCCAGCAAACCCACACCCTGCCCACCTTTCAATAGTTCAACAAAAAAAGATGGATAACAAATAAACAAGCCAAACAGGGAAACATTCACAAATTATAAGAATTTCAATTTTTGACAACGATTTGTACACTTGATTGGCCACATAAAGGTTGAGTCGTTTCGAACCGGAACCTTTGGTAAGGGAGCTGATGTGCTTCTACATGTGCAGACGTTTGTCTAAAATGATGCCCAGGGAGGATGCCGAATCCACGAGGAGAGGTCTGCAGTTCAGAGCAGTAAGTTGATTCAACCATTGTTCCATGACCGGGGAGTGCTTTTGGGGTGAGATTAGGAGGAATTCCGTTTTAAAGCATTTAGTTTCCGGTGGTTATGTGTCAGACAGCTTTGAGTTTCCAGCAGGATTGAGTTGAGGGATTGCATGTCCTCAGGGGAGGCAATCTTCAGGTATAATTGGGTATCACCAGCGCACATGTGATAGGGAATGCTGGATGATTTCAGAATTTCTGCCAGAGGCTCCATGAACAAGTTAAAGAGCGTGGGAGACAGTGCTGAACTTTGTGGAACCCCCAGTGTGAACTGTGAATGGTGGGAAATGGATTGGTTCACCTTGAAGCTTTGAGATATATTCTGAAGGAACAAAGGGAACCAGTTAAGTACAGGCCCATACAGCCACATCCTGTGTTTCAGGAGGTCAATTAGGTTATCGTGTTTGACAGTATCAAATGCTGACGAGAGGTCAAGAAGGATCAGTAGGCACTACTCATTATGGTCCAATATTCTTAGCGCATCATCAACGATGTGTGTTAGTGCAGACTCTGTGCTATGGCCCGGGAGGAAACCAGATTGGCATTGGTCTAGGAGTTGAAAATGTTCAATATGGTAACAGAGTTAGGTGAGCACAAATTTCTCCAGGAGCTTTGACGGGGTGGGGATATTAGCGATTGGGCGAAAGTTATAGATGGTTTCTTTAAATTCGGGTCATTTGAACCGATTTTAGGCAATCAGGAATAGCACCTTGCCGAAGTGAAGCTTTGACAATCATAGTCCAAAGTGTTATTAAGGAGGATCTAACCTCCGGGAAAAGGTTAGATGGCAAAGGGTCATTGTAGTGAATGGACAGTTTCAACGTCGCCAGCATTTTGCGAATAGTGCCTTCATCTGAGGTTTGGCACAAGCTCCAAGATGCATTGTTTTTGGGAAGGTAGGGCTGCGCAGGGTCAGTGAAATCCAAACCTGGGGGACATAGGATGATCAGTGAACTGATCGAAAGGTGGTCAAGGGCAGAGAGTAATTCAGTCTCAATCTTGATAGTCTTATCGGTGAAGAAGTCCGCAAATTCCTCACAGTCCGGCAAAGACCCTTGATCCAGTGACAAGAGGTTAGGATGGCTGTTAGCTTGGACCTTAATGAGTTCAAATAGTTTTTGGGGATGGTTTTTTGCTTGGTCTAGTTGAGATCTGAAAAAAGGTGACATTCGAGCATTTGAAGCATATATTGTATAGGCTTCGCAGGTATCTCAAATGTATCTTTCACAGGATGCACCATGCAAAGTTCCCTCCAATTATATTTAACACAGGATCTGTATAAACAATGTCTCAATCCATGATGAGCAATGCAACTACTCATAGAAAGATCAACACAATTGCTACCCAATCAAATGTCCATAAAGATGATCAACATAGAGTGGAGCCAAAGCCAAAAGATTAACAAAGGGTTGGAGCCAAAGCACCTCTCTACATACTGATTCATCTTTTTGATTGCTTGAACTCTGGTAGCTATCTAAAGCAGAGCTTAATGTGTAAAAAATAAAACAAACGTAAGTGCATAAGCCTTTGTAAAGAGGCTACTGCAGCTTGCTCCACTCATTGCCTCTGCCAGCACCACCAATGACAGTACCAACACAACTACTAACCATCACACTCCTACAAGTGTGACACTTCATACTTTTAACGTACATTAAGCATGACTGATGCCTGATGCCCATTCTATTCTTAGAGCTTTGAGTGCAGGTGTTAGTCATTTTTAATTATTATTGAATTACTAAAGAACTGTTGTTGTGTTCAAGGTAAAATTGGACAAAGAGCACTGTGGTGATGTGTTGTAAGACATCATTCACTGAAGTCATACAGAATGTTCCTGGGTAGGTGTTCTATGAAAGGCAGTTGTTCTGTGGATACCTGAGCTGTGCCAGCTGCGGTGGCTCTCTTCGTTGGAATAAACTCCTTCACACTTTTCCAGTGTCGTGTGCATCATTACACTGGCGACAGAGGATGTTTGGATCGAGTTTCTTCTTATGACGACCTTTTGGAATTCGTGTTCTATGAAAGGCAGTTGTTCTGTGGATACCTGAGCTGTGCAAGCTGCGGTGGATCTCTTCGTTGGAATAAACTCCTTCACACTTTTCCAGTGTCGTGTGCATCTTTACAAGCACCCCTTGTGGCTGGCTGGCATAAGTGCCAGTGATGACAAATAACTACTGGCTACGAACACTGGAAACAACTGGCCTAAATTAAGCACTGATCTGAAGCTGTTTCTAGCTAGAGCTGAAATATAGCAGCTCTAGCATATATAGTTTCCATTTATTCTAACTTAAACTTTTAGAAGTGTAATGCATCGAAACATTTTTGGGTGTTTTTTCGGCGCAGCGTGTAATTATGTTAATTGAAAATATGCCCTTTCTCTTTTATCTGAGGCCTCGTTGTAATAGCGAAAACATTCACACCTGGGAAAATAGTGCTAATCTAATAAGTGTTTCTTTGACATGTTTGCATTTTGGGTTTTATTTGAAGACTGCTGATCAACCATAAAACATCTTATGTGTGTGAATAGTATGATTTTTAGGTAATACGTTGGAATATTTGTGTATGTGTTTGTGTGTGCATGTGTTTGTGTCTTAAATATCTTGAAATGTGTTTGTTTTAGACTCTGTGTGTAGGAAGGGGAGAACAGAGCAGACAGGCTTCAGTGCCACAACTGTGAGGTTGTGGACATTTGCTCGTGGAGATCTGGGATGGGCCAAGTACACCCTTTCCATGCTTGACACAGGTTAGCAGGAGCATACAGTCCAAGGCTTCTCAGGGAGTTGCAGGGGGCAAAGACTCAGAACTTAAGCAGTCAAATAACAGACACAATAATTCACTGCCCAGCCCAGTGGTAGCCTTACTACAAAACCAGTATTTTAATATCACAGCAAAACAAAGTACTACGCATATTAATGGTGGTTCTCCTACAGGGTTCCACAGTCACGCCTACAATTGTTAGTGAATCTCCACACCATTTACAGTGACCTATTCAAACTCTAAGGATGCCCCGTTCATCTTTGGTGACTTTGCAGAGATACTAGGTTGTAGGCAAATATTAGGCACGTCTGCATTCACTCAGCAATAACCATGTCTGGTAACACATAAGTAGGCTCATGTAGTCCTTGAGCTAAAGAGTTCACACTCGCAATCGTTAAGTATCTTTGTGCGATCAAGACACAGTTTCTTCATCTTTTCATCTCAAGCCTCCCCTTTGTTTCAGCAGCAACCTGGGTTGATTTGGCGAGGGATGCTGCACTTAACTAAGTTGCACTGTTGTCATCTAGGATGGTGGTTTTGCCCTTTGCTCATGCCACTGGAAATGAACAGCGCAGCAGGCCTGGTTAGCATATGCCAATCTTTAGCAGTTGCAGCCTCCAGTGGTAGGTTATCTCCTATGATGGTGATGTTGATGGCAGTGTTGTGCCATACATTGAGGAAGTGGCAGAACAAGTCTCTCTAGATCATCGAGCAGGGGGTGCAGGACAGCATGCTTTTGAGCAGACTTATAGCAATTCACACAGTTTACCACACGAACAGCAGAGGAGGACCAAGTGAACCTTTACTACATTGGGATGTCAGTCATCTGTTCTGGCTGTTCCTCATATCGGAAGTGCAACTGGTCATCTCCTCCAAGACAGTCTCCCCTCCTACCTGGGCCAGGCACTCTCCTTCCCTCTGCGAATAAACAGGCAAGCATGCTTCTAGGCTTTAGAAAGACCCACAGCTTCTCTAGTAAGACGTGCAGACTTCAGCTGATGTTCCCTCACCTCTTTCATGCAAGACAACAGTCCTAGTTTCACAGCTCTCTGCAAATAACTTCCTTCCGTGATGAAGAAGAACTTGGAACTGAAACAAACTGGGATAGTTTGCGTCCCACTTTTGCACTCACTTTCCAGATACAGGATGTCTAAAGACCTGGAAATGGGTTCATGTGGCTGCTTTTCAAATAGTAACTACAACAGAATCTGGTGGTCTCTGAAACGGGAGCAAAAACCAAGTTATCACGACACACAAGAGTACAAACACCCAGCGAGTATCCAATGTGTAATGAAACAAGATATATCCATATATATGCAGGGAAAAAGACCATCGCGAAATAATCGGATTTCCATCAACTACCAAGAGAGGTCAGTGTCATCACTTGGATTTCCTTCCTTCCTACCACAACACCTCTTGATCATAGAGAAAAGTCATGTGGTTCGGATTTCAACCAGGCCACAGAAATCACAACAGGAGGGAGTAGAAAAAAGAGAGAGACCACTTAGGTCACCTGCTTCTAGATTTCAGACAGTGGATATCGATTACTTGGGTGATGGATTTGTCATTGCAGTGCATGTGAGTTAGATTAAAAAGGATTCGGGAGAGAAAAACTACCTTTAATACAAAATATCTCTACAAATTCTATTAAAATAGTGCAGAAGCAGCTTTCAACAAATAGTCCACTTCACAATATGGTCAACGAGTTTCAGCCTTCCAGGCCACTTTCCCAGGCTTTCTTCAGGACCTAGACAATAGATTGCTACTGCATTCTTAAATTAGTGAAACGTGCTCATAGTTATCATCAAATACAATCTTTTACATGATAATACCTCTATAAAAGCGGACTGTTCTTCACATCTGTAAAAGATAAGCACACAAATCTGTGTTGTGAAATAATAAAACAGTTTTAAATGCTCACCACAACTTATTCATCATAAACAGATGATCATTACTGGCTATATATATTCCAATAAATTCTGTTTATTACACCGCTGTATCACTAACCGGTCCTGTCTTGTATGAGATACGAACCTCACCTCACCCAGTAACAACTCAGGTATGGGAGACCCCGCCCTGTAAGGAGAGTGAAATCACTATTGAGAGTAGCACAAGACATACCTCAATTCACTTTATCTGCCCCTCCGTGAGTGTACCATGTTTTGTAATCTTCTACTCAATAGTGGACACCTTTTTCAAGAGAACACAAATGAAAACACACTTCTAAATAATAGAATCTCAATGTAGCTGTTCATTTACAGAAAACGCTATTTTATCAATGCAGTCTCAACTGCAGGAACTCTATAGATCATGTGTACACCTATATTGCTGGTCAACTGTAGGGTTCGCCTTAGTTGTATGTGTCATCTCAAAACTAACAACAGAATATCATCAATGTAATGCTAAGACTTTCATGAGTTTGCACATATGATACAATTTCAATCTGTGCACCTAGAAGAGGAGCTTCCCTCTTAGATGTTTATAAACCTACATATCTTACCTGCATAGTCATGCCTGTATCGTATGATTTTATCTGCAGGGTAAGCCCCTGCTTTTCAAATGTCATTCAAATGTAATTTCCCGGATGCAGTGCTGACACAGCCTTTATGCAAGGTGATGTCCCACACAGCAGGTATTGGTGATGATGGATCAAAGCAGGAGTATCTCAAGACACAGAAAAACTGAAGTGTGAAGACCTACACATGGTTATCTTCAGCCTTCCTGACCTAGCAATCAGGGAAAGGCACAATGGCAGGCTTTGCATTGAATCTTCCTCACCCTCCACAGCAGAATATACTAGCTCACCCCTCTCCTCTCCCGATCATCCACCAAAGGACAGTGCTGAGGAAGGACAAATCAGAAAAACCCTACAAAAGATCGTAGAATTTCTAAGAGTAGCCCAGTCTCCAGCCTCTCTCATGTTAGTATCAGGTTTTCCATCCTCCAGCTTCAGGAATGCAGGCGATACATGTCCACTGTCTGGGGCAGAGTAGCCTGTTCTCCATCTTGTGCCATATTAACTACAGGCAATCACAAATGGATCCCATTATTCCCCGGAATAGAAAAAGCTCTGCTCAGGGCTATTAATCCACAAACATGGATATGCTGCCAACACCGCTTTATATCAGTAACCCAGGACATGAACAGTAGTCGCTTGTCAGAAAAGAGTACATGCTTGGTGTATACCTCAAGGTTACAGAACAGGTTCTGGACCTCAGATTTGCCATGGACAGGCTTAGGCCTCAGTGCACACTCTAGATTAACATGACAGCTGAGGCAACAGAAAGTCAGGATACCAGTTTAACATATAGACACGTAACTTGGGGCAAGGCCACACACCGTTTTCTATGCAGTGGAGATTTCCAGCCTAACAGTTTCTGTTTAAAATATTTTAGATTAAAATGCTTACCAGCAGCGGCTGCTGTCAATAAAGAGTGGCGGGGCAGCATGGGGGGGTTATAATTTTTAAAAAGCACTTGCCGGCCACTGCCAAACGCCACATCAGTGCTCCTTCACAGCTTCTTGGTTTCTGCACAGACTCCCTACCCCTAAGCGGGCTGGTCTGCGCTCGCTCAGGTACAGGGAGTCTGTGCCTTTTCTCCACCTGGCTGTCCAACACAGCTGTGTTGGAGAAATCTAAGTGCACATGTCAATTTGGCCGTCCTACGACCGCCGGACAAACCTACATGCACACTTACAGTGTCCACCACTTCTCCTCCCTTCTGCTCTCCATTGAGGATGGAACTGCCCTAACCTCAGCAGACTTGGCGGACTTGGCTCACAGTGAAATATAAAATGATAATAAAATTGTTTTATCATCATTTTTCTTATGCTAGCTCTCACCTGTGGGGCGACTCTCCTCCGCCAATACAGAGAGAGGAGACGCTGCCTATGTATTAAAATGAATGTCATTTTTTAAAGATTATAGGTGTCTGTTAGCTGAAATGTTACCGTCCAAAATTGTAGTGAGGAATATATGACCCATGTTTGGCACATAAAAAGTTTGCAAACAGGCTCACTATTCATCATAGAAACTAAAGCAGCTTTAATTTAATTCCAAAAAGCTTATGCAACAAAGTATTAACGTTTACTTCTGAACATATGAATGTTTCAATCACGAAAGCTTTTTTCAAGCATGAAACGTAACAGCAAGTAAAGTGATACGGTAGCGAACTGTGAAAAAAGTTGTAAAGTGCAGCTATTTTTTGAAAAACACCTGTGAAACGTCTCTATAGGATTTAGTATTGTCATCTCCCCAGTATTTTACAATTTGGATGCTATTTTTTTATATTCTGTCTGGTAAATAAATTGTAGAAAATCAAAGACAGTAATTCTTATGTTTGAAATGTTAAGTCAAAATAAAAAAAAATGAAATATGTCATGTTCAAGCACAGGCTCCATTTATTTTACCTCCTGGTGAAACTTCTTTTGTCTCTTTGGGGTATTCTTTTCTACCCTTCCTACGTATCACACGTGATGGCGTCAGAAGCAACACTACCAGGGACAGGCGTCATTTTTAGGTCTTGCCTGAGCCAGCGCATGCGCTAGCCTGGCGAGACATTTAGTGAGTGGGCTTTAGAAATCCGACCACAAGCTTTTGCTTGTAGCCTAAAGCTTGCGGGTATGCGCAAGGGCATGCGCGCAGCCGCCATCTGGCTTTCCTCGCGGCACACTCCCAAGCGCCTCGCTCCGCCCCTCCACCACCACAGTGCGCGTATCGCGTTTCCTTCCCTTTCTCCTCGCCGTTTTTGCTCCTCCTTTTCTCCATGCCGCGTTTGCTCTTCACCTTTCCTCTCTCTTTAACCTTCCTTTATTCAAGCTTGTGAGCAGTAGTACAGGTCACATTGCTATGTCTCTTGGAGTTTGAGCTTTTATTTATTTTATTTATTTATTTATTTAGGAAGTTTTATATAGTGCTGCTGGACCCAAGAGTATCAGAGCGCTTTACAAGGTAGGTAAACATATTAAGAAATAATCAACAATTTACAAATGTGCAGAAAAAATTCACAGAAAGGTAAAACATTGAGTTAAATGCTAAAGGGGGGCAGAGAAACAATCGGATATTAAGAGGGATAAAGAGGGAGTTGACATTAGGGAGAGAAGGGGGTGTAGAGAAGGGGAGTGAGAGAATGGAAGGAGGGAGAGGGGGTGGGTAAAAAGTGAATCATAGTGGGCAGTAATAAGCGGGGTCGGAGTCAAAAACATTAGGAACCCAAGTGTTTGATGAGGAGAAGTGCTTTGAGTCTTTTTTTGAAGAGAGGGTAAGAGGGGTTGCATCGAAGGTCTTTGGGAAGAGAATTCCAAATCGTCGGAGCAGTACCAGAGAATGCACGAGATTGGGTCTTTTTACGTTTTAGTTTAGGAGGGATCAGCATAAGGGAGTTAGTACTCCTCAAGGACCTAGAGCATCCTGCTTTTTGAAGTTTGCTTGAAAGGTAAGGAGGGGTGTTTTGGTGAAGAGCTTTGTGCGTGATACAGGCAATCTTATATGTGGATCGTCCTTCAACTGGAAGCCAGTTTAGGTTTTTGAGGACAGGGGAGATATGGTCAAATTTTCTACAGTCAGAAATAAGTCTGGAGGCAAGGTTGAGAACAGATTTGATCGGTGTAAGGTGGACTTTAGGGGTTCCAGCTAGTGTGGCATTCCCGTAGTCAATCTTGGAAAGGACAAGTGATTGTATAACGATTTTGAAGTCACCAGCTGGGATAAAAGGTTTCATTTTTTTGAGGTGGTGAAGGGTAAAAAGAGCGCTTTTGGCTGCATTTTTAATGTGGGGGATGAGATTAAGATTTTGGTCAATGCTGATGCCAAGAGATTTGACAGAATTAGAGGTGGAGAGGGTGCAATTAAGTGCTTTGATATCATTAATCCAGAGTTGAATGGGAAGGCGGTTATTTTTGGGAGTGAACAGGATGATTTCTGTTTTTTTAGGATTAAGTTTAAGATGGTTGAGATGGAACCAGGTTTGTACTTTCATCAGAGTGTCATTGAGGTGATGGATGTCTTGGTGGGATTTAATCTTGTAGTAAAGTTGAGTATCATCGGCATAGAGGTGATAACTGATTTTGGCTTGTTTGAGAATGAGGGTGAGTGGTTCCATGAAAAGATTGAAAAGTGTTGGGAAAAGGATCGATCCTTGGGGTACACCGAGTGATATAGGTTGAGGTTTGGAGAAGCAGTGACCAAGCTTAATTTGTTGAGATCTATTTTGGAGGAACGAGGAGAACCATTTAAGTACAGTGCCTTCAATTCCAAAGCGATCTTTGAGGGTATTAAGAAGGGTGGGATGGTAGACAGTATCAAATGCAGCCGAGAGATCAAGGAGGATTAGTAGAGAGGATTCACCTTTGTCAAGAGAGCGATGAATGTCGTCAGTAATATTGAGCATACCAGTTTCGGTACTGCATCCCTTTCTAAAGCCAGATTGGAAAATGTCGAGGAGATTGAAGGAGCTGATATGGTTATCTAATTGGTGTAGGACACATTTTTCAAGTGCTTTAGAGAGGAAGGGGAGGTTAGAGATAGGGTGGAGATTGTTAAGGTTATTAGGGTCAGCTGAGGGGTTTTTAAGAATGGGGGAGATTTGCCCTAGCTGAAGGGAGTCAGGAACACAGCCAGTGGAAAATGAGGAGTTGATGATGTCGGTCCAAATTGGGGCTATGATCAATTTAAGATCTGGAACTAAATGGGAGGGTAGAGGGTCTTTGGAGTGTGAGAATGGTTTGAGTTTAGAAATGATGTTTAATGATAATAGTTTGAGAAATTGGACTAAATTCACTCCATGAAGCCTTGCTTTTCAAAAGGTGCCCTGACCGAGATGAATCGAGATGGGGGAGGGCAGGGCTGGGTTGGGAGGGGTCAAGATGTGGTGGAGGGGAGGGTGAGAGTGAGTTAGGAATATTAGGGAGGATGCATTGGTTTAGGGGGTTGGCGAGAGAGAGGGGGGAAGAGAAGGATAGTTCGATGTTGTTGATTTTATTCTTAAAGAAGCTGGCGATTTCTTCGCATCTATCTACAGAGGCTGCTAAGTTTGGAGGGCCGGAGGTAGTTTGTTTTTTAACGATATTAAAGAGTTCTCTGGGGCGGTTTCTAGCCTGGTCAAGTTGAGACTGGAGAAAGGAGGCCTTTTCGTTGAAGATATGTTTTTTGTATTGGGCTCTAGTAGTTCTTAGGAGAGCCAGGTTATCAGAGGTGGGATGGCTCCTCCAGGCACGTTCAGAATGTCTGAGGGTCCGTCTTTCATAGTTAAGTTCGGCATTGAACCAGGACTTGGGAGGGATGTGTTTTTGTTTTTTAAGTTTGATTGGGGCAATTAGGTCGAGGGCATCACAAATGGAATTATTGTAATGGTCAGTAAGGTCGTTAGTGTTGAGGGAGGGAGGGAGGAGAAGTAAGTGATTCTTGATAGTAGATTCCAGTTCGCCAGGTGGAATGAGGTGAAGGCTGCGAGTAGGTTTCATAGGTAAAGTGATCACAGTAGAGGGGCGAGTGGAAGGGCAATTCAGGGTGAAGAGGTTAAGGTGGTGATCAGACCAGTCTACAGGGAGTATATTGGAGAGAGAGGCCAGATCTTTACTCGTCAAAATCGCATCAAGGGTGGCACCTTTAGAGTGGGTAGGAGTATGGCAAAGTTGGGTCAGGTCAGTGATGTCTAGAGCTTCATTAAATAGAATGACAGCAGGGTCATCAATTTTGTTCCAGTGAATATTGTAATCGCCGAGGAAAAGATTTTTGGAATGGGAGAGAGATGCTTGAATGATAAGCTCAGTCATTTCTTCAGTAAAAGGGAGGCAATTTCCCGGGGGTAAATAGTGTGTAGCCGAGTTGCGGGGAAGCCAGGACGTGTGAGGTCAGCGCAAAGGTATTCAAAGGAAGTGGGGTCTTGGAGCTGAACAAGTGAGATGTCAAGTTCATCTTTAAATATAAGAGCCAGGCCTCCTCCTATTTGATCGATCCTATCTTTCTTAGTGATAGAGTAGCCTGGAGGAATAAGCAGGTCAAGGATAGGGGTGGAGTGGGCTTTCAGCCAGGTTTCAGTAAGGAATGCGATGTCAATGTTTTCGTTCAGAATGGTTTCAGCAATCTCAGTTGCGTGGCAGGAGGCGGATCTGCAGTTTATCAACATACAGCAAAGGGGAGAGGGGATAGGTAATGGGGTGGGGGGGCGGGGGGATAGGTTTAAGTAGTTGGGGGGGTCTAGGAGAGGTCAGAAGAGGGGGGGTCTGTTTGTTCCTAAGAGAACTGGGATAGTGGATTGACTAGTAGGGGGTACTAGTAGGGGGGATAGTGGATGAGGCAGAGGCGGGAGACACAGTTCTGAGTAGTTGGGGGGGCAAGGAGAGGTTAGAAGCGCGGGGAGTGTGTTCGTTCCTACGAGAACTGGAATAGTGGATTGACTGGTAGGGGGGATAGTGGATGAGGCAGAGGCGGGAGATATACGGGGGTTCGTAGACAAGTTAGCTATCGAGGTAATAGAGCAAATATCACTTTGAGGAGGGGAGATCATATTGGTCTTGCCAGGTGGGGTGCTTAAGGAGGGTTCAATGTGTTTAGATCTGATAGTGTGGTTACCAGGGAGGGGGCGAGTGTGGGTATTGGTGATATGAGTAGGAGGTCTATAGGAGGGTGGGTTGAGATGAGTGTCAATGAGCGACGGTAGGGTGTGTTGTGAGGCGGTCGATGTGTGGACAAGATCTGAGGAGAGGGATTTAACAAAGACTGAGATATCGTTTCTGAGAGAGGAGAGTTCTGAAACGAGGGACGAAAGGAGAAGTTCGATCTTAAGGAGTAATTGAGTAGGGATTGATGGGAAAAGTGTATCAGTAGTTGTCTGGAGGTTGTTAAGGTAAGGGTTATCGAGGGGTGGAATGTTCAGGGGTGGAGCGGGGGAAATCCCGGAGGAGGGTTGAGGGGGAATTGAAAAGGGGGGGCAGATCAATTTTGGGGGTAGTGGGTATACAGGATGTAGCCTTAAGAGTGGCATTCAATTTAGGGGAACATAAAATAGAATGAGAGGGAGCGACAGTAGGGGTTGGCGTGTCTGGTGTATTGTGGGGGGCTGTAGGGGAGGTGAGGCGGATGGTTAATCGAGGTGGAGTGGAAGTAAGAGGGAGGGAGGAGAATAGAAGAGGGAAAGATATTAGAATGTGGGATATAAGGGGGTAATTAGGGGGAGGCAGGGGGCATCACTGGGACGTTGTATGGGGTGGAGGGAAGGGGGAATTGTTCAGGAGGAGATCAACAGGAAGGGAGCATGTATCCGACCCTAGGGAATTCAGGGTTAAAGAAGTAGCCTGAGTAGGCGTGGTGGCATCAGGGGAGTTGTGCAGTTTGGAGGAGTCAATAGGTGGGGAGGGAGAGTCATGGGTGGACTGGGAGACATTAAAGGGTTGGGAGACATTAGGGGACAGGGAGAGAAGGGTGTTGAAACAAGTTATAAAGTTGAGAGCGAGGGAGGTAAGTAGAGATTGAGAGCAATCAACTTGATTGGGGAAGAGGAGTGTGAGATGGTGAGAGGGGATAAAGGTGGAAGGGGGTGAGGGAAATCAGTGTAAGTAAGGGAGAAGGGGTCAGGGGATGTTAAATGCTGTTGTTGGGTAGGGGTAACGATGTGGGGTGTACAAGATGGGGTGGGTAGGTTATGGAGAGGAGATAGGGGGGTAGGGGAGATGATGGAGGGTGAAGAAGGAGCTGAGGGATGGAGTAGTTCCGAGGGAGGGGACAGGGGGAAAGGGTTAAGTAGGAAGGAGTTGTATTTAAGGGCTCAGGAGGAGAGATGGAAGGATTGAGGAATTGTGAGAGGGATTGGGAAAGTGAGCTGAAGTAGGATTCAAAGATGTGGAGGTGATTTTCAGATGCCTGGATGAGAATGTTTCCAGATTTGAAGATGGAGATGTCAATTTCGCCCGGAAAGGAAGGGGAGGGAGTGGTGGAGAGTTTCAGACCATATGGGATATTGCGGGAATTCGTGATAGGGAGGTGACGGGGGAATAAGCTTTTCCATTTCGAAGTGCGTTTGGTGAAGAAGATGTAGTTGGTGATAATGGAGGAGTTAAGGCTGTTATGGTGATCAGCAAATAAGGTTTCAGGGTGGAGACAGAGAAGTTTATGCTTGAAGTTCTTCTTACCATGTTTGGAAAGATGGGAGGGATAGAGGATAGACCAAGAGTTAGGGCCTAGTTTCGAAATGTGTGAAGCTGAGATAGTGGGTGGAAGTGAGCGCGGAGGCACGATTAGGGGTATAGGGAGAGAACGTAGGAGCAAGACAGGTTAGATCGTACAAACCTACTAACCAAAACTATAAAAGGTGGAATGAGGGGGGGTTGTAAGAGTTAAGTAAAAGCAGGTTCAAATAGTGAGGGACATGGGTGAGGTCAGACAGAGGGACACTTTGTGGAGGGGTAGAGTAAACAAAACTAATATACAAGGCAATCTCACAAATGGGCAGCCAAGGAATAGGAGAAGGAGGAGGGCAGAGGGAGAATATAGTTACGTTTAGACAATGCAGAAATAGCAGAAAATGTGATAATTAAAACGCATAAAAGCTAGTAACATTTAGACAATGTAGAAATAGCGGAAAATGTGATAATTAAAACGGATATAAGCTTAAAACCTAAGATACAACATATAAAATTAGAACATATAAAATGAAAAAGGGATTTATCGTACATTAAATACAAAAAGCTAAAATGTAAACAAGAAGAATATAAAACAAATAAATTAGTACAGAGCCGCGAAGATAGAGCAATATGGGATAAGAAAGAAAAATCAATCAACATGTATAAACAATCAAACAGCATGTAAAAACACTTAAATCCCCATGATATAACAAGATAATAAAAAATTAATAATGCACAACAAAAAGAGGGAGGATATAAATATGTACAACCAATACGTAAAGACAGAAACTAAAGATATCGATTAGAAGGGAAGAGTCGAATGGAGCACAATGAGAGGGGTGGAAAGTTTAAGGAAGAAAGCAAGCGCAAGAAAAATGTAGGGTGAGTATGGTGAGTCCTTTCTTAGGGATTATTAATCAGCAAGGTAGGGCAACAACAACAAAATACAAAAGGCAAAATGGAGGTCTAATACACAAACATTGCTAGTGACTATAAGAGACAAAAAGGTCACCATAAGCTTGAGACAGTAGACAAGCAGGGAGGAGAGACAAATAAAATTGAAAGTAGCTTCCAGGTAGGTTTTGGTGAAGATAGTAAGTAGGATTCGTGATGGGCAGTAATAAATATCATACAACACATCAGGTAAAATAATCTTGGGAGTATGTAGCTCATGTATTAAAAAACGTCCTGTAATATTACCAGCTAAAAGGAAACACAGATTAGACAAGCAGCTATAAATAGGAGGTTAGGTAAAAAGTCACCAAATGAGGTAGATCGATTTGGGAGCACGTAGCGTATTAGGTTAAATGTATCTAATAGCTCAACAATGTCAAATACAGAGATATACTCACAATGCTAGGTACAGATTACAATTACAAGTGACTAAAAGATTCGGGCGTAACGCTAAGGAAACTCGTAGGGAACAGGACATTTAAGTTTTAAACTTACGTAGGATAGTGAATAACAGTACATATAATAGAGGGTATCAAGATGCATACAATTACTGTTATATAATGATTTTGAGGAGCAGTTCAATAAAAATAAGATATGATTATTCTATCACAGATGACCTTCATGTAGTCGATTGGAAGCCTTCTCTCGTTTCAATGCAATCGGTCAGAGCCTGCTCACAGTCAGCCACCCTTTGCTGCTGTTGCTACCTAGTCACTGTTGCCCTCCGCGTGTCCTATGTCTCGCTGCTCAGCGGTGTGGGCGCAGGGAGTTACAGGGGTGTGTCGCTGGTGTGTATGGTACTGCTATGTTGGCTTCTCCACCCGCTTGTTGATCGTTGGTCTCAGTGCCATTTTGGGCTGCGGTGGTTTAGCTTTCACTTTCTCTTTTTTGTAGCGGAACGCTGACCCTCCCAGGGCGCTCTCTTCATGCTAACCCATGCTGCTTCACATTCAAAATCCCTTGGTCTGGATCACCTTACCACTCATGCAAACGTTAGGTGATTTACCAGTTGGAGTCGGGGTTGCCGGCAGCCTTTAAAAGAATTCCAGTTACTTTTGATATGCCACAGGTCTTACTATACAATGTTCTGTCTTGAAAAGGGTTCAACACCTCCACAAACCCCTTCTCTGATATCCAGGAACTATCTTTAGGGGCCAGGAACTGTAATTTCTAAAGTCTGGGCCTCCTACAACGCTCCTGTGCTCTTCGTACGATTACCGGCAAGGCCCTACTAACTCTCACGCATTCCGCATGAGTCGCGTACACCTTCGGTAATGTTTTTTTTTTATATTTCTTTTTATTAAAAGTAAACAAAGAAAACAGCAAGGTATCAGTAAATTACACAAAGCAAATAGACTGTACAAGGGCGGACCATCAGTACATAAGCAACAGTATAACAAGCATTGTAAATGCAATAGGTCTCGGATTTATTTGAGTTAGAGCTAATGGCATTGTAAATGGCAATGTCTTTTAGCCATGTATTATGGAGTGTATGCATGTGGTGTGTAATGGAATTATGTGGTTTGGATTGGAATTGTTCACCCTGCAGGCTCACACACTGTTCACCCGGCACGCTCACACACTGTTCACCCTGCACGCTCACACACTGTTCACCCTGCACGCTCACACACTCTCTGCACTCACCACTCTGCACTCACCACTCTGCACTCACCACTCACTACTCTGCACTCACTACTCGCACTCACTACTCACTACTCTGCACTCACTACTCACTACTCTGCACTCACTACTCACTACTCTGCACTCACTACTCTGCACTCACTACTCTGCACTCACTACTCTGCACTCACTACTCTGCACTCACTACTCACTACTCTGCACTCACTACTCACTACTCTGCACTCACTACTCTGCACTCACTACTCACTACTCTGCACTCACTACTCACTACTCTGCACTCATTACTCTGCACTCACTACTCTTCACTCACTACTCACTACTCTGCACTCACTACTCTGCACTCACTACTCACTACTCTGCACTCACTACTCACTACTCTGCACTCACTACTCTGCACTCACTACTCACTACTCTGCACTCACTACTCTGCACTCACTGCTCTGCACTCACTACTCACTACTCTGCACTCACTACTCACTACTCTGCACTCACTACTCTGCACTCACTACTCACTACTCTGCACTCACTACTCTGCACTCACTACTCACTACTCTGCACTCACTACTCTGCACTCACTACTCACTACTCTGCACTCACTACTCACTACTCTGCACTCACTACTCTGCACTCACTACTCACTACTCTGCACTCACTACTCTGCACTTGCTACTCTGCACTCACTACTCTGCACTCACTACTCTGCACTCACTACTCACAACTCTGCACTCACTACTCACTACTCTGCACTCACTACTCTGCACTCACTACTCTGCACTCACTACTCACTACTCTGCACTCACTACTCACTACTCTGCACTCACTACTCTGCACTCACTACTCTGCACTCAGTACTCACTACTCTGCACTCACTACTCTGCACTCACTACTCTGCACTCTACTCACTACTCTGCACTCACTACTCTGCACTCACTACTCTGCACTCACAACTCTGCACTCACAACTCTGCACTCACAACTCTGCACTCACTACTCACTACTCTGCACTCACTACTCTGCACTCACTACTCACTACTCTGCACTCACTACTCTGCACTCACTACTCTGCACTCACTACTCACTACTCTGCACTCACTACTCACTACTCTGCACTCACTACTCTGCACTCACTACTCTGCAATCACTACTCTGCACTCACTACTCACTACTCTGCACTCACTACTCACTACTCTGCACTCACTACTCTGCACTCGCTACTCTGCACTCGCTACTCTGCACTCACTACTCTGCACTCACTACTCTGCACTCACTACTCTGCACTCACTACTCTGCACTCACTACTCTGCACTCACTACTCTGCACTCACTTCTCACTACTCTGCACTCACTACTCTGCACTCACTACTCTGCACTCACTACTCACTACTCTGCACTCACTACTCTGCACTCACTACTCAGTACTCTGCACTCACTACTCACTACTCTGCACTCACTACTCTGCACTCACTACTCACTACTCTGCACGCACTACTCACTACTCTGCACTCGCTACTCACTACTCTGCACTCACTACTCTGCACTCACTACTCTGCACTCACTACTCTGCACTCACTACTCTGCACTCACTACTCACTACTCTGCACTCACTACTCACTACTCTGCACTCACTACTCACTACTCTGCAATCACTACTCTGCACTCACTACTCACTACTCTGCACTCACTACTCACTACTCTGCACTCACAACCCTGCACTCTCTACTCTGCACTCACTACTCTGCACTCACTACTCTGCACTCACTACTCACTACTCTGCACTCACTACTCTGCACTCACTACTCTGCACTCACTACTCACTACTCTGCACTCACTACTCACTACTCTGCACTCACTATTCACTATTCTGCACTCACTACTCACTACTCTGCACTCACTACTCTCACTACTCTGCACTCACTACTCACTACTCTGCACTCACTACTCACTACTCTGCACTCACTACTCACTACTCTGCACTCACTACTCTGCACTCACTACTCTGCACTCACTACTCTGCACTCACTGCTCTGCACTCACTACTCTGCACTCACTACTCTGCACTCACTACTCACTACTCTGCACTCACTACTCACTATTCTGCACTCACTACTCTCACTACTCTGCACTCACTACTCTCACTACTCTGCACTCACTACTCTGCACTCACTACTCACTACTCTGCACTCACTACTCACTACTCGGCACTCACTACTCACTACTCTGCACTCACTACTCACTAGTGTGCACTCACTACTCTGCACTCGCTACTCTGCACTCACTACTCTGCACTCACTACTCACAACTCTGCACTCACTACTCACTACTCTGCACTCACTACTCTGCACTCACTACTCTGCACTCACTACTCACTACTCTGCACTCACTACTCACTACTCTGCACTCACTACTCTGCACTCAGCACTCACTACTCTGCACTCACTACTCGGCACTCACAAATCTGCACTCACAACTCTGCACTCACAACTCTGCACTCACTACTCACTACTCTGCACTCACTACTCTGCACTCACTACTCACTACTCTGCACTCACTACTCTGCACTCACTACTCACTACTCTGCACTCACTACTCTGCAATCACTACTCACTACTCTGCACTCACTACTCTGCAATCACTACTCTGCACTCACTACTCACTACTCTGCACTCACTACTCACTACTCTGCACTCACTACTCTGCACTCGCTACTCTGCACTCACTACTCACTACTCTGCACTCACTACTCTGCACTCACTACTCACGACTCTGCACTCACTACTCTGCACTCACTACTCACTACTCTGCACTCACTACTCACTACTCTGCACTCACTACTCTGCACTCACTACTCTGCACTCACTACTCACTACTCTGCACTCACTACTCACTACTCTGCACTCACTACTCTGCACTCACTACTCTGCACTCACTACTCTGCACTCACTACTCTGCACTCACTACTCACTACTCTGCACTCACTACTCACTAGTGTGCACTCACTACTCTGCACTCGCTACTCTGCACTCACTACTCTGCACTCACTACTCTGCACTCACTACTCACAACTCTGCACTCACTACTCACTACTCTGCACTCACTACTCTGCACTCACTACTCTGCACTCACTACTCACTACTCTGCACTCACTACTCACTACTCTGCACTCACTACTCTGCACTCAGCACTCACTACTCTGCACTCACTACTCGGCACTCACAAATCTGCACTCACAACTCTGCACTCACAACTCTGCACTCACTACTCACTACTCTGCACTCACTACTCTGCACTCACTACTCACTACTCTGCACTCACTACTCTGCACTCACTACTCACTACTCTGCACTCACTACTCTGCAATCACTACTCACTACTCTGCACTCACTACTCTGCAATCACTACTCTGCACTCACTACTCACTACTCTGCACTCACTACTCACTACTCTGCACTCACTACTCTGCACTCGCTACTCTGCACTCACTACTCACTACTCTGCACTCACTACTCTGCACTCACTACTCACGACTCTGCACTCACTACTCTGCACTCACTACTCACTACTCTGCACTCACTACTCACTACTCTGCACTCACTACTCTGCACTCACTACTCTGCACTCACTACTCACTACTCTGCACTCACTACTCACTACTCTGCACTCACTACTCTGCACTCACTACTCTGCACTCACTACTCTGCACTCACTACTCTGCACTCACTACTCACTACTCTGCACTCACTACTCTGCACTCACTACTCAGTACTCTGCACTCACTACTCACTACTCTGCACTCACTACTCTGCACTCACTACTCTGCACTCACTACTCTGCACTCACTACTCTGCACTCACTACTCACTACTCTGCACTCACTACTCACTACTCTGCACTCACTACTCTGCACTCACTACTCTGCACTCACTACTCTGCACTCACTACTCTGCACTCACTACTCACTACTCTGCACTCACTACTCACTACTCTGCACTTACTACTCACTGCTCTGCACTCACTACTCGGCACTCACTACTCTGCACTCACTACTCTGCACTCACTACTCTGCACTCACTACTCTGCACTCATTACTCACTACTCTGCACTCACTACTCTGCACTCACTACTCTGCACTCACTACTCTGCACTCACTACTCTGCACTCACTACTCTGCACTCACTACTCTGCACTCACTACTCACTACTCTGCACTCACAACTCTGCACTCACTACTCACTACTCTGCACTCACTACTCACTACTCTGCACTCACTACTCTGCACTCACTACTCACTACTCTGCACTCACTACTCACTACTCTGCACTCACAACCCTGCACTCTGCACTCACTACTCTGCACTCACTACTCTGCACTCACTACTCACTACTCTGCACTCACTACTCACTACTCTGCACTCACTACTCTGCACTCACTACTCACTACTCTGCACTCACTACTCACTACTCTGCACTCACTATTCACTATTCTGCACTCACTACTCACTACTCTGCACTCACTACTCTCACTACTCTGCACTCACTACTCACTACTCTGCACTCACTACTCACTACTCTGCACTCACTACTCACTACTCTGCACTCACTACTCACTACTCTGCACTCACTACTCTGCACTCACTACTCACTACTCTGCACTCACTACTCTGCACTCACTACTCTGCACTCACTACTCACTACTCTGCACTCACTACTCTGCACTCACTACTCACTACTCTGCACTCACTACTCTGCACTCACTACTCTGCACTCACTACTCTGCACTCACTACTCACTACTCTGCACTCACTACTCACTACTCTGCACTCACTACTCTGCACTCACTACTCACTACTCTGCACTCACTACTCTGCACTTGCTACTCTGCACTCACTACTCTGCACTCACTACTCTGCACTCACTACTCACAACTCTGCACTCACTACTCACTACTCTGCACTCACTACTCTGCACTCACTACTCTGCACTCACTACTCACTACTCTGCACTCACTACTCACTACTCTTCACTCACTACTCTGCACTCACTACTCTGCAATCACTACTCTGCACTCACTACTCACTACTCTGCACTCACTACTCACTACTCTGCACTCACTACTCTGCACTCGCTACTCTGCACTCGCTACTCTGCACTCACTACTCTGCACTCACTACTCTGCACTCACTACTCTGCACTCACTACTCTGCACTCACTACTCTGCACTCACTACTTACTACTCTGCACTCACTACTCTGCACTCACTACTCTGCACTCACTACTCACTACTCTGCACTCACTACTCTGCACTCACTACTCAGTACTCTGCACTCACTACTCACTACTCTGCACTCACTACTCTGCACTCACTACTCTGCACTCACTACTCACTACTCTGCACGCACTACTCACTACTCTGCACTCACTACTCACTACTCTGCACTCACTACTCTGCACTCACTACTCTGCACTCACTACTCTGCACTCACTACTCTGCACTCACTACTCTGCACTCACTACTCTGCACTCACTACTCACTACTCTGCACTCACTACTCACTACTCTGCACTCACAACCCTGCACTCTCTACTCTGCACTCACTACTCTGCACTCACTACTCTGCACTCACTACTCACTACTCTGCACTCACTACTCTGCACTCACTACTCTGCACTCACTACTCACTACTCTGCACTCACTACTCACTACTCTGCACTCACTATTCACTATTCTGCACTCACTACTCACTACTCTGCACTCACTACTCTCACTACTCTGCACTCACTACTCACTACTCTGCACTCACTACTCACTACTCTGCACTCACTACTCACTACTCTGCACTCACTACTCTGCACTCACTACTCTGCACTCACTACTCTGCACTCACTGCTCTGCACTCACTACTCTGCACTCACTACTCACTACTCTGCACTCACTACTCACTATTCTGCACTCACTACTCTCACTACTCTGCACTCACTACTCTCACTACTCTGCACTCACTACTCTGCACTCACTACTCACTACTCTGCACTCACTACTCACTACTCGGCACTCACTACTCTGCACTCACTACTCACTACTCTGCACTCACTACTCTGCACTCGCTACTCTGCACTCACTACTCTGCACTCACTACTCTGCACTCACTACTCACAACTCTGCACTCACTACTCACTACTCTGCACTCACTACTCTGCACTCACTACTCTGCACTCACTACTCACTACTCTGCACTCACTACTCACTACTCTGCACTCACTACTCTGCACTCAGTACTCACTACTCTGCACTCACTACTCTGCATTCTACTCACTACTCTGCACTCACTACTCTGCACTCACTACTCTGCACTCACAAATCTGCACTCACAAATCTGCACTCACAACTCTGCACTCACAACTCTGCACTCACAACTCTGCACTCACTACTCACTACTCTGCACTCACTACTCTGCACTCACTACTCACTACTCTGCACTCACTACTCTGCACTCACTACTCTGCACTCACTACTCACTACTCTGCACTCACTACTCTGCAATCACTACTCACTACTCTGCACTCACTACTCTGCAATCACTACTCTGCACTCACTACTCACTACTCTGCACTCACTACTCACTACTCTGCACTCACTACTCTGCACTCGCTACTCTGCACTCACTACTCACTACTCTGCACTCACTACTCTGCACTCACTACTCACGACTCTGCACTCACTACTCTGCACTCACTACTCTGCACTCACTACTCACTACTCTGCACTCACTACTCACTACTCTGCACTCACTACTCTGCACTCACTACTCTGCACTCACTACTCTGCACTCACTACTCACTACTCTGCACTCACTACTCAGTACTCTGCACTCACTACTCAGCACTCACTACTCTGCACTCACTACTCTGCACTCACTACTCTGCACTCACTACTCACTACTCTGCACTCACTACTCACTACTCTGCACTCACTACTCACTACTCTGCACTCACTACTCTGCACTCACTACTCTGCACTCACTACTCTGCACTCACTACTCTGCTCTCACTACTCTGCACTCACTACTCTGCACTCACTACTCACTACTCTGCACTCACTACTCACTACTCTGCACTTACTACTCACTGCTCTGCACTCACTACTCGGCACTCACTACTCTGCACTCACTACTCTGCACTCACTACTCTGCACTCACTACTCTGCACTCATTACTCACTACTCTGCACTCACTACTCACTACTCTGCACTCACTACTCTGCACTCACTACTCACTACTCTGCACTCACAACTCTGCACTCACTACTCACTACTCTGCACTCACTACTCACTACTCTGCACTCACTACTCTGCACTCACTACTCACTACTCTGCACTCACTACTCACTACTCTGCACTCACAACCCTGCACTCTGCACTCACTACTCTGCACTCACTACTCACTACTCTGCACTCACTACTCACTACTCTGCACTCACTACTCTGCACTCACTACTCTGCACTCACTACTCACTACTCTGCACTCACTATTCACTATTCTGCACTCACTACTCTGCACTCACTACTCTCACTACTCTGCACTCACTACTCACTACTCTGCACTCACTACTCACTACTCTGCACTCACTACTCACTACTCTGCACTCACTACTCACTACTCTGCACTCACTACTCTGCACTCACTACTCACTACTCTGCACTCACTACTCTGCACTCACTACTCTGCACTCACTACTCACTACTCTGCACTCACTACTCACTACTCTGCACTCACTACTCACTACTCTGCACTCACTACTCTGCACTCACTAATCACTGCTCTGCACTCACTACTCACTACTCTGCACTCACTACTCACTACTCTGCACTCACTACTCTGCACTCGCTACTCTGCACTCGCTACTCTGCACTCGCTACTCTGCACTCACTACTCTGCACTCTGCACTCACCACTCTGCACTCACCACTCTGCACTCACCACTCTGCACTCACCACTCTGCACTCACCACTCACCACTCTGCACTCACCACTCTGCACTCACCACTCTGCACTCACCACTCACCACTCTGCACTCACTACTCACTACTCTGAAAGCAGGCAAGGCTACTGATTAATTTTACACTGGTCACGGTTAACACTCTTTTCTAGAAGAGAATAGACACGTTTATCTTGGTGGGTTGAATTAAAAAAACACATGGTGCACCCTGGTGTCCAATAAAGAATAGGCGATCAGTAACGTGCACGCTCAGAGAGCAGACTGTACTGAATGTTCTGTGTACATTAGCAGAATCCTTCAAAGCACATCTGACATCATTCTTTGCTCCCGCCATTCCGGTACTTTACACTGCAAACACTCCCGCAAGTTCATGCAATTAGAGGACATAACATTCTGAACAAGCACCTACTTCTCAGTGCCCTCACTGCCTTGCGAAACGTCTCGATGCCGGCCAGGAAGAGAGCAGTGATCGGCGCGCGGCGGGGACGCTGGCGCCGTGAGCGTGACGGAATCCGCGCGTGGCCAGCACTTGTCGCACCTCTCCCATTGAGAATGCTGGGCATGTGCCCAGCTCTTGTCTCCTTTTGTCGGCTTTGGAGACTGAAATGATTGCAATAGTTCTCTGCCGAGAAAGCGCTTCGCGCGTCTCTAGGCCGAGACCTAAAAAGGATATGGTTGAGGGGGGAGGGGGGAGGAAGAAGGAAAAGGAGGCATCAAATATAATATTCAGTCAAGATTAGGGGGAAAGCGGGAGATCAAGTACAACTGTTTCAGGTGGCACACATATATCTCCTCTATAGCGATTCCAGGGGGCCCAGATTTTATGCCACTTTCGGGGGCGACCCCGAGCCACATATACAGTCTTTTCCCTGAACATACACCAATCCATGTCATCCATCCAACCCTCAATAGTAGGAGGGCGCTGGGATCCCCACACTTGTGCAATATTGCGTTTAGCAATCATTGTTCCCAAGGTCACCCATTGAGTTTGGGCTACATTATGATCAGTGGGCTCCCTAACATTCAACAGGCAACACCTGGCTTCAGGCAAAAGTGCAACACCCGTAACCTCCTGAAGCACCTTGTGGATCCTGCTCCAATAGTCGGCGACTTTCCCACACTCCCACATGATGTGCAGAAACGTCCGCCTACACAGACCCTCCTCCGAAAAACCCATCTGAACCAAACGGGGACCCGTGACATACACTCTATGTAGTATTTTGAGTTGGACCAATCTAAGGCGAGCTGGAATCGCAACCTCCTTTGGGGAGGAGATCGCGGACTGCCAATCCTCATCATCAAGTTCAAGGCCGTCACGGGTCCACTGATCTCGCAGTTGCAACAGAAGGTCTGCTCTATGGTTAATCAGTTTTTTTATACACTAGGGAGATGGTACTATCCGGTATATAACCATTCAGAACACGGTCCTCCAGCGGGGCAGCCTCAGGTATCTCCACCCCCCTAGGAAAGACCGAATCGAGCGCATGACGAATCTGAGCGTAACGGAAGTACTCCGTTCCTCCCAACCTGAACTCTGCCTGCAAGGCCACAAAGGACTTCACTTGCCCCTTAACCCAGAGATCCCCCACCCTGGAGATACCAATGAGGTCCCACCTGTCAAATCCCTTTGTGTTCCACAGTTTACCAAGCCGATCTGATCCAAAAAGCGGGGTAGCTAAGGTCAAACGATCTTTCCACCCTAACGCACTGGTGGCATCCTGCCAAACACGCACAGGTGTACGCGTCGGCCCCGTCAGAGATCTCACTACCGATTTGGAATATAATGCCCTATAATAGTTACCTCCAGGGAGCAACCACCTATCCATAGCAAAACCTGGGTTTGGCCCAGGGCAATACGTACCGTGGTTGATAGCCCCCAACTGCGACGCCCAATAGGACCGTTTGATATCGGGAAGAGCAATACCTCCATCGTACCAGGGGAGCGTCAATTTGGCGAGTGCAATCCGGGGCCTACCATCCCACAGCAGTTTCCTCTGTAGACCCTCAACTATACGGAAGTAGCTACCAGGAACCAAATCAAGGGTATTTTGCAGAGCGTACAAAAAACGAGGAAGGGACATCATCTTAACAAGCATTTACAATGCAACGGTTTCGCCTTTGCAAAAGTTAGAGCTATTGGCATTGTAAATGACAAAATTTTTATTTATGTGTTGGTTTTGAAAACAGATAAATAAATGGCATTGTCATTTACATTGCCAACAGCTTAATCTCTCGCAAATGTAAGACCTATTGTACTCTACTGGACGAGCTCATCAGACAGCAATTACTACCACACACACACCCAGAGCCACACACACACACCCACCCAGAGCCACACACCCCCCCACACACCCAGAGCCCCACACACCCACACACCCAGAGCCACACACACACCCAGAGCCACACACACACCCACACAGCTTTAAGAGGTCACTCAGAGGTCGCCAGTGAAAATTACCAGGGGCAGCCTCTGTTTTTACCTTTGCGATCCCACCTCTGATAACACTGTTAAAGGACACTTGAAGTAAGCCCGTAATGCATTCATTAGTAGAACATACCCAGAAAAGCCGGTGATGTAGCTTGGTGGATTAATGCACCCATCAGGGAGCTCTATGTGTAACCTGGAGTCTGTAGCTTAGGATTCCAGCTGTCTCCAACCATCCATTCATGCTTCATATGTTGGAGATCTAAGCATTATTAACTTGGATCTTATTAAAACACGTTCTAGCGGGCTACGGTCTACAAACCGGTGGCAGGCACAGCTGGGCACCACTCTGTGCCCCATCTGCCGTGCCACACAACTGGAGAAGCATTACAACAGGTAAGGGCGGTTCTGCTGCCTACGAGACTCCCAGTATCCATTCCAAAGGCTGCCACTTGTCCAACCCAAGATGGCGGCATCTCGAGCCTCCCACCCGCATGAAAAGGTGTTCTCAAACATCGGCCCTTCTCTGCGCTACTGAAGCTCCTCGCGGCATGAGGGAACGGCGAAACACGGAAGCACAGGCAACCAGAGGAAAACAAGAATAATTAATCCCACTTCACAGGCTGGCACAGGGCTGGGAAATGGAGGCTCAGAGGAACCGAGAGGAAAGTCTGGTATCCCAGGGGCCCGGCTGAGATACAGGTTTAGAGGATGCAAGCACTTAACAGCCCATTAAGCGGTACACACGCAGCTCACACGTCATGAAACTCCCATCGACAGATCTCACAGCAGCACAGAGAGAGATGTCCCATCCAGTAGAGGTCCTGCCCCCGAATTCACACCTCTACAGATACGTGACGTGTTATACAGATATTTCATATCCCATGGCTACTGTTGTGGAAAGACCATTTATTATACGGACCTTATCATCAGGACTCACAGTGATATAGTGACGTTTCACAAACTACTCAAACCTCACAGTGCTACAAAGAAAGGCCAACAGTTATAAATATATATCGAAACCTCATAAAAGGAACTTGTTTTATACAGAGACCCGACTCCAAGACATAGCAGTGTTTTGGTGACCGCTGCATATCCCACCCAGAGACCTCTCACTGTTAGACATAGGTCACATGCATTATAAACCCTGCCATCGTACTTCGAAGTGAAGTAGAGACACGTCACAAGGTATACATCAATCTTTGAGACCTCACAGGGCCTTGGGCAGGCCATATATAAATAGAGACAATGTACCAAGACGCCCACTGTTTGGGCGGGGTTCCTCTCCTCTCCTAGATGCAGCAGGGCTCCCTCGCATCACGGGAGCCCTGCAAACCGGCCGCCATGCTTCTTCTTTCTTCCCCCCGGGCTGCGGGGGCGGGCACTTCCGGCCGGCCGCGCTGGGATTGGCCGGCCGGCCAACCACTTCCGGGTCGCTGCGGGCAGCGCAGCGGCCCTTCTCCTTAGGTAGGCAGGCGGGGGCTGATTTTTACGGGCAAATGCAGGGGGGGCACCGGCTCTAGATCACCATCAATCGGGGCGGGAGTGGACACGGACGGCGGGAGGGGGCGGGAGTGGACACGGACGGCGGGAGGGGGCGGGAGTGGACACGGACGGCGGGAGGGGGCGGGAGGGGGCGGGAGAGGACACGGACGGCGGGAGGGGGCGGGAGAGGACACGGACGGCGGGAAACGTGCACAGGACAGCGAGGGGACAGCGCATCAGTGAAAGGGGAGGGAACGGGAAAAAACGTAACTCCGACCTGGGAAAAAATCTCGGGAACGCCCCCGAATCTGGTCCGGCCTTGACGGACAGATCTCTGTTCCAATGGCTAGCCTCCATTTATGGAGCTAGCCAATGGGACAGGGGGGCGTATTCCATTCTCCTTACTGGAAATCAAGAGATTTCTCTGGAGGCGGAGCTAAGAGCTCCGCCCTCCAGCGAAACCTAAAAAGGGCCGCACGTCCGAGTAACGAAAGTGGAAGTTTCCACCGATTCGCCACATCCCGCCTCAACCGCACCAAAGGGGGAAGCAGATTTTTCTCATACCGGATCAAGGGGTCCATTGAAATAAAAATACTGAGATATTTAAACCCTTGCTGTGCGATCTGAATAGGACAGCCACGCGGCAAAACCGGAGCATCACCACTGAGTACGTAAAGAGAGGATTTCGCACAGTTAATAATCAGGCCAGAATTCTTACCAAAGGAAATCAAAACGTCGCATAAAACTATCAGGGACTTTCTGGGGGAGGTCGGGTACAACAGGATGTCATCCGCATACAAGGAGATACGATCTTCGTGTTCTGAGGACCAATAAATACCTTTCATAGAGGGTTCCCAACGGATCCACTTAGCTAGGGGTTCAAGCGCCAGCGCAAACAAGAGGGGAGGCAGCGGGCAACCCTGACGGGTACCTCGCCCAAGACTAAACGTTGCAGAAACGCGGCCATTAACCACTATCTGAGCGAGGGGATCCGCGTAAAGAAGCCGTACCCAGCCAACAAACTCCGAATTTAGTTAGCACCGCCCATAAATACGGCCATTCCACAGTATCAAACGCCATAGTGGCGTCTAAAGACGCCAAAATGGCCGGCTCATGCAGCGTCGCCGCCCTAGCGATAACACAATGCAGCCGCCGAAGATTCAATGCCGTATTTTGGTGCGGGATAAAACCGGATTGATCCGGATGAACTAGATTGATTAGTCTATTAGCTAACAACTTAGTAAGAATTTTCGGCTCTGCATTTATCAATGAAATCGGCCGGTACGAAACACATTTATTCCGTGGCTTCCCATCTTTATGTATAACAACTATGGTAGCCAAACGCTGATCCCGGGGGAGAAACCCACTATCGCGGGACTCCATGAACATGTCCCTTAAATACGGGGCAATCCTGTTGGGCCGAAGCTTGTATAACTCAATCGGCAAACCATTGGGGCCCATTGCTTTACCCGAATGCAAGGAACGCATAGCTAACGCTATTTCATCCGCCGTGATCGCCAAGTCCATTAGATCCCTATCTTCCTCAGAAAGACTTGGAAGGGCTATATCTCGAAGCAGTAAACGAGATGTTGAAAATTAGTACGTTTTGGTGAACATTATCTGCGCCATCTTGCCTCTTCCCCTGATGCCACACTTTTGTCGTGCGCGCCCGCCATTTTTTTAAGATGCCCCGATCAGAACGAACCCTTTTGCATGCCGCTGGCCCCTGACATAGCCCTTCGCCTTCACTAAGCCTGCACGCTGACCACCCCCTGCTTGCACCTGCCTTGAGTCATAAACCCCTCTTCGGCGCTGCTCTGCCCCAGGCCCTCATCCTGTTCCCAGCGCGACACCCCCCTGCTTCCCTTTCATGATCTCCGGCCCTTAGATGCAAACCCCCTTCTTCCCCGTGTGCCCGTTTTGTCTTCCCCGTTCCCAGGCCGACACCCAGCTCTGCCGATACCATTCCTTGCCCCTCCCCGTACAATAGAAAGTTTCCCCCATCAAAGGATCCCCGGGTTGATCAAAGCCCCCACTCCATGAGATCCGATCAAACCCCCCACATTCCGTGAATCGGCGGAATATCCAGCTGCGTGATACTCATCACCTGTTGTGACTAGGGTGGGGACTTCAACTGTAAATGTGTGTGGGAACGGGCCAAAAGGGGAGTTCCGGGAATGTCTTTTCCATACATCAAAGCTTTAACATGAATGTGTAATCTACAATAAAGTCATAAAACAGTGTATAAGAGGCCAGGCCTCAGAAATGTATCCAGAGCACCTCAGAACGATACCTTCTGCCGGTTTTGTTGTGTTCTCCTCCGGAGAGAATAAAAACCTTGTTTCCTGCTTTCCAGTCTCCAGCGCCTGCCTCTTCATTGATTAAATAACTAGAGGGTCACAGAGGCAATACCGCCGGGCAAATATCGATTGTCCCCGACCCGACTCAGGTTTTAACAATTGGCGTCCCAAGCGTGGGGCCCATCAGCGACTCGTGGATCCAGTGGGAGAGGTCCCGACGACAGAGTGAACGACTGCAACGATCGGGAGAGCTCTTGCCCAATAGACCCTCGTCTGGCAGCCGATCATCCGAACTTCACTAGTTCCGAACAGACCTCTCTCGAGTGATCTACGGTCCTGACTGGGGACCATCAGGAGTGCCGTGAGAAATACGAGAAAAAGAGGACGATCGGGCGCTGGATTCGGAAGACAAGAAACTGTCCACATGGTCCGGGTAAGGTCGTGTAATCACGACAAGTTGCGAAATGATTGCTTGATTGTTTGATTGTTTAAAAATACTAGTATTGCTCTTTATTTATTTGGAGATTCACTGTCTACAAACGGAGAAACAACGGGCTCTCTCTTTGCAAGCAGTGGAGGATAGGTAGGGCAGCAGCCGTGCTTATTTTTTCTCCCCCACTCAATAATTACTTGAAACTGAACTGTTGTTCGCAAAACTATTGTTTCCTGGAGATTCCCTGTCTGCAAACAGGGAAGAGACCACCCTTTTTGCAGATAGTGAAAAGGGTAGGTAACGCAGATCTTTGCGGACCTACTCATTCTCCCCATTGTTATTTATTGGTCTTTTTTTGTTATTTTTTGATCCATGAGGTATTCACTGCCTGCAAACAACGTTGAATAGAAATATTCTGTCCAGTCTTTGCACCTAGTGATAAGATAGGCAGTGCTGACTTTTTAGTCCCTCGTTACGAGCCGTCATGTCTGTCTTCTCCCCACTGATTAATAGCCTGTTTAGCCCGGACCGTGTATTAGAGGTGGACCATATAGCTCCACTAGAAGGCACCCCTAATAAGGACATGTTCATAAACTATGGATTAGTCACCATAGCCTATAATAAATTGTGGCACAGGTATACCGAAGAGAGTCAAGACAAACAGTGGCCACTGGCAGGATCCTTTGACCTTGATAAAATAGAAACGTTAGAAATAGCCCTTCGAAATAATAAGACAACGCCAATTATGCTCGACAGTCTCGGTATGTGGCGCAGAGAGGCTATGCAACGACAGAGAAAAGACGAGGACAAACCAAGTAGAGAAATATACCGACAGGACAACCCCAGGACACCGCTACCCACAACTTACCCCCCGACACTATGCAAAAGACGACCAGACTTAGGGCCAGACCAATGCGCTTTTTGTAGGTATGTCGGACACTGGAAAGCCCAATGCCCGACTCTACTGAGCGTGAGTAAAGGCAAAGGGCCGACAGGAACGACAGACCGGCAGTACGAGAAAAAGCGCGAGACAAAGAAGAACCCGACTTACATAGACAGACCAGACAGAACCACCACGTTCGATTATGCCCGATGGCACAGATTTCGCCAGGACAATTTCAGCGGCATGCTCAAGTTCTCCTAGGTCGGGCAACGTCAAGACGGGAACCCAGCCTCGTTTCAAATTCGCAGACGGAAAGAGATAATTATGACCAATAACTGTTTTATATTCGTCTTGGGTCTTTGTATGTCGTACTTGTACTGTCCCCCGTCTGAGTTTGTGTGTATGTAATGTACAAATCTGCGTCATCCCTCTACACGTGTTTCCGTGTTACTCAACCTCTGTTAGCAGAAACTTAGCATAAAAGCAACCTGGAAAGAAAGAAATGGTAAAACAAAATCCGTAGACCATTAATGAACTTGAACTTTTAATTTAGCACAACAAACAAGGAATAATAACGGTAAACTGTAGAAAATGAAAGTCAAACAGAACATTCGCCCCCCCATTCTGGAACCTTCCAAAGTAGGGCAGGGTTACGGCTACGCCCAACCAACGGCAACCCATATAAGGCGGGCCCGGCCGCCAACTCTTGGTCAGGAAATCTTAACGTATGGGGGAGCCGGAGGAGAGGCAGGAGCCAGCAGCCCGGGCAGTTGTAGGTAGTCCCGCCACATGTCTCCTCAGCCAGCCGCAACGGGCCTGGATAGACTTAAGTAGTCCCGCCACATGTCCAGAGAAGAACGAGGCACCTCTTTCTTTTCCCTTCCGTAACAGCCGCAGCAGCTCTGGACGGCGGGATGTCCTGCACGTACCTCCACAACAATTTGTCCAAGTTGGGCTGAGAGGGAGAGGCGACGCGGACGAGCCTCTCCCACCTCCACCAATAGGAGGTCTCCCAGCCCCCGGCCCGACGCCGAACACCCCCAGTCAGGCGATGGTGCCAATACTTCCACAGCACCGAACACACCATGGTGGCACCCCAGTACTTGCGCAGCACCGAACGTGCAATGGTGGCCATATTTTCGGAACACCGAACCTGCAATGACTGCACTGATACTCGTGCCGCGCCGAATGCGCGCCACAGGTGGCCATACTCCCACAGCACTGAGCACAGGACTTGGGGAACACCGGATGTGGAGAGACCTTCATGCGGGGCGATGAAAAGGAGCGGCATGGGGTGCACCGGGAGAAGGAGACGATGCGGACGAGTCTCCCTCGCCCCCCCCCCCCCCAGGTGGGGGCATCACAGCTGCACCCCAGCTGAACGTCCCGCTTTCACACAACAGGGACCTCTTCCTTTCACTCCGAAGGATCTCTCCCACTCTTGCAAACTCGACGAGAGTGGCCCCTGTAGGGCCTCAAAATGGCGTCTGGGTCCGCTGGAAGGCGGGCCCCGGCCACTAGAGTAACTTTGACCAGCAATATAACTCGAACATTTGCCCCCTGGAGCACGAGCCCCCATCTCCGACAGCATCTCCGCAGCCTTGAAGATCCTACAAAGGTCCCCGGCGGAACCTTCGGCCTTTGCAGGCTTCCGGTAAGGGACGGCTGCCTTGATCGCCAACGAAACAAACATGACATTGCCACTCCTTCTGTTAGCATGAATTCTAGAACTGCCGAAAAGGACTCTGGTCCAAACTGCCAGTAATGGGAAACATTTCCCCCTGATGCTGCTTCCGGACTGAGCCGGCCCCGCCCAAAATGGCGCTGGTATCAATCGGAACTTACGAACACCTCGTGGTGTTCCTTCGCACTAATATAAACTTGATGTTCTGAGATTTTATATGATCCTTTGTACACTTGGCTAGAAAAGACAAGGAGAACTCACTCGACGAACAGTATGAAAGGATCCCCGTTACAAATGTTGATTACAAATGTACAATGTATTATATTTTTATAACTGATGTAAACCTCATTTATGACGCACACGTACGGTATGCATATAGGAAATCTGATTACAACTATTATGATTATGCTTCTAAATTATGAAAATAAATGCCCCCGAACCCCCAGCCAATTAATAGACGTTTTAGTTTCTTACAAATGAATGAGTAAAACTTTCCGATGTTTTTATTGCTGCAAACGACACCCCCCACTGTACGCACTTTAGCCATTGCCACGACCGGCCAACTACGACCGCACCCTCATAATCCACATGCTGAAATGATTTTGCAAAATAAAGTTTTTGAAACTACGGACGGGTATTGCATGCTTTATTTTAAAAATGTGGGATCGGTGGGAAAGTTCTTTTCTGTGCACCCTACTCTGCTCTCTCTTTAAGGTTAAAAGAAGATGGTTGCCCAGCCCTGGAGGACGGATCGGATCGACAACACGACACTCCGCCTTCAAAGTACGCGACTGACCCATGAACTCTCGCGCAGAGGAAGACCTTGACTTCCAAGGATGGGTAAAACGAACGGTGTAAATGAGGGAATGTAAAAGGAGGGTGAAATGAAATAATGTAAATGTTATAAAGTACAACGTTCCAAAGTATCAGGGAACGGAGCTGACCCAAGAACCGAAGAACCTTAGAACGCCACAGCGTTGAAAGAGGTTTAAGGATCCCGATAGTGAGATACATCCTTTGACTAGATACCTCGCACTAAGCACCTCTGGTTTCCTTTTTACGTTTCCCCGCACACGACCTATATGGACACACTACCCCCCTCGACTCCAGAAACCATATCCCCGGGGACCCTGCCCCTAGGAGGAAAGACGAGTAAGAGGTAAGTAAAGAACTTATGAATCCATGTATTTGAATATGCGCGAATGCTGTCTCCCCCACCCCCTTTTTTTCCTCCCTCTGCAGGTTACATCAGAGATTACAGCCGAGGTGTGGCGAAGATCTGAAGCCTTGCCATGTCTAATACACGAAGCGGACTAGCGCCGCAAGGTGGTGTCTAAGCACGCCTGCAAACTACTCACGTATCGAACAAACCCGAAAAATTAGCACAACCTGATAAAAAGTGATCACCCTTAAACCAGACCGGACGAATGAACCCATGTCACGTATGATGCGAAACTATGAGGGAATGTGTGTGTGTGACTGAGGCGTTGACCCAACTGGTCGAAGGACCGAGAATGCGAGAAAGTGCGACAAAATGGTACCTCCTTTCTTCTTTCCTTTTTCTCAAGGCACGTCCCCTCTACCCTGTCTAATGCTCAAACTGCATGATTACAAGATTCTAACGCAGACCCGTGAATGCCCTTTACTGTGTAATGCACTAAATAGCCTTTCTTGAATACACTGCCACCCTCTCTGTTGCACGTGTGCTATTTAGCCTGCCGTTGCTCTCTCTCTCTCTCTCTCTCTCTTTCTCTCTCTCTCTCTCTCTCTCTCTCTCTCCCTCTATTTTTGCACTCCCACTCTTCCGAGTGATTAGCCCCAAAATTGGCAGACTGCCACCCCTAGCACACCACCTAATTGGCTTCAAATACCGTCAGTATTTGCACAAAAACTTGTCTTTAATACAATCACCCTGAGGCCGCGTCATTACCTCTCCTTTTCCGCTAGAAGTCAATGAACCGAGGTTGGGCCGTAAGGGAAAGGACAGGTAAGACGACAGAGGTTCCCTAATCTGACCCGAAATAAGGGAACTACATGTCAACGGCTCCTATGGTATAAAACAAGGACCTCAGAATACGCGACCCTCCCCTCCCCGAATTGTCGCAATACCCAAACCGGAAAAATGATCACCCCTGTTACCTCCCCTGTATCAGCCGCCCAAAAACTGGAATTATGAAACTACCCCTCATTTCCGGTTGTGAGAGATGGGTCGATTTATGCCCTTACCACAAGTTTCCTATGTCCCTGGTTGTTTCCCATAAAACCCCTGTCCTTCCTAATTAAGTAATCGGGCTGTAAAAGGTTACGTAGGATCCAGAATGATGTTTTACAAGGTTAACAGACTAGTCCAAGGTAAAGAAATCATCGAAATAAACCCCGTAGTAGTTGAAAAGCAGGATGCATCGATAGAAAGGAAATGTTTAGCCATGATCGTCTCTCAGCAAAATACCTGTGTAGTACCATGTTGACGACTCACAGTACCCTTTGTAAATGTAAAACTCTAGAGAACGGCATATCTTTGCCAGGTTCGTCTCACGAAGGTGGGTCACCATCAGATGAACTGTCGTGACTGTAATAAATAATTGTAAAGGAAAGTCATAGTAAATCCAACAGGCCCGTCACCGGTCATTCATATGCCAGTTGTGAACACTAATATAACGGGCATTTTCATTCTTTGCCTGGAGCTGGGAGAGAAATAGACTTTTTGATTATCTTCATCTGCAAATTCTCTAAAGACTGTCTTTTCAAACTTGTTTAAGGGTACTGCTGTTGGAGGAGAGAAGGACCGGATGTGGGAGCACGAGGCCTGACTGCAGACTAAGGAACACCTGCGACATTAGCCAAGGCGAGACCACGACAGAAAAGAGCTGCAGGACGAGGCACTGTTTTCGACAACATGAGAAGAAAGGGTCGACCTGATGCCCCTGCTCGATGTCCAGTGTTTGTCGACAAGTCCCCGCTCTCTGAATTCGGTCACACGCCCGCCTATTTGAAGTCTCTCGTTCCCCTAGTTTGTTCCTAATTTGGCCTTGCTCCATCCCCCTTTTCCTCTGACCTACCCTATGGACTGTTTTGTACGCTCTTCTTCCATCTGAACTTTCTGACAATCACCTCAAAGGACACAGGGCGAAAAGGACCTTTCCGACCAGAAACGCGAGGAAAGGGTCGTGCCCTGCAACGCAGAACTTAGAACAGAGCTGGACTTGTAGCTCCACCGCCGGTGCTCAACAGCGCCAACGAAAGGCAACAAAGAATGATGAGAACTCGTTAAACTTCGAACATTTGACATCCCCAATCGCCGTTTCTACTAGACCTCATTTCTCTCCCAGCCGCCATTGTATTGATCATGCTCCAATCCGAACCTGATATATATGTAATAACCTGCCAGTATGAAATATACTTGCTGCTCTCGCTACAGAATCGTTTTTGTATTGCATTCCTATGACTTTCCTGCTAAACAAATTGATCAAAGTTTATCAAATAGGCTCACCTCCTAAAAACTAGAAATGTTAAAATGTATTGTTTACAACTCTTTTCATCTAGGGTTCCTACCGTTTTCTTTCTCATGCCCACCACAATAGAACCGAGTAGAAAATGAGCCAGCAAGATGTCTTGAATATGTTAAAGGGAGGACTGTTGAAAATTAGTACGTTTTGGTGAACATTATCTGCGCCATCTTGCCTCTTCCCCTGATGCCACACTTTTGTCGTGCGCGCCCGCCATTTTTTTAAGATGCCCCGATCAGAACGAACCCTTTTGCATGCCGCTGGCCCCTGACATAGCCCTTCGCCTTCACTAAGCCTGCACGCTGACCACCCCCTGCTTGCACCTGCCTTGAGTCATAAACCCCTCTTCGGCGCTGCTCTGCCCCAGGCCCTCATCCTGTTCCCAGCGCGACACCCCCCTGCTTCCCTTTCATGATCTCCGGCCCTTAGATGCAAACCCCCTTCTTCCCCGTGTGCCCGTTTTGTCTTCCCCGTTCCCAGGCCGACACCCAGCTCTGCCGATACCATTCCTTGCCCCTCCCCGTACAATAGAAAGTTTCCCCCATCAAAGGATCCCCGGGTTGATCAAAGCCCCCACTCCATGAGATCCGATCAAACCCCCCACATTCCGTGAATCGGCGGAATATCCAGCTGCGTGATACTCATCACCTGTTGTGACTAGGGTGGGGACTTCAACTGTAAATGTGTGTGGGAACGGGCCAAAAGGGGAGTTCCGGGAATGTCTTTTCCATACATCAAAGCTTTAACATGAATGTGTAATCTACAATAAAGTCATAAAACAGTGTATAAGAGGCCAGGCCTCAGAAATGTATCCAGAGCACCTCAGAACGATACCTTCTGCCGGTTTTGTTGTGTTCTCCTCCGGAGAGAATAAAAACCTTGTTTCCTGCTTTCCAGTCTCCAGCGCCTGCCTCTTCATTGATTAAATAACTAGAGGGTCACAGAGGCAATACCGCCGGGCAAATATCGATTGTCCCCGACCCGACTCAGGTTTTAACAGAGAATCCTCCTCCGGTCTATCGGACACAGAGGAGTACACAGTGTGAAAATGATTGGCGAAGCACGCCACTATCTCCTGCGGTTCGGTAACCAGGGCCCCATCCTCCGTCTCAATCTCTGGCACCACACGACTCGCTCTATCTTTCCTATCCAACCAAGCTATCAATTTGCCAGCCTGTAACAAGGCGATGCGGAGCGCTAACGAGGAGTGGTGGACTCCCGGAAATGACCCTGTTGTGCCTCCTTCTTTGCAGACGGACCCCTGGGAGACAGGACTCGAAGAACAGGATGAGGGACCCGGCGCCTTTAAGTGGGCGTTCTCAGAGGAGGAGGAGACCACTCCCCCTACATACGTAGCAACACCCGGACTGGATAAACCCCCGGAAGCAAGATACAGGGGGTGTGACATCACCCCGGAGGAAGAACAGGCGAGGAGCGGCGTAGGAGAGCGTTTCGAACGGAGCGGAGGAGTAGGAGAGTACCAAGAACAGAAAGAAAACCCCGAAGAACATCCCGGAGGAGAAGACGAGAGATACGGAGTGCCTGGAGGCCAACGACCCCGCGAGCCGCCGTGCCACTCTCCCAGGGGAGGAGCGTGGCTGACCCAGGTACGGCAGCGTATGGCAGTGTGGGCGGGAAGGAAGAGTGTGTAAATATTGTACATAGACCCGCGTTTGTCTCCCGCGTCTTCCCCCCTCCTTTTGTGTCCTTTACCCCACGTTTAACCCCCACCTCGTGTCTGCCCTTCCACCCCGCCACTGCAGGAAGTATATGGCACGTTATTTTCACGGGTGCAAACTCCCCGCCTCACCTCACCCGGCCCCACAGGTGCAACCCCTCCCTTGAGGCCATTGAACTAACGGCGTCCTTCTGTTGGCTTCCTTTGCATGGGCTCCGGAGTGGTGTGCTGCTTCCGTGATCAACCCTTCAATCCAAGCGCGGAAGATCCGAGAGAAGACACCCGCGCTGCAAAGACGGATCCCAGCCAATTCGCCAGGGAGAGACTTACGTTTAGGACACGGAGAACTTTAATGCTGAATACCAAACGTGTAATCCCAATAAAACCCTCTTTACCTGCAAGACCTAGTGTCCTTCTCCTGCCTGGTTTGCAACCTGTCGCTTTAGTAGGTCCTGATCCACTTCCTCAAACCAGACCTGAGCAACCTGCCCAGTCTACACAGCCTTATCTCCAACCTCATAGATACGCCCCTGTTGCTCCCGGCTAAGAGCCTTCGCCGCATCCGACACCAATGACTTATATTCAAGCTGCTTCAATTGTAAAACATGCAGTTTTGAGTGGGTCACCTCCTGCTCCAAAGCCAATTCCAAATCTGTTATTTCCGTCTCTATCTTTACCACTTCCTCCTCTTTCTGCTTTTTAACTCCAGCGATCAATGACAGGGCCTGACCCCTCAGGACTGTCTTAAAAGCCTCCCATAAAGAGACCGCGGAAACCTTCGGTAATGTTAAAACAGTGGTACGAGCCGTACCAGACGTGTGAGGCTCGTACTTGCGGTATTTACTTTATTGCACTGTAATGGTTTTAAAGGTTTCCAGTGCTCAGAAAGCTAGTCAGGCCGTTTTGCGCAGCTTCTGAGGGCTGCTCCGGTGTCTCTGCAGCTGATTCTCTCGTCGGTGGGCCGCCCTATCTCTCAGCTTTTGAATGTCCGTATCGGCCGCATATTTCAGTACGGGCCTAAGTATGGGGGCATTTGCGTCCTCTCAGCTATGCCCGCTGCTCTATCCTGATTTGGTCGGACACTGCTGGGGCTCTTATGCTGTTCCTCCGCCCTTCGGTTTCCTTGGTGACCGTGCAGCTGAGCGGGCTCCTGATCTATCGCGTAACAGCGCTGGCCATGTATCGGGCGGTTCCGATGCCAGCCTGCCGTTTCACTCACCGATTGTCCCAAGATTCTGCCAGGACATCCGTACAACTGGTTATTCACGCCTCAATTGCAGGCGGCTACTCAGGGCACGCGAGGTCCCGGCTCGACTTCAGGACCTAGGCCATGGCTCCGCCCCCAGGTCCCTGGCGGTCCCGGTCAAATTGCACTCATAAGTTAACGTCGCTGCTCTATCATCACATCACACAGAGCATTTATGGTGCAATCCAACGTCTCCGAAAGCAGTGACGTAGTAGACAGTCACTTCACTTCTCCGGCACAAGCCTCTGCTGCTCCCCACCAACTCGTGTAATTAATTGCATGTATGATAGCAGAATCGCAGTCACAGACTCACCTTCAGTCCGTGTTTTTTGTCTGCGATATAACGGTGCCAAGCAGCTCGTGATGGCTCAGCTATCTCTCCCACAGTGGAGACACAAGTCTGTTTCACTTTCGCCTATGCCACAGCATGCATCTCCGCCATCTTGTGGAAGCCAACGAGGCCGGGGGGGGATCATCTCCCGAGTTGAATTACTCAGCGATGGCACAATATCATGCACATCCGATGCCAGTATTGCAGTGTAGAGTGGTTCCGATTCGCAAGTTAATGTTTTTGGCGCATCAGGAGTCACCAAATGCAGCTGTTTTTTGCTGGATCGTGTCCCCGACCGGCGGAGCAGCACCCATAGGCTGCCCACCTTGAAGTATTTTTAACTTTTCATATTGAATGGCCATGGATGAACATCTGTTGATGTGACTTGTGTTTGCACCGTGAATATTTTATAGATGCACAAGATGTGCTTTTCCGCCATCTAGTGGTTTCAATTAAACCTTGTGTATTTTCTAATTGTTGGTTTTATGTTAACTTTGAGTATGTGTCTCCTCTGACTCCCTCATTTACATATAAAAGACAACACTCCCGCCTTCTTCCTTCCAAGCACGTGGGAAACAATTCTTACACTTAAACTACCTACTTAACTATGGCTTGATCCGCTATTATACTCTGGGTGACCTGCCTTCTCCTCATCCGCACGCCTCCCCCATTGCATGCCTAACTGTCATCTGCATAGTGCAGATCACTGCCTTAGCGTCGCCATGGAGGCAGAATGCAACAGCAGAGCGGTCCAGGCGTGTGCAGCCAGTCCCGCAATCACTGCCTCGTCTCACGTGCACCCTTCGCCATCTCGAACTCTGTCCTAGCTCTGTCTCTTGGGGCTCTGTCTATTGACAAGTAGTTGCATACCGCCACTTCCTGTCTGGCTGTCCACGTGCACAGCAATATCTTCTACTGTGGCTGCTAAGCCCCACCCGTCTCCTAGCGATATGTAATCCACTGACAAGGGGTGGATCATGGGGTGGGAATATTCTACTTTTATTGGTGCACATGTTGCACAGGGCCGATTTTGGTGTACACTGGGAGCTCAGATATATGTAAAAACGTTTCTCTCAAAGTGCAACTACTAAGTAGTTACTATATTGTGGGCGTGCATGAATTTGCAGTGTGCTTTCTAAGCAGCATTGACACTCTCCAAATGAGAAATGCGAAATATGTTTAAATATGCCAAGGGTTATGTACATTATTTACATATTCAACAGGATCTTTTTTGTGAATCATGTGCAGCGTGCGGATGCGTATGTTATCACTTTCAGTGGAGATTGACTTACACGACGACACCAAGGGCCAATGAAAAACGTGCTGCCCCAGTGTTATTCCATATATTTATGAGTTTGCCACACTCACCGCATAATGTATCATCTTCTGCATAACCTATTTCTATCTCCAGGGGATAAAAAGTGAGAGAATTGCTCGGCATGGGGTGAGGTGTCAGTGCTGCAACACTTTACCACCAAAGATAACTGGTCACCCTCAGTTGTTGATTGCAGCCATCAGACATAACTGTTGCATTGTTCGCCCTGTGTAATTTAGTCAACCTACCTTATTAATTTGACACTCCACTGTTAATATTTCCAGGGGGCTTGCTCACCTTTCAGAAAGGTTTGTGACGCAGCCTGACCCCGAGTAGCATAGCACCAAAATTCACCTTCTAGCGTGTCTCTGCGCTATAGTAAGTGCCCATAACATAACAATGTTAAAAATAAAACCACAAGTCCCACAATGCCTAGTGCGTATGACTTAAAAGCCATGAAGGACTGGTTTCATTCACGAGTCAGGCAACTCGGTAGAGCGCTTTAGGAGCTCACAGTGTGTACCTCTGCTGGGGAATTGGACCGCGCTGCAGTAAATGCTTTGCTTTGTTTTCACTGCTGGCTGCATTTTATAGACAATACTAGGCCTGTCGTTGGCTGGCAGCCCCTGGCAGCCCTTTGGCTTTGTCAGGGCTTGTTCATGTTTTGTCGTTGTTTTAAACTGTTGTTACTGGGAAACTGCTCGCCCCTTACAAATATAACAAGCATTGGTATAGCCCAGTGGTTCCCAAACTTTTTTGACCCGTGGCTCCCTTGACCAAATTGGCAGTTGACCGTGGCTCCCGACCATTTTTTTACCGGTGGGTCAGGCAGCACACTATGCTAAGCACAGATTTTTAGCTTAAGTGTTTTAAGCCACGCCCTTTATTACATCGGCCACGCCCCTTTGAGATCCCCCCCAGGTTTTTTCATCCCACTTAAAGCCCTGCATTAACATAAATAATATAGGTGTAATGTGCATGCTCGTCATGGAATCTGGGCCCTCTATATTTCGTTAGTGATTACAAGAGCACTGAGTTTTGAGCTGTTTAAGTTGTTCTTCTTTGTAAATGTAAAGATTTTCGTCTTTTTCCTCTAAATACTGTAAGGAATTACTGTTTACATGTTACTAACAAAATCGCTTTCGAAAACTTCACTTACTATTAAATGGACACACACGGCAGCACTCTACATTTCCTGAAATTGTTAATTATGAGTTTAACTTCCCCCCGGCATTCTATACTTCTGTGGCAAAACATGCGTTTTTTTTACCAACCCAAATATTGGAAAGTAGTATGAACTACCCAAACCTACAAAAGAATTCGTAATGCAAAATACAGACAGAGTCTAGCAGAGACACTCATGCGGCCATGGCGTTGTCGTGTTTGTACACCCTTTCGAGTTGTAGCAGCAAAAAGAGATCGTAAATCTATCGGTGAAAGGTTTTAGTTTGGAAGTAGCAATCCGTGGCAAACGCTTTTGAGAACTGACTGTGGTGGAAGGTATGTAACAGCATGTTCATCTCTAATATGTGTCAATGAGCACCAAAGGAGAGTGTTTTGCGTCGCTCTTTCGATTTACAGGCACCACGGAGGGACCGATTGTGATGTGTGTTGAAGGTGGCATTTCTTTCAAACCCCCCACATCCTGCGCAGCACCGCGGCGCCCCTGGCTTCTCATCACGGCACACCGGGGTGCCGCGGCGCACACTTTGGGAACCACTGGCATAGCCAATAGGTCTCCCCTTTGGGACCTTATAAGTTTTTAGCCATGCAACAGTTGATGTTGTTGCACCAAGGATTTTGTGCTGCATAACTAAATACTTATAAGGTCCCAAAAGCGAGACCTATTGGCTATGCCAATGCTTGTTTCCCATGAGTCCATGGTGATGCTACAGTGGGTTAAGCATTCTGTACTTTGCCGCCAGTACTGGAGGCACCCGCTGCAGGCTCTGTCCCTTCGCAAAAGAACCTGTGCTTCATAGGAAGTTTTCTTGGATGTGGTGCTGATGGTGGCACTGGCCACCATCTTGGTAGCTGCATCTTTGTTATAGGCCCTTTCAGTTGAACACAACTCTTTTCTTGGGAAAAAGGACTGACTGTTGTTCCACCAGCCAGCAAAGGTTGCACTATGGTCAAATAGGGGCCAAATAGCATACCTCGGCTGCTACATCATCGTAGAAAACAGGAAACACCCAGCCATGTCTGGCGTCAGCCCCACGCCCCCTAGATCCCGACCTGAAGGACACAGTGATGAACATATCATAAATCAAGGAAACGTCTTGGTCAACAACTCCAAACACCCCATTAAACTCTTAGCAACCATGGACGTAAACAGAATCACAGGTGTAACGAAACTTGAGCCCCTCCCGTAAAGTACACGCCCCCGGGCTATTATTATGCCACTGACAGAATGAATCGGAGCCAATATCAGACTCTTTACAGCAACTCAATTAGGAAGTTGGGTGGGTCTGTACTTAGCAATCTTTAGGGAATTCGGAAGAACTTCGACAGCACGTTGCCTCTGAAAAACCAGCAGAGTAGGTCAGTACTTTCATTTGCGCGTGGCACTAACCCACTCCACAGTTCTGTTGACCTTGGACAGGCTCCCCGCCTCCTGGCACACCTACCTATTCCATGGCAGAAAACCACACCCCTGTCTTCAGATCTGTGTGCAAGTAATGCGATTGGCTCTGCACCATCCCTGCTGGCAATCTGATGGTTTCCCCACCGGCTCATCCACCGCCCACACAACTTTGATTTCAATGTTAACTTATCTTCATGCGTTTTTATAAAGAACATCCTGTAACCTTCAGAAGGATAAGAGTGTCCCAAAGTATGGACAATAAAGTGGTGTTCCTGTTGAGCATGACGTGAAAGTTTTATAACCACATGGTACTGACAGGGAAGGATTAGATGCTCCTTGGATTCAGAGGCTGAAGTGTTCAGTTCAGTTCAGTTAATCTTTATTTCGGTTTGACAAACCATAACAGATACACATTAACAAATTACACATCACAATAAAAACACTTCGGAAAATAATCTTCCAAAAGTACTGCTGGACCAATGCACATATTTTAGAATCGTGTTTCTAAACAAAGACCTTTGTTAATCCTACAAAGATAAATATCATAAAAACTCTTTTTAAAAGTTTTAAAAAAGATCATAAAAACTTTAGGCATTGAGGATTTACAAAAATGTTATTAAAAGATACCGGCATCCAAGCTTACTTCATAATCTTAAAATTACTATTAGTACAAAACAAAATATAATAATGCTAATAGTATTCTTCATGTACTAGCTAAAGTGCAAGTGCAGAAGACCAATGTGGTTTTGGGATAGTAAGTTAACATTTCAAGCCTTCTTTTCTTCTTAATAAACTCACTCCAAACAGTTACCTACTAACACTAAGCACCACAGTTTGAGATGTATCAGTTTTTTGATATTCTTCCTGCCTCATAGCAGGATCTTATGCCCAACAATCGGCAGATGGGTTTGATCCATTTATTTCTATATTTTTTATAAGCTGGGCAGAAGAACAATATATGTACATCATTTTCTTTAGCACCCGTATTACATAATACACAACACTCCAAACCTTCATCCCCTTGTTTCTGGACCCATATTGATGTATTCAACTTTATCTGTAATACACCGTATCGAAATTTCAAATATAAAGATGTTGCTAACTGGGGCAGCACCCCGCCCAAAAAGGGCTTGAAACCCCGGGTTGGTTTCATCTAGAGGAATCATATTGTTAAAGTAGCAATGGCTGAATTATGATGAAAGCTGTCTTGAATGTAGGCCCAAAAAGCCATATTAAGTACTTTCTTTGATGCCATAGACAGTCCAGCAGGATCCTCCCAAAAATACCTATGGCCTAATATATGAAACCAGTCATGGACATGCTTCAGCCATGGCAACCATGCACCATTTTTTAACCTTATAATCTCCTCCAGCCCTTTCTTATAGTGGATGAGCTCTACTGTTGACCACAGTCGCTCCCACCTGCTGGCACACCTTCCTATTCCATGGCAGAAAACCACACCCCTGATGTCTTCAGATCTGTGTGCAAGTAATGCGACTGGCTCTGCACTATCCCTGCCAGTAATCTGATGGTTTCCGCACCGGCAGATCCACCGCCCACACAACTTTGATTTCAATGTTAACTTATCTTCATGCGTTTTTATAAAGAACATCCTGTAATCTTCAAAAGGATAAGATTGTCCCAAAGTATGGGACAATAAAGTGGTGTTCCTGTTGAGCATGACGTGAACGTTTTATAACCACATGGCACTGATAGGGAAGGATTAGATGCTCCTTGGTCTCTGACGCTGAAGTGTTGTGAAAATCAGTGCAGGCTTTCTCGCACTGTTTATCCTTCCGCCCCAAGCTCTTTACTCTGTCTCTCTACAATTTGTTCCTAGTGTTCGAATCGCCTCATGTTGTGTATGTGCTTCCTGTTCCTCACACTGCCTGCTCACGCGCCCAACATTCCCTACACTGTCCACGTGCCCATGCAGTCCTCACCAGGGCCGGTCCTAGTATTCAAGGGGGCCCGGGGCAGAATGGGAACATGCGGGCCCCTATCATTTGGATAAGATTTAACTTCACAGGAAGTGACATCATAGGAAGTAATTTCAATAGGCTATTAAATATATTCACATGGATATTGTTTATAGAGCGTGCCAATGGCGTGTTGGCGCTGGAGTCTGCAGCTGTACCAGTAAATAAAGCTAATTAGGCAACATAGTTGAAAAAAGCCAGGTTTCAAGTTGTTTTCTCAAACAGATAACATTTGACTGGGCTTTGAAATGCAAAGGGTATTTGTTTCAAAGTTTGCAAGTAAGGAGATAAAGCTTCTGCCACCCTAGGACCCTTTGTTTATTTTAGGTGCTTGCACTGTTCTCAAGGGGGCTGATCGAAGAGCTCCCCTAGGTGTGCACCATATGAATTTTCTCTTAATTGTACTCTAGACCTATGTTGTGTTCAGTACACAGTGCCTTGAAGGCTACTCCCTTTCTAATGAGAAGCTAGTGTAGCTCCATCAATACATGTGAGACAAATTTGAACTTTGGAATTCTTCTTAAAAGACGAGCTGCAACTTTTTGTAAAATTTGCAGTTTATTCAGAGATTACAGATTATATGGCATTGTTGATGCTGTGTTGCAAGAAGCTACTTACTTAGGGCCCGATTATGATGGCGGTTTTCCAGCATCCTCCGGGCCGGCGGAAGCCACCGCCGGCCCGGAGGATGCGGGAAAACCGCTGCGGACTGAAAAAGACCCCCCGCCAGATTAGGATGGCTGGGGGATCGTTTTTGAGTCCGCAGCTTTTCCGCCGCGGTCGCCTTCCGACCGTGGCGGAAAAGCAATAACATGGCTGGCGGTGTCTATCAGACACCGCCAGCCATATTATGATGGAGTAGGAAGTATGCTTTTCCACGGCGGCTTTTTCGCCGTGGAAAAGCATACGGACCTTCACTTCGGGGGCCCGTTGCGGAACCCCCTGGATGAAGGGGGGGTGGGGGGTGCACATGGGGGGTACCTATGGTACACCCCTGCATTTGTATACAGAAATCGGCAGGCACCGCACGGTGCCTGCCGCTTTCTGCATGCAAATGCAATCTATGCATTTTTACCATTGCGGCGGATGCAGCTTGAAGCCGCACCCACCGCAATGGTAAATATAGAGGATGTGACCGCCAGGGTGGTGGTCACATCCTAATTGCACAGGAGGGAACTCCGCTCGCCATGCGGAGGTTCCCTCCTACTCTATGGTAGCGGACGGACTCAGGTCCGTCCGCCATCATAATCGGCCCCTTAGTTTGGATAGGAATAAAATGGTTAAAAATATCATTAATAATACTTATAAAATGGGGACATATAATATACATCTCTATTAAGTAGAAATACATTAAATGATTTAAAATTAGTTTTTGTTCTATTGAATGGGATACATGAAAATTATATGCTAATCAGGAACCCTGGCACTAAGAGAGCTCCAAAGGAGAGGTGCAGACTTTACTAATGTGGAGAAAAGACAGTTGTAAGTGTTTTTACACAAGATTGAAGTTATACCATAGTTCAAGAGGGAGAGAGTTCCAGTCTTGCACATCTAGAAAGGAGAAGGATCTCCTTCCAATCAGGGGCCTCTAAAGTTTCGGATGGCACAGGTATAGGATTCTGGAATTAATGTAAGGAGGGTTGTGCAAAGAGAGAACTTGTTTATGAAGTGCACCTCCTGTGTTGCAGTATTTCCTGTTTCCGAGTTAGAACATAATGTACATTTTCTGCAAAACAGTGAGAGCACTTGGTATAAAGCAGAGATATATTAATTTGATTGAACTATTTTAGACTGACAAAGCCTACACTTGAGTATGAACACATCCCAAGAGGTGGAATATGCTTCAATTGCAAAGAAAAGTAAATGGAACAATAACTTTTTTATGAATCACTTAATTTCACACATTTGCTGCTTTAAAAATATTTTTATTAATAGCCAATTCAAACTAGTAACCTGCTGACCATTGCAATTATGGCAGAAATAGTTGCAAAACGAATTTTCACCTGATTTAGCAGTAACGTTTACAACAGGACCCACATGCAAATGGTGCCTGCTCCTGTTTTGTCCACTATGAAGAAAGGAGACAACACAGACACAGTACACATAGGATTGTAATGGTGTTCTAAAAATGGAGCTTAGAGAGCAGAATGCTGCGCACTAGAGAACAGTACACAATAAAGAGAGGTGATTTATGGGGGCGAATGTTGCAGACAGGAAAGTGTGTTGATTGAAAGGGTAAAATGGAGCATATGGGAAAGTGGGGATTACAGAAGGGAAAAGACAGGAGTGCAGCTCTTACATGACAATGAGGCACAAGAAGGTGGTGCAAACTGGTAAGAATGGGTCACACTTGTGACCCATTCTTGTGAGCCCCCAGTTTTATCTGGTAAAGCGAATGATTAGAGGTCTTGAGGCTGAAACGATCTCAACCTATTATCAAACTTTAAATTGGGATCTCTAGATCACTTTTTAGGGAAAATGGGCCAAAAATACTATCTTCTGCCATTTTTCAAAGTATTCTTGAGGAGGGTGAAATCCCAAAACCTTTAGGAAGGATGAGGCTTGCCGGGCACACAACAAATGATTGAAAGTTTCATTGATAGCCTCTGCATTTCAAAGTTCACCAGTTTCCCTATCTCCTACCCTTTTGAGAGGATTCTACCCCTCTTGCATATTTGTCTTTTGAATGTAATGCCCTTCACCTTGTCTCTTCATCTCTCTACCAGCCTGTTTGCATTGATTCTGCCCATTACATCCTATTCACCTCTTCCCTGTCTCCCTTTCTGCCAGCCTAGGGCTGAAAAAAATGAGTGGGCCTCTAAAAGGGGTGTGGTCTATGTAATTAAGGGTGTAGCTTATACACGTAATCTAAATTTCTGTCATTCCCATAGAGTTCAATCTGACTGGTACTTTGTTTCCTCTCTGGACTTTCCGTGATTCAATCCAGAAATGTAACATAACAACTGACATTCACCTAAAACAGGCAGGTGTATTGATTTTGTCAATGGTTGTTAGCAGTTTAGGATTAATGAGTAACAACAATAAATTCTTCTACTTTCACCTTGTCACTGTTTTGACCAATGAGTACCTCCTTCACACAGATTTGCACAGAATCACAACTGCAACTGGAATAGAGCACTGTTGCTCTTTGTTCTCTGCAGAGAGGCCATGTATTGAGTGATCATGTATTCTGAACACCTTTTTGACCCCCAGGCAGGCAAAGTGATAAAGTTGTACTGCCATCAGCCTCAACTCCAAAGCCCTCAATTGTAGCCTGTTATAAACACCTGGAGGCGCCATACAAGAGTAATATCCTGTGAAACAAAATACAGAAACACACACCCTGGAAATACCTAGAATTATTAAGGAATGCAAGATCAAGTGAAGCATGTGAACTACAAACAGGAACTAATTTGCTGCCATGTATCACCCTAACATGCATTGTCAGACAGGGACAGGAAATAGGCCCCACCACCAAAATAAAAGTGGCCCCCAATGACCTTATCAAACCCTCAAACCAGCCAACAGGTGTATTGTTCGGATTGCCGCAAAGCAAAAGCTGTTGAGCTTCCGGCTGGGCTGCTTTAGCACCTTATGCAACTTCCCTGCTTGGCTGAGACAAACCATAGCGACCATATGCCGGCTGTGCCAATATGCAAAGGAAGGCATACGCCATATTGTCTGTATCTGCCCAGCACTGAAGGCCGAGTGAGAGAGACTACTGAAACAACATTTTCTGAGTAAATGGTACCCGCATGTGCAGATCAGCAGTAATAGTCTGTTTACAAGGAGAATATTTGGCGCTCTGTGGGTAAACTCCTGAGGTTCATGTCACTGGCTGAAAGAAAACTGACTAAGCGAGCCTCACAGTGACAGGACACCACTCCTTTTGCTAATGCTCTGTGCTCGTTATTGTAATTTGTAAAAACTATTTGTTTACAGTCAAAGCACTGATTGCACTTTGCTCGGGACAGGATATAATCTTTTTATTTCTGCTCATCATCTTGTAGTTGACAGAGACAAATAGTTTATTGTCCAGGCACTGATTGCACTTTGCTTATCTATGTCCTTTATTATGCAATCTGCAACAGCTATTACAGCTCTCCCATACCATATTCACAAATGGACTGATAGCACTTAGTTCAATTTCACCTTTTTATTGAGGCATTTGCAATTGCTTTCAGCATTTTATTCATTTAGCTAACTACTGAACATTATGAGTGCTACAACACACTGTGGACTGTCAGCTCCCTGCCCATACTTACCCTTTAACGCTGCTGATCATTACTAGGTACTCTCATGCAACAACAGGACAAGCACTCTAAGTCAAATGACGCTAACAGGGTCACGGGCCCAGGCACTTTACAGCTAGTTGCTATTCCCCCTCCTAATACTTTAACCTTTTAATGCAGTTTGATATGAACTAGGCAGTTATATGTAATAATATGACGATTGTACGCTCACTTCTGTCATTTTTTTATGTGGTTTAATTGCAAGTTTTAATTAACTGAACTCAATTTTTCATTCAAATCAGCTAGAAGTGTGTCAGGGTGTAAATCCTTTAATAGGTTCTACATGTATCAGTACTTTATGTCAGCAAAATTACATTCATGAGATCAGACGCGCAACGCCCATAGGGCTAAAAGGGCTTCAGTCCTCCCTCCCCCATTGCGTGTGTCAGTCCGGGCTGCTGCAGCTCACGCTGCTGTGGGCTCGGCTGGGCAGTCCGACATGCCCGAGTTTTTCAAAGGTCTTTAAAGACTATTTGTATATTTACACACCTTTGTAAACTGGTTACTGAGGCTTAGTTTTTTTTCTGGTTCCAGTAATACCCTGTGCCCCACTCTGCCTGTTCCTTACATTTGTATTTTACATTTAATGCCATAGTGTGAGAATGCATTTCATGAAAAGGAATATAAAGTAGGGTTGCCAAAAGATAAATGCCAGCCATGTGTTGTTTAAAGAGCCTGCAAAGACCTTGTCTTGACCCTAAATAGGGATATAAATAGAAAAATATGTATTCATTTGTTTTGTGACTTTTTTGTCTTTGTTCCGTTTCATAATCAGTCATGGATCATTCAGGCAGCCTTAGAAGAACACAATTAAAAGTGCTTTCTATTTCTATTTGCTGTTTGAAGTATGCACAGATAAGCATTGAAAATCTTCACCACAGCGCTGCACCAGGGCGAGGGGCCCTCAAGAGTCACCGCTGGCTGTGCCAGGCATACGGCTATCTTGACCCACACACTTATGGCGGCGTCTCTGTCTAGGTCACAATACTGCACAGGGTGATGGCCCTATCTTTACTAAAGCGATGCACCAGGGTGATGTCCCTGAAGAGTCCCCATGGACCCAATCTGGCATTGTGGGGCATCACGAACAACACACACATGCAGACGGGCCATATGGTTGTAGAAGTCTAGACAGACCTGAATTTTATATTAGCTCCTGGGATCCACTCGGCCAGATCCCCACTGGACCTTGCTCCCTCCAGGCAATCTCCTTCATGTATTTAGGTTATCTGGTCTCTGGTAATTCAGAGGCTGGTGCTCCAGTCTCCAGTCACATGTTCTTGATTTTCCTGGGTGATGTCCCCTCTCCCAGAATGGGAGACTGGCAGACTCTCAGTCCCCAGTCCTGGTCATAACCAGCGGTACTCATGCTTAGCTTCTCCACACTGATGTACAGCTTTAGTTTGACAATTTGGGAGGTTCAAGTTCCTATTTTTATAATCCATTTCCAGACACTGTCTTTGAAGTTTGTGTTCTGAGGGTTGCCCACTTTGAAGTGCACTTTCCTCTTTCAGGCTTTTTCTCCAGAGAAAAGTCTACCCCACAGGAGTATCTCCAAATCGGATAGCCCTAAATTGTGCCCATGGGAGTGACGAGAGGATCACAGCTGAATGTCGGCCTCAGTGATATGTGTATCAAAGGGTTACAAAGGGCTCCAGCCCTACTCATTACGATTCCCTTATCAGACCAACTTCCTGAGTTGTGCCCAGGCCTCTTTGAACAGTTACCTCTCTGTAGAATCAAAGAGCCCCTTTTGGAGTGTACCGAAGAGCAGGCCAATGATCAGTTAAGCCCCCACAGCTGAACTTTACACGAGGGGGCCAGGAGACATCACTTTAGTGACACAGGTAGAGATTTCTGTTCACTCTATTAATTACTATTTGATGAAAACACGGTATGCTATTTAACTCCTGGAGAAGGCAGTAACCTTTCACCAACTGAGGTTAACACTTTGGGTGCCCTGGCCAGTTTTTTGCAAGACCACAAGCCATGAGGGCAAACACATGATCTATGTTCGCCCATGACTAACAAGTATTTGCCAAGGATCCTGGTACCACTTTAACTAAGGCACTCAGGGTAGCGTACACATCTGTTGGAGATGACTATCTTTTGCATGGTATTCCCCCAGATTTTTACCTCCTTTTGGGGTGTCCATTTTTACTGACTGTAGGATTCTGTGCACTTTCCCCCTGCCAACCAGAGCCAAAGTGCTTGTGCTCTCCCTTCTAAACATGGGTAGAAAGGGATACACCTATTTGACACTTATATTTTACTAATAAATCCCTAGCATATGGTACTACATGTCCCAAGGCCTGTAAATTGAGAGCTACAAGTGGGCTGGGCCATTGTGCCACTTACTATATATACACAGTAAAACATGCCTCCAGGCTGGGCTGCGCGATAAACTTCACTCGCGGACTTCACTGAGTTTTGCCACTTCGCACTCCGCCTAGAGCAAAAACAACACCAACTGCCGCGTAGCGGAGTTTACCAGCACCGGACTATTATATTCTATTGAATTAAACATCACATTGTGTTACCCATCTCCGTCTTTGGGTGGGTTGTCCTCATTTCAGACTATTTTTTTCACATGTTGCTCTTTTTTTCATCCATTGGTGTTACTTCCTGGCAATGTATGACTTGAAAATGATAGTGGTTCTGGTGATAATCATTGCTGTTGTAAAAGCCCTCAAACAGCTGGGTCTCTTAGAAGTCGGTGATGAAGGTCGGTTAATAGTTGTGCAAAAAAACTCCACCGCTGAAAAAAAACAAAATCGCATAATTCAGTGGCGTTGCCTATAGTTTGGTAAATTTGTGGATCTATGCATTGCAAGATAGATGATTCTACAGTTTCAGCTTATTCTGCTGATAAGGTACATGGGTAAGAGATTGACACATTGTGCTGCACTTTGTATGGCAACACAATGGTTTTGGCACACTGTGTTGCTATATTACTTAGGCAGTTTTGTGCTTTCAGCATGCCATGCCACACTATTGCTGTTGTCATGTTGTGGTGTTCTATGGTAATGCTGTGGTTTTAGTGCAAAAGACTGCTGCTTTGTTATAGGAATACTTTAGCATTATGCACGGTTACACCTTACTGCGCTTCAGCATTTTGTGCTAATTCTGTGAGTATGTTGTGCTGTGGTACTGCGTGGTAGGTAATGCTGCGGTTTCAGCACACTCTGTTTCAGTGTTACTATAATAATGCTGTGGTTTTAGCACAACGTGCTGCGTTTAGCTCCGGTTACGATGTGGTTTGGCTTACTGTGTTGCATTTTTGCTATTGGTAGTGCTGTGAATTCGGCAAATTGTTTTAGTAGTATTGCCATTGTAATTCTGTGGTTTTAGCACACTGTTTGGTGATTGCTAATGTTACGGCAAGCCACACTTTAGTATTGCTAAAGTAATATTATGGTTTCAGTACACCATGCTACCTACATTACTTTTGAGGTAATGCAGTGGTTTCAGCACCCACGCAGCAGTGTTATATAGTGATACTCCTAACGGATGGCGTTTCCGTTGTCAGGATTATGCTGTCAGTTTCCGACAGGCTTTCCATGTCGGTCTTTCCGACATTGAAAGCTTGTCAGAAAGCGACTTTGGGGGCCTCTAACAGGGCCCCTTGCACTCTGCAGCCTCCGGTTGTATGCCGGGGGGGGGGGGGGGGGGGAGGGGTGCACCTATGGTGCTCCCTGTAAATCCTGCACAGTGTGCCTGCCACACGGTGCAGGGATTTATAGTAACTCCCATTTCTCCATGGAAGCTTGTGCAGCAGCCGGTTTCCAACTGCTGTGCAAGTTCCCATAGGGAAATTGGAGTTTGGTGCAGTTGCATCGTAATTGCGGTTTTGGACCACCGACCCAAGGTTCGTCAGTTCCAAAACTACAGAGATGTTGGTCAGAGCCAACTCCGACCAACATTATAATCAGGCCCTTAATGCTTTACATGTCCGAGCAGCGAAAAACCTCCAAAGTCGTTTTACACTGTCGCAAGGCTAGCATTCCATAGGAAAACACTGGGATGCATTATAACAAGATATAATGCTTAGCTTCAGTTTGGGAGCAGCTAGAGCTATGATTCAACAGCACATTTTAATAGTGATTTAAAATTAGGGTTTGTGAAAAATTCCGCTCCGCCGGCGGAGTTTGTGGAGTTTTGCCCACTCCGTGCTGAGTTCCAAAAAAGTCAGTGAAGTGACGCGGACTAGTGTGTTTTTTCCTCAAACGGCTTGTTAACAGTAAGTTGGTGAGTGCTTGCGACAAAAAATAACACGCTAGACCACCTTCTGGCGAGTTTCTCATTGAGGGCGGTCGCGTTGAGAAATCTGCAATTTGAGTTGAGGAAGCTACCACTCGAGTAGAATAGCTAGTCAAGTGGCAGAAAGCAGCAGCACCCTCTGGTGCGACACGTAGTGCAGTTCGTGCTGATTTTACAGTGCGAGACAAACTCCTGCCACTAGAAATCAGTGCAGACAGCATGACTTAATAGGCTCCACCACTGGCAATTTGCGGAGTTCTGTGCAGTAAAACTCAGCGAAGTCCGCCCAGGCCTATTTAAGATCTAAATTAATAGACAAGTTGGATTCTATATTACTGTTTTAAGAAATTACACTTTTAGAAAGTTGTAATTTCACTCCCTACGTCAAAAGTGCCTTTCTGCCAGTGTCAACTGACTATTAATGATTCTTCTGTGGCATTAGCTGTATTGCTCCCAGACAGTGAACAAATGGCTTGGGTATAGAGAGGTGATTTTCTTCCCTGAGAGGGATGGCCTGGGGGTTGTGCCCAGTCCCTTCCTGAGCTTCAAAGGAAGAAGGCCTACCCTGTCACTGTATGCTCACACCTGCCTCCCTTTGTCTTTCTAGTTAACTTGGCTCCAGACCTGGCAAAGTGGTAGGGGGAGCTGCTCCAGAGCTAGTTTGGAGTGACCACAAGGGAGAGTTTGCCCTCTGAGTGGGCACAGGGAACTTTGACCAAGGGAAGAAGTGTTCTGTCATATTGGATTTAGTAAAACACATAGGACATGCCGCAAAAGGGGGTAGGGTCACCCTAGACACATTTACCCCATTGGTTAGGGAGTGGCCAGGAGTTTTGCCACCCAAAGGCTGCCATTGGGCACAACTGTGGCATCAACAGTACCCTCATAAGATCACTTCTGAACCTGTGCAAGAACAGAAGATGACTGGACCTGCTGTCTGTCACCTGAGAAGAGCCTTGAAGACTGGAACTGCTCTCCCTCTTGTACCCCGGTCAAAGTATTGGCCTCCAAGGGTCATAAGGCTGACCTCCTGTTAGGGCTACAGAGACACAAACAGCCACAAAAGGTGTTTTTCCTGTATCCCTAGTTGCCTAGTTTCAACTGCTCGTGCCCAGGACCCTGCTGCTGCCCTCTGCTGGAGTGGATCTTGAACACAAAATGCTGTCCCCAAGATCCTGGACTCTTGGCTGGTGTCAAAGTGTACTACTCCTGATATTTTCTGAAATGTGGGACTTAAAACATTGATGCCAGCTTTTTGCTGAACAGGGACCAACCTGCTAAGCTGATCCAATAAGAGTGCATCTCCTCTGGGCCAAAAATGTCAGGTTGCTCCCGCTACTTTCTTCTCTGCAGCAGCAAATCCGATCCTGTGGGACTTTGCAGAAAAGGTATCCAGCCTCATGGAACCCTCTTCAGCTACAGCCTGCAGCCTTACGCCGCTAGAAGAATCTGAGCTCCAAAAAATGACTATTTTCAAAGGTAGAAATCTTCATTTGGAGAAAATGCAAAAAGTTTCCAGCCAGCAAAGGACTGTCTCTGGGCATATAATTCAAATTTCTCCAGCTCACACTCTCCCACCAAAAGTCAATGGCTTCACCGAGACCTCGGCCAGTGGCTATCTGACAATGTAGAGCCCTCTTTGGCCACAGCTTACTGATTGTCCGCAAAGGATTTTTGACTTCTATTCCAGAGACTAAGCCCAGAGGTAAAACTTTTCACCATGGTGAACCTGTTCCCCGTATCTAATTCATGTTTTATGCAGTTGACCTTAAGTTCTGATTTTGTCACGGGCAAGTGCAAGCAAATGGACTTAGTGCTATTTTGAACCTTAAACTTCAGAAATTCATACCTCCGGTTCGAATGATTGGATTTTTATTGTTTTTATATCATTTTATTTATGAAATTGAATTCTATTTTTCTAAATTGGTTTGGGATTTTATTTGCATTGTGTTTTCACTTAATTGCTGTTTGAGTACTGCATAAAGACTTTACACATTACCTCCAAGTTAAGCCTGACTGCTTTGTGCTAAGCTATCTAAGGAGTAAGTAAAGATTTATTTAGTGAATTTTGTGGCTCACCATGACAAGGATTGTGATTATTATTTGAGGTGAGTACTCACCCTCCTTCAAATAACACTCAAACATGCAATGCCACACAAGGGACTTTTTTTCCAACAGCATGTCAGGTGATCCGCTTGGATCTGGAAATTGAGGCTGTTTGCTGTTTATGAGTATCAACTTGGTCTTCGTAATTGTCCGATTGAGTTTCTGACCTTTTCGATGATGTTGAGGCATGCAGTGAAGTTTGTGCTGCCTGGAATCCACAACATTTTAAGTAAGCATTATGTGTTGTCTTGCTGTGCTTGTATGGCCCTGAAAGGGGCATGTAAAGGTTAAATAGCATGAATCAAGTATGAAACTCTGAGGGAAGCCACTTGTAACTGGAGTAAAGGATCTTGTTTATCTGTCATGCCTATCCAAGGAAGGAAGTGAACCAGGCCAGTTGATGCCCAAGCGGAATGAAGGATAGCATGAAGGACCTGATGGTCAGTAGCGTTAATGGTCAGTGGCCAGTTTAGAACCACTAGGAGGCAAACGACTCCATTTTCCGTGATCCATCCTTGCTGATTCCATGGACCACGCTGCTCTAGTGTGACACACGACAATGAAGGAGTGCAGCTGGCATCACCATCACTGAAGAATTTTCACATAAGGTAGTGTAGTGGAGGAAGGTGGCACAAAAGCCTCACAATTAACCCAGAGTTGCTGAAGCAAGGTTTGCTCATGGCAGTGGGGAGGGAGGGTGCACATACATGGGTCCTCATGTTGAAAACTGTCTCAACAAAGGAAGCAACGGCCCTGATATGCACAGGCTCATATGCTGTCATTAGAAATCCACAATGGGAATTACTGGGTTAGGCTTGTCACTGATCCCAGGCTTCCAATCTCTGAACGCTCATTGCAGTTCAAAGCAAAGCCCCGGCACATAGAACTTGGCATCTGACTCAACATGGCGAGTGCTTTACCTGCACAGCCGTGTACAGCTGCTTCTACTCCAGGTGAAGCAAAGTATTTCCCTCACTTCCAGGGTAATAATCCATGTCCACGAAAGGGAGACAGCCAAAGATATGGACTCTATATAATTGAAGAAGTGAGGCAGACAGCAGCTAATAATTTACCAACTGCAACGTGCAGTGGTAACTCATTCGCAGGTGGGAAGGTGTCCCCGTGGGAACCCTTTCCCTTTGTGAAAGTATAGAAAAAAAATGTTTAGGAGGAGTCAGTAGTAAAAAGGAAAAAAAAAGAAATGGGCTGCATTTGAGAAAGTAAAAAAGACGGTTGTATTCAAAAGCAATCAGACATGGTGGTCTGCTAACCTAAGAAGGCCACCACTCCTGTGATTCTCTGATTCCTGGTGGGTCACAAATTATAAACTACTTCGTTAATATTCATGAGGTGGGTGGATTTGCAACCCAATAGGAATCGCTATTTTAAAATTTACATTTCATAGAATAGGAATTGCAATTTCCAGATTGTGATTTGCTAAAAATTGCAATTTGAACATCACAATTATTAATCTTGATACATATGGCCCACAGTGCTATGAGTCTCAGTTCTTACGATATTGCTTCCCATGCTAAAATCGTGAGGAATGGGGCACTGCAGGCTATGCAGAAGCATCCCGCTCCTCCTGAGAACAGTAGCACTATTTTCTGGACATGACTTTGCTGTTAAATTTTACATTTAAAAGTGCAAACTTATAAATCATATGTCTTCTTTGTCAGTGGCCTTGTTCATTGTTTAAGCATCACTCTTGTCAACGCATAGGCTGCTAGTACTGGCTTGATCCACGTCCACTGGTCATGGGAAGTCCTCCCTCATCCATTCAAAGCATGTGAATCCAAAGTCAGGCAGATGCAATGAGCTTTATAAAGATTTCTGCCGAAGGGAATCAGTGGAGGAGCCTATGCAGGTGGAAATGGAGGCAGCAGCACTGATTTTCACTAAATCCTGTGGACCACCCTACAACCTTCTGGGTTGCGTACAACCAGGAAAGACCCCAGTCTAAGGGATACCACACTTCTCGTACATAGGCACTCTTAGGCACACAACACACAAAGAGGGGAAATTGGGAGGCCCGGTCATGACTACACAGAGGGGCAAACGTCAATCTCTTCCATAGGATGCAGTCAAAAAGGCCTGTAACACACTAGTGTAATCAGCTGCCACCAACCATTAGTGGTGTGATGTCCTGCTCATGGAGCAGAAGCCACTAGTCAGACCCTGTTGGGGGAGTCACAGGGCAGACAAGGGCTACTGGGCCACAACCATTGGGGTTGAGGTTGTTTGCCGCTGCTGTCCATTCTAATATGGCTCTGCAAACTGTGACAAGTATAACCTCTTCCACACTCGACTCTCAGGGAAGCAAGGACGAGCAGTCACAGGCTTCTCATGAAGGCAGTGTGGGGTGCCGAGCTCAGCACTCAGTAATCAACCAACAGACACAATAACTTCAATATCCAGTGCTAACCTTTTAGGGAAATGAAAGTACTTTTAATCACACAGTACGCAATACTACACTATCAATTTTGGTATACAGGGAAGAGAACCTCAAGTACATTTCTCCCTCTTGGCAATATACCTGTTGAGTTCTCTTGCTAAACCTTCCCAGGTGAACCCGTTTTGGGTGTCCCCCTCAACTAGTCACATAAAAACAGGAATCAGGCTTGGGTGCAGTCTTAAGTGTGCCCCATGTCAAATGTGCATTCAGTTCAGTTCTCTAAGTTCTTACCACCTAGTGGTGAATCTGGTGGCTCCTCCACTCTCATGTAGGTGGGGGTTGAGATAAGCGAAGATGGCCTGAGGCCTCCCGTTAGGCCACACGAGGAATATATCTTGCTTTAAACACCTGCGAAGGTTAGTCCTGAGGTGCAGGAGCCCTGGTGCAGGAGTGGTTCCATTTGCTGCTTCTTTTTCTTGAGCAAAGGGTAAGCAGTGGGTACATTGCGGGTCCCAACCAGGCCGATGTAGGTAGTTGAAACCCAGATCGAGCTGTCGCGAGGATCCCAGCAAATGCAGCCCTACCTGAGATGCAGGCCTAATCTGGCCAATACGATGATCACGGAAGGTACAGCCTCGACCAGCCCAATGGCAGTTACAGCCCCGATCTGGCTGATGAGATGGTCATTGCAGATGCAGCCCCAACTGCACCAATAACAGTTGCGCCTCTAACCGGGCCAAATCAATGATCACAGGAGATGCAGCTGTGATCGGGTGAATGGCAATTTCAATTTTAATGTAGTTCCTGCCAGGAACCAGTTGTCAGAGACCAGATTGACCCTCGGCAGTGCGGGTTGCTCCTGCTGTCTCTGGATGTTCCTCTATTTCCGGTGCTTCCTTAACTTAGGTGATAGTCAAGCAGGCTACTAGGTACTCCAGGCAGAAACTCTGGTCCTTTAGCAGAAAGGGCAGACCTCGATGAGACTGGCTGCCAGGCAAAAACTAGCGGTCTTTGAACATCAGTCCCTTGAGTACTTGCGGAGCACTGCCTTCCCTGGTCATGATGGACTTGGAACTGGAACAGACTGGGGTGTTTTGGATCCCAATTGTATCCACCTTTTCCAGACAAGGGATATAGATCCACAGTCTCAAACTACAGAACCGGTTTGGGGTGTTTCTTTTTTCTAGCATCCTCAGGCTGCTCTCCAGTCACTGCTTTTATTCAGAGAGATGCTTCTCACAGCAGGTAACACTGGGGATGTCCCCAAACCTGTGCACCTACAACATAAAAACGTCCTTCCTCACTGAACAGAAATGGCATTCTCACCCTTCACCTGTACCATTCACCAATTGGCAGTGCTCAGGAAGACCATTTTGCAGCCCCTTGCGAACAAAGTGCCTTGTAGAATTTCTAATGAAAACCCGGTCTCTATTCTCCTCACTTCAGTATATGGATCTCCTCCCTCCAGCCACAGGAATGTGGGAAATACACTTTTACTGTCTGGTTTAACAGGCCTCACCCTCCGTATTGTTGTGCCAGGCCAGGAACATCCAAAATGGAGTTACTGGCTTGAGTATTAACACACACATAGCCATACAACTATGCATGTGCCACATGCTTTGCACACGCACTCAACATATGCACTGGATGCCATTGCAAGGGACTGGGCATACACAGAACAGTAGAACCTTACATGAGTGCAGCTAGTAGGCCTCACTTCCAGTGACAAATGTGACACAGATAGATCACACTATTGATCCTTCCAAAGTACAGTGTCCTGCCTCCACCGCTTTATGCGCTACACCCAGGATAGGAGCACAAGTCCTCTGTCTACAGTGAGGGAACACTTGGTGCTACTCTAAAGGTCAAAGCACAGGTCCAGGCAATGCTTTAAGTGGGGGGAAGAAAACTGGGGTGCTCTTAAAGGGGCGTGGCTAATCCAATTAGGGGCTTGACCTAAATGATGAGAACTAGCATTGTGTACCTCCTCAATATAATGGTGCAATTGTTGACGTACAGTTTGGTTAGCCCTAGAGGGTACAGGTCCCCCTCCTCAAGACTGTATTGCTTACAGCTTGGTAACTGTTGTATATTGATTCTTCTTGTAATATGGCTGACAGTAGTCATTAGCCCTTCCTTAGTGTTTTCACCTTCTCAGCCCCCCAGAATACCTGTGTGTGTTCTAACCTGTGAGAGTGTTTTACTTGTGTCAGTTGATGGTCTGGTCAGCTGGCGAGGTTTTGTACTCAACTGTGTCCTACAATAAATCTACATGTAATCAACTAGAAGTATCCTGTCATCTATCACCATTCTATTTACAACAGTAACATAAGGACTTATTTTCAACTCTGCATTGAATACAACCAACTAAAATAACAACACATCAAATAGGCTAAAATATGTCACTGACATTAATAAACAATGCTCACAGTAGAGATGCAAAGTTCAACAGTATTAACTCAGTTTGACAACTGCACATTGAAAATAATGCCTGCAGTCAGTCGTACTACAATAATTCAATTTGTGGACTACTACTGAAACTGGGAGCGTCCAACAAAACCTATAGGGCTAAGCAGCAATGTGCACAATCATTCTTTCCTCCGTAGCTTATCACTATTAGTGTGTTGAATTCACTTTGTGTATTTGATGATTGCAAAAATCGCTGAACCAAGATTGAACAGGGGCTGCTATACATTAATTTAATCACAGTACAAACACCCCCACTGTTCACGAACAGCAGCTCACCATCCATGCAGTCAGGGGTAATGGACAATCACGGGTCCAACAATGACCCCCTCGTTCTAGGCCGGAGGTCTGAATGACTGTAGCTCTGGGAATGACAAACCATTAAAAACTGCGAACGCTATTAACTTCTGACCGCAGAGAATGTGCTGCAATCGATTGACAATTCGCACCCGATTCCATCTCTTAGGGCCTGAAGTATCAAAGGGTTTTACCCATTCTGTGTCAATGGGAAAATGTGTTCATACATAAGGCCCTTAGTGCCCACTTTTGTTAAAGAGTAGAAGGCCCTTGCTTAAGATAATTTATTTCTCTGCGATGGATTTTGAACAAACTCATTTGCAAATATAAAAGTTTAATCGCTCAAAGTCACTAGCTGCAACATTTCTCATTTCCTCTCCAAACCAACCTTGTAAAGCACAGAGGGGAGAGGAGGACCTCTCGCGACGCACTCCAGTGTAATGTTTGGCTTGATGTGATAAACATGACAAATAACAGGACTCTCCTGTTCAAAGGCAATCTTTTGTAGGTGTGGATTCTTGCGTGTGGCTTGCATTGACACATTAACATTTGAGGATATAAGAGCAAGTGAGTGGTGTGTGCTCAGTGGAACTGGCAGCGTTGTGGTGGTTTAAGCGAGAGAGGAATGAAGGTGTCGCGATTCAATTAAAATGTATCAGGTGACACCAGGACGATGTTGCTGCTCCTGCATTGCAAAAAGAGAAGGGAAATCCAGAGAGAAAGTGACTCTTGAAAGGATTTCCCTTCCCCATCAATGCTCACCTGGCATGACGTCATGCTGTAACATCCCCACTAGTGGAGAAGTGAGCAAAATGAGCATGCGCACATCGATGTGCATGCTTTTACTGCAGTCTGGAAAAAAACAGACCGCCTGTGCCAGGGAATATAACAGAGCCTGATAGAGAGTCGTTACACACATACTCGATTCCCGTGACCAGGGCCGGCTCTAGGGCGGTGCGACCGGTACACTGCACCGGGTGCTGACTTGGCATGGGGGCGACTGTGTGCTAATTAATTTTGTTCTTAAAAGTACCTGCTGTCACTTCCTGTCCTCCAGCAATTTTCAGGCAACAATTAAAATGTCAAGAAAACTCCAGTGATTAATGTTCTTCCTGGCGAGATTAGAGTTTTGTCTAGTAGAATTTTTGACTCATGCAAGTTTTGATTCATGGTAAGGTAGTGCAGAGGTTTATTATGCCTGCTGCAGAGAACATGTACCATGCAGATCACAAAGTGAATGTAATGTAAACAGGCCAGTGGGTTACCGCTTTCGTCAGGGACTTCCTTTTGTTAGTTGCAATTTACAGTGAGCTACTAACTGTCATCAAAGAACTGCATGCAGACTTCAAGGTATAGATTAGAGCGTACTGATTTTTTCCCCAGACTTTTTATTATTCTAATGTTGCAAAAAGGGCTCATTTGGGTTCAAATCAGTTCTTGTTATTAAAGAGAGCCCCAATCTATTGTGTTACATTTTAAATTCAGAGTTTGTGCTTCTCCAGACCAATACTCTTCAGCTATACTGCCTACCTGTATGGAGGACATGTGAATCCACCTCTTGTTGTTCTCTGTCTTATGTAACATTTCCTATACACTGATTTACACACCTATGATTGGTAGTCTCTGTGTAATGTGTGTGTTATGTAAAGTGCTCTGACACCTTTCACTTTTATGAGTTACGCTATAAAATTAACTAAATGCATCTGAGAGAGAGAGAGTGGTTATGGATTCTGTCTGAAGAATGTCCAGAGCACCACCACACATAAAAGTAAAAGTTCTGTCACTTTAACGGGTCCATCCAAGTAGAATTAGCTGCGATGCACAAAGCCTTGACAGGGCCGTACTGACTACCGGGCGTTTTGGAACGCTGCCGAGCTGGGGACTGATTTCACTGCGGTGGGGGCTGATTTCGTTGATGGAGAACGCCTTGTGCTTTGAAATAAACAAAGCAATACGAATTTCGTTCAGCACACGCAAGTCCCCATCAACTAAATCAGCCCCCAGCTCAGCAGCATTCCAAAACGTCTGGTAGCCAGTCAGGCCCTTGTGGAAAATGACAATGTATATGTACATAAGCGGCGTTCATTTGTGTTCACTCATTACCAACTGCATGTACCCTAAGACTCCGAATTTCGAAGCTGAACGTACGAAAGCTTTGTATGATATCAAAATACGTAATATAATGGGGATAGACATAAATTGACATGCTGGCTAGATATGTTGAAAAGGGAGGACTGTTAAAATCTGGATTGTGGCGTAAACGTTATCGGCGCCATCTTGTCCATTTCAGATCCATACGTGCGCGTAAGCAGCAACCATTTTGATTACCATGGCCTCTCTGCCCACTCCCGATAGCCAGCGTCTCTCCCTCCCCCTCACTCCCCAGCCTCGCAAGCATCCCCGACAGCCCCCGGTCTCTCATGCATAGGCCATAAAACCCTCTTCCTCTGCGCGACCCTGCTCTAAAAGTGACACCCCTGCCTGACCGACACCCCCTGCATTCCTCCCAGGAACACCCTTCCCCTCTTCTGATGACCCCCCCCCCCCGGCTACACCTGGCCTCTCGACCCGGTCCCAAGTCATAAAACAAAGCCTCATGGATGTACCCCCCCGGCCCCGCATAGCAAAACGTGATACACCAACCGAAGTGCCCGATCTTATCGCCTGCCCAACCTTAGATCTGACCACCCCCTCTTGCCCTCGTGTCCTGTTGGAATGTCCGGCTGCAAGATTACAATCACATGTTACATTTGGGAGGGGAAACGACATCCGAGCGACAGGCATGGGAATAGGCCTGAAGCTGGGATTCCAAACGTGCCTTTTCGTACTTCAAAGTTTCTTTATTGCAATAAGGAATGTTTGTACATCATAAACCTGTGTATAAAAGACGGAGCCTCAGAGAAACTTGTTAGAGCACCTCTTGAAGACATTGTGCGCGTGTCCGAAATTACAGGCTCTCCTCATGAGAAATAAAAATCTGTTCTTGCACTCCCGCTTCCACCGCCCGTCTCTTCATTTGGTAACTGATCGAAATGGGAACCAAGAGGCGTCTTATGCCAGCAGCCTGGGCATCGGTTGTAATTTGGGCAATTTTTCCTCAATTGGCGTCCCAACGCGGGGCCCATCAGCGACATAAGGTCCGGTAAAAGAGGTCCAGACGATGGGGTGAACATCTGAACGATTGGAGTATACCTGCCTTGAGAGGGCCCTCGTCCGGCTGCCGATTGAATGAACTTCACCGATTCCGAACGGACCTCTCTCAAGCGACCTACTGTCCTGACTGGGATCCCACAGGAATGCTGCGGTAAAAACATGGAGTAAGAGAACGATCGGGCGCTGGAAAGGGAAGGGGAAGAACTGTCCACACGGTCCGGTCCGGGTAAGGTTAAGTAGGACGTCTTTACGTCCGATTGATAGGATGACTTTATCCATCTGATTGATTGATTGTTTATATTGGAATCGGTATTTAAATACTGGTATTGTTCATTGATTGGTTCATTTAGCCTTGGTTGCTACTTGAAGTATTGGTTCTCTTTGAGACATTCTCTGTTTGCAAACAGCGACGAATAGGAACGTTTCTCTCTCTTTGCAAATAGTGAAGGATAGGTAATGCGGACTTTTGTCCCCCGTTGTAATCCGTCATGCCTATTTTTCTCCCCACTGATTGATTGATTGCTCTGTTGCTCTTTGAGACATTCGCTATCTACAAACGGGGAAGAATAGGAATATTCTGTCTCCCTTTGCAGATAGTGAAGGGTAGGTAATGCAGACTTTTGTCCCCATTGTAATCCGTCATGCCTATCTTTCTCCCCACTGATTGTTTGTTATCGATTTTTATCGATTATCGCTCTTTTGAGATATTCCCTGTCTACAAACAAAGAAGAATAGGAATATTCTGTCTCCCTTTGCAGATAGCGAAGGATAGGTAATGCGGACTTTTGTCCCCCGTTGTAATCCGTCATACCTGTTTTTCTCCCCACTGATTGATTGATTGTCTGGACATTTATTGTTCAAGGAATAGTTCTTTTGAGGCATTCTCTGTTTGCAAATAACGTGGAATAGAAATATTCTGTCTAGTCTTTGCAAGTAGTGAAGGGTAGGTAATGCGGACCTTTGTCCCCCGTTGTAATCTGTCATGCCTATCTACTCCCCACTGATTGGTAAACTAGTTCCACCCGGACCATTTATTAGAGGTAGATCATCTGGCTCAACCGGAGGGCGCCCCTAATAAAAAGGACATATGTAAAATACGAAGTAACCACCGTATCCTGTTAACAGAAACTTTAGCGCAAAAACACACTAGAAAAGGAAGGAAAAAGAAATCGAGCAAAATCAGTAGGCCACTGATGAGTTTTTTGACTTCGCTAGAAATAAGAAACGTTAGAAATAGCCCGCAATAAGAAACATGAAAGTGGTGAGAGAAGCCAAGCTTGACATCACGGCAGCCACGAGGTAGCTAGGCTCCGCCGCCCCTCACTGCTCCAAACATGTCTGTCCCACCGCCCGCCACGCCCAATAACGGTAACATAAGATAGATACAAGTCAGCAGATACCTACCCCCATTCCGGAAGCTCCCGAAGTGCAACAGGTCCACGGTTACGCCCATCCGGAAGACGAGGCCTCGACACGTGCAGGGCGGGGCCCGGCTGGCCGCCATCGGCCGGAGAAGACGTGGGGTGGATGGCCCGGAATGTACTGGTCTTCCCATCCTCCTCTTCTAGCGCCTTGCAGGCCACGGGGGGGATGTCTTGCTATGCCACCGACCCCCCCCTCTCATCGCCTGGTCCGGCCATCACGAATGCCATTGGCCGGAGAAGTCGTGGAGTGGATGGCCCGGAATGTACTGGTATTCCCATCCTCTTCTTCTGGCGCCTTGCAGGCCACGGGGGGGGGGATGTCTTGCTTATGCCTCCGACCCCCCCCCCTCTTTCATCGCCTGGTCCGGCCATCACGAATGTCAGCGCCAGAAGACGCCGTGGGGTGCACTGGGAGGGAGAGGCGACGCGGACGAGCCTCTCCCACCTCCCCAGGTGGAGGCCCCTCAGCTGCACCCCCAACGCTCCACTCACCCGACAAGGGTTCGTCCACTGTTGCGGTGCAACGCCACGCCCGACAGGCTGGAGTCCGTCTACTCTTGCGACCCAGCGACTGCCGGTTGCCGCGGAACTCATAACATGGCGGTCGACTCTGCAGGATTGGGCCTGGCGTGCAAAGATGGCCAGGTCGCTTGCCAGCTAGACAATGAGTCCCCCGTCCAGAAGCGTTCTCCTCAGCTTTGAAGATTCTATGAGAGCCGCAGGGGCCCCCGATCCCTGCGGGCCCCCCCGATGGGGAATGACTGCCATGATTGCCCGCGGAACGACCAAGACGTAGCCACGAGACGTCGGCGCTCTCATGCTGATGCCAGCCTCAGTTTGAATGACCAAAATCCTGCAGACTACCAATTTGATCAGTTCCGGTGGAACACCAGTATGACCCGGTAGGAAAGATTGTTGCCTCCCTCCCCCCTTTGACTGATGGTTCATGTCGACGGCCCCTTCTGTTGCCCTTCAACGAAACTTTTGGACTGCCGAAAGAGGCTCTGGTCCAACCACGAGTTGGTGGAGACATTTTGACTATACTTGGATCTGCCTGACCGCACCCAAAATGGCGCCGGTACAAATGAAACTCGCAACTCCCTGTTGTGTTCCGGTTGCTCAGCCTTGATCGCATGGCGGGAGGGGATGGGTACTGATTGAACACTTGGACAATGAATTGATGTTAAGTTCTGACGCGTCATTGATTACCGTATTATTGAAAGTTCGAATTTTCGACACTTATGGTACTTGCCCACAATGAATTTTTCGATATGATTTTATTGCACTTTTCGCACCTTTATGAAATCAACGGTCACCGACTCCGTTCAAATAAATATCCCCTCATGTACAGTCCCAGTCTGCTCCGTGGCCGGCCCACGTGGTTGTAGACCCGTATTTGTGCACCAACATTTTTGAATAAAGATTTTTTTGAAAAGCAAACATAGTTGTAGCGCTTAGATTGGTAAGTTTCGAATAAATGGCCACTGTTTCCGATATAAGTAAAATGCAGGTGAAATGAGGCAACTCGATTACTTAAAGGTTAAAAAGCAAAGTACACAGAAATATTGCAAATGTGAAATGGTCCAGGTTTGTTGTTTGTGTGTTTTTATATATATTTTTATTTTTGTGCAACGTAAAGCAATCGATAAAGGTCCCGGTATTTAGCCTTTACTTTATGTGCCATCATCATGTATCAGGGAAGTTGTTTCAGATGCCCCTAAGCCACTCCGAAGGAATGCCACCTAGCCCCTCGAGTTTCCGTGCCTGATGAACAAAAAACGACCCTATACCACTGTAGACCATCCCTCCTCCTCGAAGGAGATCACGAGTTCGCCCCCACTTTACACTGACTGCCCTTTGTTTCGACCCTTCCCTACACGCGATCCGTGATACCACACTTGGGCGATCTATGCAATACACAGTCCATCAATGATTATATCTCCCGCACTACCGGTCCCTCTGGGCTTAAACGCCGAGATGAAAGGGACTGCATCCCGCGGAGATAGGTCGAGTATGTGGTAAGTAAAAGCATTTTCGGGTTTATGCGCGCTGATGTGTTATAAAACGCTGCCCCCACCCCTTCTTTTCCCCTTCTTTTCTGCAGGTCACATCGGAACGTCGACTAGAGTATGGAGAAGACCTACGCGACACGCCATGGTTCCGCACGGAAAAATTGTATATTGTCTATGGGGACTGCCCCTGAGAATGTGACGAATTTGTGTGATATGAATGCACGCGTGTATGCCCTGATGTGTATAGCTCGACTGAATATACGTTGCACATGTTTGGATTGATGAGAGAAATGTTTTATGTATGACTTAAGTGATGATCGAACGGCCGATGGAATGGGGAAAAGGGGTCTGAACATGGTGCTTATACACGACGAACAAACAAAGATATAGCACTCCCTTACTTAGAAACGACTGTCTCTCTCTCTCTGAACCCAGCGACTGGGAGGGTGGCCTGAAGCAGAAACTTGGCGGGTTATTGCAGTATGACAAAATATGATTCCAACCAACTCCCCAAATAAGCAACCAAGAATGACGTGCGCCCATGAGTAAATTCATACGGTAACTAAATAGGGAAAGGTTCAGGAATATTCCGGGGTGAGGTTTGCCCAAGTACCCTCCTCCTGGAAGACTAGGAATATTGTCAATGTTTAAGATTTACCACCTCCTTCTTGCACCCTCATAGACATGAAACTTAAAGCTGCCCCATTGTTCTCCCGACTGACACCCTCCGTTGCCTCAGCCTGGATACCCATTCGCTAAAAATGATTCGAAGATCCCACCGTGAGTATTAGCCCGACCAGGTTAGTTCCCGAACAATTGACAAGGGTGTAAGTATTTGCAACCGAGGCCACCAGCAAAGGCAGCCAGATGGATTAAGTAGGATACTAAGGATGCGCAGCATGCAGGAAGAAATCTTTTTGGCCAAGTACTATTCTATGTTTTGTCCTGGATTCTTGTATATAATGCATGTACTATTCCCCCCCCGCCTGAATTCATGTGTGCGTAATGTATGGATCTACGTCGTCCCTCAGCCTGTGTTTCTATATAACTTGACCCCTGCTGTTCTGTGTTGTGTGCGCACTAAATGGCCTATTATTGTACACGTCTCTCTCTCTCTCTTTTTCTCTCTCTCCATGTCGTACGTGTACTGAATAGTTCGTTTAAAATGCGGACGACTCTCTTTCTGAGGGTCCCCCGTTCCCTCTTCCTTTGTGTGGTAACGTTGTGCCCCGCCGGCACAAGCCTAATTGGTTTTTTAACACTAAGGTGTTCGGAAAAATTGACAGAAACTAAAACAATTGTAATTTGCCATATTACTACCTCTCCTTTCTGTAAAATGATGGAACTTGAATTGGCTAAGAAGGAAAGGACAGGTAAGACGACTGATGTCCCCTAATCTGGCCTTTTTTATAGGGGGACTATATGTCAGTGGCCTTCTGTTCTCAGTTCATTAGAAACACAATCCCCAATGCCCAGATTGCCCCATCTCTCTGCACCCAAGTACGAATGTCCAAAGCGTCCTCGTTTCCCCCGATTGACCCCTGCTCCATACCCCGAAGTATAACTGATGACCCTGATTAACCGTTGCTCCCCGAGAAAAGAATGTTTAGCCTCTATCCCTCTCCCATGATGATAGAAGACTGCCAGGGCTTGGGTTAGAAAGACGAGTCTCTACCGAAGGATCCGATTCCGAGTTTGATGGAACACGCAGTTGATAGGAGTCTGACTTCTCTCCATATACGTCATGAATGAACGCCAAATAGACTTAGTACAAACTCAGTAGAAATGCCCGCATACATACTCCATAGTGATAACTTCTGACCGTGACCGATGAACGTATCCCCAACTACTTAAGATTGGGGGCGGAATTGAAATGTATAAATGTCTTCTCCTGCCAGTTCTCTAAAGCTTGTTTTGTACCCATTCAAAGATACACAATCACCGGAGGAGAGGGGCCGGACGTGACGCATAGCCTAGCCGCAGATCATGAAGCACATGTGACCTCGACCAAAGGTGGAGCCACAGAGCAACGAGACGCGGGACGAGGCACTACTCTCAAACACGGAAAATGAAAGGATGGAGGGCTGCCTTGAAACCCTCTGCTTGCTGACCCACGCGTGCCAGAAGTCCTCGCCCCTTTGAGCCCGATTGATGGGCCTGCCTGCTCGTTATCCTTTGCTCCCTTGGTTTGTCTCAAAGATCTGATCCCACTCCGCCCTCTCTTCCCTCGATTATCCGACAACACCCCCTTTTTTCACATGGATTTTGACTCTGAAAAGAACAGCATTTAGGTAGAATAGGGTTTGCCACAGGAGGAGAAAGAAATGCAGGTGCCCAGCATGAGGCACCCTTAAAAAGATTAGTTAGGAAACAGGACTGTGGTCTAACAGCAGAGGACAGATCGCACCCTGCGACGTGTAAGGATGGATCCGAGCTGGACCTATAGCTCCACCGCCGGTGCTCAACAGCGCCCACGGAAGAAAACGAACTACTAGAGCTTACCAGTGATGGCTCACTGCTAAAAAGACACTGTGACGAAGACCCCCCCCTTTCTGAACTTTCTACCCCCCCCCCCCCCCGACTGCTTGCTTGTATTGAACTGAATTCCTCCCTCAACCACTTTGTATTGCTTTCAAAATGTTTCATCGGTCACTTTTAACTGTACCTTGATACCGCCGGAGAGAGAGTCAGAACATGGTTCCATAATGTGTCGGAACATCTCTTTGATTGACTCCGACTGAGTTGTATACCGATCTCTAGACTCGTATATATATATCACGACAAATGAAAATTCATATGTATTGCACCTCGTCTATCGCATCGACTGCACATGGTTATATGCAATTCGCCAGTATTGACAGACGCTATTTCATTGACCACACATGGCTATATGTACTCCCCGTCAGTTATGATAAACATGGAAATGAACTAACTTATGTTAAAAAGCGGCGACTGTGGAAAATGACAATGTATATGTACATAAGCGGCGTTCATTTGTGTTCACTCATTACCAACTGCATGTACCCTAAGACTCCGAATTTCGAAGCTGAACGTACGAAAGCTTTGTATGATATCAAAATACGTAATATAATGGGGATAGACATAAATTGACATGCTGGCTAGATATGTTGAAAAGGGAGGACTGTTAAAATCTGGATTGTGGCGTAAACGTTATCGGCGCCATCTTGTCCATTTCAGATCCATACGTGCGCGTAAGCAGCAACCATTTTGATTACCATGGCCTCTCTGCTCACTCCCGATAGCCAGCGTCTCTCCCTCCCCCTCACTCCCCAGCCTCGCAAGCATCCCCGACAGCCCCCGGTCTCTCATGCATAGGCCATAAAACCCTCTTCCTCTGCGCGACCCTGCTCTAAAAGTGACACCCCTGCCTGACCGACACCCCCTGCATTCCTCCCAGGAACACCCTTCCCCTCTTCTGATGACCCCCCCGGCTACACCTGGCCTCTCGACCCGGTCCCAAGTCATAAAACAAAGCCTCATGGATGTACCCCCCCGGCCCCGCATAGCAAAACGTGATACACCAACCGAAGTGCCAGATCTTATCGCCTGCCCAACCTTAGATCTGACCACCCCCTCTTGCCCTCGTGTCCTGTTGGAATGTCCGGCTGCAAGATTACAATCACATGTTACATTTGGGAGGGGAAACGACATCCGAGCGACAGGCATGGGAATAGGCCTGAAGCTGGGATTCCAAACGTGCCTTTTCGTACTTCAAAGTTTCTTTATTGCAATAAGGAATGTTTGTACATCATAAACCTGTGTATAAAAGACGGAGCCTCAGAGAAACTTGTTAGAGCACCTCTTGAAGACATTGTGCGCGTGTCCGAAATGACAGGCTCTCCTCATGAGAAATAAAAATCTGTTCTTGCACTCCCGCTTCCAGCGCCCGTCTCTTCATTTGGTAACTGATCGAAATGGGAACTAAGAGGCGTCTTATGCCAGCAGCCTGGGCATCGGTTGTAATTTGGGCTGGTTTTCCTCACCCTGAGCCTAGACACAAAGAAGCTGATGTTTCTATTCTTTTTTATTCTGAATGTAACCACAGAGACAGCAGACACGTGGTTCGTCGCACTAGGCAACTTTTTCAAGGCTTTGGCGTACGGCGCACTGTTCATCCACGTTAAGATTATGAGAATGAAAGCACTGGTGCCCCCGGAGCCCCAAGGACTGACACGTGTTTCGTCGCACGAGGTGACTTTTTCAAGGCTTTGCCGTACGGCGCACTGTTCATCCACGTTAAGATTATGAGAATGAAAGCACTGGTGCCCCCGGAGCCCCAAGGACTGACACTTGTTTCGTCGCACTAGGCGACTTTTTCATGGCTTTGCCGTACGGCGCACTGTTCATCCACGTTAAGATTATGAGAATGAAAGCACTGTGGCCCCCAGGGCCCCGTGGACTAAAAGGTAAGGATCTCGGTCAAAGTTACATGGTACAGTACCACTCAGCGCACGCAAATATATCCTGAAACCTTGCCGGGACCTTGATAAGTCCAGAAGGCAAGTAAGGTCAGTTACATGAGCCCTGCACGTCTTCAGTGTAGTGCAGTGTAGTGACTTTGAGAGGGTACTTCTGTCAAAGAGGGTCCGTGCCAACTGATGGAATAAACTTTTGTCAATGTCCATTAGCATCCCAAGGGACAAATGGGTTTGTTCACTACAGTAAAGTTTAATCCTTGCATAGAAAAATATAACACTGAAGCAACCTTCAGTGCGGTGCGGGCTGCGGTGCCCCCCAGCCCTGGGCACCGCACCCAAGCCAACCGACCACGCACGCAACATGGGCTTCATCCTGGACCCCTCCCTCTCGATGACCAGACAAGTCAACGCCGTCTCCTCATCGTGCTTCAACACCCTGCGTATGCTTCGCAAGATCTTCCGCTGGATCCCGACCGAGACCAGGAAGACTGTCACCCAGGCACTCGTCACCAGCCGACTGGACTACGGAAACGCCCTCTACGCCGGAACCACAGCCAAGCTACAGAAAAGACTCCAGCGCATCCAGAACGCCTCCGGCCGACTCATCCTGGATGTCCCCAGACGCAGCCACATCTCCAGCCACCTGAGGAACCTGCACTGGCTCCCCGTCGACAAGAGGATCACGTTCCGGCTCCTCACCCACGCACACAAGTCTCTCCACGACCTGGGCCCCAAGTACCTCAACGACCGCCTGACCTTCTACACGCCCACCCGCCAGCTACGGTCCACCAGCCTCGTCCTCGCAGCCGTACCACGCATCCGAAGAGCCACCGCCGGAGGAAGATCCTTCTCTTACCTGGCTGCCAAGACTTGGAACTCCCTCCCCATCCACCTTCGGCTGACCCAGGACCATCTCGCCTTCAGGAAACAACTCAAGACCTGGCTGTTCGAGCAGTAGCATACCCCAAGCGCCTTGAGACCCTCCCGGGTGAGTAGTGCGCTATACAAATGGCATGATTGATTGATTGATTGAACCTTGGCATAATGCCTTTCACGGCCATCAGCCCCGCGAGGGCTTAGGATGCATCCAGATGTTTAAGGTTGCCCCAAATGAATAGGGATGTCACCGTTACCACTGACTGCTGCCGGACTGATAACAAGATGCTGGGCCCTCAGCATTTCCCCTGCTGAAATACAAATACTGCGAGCCCGTTGGATAAAAAAATTAAATAGGTCTTGCTTGCAACTGAAAATGCAAAGCAGGCCTATTTACTTTGACAGTGCCGATTTCCCTGTGCAACTGAAAGAGTGCTACTTACGCTAATTTGTGGCCCTCTAGTACACAGATGTCGCCCCTCGTGGGTTGTTTGTTTGGTCCTCTTCCTAAATAATTCTCTGACAGGCTTCGACTCATAACTGCTCGAGTTTCCTCAAGGCCTATTTCATCCCTGATCCTGGCGTGTACCCACCTGCCATGAAAGTATATGCATTTGCTTTAATCCATTTGTGTCTGCTGGGAGTGCTGGGGAACATGTCATCAACTGACCAAATGTCTATATGTCTGACATTATATCAGCCCTCTAGACAAGCTGGGGATGTTAAGCTTACTGCATTGTCGGTAGCTCTTTCTCGTCCCCTTATCAATTCCACAAGCAGAGAGCTGATTAAATTATTCTTCGAGATCTGTGATGTCTAGACGTATTGCCGCTGATGTGCTTTGCCATATTGTGGAACGGGTAAGTCGATCAGATGACGTCATATCACCAGAGAACGTCATTTTCCAGTGACTCCTGGGCTTTCGTTTGTCCGCCCAAACAGGCAGAGAGCCGTCGTCTTGATCCATTCAACCAGACCCAATGAAGCGAACGCGCCAGCAAGCAATGATCAAAAGAAAACTCCGGCCTGGAGCTTGGTTTCCCCGGTGACCTGGGGTCATCTGATGATCTTGGCTACACGTAGGGTGTACAGTGCACTAAACTCTCCCACGCCTTTTTTTCCAGGCGTTGTATTTTACCCGCATGACTTAGATGACCCAAACAATCAAAACTGGATTAAGTTGAACGGTTTTGCCCTGATTATGGGGTCTCGATTCATCGACCGCGGTGGGAAGTGTTGGCTTTGCCACGACTCGAACTGACAGCTGCAGTCCCAGAAGATGCTGCCAACTTAATGCGTGCCAGACCCACAGTCAACAGCAAACGTACTTGTGCCTATCTAGGCTTGCTTTTAACCTGAAGCGTTTCCGAGGTACACCGGTGAATAGCTCATTCAGCCCAGGCTTTTGCTTTGCATTCTGGGACATGTAGTTCTGTGTATCCTGTTATAAATTCGAGACTAGACACCCGAGTTACTAGTATCTAAAGGAAATACCTGGACTTTATTGGTAAATCGTGCATGCACCTAGGACACGTTAGCCTACCATTATTAGGTCGCAGACCTAGCGCACCAGCAGTAATTAGATGTAAATGTCATGAGTCACCTTCATTTTCACTTCCAGCCTAGTGAGGTCTTACAGATTAAAACTATTTGTTTCCCGGAAGCCAGAGCTTTAAATAGGCAGGTGCTGTCCGGTACTGAGTACCGGCGCTTCTTTAATATGGAAGGGAGCACCTGTACATCTCAGCACTGATGCAAAGCATTTGATGGGAGAGTACCAGGGCTCGAGTCGGGGTACCACGCAGGGTGGACGGCGTCCCCCCACTTATTTTACCGGGTGGACGGCATCCCCCCTGCAAACAGCTGGACTTCACTCTTTGGCCTCTCTGGGACGAGATCGGAGCTCACAGCACGCTGCTCACGCGCTGACTTCTCAGATGCAATCGCATGAAAGGGGTGAGCGAGAGGAGGCAACGAGCCTGATGGTGCAAGCCGCTTTTCGTGACGTCACTTCCGGCCGTGACGTCACTTCCGGTGACAGCGTCCCCCCACTTCTTTTTTTAGGACTTGTGCCCTGGAGAGTACCAGCACTTCTCAGGAGCAAATGGGTGCTCTGGGTAGTGGGCACCAGCCTTTCTATATTTCTATTCAAAACACTGCCGGAAGCAGTGGCCTAACATAAACCCCTGTGGTGGGGCGAGCTCCAGGAGGCCCCCTCAGCAAAAAGTGCTAAGTGGTAGGTCAGGTAAGGAGGGGGAGGGTTGTGTACTTTGTAGGGGGTGCCCCTCAAGTTTCATTACGCCACTGGCCGGAAGCTGCATCTACACACCCTGACAGGCCGCTACACCTCTCTTCCATGGAGGTAGGATAGCTATTGGAAGGGAATAGTTGTGCCAGAGTTTTTTTATTACATATCCTCGCCCTGCCATTTCATTACTCTGCTTCACTTCAAACTCACCTGGCACCAGTGCACTTGACACAAGAACACAGTGAACAGACATTATCACCTAGTGAGAACTAATGTGAGCTGGAAAGCAGAGCTTCAGCTGTGCTTGTGAAATGTCTTGTATTTAAAATATCTTAAAAGAGGGATCTTATCAGTTACCATTGCTGAATTACTGTCTAATCACTTTTGTGTGGAACTTTTTTTTTGCCAACTTCCCCTGGATGCAAGCATTTACGATACTTCTACTAAAGCTGTTAATACTGTTTAAGCCCCATTCAATGTCAAGATGATATCTCTTCCCACAAAAAAGGCGCAACAGTATGCTGGAATGCTTGCTTTTTATTACTTAGTTGTGTATAGCATATGCTTTAGCCATAGATAGAACGTTTGGGGAAATTCCTATTCATGCCTCAGTAATTTTCTTCACACTTTGTAGGCATTATCGGATTGATTTTTTTCAATGTAATCAATTTGGTCATTATGATCAAGTTCTAAATGTTTCAATAAACATTGCAGGTTAAAAATAGCGTTAATATACAAAAAATATGCTATATGTTACTACTAAACGGGCAGGCACAAGTGCAGTTATCTTGCAGTTAAAAGGGACTTGATTTGAATGGTGCAGCAGGTGCAGTGGCACCGGGGCCAAAAGCTCTAAGGGCCCCACTAACCTCAGATTATTGCTAAAATTCAAAACTAAACAGGAAGTCACAGGTGCACAACCGCGTTATGATTTGAATGGTGCAGCAGGTGTATTGGCGCGGGCCAGAAAAGTTGAATTACTCCACTAAACACCAAATATTGCTATATTTTACCACTAAACAGACAGTCACAAGTGCAGTCATTTAGCAAGCCCTAGAGTCATAATTTCAATGGTGCAGCAAATACAGTGGCACCAGTACCAAAAGCTCCAGGCACTCCACTGAACACCTACCTTTGCTACATTTTATTCTTAAACAGGCAGTCACAAGTGCAGTTACCTTGCAGTTAAAAGGGACTTGATTTGAATGGTGCAGCAGGTGCAGTGGCACGAGGGTCAAAAGTTGCCAGAACTCCTCTAAACACATAATATTGCTATATTTGACTACTAAACAGGCAGTCACAATTGCAGTTACCTTGCAGTTAAAAGGGACTTGATTTGAATGTCTCAGCAGGTGCAGTGGCACCGGAGCCAAAAGCTCCAGGCACCCCACTAAACCCAGATTTCAGCTCAAATTTAAAACTAAACACGCAGTCACAAGTGCAGTTACCTTACAGATAACAGGATCATGAGTTCAATAGTGCAGCAGGTGCAGTGACACCAGGACCAAAAGCTCTAGGCACCCTACTAAACACCTAAAATCGCTAAATGTTAGCACTAAACAGGCGGTGGCAAGTGCAGTTACCTTGCAGACAATAGGATCATGATTTGAATGGTGCAGCAGGTTCAATGGCACCTGGCCCAAAAGTTGTTAGAACTCCTCTAAACAAATAATATTGCTATTACATCAATTAATTCTATTATTCACCTATTTCATTTCATTTTTCAACAATTTGCTATTACTTTCCCGCCCTATACCCCTAGTAATAGCACAATATATTGACTTTTTTGTACATAAACAGGTCATAACACTTTCAAAGAATGGCAATAACGTATATGGGACAACTACTCAGCAAGCTACAACTTACAACAAAAAACAACTTATTATTAATCACATAGGCGAAACCTAATGCATTTGCCAAAGCTTGTTTTTTTAGTGAGCTAAACAAGACAGGGCAAAATACCGGTGGAGAATGTAGGATTTTCAAATTGCAGGTATCATTGGGGGGGGCGAGGGGGAGGTTGGGGGGCGGGCCCAGATATATTTGTTTCCGCTGCTGAGGAGGGGTAGGTGTGACCGCCCAGGTGGGGCCAGACGTCCAAAGCTCCGCCCACTTCAAGGAAATCATTCTCCGGTGTGTATATGTAGTTAATAAAAGTGTCATGATGAAGCAATGCTTCCACCTAGATAGTGGCATATTAACTGTCCCTGCTCAGCTGAGGCGTCACCTCGAGACCTGTAGCCCAGGTACCAGAGAAGCAGCGCGCGCCGAGCGGGGCAGGTGAGGAGACGCTCTAAGCCAGGTCCGGTCCCATCGACTGACTGCACGCGCTGAGGGGCGATGATGCCGCGCGGGCTCCTCGTCTTCTGCGCCTTCTTCAAGTTCATCGATGCGGACAGCTTCCGAGACGAGGCGCTAAGAATAATGGGTGCGACCCCTGTGATCGACGGGTAGGTGAAGCACTTCCGAAACGTCGCAGACACTTTTTGTGTCTCCATAATTTCTTTGTGTTGCTTTTGTCACGAGGACTGGAGCAAACACGTTTTAGTCTAACGTTTTACTTGGACACATTTGCACAAGAGCAAACCGGCAGAAAGGGATGGTTAAAACATTCCAAAAAGTGTGGCACACCACTTTACTTGTGTGATAGAGTTTATATCATAGAAGACACGGCCCTTAAATAACTTTTGGTAAATAATAAAACATACATATGTTGCTCTTTTTTAGCTGCTTAGGCATAGTTAAATAAGGAAAACGGATTTCACGTAAAACGTATTTAAAATTCGTTTGTCTTGTAGCGCCTCGTACAGTACTTTTGTCATTGTAGGCACTGTAAATACCGGGTTTTACTTAGTCTGCTATCTCTCCCATTTGAATGTGGATACATATGTATTTGCCCCAATGTTTATGGAATGGGGACAGGCACAATGGATTAACACTATGCTCCTTTTTTTTCTCGATGCAAAACCTTATGTAATGTAACACAGCCTACTTTCGGGGCAAACCATGTTTGCTCCATTCCTATTTTGCAGGGTGCAGCACGATAAACAGGGATTTGTTCCATCTTTGTCCGTGTGCAGAACTTTCCATTATATTTCTCTTGACACCACAGTGGTGTTAAGGGAATGCGAAGCACTATTCTGCACAATGCACATTGTGAATTTATTTGCCTCTCTGGGTTGTGAAGAAGGAAGTGTCTGGGTCACTGAAGGTTCCTATCAAGAACCCCGGTGCCTTCTGCTCACGATGCACGACCGCACAGATGAGTCAGAAGTTAGTTCATTTTCATTGCTCATCCAGACCCTGGACTCTTTGCTGAGACTGCCGCCATTGTGACAATTTATAGGTTTGTTTTCTGAAACTGTAAACCTGGCGACCAAGAACCGGCCTGAGTCAACCCTCCAATTTGGCAGAGTTGAAGAATAGATTGCCAGATGGTTACTTTATTTTGTTTGGAGACCTGTGCCACATTCAAACCAGAGTGCTGATGACAACAGAACGAGCAGTATGTGTCACTAAATGCTGCAGATATGCTGCTCACTGGAGTTTGTGGATTTAGTCACACCGGTCCAGACCTCAGATGCCAGTGCAGGCTCCAAGTGGACTTAAAATAGATGCTATTCCCATCACTCCTCTATCCTACCTACCGCAGCCCCCCGCCCCCAGAAGACAGGGAACCCCCACTCACATTTAGTAATGCGTGCGTTAAAGCCCTCTGAATCGGCCATACCATGTGGAGTTCCGCATGGTAATTCCATGTTCGCACCAGTATTCTCCATTCCAAGGGGTTTAACTTGCATGGTGCGTGCGCGAGCCCGGTTCTAGAGGGCGAGCCGGGCCCACCCAAGGAAGATTCTGGCCCACCCAAGGCACTTCAGAAGGGGGAAAGCAGGCCCACCACATACCTGGGCTGACTTCCTTGCTGGCGCACAACAGGGAAGGCCAGCAGTCCCAGATTACCAAATAGGCAAAGTAGGCACCGGTTCATCGGCCCACTCCTTTGAGGGAACCTGCGACAACGGATGAAGTTGGTTTATTACAATTGTTGGTTGGTAAAATTAAAAACTTACTAGGAGATACTTTTCAGGGGGGGGGGCACATTTCCACTGCCTAGGGGCCTCCACAGATTTTAACTCTGCACTGTGAAAGGCTGCTGCAGTTTAGCCGAGTGTGACTGAGAAAACCACAGGGTCAACCCGGATCATGCAGAATTTCGATGGGGGGTGAGTAGAGACCGCATGTGGTGCACCGCACCTCCTCCCACCCCAGGCCTCAGCTGGTGTGTTTTTTTAGCTGTTCATTTAACAAGTCTCGGATGTGGAGATCTGGACTTAATCCCTGGCAGAAGGCAACAACGAATGGGTAGAAAAGCTATGTGTGGCATGTGTAAGCCTTCTAGAGTTAACAAGCATTAAAAATGCAATAGGTCTCGCCTTTGATTAAGTTAAAGCCAATTACTTTGCTATACAATACCATTAGCAAAGCAAATGGCTTTAACTTAATCAAAGGCGAGACCTATTGCATTTTCAATGCTTGTTTGGAAGAAGGTGCCATGAAGCTTTCAGTTGGCTGGCTGGTAGCTTACCCAACCACATAAAATAGCCTTGTTTTTCTCCACACACATTTACCACAGTTTTTCCAGATTTAAAATGTAAGGGAAAAACACACCATATTCTACGTTTTGCAGCGTGATACTGGGTTGAATATGAGCAATTACCAAGTTATTCCGATTCTGACCCACGGAGATCGTAAAGGAGGTAATACCACACAGCAGGGCTACCGGAGGTCTCCAGGCGGTATTAGCTTCCGGTGTTCCAATGCATCGTGTGTGATGCATATTCGTTATAAAGCGAAGTATCACATCGTATAGGCCAAAAAATACAAAAGTATTTTGCAAATGTAATGAAATATCCAATTACAGCTCGCCACACAGCTAATTGTGCTGTGTTGTGATTTATAGAGAAAAAACGAATGCATTGTGCTACACAGTAACATGCTACCCTTCCACACGTGCAAACTCTGATATCTTTTAATTCAATGTTCATTGGCTCTTAATGGCAACCATCTCGGGTATTGTTATGGGTTTACGTTCATATAGTGCTTTATACCCAGAAAAGGCGCCAAAGCGACCTGTTGCATGTCACTTTGTGGAATTGCGTTGTTTGATAGGAAATCCCATGGGGAGTGTGTTTCAGTACATTGCTCAATGCTCCATGAGAAGAGTTGTTCTCGTGCTGTGCTAAGTGCCTGCGCCTCAGCGTGTCAGTATGTGAGGAAGTGAAAATGAGTGGCAGTTATGGTTAAGCTTAGAAGGCACTGATGTATTTGGTGGTTTGCTGTGTGCCATTGGCAGAGAATGCATACACCAGCTCCCTGCTAACACGTATATTTATTTTACGGAGTTTTAATTAGCGTGAACTTGACCCGAATCGGGTATCAGAGCGCTTTACATAGCACCAGTTGCATTACACGAGGACACATTTATTTATTGTTAGGCACTGGGAAATTAAGTGATTTGCCCAGAATCACAGGATGTTCAGTGTTGTTGCCAAGACTCGAACCCAGTTCCCCAGATTGTAAGAGATGATGCAGACTTTGGGAGAGTGCAGAGACTGCCTGCAGGAAAGATCAGGACGTCCTAGTGAAACAAGAACTTAATGCTTGGATCAAACATCTATGTAAAGAAGACCAGAAGTTTCCATTGGAGCCTTCATCTAGTGGTGCAAGTCGCAGTAAAAATAATGGAATGGGTTTGCGGGCAGAGGATGTAACATTCATACAGTATCTTGAGAATTTATATATGATAACGCAGCATTACATACTGAAGATATAGTTGAAAAGTGACGGTATCTCGATAAAATACTGTTTTCTCTAATGAAAACAGGTTTAAATGTTTAATGCGGGACTCACGGATGAAATAACGTGGACAGAGAAACGCTGCAATGATAGTCTGCCATCAAGGATTGCCTTACAAGTAAAGGGACATGATAAAAACAAGGCAGCACTGGAAGGAAGGAGAAATGCGAGTCACGGCCGGAGGCCGGCCGTGAAAACAATGCAGGCTCCTGAAACTGAAAGCACGGCCGGCCGGCCGTGAAAGCCTTTGATGCCGCAGGGGGTGGAGCGGCAAACTGAAAGCACGGCCGGCAGCGCATTGACCTAAAAGCGCACGGGCACAGCACCAAATCGCCAGCTAGTTAAACCTCTGTTTAAGCCCCTTTATATCTCGCTCCCGCTCAATGCGCATTGAGATAGGTCGCTCGACCTAAAAACGGTGCACTGACATACTAGATTGCGACAGAGAGATTCATTCTAATGAAATTCTATCCGTTTATGGAATGGGGAGGGTGGTGTGCACGGCCGGAGCGATGGAATTTCAGAAAAAATACTAAGAACTGAAATAACTTTACATTTAAAGAAAAATATGACTAGAGACTGGTAAAACAAAAATGCATTTCTTGACAATGTTGCAATGGAACAACTCATTTACCCTATATCTTGGAGCAGAAGGAGGGATTTAAAGTAGAGGAGAGATAAGCAAAGGACCGAGACAAAAGGAAATGAGAAATGAGAGACGAAGTGGGGACTAGAAACAAACAGAGGAGAAGAAAGAGTGAAAATAATTGAGGGAGAGAAGAGAGTGACAAAGAATAGAGATGAGGGTTATATATCTGGATAAGCACATGGAGTGGGTGTGAGGGAAAGGGGCAAGGAAAGGATGAAGTGAGGAAAGAGATTGGTATAGAGAGGGAAGGCTAGGAAGCAAAATTGGAGAGAAGGGCGATGGCAAAGAGAGAAAAAGAACAGTTAATGACAAAGTGAAGGATGAATGCAGAGGAGGATGCTAGAAGCTTTCAAGTCAGTAATAAGAAAAGGGTGGATCAAGGCCTCACATATACTTCATAGTTCTGGCCTTCCTGCAGCCCACAGCTTGAATTAGAGGTTGGCGATACACGGAGGGATTGCCTAATCTGGAGTAAAACAGTGCTTAATTTGAGCCAGTGGTTTCAAGAGCTCGGCACCAGCACATAATTTACAACATCAGCACTTACGACAGCTGCCACTTAGTGATGCTGTTAGCGTAGTTTAAGGATGAGCAGAACAACAGTTGTTTATTATTTTAATATACATTAAAAACAACTAATATTGGCCACCCAAGTCACTCTTCTAGCTTTAGGGGCCTCGAACCATGTGAACGGTCACACTTCTAACACAGTGATGTGGGGTAATAGTTATGTCGGTACTGTCATTGGCAGCCCTGGCAGTGGCAGTTGGTAGTGCAAGCTGCAGTGGTCTTCTGACAAGGGCCCTGGCACTTATTTTTTAACCATTGAAGCAACAAGTAAAACTCACCTGTGGGATTTTATGTATAAAGGGATAATATGATAAAAGAAATGCTTGGTAGTTAGAAGAACTCGAAAACAACCCTGTAATTATTATTTCTTAACTGAAACTGCTCACAACTGTATATGCGGATTGTCATGCCATTTTGTCCTCGTTATTTTCATATTTGGTAATTACTGAAATATGTACATTTTGCAGAGACTCTACATTTTCCTTTTGTAATGTTACGAAAAGTTACCAAATGTGTATCCCAGGATAGTGGCTGAAATTTGGCAAACTTCATAAAAGAATTTCAAATGTTGATCCAAAATTGGTTTTAGATGTTTTTATTGCACACATAATGGTAACGGTGTAATATGGCCCAATATTGCCATTAAGATGTTCTGGTGACATCATAAATCAAGCGTCCGAAGGCCAAATGGTTTGTAAATGCCACTACAACCCTAGATGGCAATACAGCACCATATTATATGGGGAACTGTTAATTATTTTTCAAATTGCATGTTTATTTGGGGGGAATTAACTTGAAAAAGTGGTTTTCTTCAAAGTCCAGCTAAAAATGGACACTGAGGATAATTAGAATGTTTAGGTTTTGTTTGCATTTCTTGACTACCTTGTTAATATAACCATCAGCATTGGGGACGGTCAGTGGATCACTGAAGAATCGGAGTTTACAAACTGGGTTATGGTTCTGGCTCAAATGAGGAAAACCAGTGAAATTTGCACTTATGGTCACCAAAGCACACAGCACATGGTGAAACCTGTGCCACTCACCATGTTTCTGCCTTTTTTTTGTTTCTTTTCCATTGGGAAACTGGTGTTTTGAGCACGACAAGCTACCACATGATGGCCTTGTTTTGTGCATTGGTTACCATAACTGGTAAGTTTCAGTGGTTTCTGCATTTGACAGAACCATAACTCAGATCCTAACATGTGTGGAGAAAGAAAGGATAAATAATGGTAAAGCGTGTATGATGGAACTAGGCAGGGGTGTGCAAAGTAGTTACAGGGCTTACTCACTACATTTTAAACCTTCAGTGCTTTGCAAAGTGCAGAACCACGAAAATCTGCAAAGGAACCATGTGTGGCAGAAGTATGTTTCTGCTGCTGCACATGACCAGGAGCATGCTGCTGTCTGTCTGCATGTAGAGTCCCTCCTCCTTCCACAAATCAGCAGGGAAAGCAAAGTATGTACCTCCTTGAGCGGTGGTTATGGAGTTAAAATTGTCAAGCCGCCAGCTGTCAGTACCTAAAATATCAGATCTCTGCAATACTTTTTGTTTTTTTAGCCACTGCCTATTCATCCCTGTTTATGACCCTCCCAGACAAGGGCGTCCTAAATCCCCTGCTTTAGCAGCTACAGCAGTGTGGAGCTCTTGATGGGCCTCTTCTGCTACAACCCTGGCAGATAAAGGCTCATAATTAACATGAAAGGTTGGGTGAGTGTGTCAGTGAAAGGATGCATGTTAGGTTGGATGTGTGAGTGTAATGGTGGATGAGTGAAAGGGTGAGTGGATGATGGATGGAGAGATGAGTGAAAGGATTTGTGAGTGAAAAGAGGGATGGAAGAGTGTGCGAAAAGATGGATTGATGAGTGAAAGGATGTATGGATATATGGATGTATAAGCGAAAGTATGGATTGCTGAGTGAAAGGGTGGATGAATGGGTGAAAGGGAGAATGATGGATGAGTGAATGGGAGAGTGGGTGATGGACGGACAGCTGGATGAGGGAAAGGATTTGTGAGTGAAAAGAGGGATGGAAGAGTGAGTGAAAAGATGGATTGATGAGTGAAAGTATGTATGGATATATGGATGTATAGGTGAAAGTATGGATGGCTGAGTGAAAGAATGGTTGAAAGGGAGAATGATGGATGAGTGAAAGAATGAATATAAAACTAGATGAGTGAAAGGGAGGGTGGCTAGATGGTTGGATAAAAAGGTGGATGGCTTATGAGTGAAGAGTGGATGGATGATGAGTGAAGGGGTGTATGGATGAGTGAAAGGAGGATAGCTGGAGTGAAAGGGTGGATGGATGAAGTGAAAGGGTGGATGGATGGGTGAGCGAAAGGATCGGTGGATGAGAGAAAAAGGGGATGATGAGATGGATGGGTGAACAGATGGATGATGGGTTTGATAGGTTTAGAGATGGATCGATAGGTTTGTATATGACAGAATGTAAATGAGAAATGGTGTATTTCAGCAGGTGGCTGGAAGGATGAAAGGATAAATGCGTAGATGCTACCGTGGAAGAGACAAGAGAGCTCTTCTGGGGAGGGTTGCAATGACTTGCTTTGCTTGCTTGGTGTGATAAGAACTTCGGTTCAAAGTGGGGAATGTTTTCATTTTCTGACTGCTCCCTTGCTTCCGGAGCAAGAATCCTAGAGCCGGTCCTGTACGTGCTTGGTGTTACGACATGGCAACAGTCAATATGTGTGCAGTTTTTCACCTCGTGTGCAACTCGAACTCGGGGCGTATTCCCTCGGATGTGGAACATAACAGTTCTGATGCACTGCGCATGCCCAACACCAGCCATCGGAGACACAAGGCATTGCAATGAAAGAAATCTAATGGGGCAATAATCCGAATTACCAGGTCCAATTCACAAAGGACGAGCCCTCGGACTCTAATGATTAACAGACATGCCAAATGAATCATTGGGAGGTATCTGTTTCCCAGTTTGCTTTGGTCAGTGATTGAAATGGTAGTAGACAGATTTGCTATTAAACTTTGAAACTGAGAGCGCTCGAAGTTGAGGGAGTTCAAAGGTATATTAGTCGACTTGCTACTTCTTGACCTTGTGGTGGCAGTGTGTTTTTTTTCTCTCAGTGATTATGGTAATGCAGCAGATGTCCCTCCCTTGTTTAAAGAAGTCAGAAGTTCAGTGCATTAAAATAAATCACTGACCTCAAGAACACATTCAGCCACTAAAATAAACACTTCCTCATGTACCTCTAAACTATATGCTTCCTGTGTCCCCCTTCTCCCCAGAATAGGAGAGGAGAAGGGCAACTCTGAAAAAGTTAACCAGCCTAGTTGGCACTCCACAGCATTGGGCAGTAGTTTCTACATTTTCTACCTACTCCCACACGGCATTCCTTACACTCAGTAAGGTGAACTAATCATCTGAGATAAGATTTGCCTGCGTGAGTCATTTGGACTAGGCATGTTCTGGCCAGGGCTTTAAGTGGGCCGGGTCTCACCGGGTCTGAGCACCTGCAGTTTTTTAAGGGGGCCTCGAAACGGGTCTCTAACGGGCTCTGTTTTGTGCCCTGGCACAGGCGGCCTGTTTGTTTTTTTCCGGACTGCAGTGACAGCAGGCACCTCGATGTGCGCATGGTGAGGGTTGTAGGGGTAAGGAAATCCTTTAAGAGTCATTTTCTCTCTGGATTTCCCTTCTCTTTTTGAAACTAAGGAGCAGCAACTTTGTCGTGGTGTCACCAGGGCTTTATGTGGAAGTTTTTTCAATATTATAAACACGCCATAGTTGCTGCTTATTTATCTTATGCAACTAGTAACCAATGACAAAGCCAATAGTCCTGACTTGTAGGTATGATGTGACTTGTAACATATATCTGGATGCAATGACAGAATCAGCAAAATACAAGGCGGACGTCACACTAGGCTAAACACATATTTTTAGCTTACGTGTTTTTAAGCCACACCCTTAATTACATTGACCATGCCCATTTGTAAGACCCCCAGTTTTTTTCATCCCACTTAAAGCCCTGGTTCTGGCACAAACTGGAAGGTGGTCCACGAGGTCTCCCATCAGTCTAGGACATCCGCTTTGTGACTGGCTCATGTCAGAGAGATGTAATGCATCACACTCAAAGCCAGATTTACTGATCTTTGGCGCAACGCAGCAAGACAACTTGCTGCGTTGTGTCAAATGGAGAGGGCAGGAATGTGCCATATTTAATTACACAAGGCACATACCTGCTCTCTCTCTGCACTGGCGCACTTGTGACTACCAAGTGCCAACACTGGCACCCTTGCGCCATGATGCAAGGGTGCCTCTTTACCGGCAATATTGTTTTTGTGCAGAAGGGGGCACCTACCTGCACAAAAACAATCCTCTGAGGCATTTTCTTCTTTCTGTGTGTGCTGCAGAATGCATCACACAGAGAAAGAGGGAAAAAAAGGAGATATGAAGCTATTTCTCCTAGTTACACATCACCTGGAAAGGTGTAGCATTTTGATGCATTCCCAGGTGTACTAGTGTTAGTAAACCTGGAAAAGCAGCAAAACCATGAGTGGATGCGTGGAAACACCCACGTCTGCCCATCGAACACATTCTCAGGACAGAGTAACGTAAGGCAGCGACTTGCAATGCCTTGTGTTACTGCAGATTTACTATGCCATACAAGGGGGCTGTGTTGCATAGTAAACCTGACTTAAGGGCCTGTGTTGCCTTGTGTGACTTAGTAAATCTGGTCCAAAGTGTTCAGGTTTTATCAGAATTCTGTGAGAAATTGGGTTGTTGGTTGACTGGGGTGTGAGCTCTGGTCAAGCACCAACCACAATCCTTATCCTGGTGAGGCACAAGTCAAACCTAAATTAACAAGTGATTAACAGTTTGGTAGTTTGACACAGAGCTGTAAGGCTTAACGTAGACGCAATGTGTAAAGTATTTGTACAACACTTCAAACAGTAATAAAGTGAAAAACACCCCACAAACAGGACCCCACACCATGTTACAAAAATAGAGTAACATTTAATAAATAAAACAAGACCAAATCGAACAAAAATCCAATCACTAGAACTTGAGTTATGAATTTTTAAAGATTTTAGGTTAAAATAGGACTAAAAAGCATAAAGTGCCAACCGGGGATATCTGGTCACACTGTACTGGATCAAAGTCACACTTTCATGCCTACCTCGATGGAGCACAGGATGGCTATAGTCACATGGGTAGGCCGCTGAATTTTACCTTCTCAGAGTCCGTGCCAAGAGTTTAGTTTGCGTTAGAGGGTTCTGCAAAGAGCATTCCAGGAGACTGCCGATGCAGCACAGAGCAGTTTGGGTATTGCTGGAGCTTCACCTTGGTAGTACCCACGGCTTTACGCTAGATCAAGGTGCGAGCAGCAGGTCTTGTGCTTATGGGCCCGTTTGGAGTTGCAAACAGCCCAAAAGTTTGACTTCAGCTCACTGAGCCACACAAAGGTTCCAGGACCTGAAGGGCACAACTTGGGGGTCAGGAATTCACTGCAGCTGGGTCCAGGGGCTGATTCAGGATTTTGGGGAACTGTTTATGTCCTTGAGGCTCAGATTAGGAGGCCAGCAGACTAGCCACTAGAAATCACTGTGGTGTCCTGGGTTCAAGGATGAAGTTGCAGTTCCAGTTCTCCTTACGCAGACAAGAGGGCAGCAGGTCAGCATTAAACGGCAGCAATTCAGTAAAGTGGCAATCCTTTCAGCAGCACAACAGTCATTCTTCCTGGCAGAGTATCCACAGGTCCCGAAGTTTACTGAAGAGTTGCTGTCTGAAGTTTTTCTTTCATACACAGTTGCGCCTTTGAAGTGGGGAGAAGCTTCTAGAGGCATGCCTTTGAAGTCTACAGATGCTTTGCCTTCCTATCCCTAGCTCCAGACTAACTACAGGTGGTATGCAGCCCTTTATGTGGAGACAGGACCTAGCCTATTTATGTATAAGTGGGACTGGGCCCAGCTCCTTCCTGCCAGTAATGGGCCATACAGTCCCACCTAAAATCCCTATTGTGTGTGACTGTCTAAGAGGAATACATAAAGCCCAAATGTCAGTTACAGCCAGTCAGGTGACCAAGAGACAGGCTGCAGGCACCAAATGGCTATGGCAGGACAATGCCAGCTTTCTATAAGTGGCATTTTCAAAATTGTAACTTAAAATCCGACTTCATCATAAGCTAGGATTTTTCTTTACAATTCCAGAGACACCAAACATGAACTGGTTACCTATTCCCATTTGGAAATTACACTTACACTATGTAATAAGACAATTCCAATGTTATCCTATTGGAGAGGTAGGCCGTGCAGTAGGGAATAACTATTTTTTTCACTACCAGGACATGTAAAACATAAAGGTAACTGTCCTTCTTTTTAATACATTGCACCCTGTCTTCTGGACTGTCAAGGCTACCCCAGGGATGATTTATATATATCAAAAAGGAAAGTTTGGGCATGAGAAAGGGTTTACTTTGCATCGAAATGGCGGTTGAAAACTGCAAACTCAGACTCTGCAATGACATGCCTGAGGCATGATTACCAGGCTACTTAAGTGGGTGGCACAACCAGTGCTGCAGGCCCACTGGTGGCAATTCATTTACAGGCCCTGGGCTCAGTTAGTGCTACTTTACTAGGAACTTAGAAGTAAGTTAAATATGCCAATTGGGTAGAGGCAAATTCAACCATATTTTAAGGGAAGAGCACAAGCACTATAGCACGTCCTAATTCCCACAAAAATAAATTCAGCAAAAAGTGGAGGAAAAAGGCAAAAAGTTTGAGGGTAACTCTGCAGAGAAGGACAAGTCCAACAAATATATTCCTAGAAAGGCATGGAAGTTACAGTTATTGGGATGCTGGATAACAGGTAACTCAAAAGTAGGGACCCAACAGGATGAGTGACAGAGGGAATGACTTCTAAAGGAGTTACCAGCGTGTTCTTGCTCACTTACTACTTTGATACTACCCACATTTTAGGCGACAGAGAATATGAACCACTCTATAAATTCATTTGTCCGTTGAGATTATCATCTACCGTCCATATGTTCAATGTAACTGCTACCTTATGCAAATATACTTAATTTGTTTCTTAGCATAGAACTGCGCGTGACTCATTTAGAGTTAAGTGGTAACAGAAATCCCTCAAATTTGTGAAGAAAGTGTCACTAGCTTGTATTATGGACAGTTTTTTCAGTTTTGTCTGCATTACATTCCTTGGCATGGGCATAGGAAATTTCAGTTTCTGCAAGATGGTAATGCAAATGAATTGTGTCGACTATGTGAAATAGACTCTAAAAATCTTTCTCAATATTACTGCACCGGCTCAACTTCAGCAGGTATAATATGTAGGCCGCATCTGAAGCAAATGTTTAATGAGCGAGACCAGATCTCTTAACCCCTTCCAGGCTGATGACGAGCTCAGCTCGTCATGAGCGTAACCTGCCGTGCGCTCATGACGAGCTGAGCTCGTCATGTAACGCGGTAATTTTAAAATTGCCGCGCACAGCGGGAAAAGCCGCCGCAGCGATGCGGTTAAAGAAGAATTACAGCTGTCTTAGTGCCTTCAAACTGAGTTTGTTTAGAATAATAAATGTATGGATCATATGTATCTAGTTTGCAAGGAGCACTGACAGCTAAAGATAATAAATCTTTTTGGAAATTAGCTGCAGTTTGCGCCAAGGGTACCAAGAGAAATCTGCAATGTTGTGTTCAACCCCAAGATTGGGTTACCCACTTCAGTAATCTATACGCAGGTAGTAATGATTGCACACAGGACGATGTAGACCTTACTTTAGACCAGTGATACTCAAAGCACGGCCCGGGGGGCGCTTGCGGCCCTCTTGACCTTTCCATGCGGGCCCCCCTGGTGAACAGCAGCATAAACTGCTGTTTAGTTGCTGAGCACTAACATTCAGGAAAAAAATGTTAAATAAACGGAAATTTGTTAACCTGCAAATAAATGCTTGCCCGTTTATGTAGTATTTATTTGGACCTCCTCACACATACCCTGAGCCACCCAGACCCCCTACTGGCATCAGTGCGGCCCTCGGTCACACCACAGACCGTACTTTGTAGACCGTACTTTGTAGCCCCTGGGCAAATGTTTGCGAGTACCCGTGCTTTAAACTATGAGTATTGTAAACAAAGTAATTCAAGCAAACTAGAATTTGATCCAAAAGAAACCCTAGTAGCAAATAAATCCGTCTTACGGTCATAGCTCCAGGGCATGGCAGGATCTTAAATGAATTGTAGATGGCCAGCGCGGGCGTGTGGGGCCCGTATATTAATCTTCTCTCTAATGCAGTCCTGTTAGGTATGGAGATTCCTCCCTCTTGGAAAATTGCTGCGATCATACACATTTTTAAAAAAGGCATCGTAATGACACCGGCGACTACAGGCCTATTACCCTGATTGATGCTGTCCAAAATATTTTCTGCAAACAAGAGCTTGCCTATTTGCAGGAGTGGATCCAAGAACACAATGTGCCATCCAAATTTCCGGGTTGTTTCAGGAGCACCGTTAGCACTATAGACCAGGCCTTCCACTTCACATGTATTTTTTGGAAGACGTCAGGTAATCGGCAAGGGCAAAATGTATGTCGCCTTTTTTGATTTGCGAGCATCCTTCGACTTGGTTCCTAGATCCAAGCCGTGGAAGGTCCTTGAAGAAATAGGAATTCCTATAAATCTGCTGATCATCTTGGTGCGGTTACACTCCAAAAAGTATGCCCCAGTGAGGTGGATCGAAAATGGGCAATTACCCATTAGGATAAAACGTAGAGTTAGATAGAGCTGCATTCTGGACTGACTCTGTTCTCACTGTATATTAATCAGGTAGTGGAATATCTGAGTAAGGATGGGTTTGATTCTCTAAAGGTGGATGGTCAGAGGGTGCCAGCTTTACTTTTTGCAGATAATACACAGCATCTTTCGAAATTTCCCCGGGGGCTTCAACAGTTGCTAAATAATTGTAGCACTTTTTGTATTGAGAGGGGCTTGGAGCTGAATAGCTCGAAGACCAAATTAATGGTATTCAGCCCAAGTAAAAAAAGAGCTTTAAGAAGAATGTTTGTGGGTAGTAACACAATTGATCAGGTACCCTACTTTGATTACTAGAAGTGAAGTTGAAACTAAATTTAAACTGGGCTCCCCAACTTCAATAACACATACAGTATTAATGCATTACACAGTTAGTATAGCATAGCTCTAAGAAATCAATAAATAGGAGTGGTGCACCGCCCCTAGAGATCTATAATCTAAAGGCTTTAAGTGCGGCCTTGTATGGTTCTGAAATTTGGGGATTTGTGAACACCCAAATCCTAATAACAGCGGAAAATATGTTTATTAGATCTCTTATGGGACTGATGGCGAGTACGCCAATGACTCCAATATGTTTGAATCTGGCACAAAGAAGAATTTCTCAGAAAGTTGAGTGTAGACTCCTGATTTATTGGTATGCACTGTAGACTATGGTAGCTCTAAGTCTATACTGGGTGGGCCTAAAAGATTTTTATATCTCCGGTATGTGTTGACAAAATCCTGTGGCTACATTTTGTAAGATTGTTATTGGGGAAACTGGGTCTGGAGAAATGTTAGGCTTTACCTGAAGATATGTACTCAATTTTCAAAGTAGGGCTATGAGAAACCTATATGAAACCATTCAAACTATAACAGATAGCATAGGTACCTTGACACAGAGTGTCTGCATGTAAAACCGTTCCCACGTTAGGAGTCAACAATAAATTAAAATCCCCCCCCGCACTTAAACAAAAAGATTCTATAACAATTGGCTGAGGGCTGTACCCAAGGGGCGATCTTTGTCCTACCTCTGTAAAGGCACTGAAATCACTAGTAAATATCCTATTCTTTTGCTCAGTTTACCGCTACCAGAGAGCTAAGCGCGTAGCCCTTGTATGTGGGAAACTAGGCACTAGCTGGTACAAGAAGGCCTTTAGAATCCTCAGTTCAGACACAAGTAGATTGGTGGTTTACTCTGTTGCCAGACTCATGTCAGCTTGGATTTGGCCTTTTAAAGTGCATCCAAGCCAGTGATCGGCTGGTTTAATCCGGTACTGCATGAAGGTGGGGCGTGATTTGCAAACTCATACTTTTCTATGCACTTAAATGTAGTGAAATCCCTGCTGGGTATCTTCAATTTTTTTGCATAGGTTGCACAAAGCATGCATATTTGTTGTTACTAAAAGAGATCCTCGCTGATCTCAGTAGATTCCCTCATGGACCGTGTCGCTCCTCATTATGTATCTGGATAGCGGCTGGTATATATTGAGCATACTGTCAATATTGAAATTTGTGATTCCAGGCAGGACATATGTCATTCATAGTTCTTGCACTTTATTGTTATTTGTACATTTTGAAAATGGGAGCACTAAGTTTTAATCAAATAAGTTATTGTGCCTGAAAGAAATAAAGTCAGCCTGACAAACGTTAATACTGGCGCAGCTGGTTTTAACTTTTGAATTAATTAACACAATTTGCAGGCCCATAGCTTATTGTGGCTAGTATTTTTATATTTTGTGCTCGGTTTCTATGCTTCAAGATCACACATTTTCTGTGCACTTGCATTTTTATTGTTTTAAGTGGAAAACCCTCCAGTGGCGTAGCAAAAGCTTTTGCCACCCTGGGCGATTCCTGAGTTTGCCGCCCAGTGATGACCGGTGCAGGGAAGAGCGGGGGTGGGGTGACAGACGACAAGGGAGAATAAATAAAAACAACCACCCTCCCCAGCCACCTGACTACCTCTTTTTTTTTTATTTTTTTTTTATTTACGGAGTTTTATGTAGCGCAAACTTGACCCGAAGGTATTTGCATTACATGAGGACACATTCATTAGGTCTCGCCCATGCAGCGCACATGCGCTGATTAGGACAGAGACCTGTAGCCATCGCCACAGCTTTGGGGTCAAAAACGTGCACGTGTTGCATTGCTTGCAATGCAACGCGGGCACATCTTGGTGATTTCCTTGCGGGAGCGCGCAGCACCATATGGTCGCACTCTCCCGCAAGGGAATCGCGCAGGCCCTCTCCCCCAGCTGCAGTGCGAAGCTCACACTTTTTTTTCTAATGCAGATGCTCGCTTTCACGGCCGCGCAGCTTTACTGACGCGCGGCCAATGCTTGTTTGAACAGCAAAGATTATGCCGAGTGTGAATAGCGCTTGGGTTTTTACGTATTCTGCTACTACCAGTCATGATGATAAAATACACAAACCGGTAAAAACAAAAAGCTGCTCTGATCAGTTTTACATCAATGTGTAGAGAAGGGAAACGTAGACCCGCTCCGGTGCAAACCTTACTGTGCTGGGGAGTTTGGTGGGCTGGATTCACACAGGGCCTATGGCCGCTGAAGCTCCGAGAAAGAGAAGAGGGGAGAGGCTCACAAGGAACATTTCAAAATCAGTCTGTCCGAAAGAGCAGTAAAAGTATAATAAGGCACCCTGTAGCGGAGGAGGTGACACAAAACAAAGGGTAATAATACAAACTATAAGGGTGCACTATAACAGAAAGAGAGGAACGCGCTGGACTTATTGACCAATAAAGATGGACACCTAGCGGGGTGTGTCTTGGTGGGCTGGGGCAGGTGACAGCGTGCAAGCGGTCTCTTTTTGACATCACATTTTGCTTCAATAAGGTGCCGAGGAGCCCCGTTCTGCTGTAGTGAAGAGGGGGGTTCAGACCAGTGCAGAGGGAACCACCAATCCCCGGGGGTCCAGGGTGAGTCACAGCTCTGTAGTAACACACACACGCTGCGAGGAGAGGTGAGAAACCACAGACATTCCCTCAAGAATGAATCGCAACTCCGCGGCCTGCCCAATGTGTGATATGAGGCGCGAGAGCGGTGTGTGACATGCCCCCGGTGTCCGAAATATGAATCACAGTTCAGCAGCGCATACAAGGTGTGATCTGCGGGAAGAGTGAAGGGACCTCTGCCTTGTGAATACCCGCGTGAATCATACGCGACAGCCTCAGTTCTGGTTTGGCAGTAGGTAACCGCCCCTCAACGACCCATAGACTTTTCACTTTATATGGTTCCCTTGAACCTTGGAGCTGACGAGCTCGGATACCGCATCTTCGCGCCACGAGGGGTACCAAACCTGTTAATACTTTGGCGACCTATCCAGTAATCCCTGAAGAAACCTACACTCTGCTGATGAGGAACATCAATTCCGAAACACCGGTGTACAGAGTTGGTGCTGCAACTTTGCCTGTTACACGTCCAGAGCTACAAAAGGCGCACACGCCTTAAGACTGCATTTACCATGATGCTCGAGGGTTACACCCGCTCGTGAGGTCAGAAGTGTGCGATCCATAGACTTTTCAACCGCCCCTCAACTCTGAGGTAGCACACCTTACCTCCCCCTACAGCCTCCCACCCCTCACACCGGCAAAACATTCGAACAAGCGCGAGTTGCAGACCTCAAATCAACAACTTAGAAGCAGCCAGAACATATTATTGAGGGGTGTTACAGCACGTTTTGCGCAAGATCACACACGGCTACAAATACCGCTAGACTCCAACTTGTCTTTTATTTACACTACACTAGACGAGACCTCACCTCGATGTATAAAGTAACATCTTATTAAAAGTAGTGAGGATTTAACCACGGTTAATACAATTTTTAAAAAAAACTATACCAATGATTGCATTTTCACCAACAATCAATTTTAACGGCCTAGATAAACTGAATCCGTCTAACTTTTCGGACAAACAAGCCAAGTTCACATTTCTCTCTATAAGAAATAACACTCTGTTGTGCGCAGTCTATTGAGCAAGCAACAAATCTTATGGGCAACCAAAATAATAAAATTTACCAACAAGTTAGCCAACTCCTGCCATACAACATTAATTAAAGCGTGCATGGGTGCCATGGACATCAGTTACTGAATGCTGCAAACAGACAAGACATAGCCAATAGGTCTCGCTTTTGGGACCTTATAAGTATTTAGTTATGCAGCACAATATTCTTGGTGCAACAACATCAACTGTTAAGCACTTATAAGGTCCCAAAGGCTAGACCTATTGGCTCTACCAATGCTTGTTTTTGTTAGGCACGGGGAGATTAATTGATTTGCCCAGAATCAGAGGATGTTCAGTGTTGTTGCCAAGACATGAACCCGGTTCCCCAGATTCGAGGTCGACCGCCATAGCCTTTAGGCCTACTCCTCTCCCCTCTCCTCTCTTTGTAATTTCATTTATAAATGAGGGTACTCCATTTTGTTTAGTATGTATGTCACAATTTAACCTAAGTTTTCTAGGGGAAGGTTAGTAGTGTTTTCTGAAGCATCAATAGTCATCTAGTTTGTCAATCGACTTGTGAATCAGATTAGTGTGTAAATGATTGGATTTTACATTCGCTCTTAATCTCAGAGTTATTTTTCTAAGCTTCTTTGTTGATGTATTACTTGAGTTAAATATATTTAAAATGATATATTGTTTTTTGAGTTTTGGTTTTGTTTCTCTATATACTGCAGTGATAATTATATGTTTTGTTTGTACTTTTATGTTCCTGGAGACTGAAATAGTTATTATGATCATGGTGGTGTATCAAGTTTATACATTTAGGGAAAGCTGTGACTGTAGGGCCATCCACCGTAGAGAAATATTTTTTTTTCTCTTTGCTTAGTGCTCCGTTTCTAATAATCGGCAACTATAGGCATTCTAGAATGTGTTTCTTTGATGTTATCAACTGGGATTTTCAGATTTATTGTGACATCATTCACCACATGGTCCTTTAATGCTTTTTTATAATCTATATAGGTTTTAGGTTCTGTTTATTTCTCTCTGTTTTCATAGCATATTTACATTTTTCTGATTGCTAATGAAGGCTTGACTCTTGTCTTGGAAGTGCACCACTGGAACAGCCCAGTTAAAAATGGCATCTAGGAGAGGGCTGCTGGCCCTGACTGGGAATGCTGATGGCAGCTAAAAGGTCTGATGGGAGGTGATACCGGGCGGTAGAACCTATCAGAAAAACAGATTTTGAGAGTTATGATTACTGATTGATTATATTTATGTGGTTGCATGTATTGATTGTGTATGATTGGGGGAGTTGCAGGGTGCAACAGGAAATGATTGTGAGGTTTCAAAGTCCTGAGCGATTGGGGATGCCGGGCTGTAAGTCGTGATTTGGGAATAAAGTTGGAGCTTGTAAGCTGGACCATAGATAATTGTGAGGATTGAAAATCGTAAGTGATGATAGTGGTGGAACTTCAAGGCGAACCTGGAAAAGCTGCATGCCCTGACCAGAGATTATTGAGGTGGTTGAATTTGCTGACTGGCGATGGTTATGGGGTGTCAGTTCCTGGCTGTTCATGGATATGGCGCCTGCAAATTCCAAATAGAATTGATACCGGGGGCTGCGAGTCCTCACTGTGAATGATTGTGGAGGCTAAAAGTCCAAGCGAGAGCTGGGGGTGATAATGGGGACTGCAAATTTAACAGCAATCTGCACACACTGAATTGCATTGATACTTGGAGGCTGTAGCTGGTGCAGATTTCGCGGATTGCAAGTCATCCCAGGATGCGATACTGAGGGCTAAATATCTTCACCAAAAGCAATACAGGAGGCTGCAGATCATGGTTGCAACTAATACAAGTCCTTATTAGAGGGTGAAATGGGGAGTTTCATGTCCTGAGTAGAGGTGATACCTGGGCAGTAAGCTTGGGGTGTCTCTTCTTGGGGCTCCATGATGCCACCACTTGGCATCATGGAACACACAGAGTCCTATTTTCTAATCGTTCCTGCACGAGCGGAACATTCCATGGATTGAGCCCGGCCTGCGGATTTGGCTGCTGTTGTTTGTACACTTCCTGCTTACTGTCTTTTTATGACCATTAATGCAGTACCCTTATGGTTGCCTCCTTCAAAGATGCTTATGAAGGAAACCAGCTTGATTGGTTGTGATATTGGGGACAGGATATGCTAACTGAGAATTATTTGGAGGTACAGTTCCTGAATGGACATGATAGAAACTAGACTGAATTTCTTCATAAAGATTCAATAAGAACTTCAGGATTTTGATCGGCGCGTTATGATAGCCAATGAACCAGGGTGTCAAAGTTCTGATGCTATATTATTGAAGGTGAGAGAGTTCTTCAAAGTTCAGATGGGAGCCAATTGGTTTTATTTCCTGATGGTAGAGGATGGGAGATGGATTTTTGAGGCTCATTAGGATAAAGAGGCTTCCAGTCCTGATTTTTAGTGATGAAAAATGGCCACAAAACCTTATAGGAGCTGACAGATGAGAACTTCAATGACCTTAAGTTAAAAAATATCCAAGGGCTTTTTGACTTGTTATAGACACTGGGTGTGGTCTTCAATGTCCTGGTGGGAGATTATAGAGAAAATGGATAACTACTTATTGAGTCTCGCTGTTCAAGGTAGATGAGGGCTTCAAAGTCCTAACAGTAGTTTTCCAGCGGCTGCTGCTTCATTAAGGAGGAGGAGTGCCGCCCCACTGCTTTCTGAGCAGGGAATAAAGGAAAAATAAAATGATAATAAAACATGTTATTGTCATTTGATTTTTCGTTGCTATGCCCAGTCTGCAGATTCAAGGGCAGGCAGCCCATCCTGAGTGACACTGGGAGGCTGAGAGGAGTGATATGCACTGCAACTAGTGCACGTCTGATTAGCTGGCCATCTTATGCTGGCATAGCAGAAATGTGCACGTAGGTTTCTCCAACCCAGATGTATTTCACAGCTGGGTGAAGAAACAGCACAGACTCCCTGTGCCTGAGGCTGTGTCCATCCAGCCCGCTCCGGCCAATCCCCACGCTGCTCTCATGCTACGTAGAGCATCTGGATTGGATGGGGAGTCTGTGATGTGTCCCAGGAACTGCTGTGAGCAGGAGAGCAGAGGAGCACCGAGGCGCGAGGTGGCCGGCAGCATCAGGTAAGTCTTTTATTTATTTATTTTTACCCCCTCGTGCTCTCCTCCTGCCCTCCTCCCGCACCCCCTCCAACCATCTCACCACTTTTTATTTGTATTGGCCGCCACTATAATTTTCACTCCTCATGGTAGATGAATAAAGAGGACTTTACACACAGAAGTAAGACGATAGACTAGGGCTTTTAAGTCCTATTAATAAATAATATTCAACAGCTTTTGTAGCCTCCTTATAGAAAAGAGGTGATGATTTCAAAGTCCTGATGAAAGACAAAGGAAAAGGGCTCAAAAATTCCATAGTGGATGATGAAACAGTTGCATCAAAGTCTTAATGTTATACATTTGCCAAGGGCTTCAAATCATACAATTCGCTAATGGATAAAGCATTCTAATAACCAATGGAGAGTGATGTTTGAAGGCTTATTGAGCGCCATATGAGATGTGGGTGAGGGAGTCAGGTCTTGATAAGAGATGAGCTGCTACTAAGTTCTAAATGATTAACATGTACTCCACATTGAAACTTCCTGACAGGGGTACACATTTATTGTGCTGATCAAAATGTTCTGGAAACTTGACAACTTATTCTGATTGCTTGACACAAATACTCACTCCAAACACCGCACACACTCTCCATCCAAAGGCTGAACTCGCACTCACCCCATGATCTGCAATCAAACGTTTTTGAGATTCTGCACTAGCAATCCATATACTCCTAGCACTTAAACTCCATATAAAGCCTACACGCACATTGCAATCAGACTACCAGACTCCATCAACTGTCTACACTGCTCCCACGTTATTGTCAATTCAGATTTTGCAACTTGACGAGCACACTTTCAGTCTGAACTGCCCACTTACATTCTGCACTGTCAAATGAAATGCTGCAATATCCATCTATGATTCCCACTGCCCAGCAAGAGATGCAACTGCCCTTTCAGGGTTTTCAATGCCCATCAGGAGTTTCCACTTTTCATGCATAGTTTCACTGCCCATCAGGGTCTCCAGTGCACACTGAAGACCTCCACTGCCAAACCTGGGCCATACAGTATCTCAACTATCTAGCCAAGGGCTGCACTGCCCAATTGTGGTCTGTGCTACCCATCGATTGTTTGCAACGCTTATCCAGGGTGTCTATTCCGGATGTTTACAGATACTCCACTTGTATACACCATTACTTTCTGGCCAATCATTGTGTCTCTCACCACCTGCCTAGACCCTTATTCCTAGTGCTAAGCAAATACTGATGTAGGCGCATATGAGTTTGCAACCGAATCGGAATTCAGTTTTGCTGCACATTAGCAATTTTCTTCCCAAACATCCCACCAGGAAAGCTTGTCAAAATTTGTCTGTGGAGTATTTGGGTGTACAAACAACAATACTGCAAATTGTGACTCACTACTCCCGGTGGAACCCTGTAGTAGCTGGGTAATACTACAGCTTGGAAATACTGCACTCTGCAGTATCAGTACATACTGGGTCTGGTATTATCACTCAAGATGCAAGGGTACTTGGCTGTCCAGAACTGGCTGCTCCTGGATTGTAAATACTTATGAAGTTCATACACCGTAATGCATACCAGCAGTGTGCTCCCACCCATTGAAATTGTGACAGGCTCCTCATCAGAGGGAGAACTTACCGGCTGGCGAGCCTTTGGGTTACACCTGACTTTGGAGAAGTACTTGCGATGAGAAATTGAAATTTGCATATTAAGCACCCCAAAACTAGGGGTGGTCGGAATATTCTGGTCCGCCTGGGGAATTTTGGCAACTCACCGTTACTCTTGAAATACTGTGTTCCAGGCAAATTACGCCAATCGCCACGCGGTGTATTTTTTTTCTTGCGCGCAGCTCCATAGAAGTTTGTTTGGCAAGCGAGATTTAGCAACCCCTAGCGCAATTTCCGGTCGCTAGAAGGACATACAGTGAGATTTTTCTAACGCGGGTGGATGCAAGGCTGCCGTTTGAGTAGAAAATCTACTTGTACGGCATGAAAATCATCTCAAGTAGCTCCGCCCTCTGATGCACCACATTGTGCTGTCAGGGTTGATTTTTCAGCCCGGAAAACACTACCAGCACTAAATCACAGTGCAAGCAGCACAGTGTGCCTATTTCCACCCATTGGTGGAACTCCGCAGAATCTTGCAGAGTTTTTATGTAACTCTGTGGAATTTCACCCTCAAATTCTGCGAGTTCTGCCCAACCCTACCCAAAACAAATGAGTGCTGAAAAATGCATACAACACATGTTCAAAGATGCCTGCCACTGGCTGTACCAACATTTGATGGGGAATACTTATGACTGTGATAATATACAGTATAATCATTGGAGTGAACTGCACATACCATAATGCACTTGGGGGACTTGTGTTTTATGAGATTCCAGGATTTACACTTACCATCCTGGGTTTTCATTAAACACATCCATCTGATAACCCCTTGTATCTTCAACTGGTTGACACCAAGCACCGTTTCAAAACATCGCAACAAAACATGAAACCATCATGCAAGCCTGCATAATCTTATCAGCTATTTGCAAACCATAAAACTCTAAATGGTTTTAAGTGCCATGAATTGGAAAGCAGATAAGATACAAACCGCCATTATCAGATGGCAACCTTCCCACCTCAAGTCTATGGTGTTGGCTAAGGCAACAAATAACATCTCTACGGCAACTAGTTATTCGCCTGAAGATTGACCAGAAAATTTGATGTTCGGAAGTAGACTTTTATATGCATCTGTTAGAAGCTGATCAGGCAAAGCTGGTGTTGGCCAAAGATCGATTTAGATAAAAATAACTTTAGTTGATATGTATGGATTTTAAAAATGGATGTGTTATGTTACAGAGAACTGCTTAGCAGATTATTGCCTGTAGCATTACCACACAACATTTTCAGGTTTGGGCACTTTCATGCTCTGGTCTCTTCCTTCACAGTCTAGGGTCTGCTTTGTATTTGTTTAAGTGCTTTTAATATTCAAGTATATGTTTAGTTGGAATGTTTTAGGGTTGTAATGGTTAGTGTTGTTCATCAGGAAATCTTAACCAAGTAAGGATGGGTATATGCATACCCTTATTTGAGCATCTTGGTACTAGGCTATAACTTCTTCTCAGGGTCCATAGTACCTCTTTGCAACAACCAGCTGTGAGGTACCAGGTAGTTGTTTATTTTGTATTTTATGCGTTGCTTTGTTTTATTATGGTTGGGGTGCTATGGTGAGTCTGATGATGACTACCTGTGAGTAGCTTCTAAGCTGTGTTGGGTGTGTGAGTTGTTCTGAGTAATGTGCTCTGCTTGATTGTGTTAATCATCATTATTGTTATTGGCACGGCTTTGAGCTGGGTCACACTCACCTATATCTGAGCTCTGGTGCATGTGTGCTTGGTGTCCTTTAATCAAACCAAGGCTTTCTGAAGGTTGGGCTTGTAGCATAAAGATAAACAAAAGAAGCAAGGGAACAAAGCTCTGTAAGATGTTATATAGGTTCTGTAAAGCGTGTTTTACCTGTTTTGAACCATGTTCATTATTTGGATGTTCACAGAGTATATAAAGAATGCTATTGGGCACACCACAAAGCTTTGACTCTTCACCAAGGGGGATTTGAGCTAAAGGATATTCTCCTGGGCAAAAAGTCAAAATTATCAACTACAGGGTTAGTCACAACTGACATCAGGAATCCCGTTATAGCGCCCCCGTGGCAGCGCCAGCTGTTTGTTGTGTGGGATCCAAGACTGTCAAAGAGTAGCATCTGCAGTTTCTCTCAAAACTAAGTGTTACTCTCCTGTCTGTATTATGATTGTTCTAATGGGTTTTTTTCGGGTTTTTTCTCCTTCCTACTTTTTCCTTTTTGTAAATATTTTTTCACAAAAAATGGTTATGAATTAAAAAAAATGTAAACAAATGAAGTAATTATATCCACATATCATAATCCACAGAACAGCCATGCAAATCATACTTGTACACCAAATTCAGCACTCATGACCTCACCTGTGGTGTGACAGATGCAATTAAATTATTTTACAGTTGAAATGATGTATCAAATAAGCATTAAAACTGCCAACAAGATGACTATGAACATAATATTACTGATTTGTTTTACTATGTGTTGGTACTTAATGATGCTCTGCTTTTAGATGTTGGTACTTATTGGTTTTGATTGAGTGAGGTCATTGCATTTGGTACGCAGGTTATGGTGTGCTTGGCTGTTATGCGGATAACGGTGTGATAGCTAACCATAACTGGCAAATTGTATAGTTTTTTCCGCTAAGTTATAACAATAACTCTACTTTAACTGTGTTTTTTTTAAAGTTTATTTCTGAGTTGTTTATTTTTTAACATAAGTTAACATCTTACACCCAAAGCAAACCATAACTTTAGTTTAATGTTGCATTTGATGTGCAGTAAAGGTTTGCCTGGCTTTTGTGTAAGTTGTGGATTGTGGTTCAATGATAACTTATGAATTTCAGTGGTTTGTTTTAGTTTTAATTTGTAACAATAACAGCAATTTAACTGTGTTTTTTAGTAAATTTTAAGTTTGTTTTTTCACTGGAAAAAAGCAAAGATTAAAGTGACTTTATAGTTAGGTACGGCAATAAAAGCTCAGTTCATGTTAAAAAAGTACCCTTCAAAATTTACTGAAAAAAACAAAAGTGATGGTACAGTGATGTGTTGCAATAAGATAAAAACGAACTTTTAAAAAAAAACTCTAACATTCATAAGTTATCCTTTACTGAGCTAATTATAACGTGCTCCACTGCTTATGACCTCACATATTACATCACTCATGACATGGTACCATGGGGTAAAGACTTAGCAGCTGGTACTGTGGGAGTGCTCCAGTAACTCATGGGTGGGCTGTAGTAGGTCCTACAAGAGTCTTGGTGTCCCTACCCTTACCTCCTTATAGACTATTTTGAAACTTTTTCAGGACACAGAAACAGAGGGTCGTATTAGCAAGAAATAGCGATATTTATCGCTAAATGTGGTTAGCGACTTTTTTTTTTTAATCGCTGGATATTTTAGCGGAGAAAACATGCTATTAGCAACGTTTTTCTCCATTGTGCTAAAATTTCCAGCGATAGCGAAATGCGAGAATACCGCTGGAAATCCAGCGATATTCTCGCATTAACGCCAATGGGAGTTTAATCTGATAATCCACCCCCCCCCCATTGACTATACAGGTAAATCAACTTTTTAGCAGGCTTTAGTTTATAGCGATAATCGCGCTTAGCACGATTTTTTTTTATCGCTTCACCTGCCTTGCTAATAGGCGATAGCTGTGTTAGAGACTGTTTTCAGACTTTTAAAACTTTATATTTATATGTTCTCTGCCTCTCTCCTACTAGCATGAATGTATAAACCACTGATAGGTGTATGTGTTGTGTTATCAATGTGAACCTTTCTTGTATGTGTGTCTGTATTTTTTGAGCCGCATGATACCCCTCTGTTTGAATTTATAGATGTATCTTTCTTTTCCTGACGTGAACCCTGGCTTTTATAGTTCTGTTATCTCTTCTTTCTCCATTATAGCGTGAGAGATCTCAAACCTGGCTACTGTCTTTTCTTTCATATTTTATACAAGTTGTCTCTTGCTGTTAAGGACTCCATTCCTTCTTTGTGGTCTTGAATGTGGCATTCCGCAAACTGATTGGTCTGTTTTCTGGGACCACTCATCTATCCACGGCGGTGCAGCTTTTTAGGGTGCTACATATTGTATTGTATTGTAATTTCATTTATATGGCGCTTACTACCCCTGACGAGGCGTCACAGTGCTTTTTCGGCGAGTAGCACGCTACTCCGTGACCCATAGAGGATTAGTGTTGAATTAGTACAGTGATGTGCCTCGGAGTTGAACATCATTGATGTAGCAACACAGCCAAGAGCCCTAATGCAAGCAAAGAAAAAGGGCCTCACACCCCTGGTTTCCTAGGAAGAAACAGTCACTAATTGGGGTCAAGAAGGCTCCCCAGACCACGGTGCTACTGCACCTGCTGCACCATCGATAGCTAGGTCCCTGTTAAATGTGATTTTCTGGAGACGGTGTATAGGTTTAAGATATTCCTTTTCCTTTCGCCTCTCTGGCTCAGCCTCATGAATAAACTCAGGATGAATGTATTTTCCAGAGTGGTCCTCTGCCCTCCCTTATGCCATGTGTGGACCGGAAGTGTCACAGGACATAAGGCACCAGCGAAAGTATCTGCTGCTATCCATTATTCACAGGATCACTTCTGCCCGAGACGCACGAGCTCAAAGATCAAGAAGCACCATAACCTTGGGTCATTTCCTGCCCAATATTGTTTTTTTATAACCAGTGTCATTTCCAATATTTTACTGTAATTGGTGTCATCAGTGATAAAAGATGCGCTGTTCCCAGGTGCTCCTTGCGTTCAAATGACTTGTTCCAAGGCTGTGTCCCTTTGTAAACAGCCCCGCCGCATTCCACTGTCTATAATAAGGGATGACTTTGCTGTTTTTGTCCTTGAATAATGTCAAGCTCAGCCCTTCTACCTGATGGCTGCTGTTAATGAATACTCTGGCCCTGGTGCAATTTACATGGCGTGGTTGTTTGTCAGAATTGGACATAATGAACAAAGATCTGAAGTTCATGGGCCATCATGGTGGTTGTGCCTAACTTGCTGAGCATGTGAGTTAATGTTTGAGGTATGTGTGTTGACCTTATCTTTGATTATCTGATAAGATAATATCAGGTTGGGGGTGGTGTTAGCCTCAAGATCGGATGAGGCATTGTGCCCCTGGCAAAGTCAGTTTAGACAATAAAACAGACAGTGTAAAATGGAATATGAGACGAGTAAAAGTTAGAAACTATAAAGGCTTATTAAAAATTGAAAATGTATTACAGAAGGCATAAATCTAGTTAACCAATATAGCAAATAAACATAAGACTCAGTCAATTGTAGTATAAAGTCTGACAAAATATTCTAACAAGAGACCAGCTGACCTGGATCTGCTCTCCAAGCAAAAAGGTGATCTGAACCTCTCGGGTCCCCAGGAAGGACTCCTTTTATATAAAATACACAATGAAAATCATGTAGTCAGCACAAAATGAACTAGATGTTTCATAGATCGACCAATCACAGTACGGCAACATACATCAATATCAAACTAAAAGAATTGTAATGAATCCCAATTTAATATGATATCAACGGATGTGACAGTGCAAATCCAGTTACACACAAGCAGTTCCAAACCCTTGCCATCATTAGACCCAATGAGACAGAAAGGAGAGGTCTTGAACATTAACAGTTACACCTAGAAGGAAAGCATCCAGTGGAGCTCTTCGAGTACAGCATCTCAACATAGCATTTCATTAGTGTACATTTTACTTTGCGCAATGGGAGGAGAAATGAAAACATGGACGAACAGAAACACAAGATGCAGTCAGACTTAACTTGGGCATAGATTGGCCATGCCTGGAAAGTATAGTTCTATAAAGTGAAGTGAAATCATTTTAATGCAAAATGTTCATGATGCTAAGCACACATTATATATTGATATATGATCAAAATATCCCCCAGGGGTGCAACAGTTAATGATATACTGAGGGAGCTTGGTTTGTGACTTTCTATCAGGGTGAGTGTGGTATAAGGCTTGGGAGTGAACTGAAATATTTTGTAAGGTTCAATACTTAGTTTGTTTTTTAAATAAATACCTGCCGAGGACCACTTATTTTCTCAGAAGGTTGTCGCTGCCCTGCACATTGCCATGTTTGCCGAATCCCAAAGCTGCTAAATCTTCATTCCACCTCTGGCTTCTTTCTTCCGCCACCCTACACTTCCCGTGTCTTTAACTCAGTTTCGCAGGATCTTTTTCATCCCTTATTTCTTACTTTGCCACTATTTTCTTCTTTCTCTCCTTTCTGTCCTTTTCTTTCTTGCTCTGGGTCAAAGTCTAATGATAAAAATGAAGTCCTGTCACCCATCACTCGAAACCAGCAGGACAAATTGAAACACTGGTAAGATCATACGCTGTGCAGGTTAGTAAAGGTGCTTTGGGGGTCCCTTCCTGAATGTGAGCTACAATTATCACCAGCAACTGAGAAGACCATGAAGGACATTACATTCACCCCCTAAGCTCTTGGCTGTTTCACATCCCACCACAGTGACATATTGGTGGCAGCTTCCACCACCAGATGATTACATGGATTAGAATATATGCTGTCTTCACTTTCTCTGTAACAAGATCACAATGTCCAGACATTTTTTTTTAAAAGGCAAATATCAGTATTGATTAAAATATAAAGTGCAAATAGAAGCTACTATGAAAAACAAAAACAAAACTCAAAGATGAGACCGCTTATAATTGACTTTCACTGAGTTTAAGAAGGTACAACAATAAAATCAGCCATGCAATGTACAAAGCTGAAACTAGTTCTGTCCCGGAAGCCGACTGGCTGCCAATCTCCCATCCCCAATGTGGTTTGATTCAGGTTGCTCTTCAGTCCAGTTTCAAGCTTGGCCAGGTATGCCAGCAGAATCAAGAGGACTCAGACATTTCCTTTTTTGATCTCCCAGACTGCTATTATCAGCTTGTGATCATTCTCTTTGGGTACAGCTGCCAATACCAACTCACATCTGTTGTTACTAAATAAATTAACTTGGTTGAATGTCTAATCCAGAATGTAGGGCCTCAGGCTGCCAATTACACGCTGCCACTTTTGGTGGACAAGTCCGTCATGTATCGAAAAACATTTCATGACATCAAGAAGTATGCTCAGTTACTCATATACAAATCACATTCACTGCCTCTTTATTCCAGGTGAGAATTCATTCTTAGTTTTCCCAGTTGAGAATCCTCATTTTCTGTCCCATGTGCATCAAGCAATTGTCATTTACTTTTGGGAGATTTAAGCACCAGTTTCCTCCTTCCTCAAATCACCCTTCTTTGCAGCATGTAGTAAGAAATGTGTTCCCCTCCATGATCACACAAATAAATGAATTATTATGAGGGCATTCCTTAAAATCAAAGAAGCACATATAAAATGCAGTCAAAGTTGTATAATAAGGATCTTGGATTGGTGCTTAGAATCTCTCAGGCTGGACTATGTGCAGGAGCTGTTTGGAGATTCCAGTGTAGATAGTGCTGCCAGACTCCCAACTGTCCAGCTGCTAGATTCATACTCAACCTCCCACGGTGCACCCACATCACACTGCACCTCGGGAAGCTTTACCTGCTCCCCATTCAAAGGTGCAGTCAATTAAAACTTCTCACGCACACATACAAAGCCCTACCCAACACAGGACCTGAATACCTGAACAGCCGCATACACTTTTTCATCAACCAACCAGGCACCTTTGCTCTGCCTCACTCTCACTCTCACACATTCCCCACATCCACTAAAGCAAAACTGGAGGTCACTCATTCTCCTACATCACATCCAAAACATAGAAGCATCAGAGCCCCCTCCTAACTTCTTGAGTTTCGCAAGAAGCTGAAGAACTGCCTCTTTGTATAAGCACCTTGGGTGATCACACACCTACACACTTTCTCAAGCACCTGGATACCCTCTTGGGTGATTAGTGCACTATACATATCAGTTTAACATAAAAAAAGGTTTGAACTTTGAGGTTGCGGGTTCTTTGGCATATATTGTGCTTGTTTGATGCTGTATGTAAACAATGAACAACTTACTAAACATGAGGGCAGTGTCTGGCAGGCCCCTGGGAGTGACCATTGCTCCGCCATTAGAGCTTATTGGGTGGTAGTTGTGTTTTGGGAGGTGAGTGTATACAACTGCCATCGATGTGACGGAGGCTAGGCCATGAGTCCAAACACCAGCGAGGCACACTAATCCTCCAATACTTCCATGGGTTGGTACATTGAGTACCATTGTTATGTACATTATTATTATTATTATTATTGTTGTTATTAGATTTGGAGGTCTCTAGTTGGCAGAGGTAGGTACCTTTGACCAAATAGGGGCCCTTGTGTCTAGTCAAGGTAAGGGGGTACACTCCTAGAATAACCCCTGCTCACCCCCTTGGTACCTTGGCACGAGCAGACAGGCTTATCTCAAAGGCAGTGTGTAAATCATTTGTGAACACATACAGTAACCCAGTATTAAAAATAAGTATTCTTTATATAAGTTTAACACAAGACCAAAAACGACAAAAATCCACAATACTGTACTTCAAAAATGGTAGAATTAGCTCCGTTCTCTTAAGATGTATAATGCGACACTTTGAGTTCAATGTACTTTAGGATGCGTAACGCTATACCACGAAAGTGTTGCAGGGAAGTTGATGCATCGGTTCCTTACACTCAAGAACAGTGATGTGTCGGTTCTTCTCGGCGTGGGAAGGTGATGCGTCTGTTTCTTACTGCGCTTCCGTGACGATGCGACCAGCAGCGCCGTGATACGATGAAGATCCAGTGCAAGGAAACAAAGATGGTGTTTTCTTCTTGATGTGACACGATGCGTGCATGCCCGACAGCCGAGCGGCGACTCAACAATTCTTCTGAGCTGCAACAGGCCCTGCGGCACACTTCCCGGTGATGCGGCAGCGTCTGATGCAACATCGATCCTCTTCTCCGGAGATGCGAGGTGCTTCGGTGATGTGATGCGGCTGCAACGCGCTTCATTGTGAGTTGCGCTTTCAGCTCCTTGCGACACGCAGTCCCTCAGCAAACCCAGCACAACAGCATGCACTTCCAAAGAACTCTTGGGGAGCTGGATGGTGAAGTCTGTTGTCCCTGAGACTTCAGCAGGAAGCAAGCTCTATCTCAAGCCCTTGGAGATCCTTCACAAGTTGAATTAAAGTTGCACAAAAGTCCTATCTCCTCTCTTTGGCAGTCAGGCAACCACTGCAGGCCAATACCTCACGCTGCCTATGGATAGTCTCTCCTCAGTCTCTCTGGTTCCTCTCCTCAACATGGTTTCTTCTTGTTTCCCAAAAGTGATATTAAGTTCTGGGGTCTGGGTCCCTCTTCTATACTCATTTTCCCTTTGTTCTCTGAAGGCAGAGAGGCCTTTGCCTAGTCCAAACCCGTTCTGGTCAGTCCTGGAGCACTTTGTTGACAAGACTCCTTCTTTCCTTTCACAGTGTAGGCCAGGGCCATCAGACGCACCACAGGAGGTGGAGCCAGCATTGCGGAGGGAAGGCACAGTCCTATCCAGGTCCCAGGTGCAAGTCCTTCCAACTCTCTACATGTAGATCTCTCTATTCAGCCCTGAGCTGACTCACCCTGTCTCCTGGAATCCCCCAGCCCCTGTCACTCATACTCCAGACAAGGAATACACAACCTAGCAGAGGCAGGCTTGGATAGTTAGGCAAGACAATACCTACTTTCTAATAGTGGTATTTTCAAACACAGAATATTTAAACCAACCTCACTAAAAGATGTATTTTATCATTCTGAGTTCAAGCATACTAAACTCGAATTTCTACCCAGTTCCCTGAGTCAGTTAGGATTATAAGATGTTATAATCAAACTAACCATTCTGGCAAATGGGGAACAGGTAGCCTTGAAATACTGAAAAAATTAAAATGGCTGTAATTCACTCTCAGACTATGCCACACACATCAGGGCATGTCCTACCTTTTACCTACAATGCACCCTGCCATTGGGCCTACCATAGGGGTGCCTAATATGCAGAAAAGGGAAGGTTTAGGGACTGGCAAGTGGGTCCACTTGCCCAGTCAACATGGCAGTACCAGACTGCACACAGGCTCTGCAATGGCAGGTCTGTGACACACTTTACAGGCTGCTTCTGTGGGTGGCACAACCAGTGCTGCAAGCCCACCAGCAGCATTTGATTTACAAGCCATGGGTGCACGCAGTGCACTGTACTAGGGTCTGACAAGTAAACCAAATAAGCCAATCTTGGAGTCACTAATCCATACATCAATTTACAATAGGGAGAGAATTTGCACTTTAGCACTAATCAGCAGTGGTAATGTGCCCAGATTCATAAAACCAACAAAAACAGGTCAGACAAAATACAGGAGGAAGGCAAAAAGTTCAGCGATGACCCAGCAAAATGGGCCAAGTCCAACAATTATTATTATTAATTAACATTTGTTAAGCGCATGGCTACCCTTAGGCATCCCAGCGCTAGTAACAACAAGCGGATAGAGATTAGGTAGTTAAGATAGATTCTGAAAGAGCCAAGTCTTCAGTTGCTTCCGAAAAGAGAGATGGTGGGCCGTTAAACGAGGATGGATGGGAGGTGTGTTCCATAGTCTAGCGGCGTTGTAAGAAAAAGTACGGCCCCCGGAGTGGGCTCTCTTAATTTTAGGTACAGATGCAAGGAACAAGTTGGCTGATTAGAGGCGTCTTGAAGGACGGTAGAAAGCCGTGCGGGAGTGATTGATTTTAGGACCGATCCCCCAAAGGGTTTTATGTGCTGCATAATGATTTAAACATTATACGTTCATTTATTGGTAGCCAGTGCAGTGTTTTAGGCGCAGGCTTGGCAGAATGCAATTTGGGGGTATTGTGTAGCAGCCTGGCTGCACAATTCTGCACAACCTGGAGTTTCCTTGTGGTGGACTTTGGGGTACCAAGGTAGAGGGAGGTCCCGTAGTCCAGGCGGAAGAGCACCAGTGCCTGGACCATGACTCTTTAAGCGGCTACAGGAAGAAGTGGGAGGCTTTTTCTCATCAGTCTGATGATACCAAAGCAGGAGGCTGCTAACTTAACTGCTTGGTGATCAAATGTAAGCAATGTATCCAGCCAGACTCTCAAGCATTTGATCTTGTCTTTGGGGGCTGGCGAAGGGCCAAGACAGTTGGGCCAGCTCAATCCGGATGTGGCGATGGAGTAATTACCAAGGATCATTAGCTCGGTCTTGTCTCCATTGAGCTTAAGACACAACTGGTCCATCCATGTGGCCACAGTTTCCAAACAGGATTCTAGGTTGGCTGGCAGGTTCGGCGGATGTTTTAGCGCTCCCACTAGCTGTGTGTCGTCCATGTAAGTAGTGATCTGGATCCCATATGGCAGGCCTAACTCGGCGAGAGGTTTTAGGTAGACATTAAATAGGGTGGGGCTTAGTGAAGCACCTTGGGGGACTCCACAAGTAAGTGGCACACGCTTGGAAGTGTTGTTGCCCTCGAATACCTGAAACGATCTATCCATTAGAAAGGACTTAATCCATGCCATGACATTGCCTGAGCTTCCCACCATTCTGAGTCTGTTGAAAAGGATGTTGTAGTTGACAGTATCGAATGTGGAGCTCAAGTCAAGTAGGATGATGGCCACCATGCCTCCCTGGGTGGGGGATTTTCCTTGATTGCTCCACTACTGCTAACAGCCGTTTCCGTGCCATGGTTTAGTCGGAAACCTGTCTGAGAGGTATGCAGTAGGGAGTGGGTTTCTAAAAACTCCAAGAGAATTTTGTGGACATATTTCTCGAGTATTTTGCTAGTCCCAGGGAGAAGCGAGACCGGACGATAGTTACCCCATAACTCAGGATTGAGGTTAGGTTATTTTAACAGTGCTCATCTCATACAAGGAGCAACATCGGAGTATTTAGCACTACATAAAACAGGTTAATATGTTGCTGACATACAAAATGAGGATATATATGTGTGTGTGTGTTTACATTACATAATATATTGAACTCTTCAGCGTGGTTCAGTTGAGGACTAGAGGGCAAGAAGATTAGACAAATTGTATCATCTGTACTGGATGGAAACTATTTGGATATCAGGTGAATGGTAAACCCAAATGAATGCTTTGGAAAAAGAGGCCTGCCGAATGTAAAAAGCATGTTGTGCTACCCCTGGCACTAAGATGTCACACACTGCAAATTGATTAATTGACAGTAGGGGGAAGGACCACAGTTAATTGCTCAGTGGGGCCCTCTCAAACGTCCTAGCAACCTCAACATAGTGTTAGGGATGGCAAATATAAGAGTGATCAGATGTTTCATGATCAAGCAAATGTTCATACATTCATACCTTCTTCTGAATGTATCGACTGCTGCATATTTCATACTGGTACTGATCCAGAGTCGTAGGGTTACCCAAATCAGCTGAGTTGCATTTTCATGAGACATCAGGGTGTAGTGTACGTGTTGGATGACCATCGGGACGAGCTATGTCTCTGAGGTGTATGAATTGTGTTTGCATGGTTACTTCTGGAGTCAGCTAGATTATATTTCAAAGCAGTCTTGCATTGAAGGCACGGCTGTGTAAAATGCTAGTTGTGCAGCATAGTAGCAGGGCATACATAATATGGTTAACTGATTAATATACTCATTGGCTGGAACAATGCGGTGGGTGTGAGCTATTGGTGTGATGAAAGCATATAATGCTTGATGTCTTGTACTGCAAATGCAAAATGATTCTGCAGTGTCAATCACCATATATGTGTAGTGTTTTTAATAGGAATCCATGTCACCATTCAGTAGGGCCAATTGGTTAGCTAAGCTATAAAGTGCGCGTTAATGTCGATATGCAATCTTGTTACCACAGTTGGCTAGTTGGTGAAACACAAGATGGAAAACTTCCATGGTACTTTTCCATTGTTCCTCTTCTTTCAGGCTGAGGGGTCACAGTCCTGGGTGGAGATCATTGACACAATGTAGAAGGCATAATCCAATGGCAGATGAGAATTTCCTGTCTTATGTCATTTGTACACCTTTGTGTTTCTTAAAATACCCCTTGTTGTGTCAGTGTGTGTGGTCCTGTAGATCCATAGTGTTTTTATCTAATGGCAAATGCAATTCACTTAAGCTCTGCTGTGGGCGTTCAAGTGGTTTCTTGTTTTTGTTTTTTGTTTTTGTTTTTAAAGCGCACAATCACCCGTAAGGGTCTCTAGGCGCTGGGGGGCCGTCGGGAAGATTAAGCAAGCTATTGGCCAGAGTCACATGGTGCTGGGCTAACCTGCCGCTGGAGCCGGGGATCGAACCGTGGTCCCCAGATTCCAGCGTCAGTCGCCCTGGCCGCGGCGCCACACCTCTCCCCTTGTTGAGCCACTGTGTGTCATAGGCTGTTTATGTGATGTCAAGTGGTGTTTAGGGGTGGAGGCGCTGTTGAGTCCTCCGTGAAGAAGGATGCTTTGACATGATTGTAACTCTTGTGTAAGCTGCAGATCAGTGGGGATTCCGGTCCTTTGGGAATAGTTGTAGTCAGAAGGGGTGAGTATGCACTGTGGCCTCCACGAAAAAGTTCCATTATTCTGGTTGCCAAGGAAATATCTTAGACCAGCTTCCCTGACATTCCATACTTGAAAGTCACCCATATATCGGCCTGGAATGAAATGATATATTAAAGAGGGAAAAAAGTGCAAAAAAAAGCAACTTGAGTCACGCATCTAATCCTTCACATGCTTCATTTCTCCTCTTTTTCAGACACAATGACCTTCCGTGGCAGCTGTTGAAGACGTTTAACAACAAGTTGAGTGTGGTGGACCTGTACACACTCGACACTACTCACACAAACATCCCAAAGCTGAAAGAGGGTTTCGTCGGAGCTCAGGTACTGCATACCTCTTACGAGGAAAACAGATGAGAGAGTAGATGCATGTGGCAAAAGTGAAAGGGGGGCTGTACATAGAATCTGTTGTTGTTTCACTGCACATCACTGTTGAAGTCAATATTCCTTTATACCTCAAATGATATTGTTCCCTTGCTAGATTTTTTTCTACTTCATAAACCTGTTTATTAGGGCAAGGATTTTGTAATGAAATGAACATGTTGCGTTTTGTCTCATTCAGAAAGCTCCTAGGCACTTAAATTCATAGTATGTTGTGAGAGTTCCCAAATTGATGTTCTCGAGTGTGTTTCATCACACATTTGTTCCCTGAACGGCGGTGGGGTAATGGTTTAAAATCAGTAGAGTAAACACTGTAAAATCGGAGCACAATGTGGTCAAAGCAGAGGTATTTTTGGAAACTTGATCAAGGAAAAAGTAAGGTTGACCTGGAAGCACTAAAGCAAGGTCATACACATGTTAAATGTGACTGAATGGATCAAGAGGAGCGAAGCAGCGCTTGTGGCCTAAATTGTTCATCTGGCTTTGCTTTGAGCTCCATCTATTAGCGTTCTCTTGCTGTTCACACTCCATGTTGTCTTGAGGTTTTATGCTTAGCAGGAACCTTGTCAGCAACAACAGGACAGCAAACTGCTACTAGTCAAGTCTCTGTCATTTAAAGCAGATCTGAGTGACAGCTCGTGATCACGGAGGGAGCATGAAATGCCCAATTTGGAGCAAGCCTAACCTTATGACCAGCCGCCACTAACCTAGGGTTGGAATTGTGGCAAAACATGCCGTGTTGTGGGCGCTGTATGTTGGAATAAACTTTTATTTCCTTACCATTATGTATGAAGAATATCCGTACACTGTTACTAACGTCTGATTAGACGAGTTGAGGAGGTATAGGGTAATAAGTAGTATATTTACAAAGGACAGTAATATTTTCTGTTTTGAATTTTTTATGGATGTTAAAAACTTTAAGAATGTTCTGATCTGCAAGATGGAGCTGGGAGTAAGGGGTTAGCAAGGCTAGCCATTGGCGTGTCCAGGAAAATACAGGCACTCACGCTCATTAAGGGCTTTCCTGATGTTGATGGCAGTGCCTCCATTCAGAGTCATAATCTCCATGTCATCATTACTTTGTAAACAGATTTGCTCTTCAAGCAAAATGTGTTACTTTTTGTAACATACACTCTTACACTTCAGACCCGATGCTGTCCTTTCATATTTTATATTTGAACTAGGTAAACACCCATAGTAAGTCTAAATTAGCAAAATATTATTTGATTATTTAAGGATTTAGGTCCTATACTCTTTTAAGAGTCACTTAATGCGCAGCTACCAATGGCAAGGCTTGGCGAGTTGGATCTTGATATCAATCAATCAATCAATCAGGGAGTTTTAAGCGCGCTACTCACCCGAAAGGGTCTCAAGGCGCCGGGGGCGAAGGGAAGCAACCCCGGTCAGTCGAAGAGCCAGGTCTTCCTGAAGATATGCATGGTGAGGGGGCATCTGATGTCGATCGGGAGCTCGTGCCACATTTTGTCCGCGATGTAGGAGAAGGATCTTCCACCGGTTCTTGCTCTGCAGATGCACAGGGGTTCGATGAGGGTGGCGGATCGGAGGTTCCTCTTGGGTTCATGGAAGGAGAGTCTATCATTGAGGTATTGGGGTCCGGTGTTGTGGAGGCATTTGTAGGCGTGGGCGAGTATCTTGAAAGTGACTCCCTTCTCGACGGAGAGACAGTGGAGGTTGCGCAGGTGTTGGGTGATGTGTTTGTGTCCAGGGATGCAAAGGACGAGTCTGGCTGCAGTATTCTATATGGTCTGCAGTTTGCAGAGCACAGACTTGTTGATCCCGGTGTAGAGGGCGTTTCCGTAGTCCAGTTTGCTGGTTATGCGTGCGTGGGTGACGGTCTTCCTTGATTGGGGGGGATCCATTCGAAGGTCTGCTTCAGGATGCAGTGGGTGTTGAAGCAGGTGGCGGTGACGGCGTTGACCTGTCGGGTCATGAAGACGGAGAAGTAGAGTATGATGCAGAGGTTTCTGGCATGGTCCGTGGGGGTGGGGGGGCTGCTGAGGGCGGTAGGCCACCAGGTGTAGTCCCATGCAGAGGGGGAGGGTTCAAGGACGAGGGCCTCTGTCTTCTCCGAGTTGAGCTTCAGGCAGCTGTTGCTCATCCACGATGCGACGTCCTTCATTCCTTCTTGGAAGTTGAGTCTGTTGGTGATGGGGTCCTTGGTGAGGGAGAGTATAAGCTGGGTGTCGTCTACGTAGGATACAGTGACCTATTCACACATTGCAGCTTCAGCTTGAATTACTAATCAACTAAAAGTGTAAAGTTTTAAAATGTAAAATAAGCTTGTAAGATATGTTGTTATCAAAAATGGTGCACTATGTAGAGAAGCACTGGAGAAGGGGACGAGCAACTAGTTAAAAAAAGCATGCTTTTAGTTCTTTGCAGAAAGGGAACATGTTCTGTGTAGAGCAAAGGTGCAGTGGTAGAGAATTCCAAGTCCTGGCCACAACTACCGAGAAAGCTCTGCTACCCGTACAAAGATGTTGAAACCGTCAAGGTGCAAGCATCAGAATATGTAGGTTTCCTGACATGGAGAAAGTGATTACATTTTTTCTCAAAGTAGATTGGGCCAGAATGATGCAAACCTCTGAAATTTGTACACATGGCTATAAAAAGGAATCCTCTTTGCTACCGGCAGCCAATGTAGGGCTCACAGAGATGATGATACTGAGGAAAGACTTTTCCACTATAAAGAAAGACAAGCAGTTTTTTTTTGCATTATTCTTAATATGATTTAGAGCACAAATGGGAGAACCAATGAATTAATGATTACAATAGTCCCAGTAGCTTGCACCACCAGAGGTCTAGTATGCAAGGGAAGATTAGATAGACTTTTTCATAATAGCTTTTTCTAAAAGAAGCAGATCGAAGGTAGATTAGTTCACTGAGTGGTCAAAGAAAGATAATTGTTGACCCAAATGCCAAGACTGCAGATTATGGACAATGGAATGGGAGCCCTGCCCAAATGGGCGGCCATGAGCTCACGGGCAAGGAGGGCTGTGAACAACATCTAGAAATGGCTACGGGCCCAATCCAGACTTTGGCACATAGAGTACTGCACCACAAACGTGGTAGAGCAACATGTCTGGCAAACCCTCTGACAGCGCAATGTATTGAGTTGGGTCGACCGTCATCATTCCAATGGCAGAGACCCTGCTCACTCTGCCATTTGAAAGCTTACTCCGATAGCTTGACGGAGCAGTGGCCTTCGGAATAAAGACATCAGACTGCCTGCTCTGTTTAGAGCAGACGGTCTGCATATATTTTTCTTTCCATAACCACCACGAAAAGCCTGGTGGTCTCAAACAGAAAAAAAGACAGGGGACCTCTCACTTTGGGAGAGAGCTCACAGGGTGTGGGGGTCATTAGTGTTTTGTTTTCAAATAACAAACTGCCACTTTGTAGACTGTGGTCACACAGCAAAATTGGAGTGCCTTCAGGGGAACTGCTGGACAGGCAGAGATCTCTAAATATGGTGGACATAATGTCCTCCACCACCCTGATAGATGGCAGGCTCCCGTCAAACAATAAATCAGGCCCCATCTACCAATTACGGATATAGGCTGCAAACCCTGTACCCCACAACTATTGTTCAGCTTCCACCAATCATTAGTCATTTCACAGCCTGGACATGGGGCCAGAAGTTGCCCATTTTGAAAGGAGGTCCAATTTGGATGAACCCATCTCTTGTAGAGTCAATTACTCTGCTGGTGAGCAACTTGTTCCAAATTATGTAGAGCACCGATGAGGAGACTCAGAACATGAGGTTTGTATGCACGTAAACAGACCAGCTTAGTCAGAAGAGTTGAGATGAGGAGCAGGGCAGCACAGGGCTATCTCTACAGGGACCACATTCCATTTTTAATTCTAAAATGCACTGCTGTTCATATTTTATTTTTCCACTGCTTTGTTTGGTTTGTTTTTATTTGAGCTCTATTCCTTTTTTGTGCTGGTTCCGTGTTATTGAAATATATTGTGAGGCAGTCTTATGTCCTTAAGTGAGGTTTATACTTTTCTCTCATTTTGTGTCTCCCCTCTCTGTTTTAGTTTTGGGCTGCCTATGTCCCCTGTGACACCCAGGGGAAAGATGCTGTGAAGCGCACCCTAGAACAGATTGACATCATTCATCGGATGTGTGAAAAATACCCTCTTGACTTCCAGTGTGTTCAGAGCAGTGCAGGTGAGTTTTGAGGAGCACTACATCGGAGTTACCAGCTGGCATAAGTTGACCTCACACTAAAGCAAAGAAACTACCAAATGGCTGGAATCTGGATTCTAAGGGATGGGTATGGGAAACAACCTTTACAACGGAACTTTTACAACGCAGTGCTATTACAACGCAGGTTTTACAACGAAAATCATTACAACGCATTGCGCTGGGGGGCGCTCTAGGATAGGGAATAGATTTAATTTACTATCCAACACCTTCCCTACTATCCACGGGGACTGGAGTTGGAATAGTAAATTAAACTATTCACTATCCAGCACCCCAAAGCGCTATGCGTTGTAACAGCATGCGTTGTAAAAATTGCGTTGTAACAGCATGCGTGGTAAAAGCATGCGTTGTAGTGTCATACATCCGATGGGTATACATTAACAATCTCTGACAACCTGCACATGTCAAGTAATCAAACTGTACTTATACTGCGCGACTTACCACCCGTGAGGGTATTCAGGTGCTGGGTTGAGGGTTGAGGGTTTCAGTCAAAGAGTTAGGTCTTGAGTCCCTTCCTGAAGTCTACCAATGAGGGTAATGTTTGAAGGTGGAGGTGAAGGACGTTCCAGGAATTGGTGGCAAGGTGGGAGAAGGATCGTCCTTTGGTGCAGCAGTGGAGGATGCACAGTGTCTGTGCATGGGCAAGTGCAGTTTCCGGGTGGCTGGTGGAAGTTTAGGCAGTGGTTCATTTATGCTGGTCCCTGGTCAGGGAGGGCTTTGTAGGCGAAGGTCAGAAGCTTGAAATGGCATCTCTTCGGGATGGGAAGCCAGTGGAGGTCTCTCAGGTGCTGGGAGATGTGGGTCCTTTTGTGCAAGTTGAGGATCAGTCTGGCTGCTGCATTCTGGATCATCTGGAGTCTTCTCATGAGTTTGCTGGTGGCGACTGTATACAGTGCGTTTCCGTAGTACAGACAACTGGTAATGAGGGCCTGCTTTACTGTTTTTCTGGTGCCGGTGGGCAGTTTTGAAAATTCTGTAGAGCATGTGGAGCGTGTGGAAGCAGGCTGAGGAGATGGTGTTGACCAGTCATTTCATGGAGAATTTGCTGTCTAGGATCATGCAGAGGTTTTGAGCGTGATCCTTTGGAGAGGGGGGGGGGTGTAAGATCCAAGTTCCATTGACTACCAAGAGTTCCTTCAAGAGGGAGGGGTGGCTGCCTGAGATCAGTACTTCAGTTTTGTCTGTGTTGAGTTTCAGGCATTTGTCTTTCATCCAGGCTAAGATGTTCTTCATGCAGTTGTGAAAGTTGTTTTTAATTGTAGTGGGGTCTGCTGAGAGTGAGAGGACGAGCTGTGTTTTGTCGGCCTAGGATACATTTTTGATGTCATGGGCTTAGACTATGACAGCTAGTGGTGTCATGTAGATGTTCAAAAGGGTGGGACTGATAGACAAGCCTTGCGGGATGCCGCAGATGATGTGATTTGGCTGTGAGGTGAAAGGAGGGAGACGGACCTACTGTGGGCGCCCGAGAGAAAGGATGCCATCCATCTAAGTGCGTCATCTTTTATTCCGCTCTGGTGCAGTCACTTGTGTGGTGGGAGACGGTATCAAAGACAGCGGAGAGATTGAGAAGGATCAGGGCAGATGATTCCCCTCTTTCGTGTAAGGTGCGGATGTTGTCTGCTGTGAATCAGGGCCGTTTTGGTGCTGTGGTTGGCTCTGAATCCTGAATGGGAGGGGTCTAGAAGGTTGTTTCACTCCAGGTGTTTTGGTGAGTTGGTGGTGGAAGGACTTCTCCAGGACTTTGGCGGAAATGAGAGTAGCGAGATAGAACAATAGGTCTGGAGGTCATTGGGGTCTGCTGAGGGTTTCTTAAGGAGGGAACAGACCTCTGAGATATACTGTAGGCTAGATAGGGGAGGGAAGAAAATCAAGGGAACAAGGTGATGGAAGCACCATGTAATGCCAGCTGAGAAGGTTGATTTAGTTTCCTTCTTGATTACCTGAGGAAAGGACAACTTCTCCCAGTAGCTACAGTACCACCCTGCACAGAATACTATACATGAAAGGTGTCAAGTGCCTCCTTCAGAGTGTCACCGGTAGAAGAAAGACCCACAAAGAAGAAAAACCTCCCTGGCAATCTTGTAGGTCTTGATTGAAGATGAAGATGGGAATGAAGTCCAGCTATTTGGCCAGGGGAGCTTGTTGTGCTGCCTTCAGATGAAATGGCAAAAGAAACAATTAATGGACAGAATGCTGGGCAATGCAAATATTCACCCCTTGTCACAAGGATCTGGGTTTAATCCATCATTCTTTTGCTCACCACACCACCCCAGTTTGGACCCAGCCATATGCAAATCAGTCTTGACCCTGTTCCATGTGGGAACATTCCAACCCGAACTGCCAAGCCAGGTCCTCCCTGGACCGGAAACAAGCATCCTGGGACCGGTTTCAGGGCATCACCCTTCATCAGCCAGGCTAGCTTGAATCCAGTAGTGTAGTGAGCACGGGACCCAAGTCTGGACATACCCTTCCCACTTAGGGTGACACATGCAAAAGCAACAATTGATGGATGGAATGCTGGACAATGCAAACATTCACCCCCAGTCACAAGGATCTGGCTTTAACCCATCATTCTTTTGCTCACCACACCACCCCAGTTTGGACCCAGCCATATGCAAGTCAGTCTTGACCCTGTTCCTTGTGGACACAGTCCAGCCCGAACGGCCAAGCCAGGTCCTCCCTGGACCGGAAACAAGCATCCTGGGACCAGTTTTGGGGTATGTCACCCGTCATCAGCCAGGCTAGCTTGAATCCAGTGGCACAGTGAGCAAGGGACCCACCTCTAAGCATACCCATCCCACTTAGGGTGAAAAGTGTAACTGCAGCATATGATGGACGGAATGCTGACTGATTCAAACAATCTCCCCCAGTCAAGAGATCTGCGTTGAATCCATTGTTCTTTTGCCCACTACACCACCCCAGTTTGGACCCAGCCATATGCATATCAATCTTGACTCTGTGCCTCATGGAAACAGTTCAGACCGAACTTCCAAGCCAGGTCCTCCCTGGACCGGAAACAAGCACCCTGGGACCGGTTTTGGGGTATGTCATCCTTCATTATATGGCTGGGTCCAATGTGGGGGTGGCATAGTGGGCAAAATAACGAACGATCTAACCCAGATCTCTTGAATGAGCGAGATTGTTTGAATCATTCAGCATTATGTCCACCATTTGTTGCAGTTACACTTAGGAGGCCTATAAGGCCTGTCTTGCACAACAAGGCGCAGAATATACTGGCATGCTTCAAATGTAAAGCCATGGAAGAAATAGAAGGCTTTGAAAACCAGTTTTTAAGACCTTGAGGGGTCCCATGTGGACAGATCCGCAGGTCCTCTGTACTCTGGAGGTGCAGCAGAGGGAATATCGGGCCTTGGCACAGGAGGGGGGGCATAGGCAACTGTTGGCTACGCAACATTGACTGTATGACGCTGGGGATTAAGTGTGTAAGCTGCTTGCTTTGCTCTGTCGGCAGGAGGCTGAATCACAGTGGATTAAATGTGTTGATGATAAGACTGGAGCTCACTGAATAAAGATATAGTGGAGGTATATGCGCAGTTCTATGCCACGTAGTATGGTGCCAGACCACTGGCTGACACTGCTTCTATAGTGGTAGGCTTACCAGCGGTCCCTGCTGAAGACCGACAGTCCCTAGAAGAGGACATCATGCTTGAGTAGGTTCAGGAGGCTATCGGGAAATTAAAACCCGGGAAGGCTCCAGGATCGAAAAGTCTTGCGGCTAAATTCTTCAAGCACTGCTCCTGGTTGTTGAGTCCATACCTGTGAGACCTCTTCAGAGAGGCTCAAGATAGGGACAACCTCCTATTGGACTTGCAACATGCCGCTATGGCCGTAATACATAAGCAGAGCAAACCAGAGATGAGTTGTGGATTCTATTGCACAATCTCCCTGTAAAATGTTGAGATTAAAGTCTTGCCAATGATTTTGGCCACCAGACTCTTGATGGTTATAGTCCCGCTTATCCATAGAGATCAGTCTGACCTTATGCCTGGGAGGTCCACCAGACTTAATTATCGCTGTCTCCGTAATTGGATGTCAGAGGCAAGTCACAGGACAGAACCCCATGTTTTCCTAGCGCTTTATGCCGAAATGGCATTTGACACAATTCATTGGCCCTATCTTCACCAGATGCTGCAGAAGTTTCGTTTTGGCCTTAGATACCGGCGATGGGTTGAATTGCTCTACCAGGCCCCTACAGCTGCGGTGAGGTTGAGTGGGGTGCTCTTCTCAACCTTCCAGATTGGGCAAGGTTCCACCTTCTCCCCATTGCTTTTTGCTCTCACAAGTCCATTGACTGCCCTGATTCGTTCCTGTCCTGATATTCTAGGATTCCGCGTTTCTGAAGCTGATAGGGACGAGAAGAAAGTCTCATATGCGGACAACATACTGCTTTATGATATTGAACTGGCAACCACCATTACGGTTATCCTTCAAGTGTTTGAGATGTACAGAACTTACTCAGTTTTCATGTTAACTGGAGTGCTGGGTGCTTTGTCACCCTTTTGGATCCCTAGATCCGGCCACTCTTACCCAACGCTCAGGGTGGAGACTGCTGGATTTCAATTTTTGGATATATTTGTGACTCCTCATAGGAAGACATGTCTGTCCAGGAACCTGGGCGGTGTAGTGTTCAACTTCCCAAAGGAGGTGGAGAGGTTGCATATGCTGCTCTTCACTCTGATGGGGAGGGCAGCTGTTTGAAATTGATAACGCTCCCCAAATTGCTCTACGCCTTACAAAATACATATTAGTGGGTTACTGAGGCGATGTTCACTAAGGTAGAGGGAGACTTGCTGGCTTTCCTGTGCGATGGTGTTCATACCAGGATAGCACTCAAGACCCTTCAATGCAACCTATATAATGGAGGAATTGCTCTCCTGGACGTAAGGAGCTATTATTGGGCGGCCCATATGGTGGCTATTTTTTAATAGTCTTTAGAGCCTCAGGATCATTCAACTTACAGGCTGAAGTGAATACAGTTACCATATGGTCCTACCTCCACTACCTGTACAGTGGGAACGGTGTTCAGACGCTACTACCAGAAACGCGGGTGGCGATTGAGGCCTGGAGAAAAGCCACTAGATGTATAGGATGGGCAGGGAAGCTGATGCGGGTGACTCCGCTCTGGGAAGGGACATGGATATGCGAATTGAAGAAACTGAAGGAGTTTGTGACCTGGGACTTGCTGGAGGACAGTGGTCTGCTGACCTTCTCCTCCTTTCAAAGGGATTATCACGAGTTCCAATCAATACTCAAAATATGCACAGTTGTGCAATGCTTTGCAGGCAGAGGGCCTGGGGGAGTTAGACATGCTCGAGTGCGCCCTCTCAGTGGCAGACTGCTCCTAAAGGGGTGACATTCTAAGACTATCTCCCTCACCTATGAAACACTCAACAACAATATGCCAGATACACTAGTTGAGTTGAGAGCTAGATGGGGGCAGGGGGGGACTTGAGAACGTGGATTGGGAGGCGCCGCAATGCACCAGAGAGAGGTTGCCATAAAGTCCCAGTTGTGCCTGATACAACTTAAAATACTACACCGAGCTTACTATGACATCTGCATTTCATGAGAAGGGCATCATCCCTGGATTTTCTGTGGTGAGGGGTGACGCACGGTACATTTGTCCATACATTCTGGAGCTGCCCAGCGATTCAGGTATACTGGTTGCATGTGGTAAGGGAGCTCAGCAAGGTGTACGGGAACACATTCCTCTTGAGCCCAAATATGTCCTCTTGGGGATCTTGGGAGATGTAGATGTCCCCAGGGAAAAGCTCCTCTTTTGCAACTTGGGCCTTTTAGTGGCTATGTGTGATATAGCGCGTCACTGGGGTACTCCTGCGGTCCTGACTGTGGAAGAATGGAGGTCGGGGTTGGACCACTACATGACAGCAGAAAGAGTTACAGATATAAGCAGAGGTTGCTAACGCACATTTTTCAAGGTTTGGGGGTGTTGGATGAAAAACACTATGGCCTGCAGTTCCCTGTTGCTGTGGCCGATGCTTCTACCTGAATTCTTTGCGCACCAGTCGTCTCATGGGTCATTGTTTCTTCTCCAACTGAAATATAAAACTGTGGCCTTATGACAGCCCTGTGTGAAAGGCTGCCTGTGTATACCTGCTTCCTCCTTTCTTGTAGAGTATGTGGTTGTGTTCTCATTGTTTCTTGTTCTATCCAAACAAAAATAAAGATTGGACTGAAGAATAACAGCAAGGCATCAAACTTCCTTGACATCAGAGAAGAGTAAACCATAAAAAACTCCAGGCAAAGCATTCCTGATGCCACTGTAGAAAATCTAAGATCACAAATCGGGAGCAAAAAGAGACACAAGGAAATGAAATGAAAAGGGGTTTTGTTGAGCGCTACAGCTGCCCTGAGGCGTCCAGGCGCTAGGACTAGAACAATGCCTTCCAGAGAGACTATCCAGAGATGGTCTAATTAGTTGAAAAGAAAGGTCTTGAGCTGTTTACGAAAGCTCAACAGGTTGGAATTGGCTCTCAGATGAAGGGGGAGTGTGTTCCATAATTTAGAAGCATTGTAGACAAACGATCGGCCTCCTGCTCTAGCTCTCTGAATCCTGGGGACTTTAGCCAGAAAGGCATGTGATGAACGGAGTAGTTTATTGAGTTGGTAGGGTGAGATCAGGGAGTGACTGATTTCTGGGCCAGATTTCCAATATGCTTGATGAGCAATACACATAGATTTAAACTTGACTCTCTCCCTAATGGGAAGCCAGTGCAGAGCTCTTAGACCGGGCTTTATCGAAATTCTGCGTGGAATTCCAAGCAATGTGTGAGCTGCACAGTTTTGAGTCTGCTGGAGTTTTTGCACACTGTACTCAGGCGCCCCAAGGTACAGGCCATTACTGAAAGGCGGGATTGAATTAAGCCTTGTATCACTATCTGCTTGGCCTCAAAGGGAAGAAGTGGAAGGATTCTTTTTATCATCCTAAGGAGGCCAAAGCAGGTCGCTGACACCTTGGTCGCCTGTGTATTGAAGGTCAATGATTTGTCCAGCCACACCCCCAGACTTTTTATGTTATCTCTGGGAGTGGGAGGCGCGCCCATGCTCAAAGGCCATAACCGCTCCAAGGTGGAGGGGGCTGATGGGCCAAGGAGTATAAGCTCCGTTTTATCATCATTGACTTCAAACAGGACTTCGTCATCCAACTCTTGAACTGTTCCAGGCATGTTGTTAAATTGGATTGTGGTTGGAGGCCGTTCTTTTGCACAAGGGAGACCACTAGCTGGGTGTCATCCGCATAGGTGATGATGTTAATACCATGTGGACGAACAATCCGAGCCAGCGGTCTCATGTATGCATTGAAAAGCATGGGGCTCAGTGCGGCACCCCACAGCCCAAAGGCTTGCTTGAAGAGACAGATGTGCCTTCAAAGACCTGGAAGGTTCGATCACTTAAGAAGGACTTGAACCAGGCCAAGGCTTCTCCTGACATTCCTAGGTCAAAGAGACGGTTTAGAAGGATTTTATGGTTTACCGTATCAAAGGCGGCGCTCAGATCAAGGAGGATCACTGTCACTGATCCTCCCTGATCCAAGATCCAACTCGCTTCCTCTGTCACGGCCAACAAGGCAGTCTCCGTCCCATGTTTGGGGCGGAAACCCGTCTGGGAAACATCAAGCAGATGGTTACGCTCGAGAAACTGAGTTAAAAAGATGTTAATGTGTTTCTCGAGGACCTTGGTTACCCAGGGGAGCAGTGAGATCGGACGATAGTTGTTGGGATTGCCCGGATCAAGAGCGGGTTTCTTCAGCAATGCCCGTACCATGGCGTGCTTCCAGGCCGGTGGTACCGTCCCAGTTATTATGGAAGAGTTCAACAACTCCATAAGTGTGGGAAGGATGACTGTATCGGCCAAGACCAATGTGCCTGTAGGGGCAGGGTCACATGGGGAGCCAGATTTTATTTGATGTATTAGGAGCTCGAGTGTTTCAGGATTCAGCAGGGGAAGGTGGTCTAAGTTGTTTTGAAGAGAGTCTTTTGTTTCCGTGGCCGGGTCAGATCTTTGAGTGGAGAGTTCTACAGCTGGGTCCGGAAAGGAGAGATAGATTGTGTTTACTTTATGAAAGAAAAAGTTAGCCCATTCATTACATCGGGAGAGTGGGTTGTAATTGACTGCCGTGGGGGATGGAAGCCTAGTCAGAGTTTTTACTATCTGATATATCTCTTTAGGCTTGGACTTGGCCAACATTATCTTTTCATTGTAGTAGGCCGATTGTATGGCTTTTATTTCAGATTTGTAAGTCCTAATGGCTTCCCTGTAAATGGCTTTGTCCGTAGTGTCGTAAGTCATGCGCCACTTTCTTTCCAATCTCTTACAAAGATGTTTTTTGTCCCTGAGCTCTTCTGAATACCAGGGCGCTGTTTTTTGCTGCCTTTTTGAGCCAAAAGTACGGAGGGGAAGTATGGAGTCCAAGGAGCTTGTAATCCAGTCATTATATAGGTTATTATAAACGAGGGGGTCGCAGGGGAGTGAAGGTCTGGTAATGGTAAGGGTATTGGTCCAGTTATCTACACGAAGCTTAGACCAATTTCGCGTTTTACGTGGGATGGAAATGAGGGTGGTGATTTATGTGTGGTCCAGGTAAAAGGGATCAGGAAATGATCTGTCCAGGGGAGGCGACTAATAGTGCCCACTTTGAGATGTTCACAGTTACTAAATACTGGGTCTAAGAGGTGACCTTTAACATGTGTTGAAGATGGGACAAGTTGCTCCAGTTGGATTGCAGCCAGACTTGCTATCATTTCTGTGGCGATGGTATCTGAGGTGTTATCAAAATGGACATTAAAATCTCCAAGTAGCGTAAAGTTTGAAGGAGATGTGACCAATTCTGCCACGGCAGAGGGGAGAGCTATTTGAAAGTGTTTGATTGGTCCAGGGGGGCAGTAAATAAGAATACCGGTAAAACTGTTATTGGGAGAGAATTCAATAACAAAGGGCATGCTTTCACAGTCAGCGATAGGCTCTGACGAACAGCGACATGCATAAATGTCCTTGTATATAATAGCAAGCCCTCCGCCTTTACCCTGAGGGCGATCTAAACGGGCTATCTGGTAGCCTGGTATGAGGGCTTGCACCAGGTCAGGCTGAGAGCCTTGGGTCAACCAGGTTTCAGTCAAAAAGACTACACCAGGGGCATGTTCGTCCAGCAGCAGGGACATTTCTAGGCTATGTTTTGGGAGGGACCTACAGTTAAGGAGAAACATGCGGTAGTCCCTTGAATCAGGCTTGGTCGATGGGCTGGTAAGCTCAATCTTACAATGAGGGCAGAGACTGGGAGTCTCCAGAGGGTGGAAGTGGTGACAACAGCTTGCTGATGTAGAGGGTCGTAGTTGGTATAGGAAGTCAATGCTGTAATACTTCCTCTGTCTCAATAAAGGGGCAGGGGGGATGGCCCCTGGTCCCGGTCGGGCGCGGACGGGCGCAGACGGGCTTGCCTTTGGCGCGCCGCCGGCACGCCTGCTGCGCCCGCCCGCTGCGCCGTTGGGGATAGGTCTTCATTTTATAGAGCCAAGGGGGGCGGGGTACAGACAACAGCTAGTGCGCTCACCTCTTTCACGCCTAAGATGGCGTCCAACCCTGTATGCGCCTGCGAGAAAGCGGGGTTCTAGCCACGGCGAGGGAGCGAGGATTAAAGGTGAGAATAGTAGTAGTCACAAACTGACACACAGTAGTGAATTATTAAAAATGTTAAAAAGATTTAGAGCCTAACCCCCGGCTTCCGCCTCAGGGTAATGCAAAGCTAGTACAAGGGGTAATGAACATGCCGAAAAACATGGAACTAATGATTTGCTATGATTCCAACACTTGGAAATGGTCCCTTATGTATGATGCTAACAGGAACTGACCTTACAGTAATAACTCAGCTACATCTTGTATTGGGAACCTCGGGTGATGTTCCATGGGCAACCCACCATCTTGGATAGGGCTAGTATATATGGCTTAACCACACCCTTTGCTGGGAATATTGGTGTTCACCAGCAATCGAAGAAGCCCAAGTTTGACATCCTTTGGCCAGAGCAGAATTCTGAGTATCTGCTACCACTAGGAACACAGTGCTCCAACTGGATCGCAGAACACCCTATTCAAATGTTGCGAATGGGGAAACATCAGATTGATTCAACCGGTTTGGGCACCTAGCAACACGGCAAGTGCAACCTTTGCATATACCATGCGTCAAAACAAGCCATTCCTCATCGGCTCACAAAGAGCCTCTGGTGAGTTTCCTAGTTCAATACTGGCACAGTTACAACAGGATGTCCAGTTAGGAAAATGTGGTGGCTCGGTTTGTTGTATTTCAACCAGAAAATTATGACCAAAGATTTTCAAACAGACATTTCTTTCTCAAAATTGCCTTAAACACGCATTGAAAAATCCGACAATGTTAGTAGTTTGTACAGTGATAGGTTTTTTTCTTGAACAAGCAGTGCCTCAGCTTGGACCTACAGCCAGAGCAAGGGGTGTTGGAGACATTAAGCCTCTACCTGTCAGAGTTGTGGAATACCCTTGCTAAAGAGACTGCCCCCAGGTGAGGAACATGTAAGAGTTATTATTGGAGTATGTATCGGTACTGTCTAATTCCCACATGGGAGAGTTTATCCTGCAGAGACAGCATGGACTTGGTTTGCTGATGAGTACTCATGTATTACAAGCATAAACAATAAGCACATTTTAAATGCCAGCCATTTTAAAGTTTTCCAAAAAATGCATGTAAGCCACAGAATGACTCGAATGTCAGTCTCATCTGTACCAAACCCATCAATGGAGGAGGCATATCCATCCGGGTGATCTACATAGAAATAGAATTGACTGCAAATCTTTAACATTAAACAGAGCATCAGGCTTGCCTAGGCTGTGTCCTTTCTGCAGTCCTAGAGGAACACGGTTCCAGGCTACTGGCTGCCCAGTTCAGATCCAGGCAATTAATCTTATTTAGTCGATCCATAGCAGTGTATTTGCTGTGTGTGAGGTGCCTTTAACAGTGAGAGGAAAGTGACAGGGCGAGGAAATCATTTTAAGTGTTAGATTCATCCTTGGTCTGCTCAGAATTCAGAACCTGTGAGTTAGTTTTAAGTAGGCCAAAGCTCTGCACCTGCAGGATGTGGTTTCAAGAGCAGCAGAATCACAAAACGCAGACTAGTGCTTCCTAGCAGGATGCACAAGTGTCCCCTGTGAGTATGGTGAGGACACATCCCTACTATCAATCAATGCGCCTGGCCGGTGGGCGTCATCAGATATTTGTGTACAGCCCCAAACAAACCAGTGGGCTATCACTCGACCAATTTGCGTAATACAGCATCAGTATGCAAAGTTTAGATGGATGTGCACTGCAGCATGTCCTCTGTAATGGAAGCACTCTCCGTCCTGAGGACAAGATGTGACACATGATGTAACTTCCTGGCCGAAGGCGCTCCTTATAATACTACTACACTGGCTTTCCTATAATAGTACTGAAGAGCACCACCAAGTCAAAACTAATTATATGTGTAACAAGGGATGAAGACGAGGAAAGTGAGAAACAAGACAACAACAACTCTGTGCTGGATTGAGAAGCTGGACTGGTGGTTACCACATCAAAACAATCTATTTTCACCTTCATTACTAAATGTGATGTTTAATCTCATTTGAATTAATCATCACAGTTCTGCCATACAGTTCTGAGCAGTAAATTTGTAAAAACAAATGAATGTGCAAATTAAAGTAAATAAAGTAATACCACGAATAAATCAATTTGTGAAAAATATTTGTCTGTGAACATCTTAGCCACTAGACCACTGAAGGGTGAAAAGCTGAGATGATTATAGTGTGAAATATTCTGGCCTCCACCCACTGATAAGACGTACAATATTTATTTTGCAGAAATAAGAGAGGCTTTCAGAAACAAGACGATTGCCAGTTTGATCGGCGTAGAAGGCGGACACTCCATGGACAGCAGCTTGGGAGCTCTGCGGACCTTATATCAACTCGGGACGCGGTACATGACCCTCACCCACAGTTGTAACACTCCATGGTAAGAATCTGCACCACTTCCACATCTTCAGCCACAACATACAGTGGCAAAAGCAACCACCATTACCACAACCACAGCAATGCGAACAATGAAAAGAGCCTGCAGAACCACCACACGCTCAGCTTCAACACTTCATGTTAACATCAGCTCCCACTAACAAGCCTACAGGTGTAAGACAACATCAGATCTTCCACATGACCAAATGCTCAACATCAGAGCTTCCACCACGACCACCTGCTCAACATCAGAGCTTCCACCACGACCACATGCTCAACATCTGAGCTTCCACCACGACCACCTGCTCAACATCAGAGCTTCCACCACGACCAACTACTCTACATCAGAGCTGCCACCACGACCATATGCTCAACATCAGAGCTGCCAACACGATCACATGCTCCACAATAGAGCTTCCACCACGACTACATGCTCAACCTCAGAGCTGCCACCACGACCACATGCTCAGCTACCCACTCCATGGTAAGAGGTGCGACTATGTCCACACCCAGAGCAGTAACTCGCTGTGGTAAGAGGCCCCACCACTACCAGATGCTACACTGCAACACTCTATGGTAAGATCAGCGGCAACACCTAAACATGTTACACGCAGTGGTCAGAGTGCCAGCCCTTACCTCACTGAGGCAGTAGTTGACCACGGTAAGGGCCTCTGGTGCTACCACACACACAGATGTAACTCATGAACATCAACACCTAGAGAAGTAGTACATTTAAAAATATTAAAAACAGAGCCACTTTATTTTATGAGGATTACTCTTGTGCACGTGCCTGACTCATGGTCAGGACCTGGGTAGAAATATATAACGGGCCTCTGGTCAATTTTGGCTAGGCCGTACCCTGGACTTCCGCCTGACATTCCTGATCACCTCACTCTAGGCCATTAATGGCACTCCCTCCAGTGTTGACAATTTCACCTACAAGTCTTTGATATCAGGGGTGTTTGTCTAATCAGCTCGCTGGAAGCAAAACAGAACTACAACAGACAGAATGCATTAGGTGATCACGGAAAAGTCCAGAACTGGAAACCGTGTCCATAATGACACGAGGAAATGGTCAAACATTGTGAATTCATTCTGTTATTCAATTTTTCTACATTGTAAATGTACAGGAATTTATATAGCGCAAATCACCAAGCGGTATCTAAGCGCTTGCTTAGGGAACCCGTCCTGGTATTCCCCTGTGAGATAACCCCGGCAGGGTATCCGCAAGGTGAAAGCCAGGCATCCCGCCGCGAGGGGCCGTTGTGGAGATTAAGCAAGCTATTGCCCAGAGTCGCAGAGTGTGAGCCCGTGAATCGAGTAGGCACCGGAGCGAGAATTGTCGAGTCCATGGACATTTTAGGACTCAAGACCCCGCCAAGCCGGGAATTGAACCCTGGTCCCGGGCTGACCTCTGCTTCCAGGTCTGCCTCCTCTAACCAGTGAGCCACACTTCTCCACTACATAGATTGACAATTGGATGCCAGGGTTAGAGGAAGTGGCATCAAGCACACTTTGACCACTGATTGCATCACAAGAATGATCACTTTTCCCTGCCCTTTGCCACTCAACCGCCTCCTATTTGCTGGTGAGGATCTAAAGAAAGAGCGTGTAGTAGAAACTACATGAGCCCTGAGACCAGGAGAACCAAAGGCAGCGCCAAAGGTGCTAAATTATAAGCAAGGACTGTAATTGACTTATCTAGGTGATGATGAGCAGTACGGCCAGAGCTTAACCAATGTTGAACAGTGTTATATGGATGTGGCTTACAGGAGCAAATGAGTAAAGGCAGGGCTTACAAAAAGTACAGACAGGATGTGTGTATGATGCCAAAAAGCAGATGTACGCCCCACGCTGACTGATGATGCCAAAGTGCAGTGTCAGCGAGAAAAATATTTGTGGGTGAGTAGTAAAAGCTAGATTATGCTACAAATGTACAGGATCTCAGGAGGTCCTCCTTATGCAATGTTATTAATTGCTAAATTAAGGATAAAATACATGAGGGAATCCCTTAAGGCCTTGCAGAGACTCCAGTGTACCAAATCAGTACCCTTAACTGTAAAATATATTTTGTAGGGATGACTGCCAGTGAGTACTCCCTTAGGTGAGAAACCAAATACTAATGACATAATTACTTCTTATAATTAGAGATTACATCATAAAATGTATACTTAACATCCTAGTACTCTATTCATACAAACTTAAAAAAACATGTTATTGAAAATACAACACTTTATACAGAATTCCAATAACAGCAATATTTATTGACTCCCAATTGTGATTTAACAGTCTGTTTTATTTGACAGTCAGAATTCATTTCCTAACTATACATTGCCCATTAGATGCTATATTGTAGACATGAGTTGTTGATGGTACAGCCAGAAACATTTTCTTGCTAGTACTTTGGGTTACAATGTGACAGCCGACACGTGTTTCGCAGATATCCTCCTCTGTTTCCTTCGTAAACTAAACAATCAATAAATAAAAGCTATATCATATAATAATAATATTAAAAGGGATTCAAATAAATATTATATCGTTTTCGAAGTGCTATAGATCCCTCAAATCCCATACTGCTTTTTTCACAATGTTTTTTCATCCTTCTTGCAAAAGGCTCTCTTCCTCCAAGCCTTAGTTGTACTCCCTTACCTTTACTCCGCTAGGAAGATGTCTTCCCAGACACTCTAGTTTGAAACTGGCACACAATATTCTAGCATGAAACATCAATGTAAATACGTCACCTTTAAAGTTCCAAAAGCAGTCCATATGCTTCGTCAGCAACCATCAGATTCATAGAGTTAGATCTCCAACCAACAGATTAATACACTTACCCCCCCCCCCCCCCCCCCCGATTGGCAATAGCCTCTTATATTATTTACTGTGTTTTCGTGAGAACGTGAATGTGAGACAAGTTTCATTAACTAGAGTGTTTTTTAAAGTCTAACAGGTGTCACAGGGTTGCCATCCGCTGTAATGGATTAGTGCTCACCTTTAACCCCATCAGTTTCTCCAGTGGAAAGCAGCCCTTTGAAATGTTTGCTAAGTGTTTGTGGGGAAGAATTCATGCAGGAGCTTCTCTTACAAATCTAACTTACATAAGATTATCAGATGACTCCATGTCACCAAGGATGCTACGCTTCAGTCCTGGGGTTTCGTTGAACAGCCTAATGAATTCTGGGAGTTGTAGTCCTAGTTCACTTCTGTTACTCCACTTAAAAACAATGATAGGTAAAAAAAAATGGCAACTACTGGAGCATAATGTCCTTGGTGATGTAGAATCATCTGGTAACCTTACACTGGGTGTCGCCTACTTATAGGCGAATTTAGAACCCATTGATACTATCAAAAAACTGTACCCAGTCTCTACTGTACCTCAGACAGGGGCGGCTCCTCCATTATGGCGGAGGAGCATCGCCCCACTGCTGGAACCATAAGACCTATGTAAAAGAAAATTATAATGAAGCAGTTATAAAACTGCTTTATTTTCATGTTATTTTACTCCAGATCCGCTGCCTAGTCTTGAGGGCGGGGCTAGCAGGAGGAGTGGTGGGCTCAGTGTACTGCCAGTGCACATGTCGGCCAAACCGACATGCGCACTTGGATATCGCCAGGCTATTGCTTGGAGATATCGGCAGGCTCCCAGTCCTTGATTGAGCGTGGAACCAGCCCGCTCTGCCCAATCTCGGCCCTTCTCTCATGCTGGGTAATACCAGCTTGAGAGTAGCATTTGGATTGGCACAGGGGACTCTGGGGGACTGTGCGATCATCGGTGCTGAGGAGGCAGCAAAGTGGTGGACATAAGGCTGAAGGTAAGTTTTGTTTGTTTAATTTTTTTATTTCCCCCCCACCCCACCGAATTCTTCTGCATTCGGCCGCTACTGCCTGAAGAAATACAAAATACATAGACGCTGGACGCGTGCTGCTGCAAGCAGAGCTGTGCAAGGGAGCCCGAGCAGGTCCACTAGATTATAATGAAGGTATACAAGGGCAACACAACAACACTGAACATGCAACATGTATTGAGAGCACAAGACTAATCCCAATACCCACCAATACTAAATAACCACTGGGTTAACCACTAACCTTAGGTTCCGGAGTAGCGTGCTACTTGCTATGAGGTACTCAGCGCCTCATCAGGGGTAGTAATCGTTACATAAATGCAATTACAGAACAATACAGGAGGGCAGGGAGTACCTACGCCAGTACCTCTGGAAATATGCAATTTTGTGGTCGCAGTATGTTCCCATAATTATGGATTTGCCACACTTGCCACATAATCCATCATATGCTGCATAATGTGCAGAATTTAACAACAAAAAATAGTTTCTACCTCAAATGGATTAAAAGTTACTAAAACTGTAGTGATGTGTTGCCAAGCAGTGGAAGGCCATTCACAAAGGTTAACTGGTTATCTTTCATTTGTTTACTTCTGTATTTGTCTGTTAAACCGGTACTAATGAGGTACAAATTAACCTGCCAAGAATTCTTCATTCAGAGTGCTTATGGAGCACAGCAGACACATATCTGGCATCTAACTAAAGAAGGGATGTTCAACAAAGAAAGGCAGTGGGTGGAGGCAGCAGGGACTGCCAAAGGTTAACCGAGGCATTGGACTGTGCAGGGTCAAACATTTAGGCTAGGCAATCGAGAGTAGGTAGCATGGCCTTTGGTCCATCAAACCACCCAGCTACTGGAAACTTACTGATGCTGACATGCCTCAACTTTTGTAACCATGATCTGTCTCCGACATCGATATCTCCAGTCGCACTGTGAAGCTGTGAAATTTGTATTGTCTTTTACTATGTATTAAAAAAAAAAAAAAAAAAACAGTTAGGCAAGCAGTTGAGCTGCTGCACAAGGGAATGAAAGTGGAAGATATGACTTAAGAATACTAAGTCTCCCAGACAGAACTCGGCTACCAAGCAGTTTACCCAAGGGCAGGGAAAGAGCACACAATGTATTAAAGTTAGCAGCACACTGGTCCTGAAAGCAAAGAGATAAAGAGAACATTGGGACAAAGAGTACAAAACGGCATTAAACCCCTGCAAAAGATTGGTGGTGACTTTTATCCAGCAAGGTCCATCTCAGCCTCAGGCAAACTGTGTAGATTGTTTTAAAACTCTTATGAGCTCATTGAGCATACCTGTGCTCTCAGCCTGAAGGCAAAAGCTCACTCATCCAGGCTGAGCCAGACTGAGTGTTATCGAAACAGGCTCTGGAAGTTTGCCGTTGTTAGTGCAATGCATGATGGGAACTGTAGCTCTGCGTACAAGATCACAGCACAAAATTGACGTTCGCAGTTTCCATTACTAGTAGTTCTGTGTAGTGTGTTTGTTTGGGAATCGTTCATTCGGATATTTGCAGTTACAGTGTCTAAAAGGTAAAAAAAAAAGTATATTCTGGCTCCAGATCTTCCAGAAATCTGTGCAGTGCTTTGGAAGAGATGCAATTTCTACAATCCGTGTTCTCCAACCTTTTCTGTAGTGAGAGCTACTTCTGTACGGTGAAAATCATTGTGAGCTACTGAAGGCTAAGCAACTTGCTCATTGTTACCAGACACCCCAAAGCCGAGCTTCATTGACGAAGTGTAATATCCATAGAGCCAGATACTATGGCTTGAACAAATTACTTGGGCTAGGGCCACTATGACAGGGCTGCCATGCGTGTCAGTGAGAGTGTGGTCTTTGAGGATGTATGGACATATGTGCGTTTAAATGGAATATGTACATGGGTTACTGAGAAACTGTGTTACATGTACTTGTGGCATAGGATATACCTTTCACCATATGTAGCTCCGATACATGTATAACACAAACATACATTTTTTAATAGTAACAAATTTAAAGTGCAGAAAATGTTCAGCAAAAATGTCCATAAAATTGAACATTTTTCTGCAAGATGCCTACTATGTGTAAAGGTGACACTTTGAAATGAGAGAACAACTAACTGAAGAGTTATCTTTATGTTTATATGGATTCCTTAACACTCCTCATTTACATTTTCTCCCATTTCCAAGTGTCATATTTACAAACAGCAGGCAACTTGCTCCCAGTGTGCTGTAGACACAGTGCCAAATTTATAACAGAAAATATACAGCCTCTTTTTAAAATGTGAGAATTTAAAGTGGAGAAAAATCCTTCATAAAGCATTAAGATGTAATTGGTTTAATTGAAAGTGGAAAAAAACGTTGAGACTTAATGTTTCATAGAAATATGTTTCTTCACTTTTAGTTTCTTCTATTTAAAAAAAAAAAAAAAGACACATTTTTAGTTATAAATATGGCATAGTGTCTACTGGCCACTGTGAGCAAGAGGGCTGCTATTTGTAAATGCCACACTTTGAAATGGGAGAATATTCAAACAAAAACTTAACTTAATCATTGAAGTAACTTTTCATTTTAATGTTCTCCAATTTAAAATCATCCTGAAACATAATTTTATTCTCATGCTTAAATATTGAGTTGACAAGGACTTTTATTTAAGAGTTCACCTCTTTGACGCTGATGACGGCTCCGGGCCGTCATGAGTCACGGTGGGCGTGTGCTGATGACGGGCCGTCATGACCATGGAATGCTCAGCACTGCGGTGGAATTTGCGCTGCAGTGATGAGGGTAAATAGCTCAGTGTGTCTGTTTGTCACCTCTGTGCCCCAGCCTGGTCATAAAACTGACTGAGCCTTGCTCATTATCAGACCCAGCTATCTGCCGCCAAGTGATAATATAATGAGAGCACACTTTCATTACATTCGTTTTGTTCCCCAAAAGCGGTCCCAGGATACTTGTTTCCGGTACAGAGATTAGATCTGGCTTGGCATTATGGGATGGGCTGTTTCCATGAGGCACAGGGTCAACACTGATTTGCATGTGGCTGGATCTGAACTGGGGTGGCAAAATGAGCTAAAGAACGATGATGGATTCAACCCAGATCTGTGACTAAGGGTGAGTGTAAGAAAAGTTTCAGCGTTCCGCCCATCATCTCCTTGTGTTTGATCATATTGGTTATCTTCAGGAATCCTAGAGTCTTCTTCGTAGCTCAGGACTCAATCGCAGATTCAGAGGATAGATTTCTGCTTCTCATGGGGAGACTTGAGGGCCTACAAATAGTCCTTGGAAACAGGTACGCACCAAACACACAATAACCTGCATTCCTGGCCCAGTTATCAACCTGGGATCACCTCCCCTGGCTTATAGGGGGCGATTTTAACTGTGTATTTGACACCACATGAGACAGATCCCAGCCCTCCCCACCTACAGCAGCCATAGTTGTGAATGCAGTGGTTCTGACATTGGTCTCTCTTCAATGTCTGGCACCACCACAACCCGTTGGCGAGACTATATACTTATATTGGATGGTCTGCACACTTGACATTCCCTCTAGGGTTACTGCCACTGAATATTTCGGCAGAACCATCTCTGACCACAGCCCAATGTTGTTGACCTTGAAATCGGCAAACCCATACCCCTTTTTCCCCATATGTAAAATCTATTCTTCCCAGCTCAACGATAGCATCATTTGTGTTGAGCGAACAGTTCGACTGATTGACTACTTCGACGATCATGAGGGCTCGACTGATCAAGAGCAACTGATTGTGAGGCGATGAATGTGGTTACCCAAGGCCATTGTATTTGTATAGTGGTAGGTACCCACTTTTCCATAAAATTTGATCTATCCAATATAAAAAGGGACTATATTGCAGCTGAAAGATAGATGGTGACTGACAAATCCATCCAAGGGACCTTAAGTGCCCTCCGCAAAGAGGAAGCTTGACTTCTCAAGAAACCTCAGTGCCTGAATTTGTCTGCATACACAGCCTGTACACATGATGAAGCTGACAATTTGGGTTGGTTACTCACCTAGAATTCTTTCATCAGAATCCAGATCCTCCCCCCAAATCACAACTCTTCGTGACCAGTTGGGTACTCTGGTCCAGTCACAGCAGGAACTCTATCAAACTCTTTTCCATTTCTACGAAAGTCTCTCTACAGTCACCCCAAATTACTCCCTACAGGCAGTCCAGGACTTTGTGAGGGCCGTGCCCCTTCCTAGAACTGAACCCGCCACTCGCATTAAACTAGACGACCCCTTAACTCCCCACAAAATTAAGGCAGCTATAAAAGAGCTTACCTCCGATAAGAGGCCAGGACTAGTCGGCATCTCCTAAGGCCTACTCCAGCACATTTACTTTCAAATTAATACAGCTTTATCTGGAAGCCGTCCAAGTGGGGGCCTTGCCCAGAAAAACGGAGAGAAGAATCTCTAGTCCCCATCCTGAAACCTTGAAAGAGCTATAGTCCTTAACATCGGCTATACAATTCTTAGTAAAGTTGTGGTGACTCAAATACCCAGACTTCTGCTGACTTTACTTCACTGTAACCAAAGCTGGTTGAAACACCTCCAACAATATTCAATTACTCTAAAGGCTGATAGCCCCGGCCCCGCAACTCTACCCCAATGCAAGCGCCCTACTTCTAGATCTTGAAAACGCCTTTAATACACTGATCTATTCAGAGTTCTCGGACTCTTTGGATTTGGCCCCAAATTTCTATGTTTAATAAAGCTCCTTTATACAAACCCCTCACCAGGGATAAACTAGGGACCTACATATCGGAACCCTTTGCGGTTGGCAGGGCTCAGCATGGAACCCTTGGTGATACACCTACGCAGGGCAGGAGAGAGGTGGGGAATTTCCCTCTCAGACAGCACTCACCACATCTCATTATGCCCAGACAACATTCTCTGTTATCTTAAAGACACCAATACAGGCCTGAACAAGACAGCCCTCATACTGGACAGTTTGGGCACAGCTTCTGGATATCTGGTTAACAGAGGGAAATCCTGTCTTTTTCTTCTTGCAGGGACGCCCACCGTGGCCACTCCTCCTGGGTGGCGCACCACTACATGGAAAGGTACCATGGTTTGTTACCAGAGTATCCATGTCTATCACGATGATACAGACCTACAGGAGGGGAAGTTTTGATGTTGCATCTCCTCCCTCAGAGACCAGATCACATCCTGGAGGATGCTTCTCCTAACGGCGATGGGGAGAAGTGCCATCTCTAAGATGGTGATGCCACACAGACTCCTTGCCTATTTTATCTCCCTGTCTTCCTTACCTAAACCATTTTCCAGGAGCTTGAAGCACTCCGCTGGGAACCGGGATGAGCTAATGGCTATCGCCACGTGTCTCTCGCCACCCTATGATTCCCAGTTGACCAGAGGGGCCTGGGAGCCCCCGATTTTGAAGCCTACTACCTGGCCAACTGCAGTGGCTGGCCAAATGGATTGGGAGGGAGGCATTCAAAGCGACTGGCGTAGATCGGGAACAACTTTATATTACAGATCAACTACGATTGGTCATCCCCAATCCCAGACCCATTCATACTTTCTCGAAATTTCTTTGGGGGGCACTGCAATGCCTGGCCAGGCTCCAGAAGATTATTAAAAGCCCATTACCATACGCTCCCAGCTCACTTCGTCGGGCCTTACCCTTGACTAGCCGCAGCTCACTCACTAGGAGGAGGAGGGCCTTGACACATTGGGAGATGTGTTCCAAATGGGCTCCCTTCTTTCCCTTTAATCCCTACAAGATCAATTTGCTTTGCATGATTGACAATTCATAACTTATTGTCTTATAATGCACATTCTACGCACTAGATGGGACATAACAGAAACTGAACCCCCCAATACACTAGCCGACCTAAACACTCTATATTATTGGTACTGCTAAACATACCATCACCTGGTTTTACAAACCACAAACACTTTCACTTCCTACAACCCATCAGCAGGATGCATGGGAGACAGAATTTGTAGTTGTACACAGCAAAGAATGTGCCAGAGCTTTGACACACCCCAATAAGGTCTTCCACAACGCAAGAGTCAAACTAATTAAATTCTTCGTTCTACATCGAGCATACCTTCCGCTGATTGTTTGAACCTGTCCATCCCTCTTGAAGGTATAAGCCCAAATCTTACACACTCTTTCCAGGTGCACTGGTGTGTCCCTCCAATTCACTTGGGAGATAAGAGCTCCAGGCCTCTTCCCCTGACCAAAACACCAAATGGCAACCTCCTGTTTCTTACACCTCAGCTTTCTACTGGCAAAGCGCACAATCAATTGGAAGGCCCAACATGCACGTGCTACAACCACCTGGTGAAGAACAGTCTCATGGTGGGCCCAAGCGGAAGCAATGCCTTGCACAGAGAGGAGAGTGAAGGCTTGCGAAACCACCCAATAGCAGACTCCTAGGGTAGTTTATGGGCTCCTTTGGAGGAGAGACCTGGAGACGATCCTCTTGCTCCGTAAGGCCCTGCAGGTTCAACTCACTTTGGCTACGTGATCTCCTCCATCCGAGTCTCCCCCATACGTTTAGTGCCCCCCACAGCCTCATCTTGCATCAATCTATTGAAAGTCCACAGATACCCTTAGTGCACAACACTCTCCACTTCTTCGTGGATGTACCACTCCACCAGCTACCACAGACCCCCTCTCCCCCCTATTTTGCCAGAGGGAGACACCCCCGATTTCCTCAGCCTGAATAACAGTTTGTTCTTTACATTTCCTTTCACCAGTACCTGTTCTTTGCTTTGATTCTTTAATAATATATGGTAAGAGAAAAAACATGATTCTTCTGTTTTCACCTCATCTCAAGCCATTACCCACATCCCTATTATATCAAATGCCTCACTCCTTAAACCACTTGATGGAACGGCGAGTATCCCAAATTCACCATCCATCACTGCTCCTAGACTCGCATCCCTATCCTTCACTATTTGTCCTCTAGTCGCCAACTTATACAAAACCTGATACAATGTAATTAAAAAAAACAATGATGGCTACTGAGTATCAACAATGCGTTGTTGCGTGCATGTACAAATACTTGTAGTAACGATAACAGGTTGTGGCGCAATGCATGGTGTACTGTTGAAAATCCCAATAAAAATCTATTTTAAAAAAAGGTTCATAGGCTAGGTTATGTTACATGTAGTTCTATTGTCAATTCAAATAACAAATGAGAATTGGAAAAGGTTTCTCCTGAGCAGTTCCCTTGACTGTTGTAGACAACAAACTGGTGCCTCCTGCTAATCAGAGCATTGGCGCACGACGTACCTTTACTTGGAGTATTACACTGAGTTTGAAAAATGATTTGGTTCTAGTTGAGGCCTAAGGAACACAAGGGGCCATATTACTTATCAGAGGCACGGCACCCTCTATATCTGCACACATATCACCCGTATTTGGTTTCACCATACAGACCAGGACAAGGAGCCATATTGGTGGACAAATTTGCTGTTCTCAGGACATAAACAAACTTGGCGATGCACCAGACTGAGAGGGCGCCGCTTTCAATTTTATCAATTCAATCGATCTTTATTCATTTATGCATCATAATCATAAAAGATAAAAGTGCCACTTTCATACATGATACATGATCAGCAGCTTGAAATGAGATCATTGCAACAGCAATGGATAATCTAGGAAGCGCAGCATCTGAATTGAAAAAGCCCCATTTATCCCACGAGTTGAGGTCCTAACCTTTGGTTTGACTCTTATCTTTTAGGGTTGATAACTGGCTCGTTGATGACAAAAAAGAACCTGCAAAAAGTGATGGATTGTCGGACTTTGGGAAGGTAAGCAACCGGAGAAATCACGCTAGCTTAATTTACTTCAAGTAGGGAAAGCTGGGGGGTTTATATAAAAATATACAATGTGGAGAATTTCGCCTGAATGTATCAGAAGTATAACTGATGTTCGAAGGTTTCTGACACACGCTGACCACAAGCAGCCTACATAGTGTGGTGTGGCCTTAAGTGGCAGCGCAGGCCTTGGTTGTGGTGCTGTAGCAACTGGTGAAGTAGCTCCATGACAGGGATCTGCCTGCAACTCGGTGGACTAATAGCAGTATTTCATCCTTCTAAAGTCGATAAAATGAGAACTTGTGAGAGGGGTCAAATACCACTGATCCTTTAGGTGCCAACAGAAAGTTCTGTTCCATATTCGTGCTACATTAATGATCAATATTTGTTGTATTATTATAATTATTCCATTAGTTTGTTGCTCTTCCATTTAGAGATAAATGCAAATGCACGTGCACTGGTGGGAAATATTACAATAGTTATTTCCAGGTTTGTACATCCGCATTCAATAATGTACTCTGCTTACATGTATTAAGTGGATAAACCAAAGTTATAAAGTATGACAACATTTTAAAGTAATCGTCATAATCTGGTTTTATGATAATTTGATTAATATAGCACTTTCTAGCGCCAACTGTCGCCTCGTAGTGCCTTAATTGACAGACGGTGTTATTATCCTGCTGAACCGTAGGTATGGAGGGATGAGAACGCGATTTTTCGAGACGGAATTCCAATGTGTAGCATTCATGGTACACATAGCTCATTCGTCCGCTGGGTTACCTTAGGAGATTCAGTGGTCGGGAAGAAGCACAGACATGGTACTGGCATACATTCTATAGGTATTGCTCTGTATGAAATGTGTGAAGTGCCTGTGAGTACATATGCCCCCATGGCATGGGAGTGGGCTTTTCTGGGCCAGAATGCCCTGGTTTTTTTTTATGTACATGTTTGTGGGTATTCCAAGCTCCTCTACTGCTAATTCCCGCCCTGGACAAGGTCAGAATGTACTCTTGACAAAGGCATGATGAGCAAATCCCTTCTCAGGGCGTGAGGGGAAAGGAACCCCTTGAAATTGCTGGTGATGTGTGGGGCAAATGAGTTCCAGAGAGCAGTTAAGAGTTAACTGGATGCACATTGGAAGAAGATCTGTGTATGGAACCTTTTTGACTCCATTCGAGGCATTGCACCAATATGTAAAATATGTACTGTAGAATTATACGTGGTGAAATGCAAAAATATTATCTGTTTTTCTCCTCGCAGAAAATATGTTCCCACATTGAAAAACTAGGAACACAATATCTGTTTTATTACAAAAAGATTTGAACTTCATAAATAAATTTTCAAAAAACAATAAAGTCTGAGGTAACGGGTTTTTAGGAACCCGTTTGGTGCCAGGGGATAACACCCGAAGACCTCTGAGTTCTCCCTGTTCCGGACCACAGAAACACGGAGTCTTCTAGTCGCAGTCAAAGATCAAGTTTTATTGGTAGCTACCAAGTAACAGAAGTCCTAGAAGCACGACAAGCACGGGTCATGTGTTCTCAGGAGACTGTTCGTTTTTACAGAACCAGCCTTCTCCTTATATACAGAAATAATAGCTGCAAGCAAGAATTCTTGAGTTCATGATATGGCTATACACATATTTCTACAATAATACAAAAGAGCAAAGTCATGTAGGCAAGCCCGTATTTTAGATGTCCAAGTCGTGATAGATTACCTAGCCAGGCCCGGAACTCCCGTCAGATATCGGTGAAACCCCAATAAAAGAAGGCACCTCCTAGTCATAAAACTGGCCATAAACAGGGAGCGTGGACAGGTGTGTATGTGTGTAGAAAACATGATCTGTACGCGGTGAATGGTTTGTGGTATGTTGTGCATTGATGCTATCGTGTTTGGCCACTGGGCGAGGAGCTGCCCAAACAGGTTTGGCTGGAGGCAAGGGAGTCAGTTGGGACAGGTCAGGGGGAGTCAGGGAAGGTGGACGTGTCCTTTTAGATCAAGCTCGACCTTTAATTGACTTATCATGAGGGCAAGACACAAGATGGATACCGTTTACAAAATGAAGTCTGAGGGGTCGGGACGGAAACTACGATTCAGGGGTGTTAGCATGTCTCGATCATGACGCAAATGCATAGGAATGATGTCCTAATCATTATCGGTTCGTCAACACCAAATTCGTCATGGTACGTTGATGTTTCGAGACACGGGTATCGGACCTCGATACCGGGACAACAGTAGGGTCCAGAATTTCAGAACCACAGCCCCTCCTTTTGCCCTCATATAAGGCAATAATTCATGTTAATCTGATTCTAAGTCTGTATGAAGGAATTCGTGGAGATGCTGCTGTAGCATCATTCTGTTGCTCAGTTCGTCCCTTGACACAGGCTTCCGTACACATGAGGTAGCACAGAGGCCACATAGTGCAGGAGCGCATTGTACACACAGGCAGAACATAAACAGAAGTGCTAAGATCATCCCAATGAAGATCAGTGTTTTCCATCCCCAGGTAGCGATCAGTTCCCAGAACCACCCTAGTAAGGACCAGTCCCCTTTTTCTACGTGAAGGGAACCAGATATCTCGTGTAGCTTAGAGATGGCCTGGTACACTGTCAGTGCGTTATCAGGGATGAAAATGCAACAACTGGATTGGATCACTCTACACACACCACCACGATCGACGAGTATGATATCTAGGGCAACTTGGTTCTGAAGGGTCATAAGTCGATCCGACTGAAGTTCGGTCGTCAAATTGCCAAGGGCTCCGGCCGTTGTGATCACGGCGGATTCAACTATCCTCGATAACTGGCGAATATTCCTGCTGTTCACCATAGGCCCCCAAAATGGCAGAAAACCCTTTGCGAAGTCAGCGAATTCCTGACCCGCGGTGTCGTCTTTACTCACGACCCCTCTAGCTGTCCTTGTCCGATGGTAATCTGCTCTGGCCGTGTAGGTGGGAGGCAGCAGAAATGAGATAAAACATGTACCTGAGAAGTCAGGGGGCAACCAGGTGTAGGCTTGGTCATGGCAGACGAAATACGTGCCTTTGGCTGCTAATAGTATAGGGGAAGTTGAGGTTCCGTGACAATTTTAGGTGATGTTTTCGACTCATACGAATATGGTCGAGTCTGGTATCTAAGAACCGTAAATGACGAGTCTAGTAATTGTGCGCAGTTTCGCTGTGCTAACTTGAACCGTTCATTTGATATGTGAGTTTTCCATCTGTACCCACGGGTTCCATCTTAGATACGGCATCCATTTTGTCTCTTGCCCTCAAGTAGGCAGCGAACGGACACTGTCCGCTTCGCGACCCTGGGACTCACATGATATTTGCGGAAGACACATGTTCTTTGTAAGTTTCTTTATGATGAGGGGGATGATACTGTAAGGCAGATGGCCCCGCTCGAGGCTCATCTTGCCGTGCCAGTTTATTGTCTCAGCCGTGCATCTCATTAGGCACGTCCCTTTGATGCCTGTATCTCGTGTTTCCCGATACCTCCCCTCTTACACCCTTGTCGACTCTCTCACTGTTTCCATCTTCCTCTCCACCTGTTTTAGTTCCTATTTCGATCTGTTTTACTGCCGGTTGGAATTTACTAATGTTGGGAAGATGGGTTTTTACAGTTGGGAACCGCCAAATGTTTCCGCACTTATGTTCCGGACCTTATGTGCTTCAAAGTGACCAAAGCGACCCCTCTGAGAGATAATTATGGGAACCGGGTTGTAAACTTTGTGTATCATGATGTCCTATGGGTAAAAACTGTATAAAAGGAGCGATCCACAGAACCAATTTGAAGCAGTCTCCCCAAGTTGCACGTGTTGTACTTGTCGTGACTTCTGTGTTCCCTGCAGTAATAAACCTTGAATCTTTGACGTCGAAGGAAGTGTCCCGTGTCTCTGTAGTTTGTGCGCCGAAACAGGTATCCCATGAAGGTTATAGGTGTTGTTCCCTGGCACCGCTGGTACTGATAAAAGTCCAGTCCTTCAGTTGGCGCCCAACGTGGGGCGACTTCAGCGGTACCGGTCCGGTCCAAAGCCTGATGTTCGTGAGGAACTTCGTGTGAAATCTCCGAGGGAAGGTGCACCCCGCTTCATCGATCCTGTTGTCGAAATAAGTGGCCCGAAGTTTTTCCCTGCGAAGATTCCCGCCTCCTGACGGCTGCAACGGACCGATGCCCTGACTGTCGACCTGTCTTCGACGCCCGGCGTAGACCTTTGTACAAAGCGAGACGATAGACGGGCCTTCCTGGTGACGCCATTGAAGTTCTGAGTTAAGTATTGGTGGGTCGCTCCCAGTCCTTAGTGATTGTTTTTAGCTTTTTGAAAGCTTTGGTGTTAACCTTTAAGGTTTTTGTTGTAATAGCTCATTGAGCTTTGTAATAGCCTCCTCAGGCTTTGTGGTAATAGCTCTCCGAGCTTTGTAATAGCCTTACGGCTTTGTTGTATTGCATGGTTCCATTGCATTTGTGGTTCTTAGTATTGGTTCTTAGTATTATTTGACAGTTGCAATTGCCAAAAACCGAGGGTTTTGACTTACACGAGGTTTTATTGCTTCGGTAATCCTTGAAGTTTGATACTAGGTTAGTGTGCACGATGCCTAGCCATAGTGGTTTGTTTCGTATTTTCAAATGTTGCGCAATGGACTCCCGGTTGGAGGACTCATGTCCGATACCTCCAGTTGGAACTCCGATACATGATCTATATAGTCGACACGGTGTGGGTCCCATAATCTATAATGATTACTGGATCCGCTACACGAAGAAGGACGGTGACCTTAGATGGCCACCACACGGAACTTTTGAACTTTCGATTTTAGATAATCTTGAGGCTAAACTATTTTTAAAGAAAGCTAGGCCAGCTATGTTTGATTCCTTTCGGATATGGCGTAAAGAGGCCAAACAGAAAGAAATCAAACAACTTAAAAAGGATAAAAAGCAAGAATTTGTTCCGATAATGCAAGCTATAAAAGAATGTAGACAAGACAAAGAAGAAAAAGACCTGGAAATAGCTACTAGATTGCATCATATGAAAATAGATAAATGTTACCCAGCTTTACCGAATAAATTAGAAAAGAAAGAAGAAGATATGAAGGAGGATCCCTTGCTATCATACTTGATGAAATCACCACCTCCTTATGTACAGGGTGCTACTGCTCCTGTAGTTCCTCCTGTAATACCTCCTGTTGTTCCTCTTGTTGCTCCAGCGGCTGCGGGTCAGCCCGCTGTTAATCCTACGTTTGTACCTCCATCTGTTATCGTTCCTACTGCTCCTGTACCTGTACCTTCTCAGACTGTTGTTTCTGCTTCTCCGACTACCTTGTCCGTTCCTACTATGTCTTCTTTTACCTCTAATGTTGTTGCTCCTGTTTTTCTTTCTCCTTCTGTTCGTAAGCGTGTTCCTAATTCTGTTGCTACCCTTTATTCACCTCTTTCTGGTCCGTTATTTTTGTCTGATACATCTGAAACTCCTCAGAGACGGAGTCAGATCCCTAGTGGTAGGGAGAAAGAGACGTTAGTAACAATGGCACATAGGTGGATAAGACATCCTGCCAATTACACCTCACGTGTAGTGTTCGAGACATTTTCTCAGTTTAATGAGCCTACGCAGAGATTCGTATTTGAGGAAATGTGTAACTTTTTGAGAGAAGAATGGTACAATAATGATGTAGATGATGTACCGTCCGACATAATTGAACTCCAGAGTAACTTTTCGAATGGTATGATTGTAGGTGACAATGTACGACGTGCCGTGGAACGTTTATTAGCATTTAGACCCGCAGCACGTTCTCGAGTGTCATTAGATGATACCACTGAGAATTGGAAAGCGGTTCCTGGTCAGTATCCCATGAGAGAAGTCCCGCCACTGTGGGTGCCTGGAGATCCGCAAGCTAACCCTCCGGTTCTGCCGCATTTTCAAAGGGTATGGATACATCTTCCATGGAAACGATCGGAAGTTTTGCAGGTGAAGCAATCCTTACCCGATCCGCGTAAAAATCCGGCTGGTTATTATAAGGAGTTATCACAACTGGTGGAAGCTTCTATTATGAATATTGCCGACATCGACATGTTGTTTGGCAACGTTGTACCGCAACCAGTTTGGGCTAAAATTCGTCAAGCCAATCACGCTGTTGAATTAGGGGGTGATTGGGCTGCACTGCTAGCAGCTGATGCATTACAAGTTGGTGGAGCTAAACCTGAACAATTGATCTTGGATTTGCCTCAGAGAATCATTACGCTCATGAAAACTCTCATGCCAGCGATGAAGGTGAACTGGGACAAGTTGTCAGCTTGTAAGCAAAAGAAAGACGAAAGCGTCTCGGATTTCTTTACGAGGTTTGAGGAAGCGTTTATCGACCACAGCGGCCAGGACATGGGCGCTGAGGGAGGTCAGCGGTTGTTCGTTGACAAATTTGTGTCAAATTTGCTGCCTGAGCTATGCAACAAATTAAAGAATTCAGAAAGTGCGTGGGCAGTCTCAACCCCTGCGCAAATATTGGCAACGGCTCAGTATTATGAGAATAGGGAAAAGGAAGAAAGTGATCGTGTAGAAAAGAAAACGAAAGAACTCAAAACGAAGGTTTTGTTGCAGCAAGCATACCCTCCGCGATCGAACCAAAATGATGCGCAACAGCAGTATCGACCCCGTGCACAGCCTGATAGGATGCAGCAGCGTCCTGACAACTTTGATCCCAGATCTACACTAGGATATAATCAATGCGCATATTGTAGGAAAGAGGGACATCTGAAATATGAGTGTCTTGCTTTAAAAGACCGTTTAAATGGTGTGTCAGCTCGAGGAAATCGTGGCAGTGGTCCTCAGCAGGCACCACGTGGTAGAGGTCGTGGTTCATCCCACAATCAGATTGATCGTCATCAGAATCAATCGGATGCAAATAATTATTTTGACCAGCGAAATGCGGGATCAGTTCGGTCTGCACAATATAATGTTGATGATTATTATATAGACCACGAGACTGTTGTAAATGACCACTACTAGGACAGCCTAAGACAAAGAGAGGGAGTAGTGTCAGTTCCGGTTGATCAGAGTGGGCCTTACGTTGCAGTGACTACATCGGGTGTAGTTGAGCCTTTTCTGTTAGACACTGGTGCGACGAAAAGTTCCATCATGCATTCAAAACTCCCTGGCGCACCTTTGTCTGGCTTAACGAATATTTCCGTTGGATTCTCTGGCGCCCCTGTTAGTAACCCAGTCTCTAACCCTTTGCCTCTTATGATTGGATCACGTGAGCTAACGGCTCCACTGATTCTATCTACAGGCTGTGGTGAAAATCTTTTGGGCTTGGATTTGTTGAAACGATTATATGCAACATTGTATTGTTCCCCTGAAGGAGTGGAACTTACATTGGGGAGGAGAGTGATCTCTCCCATGTATTTATCGGTTGATAAATTCCCACCGGAATTGAATTCCCTCCCAGCGTCCTTATGGGCCACAGGTCCCAATGATGTGGGTCTGTTAGACATTCCACCCTATGTGATCCAATTAAAACCAAATGCGCGATTACCGCGGTTACCTCAATATCGTATTTCTCTTGAAGGCGAACGAGCACTGTTAGGAATCATTCATGATCTCATTGGAAAGGGTGTTGTTGAAGAAACTCGTGGAAACGTGTGTAATAGCCCTGTATTGCCAATTTTGAAACGAACTGACCCAACTAAACCTCCTGTGTATCGTTTTGTCATAGATTTGAGAGAGGTAAACAAAATAGTGGTTCCGCAATTTCCTGTGGTTCCCGACATTACGGCTTTACTAACAATGATTCCGGCATCTGCCTCCTGGTTCACAGTGATCGATTTAAAGAATGCTTTCTTTAGTATTCCTATTGCAGAAGAAAGCAGAGACCTGTTCGGATTCTCATTAGGAGGTCGCAGTTTTAGGCTAAAGCGCGCTCCACAGGGTTACTGTGAGAGTCCATCAATCTACAGCCAAGCACTTAAAAGTCAGCTTGATGACTTTATATTGCCTAAAGGTGCAGCTTTGATTCAATACGTAGACGATCTTTTAGTGGCAGCTGATACAGAAGCTATTTGCAAAACGGCTACAGTATCATTATTGCACTATTTACATGACTTGCACCACAAGGTATCACCTTCGAAGCTACAGTATTGTTGCCAAGAAGTTACCTATTTAGGTCACTTATTGTCAAAAGAAGGGAGAAGGTTGACCCCAGAGAGAATTGCAGCAATTTCCCGAATGACTGTGCCAAAATCCCAGAGAGGTGTTCGTGCCTTTTTAGGTATTACGTCCTACTGCAGACAATGGATTCCAAATTTTTCATTGTTGGCAAAACCATTGATAGCCCTTACGTGCAAGGATGTTTCATCTCCAGTACCTTGGTCTGAAGAATGTCAGAAAAGTTTTTCTGAATTGCGTGATGCGTTGTGTTCGGCTCCTGTGTTGGGTACTCCTGATTACAGTAAGCCGTTCACACTATACGTTCACGAGAGGGATGGTTGCGCGTTGAGTGTTTTGACACAATCTTTTGGTGGTAAGCAACGCCCATGTGCATACTTTTCTTCGACTTTAGACCCAGTAGCAAGAGCCTTGCCAAGTTGCTTAAGGGCAACAGCGGCAGCTGCGGCGTCCATTCGACAGTCTGCAGGTCTAGTCATGGGTAATATGCTCACGGTAATGGTTCCACATGCAGTCGACACTCTATTGAACCGAACGAAAACTCAACATCTGACGAGCGCAAGATTGTCTGGGTATGAGTTGACGTTGCTGGCCAGTCATATACGGATAAAACGATGTAATGTGCTGAATCCAGCAACATTGCTGCCGATCGACACAGAATCAAGCAGTGAAGCAGTACATGACTGCTACCTCAAAACTGAGGAGGAAACCAAGGGTCGCATTGACCTAAAGGATACTCCATTGACAGATCCCGATGGTACTCTGTATGTGGATGGTTCTTGTTTCAAATTGCCGAATGGTGATGTGACAACTGCGTATGCTATAGTTACATTGAAAACGATTGTGGAGAGCGCAAGGTTGAGTCAAAATTCAGCTCAGGCTGCTGAGCTCATTGCTTTGACGAGAGCATGTGTATTGTCTAAAGATAAGCGAGTGAATGTGTTTACAGATAGCCAGTATGCATTTGGTGTGGCACATAGTTTTGGACGACTGTGGAGAGAGAGAGGATTCCTTACGTCACATGGTAAGAAGATTCAGCATGGCCAGCTTGTGAATGATCTTCTGGATGCACTTACGTTGCCTAAGCAAGTGGCGATTGTTACGTGTAGTGCACATTGTAAAGTGACGGATGATGTTGGTCGTGGTAACGCGTTTGCGGATGAGACTGCTAAGGAGACTGCTCGGAACCTTAGCACTCGAATGTATGTGACGAGTTCGGTAAGGTGGCCTACAGAATCAAGTATGTGTGAAAACACTATTGAGAGTGTGAAATCCATTCAGAATGAGGCTACCGAGACTGAAAAGACGAAGTGGAAAGAAAGTACGGGAAAGTTGGATACGAATGGTTGTTGGATTGACTTGTCGGAACAGAAAAGATGGATGTTGCCTGATGCGTATGTGCTGGCTGTTGTGACTATGGCACACGGGTTAGCACATATTAGCGCGAAAGGTATCTGTAAATTGCTGTTTCCTGTGTGGGAAAATGATGGTATTACGAAATGTGCTGAACGTTTGGTTAAGAATTGCATGGTATGTTTGATGCATAATCCTGGTAAGGGCACTCCCACTCCACCAGGTCATTTTGCCCCTCCTGCATACCCTTTCGAAGTTATTCAGTTAGACTTCATTCATATGGAGCGATGTAATAACCTGAAGTATGTTTTAGTTGTTGTTTGCGCATTCTCCCGATGGATTGAGGCCTACCCCCTTAAGGATAATACGGCTTTGTCCACGGCAAAAATTCTACTCAAAGAATATTTTTCCCGTTACGGAATGCCTCGGGTTGTGTGGTCAGACAACGGAAGTGAGTTTGTTGGGAGTGTGATGAAGAGTGTGTGTCGCGGATTAGGGATTGTTCAAAAATTTCATAGTGCAAACCATCCACAATCAGCAGGATTGGTGGAAGGGTATAATGGCACCCTTAAACTAAAACTAGCAAAGATTCAGGCTACGACAGGTCTTTCGTGGCCTGACGCTTTACCCTTAGCATTACTGTCAACAAGGGCAACTGTACACTCCCGAGTAGGGCTCAGTCCCTATGAAATAGTGTTCGGTCGTCCTGCCAATGTTTGGGGGATCCCTAGACCAGGTGTCTTTTGTGAACTTGAGTATCCAATGTTAATCGATTATCTTCATGACTTGACTGCTAAACTGAGGTTAATTCACCAACAGGTTCACGAAGCATTGCCAACACAGACGGAGGGTCCAGGCCACCAACTCCAACCCGGAGATTGGGTGGTGACGCGCAACTTCTCACGCAAGAACAATTTGGACCCTAGATTCACTGGACCCTACCAAGTCCTCCTTGCCACGAGAACTGCAGTTCGCCTTGAGGGAAAGAAAAATTGGGTGCATGCCACCCACACCAAGAAAGTCCCCATTCCGTTGCCAGCAGACTCGTGGGTGAGGAAAGGCATTGCATCAACTGAAACCGAAGGATTGCCAGCGTTTGTACCTTTCAGCGACGCACAACCTGTCGGAGAATCCTCAGTGCAGCCAAAAGGCATTACTGAACACTTGTCATCAGAAAACTCAAGACCAGAACACTCAACTGATCAACAGGGCGTTGTCCCTTCTACAGATCTTTTGTTTAATGAACAGACACGTTCTGGGAAAACTCGTTATTTTCTGCGATCAAGCACCAGAGACTAATAAAAAAATCCGTTCTGTCCCTTGATAAGTGCATTATCCCGTTTTTCCTGAACACTGTAAAACACTCACGTTATTACAATTATTTTGTATATTTATTGAGCTCCGTTCTTTACACCTTTTTGTTTCCACAGCTGAGAGACATTGTTTTTGCGTATATATATATATATATTTATGAAATAAAGACCGTAGGGCCGCGCGTGTACTTCCTTCTGGTTAGTAGGTCTTGACGCTAGGTTAAAGACCGTCGATTCCTGGGAACTCCTAGGAATTGACTATTGCTACACAGAACAAAGTGCGTCAAGAAACGTTGCGGACGGTCATAGGGAATGGCATTTTCGAAGCTGATGGATTTGGAAAGAGCTCAAGCAAGAAGATTCAAGCTGCAGCAACTCAGTCGTACCAAATGTTTTATATTTCAAATATTCGTACTGTTTATGATTATTTCTGCATTTTTGGTAGGTACAGTGTATTACACAATGTTTCACTTCTTGTCTTCTATCACACCTACTCCTACCCCTGATTTTAACTTCATCTCCACTGTTTCTCCTCATTCTTTTCACATCTTACCTGAACACGAGCAGGCTAGACGTGCAGAATTCCGCAATAATTCCTTTATTCAACTCCTTCATCAGCATCAGTTAGTGGTTAACACTACTAATTGTTGGGTATGTGGGTTGATGCCACATACTACGGATAAGGGAATTCCATATCTGGTGTTACCGTATAGCTCCCAAGGGTCTGCTCGAGCATTTCAAACAATGTTTCGAAGCGCACTGGGTTTCCACCCCATTAGAGAACCACGTTCCCCTTACTCTGGTCCTACTTCGTACCAAAAATCTTTGTCGATAGCAATAGAGGATTTAGATAGCGATATCTATGATCTTTCGCTTATCCCTGAAGAAGAGGTACAAGCCTATAGGATTTTAAGTAGAGGCGAATATAGTGTGTTCACTAATGAAAAACAGCTTAAAGATTCACCTCCGATATGGGTCGTACCCCACATTGGTAATTTTTGTCTAATAGGTCGTGGCCGTAGATCGAAAGCTCGACTTGGAGAGAGTGCTTGCACTGAAAATTACATTCTGCCAATGGTCTCCTCCCCTGTGTTCCTGGCTGCCAAGGGTACCTACTTTATTTGTCATGATCGTGCATATGCATGGTTACCCTCTGACTTTATAGGTGCATGCTTTATTGCCAACTTGTTGCCTCCGACGTTCACTGTAGATGCAGATTATCACAAGACTAGAGTTGTGAGAGGCGTAATTAACGAAGAGGATACTGCCGGTCAAGAGGCAGGAGACTTTTTCAAGGGTTTCCTCCCGTTTTGGGGACCTATGGTTAATAGTAGAAACCTGAGACAATTGACTCGAGTGGTAGAATCGACAGCTAATATTACTGCCAGTGCCCTTGGTAATATCACCACAGAACTTCAGGCGGACAGACTTATGACGTTACAAAACCGTATGGTTTTAGATGTAATCTTGGCAGACCGAGGTGGAGTTTGTAAGGTGATCCATTCATCTTGCTGTATTTTTATTCCTGATAACGCTCCGACTGTCTATCAAGCCATCTCGAGGTTGCATAAGATCTCCGAATCCATACACGTGGATGTAGGGGATTGGACGCTACTTGGTTGGTTTTGGGGCCTGATGTCGACTTGGGGTTGGAAAATTCTGACGATCATTGGAGTCGTTGTAGTGTTCCTGTTCACGTGTTGCCTTTGTGTACAGTGCGGTCCTGCCTTATGTGGCCTCTGTGCTACAACGTGTATGAGACAGCCACCTGTTACCAAAGGGTCTCGATTGGACAGAGCTATGCTGCAACAACATCTCGAGGGTCTGATGAATATCGAATATGATTCCGACTAGTGCTTGCCTACATGAGGGCAAAAGGAGCGTCTGAGGTTCCGTGACAATTTTAGGTGATGTTTTCGACTCATACGAATATGGTCGAGTCTGGTATCTAAGAACCGTAAATGACGAGTCTAGTAATTGTGCGCAGTTTCGCTGTGCTAACTTGAACCGTTCATTTGATATGTGAGTTTTCCATCTGTACCCACGGGTTCCATCTTAGATACGGCATCCATTTTGTCTCTTGCCCTCAAGTAGGCAGCGAACGGACACTGTCCGCTTCGCGACCCTGGGACTCACATGATATTTGCGGAAGACACATGTTCTTTGTAAGTTTCTTTATGATGAGGGGGATGATACTGTAAGGCAGATGGCCCCGCTCGAGGCTCATCTTGCCGTGCCAGTTTATTGTCTCAGCCGTGCATCTCATTAGGCACGTCCCTTTGATGCCTGTATCTCGTGTTTCCCGATACCTCCCCTCTTACACCCTTGTCGACTCTCTCACTGTTTCCATCTTCCTCTCCACCTGTTTTAGTTCCTATTTCGATCTGTTTTACTGCCGGTTGGAATTTACTAATGTTGGGAAGATGGGTTTTTACAGTTGGGAACCGCCAAATGTTTCCGCACTTATGTTCCGGACCTTATGTGCTTCAAAGTGACCAAAGCGACCCCTCTGAGAGATAATTATGGGAACCGGGTTGTAAACTTTGTGTATCATGATGTCCTATGGGTAAAAACTGTATAAAAGGAGCGATCCACAGAACCAATTTGAAGCAGTCTCCCCAAGTTGCACGTGTTGTACTTGTCGTGACTTCTGTGTTCCCTGCAGTAATAAACCTTGAATCTTTGACGTCGAAGGAAGTGTCCCGTGTCTCTGTAGTTTGTGCGCCGAAACAGGTATCCCATGAAGGTTATAGGTGTTGTTCCCTGGCACCGCTGGTACTGATAAAAGTCCAGTCCTTCAAAGTTCGGGAAGCGAACACATAGGTTTCCGTGCATATACTCTTTCCTAATTGTGCTTTGGGATCCCTGCCGATACCTTGTAAACATAGGTGACCTCGGTTGGGTACTATCCAAACTGGGCGGAATTTCTTTGCTGTCTGGCTCTTACTCAGGTAAACCCCATATTTAGTTACATTCCAACGAGTGTACGGAGTGAGTTCATCTTTGGGAATCGTAAGATAGGTGTCGAACTCTCTACTCATATTTCTTATCCCTGCTATTAGTGCCTTGTTACTGGAATCACTTTCAGTAGAACGGGTCGGGTATGGTTCTAGGGCGAATAGGAACATGGTCTGGAAAGCCCACAGAGAACCATAATAACTGAATGGCAGGATGAAGTATGGGATACCCTTATCAGTCGTGTGCGGCATGAGTCCGCATACCCAACAGTTCGATGTGTTCTTTATGGACTGGTGTTGGTGTAGAAGTTGAATGAATGAGTTATTTACAAATTCGAGTCTTCTGGCAGACTCGTGTTCAGGTAGAGGGTGAAAGTAGTGTGGAGAGATAGTAGGAGGAGGTGGTGGCCGGGTGTCATTTGAAAAAGTAACTTGGAATACAAATAGAGTATAACCAGTCAAAAACATCGTTATGCTACACAACATTAAAATACACGTTATCAAAAACCTTCTTTTGGCCAGTACAGTGCATAATTGTCTTTCAAAGTTCGTGAGTCTGGTAGGTCTCTTTACCCTAGGAAACTCCATCCTCTAGTTGCTGCCCGCGGTGGTAGGTTGGTTCTGCCAGGGAGTGCGCTCTGTTCAGTCCGGGGTAACTCCCTTGGACCAACCAGAACCGTTGATCTAGACGTCCCCAGTTGCACTCCCCAGACTTCAACCGCGACCCTAGCAGCAGAACCGGATGGCGGTTCGAAAATCAAAAATGAGCAAGTTTCCTGAGAGTGAGAGAGCTGAAAAATCAAAAATAGTTCTTGGGGGAAAGGAAATCACATTAATTTGCTTTTTATTTTATTAGTCTCTTTGTCTTGACCTTAGATTATATTGTTGTTTCCCAGGTACGGTGTGGTCTTCAAACAATGTCTCAGGTTCGGTAGTGTCCAACTGCATTGACGGTGGCACAAGTCCTTGTAAGATATGATCACTCTCCTTTTCGGCACTAGTTTCTTTTAAACGTGCATCGCTGAAAGGGATGAAGCGAGGTATGGATTCTTTCTCGGAGTCGGCAATTCCTTCGTTGACCCACCGGTCGTATGGAAGGGGCAGAGGGACCCTTTTACAATGGGTCCCGTGCACCCAGTTCTTTTTGCCTTCCACCCGAACGGCTGATCTCGTGGAAAGAAGTACCAGGTACGGTCCGGTCCACCTCGGCTGTCCGTTGTTTGTGCGCTGGAAATTCCGCACCAAGACCCACGTGCCGGGTTCGATGGAGTGACCTGGATCGTCAGAGGCTGGCGGAGAGGAACTGTGAACCTGTTGGTGTAAAACACGCAATTTAGTTGTTAATTCGCACAAATAGTCAAGCAGTACGGGGTGCTCTATTTCGCTGAGTTTCTTTGGCCTTGGCACGCCCCAGACGTTGGCTGGGCGGCCAAACACTATCTCATGGGGGCTAAGTCCTAACCTGGAATGGACGGTCATTCTGGTTGACAAGAGTGCTAGGGGCAAGGCGTCAGGCCATTTAAGACCTGTACAGGCTTGGATCTTGGCTAATTTGAGCTTCAAAGTGCCATTGTAGCACTCTACTAATCCAGCTGATTGGGGGTGATTCGCAGAGTGGAACTTTTGTTGTATGCCTAAACACTCACACACTCTCTTCATCACGCGTGCTACGAATTCACTTCCATTATCACTCCAGACGATTCTAGGCATGCCGAATCTCGGGAAGAACTCTTTGACAAGGGCTTTGGCAGTTGATAAGGCAGTATTGTCCTTAAGGGGGTATGCTTCCACCCACCTGGAGAAAGCGTAAACAACAACGAGCACATACTTCAGATTGTTGCATCTTTCCATGTGAATGAAATCGAGCTGCAAAACCTCGAACGGATACGTTGGAGGCGCAAAATGACCAGCTGGAGTTGGGGTTCCCCTACCGGGATTGTACTTCAAACACACCATACAGTTTCTGACCACATTCTCTGCATATTTCGGGATATTGCTATTTTGCCATACTGGGGCCAATACTTTACATATTCCTTTCGAATTGATGTGCGCAAATCCATGAGCCATTGTTACTACTGCAAGTACATAGGCGTTAGGTAATAGCCATCGCTGGTGTTCTGACAATTCGATCCAACAACCATTCGCATCTAACCTACCCTTACTTTCTCTCCATTCATTCACCTCTTTCTCAGTTGCCTCGGCTTGTATAGATTTCACGCTTTCGATGGTGTCCTCACACATTCCCACATCAGTAATCCATCTAGCGGGACCTACAACATACATCCGACTCATTGTGTTCCTTGCAGTCTCTTTCGCAACCTCGTCTGCAAATGCATTCCCGCGGCCAACATCATCCTGAATCTTTTTGTGTGCACTGCATTTTACAATTGCAACTTGTAGTGGCAAGGTCAGTGACTCGAGGAGTTCGTTAACTAACTGACCATGTTGTATCTTTGCACCATGTGACTTAAGAAACCCACGTTCACGCCACAATCTCCCAAAACTGTGAGCCACACCAAAGGCGTATTGGCTGTCAGTGTACACGTTCACTCGCTTTCCTTTTGCTAACACACATGCTCTGGTAAGCGCAATTAGCTCTGCAGCTTGTGCAGAATTATGGGAAACGCGCGGTCTCTATAATGGTGTGTAATGTCGTTACGGCATATGCTGCAGTCGTATCACCATTCGGCAGCTTGAAACATGAACCATCAACCCATAAAGTATCGTTGCATTCAGGAAGGGGAGTGTCCTGTAAGTCTACTCTCCCTTTTGTCTCTTCTTCTGTCCTAAAACAGCAGTCATGGTTATCAATCTTGTCTGTTTCTGTCGGAATGGGTAATAACGTTGCGGGATTTAGTGCATCGCACCTCTTTATGTGGATGTGACTTGCTAGCAGTGTAAGATCGTAACTGGATAGTCGAGCGCTAGTAAGGTGTTGTGTCTTCGTCCTGTTTAGTAAAATGTCTACTGCATGTGGAACCATAACGATCAGAGTATTGTTCATGACTAATCCAGCGGATTGTCGGATGCAGACAGCTGCTGCGGCGGTAGCCCTCAGACAACTTGGTAGGGCTTTAGCCACAGGGTCTAGAGTTGCCGAAAAATACGCGCATGGGCGCTGTCTGTCCCCAAAATGTTGTGTTAAAACTGATAATGCACAACCTTCCTTCTCATGGACATATAATGTAAAAGGCTTACTGTAGTTGGGGTTTCCCAACACAGGAGCCAAACATAATGCATCACGCAACTCGTGGAAACTCGTCTGGCAATCTTCAGACCAAGGCATAGGATTTGGCGTGTCTTTACAGAGTAGTGCCAGCAAAGGTTTAGCTAGTAGTGAGAAATTCGGTATCCATTGTCTACAGTACGATGTAATGCCCAAGAAGGCTCGAACCTCTCTCTGTGTCCTTGGGGCACTCAGTTCTGCAATTGCCTGTATTCTTTCTGGTGTCAGTCTCCTTCCCTCCTTCGACAAGATGTGACCTAAGTAGGTTACTTCTTGTCGGCAAAATTGTAGTTTGGAAAGAGAGACTTTGTGCTTCATGTCACATAAGTTACGTAATAATGATAACGTAGCTTTCTTGCAAATCTCCTCAGTGTCTGCAGCGATCAGCAGATCGTCTACGTACTGAATAAGAGTTGAATCATTCGGTAGAATAATCGTGTCTAGTTGTGTTTTCAGGGCCTGACTGAATATTGATGGGCTTTCGCAGTAGCCTTGAGGAGCGCACTTGAAGCGGAAGCTTCGTCCTCCTAAATTGAATCCAAAAATATCACTACTCTCCTCGGCAATCGGGATGCTGAAGAAAGCGTTCTTCAGGTCGATCACCGAGAACCAATTTGCTGAAGCTGGAACCATCGTCAATAAAGCAGTAATGTCGGGGACAACTGGAAACTGTGGGATAACTATCTTGTTCACTTCTCTGAGGTCGATCACGAACCTGTACACAGGCTGTTGTAAAGGGTCAGTACGCTTTAAGACGGGCAGAACTGGACTGTTACAAACATTTCCTGTTGTTTCTTCGATGACGTCTTTATCAATCAGGTCATAAAAATTCGTCAATAATGCATTTTCGCATTCGCTAGATATGTTGTATTGGGGAATACGTGGCAACCTAACGTTGGCTTTCAATGTTATGACATACGGTGCTATCTCCAAACGACCTACATCATTTGAGCCATTAGCCCAAAGTATATCAGGAAGTGATGACAATTCAGTCGGAATATTGTCCTTTGACAAATACATTGGAGAAATGACTTTCTTACCTAAAGTAAGTTGTACTCCCAAGGGGGAACAGTACAAAGTCGCATATAACCTTTTTAGCAAATCCAAACCTAACAAATTTTCGCTGCAACCTGTTGTAAGAATGAGGGGTGCTTGTAATTCGCACGGGCCAATAGAAAGAGATATAGGACTGGAGATCGGGTTTCTAACAGGGGCGCCAGAGAAACCTACTGAAACATTCATTTCGCCAGACAAAGGTGCGCCAGGAAGTTTCGAGTGCATGATAGAACTTTTTGTAGCACCAGTATCCAGCAGAAATGGCTCTGACACTCCTGAGGTAATTACCTTGACATAAGGTCCATTCTGATCTACTGGAACTGAAACAACTCCCTCTCTTTGTCCATGGCTGTCCTAGCAATCGTTACCCTCATTTTCGTGTTCGGTGTAATAGTCGTCAGCATAGTACTGAGCTGACCTGGACGACGCATTATTCTGTTGGTCAAAGCTGTTCATCGAATTCTGAGGCGGAAAATAAGTTGTATTCTGGGTGAAATTTCCACGGCCCCTACCTCTAGGGGCATGTTGAACACCTCGTCCCCTTACACCTGAAGCACCGCTCAAACGTCGCGCAAGAGCCGGACAATTACCTTTAAAATGACCCTCTTCTTTGCAATACGCACATTGATTCGGGCCATAAGCAATACGCTGATGCGTAAACTCGTTTCCTTGCGCGTTTCTCGAATACTGCTGTTGTTGTTGGTAATTGAGCTGACTAGTCGTACGAGGCGGATAGGCAGGCTGGAGAAGAACTTTAGTTTTTAAATCTTTTGTCTTTTTGTCGACTTTATCTAGCTCGTCTTTGCGCCTATTTTCATAGTACTGGGCTGTAGCTAAAATTTGCGCTGACGTAGAGACAGCCCAAGCACTCTCTGAATCATTCAGTTTATTACACAGTTCAGGGATTAAATTATGTACGAATTTGTCTACAAACAATCTTTGACCACCCTCGGTAGCCATATCCTGACCACTATGATCGGTGAAAGTCTCCTCAAATCTTGTGAAAAAGTCAGACACATTCTCATCTTTCTTCTGCTTGCACGCAGATAGTTTGTCCCAGTTTACGCGTACTTCAGGCATTATCGTCTTCATGTATGCGATAATTCTACCGGGAAGTTCAGCTATTAACGGCTCAGGTTTAGAACCACCAATTTGTCTAGCATCTATAGCGGCAATGTTCGCCCATGAGTCACCTAGTTCTTGGTCATGGTTCATATGACGTATTTTGCTCCATAGAGGATGTGGAACAACGTTCCCAAACAACATGTCGATATCCGCTAAATTCATTATACATGAGCTTGCAGTTTGTGATAACTCCTTATAATACCCAGTCGGGTTTTTACGAGGATCAGGCAGTGTCTGCTTGAGTGCTAAGACATCGGATCTTTTCCATGGGACATGTACCCATACACGCTGGAAATGAGGCAGAATTGGTGGATTCGCATTCGCATCACCTTCCCTCCAAACCGGAGGAACCTCTCTCATGGGGTACTGTCTCGCTCTTTTCCCACCTGCTGCATCGTCTTCGTGACATGATCTAGAGACGTTTCCCTTACTCCTATAAGAGAGCAATAACTCTATCGCTTTCTCAACATCCGCACCTATAATCATACCTTCATAGAATTTAAAGCGTGTACGCCATAGTTCGTTCATTGTGTATTTGGGATCATTTGTCTTCACATCTTCGCCCAGATATACACACATTTCTTCAAATACGTATCTCTGAGTGGGTGCATTCCATTGACGGAAAACTTCCATAACAGACTGAACATCATATCTAACAGTATCCGTAATCCATCGGCGTGCTAGTTCATTCAGCACTTTTCTTTCCTCGTAATCAGGCAGTTGACTACGTAATTGTCTATCTTCTGTTTTAGGGGTCGTTTTAGGCGACCCGAAGAAAGGTGAAAGCAGACCAGTGACGGTACCTGTCACTCTTTGTCTAATAAAAGGAGAACCTTGCGGAGGAGCAAGTGCATCGGAGAAAACAGGCTGAGGCAAAGAAGAAGTAGAGGCGAAAGCAGAGGAAGTTGAAGTAGTAGCAGACGTAGTATCATAGACAATAGCTGGAGCTGTAGGCAAAGTCGTAGAAGTAGATGGAGTAGGTAGCAAAGATGGCGGCCTTTGAGAAGGCTGCGCCGGAGAAGTAGAAACCAGCTGAAGAGGAGCTGGCGTTCGTGCAAGAGCTGGATTACGTGCGCCGGGGCGCGGTATAGTAAAATGCCTTGGCGTTGTAGTAGCGTCTAACGCATACGGTGGAGGTGAGCTTAATAAGTGGGACATTAATGGATCTTTCTCGGATCTCTCCTCTTGACCTTGTCCCTTATTTGGTAACATCGGGTAGCATTTATCTACTGCTAGTTTCTTGCTCCTAAGTATTTGTTCGCTTTCTTGCTCTTCCTCGTTATCCCTGTATGCAACGGCAGCTTGCACCATTGACATACCTCTTTTATTCCTTTTTGCTAATTTTATTTCTTTCTGTTTGGCTTCTTTGCGCCATAAGCGGAAAGAGTCAAACATCGCCGGCCGGGCTTTTCTCTTAAATAATTTGACCTCTAGGTTATCTAATATTTCTGAGTCGAAACTACCATATTGGGGCCATTTTAAAACACCATCCTTGCGGGTGTATTTTATCCACACTTCATTATATGTGATAGGACCTACGCCGTGCTTTACATAGAGCTCATATGTTGGAGTTCCAATCGGAGGAACCGGACAGGAATCCTCTAATCGGGAGTCCTTACTATAACCAAGACAAAACAAGTTTCCAAGTCTGCTAAAACCAGGCATCTTTGCTCACTAGTCTAGCTTCAAACTTCAAAGGATTATCTGTTATGATATTTCTCGTGAATACACAAGTCCTTCGGCTTTGGGGCTTGCAAGTACCAAATCAAAGCGTATCTCAAGGATACCAAAAACTAAGGACAAACTAAGGACTGGGAGACGCTCCACTTATACTTAACTGAAGTATTTGAAGATCGGTGACGTCGCTAGAAGACTCGTCTATCGTTTCGCTCTACCAAGGATCACTGGGTCCAAAACAAGGCGATAGTCAGGGCAGCAGTCCTTCGTAGCCGTCGGGACGCGGGGAACCTCGCAGCAAAGACCTTCGGAACCATGTCGACATACAGGGGTCGCTGAAGTGGCTGGCCGTCCTCTGGAATTTTCACACGAAGCTCCTCACGAACATCTGGCTTGGACCGTCGCCGCTTGATACCGCCCCACGTTGGGCGCCAACTGAGGTAACGGGTTTTTAGGAACCCGTTTGGTGCCAGGGGATAACACCCGAAGACCTCTGAGTTCTCCCTGTTCCGGACCACAGAAACACGGAGTCTTCTAGTCGCAGTCAAAGATCAAGTTTTATTGGTAGCTACCAAGTAACAGAAGTCCTAGAAGCACGACAAGCACGGGTCATGTGTTCTCAGGAGACTGTTTGTTTTTACAGAATCAGCCTTCTCCTTATATACAGAAATAATAGCTGCAAGCAAGAATTCTTGAGTTTATGATATGGCTATACACATATTTCTACAATAATACAAAAGAGCAAAGTCATGTAGGCAAGCCCGTATTTTAGATGTCCAAGTCGTGATAGATTACCTAGCCAGGCCCGGAACTCCCATCAGATATCGGTGAAACCCCAATAAAAGAAGGCACCTCCTAGTCATAAAACTGGCCATAAACAGGGAGCGTGGACAGGTGTGTATGTGTGTAGAAAACATGATCTGTACGCGGTGAATGGTTTGTGGTATGTTGTGCATTGATGCTATCGTGTTTGGCCACTGGGCGAGGAGCTGCCCAAACAGGTTTGGCTGGAGGCAAGGAAGTCAGTTGGCACAGGTCAGGGGGGAGTCAGGGAAGGTGGACGTGTCCTTTTAGATCAAGCTCGACCTTTAATTGACTTATCATGAGGGCAAGACACAAGATGGATACCGTTTACAAAATGGAGTCTGAGGGGTCGGGACGGAAACTACGATTCAGGGGTGTTAGCATGTCTCGATCATGACGCAAATGCATAGGAATGATGTCCTAATCATTATCGGTTCGTCGACACCAAATTCGTCATGGTACGTTGATGTTTCGAGACACGGGTATCGGACCTCGATACCGGGACAACAGTAGGGTCCAGAATTTCAGAACCACAAGTCCCATCTCATAAATATGTACTACAGTGTTGCCACTAGGAGAAATTATGTAGATAGAGCATTAAAGGCAGCGATTCCTAAAACGTATGTTTTAGGACTTACGTAGTTTTAAATGGTTAGCTTCTCGTAGGTAAATATACAATCATTAATTCAAATTTTATAAATATTCAAATGTGGCTAAAATTTGGCTGGTGTCAATTTACGCGGTACAGAAGGGGGTGGTGATGGACAGAGCATCTGAACCAATTAAACACTCACACCCAGTCAACAGATCTGGGTTTAATCCATCACCGTTCTTTAGCCCACTCTGCCACCCCAGTTCAGACATGGCCATATGCAAATCAGTCTGACCCTGTGCCTCATGGGAACAGTCCAGCCCGAACTGCCAAGCCATGCCTTCCCTGGACCGGAATCAAGCTTCCTAGGACCGGTTTCTGGCATTCCAGCCGTCTTCAGCCAGGCTTGCTTGAATCCAGTGGCAAAGTGAGCAAGGGACTCAACGTCTGAGCATACCTTGCCAACTTATGGCGAACAAAGCGGTACAAAAGGGGGTGGTGATGGACGGAGCATCTAACAAATCAAACACTCACACCCAGTCAACAGATCTGGGTTTAATCCATCGCCGTTCTTTAGCCCACTCTGCCACCCCAGTTCAGACATGGCCATATGCAAATTAGTCTGACCCTGTGCCTCATGGGAACAGTCCAGCCCGAACTGCCAAGCCATGCCTTCCCTGGACCCTGGAATGGTTAGCTTCTCGTAGTTAAATATACAATCATTAATTCAAATTTTATAAATATTCAAATGTGGCTAAAATTTGTCTGGTGTCAATTTAAGGCTGAAGTTCAGTAGCCCAAATTATTTCTCATTTGCAACAGCGCAGCCATTTCCAGATAGGATTTGCAGAAGTCTGGCCACTTTGCAGATCGCTGGTTTGCATTATCACAGAGCCGCCTGCATGTGCCTGACTCCCTCATCCAGGACGGAGGGAATTGCTCCAAAACTAGGCAGCAAAAGGCTGATTACGAAGGAGATTCATAAATATACACCTGCAGGTCTACAGCTTCTCATAAGTACTGTTTCATGAGTTGCCAGGATACATACATCTATTGCAGGTTATGCCTAGAAATCTACGCCAGCCGTAGCTTTCCAGATATAATCCTGGAAAACTTTTGTGAAGTCTTTTTTTCTCCTCTGTAGTTGAGGCAATTTCCCATTGTATAATGGCATTGATTGCATAATTAAGCATTGTGAAATGTCAGTGCCTTATACACTTCATTTTTTCTCTCTGCGGGTAAAATATTTTTCTCTATGGGCAAACTCCTTCCCCTGTTTCCCCAATCCTGGGGGTGTTCCCATGCCCTTCCCATCCCCTTCCCACCATGGAAAGGATTTAACACTGTTTTAGAAAGGAGTAAATCTATTACCATTTCTAGGGTGGAAAACGTTTGCATGTTTGTTAACTCTCCGTGGCCAGCACACCCTAGAACGTCCATATTGTACTTGGCTCTTTCTGCAGTGTCATCCTCCAGACTTTTTGTTTCCTCCTCATATTTTGCTGAATTATTTTTTGTTGGCCTTCGAACTCTGTGCACTTTACTATTGCTAACTAGTGCTAAAGTGCTGTGTTCTCTCCTTAAAACATGGTAGAATTGGCTTATACCCAATTGTCATATTTAATATACCTGTAAGTCCTTAGTAAAGTGGCACTACCTGTACCCAGGGCCTGCAAATTAAATGCAACCAGCTTTAAGCATGTGTCAGGCCTTCCATTGCAGCCTGTGTGCATATGTAACGCGTGTGTTGCCATTTAGACCTGGCAAAATAAACCTTTTGGCAGGCCCAAACCTTATATTTACAATACACAAGTTTCTCTGAGGGTAGGCCCTAGACAACCCAGAGGGCAGGGTGCAATATATTTACAAAGTTGAACATGTGCTTTTAAGTTTTAACTGTCCTGTTAGAGAAAAACTCTAACATTGTTTTTTTTACTACTGCAAGGCCTGCCTTTCTCGTAGGATAACATTAAAATTTTCTTATTACATTCAATAAGATATAATTTCCAAATGGGAACAGGCAACCCTTCCATATTTGGTGTATTTGGAATTGTAATGAGAAATCCTAACTCCTGGTGAAGTTGGATTTTTTTATTACACTTTTGAAAATGGCACTGTTAGGAAGTTGGCATTTTCTTGCCTTAGCCATTTAGGGCCATATGTATGAAAATAGAGTTTTGCAATTCTCAAATTGCGATTTTCTGTGAATCGCAATTTGAGAATCGTAAAATGTAATGTATGTGGGTTTGCTAATAATTTTGCGAATCCCACATATTCCTTATTTGCGGATCGCAAATTGAGATTCGCAAATAAGGAATACCTTCCCATTCATTCCTATGGGCTAAGAGGCCCATAGGAATGAATGGGAAGGCATTCTTAATTTGCGATTAGCAGATAGAGAATCACAAAAAGAGAATGCAATTTCAAGGGTGCCAGGGTGTCAAAAGGACACCCTGTTGCACCCCTGAAATGTACATGTGTGCCCTAAGGGCATGTATGTGCACCACATGTCACCTTAAAAAATGCAAAATAGTGAATTTTTAAGTGAAATCACAAATTACCACCAACTTAAAGTTGGTGGTAATTTGCGATTCCTTAAGGCCACATCGCACTTTATTTGCTTCTTACATTGCATTTAAGGAATCGTAATTTGCGATTCCTTAAATGCAATCGCAAAATTGGGAATCACACAATTTGCGATTCCTTATTTTGCGAGGGGCGTTTTGTGTGCTACATTGCACGCTACTAATTTGCGATTGCAAACGTTGAAAGTCTGTGAATTTCAGCGTTTGCAATCGCACATTGGCTTCATACATATGGCTCTTAGTGCCAGTAACCTGTACCTGGGTCAAATGACTGGGTGTAGCTGACAGTTGGGCATTGTGGATTCCTCCTAGACAGCCACACACAATAGGGAGCTTAGGTGTGCCTGCATTGGCCATCACTGAAAGGATGGGAGGGAGGAGCTGGGCAGAGCCCCGCTTACACATGAATAGAACTGGACCATCAACCTCATCTTGAACCCAAAACATCTGAGTGACTCCAAGGGCTAGTCTTCTGGCTTTCTGATCTGAGCCTCTGGGACATAAATGGGTTCCCAACATCCTGCACCAACCCCTGGGCCCAGCTGAAGTGAGTTCCTGGCCCTCAAGTGATGACCCTTGGGTCCTGGGCCCTTGTTGTGGTTCACTGAGCTGAAATCAAGCTTTTGGGATCTTCACAACTAAGACACCCGCTATTCGCAGCTAGATCTCACCGCAATTCTGTGTGAAGGTCCTTCAGCCTGACTCTTCGCCCTACAGCATCGACCGCCAAGCGAAGTTCCAGAAATGCCTGCCTGCGACGCCTGGCCTGCTCTTTGCGCTACACCAGCAGCCTCCCGGAACGCTCTCCTTGTTCCCTGCAGCCAACACGAATTGGACTCTTGGCATGAACTTTGAGAAGGTTAACTTCAGCGCACCTAACTTGGTGACTGCAGCTGCCCTGTGCTTCATCGCTGTCGACATTAAAGTTGGACTTTAGTCCGGTCCAGCGCAACTAGTTATCCCTACTTGGCCCTTAGTGCTTTATGGTGCCATTCTCACTGTCTTTAAAAATTCATAACTCTGGTTCTATTAATTGGAATTTTGTTGTTTTGGTCTAGTTTGATTTATTAAATGTTGCTCTATTTTTCTATTGGTGTGGAATCCTTTTTGTGTAGTGTGTTTCACTTCATTACTGTTTGAAGTGTTGCACAAATGCTTTACACATTGCCTATAAGTTAAGCCTGACTGCTCTGTGCCAAGCTACCAGAGGGTTGCTCACAGGTTAATTTAGGGCTGGCTTGTGCCTCAACTTGACCAGGATTGTGGTCGCTGCTTGACCAGGGCCCACACCCCAGTCAACCAACAACCCAATTTCTCATAGCCCACTTACCACAACTTGAGTTGGATGTACTCATACACAATATTAAACATTTGTGGGGTATATTTCATGCTTTTAAGCATCTACGCTGGAATTACAGGGCGCAGGACAAAATTATGCAGCAGGGTTGACTACACTAAGAAGCAACAAAAGGCAAATTATGCGACAAAATGCAGCACAATATGTGATGATATGACTCATGTGTTTACTCATGTTAACACTGTATGGGTACTTGTTTCACCTTATCAGTACCTGGTTAATACCTAAATACATCAAAAGAAGCTGAAAGGTGACTAGTCAATGCTTGTGAATGGACTTCCATACCGCAGCAACGTGTTGCTACATTTTTAGTAACCTTTGCTCTGTTTGACTAGAAACACATCTACAAATTAACCAGTAGATGATGGATGTGTGGTGAATTCATAATGATGCAAAAAATACAGCAGCCGCAGACTCTCATAATTCCAGTTGCCCTAATTCTAAGGATTTACAACTGCAAGGCCACCTTGTGTGACTACTTATAGGTCAAGCCATTTCCAGATGCAAATCAGAGATACAGCTGCGAATGTGGCAGCTGGCACCATGTTTACTCATGGATTAATGACCCATGAAAATGGTAGCTAGGTTTGTAGGGTAGTGTCAACGTTCTTAACAACTTATGCTTATTTCAGAGTGTTTGTTTCAAATTCTGTTGGTCTTCACAATTGCAAATTAACTCACCATATTTATAATCGCCTTTGTGATTCGCGTCCTGATGAGTAACGTTGATTGGGCATATGCAGTTTACATGAAAACGATATGTTTTGGCTTTCCATACCTAACGTGGGGAGTTTTGATCCTCTCCTGCAGCAAGTGGTGCTCGAGATGAACCGCTTGGGAATGATGGTTGACCTGGCTCACGTTTCGGTGAAAACCATGAAGGATGCTCTGGAAGTGTCGCGTGCACCGGTGATCTTCAGCCACTCGTCCGCCTATGCCATCTGCAACAGCTCTCGCAACGTGCCCGACGATGTGCTCCAGATAGTGGTAAGTCGAGGGTTCTGGATTTATACGTTTATCATTAAGGAATAGGCATACACAACTGTAGCAATGTACACCAAACGGCCGATAATAATCACCACAAGTCACATCCACAAAATAACAAGTTATTAAAAACCCCATTAATCAGTATCTTCTTCGTCACTACGCTTATTCCTAGCATTCACCCTCCAGCCCCCCCCCCCCCAAACCCTACATTAAAACATCTCGGACCAATCTTGCTAATCGTAAAGCACTGCATCATCAAACCTAAATGTTTTCATCCTTATCTGACTGTGGCTCCTCCGCAGTACGAGATGCAAAAATAACTTTTAGTTATTACCATTTTATGTTTATTTTGTGGGAGGGGATGCTCTGCTCTCGTTGTGGAGCAGGGAGGGAGTGTTTTGCCCACTCCTGAGTGCGCAATGACTGTTCAGTCGGCCCTTTCGGGTCGCCCAAAATAATTAATGCGCACTTACCCCTTCTTCATGCAGGATGCATTTGAGCCTGCATGGAGAACATGCCCCCCCCTCCAGCCCGTGGCTGAGCGCCTTGTCTCGGCACTCAGACCAATCCCAATGCTGCACTGCAGCGTTGTGATTGTCTTAGGGAGGGATCCTGGCTGCCTGCTTCCTGTTCCTGTCGGACACAGGAGGCCAGAGAAGACACAGGACCAGGCCTAAAGGTACGTTTTATTATTATTATGACCCCCGCAGACCCCCCCTTCCCGGTCTACGCCCTCCTGCCCATGAGGCATGCCGGCCACAACTGCTGACTGCATTTGCCCATTCCGGGACATCCCGGCCCTCTCCCAGGGAATTATTTTGGAGGCTGCAGGCGGATCCAACCAATATCGCTTCGGCGTCTGGCCAAGGACAATCAAAGAGTGTTCTGGGTGGTCGACTTTAGAACAGAAAATTCAGGTTTTTCTGATTATGGTGCAGACAGTGGCGTAACAATAGCATTTGCAGCCCTGTGTTGCGGTGGGACCCCGAGCAGCTGGTGTGAGAGCAGGACCCTAGTATAGAACTATGGAAGAACATGGTACATGAACGATTTACAGTGGTGTTAACAAAAGGGACCTTCAGGCCTGATGAGGAAACAAACATACAGCAGTCGCTGGGCAATGTTATGATGTGGCGCCAAGATGGCGGCTGTGAGAAGAGAGATACAGTTAGTTTCCAGTAGCCATAAATAAAACATTACATGGAAACAGAAATGTAATGTGCTCCAGTTAATCTCTTGACAGAACTGAAATGTGTTGCATTCTGTATGGTGGCAATAAGGATTACCAGACAAGATGCTGTGAGATCAGGTGCCCATTTACTAAACAACCACTTGCAAAGTCATTAAGCCTGGCTCTAATTAATAGCTCAAGCCTTTACTTGGATGGTCATCTTGAATCAGCAGCACAAGAGGGCATTACTGCAGACTGGTACTAGAAGTTCCTATTGACCAAATCCTACTCTTAAATAGAATAAAAGGGAAAGCTAATAGGATTTAATATTGCAAACCGTTCACTGCTTGCATTCTTGCATTTTATGTTGTATTTATACACAATTAGGGCAGTGAATGGGCTACATAATATTTTGTGATTTATGAAACTATGAACAAACAAAAATAAACTTGTTAACATGTGTCAGACCGCATCTGGTGGGGGCATTGGGCAGGCAGTGGCTTCTGGGCTCCAACCATCATGGTTGTGCTTGTTTGCCAATGTGGTGGGGTGCACTGGTGCATCCCACTATTGGCCCCGTAAACTGGGCTAAGTACACCCTTTCCACAACTGACTCCAGTAGTAACAAGGGTGAGTGGTCAAAGGCTTCCCAGGGAGGTAGTGTGGTTGACAAGAGCTCAGAACATAATTGTCAACTAACAGACAATAAGGTTTTGTCCTGGCCATTGTCTATCTTGTAGTGGAAAGAAAGTAAAGCAAAATATTACAACAGGTCAATTAGGTCTCAGTTACAGGGTTGTAATCTTATTTACAATCTTCAGTAAGGTGCTATACTCCTTTCGGTACTCTCTCCCAGTTATTTGGGTTTCCTACTCTATAGCCCCTGGGGTATAGCATTGTTATAGGCATTAATTAGGCAAGGCGCAGTTCACTCAAATGCACCCTGGGTGCAGTTCACTAAAATGTTCCGCACTGTTTAGATGTGCAAATAAATCAGATCAGATAATACTTTATTTTGGCAGTAAAACACAGCCGTAAAAGCAGAATACATATACTAAAAAAGTTATTTAAACGTTTTCCAGGCCTTAGTCACACACAGGTTTAAAAAATCAGTGAGTAAATAGTAACATAATAAGACAAACAGAATGAAAACATTCAGAAGGATCAACAGCACGTTGGAGCCAGGATTAGGAGATTATACTCTGAGGAGCAGTGCCCCAGGTGGACACATCAGGAGAGTGCCCCACTAGCAGTGTTTAGACAAATGTGATTTTACAGCTTCAGTCTGTTAAAAAAAAATGTTTCTTTTGGCATGAGCACACTTTAAAAATGAGCAAATACTAATTTAGAAAGTAGGAGAATGTAGCTGTTGCAGATACGACAGTGCCTCTGCACATCTTCTAATACCACAAGCTATAATTTGTGGGACTAGAAACCTTCTGGGCTAAACCATATAGTACGCGCAAATGAAGGTGAATTGAAGCAGACTTTAGGGTGAAGACTCATTACGGGGACAGAGTAACACATTACTAGGATCAAATTGATCCAGTGGAAATCTGAAATGCCACCTCATGATGCCAAACCTAAATCTGGTTAACAGGACGCTGTCCCAAGTGGCATCCACCCATGGCAGGTAGGGCTTCATATTGAGATTGGTTCGCAATTTAGCATAGTCCCTTATAGAGATTTTAGCTAGGTCACCTTCCTCTCTAAGATGCCTTTTCATCTAATCCTCCATCACTCTACACCCAAGTGCATCGCATTCACACTCTTCTCGCACTCTGAACTCCATGACATTCTGAACCCTCTCAAAACCACAACCTATGAAGGCAATATTCTACCATCATTAAGCTCCTCCAAGGAGATTCCCCCACATCGCTTCTCTGTATTGTCAACGCCTCCTTCAGGCACAGATACTCTCAAAACAAGACAAATTATTCCCCTACTGAACCCCTACCCTGGACCCTGATGAGCTTCTTAAATGCCACCCCCTCGCCCACGTACCTTAATCTGTAAAATCATCGAGAAAGTAGTCCCCATTTAATTAAATGATCAGATAAGGAAGAATAACCTCCAATAGTACAAATCTGGCTTCAGAGCTTGCAATACCACTGGGACAGCCACCCTTCAGATAGCCAACAACACCTCCCTGTTTGTCTAAAAAAAAAATGACCCCTTCCTGTTGATCCTATCTGAGCTCTCTGCAGCCTTTGACACAGCCACCTACCAACCAATCCGTGTGTTGCAAACACACATGAGCTTCTCTAATTAATTTGTATCTTACCATCTGTCATCAATTCATCCAGATGGATCCTGATCCTCAAAGTCACAGAAATACCAGTATCCTTCGAATAGCCATCTACAGCCTCTACGTGGAATCTCTTACTTGGTTTGAAATGCTTTTGTGGCCCAAGTTAAGTCAGCCTTTGAATTAGTAGAAGGGGAGGAAAAGAGTTCTGGTCTCCCCAGGTCAGACATTTCGTGCTTGATATATTGTAACCAGGGAATGGTCAAGCCTCTGTCATTAGCAAGACAATTTATGATCACCTTCCTGTTCAATGTGTGGGTTCGCCCAGACAACACACCATAGCGCCAGGGAGCCCAATTTAATATAGTCTTCAACTAACCCAACACCAAGCTCCTGATGAACTGGTTAGGTGGCACAGGCCGGGGGTACACCCAGGAGACGATGCACAGCCCAGTTCTCTCCGGTCTGTAATGATTGAAACGATCCTGGATTCCAAACTGAATAAATCGATGTAAATAGCTTTCACCAATTTGAGTTTACCTGGCAAAAGTCTCGGCACTGCATATTCTTAACGCAGTTCAGAGCAGGAACCATTCAAGGAGTTCGGGAGATCCCTTCACATCATGTTTCACTCCTGGTACTACTCCCTTTGGGTCGCCCGTATCTTTTGGGTGCTTCTTATGCATGGAACATGCAGGTCTTTTACTCTTGGATAGCCTCTACTTTTGCAGGGCCAAGTACTCTCCTTCCCTCAGTAGTAGGCAGTGGCTTCCAGGCACTAGACAGACCCTCAGCTCCTCCAGCAGAAAGTGGATACTTCAGAGAATGTCTTCTCATCTCTGAGAGACTAGCTGTCATGCAGACACCAGCCATGGTCGCACAGCAGCCCTTTGAGTATACTTCAGAGCATTTCCCAGCACCATTGCAACTTTGCAAACTTTTTTAAACTGCACCAGGTTTAAAAATCACAAGAGCTGGCGAGAAACAAATTGTGAGTAAATACGGGCCCTGGGTTGCAGTGGAAACTGCAGTCTGGCTGAGAGAAACAGCTGATTACCTTTTTTTGATCTTCAGTGTCATATTGTACTATCCCCCATTAACAGCTGTCCTAAGTTCACATTTTTAGTATAGGAAAGGTGATGGCACAGCCTTTGCGTAACCCCTCCCAGGCGGCGAGTTGCCTCCCTCCCTTAGTCCTCTCAAACTGCGCCCCTTCACCTTTAAATAGATCATGGACAACTTGCTTGGTGTCAAAAAAGGTTGCAGTTTAGTAGAACAGGTAAAAGGCATTTTATACATTTTTATTGCCTTGTCTTAAAGATTTGTCATTGTGGCTCATTCAGTCCATTTGGTTGATATCTGCTCTTCAGACAGATTACTTTCTGGAGGAGGCCCCAATACCACGGCTACCGTTGCCAAGGGGTTAGACTTTAACTTGCTGCCGACTTGGTGGGTGTCCGTCTGGACTTGCCCGGGCCGCAAGTGCCATCCTACTTGCCTTCAGTGCCAACTTGGCCCCTACCCACTCATCTGGGTCCCTGCCGTGTGGCATCCCAAGGACCCCATGTGAGCATCTCATCTATCCAGCCTGCGGGTGAGTTCTACCTCTCGCTCCTTTGGTACCCCTGCCATGAGGCATTCCAAGGGCCCGGCGGGAGCATTCCATCTACTCTCCCTGTAGCAACGGGACACTATTTGCTCCCTTAGTGCCCTTGTCATGAGGCATCCCAAGGACAGTGCGTGAGCCTTCCATCTATCAATTTATCTTCCTTTTCTATCATTCTAGGTTGTCTTCCACCACGCTACCTATTGTCTCGCAGATCGGAGGGAGCTGCCCCCCTTGCTCCCCTAGGCTTTCCCTGTCACTTTTAAGAAACCCATTAGCTCTAACACCCCCACAATGTTGAGCAGGAACATATCCATCCCCACCCCTGCTAGGTGCACGCCATCTTCCAGGTGGTAGCCTGGCGACCTAAGATTTATGAAGCCAGGCCTTACAAATCCCCAGCCGTAGGCCCTACATATTATTTTTTCATCATAATGTTTAGCTTGCGTTTGGATCTTTCTACTGCAACCAGGTCTATCGGCCCCCTCCAGGACTTCCGCATTATTATCTCCGAGATGATTATTTCGGCGGGGCTACCAGTTTTGCCACAGCAGCTAAAGATTAAATCCGCCTGCATTGTCATTAGCAGGGCCCTCCTGCCCAGTGCGGCCAGGTCGTTACCTCCCAGGTATACTATTACTGCATCCGGTTTGCCCCCTCTCTCTAGTGCTCCTGCTCTGCGGTTAGCAGTTGGTCCAATTTCATCCCGGACTGGCCTATCCAGACCACCTTGGTGTCCCGCAGCCAGATCCCGCTGAATTTGCTTCAGGCCGCTGCCCACTGTTGCGCCTGTGTGATGTGGGAATGTCCCACGAACCACACCGTACTGCGCCGTGTAGTTGGACCTATACGGGGGGGGGGATTCGGGCTCAGTATGTGGTGGTGCGTGTGTACCGTTTAAACGCGCCTGATGCCCAACGACCAATCCCCTTTATTTAGTCACTACTCAAGCCCAGCCCGCAGCCGGGGTTGCGGACAGATTCTAAATTAATGTGATCTGAATGCCCTGGGTGGGAGCCCCGCTGCCCCCAGTGCCTTCCTCATCACTGCTATAAATTGGAAACACTGGTAGAATGTAAGCATGAGCGCAAAATCCGCTACGCTCGCGGATTTTGCGAATTTTCGGCAAATCCGCGATCCGCGAACTCTCGCGAATTTACCGAAAATTCGCAATCCGCGAGCGGCGGATTCCGGGGGCAAAAGTTCAACCATTCCTGGCCTGTTGTAACTAATTTACGATGGCGCCGGCAAGCTGCCAGCGCCATCCTAAGATAGTTACTAAATTAGCTTCAACAGGAAGCTCTAATAGATAAGATAAAGCAGGTCATCGAGCGCCTGCTTTATTTTATCTATTAGAGCTTCCTGTTGAAGCTAATTTAGTAACTATTTTAGGATGGCGCTGGCAGCTTGCCGGCGCCATCGTAAATTAGTTACAACAAGCACAAAACGGTGGCGTCTTCTTGAATAAATATGAAGGGCAGGGTTCATTCTGGCACGACGGTCCTGGCACAAAAATTAAACCTCAACCGCAGGCACTTTCAGATACCGATTAAGCATGTGCCCTAGTTGAAGCTTAAATTCAGTGACTCATTCATCTGCCCAAAACCAATCGTGAGCGTTGTCAAGGCTGGGCAGATGTGCCTTCTTCCTAAATATACCATCGAAAATTAGGTGTGATGCTGGGCAGAGGCCTTTGCATTCTTGACTTTCACGAGCGCAATCCTCGTGCTGTTCCTGTGGCCAGGAGCTTCTGTATCTTTATCTGCTGCTCTGATCGGTCTCTGACCTTTTATACACACAAGAGGGATGTGCACTCGCATGGAAGCGCCGTCCGTTTGGCCCCGCCCACACACTCGCGGTGTGCACCGTCTTCCCGCCATTTACCCACTATGATGGGCAGCTCACTCAAGGGACCCCTGCGCCCTTCGGCACAATTGCATAGTAACTCACTACCTTCAAGGAGATCTTCTACACGAGGGATCACCAAAAGATCCCAGGCTCCAAACCCTCTTAGTTTCCTGATCAATCACCCCCCCCCCCCAGAGCGGTGTCTTTCATGTAAACTTACAAGCCCTATATATTCAGCCGGTGGCCTTTCGCCAGAACTCAATTGCCACCTGGGTGGCTGGCAGCAGTTGTCGTACTCCCTTCTAACCATAGTGGAGACAGGAGTGGCCAGTAAATTGGTTGCGTTCCAACAAATAGGCTGAATGATCCAGAGATGTGACTAGCCAACTGTTCACCGCCACCAAGTGTGTTGCCCAGTAGTAGGACATAACGCCTGGGAGCGCCATAACTCTGTTATTAGGGTTATGCTGAAGGGTGGAGAGGGCCATTCTTGTGTTTGGCGCACCGCTGCAGGCAACATATATCACTACCCAGCTTGGCGAACGTGGCCTCGGGAGCGGGTAGTATGTATTCTGCATGGCATATAGTAGTTTTGGAAGAGTAATCATTTTGAAGACGGCAGCTCTTCCCAACAATGTTAGGGGCAACTCACACCACCATACGACCTCATCCTGGAAAGTGGATCACTCTTCCAAAATTTTTAGTGAATCTAGTCTCCTGGTGCGGTGCCACATATATGCTCAAGTATTGAAAACCGTCAGTCACTATGAGTAGCACCCGAGGGAGACTGGTAGGGTTCAAATGGGTATAGGGATGGCATAGTAACACACACCTGGTCGCTGTAGACAACTCTCTGGCACTTTAAGCAGCTGTAGTGTAGTAAAAGCACTATACATCTACCCAGAGGCCTTTGCATCTTTCATCTGCTGCTCTGATCGGTCTCTGACCTTTTATTCACACAAGAGGCATGTGCACTCGCATGGAAGCCCCGCCCCAAATCCGCGGGTACGCAAATCCGCAAAATCCGCGGATTTTGCGGATCCACGATCCGTGAATACGCAAATCCGCGAATCGTGGATCCGCAAAATCCGCCCATGCTTAGTAGAATGTCCCTCCGTGCCTGGACAGCGGCCCTTCACTGATCTCTACGGTTGCCATGTATCTCCGTACCAGGCATAACAGGCAACATAATTTATCCCTAATACACTGCAGTCTGGTCCTTCTCCCTTTGCCCGACTGGTCTGTCTTTGACCTTCATAGCAGGATGTCCATGTGTCCCTCCCCAAAACACATGTTGGTTCAGTGCATGCATGCTGTTCCTGTATCCCTTGCTGCTGGGGCCACCAGCTCGCTCACCCTGTATGCCCCAAAGGAAGCTAGCGCGAAAGCTGCACTGAAAAGCATGGCTTCGCACTCTGATGAGCATAGCTCCCCAAGCTTGGAAATGAATTGGCCTTCTTGCGTCTCAACTTGCCTTCTGCATTCTGCCCCATCCGTTCAATGCCATCCTGCAGTGGAAACCCCTGGTGAGATCCTGCCCCAACGCCATTTTTGTGTAGTATGCCACTGCGCGCAAATGGGTCTGGGCCCAAGGTTTTGTCCTACCCGCTCTAAACGCCCAATCAATGAAACCCAGGACCTCGCTCTGCCCCACTGGTTGGCCATTAGTGAGCCCAGTAGCTGCAGTAAATGTCGCCCAGCCTCTACGGAATCAGTGCTTTGTCTTTGGGGCCAGTGCATTTTCCACCATCTCCTCTATACCAGGTCTACCCATGCACATACTCCCTCCGGCACCGGGGTCATCCCTTGGTCCACATGTGGAGCGAGGTCTCGGAATCTTGCCCACTTAAAACGAGAAATGGCATCCACTACTGAGTTGTCTACTCCTGGAACATGTCATGCCCTAAGCGCTATATTCGCCCTCAGTTGGCATTGGACCAACCGCCGTAATAGGCTGACCACGGGCGCATATTTTGCCACCCCTGTGTTGATTGCCTGCACTACCGCGTGATTGCCAGACCAAAGAGTTATCTGCCTGTTTGCTAGTTGCTCTGCCCAGATGTGAAACGCCACTACTATGGGGAATAGCTCCAGCAGCTAAATGTTCGCTGGGGCCCCTGCTTGTTTCCAGGTGCCTGGCCAAGCCCCTGCTGTCCATGCTGTTCCCATGATGGCCCCGAAACTGAGGCCCTCTGCTGTGTCTGTGTACAGTTCAAGCTGATTTGCTGGTACCCATGGCTCGCGCCACATTAAGATGCCATTGAAATCGGACAGGAAGGATTCCCACTGTTCCAGGTCTGCCTTTACCCCCCCTTGCATTAGGCAGACCCTGTGGTGTTTCTGCGTCATGCCCCTGGTCAACCACACCAATCTTCTTGCAAACGCTTGCCCTGCTGGGATCACCGTCGTGGCGAAGTTCAGTTTTCCCAGCAGCTGTTGCACCTCGCCTAGCGTGGCCTTCTTCTGTAGCCTCAGCATACCCATGATCTCCTTCAGCTCCGCTACCTTGCTGTGTGGTAATTTGCATGTTCCTGCAATGGTGTCTAGCTCTATCCCTAACAAGGACAGCTTTGTGGTGGGGCCCTCTGTATTCTCCTGTGCTAGCGGTATCCCTAATTCCTGTGCCAGTGTTGTGGAACTCTGCAGGAGGGCGCAATCGCCTTTGCTCCCCTTGCCGACAAACAGGAGTCTAAGTAATGGACCTGACCCCCTCGTGGGGCCCGTCTCTCTAATTCCCACTCTAGTAAACTGCTAAATGCCTCAAAATATGCACATGATATTGAGCACCCCATTGGCAAGCATTTGTCATAGTAGTACTTCCTGTTTAACTGGAAACAAGGCAAATGGTAGCTCTCTGGGTGGACCGACAGGATTCGGAAAGCTGACTCAATGTCTGTCTTGGCTAGTAGGGCTCCCCTTCCTTCCTGGCGGATCAGGTCTACCGCAGCATCTACTGAGCAATCATCCTGCTTCAGCCAGTCGTTGATGGACTGCCACTGTGGGTGGGAAAGATGGTGTATCGGCCTGAATTTCCCTTCCTCCTTCTTGGGTACTATTCCTAGTGGGGAGACCATCAAATTCTCCAGTGGGGGAAAGTTGAAAGGGCCGGCCACCCACCCCAGTTGGATTTCCTTGCCTACCTTGTCTCGTGCTGTGCTTGTGTTTTCTCTTACCGATTTCAGGCTTTGGCTCTCCCGTGCCCCCTTGCGGCTGTTGTAGGGTATCATGAAACCTTGTGTGAAACCCTCTGCTAACTTGTGTCTGTCTGTCCCCTTTGGATACCGGCCTAATAGATAAGCCAGCCTGCTGGTTTTTATTTGCGTTGGTAGCAGCTGCCTCCTTCCCGTGGCCCCTGGCTCCCCGACCGCGGGGGGCTGATTGCTACTTTTTTGCACCTGTTCTTTCCTTGCTTGCTCCTGCTCCCTGGCCTTGCTTACAGCTGATTGTGGGGTGGTTTCCTCAGCAAGACCCACATGCGTGTTTGAGCCTGCATCCTGCCCCCCATTTGCAATCATCTTTGTTAAATTTCCAGCATGGTTACCCAGATTTGGTGGTTCCCTGGCTCTTACCCTTGAACCCTAAGCCTTCATATTTGACCTTACTCCTATAGGAGCGAAAATTGCTGCCCTTGGAGCTGACACCTTCCCTGGCAGCTACCATGTGCGTTGAGAAACCCTCCATGTCTTGTCAGTCCCATTCAATCACTGGCCACGTTTGCATCTTCTCCTTGAAGCCCTCGTAGTATTTCAACCATGCCTCCCCCTGATACTGCTGCTGTGCCTCATGCACCTTTTGCTCATACAGAATGAGTGGCGCTGTGCTCTGGGGGAATTTTTCCACAAAAACGCAAGCCAGGGTCCTGAAAGCTTTTAGCCAAGCCTCAATTGTCCTCTTTACCCTTGGCTTGCGCCACTCCCTCCTATCATCCTTCTTGTCCTGTACTGTCAGGTCTAAGCCTGCCTGGCGTACCTCTAGCAAGGAGAAGATGTCTATAAACCCTTTCCTCCATATCCTTTCTTTCACGGCTAGCGGGTGAGATTTGCTAACCCTATGAGCTTTGTGGTTGTGGGAGGGGCGCTCGGGAGGGGCGCAGGTATGCACTGGCCGGATTCCTTTTTGGGTCTGCGCCCTCCCCTGTCGCCCCACCTCCGCTTGCCTTGCTGGCCCCAGGGGCTGCTGCCCCCCCTTGCGTTGCTTCCTCTGGTGATCCCACTGTGCCTTGTTCTACCAGCTGAGGGCTCTGTTTAACCTTGCCAGCTGTCTTCCTCATACCTCCCCATCTGTCTGGCTCTCGCCCTGGTTCCTTGCTGCCTCCCAGGCTTCCTGAGGCTCATGGTGGACCTACCCCAAAGGAGGATCCCGCCGCCGGCCACTGCCACCATGGCATCCAAGCCGATGGACCCCAGCCCTCCCCTTGGAAACCCTGCTGGTCCTTTCCCTGCCCTAGCTGTCAAGGTGGTTGATTGGGCCAGGGCCCTTGCATTGCCAAATTACTCACGGCCTGTTGCGTGCCCAAGTGTACTATTTGCCCTGGGACCGTTTTCTCTAGGCTATCGCGCCGTACCTGCCCATATGCCCCCCCCCGTTGCCTTTCTTGCGGTGCCTACTGTTTTCCGCACTGATTCAACGGCTGTGTGAGTCCTGAGAGGCCACCGTCCTGGCTGCAGACCCCTCATCCTCGCTGCTCTCCTCGGCGTCGGAGCTGGACACCAGCTCAGGAGATGCCGCCCTCCTGCTCCTGGCTCGTGCACCCTTGTGCCCTTCGTGGCTGTCGGGACCTTGTCTCTGGGTTCTTTGCAGGGGCTGCCATTTTGGCTGCCTGCCCCCTTGCGCTGGGTTTCTTGCTGGGTGGTGCAGAACCCGTCCTTGATCTGCTGGTCCACCCATGAGTTTCCTTTTAGAGCCACCAATGCCATGGCTCTGTCCAGCATCGCTCTCAGGTCCTCATCCAGCTCCTGGCCATTGCTCCCCTTTGACTCTTTTGCCCCTTCTGTGGGGCCTCTGTTTCGCCTGCTGTGTTCCTGAAGCGAGTGGGAAGCCGTGTCACCCTCCCAGCTGCCCCACGCTTACTGGCCATCCTTCCGCGATCTGGCTAGGTGTAGCCTTTCGGTGGTTTGAAGCAGGAAGACTCGCTGCCAATCACCCGGATCCGGAATGCTGGAGGGCCCGGTAGCCGGTCCTTAGTTTCTCCTCAGCTGCAAGCGGGGAAGAAGGAATCCGGATCGCCGTGGAGGGTAGGTCAGACCGCTACCCTTGCTGTTGCTGTTGCGATGGTCCGCTCCCGCTGCTCCGATCCTCTTGGTCTGCTGATTTCTTCTCTTCCTGCCCTCGGAGGGGTTCAAATGATTGAGGGGACGGCTTTCCCCCTTCTTAACCCCCTCCGCAGCTTGCCGCCTGCTCCCCTGATTGGGGGAGGCTGAGTTGCTTTCGGGGTGACCAAACGCAGTCGCCCCTTTTTCCTGGGTTTGCACCCCGTATGGGGGGTGGCTTCCCACCCCTGGGCGGCGTTTGGCCCAGGCCTCCATTGGGTCCGGCTTTGTCTTCCCCGGCCCAGGCTCCTTCCCGCTGCTACTCCCGTGACAGAGGGGTAACACGACACTGCTGTTGCCCAAATTCACCTGGAATACCTCTATTAGTGCCAAAAAACTGTTGATTCACAGGTGCACTATCCCTGGGATCCAGCCGTCAATAACCCCCAAATCTGCCACAGAAAAAACAGTAAGATTAATTTGTGCGTGGTCGGAAAGAGAATTTTGATTATATCACAATTATTAACATGTGTAATTAATGTCAGTCTTAATACAAGGATCATGAAGACATGGTCTAAAATGAAAGAGACAAGTAGTTTGCCACATGTGAAGTACAGGACTTCACATTTTTTATTGTCTCAAAATTCCACGGATAAAAAACATTCAATGTGTTTCCTTCCAAATAAGTTTTATAAGCCATCATTAGTTCTGTACTTTGTATCAATTTTCCTAATGCTCTGTACTTTGTGTACCAGTGGACTGTTTATAATGATTTCCCTATTTCACAATAATTAGCGGAATCAGCATAATCGCAGTAATTGTATCACATGGTATCAAAAGTTTTTTGAATTCATTAATCCAAGTATACACCAAACGAGATCACGGGTGTAGAAAGTTAAGTGTATAACTGTAGGAGCTATGATCGTTTTAAAGGCATCAATCTTATCCCACCAAGATAAGTAGAGAGGGGACCATTTAGTCATATCATCCTCTATGTATTTATGTATGTTATGACAGTTTAAGAAAATGTGTCCCTGGCAAAAATTAACCCATCAAATAAGTGAATTGTAAATGTTAAGGTTCTGGTTTTGTTCAGCAAGTAACTTGATTCTTTTTGCAGCGGTTCTTAACCTTTTGACTTCTGTTGACCCATACACAATCATTACTGGAACCCAGAGAGCCCTCAGTAAATCATTATTTGAATCCGGGGACCCCCAACTGAGTCAGTATTCGAAAGCCGAGAGGACAGTTAAGCATTTTTGATGATTTGAACCGCAAAACAATACACAAAAAATGTAGAAACAAGCAATCATAGAACAAATACACACATGATGAAATATTTTCTTTAATTCACAAAACCAATATTTCAAAAAAATCTACATTTTAATTATAGAGCAGAGGTCGGAGGTTTTCAAAATTCACTTGAGGACACTCGTCATCCATACTATATTAACTGCCCCCAACCCCCCCCCCCCCCCCAAAAAAAAAACCTGGGTCTTTGGACCATAGGTTAAGAAAAACTGCTTAGAGTTTTCAAAAACGGTATTCTTTATACATGGAAATGACGCTAAAGGAAAGGATACAAATAAAGAATGATATCTCCAAGAATATCTGTATCTTCATTTGAATAACATTACTTTTAAAATCTTGGAATTCATCAGTAATGTGGAATTATTTATAAAGGAATGGATGCTGCGTTTTAACATTGTCTTAAGTGTAACAATGGAAGCTTAGGGAATTCCCAGCTTCTTAAAGAAATAACAAGATCCTTTTTCTCTTGATGTGAGGCTGCCTGAAGAATCTAAGTCAGGTGGACGCCCTTTTACCAGATTGCCTTTTTATTCACATAATCCAGTTCACCTACTGGAGGTAAACAGAGACTACAAGCACCAGAGCGCAGTCATTTTGAAATTGAAAACTCAGACAGGATATATGGTGTCCTCATGACATTGAACGATATAGCATCAAAGTTAGGCATTGAAGCCTTGCCATGGTAATTCATAGTGTAGTATGCCCACAGAGATGACAACCCGTATTAGAGCTGCCACTCCTCCCCAGCAATGATAGATCTCACATTGCCCTAAAGGCATAGCAGAAAGTTCTTGGTAAAATGGCGCGTGTCAAAACTCAATTCAAAAGGACTGTCCTTGATGTACAAGTCCTGAATAGACAAAGGTGCCTGAGCACAAAGATTTCTGTCATGTTCACTCAATGGGGACTGTTAAAGTAGGGATGGTAGACATACCATGTTTCTTGTTACAGAGGTCGTGATGATTTGATCTAAGGTGGTGTTGGGATTTGATGGATGGTTGGAAAAGAGGATTTTGACTATTTAATTTCAATTAAGTAACTCATTATGTATGTGTTTCTTACTCCAACAGAAAGCCAAGAAAGGTCTTGTAATGGTGAACTTCTACAATGACTATGTCACTTGTAGCAGCAAAGCTAATCTATCTCATGTGGCAGGTGGGTATCTGCACCGTCTACTGTTAGGTGTGTTTGCTTCCAGTGATTGGGTGAATGAGAGATGCACATATGCAAACGCAGACACACATAAATACACTTGCATAAGCAAAGACACACTCACTTTTGAGTGCAAGCACTTACTCTGGATTGTGAACACTGGTGTTGGGGAAAAATCCTTACAGGTAACTTCCTGTTAATAAGCACTATGTATTCACAAGACCTCTAAGAGAACAAGCACTCCATCTGAAGACATAAAAGAAATGAGGTTAGACCAAAGCCCTTGCTGACCACATCCACCTAAAAACACTCCAATCTACATGTATATCCATCCTTTCCACAGCCAAGGTCACCTTCAAGAAGACCACCATTAGGAAGGAACACAACAGATTAAAGTACTCTTCAAGGTAATAAAGCACTACATCAATCCACTTCCAGACACACCTACTCAACATTTAATAAAAAAATGTGACACCATGAATCACTTCTTTGAGATGATGAACAAAATCAGAAACTGTATCAATATCAAACAAGCAACCATATTTCATTGAATCTTCCATCCCTCCACCCCAACTACATCACATTCACACTCTTCTCGCACTCAGATTCTGAACCCTCTCAAGGACACAACCTATGAAGGTAACAATCTATCATCATTAAGCTCCTCCACGGAGATGCCCCCACATCCCTTCTCTGTCTTGTCAATACCCCCTTCAGGCACAGATACTCTCAAAACAGGAGAAAATGATTCCAATATTGAAAACCCCACCCTGGACCCTGATGAGCTACTTAAATGCCACCCTCTCACTCACCTACCCTTAATTTGTAAAATCATCGAGAAAGTAGTCTCCATTTAATTAAACGATAAGATAAGCAAGAATAACCTTTAACAAGACTACAAACCTGGCTTCAGAGTTTGCAATACCACTGGGACAGCCACCCTTCATATAGCCAGCAATACCTTCCTGTTTGTCCCAATAAATGACCCCTTCCTGATGATCCTATTTGAGCTCTCTGCAGCCTTTGAAACAGTCAACTACCAATCCATGTGCTGCACACACATGGGCTTCTTTAATTAATGTTTACCTCACTATCTGTCATCAATTCATCCAGATGGATCCTGATTCTCAAAGTCACAAAAATTTCCAGTATCCTTCAACTAGCCCCATGGCTCCATCCTGCCCTCATCGTCTACAGCCTCTACATGGCATCTTACTTATGGACAAAAGCATCAAGATCCATCAATACGATAAGACCACTTTAGCTGAAAAGCTCAACCACTCACAAAATCCATAAACTTAAAACCTGCCTTGATCACATTCAAAATTGATTGACCAGCACCAATCCGAAACCCAGCCCAGGACAAAATTCCTCCTGTTTGGCAATATTACCACACCATTACAAATTCAAGTCTGGTTTTCTAAAACAAAATTGTATGAGTTCATTCCACTACAAAACAAACTTGGATGAGTTCATTCCACTACAAAACAAACTTGGATGAGTTCATTCCACTACAAAACAAACGTGGATGTCTCCATTCCACTATTGACACTGAACTAAAAATCAATAGTTTCACTATTGACACCAACTTCTCCTAATAACACATTGCCAAGAAAACTAAGATAGCATGATACCAGCTCTTTTTGCTGAAGAAAGTGAAACACTTCCTACTGAAAACTGGCTTCAGAACAATGGTCTAAGCCGGAGTCATATCGCACCTAGAAGAAGGCACTACCCCACTCTGTGGTCTGTATTGTACGATACAGATATCCCACATAATATCTATCAGTAGTAATATCTAACACTCCAATCCCACATATTAGACATAGTGAGTAATGTTTGGCACTACTATGCCACGTGTTATATATGGTTAGTAATGATGACATTTTAGGTATTACTCTTAAAGTATGATGCTGCTGTTGCACATGTCATGTATCACCAGTACTGTATGACACGGCTATCCCATATGTCATGCATACCTCATAATACCAATTACTGTCATCCCGCAGATCACTTTGACTACATCAAAAATATTGCTGGCTATGAAGCTGTTGGGTTTGGTGGCGACTATGATGGCGTTTCAAGGTAAGGCTGTGCCCTTGAGTTAAAGGGGCCTTGTTTAAACAAACTTATTTTGAAAGAACCCTAATGTATGATGAATTCTAGCAAGGATTCAAGACATTTTATCAAAAATGTTGCTAAGCTTTTGCGTTTGTGTGTGCTATGATTTATGCTCTTACATAAATCACAGGTCATGACATGATACTTGTAAACCCCACAAATCCCAACAAAGGATTAAATAAATCATCGGACAGTTTCCGTCTTGGACAGTGACAGCCACCAAAAAAAGGGACATTTGTAGAATAGGTACTTGGCTGCATCATGTAAAATTATCTTCTTTATAAAGCGGGATGCATTGAAAGTTGAAAATGTCTAAGAAATATTTGAGGTCTTGAATACAACAGTACATAAACACATACATGCTCAATGTGGCATATACTACTTTAATGGGATTTTTTTTTTTTTAAGATTTCCCTTCTTTTATGTACATCATAAAGGTGGTTTCATTAACAGCATGGAACATCCATGGGCAGCACATTTGCTCCAAGTCTAGCATACTTGCACCAATTCCAAATTGAATCAATTTGGGCCAAATATCCATATGAGGAAATGTACAACATCATTGTTTCAACAACTTTTCTGTAGTCACACAGGGCCAAAAAAAGTAGATATTAAGCTTGCACATTAGTTAAACTCACAAAACCATTATCTTAAATGTATCCATGTTATGTTTTACATACCAAAACTTTAAATAAACTACCTGACAAGAGCAAACTATTACATTTCAAGAATGCGCTCCCTTGTTCACTATGGGAACACTTGCCATTAGATCAGTATCTAACAATTATAAGCAACCACACAAATGTACATGATTTTGAGACAGAGGCCGAGATTCTTTTAAATAAACTGTCTGTTGGGTAATACCCCAAAAAGATCATTGAAAGAGCAAGGAAAGAGCTTTGATAAATAGAGGTTCCATTCTTGAGGATAGAACTAGGGAAGAGCCCACCCAATAGATCTGTGTAGCCACAAATTTTAATACATCAAATGAAGTAAATAAAGTAACTAATAAGCACTGGCAAATACCAATTTTCTCTTTCAAGCAGACCACAAGTCTTATGGATATATGAGTATCTACGAGACAACGCAATACAATCTCCTTTGGAGAGAACACTCTTTGTGGCCTACACTTGATGCAGGGACATTTTCCCTGTCCACAATGTCCCGTATGTAAATTTACAAAAACACCAAAATGCTGAATCCAGATCTTATCAATTCTTGAAAATGCATGAACCATACAAATTTTAATTCCACCAATGTAATCAACATGATCGCATGTCCTTGTGGTCTAAAATATGTCGGCATGACATTGACACAAGTTCATGTTTTGCGTAATATAAGATGTTGCCACAAAGCGAGAAACTATTTTATTGCAACAGGCATATTCTCAAGATGCTTTAGAGTGGGTCTTTATCGGCAAGGTTTTATCACTTACCAACCAAACAAGAACTCTTCTTGAAAGAGAACAACAAAGGATATATTTTTTTTAAATCAATATTAGAGGACTAAATTATGAAATTCCCTTAAACCAACTCAATATTTGGGCCAACTGGTGCTTCCTATATGTACACACAAGCTCCCCAGGGGTGTATACAAACTATATTATCACCTCTCAAAAATATAGTATCCAAACATGTTATGTCAATCAGTCACTATTTACCAAGATCAGCACTTTAACAATCAAGTACGTAACTAAATACTCCATTGTTTACACATACAAAACGGTGCAACTGGAGTAAATCAACTAATAGAGGGAGAGGGGGAGAGGGTGGGGGAGAGGGTCTCAACCATTCAATTCTGAAAAATGTAGAAAATGTAACTATAGGGTGGGAGAGATGTACATGACAATCACTATTTTCTCACTTCATTTTATACTGTTGTGTGCCCCATCCTCATTTTTTGCATGCAGTGTGTGCACTTGTATGCTTTTACTGCATACACTATTTTACCTCTCATTATTTATAATGGGCAAAAATAAGGAGGCAATAACTTTGTGGAGTGATGTTTAAAATATGTGAATTTGTGTCCCTTTTACACTGCACTAACAGGTGCTGTGTTTGATCCAGGCTAAGTAAGCTGGCATACTTTAGAAATGTCCCAAATACATGCTGAGCTGGTAGAGATACAACACTAAAAACCAAATGATATGGGTATTCTACACGTCCTGATGAAATCTGTGGACCCATAGATGCTCCAAGGAAAAGCCAGAAATATGTCACCAAGAAGAATGCCGGAAGAATTATATCTGTGAGCATCTAAATATTTTCCTTTATAAGCATACCATAGGCACCCAAAATAAAGGCATACTGGAGTAGCCCTTAGGCATTTTTATCTTTCCATCTACCCCGAAAAGAAATATCAGAGTCGTCCCTCCATGTATGTCGAACCCATCCTGGTTTCTAGGAACAAGGATGGAACCTGATTTTTTTTTTTTTTTTTTTTTGTAAAACAATTTTTATTGCAGAGTTACACACTTCAAAGATCAATTCACGTACAATCATTTCGCACAGATTCTTTTCAATCTCGATTCCAACCATAGTTTTGTACACAGCCATTGAGCCCACATCCCGGGGGCTGGGCGGCGGTACTCGTGGACCTGTTATACTCCCTGGTGTGCTGGCTCGTGTAGGGGGTGATTGGTGCTACCGCCCTCTGCTTTATATCTTGTTCGTTCCCCCCCCCACCCCTATCATTGGTCATCTAACTATGTCAATACCCCTGCTGTTGTTCTGCTCCCCCCCCCTCATGTGTCTGTGCCTATGCCTGGTGCTAGAGCATGTAATCGTGGTGTTGGCCGAAGGAGTTTTATGTACTTCCCTGCGTGTGTGTGTCTGGTGCTAGTGCTGGGTTAACAGTGGGTGTCAATGGGGTTAATGGGTCCTCAGTCTCTTCCCCCTCCAGTTCCTCTATTGTGCTGTCCCTTAGAGCCTGAACTAACACTTCCCACGCCATCGCAGCATCCTGCGCTTTCTCGTCCGAATTTCGGCAAGCTAGTTGGTATCGAATTGTGCTTTCAGCCGTTGCCCACTTCAAGAATTTGTTCAGCCACCTCTTGTGTGTCGGCCCTGACTTCGATTTCCACCCCTTGGTCAGTTCCCGTTTGGCTAGAAGCAGGCCCATGTCTATGAATTTGCTTGTAAGCTTGTTTTTGCGTGTGTGTGGGAACCAGTGTAGAATCGTGACCTCATTGTCGTATTGTAGTTCCCTGTCCGTCACTGTGTTCAGAGTGTCTCCTATCTCTCTCCAATATTCTTGTATGTGGGGGCAACCCTGCAGCATATGGAGTAAATCCGCCTCTATCAGGTTGCATCTGGGGCATGCTGCGTCTGCCACTCCAAAATATGTTGCTATTTTGCTCGGGGTCAAGTAGGCTCTGTGGAGGATGTACAGATGGATGAGTTGGAAGCGCGCATTTCCGGTGCTCTTCCCAGCTCTTCGTACCAGTTGGGACCACGTTGTGTCAGGGATTTCCTTCTGTAGGTCCGCTTCCCACTTAGTTTTAAGTGGTGCGAGGGGTTGTATGTTTTCGGATGACATTCTGGAGTAGAGGCACGTGACTGCTTTGAACGTCCCCGCTGCCATCATCGTATATTAATATAACAAAAACCGTATACCTACGCTGATAAATAATTTGACTCAAACAGAAGAACACTGTTTCAACTGGAGTTTTTTTTAGCTATTTAATAGCTTTTTTACTTCTCTAGAAATAGAAACACGGAAATATTTACATTTTGCAAGAAAAATATTTACATTTCAAAAACAAGAAAACATTGGACACAATCAATTCCAAAAGAAGAATATACACTCAATCACTCTGTTCAGACATATCACAGTCAATCAAGATAAACCCACTCATACAAAGCCTGACACACTTGTGGATCCCGGTGTGTCAGTGTGCAGGGGAAAGAAAAAGGGGAAAATAGAAATTGCTCTGGGATTTAGCACATTGAAAAAACAATCAGTGTAGCACAACAAAATATATTCATTACACTTTTCTACTTTCAACAAAGTCTAGACATAAATATGTACAATATCAAGCGCTGGAGAGTGAAGAAATGTTTCAAATCACTCTACGTTTTTACGTTTCATAACAGAGCAATTACTAAGGTGAGGGCCTACGCGTTTCGAATCCCCGTAGCTTGAAAAGGAGGGATTCTCATCAGGGCCAGCAAAAATCTAAAACAGACAAAGAAATGATAGCCGCTTGTCAGCATGAACCATCATAATTACAAGAACACAAGTGAGTGAACCACCACCAAGCCACTCAGCTTACCTTACTCACAAATGAGACGTGTTTCTGGAAGGTGAGAAGGAGAATTATCTATACGGGTTGAATGAAAGGGAGGGAACTTTTTAATACCAGAGTAATCGTGGGTGGTCGAGTATCAAAGACTTGAACACACATAAACTGGATACCTGTCCATGAAGACGCAAGGTCACATGTGGATCAGCGTTGTCTTTACGCATCCAGGATGCCGGAGAGTCTTTTCAAAGCCCAGCCGGGGAAAAGGAATTTCTGGCTAAACAAAGAAAAGAACCGGCATGTTAGAAGAGTCCAGTAGGACTTCTTTCCAGCGGTGGAATAATCAATACAGCGTTACTTGAATGTGGACTTATGGGGGACACTCAATAAAAGCGAAACCGTGTGTCAGAAGACACAGTGTGCATTATTTCGCGTATTAATTGACCATAGAGTAGGGACGAATGGTACCTATGAACATGCAATTTAAAATCTCACAGAGGACTGTCGGCGGAAGTACCTGTTTCACAGAAATCCAGGGACTGGAGTGGGAGCTTGGCACATTAGCCGGTTTCGTTTTCAGGAGTATTTAGCTCACAGGGGTGAAATCGGAAAAAAAGAGAATCGGGCGTATGGGGTCAGGGCTGACACAAACCTAAGCGCCTCCTTTCGTTAACAGGAAAGCGTGTGAGATGAAAGAATTCTCACCTTAAGTAAAGTTAATAAAGGATAACGGGGGCCAGCCTGTGGAGTGCTGGCGGCGTCCACTACGCACTGAACATTCGCACATGCGCCGGAGGTTTGGTGTAGTGCGAATGGCCCGCCCATATTTGTAAAAGGTCTCATGCGGGTGCTAATCACTCGCGCATGAGTATCAGGAAAACGCGCGTCCGCCCAAATGTGCAGGTAATCTCTGGGAGACACCGTTCACTCGCGCAAGCGCCGGGTGGGTGGCGTGTCCTGGTCGGGTGCGCGAAGACTGCCCACCCCTGCCGTTATCACTGGGCCTCAGATGTGTCTCTAACAGTTAATGCACAAATGAAAAGGCTAATCAGGGGGCAAGGATGACTAATAACTCCGCTCCTTGGGGAGGAGGCAAGAGGGGGGCTATAATTTATAGATTTCGGACAGCTCATTAAGCCCTACGACTGCTGAGTTGAATTTCACGATAAGTAGTGCCTCTCGTTTTGACAGTTTAGAGTCCAAGTCACCCCCCTGGGGTCACGATCCACTTTAGAAATAATGGTCCACTTGCCCCCTGATTAGCCTTTTCATTTGTGCATTAACTGTTAGAGACACATCTGAGGCCCAGTGATAACGGCAGGGGTGGGCAGTCTTCGCGCATGAGACCTTTTACAAATATGGACGGGCCATTCGCACTACACCAAACCTCCGGCGCATGTGCGAATGTTCAGTGCGTAGTGGACGCACCCCTGTGAGCTAAACCGGCTAATGTGCCAAGCTCCCACTCCAGTCCCTGGATTTCTGTGAAACAGGTACTTCCGCCAACAGTCCTCTGTGAGATTTTAAATTGCATGTTCATAGGTACCGTTCGTCCCTACTCTATGGTCAATTAATAAGCAAAATAATGCACACTGTGTCTTCTGACACACGGTTTCGCTTTTATTGAGTGTCCCCCATAAGTCCACATTCAAGTAACGCTGTATTGATTATTCCACCGCTGGAAAGAAGTCCTACTGGACTCTTGTAACATGCCGGTTCTTTTCTTTGTTTAGCCAGAAATTCCTTTTCCCCGGCTGGGCTTTGAAAAGACTCACCGGCATCCTGGATGCGTAAAGACAACGCTGATCCACATGTGACCTTGCGTCTTCCTGGACAGGTATCCAGTTTATGTGTGTTCAAGTCTTTGATACTCGACCACCCACGATTACTCTGGTATTAAAAAGTTCCCTCCCTTTCATTCAACCCGTATAGATAATTCTCCTTCTCACCTTCCAGAAACACGTCTCATTTGTGAGTAAGGTAAGCTGAGTGGCTTGGTGGTGGTTCACTCACTTGTGTTCTTGTAATTATGATGGTTCATGCTGACAAGCGGCTATCATTTCTTTGTCTGTTTTAGATTTTTGCTGGCCCTGATGAGAATCCCTCCTTTTCAAGCTACGGGGATTCGAAACGCGTAGGCCCTCACCTTAGTAATTGCTCTGTTATGAAACGTAAAAACGTAGAGTGATTTGAAACATTTCTTCACTCTCCAGCGCTTGATATTGTACATATTTATGTCTAGACTTTGTTGAAAGTAGAAAAGTGTAATGAATATATTTTGTTGTGCTACACTGATTGTTTTTTCAATGTGCTAAATCCCAGAGCAATTTCTATTTTCCCCTTTTTCTTTCCCCTGCACACTGACACACCGGGATCCACGAGTGTGTCAGGCTTTGTATGAGTGGGTTTATCTTGATTGACTGTGATATGTCTGAACAGAGTGATTGAGTGTATATTCTTCTTTTGGAATTGATTGTGTCCAATGTTTTCTTGTTTTTGAAATGTAAATATTTTTCTTGCAAAATGTAAATATTTCCGTGTTTCTATTTCTAGAGAAGTAAAAAAGCTATTAAATAGCTAAAAAAAACTCCAGTTGAAACAGTGTTCTTCTGTTTGAGTCAAATTATTTATCAGCGTAGGCATACGGTTTTTGTTATATTGATATAAGTGCTCAGCCTCTCTGATTAGAGCCAGCTCTTGGGTTGTTATTTGATCATCGTATATTGGCACGCTAGAGTCGTCTTTGGTTCGATCAGCCACTCCCCCCAGTGCGCCTGTATGGCTCTCACCACTGCCGCGTGTATTAAGTAATCGCCCCTTGGAAGGCCGTAGCGCTCCTGAAGGGTCTGGTACGGTACCAGCACGCCGTCATCATAGAGGTCCCCTATCATTTGTAAACCTGCCTCCTCCCAGTCCTGTAGTCCCGACCAGTCGCCACCATGCGGTAGCGCCGTCACCATACCCAGTGGGATTTCGGGCGCATAAGGGTGTGCAGGCCCAGCTCGCTTTTGCGATCGGTTCCAGCACAATCGAAGCGTCCGTTCTTCCAGAGACAGTCCTCCGAGTACCAGTTTTTGTTGCAGAGTAATGTATGCCAGGACATGGCGAGGTATACCAATCGACACCAACCTATGTTAACAGTGAGTCTACACGAACAATGTACCCAAATATACCATATAGCAGGGAAGAGTTTAACAAAAACGAGTTCCCATCAGTCCACCAACGAGACCGCCCTTCATCATCTGGGATCTCTTACACACATATAACTATAGCTTTCAGAGGTAAAAAAACCTGTGCTGGCTGTTGACAAACCATGTACAGGAAAAACCACAGCAATTGTGTAGATGTGAGAGAATGGCGTGTCTAGTGGAGAACTGAATAGCAGTGCATAGAAAACAGTGTGTTGTGAAAAGAAAAAGAAAAAGGTTCTAAAATTAGGTCGTGATCAGGGACAACAAGTTTAATATACACCCTCACACTCCTAAATCAATAAAAACAGTGCAAAAAAGTGGTATAACAAATAACCACTTGTTATAGATGTAAGGTCGACATGTTTCTGCAGTCAAATGGAGTCTCGAGATCTCCTGCTGCTTCCTCAGGACCATTAGTGCTACTGCTAATTAAATCAAAAATAAACCATATCACCTAGATAGTGTATGTACGATCATCTTCTCATCCTGGACATAAGAAGAAAAGTATATATATATATATAAAAGGGTACATTGTAAATCACTAAATTATCAACTATAACATGCACTATTATGCATTCATTATAATGTTGTGCCAGTCATATATAGTTGTTGACCGTCAACATGACCGTCTAAATCAGTCACAGTTCACCCAATCGCGAATATGCCAATTTGGATTCACTCACCCACTCGATGGGAAGGAAAAGCCCCACCTCACCTGGCACGAGCTCAGGTAGTGGATGCACCGCACTACAAAGAAAAATGACAAACAAATAGATGTAAACTGCACCTATATGCATTCCTAGGCTAACCAGTCTCAACCTGCGCCACACACGGCGCCACATTCGCCAACCGGTATCAAAAAGCACCACAAACTAGTTGCATTCATTTCCTTTTACGGAAAATATTGCCAAATGTTAGCGGTCTTGCAAATCAAAACCCACCCATTAGCAACCCACAGGCTACATACACACTGGTACAATTCCTAGGTGGTAGTTAAATAGAACTCACCTCTCCGTCGGTGCACCGGTCGTCCCTCTAAGCTCAATCGTGGGGAGGAACCGACTCGGTGCACCGGAGGGGAATAAATGCCTAACCTACTTCCGCATCAAGCGTAGGGCGTATACAAACGTGCCTAACGCGCGATGACGTTTCCAAAGCGCCGATGCTGTAACACGCGCTGTTGCAGTTGGGAAATGTAGTTTCGAACGATCACTCGCATACTAGTTGGCGGTTCGAGTCCCCACAGGGGGATATGATCAGGGATGATATATTTAATCATGATAATTGATAAATATAATTGATAAATATACCTCTCGGAGCCATACATTATATTTGATCAATCACAGTCACACAGGAGCAGCCTTGATCCTGGCTCAGACTCCTCAACACGTAATGTTGAAAGTTGCCATTGACAACAATAGCAATCAGAAATGTTATGTCATGTCTAAGGGACTGAAATAATCTTATTCAACGAAAAAAATATAGTTCATGAGAGAATGCCTAGTATTTACAACGACATCCAAGGAATGTCTTCGTTTAACCCACATTCATCGCTCCGAAGTCTGTAAACCCATTTTTGTTCACATTTGAACAGGAATTTAGAGATGTCAATTACAGAAGGAGGGATCCATGGTTGATCCAATACAGTCCAAGAGATATCTGAGGGCAGATGACCCACTTGTAAAAAGTGATTCGTCAATTTCGTAGCTTGTTTCCCGCAACGAATCGAACTTTTGTGCTCAGAAATTCTTGTTTTAATTTTTCGGGTGGTCATCCCCACGTAGTTCAATTTACAGGGGCATGTTATGAGATAGATCAAGTTCGAGCTGTTACAGTTGGTGAACCGTCTAAGTTGCCAAGGTCTGTTGGTACCTATGTCTATAGTGAGTGTTTTGGTAGTTTGGGGACAAGCCGCACAGCTACCGCAAGGATGGTGTCCGGTAACCGCGGGCAGGTCCCAAAGAGTACCAACAGCCCGGGGAATCAAGGTTTTTGGTCTAGTATGGACCAATTGATTTCTCAAATTACGGCCTCTCTTAAAGGCAAACAAAGGAGGAGGTATTGAATCAGTACCCGTATTGAGGATCTTCCGGTGTTTGTTGACAATTTTTTTAACCTTATTAGAGAGTGTGCTATATGTGTTTACACAAGTAATTCTCTCTTGTTGGGTTTTCGGGGATGGTAGTTCTAACAGACATTCCCTGTTGTTATTAGCAGCCCGTTTCTTTGCATATTTGATAAGATGTTTGGGGTATTTCTTATCCTGTAGATTTCTTTTATCAAACTCAATGGTGAAACATAAATTATCTTTTCTGGATTTGTTAATCTCTGCATCAGGAGGGGGCCTGCATTCCGAGTTATATCGGAAACCAATGGCAAGGAATTCCTTGCTAAATTATGAGAGTTTCCATCCCAAAGCACTAAGGGACAATTTACCCTTTGGGCAATTCCTCCGTATTCAGAGGAATTGTTCCACCAAAATGGCATTTCAAGAACACTCTCAAGCCCTCGAAAGAAATCTACAGGATAAGAAATACCCCAAACATCTTATCAAATATGCAAAGAAACGGGCTGCTAATAACAACAGGGAATGTCTGTTAGAACTACCATCCCCGAAAACCCAACAAGAGAGAATTACTTGTGTAAACACATATAGCACACTCTCGAATAAGGTTAAAAAAATTGTCAACAAACACTGGAAGATCCTCAATACGGGTACTGATTCAATACCTCCTCCTTTGTTTGCCTTTAAGAGAGGCCGTAATTTGAGAGATCAATTGGTCCATACTAGACCAAAAACCTTGATTCCCCGGGCTGTTGGTACTCTTTGGGACCTGCCCGCGGTTACCGGACACCATCCTTGCGGTAGCTGTGCGGCTTGTCCCCAAACTACCAAAACACTCACTATAGACATAGGTACCAACAGACCTTGGCAACTTAGACGGTTCACCAACTGTAACAGCTCGAACTTGATCTATCTCATAACATGCCCCTGTAAATTGAACTACGTGGGGATGACCACCCGAAAAATTTAAACAAGAATTTCTGAGCACAAAAGTTCGATTCGTTGCGGGAAACAAGCTACGAAATTGACGAATCACTTTTTACAAGTGGGTCATCTGCCCTCAGATATCTCTTGGACTGTATTGGATCAACCATGGATCCCTCCTTCTGTAATTGACATCTCTAAATTCCTGTTCAAATGTGAACAAAAATGGGTTTACAGACTTCGGAGCGATGAATGTGGGTTAAACGAAGACATTCCTTGGATGTCGTTGTAAATACTAGGCATTCTCTCATGAACTATATTTTTTTCGTTGAATAAGATTATTTCAGTCCCTTAGACATGACATAACATCTCTGATTGCTATTGTTGTCAATGGCAACTTTCAACATTACGTGTTGAGGAGTCTGAGCCAGGATCAAGGCTGCTCCTGTGTGACTGTGATTGATCAAATATAATGTATGGCTCCGAGAGGTATATTTATCAATTATATTTATCAATTATCATGATTAAATTTATCATCCCTGATCATATCCCCCTGTGGGGACTCGAACCGCCAACTAGTATGCAAGTGATCGTTCGAAACTACATTTCCCAACTGCAACAGCGCGTGTTACAGCATCGGCGCTTTGGAAACGTCATCGCGCGTTGGGCACGTTTGTATACGCCCTACGCTTGATGCGGAAGTAGGTTAGGCATTTATTCCCCTCCGGTGCACCGAGTCGGTTCCTCCCCACGATTGAGCTTAGAGGGACGACCGGTGCACCGACGGAGAGGTGAGTTCTATTTAACTACCACCTAGGAATTGTACCAGTGTGTATGTAGCCTGTGGGTTGCTAATGGGTGGGTTTTGATTTGCAAGACCGCTAACATTTGGCAATATTTTCCGTAAAAGGAGATAAATGCGACTAGTTTGTGGTGCTTTTTGATACCGGTTGGCGAATGTGGCGCCGTGTGTGGCGCAGGTTGAGACTGGTTAGCCTAGGAATGCATATAGGTGCAGTTTACATCTATTTGTTTGTCATTTTTCTTTGTAGTGCGGTGCATCCACTACCTGAGCTTGTGCCAGGTGAGGTGGGGCTTTTCCTTCCCATCGAGTGGGTGAGTGAATCCAAATTGGCATATTCGCGATTGGGTGAACTGTGACTGATTTAGACGGTCATGTTGACGGTCAACAACTATATATGACTGGCACAACATTATAATGAATGCATAATAGTGCATGTTATAGTTGATAATTTAGTGATTTACAATGTACCCTTTTATATATATACTTTTCTTCTTATGTCCAGGATGAGAAGATGATCGTACATACACTATCCAGGTGATATGGTTTATTTTTGATTTAATTAGCAGTAGCACTAATGGTCCTGAGGAAGCAGCAGGAGATCTCGAGACTCCATTTGACTGCAGAAACATGTCGACCTTACATCTATAACAAGTGGTTATTTGTTATACCACTTTTTTGCACTGTTTTTATTGATTTAGGAGTGTGAGGGTGTATATTAAACTTGTTGTCCCTGATCACGACCTAATTTTAGAACCTTTTTCTTTTTCTTTTCACAACACACTGTTTTCTATGCACTGCTATTCAGTTCTCCACTAGACACGCCATTCTCTCACATCTACACAATTGCTGTGGTTTTTCCTGTACATGGTTTGTCAACAGCCAGCACAGGTTTTTTAACCTCTGAAAGCCATAGTTATATGTGTGTAAGAGATCCCAGATGATGAAGGGCGGTCTCGTTGGTGGACTGATGGGAACTCGTTTTTGTTAAACTCTTCCCTGCTATATGGTATATTTGGGTACATTGTTCGTGTAGACTCACTGTTAACATAGGTTGGTGTCAATTGTGTTCAGGGGGTTTAACAGGAAGGGTCTTAAAACATACCCCTGGGACCTTTTCTTTGTGTTTAGAGGTATACCAATCTCCCTCTCCTGCTCCGGACCTCGGTAGGCTCGCGCAACCTCTTGTGTGAAATATTGTAGTTGGGCCGCCAAGTAGTATAATTCAAAGTCTGGGACCGCCAGGCCCCCTTCGTCTTTCGGGCGGGTTAGCGTCGCCAATGCAATTCTACGCCTGCCCGTTCCCCACAAGAAGGACACCACTAGTGATTTCAGTCGTTTAAAGGTTTCTCCGGGTATCCTTATCGGGAGGGTCCGGAAAAAATATAACAGCCTTGGTAGGGCTATCATTTTTAGTAGTGACACTCGGCCCGTCATGGACAGGGGCAGGGTCGCCCAGAAGGTCATACTGCCCTGCAAGGACCGGATGCAGCGTCCGATGTTGCCGTCTAGCAGGTCGGCAGGCTCGTGGTATATGTGCACCCCTAGGTAGCTTAGGCAGTCGGGCTCCCATCTCAACATCGAGTGGGTTGGGGGACGCGCCACATTCCTCCGCAGGGGGAAAGAGACAGGTTTTAGCCCAGTTCACCCGTAACCCGGAGATGTCGCCAAAGCGTGCCCGCAGTCTCTCGGCTCCTTCTACCGCCTCCTCAGCATTCTCTAGGAAGAGGAGTAGATCGTCTGCGTACAAGGAGATAAAGTGGCGGGTTCCACCGGAATCCAATCCGCTGCAGTGGTCGCCCCGTCTGGCCATTGCCGCTAGGGGTTCCACTGCGAGCGCAAATAGTAGGGGGGAAAGTGCACATCCCTGTCTGGTTCCCCGGCTCACATCGTATCGGTCTGATACCAAGGGTCCGAACCGCACTCTGGCTGTCGCTGACGCATACAGCACCTTTGTCCACTCAATATATCCCTCTCCTAATCCAAAAATCCTCATTACGCTATAGAGATAATCCCATTCCAGCCTGTCGAATGCTTTCTCTATGTCGACCGCTAGTACCAGGGGAGTTCGTGCCTCAGGCGGAGGGTTATCTATGAGTCTGAGTAGTCTGCGGACGTTGTGCGTCGTGTTTCTTGTGGGTATGAATCCTGATTGATCTTTGTGGACCAATCCTGTCATGTGGGTCAACAACCTGGTAGCCAGTATTGTACTCAGGATTTTATAATCCGTCGTCAACATAGACAGCGGTCGGTAGGACGCTGGGTCTGTGCTGTCCCTCCGTGGCTTTAAGAGGGGAATCATTATGGCTTCGCACATTGAGCAAGGAAGTCTGCCCGTTGCTTTGGCCTCGTTATATATTATTCGAAGTCGTGGGGCCAGTTGGTCAAGGTATTTTATATAGAATTCAACGGGCAGTCCGTCTAGTCCCGGCGTTTTATTATGCGCCATATGTTTTATCGCTCCTGTTATTTCCATCAAGTCTATCGGGCCGCCCAGGGATTCAGCGTCTTCCTGTGCCAGTCGGGGCAAGTGTAAGTCAGCCAGGAAGGCGTCCGTCGCTGCGCCCTGATCCACTAGCCCGCTTTGGTATAGTCCCTCGTAATAGGAACGGAAACAGTCCAGTATGTCCGGCTGTGTTTGGTAAGTGTCGCCTCCACTCCCCTTGAGGGACATAATTGGCTGACCGCTGCGGCTGGGGTTCGCTAGCCAGGCTAATAGTGCGCCGGTTTTGTCCCCCTCCGCCAGGGTTCTTGTCAGGTACGTTTTGTAGTCGAAGCTGCGGAGGCGCTCCACTTCCACCGCCATTGCCTCTCGCGCCTCACTGACCTTACCCTGAAGTTCAGGGTGGCTGGGGCGCTCTCGCTCTGCTTTTCTTAGTCTCTGTTCGGCTTTATCCAAATCATCTATCAGCGTCCTGCGCACCCCCGCAAATTTTCCTATACAGTGTCCCCTCACCACTATCTTAAACGCATCCCACTCCATGGCTCTAGATGAGGCAGTACCCTCGTTCTCCACGAAGTACTGTGCGATCCTCTCGCCCAATGCCTCGCGAAATGGCGGGTCATCTAGCGTGTCCGGCCTTAGCCGCCACGTCGGGATTCGTGTGATTACGTTCATCCAGTCCAGTGTCAGGAGTAGGGGGTTGTGATCGGAGATTGTTCGCGCTAGGTATTCTGTCCGGGCCACCGTCGGGAGTACCGTCTGAGAGCATAGAAAGGCGTCGAGGCGGACATGGAAGTCATGAATGCTGGAGTAGAACAAGTAGTCTCGTTCCCTCGGATGTTGTACCCGCCAGACATCCGATAAGTCCCATTTTCTCTGCCAGTCCGCCCTGTGCTTCGCTAGTCTATGCACTGGGGATGCCTGCAGTGGAGGGTGCGACCTGTCCAGGACGGTGTCTACAATTGAGTTGAAATCCCCCCCTATCAGCACGGGACTAGTGAAGTAGCTGGCCAGTGTTCTAGAGAGTTTCGCAAAGTACGTCGCCTGATCTACATTTGGCGCATATATACTGGTAAGTGCTACGTGTCGACCTCTAAGCAGGCCCTCAACCGCTACATATCTCCCATCTGGGTCCACAGTGTGCCTAGTGACTTGGAAAGGGATGCCCGCTCTTATCCAGATTAGAACCCGTCTAGCGAAGGCAGAGTATGTAGTGTAATACAGGTGGCCCCTCCATCTACGCTGCAGCGCCACTCCCTCCTTCTGCGTTAAGTGAGTTTCTTGTAGGAATGCTATGTGCACTCCCCTGCGGACTAAATAGGCGTGAATTTTGTGCCTCCTAGTCATCGTATGTAGCCCCCGCACATTCCAGGACACACATTTCAATGATCCCATATTAGCCATAGTCCCATTGCGTTCGATCCAGTTCAATCATGGTTGGCACCCAGACAGTAGGTTCGACATCATTCCCATCCCCCCCAACATTCCCTCCATTTCCCCTCCCTGAACTGCGCCCTGAGTTCCCCCAACTACTCCAGGCTCCCTCCCCCCCAGAACAGGACCTAACTGCAACAGAGTAGTTCCCGTCCAAACAGGTGAGCAATCGTGCTCTGAACTTCTTTGTAATCCGTGACCAGTATCACGGAAGCCGTATGGGCTCTGGGAAGCGTGAGCTAGTTACTGGTAGTTTTCAGTGTCGTCTCCATAGTCCCCTCCCTACGATATTTCAGTCTAACAGCGTCCTGCTCAGGTGTTCATAGAGGCCGTCCGCCGAGCCATCGCCAGAAGACAAGTGGCCGTGTCCGAAAGTTTAGCTTCCAATTATCACTTCCGAAGTCTGTGGCGTAAGTCGCGGGCCTTCTGCTTTTCCCATTTCCGACAATTCAGTCTCCGAGCCCGATCCCCGCTCTTCTGAACCCGATTCTTTCTCCGAACGGAGCAGAGTTGATCCCGAAACTTCTTTCACTGCTTGGAGGGCTGCTTTTCGCTCGCCTTCCGTTTGAGATTGCGTTGGTTTCCTGGATCTCTGTCTCAGCCTTCGGAGCCTCCTCGATTTCCTCACCGGTTGATTTTGGCGCTCCTCCTCAGCCCTAAATCGCGCACCATCCGTGCCTGCCTTGTAATTGTCCCACCAGGACCATGCCTCCTCCGCTGTTGTGAAGAACTGAGCTTTTCCGTCCACCACTATTCGGAGCCTGGCTGGGAACAGCAGAGAGTATTGAATGCCTTCTGTGCGTAGTACTTTTTTGATGGAGAGGAAAGAGGCGCGCATTTTTTGCGTTTCAAATGTGTAGTCCGGAAACAGGGTCACTTTGCTGTTGTCTACTTGGAAGGGTCCCGCATCCCTGGCCCGTTGCAATAGCCAGTCTCTGTCTTTGTAGTGCAACAGCTTGATGACCACTGGGCGAAGAGGCAGACCCAGTTTCGGGGGTCTGGAAGGTACTCGATGCGCTCTTTCCAGCGTGAAGAAGGGGGAAAGGCCCTCTGGGGCTACCACAGTTCTTAGCCAGTCATCCAGGTAACTCACCATGTCCGTACCTTCTTTTTTCTCCGGAAGACCCACGAGGCGCACGTTGTTCCTGCGGCTGCGGTTTTCAGCATCCTCTGCCTGCCTTTCTAGAGTCTCTATGCGGTCCAGCGCATCCGTGAGTCGTTCCTCCATTGATTTGTGTGCCGGTACCATGACCGTTATGGCGTCCTCCGTCTCCTTGACTCTGTCCGCTAGTTTGGCATGGTCTGCTCGAAGGAGTCCAAGTCCCGTTGACACTTGTGCAATATCATGGTGCAAGGCATCTTTCGTGGCTGCGATCGCTTGAAGAATCCTGTCCTGCATTTGCTGTAGGTCTGTTGTCGGTGGAGGAGCATCTTCCGGAGTTTCCGTATTGGGGCTGGCATCTCCTCTTACTCCTTTTGGTTTCCCCATTGCGGTGTGACGACGGCGGACCGGGGTACCGGTGAGAGAACGGGGCGTCTGGCGGTCTCGGCGTGGTTCGGCAGTGGGGGCCCTTGGAAGATTACCCAGAGTTTCGGAATGTGTCCCGCGCCGCCTCAGGGCCAGCTAGCTCCCAGTCCTCGCTGCAGGAGTCGGGTCCACTCCAGTTGGCCACGCGGCCGTGCTGCTGTGTGCTGGGCAGGGCCCTCCACGGTCTTCTGCAGGATCTCCCCCTGCTTCGCTGTGAGACTTCGGGCGCTCGTAGCAGCTCCCGGGCCTATTCGGAGGTCCCTCCCAGGCCGTTTGTGTGGACACAGGGGTTCCGCAATCTCCAGCTCTTCCAGGACACTTCAGGCCCAGTCGGGGGCCCTCACGTCGGGTTGGGGGTCTCCGCGAGGGTTCCCACCAAGTTGGGTCTCGTGTGGGCCGACTGCCCTGTGGGTAGTACCTCCTACAGGACGATCGAGGGTGCAGGGTTCAGCACAGGCCTCTAATCGGTTACGCCAAGCCGCTCCCCAGGGCCCCCAGCAGGCGCCGACTCCAGTGAGGCCAGAGCGTCGGACCTCCAGGCGTAGCCCTTGTGCTCAGGGTCGGGGTCCGCCGGGTCAACTTGTGTTCTCTCAGGGCCTGGGGTGCCGGTCCCGAGGCCTCCCCTAGTCGCTTTGTCTCACCAGCTCAGTGAAGGCGTGTCAGGCCCTCCTCGCCGCATGGGCCGCAGTGGGAGGCCGCTGCAAAGTCGGGGCCCCAAGTCCTGTCCCCTGGCCAGATCGGGGCCGCTCCGAAGTGTCAGGGCTCGGCGTGCAATTCCCGGCTGTGCTCTCCCTAGGCACACCCGGGTCGGGCAATCGCCTCCTGGGCTCCCCCACCAACAAGCGCCCCCACTGCCTTCCCGCGACGGGCAGAGCGTCGCAGTCTCGTCCCAGGGATGGATCCGAAGTCGTTCTCCTCCCTCTGGCAGCAAAGACTCCACCGGCACGGCTCCTCCGCCGCCAGGTGTCCGCCCCTCGGCCTCACCCCGCGGCCGTCGTTCTCGTGGTTCTGGGGGCAAGGTTTGTGGTAGGCACTCACTCGTCAGTCCGAGCCCCCCGGGGGCGCCAGGTGGAGCGGCGCAGCAGCTGCGGTCTTCCGGGCTCGGTCGGGCTCTCCGGGTCCGCACTCCCGTCCACTTCGGGGGCAGTAGGCCCCGCTGACGCCGGGGCCTCAATTTTCGACTCCCGGGTGGGGAGGAGTCACACTGGGGTTGGCGGGGCGCCGAGCGCGGCCCTCCGGCGTCTCCTCACGAAGGCAGGGGGGTCGCAGGATTCCGTCGCCGGGCATCCACTCTCTTAGGCACCGGACAGCGCCCCGGCCGTCACAGTCGGGTTCCGGGGTCCGCGCCGTGGGTCCCAGAGTCCCGGCAATTATGGGGACGCCGCCATCTTGTGACTCGGGTCCGCGAGTCTGCCTGGACCTGTTCGCCTCGCTCGGTGCAGGCACCGTCACTCCCGTGGCACCGGAGCAGGTGGCAGTATGTCGCTCGGGTTCACCCGGTTTTCACGGGGTTCCCGAGCTGTGGAAAGGATATATTTGGCGGATTACGGGCGGTGGGGTCGGGAGCCTCGTTAGGCTGCTACCATCTCCGCTGGCTGCTAGCCACGCCACCGACAAGGATGGAACCTGATGACTGAACATGCCACTGATAGAGCAGGTGAGGGACTTACTTTATAGCCATGGCCACTTGAATTAAGCAGCAGTGGAGGGCCAAGTTATGTGGCAAGGTTGACTAAATTATGCAGCAAGAAAATGCAAATTAGCAGCATAATATGGCACATTTTGTGATAATAATACTTCATTATTTTATCATTTTTCGGTCTTGGCTAGATGGCGCATGTGCTGTCTCTTCGAGACATGTTGTTTTCAGTCATGGGCCACCCATAGCCTACCATTGGTAAGATTCGGCGTCACTCATTTTCTTCGTTGCTATTAGTCATTGCATGCAGGTGTCATGTCCTCTTCTTGTGTTTGACCCTCCCATAGATCATGGAGCAAGTAGGTGTCTCCTTCCACTGCTCCTGTTTTTTTAGAGCTATGTTTTATATTTGTCTTCAAGCACTCCATAGGAGTACTTGTGTTTTCAGGCCTTCTCTCCAATCTGTATACCTGCTTTTCCCTTTCACCCCTCTGCCCTGGCTGTTTCTTCTCTACCCTTCAAACCCCCACCCCTGCATTTGGCTTTTCTCCACCCGTCTGACTTTTATTACAATTATTTCTGTGTGATTTCAAATAGATCAACTGAAGTGAACCAGCACTTCTCTGCCATGTGCAGCGCTGGGATGGAGTACTTTATGCAAACTTGAGAGAAAAAAAAATCTCATTGGCTGAGTCTCCAAAACTCTCTGTCTTTACTAGCTGAGTGCTCTCTGTTGAGCAGGTATGAAGCTACCTAAAATTTGGGACATTCTACCCTCAGTGGGTGGAATATCCTAATAATCGCATTGACTTTCTGCCGCTGGCTAAAATGGTTGTTAAAGGCCTTCGCGTGTGTTGGGCCTCCAATTAAACTTTGGAGCATTTGTAATCGTTATTGGCCTCGGCAGTGGGCTATATCACTTGATTACATTTCCAGGAGGGAGGGCAGTGTCACATAGCTCGTTTTTCAGCATCTACAGGCAGGGACATTTTAAGGATTTTGGGGGCCATGGGGCAACTGTATTTTGGGGGCCTCTGATCGGAACAGCTTTGAATTTATGATCCAATTTTAGCTGTTTCATGCCCTCTTTGGCCAGGTAACTGACAGTGTACAGGCACACTCATCCAAATTCTAAATGTGTTTACATCTAATATTCAGGGATATTGATGTGTATTTTCAATATTGTATAACAGCAGCACCTCACTAATATTACTGCAAATAATATCTGTGACATCCTCCCAGTACTCATATTTGAGGTTTTGTGTTGATCTAAAAATCTTTTTTAAGGATGTTGCATGAAACATAAACACAACATTTCTCTGCAAAAGCTGTGTAATAGACCCTCACACGTCACCCACTTGAAAAATAAATGAAAGGAGAATGGTATTTGAAACAATCTGTTTAAGAATTATTCTTGGTCACCGGGGCGAGACTCTTTGCAGAACAGAGCTGGCTCTATCAAGGGGTCCTGAAAGGCTGGGCCCTTGGCCAGAGCCCACGCGCCCATGCTTTCAAACGCCTGTCTTCAGAAATTATGTATCTGACACAAAACCATTAGTTTGAGGATAATCCGAACTACATTATCATAATTAGCATGCCAATAGTGAAACAAACCGTACCGTTCTAATATTGAACATTATCATCATGAAATGAAATACCACCTTGTCGTAGGGGTGTGCAAAGGTTTCGTAACATGAGTGACGTCTTTCATAGTTCCCTATTATCGGGCCTCAAGTAGTTTGTAGAGTTTCTCCGCTTTGTTTTCATCAACGCCCACGCCAAGTTCTTCCGCTGAACGTGTTATTTGACGCTAAACCCAGGGATGTGTTTTCTAGCGTGCACTGCCGCAAGGCCACGCTGCACACGTAACACGTGGCCTTTCTGTATGTTGCACAGTTTTTCCTCATGATGGACTCGACTCTCCCATGGGAAATGTATTACGAAAGGCTGCCACAGACAAAGGCGTTGTGAAACTTCCAGTTTTCACACGGAAGACAACTCGCATGGAAATTCGAGATCTTGGACTGTCGTTCATAGCTCTTGAATGAAATATGTAAAGTCTGCAAGAAAAACGTATTTTCTTTCAAGGCCTGGCTGGCAAAGCGCCAAGCGTGAAAAAGAAGAGAAAACGCAGATAGAGAAGAAAAGACATCGGAAGTACTAAAGAAGAAATTAGAAGAGGACAATTAATCTATTACACTGTAATTCAGTAATTACTAGGAGGACAGGAGGTTCCTGACCTCTCATTACAGAATTAGAGATTTTCCAAAGACTCCAAACATTCCAGATAGGGTTTGCCCCAGCTGCAGAATATTCATAACACAATGCGACAAAATGACTCATAATAAAGCACACTGAACATAGTATTTACTGTAAAAGGAGATGTTTGGAATGTCGTGGAAGGGAAATTGGGCGTGTATTCCTCAATTAGGTTTCTTTCATAAACGAGGCACTTTTTGAAATTGAATTCTGGTGTGACAGCCTCTGCCCAAACTCTGCTGCCATTTCAGAGGCCATGTTAGTTGAGTTGGACATGCTAACAGGTGACTGACTCTGCCCCAGTCCAACCCTCCCAGCTGTGCGAGCAACTCACAGGCCCTCTCACCGTTCCTTCTTTCCCATCAATTATGAACACCAAGACCTTTCGTGGTGGTAGAACGGCCGCAGTTTATTCTCGCAATAAGTTAGTACACACTTTGTCATGATGGCATGGGTCATCAACATGCTGATTTCTGGCTTATCCTGTACTATAACGTAAGGCATTTTCATAACAGGTTTCACAATTTACATTCTATACTTATTGTAGATTAATACCATACTTCAAGGTTGTCATAAATCACTTTCCAAATGCTGTGACAGCTCCACTTCTGCTACTTACTTGGTGCAGCGTGTCACAGCTTCGAGGCTTCAACTTGCTACCAACTACCTGTCGCTCAGGCCCTGTCTTATCGCTTTGGGGTGTGTTGAACAGCCTACACTGCCCCACGTAGCCATGTGATGGTTAGTAGCAATTGGTGTTACAAGCTGCGGTGGCCTCCTGACGGCGCCCTGGGACTTTTCCCCTTCACGGGACGTCCTTGCACCCAACACTATGCACTCACACATTATGCCTAGACGATCTATCACGTTGTGTAAATTGGTGTATATGTAATGTTACATAAGACAGACGCCTCCAAGGTGTCGCCCTTACAAGCCATCCATGCTGATAGGCAGTATAGTTCAGAGTGCTTGGTCTGGAGAAGCACTAACTCAGAATTTAAACTTAGCACCCAGGTTTGGGGTTCTCTCTATCAAAGTATTGAATTCTATCAAATGCACCCTATTCGGCCATTAACCTACCAGACAGGTGGAATCATACAGCTCTAAATACTACTTTGCAGTTACCGGAGGCTCTGACGACAGGTAATTGCTCCCGGTTCTAATGAAATTCTAACCCCTTGGCTGCTGGGGTAATTCAACCACGGTACGAGGGGAGGGGTCCGCGGCGCTGCTGTGCTTAGCTCGTCATGACTCACAGTGGAGCTGTGCTCATGACGAGCTGAGCTCGTCACAGACCCGCCCACTGATTAATTCTCCCGCACAGGCGGGGAATTAGCCGCGCGTGGACGGGCCACGGCCGTTATATGACGAGCTCAGCTCGGCATGAGCACAGCTCCACTGTGACTTATGACGAGCTGGCTAAGCTCTAAACCGCCAGTCGCACAAGGCTCTCCTTCACAAGCGATAGCCCACTGACCTATTTACCTTAATATACTTGAAATCGCTTGGGACACGTGCTTTGCAGCAGGCATATTAACCTTCTGCACTACCTGCAAAGCGTCAAAACATCAGCAAACAAAATTCCAACCTCCCTTCAGGAAAATAATGAATCACCAGCGTTCTCCAGCCCCACCGGTAAAGAGAATTCATGCTTGGCTCCGCAGAAGCCTAAATACTGGTAGACTCTAGTTTGGTGCACACCACATGCGCGCCGGCCCTTTAGGGAGTTTCACCTTGTTTGCAGCGCCCCCACATACGTGCCAATCCCTTAGAGAAGTGATACTCAAAGCACGGCGTGGGGGAGGGGCTTGCTGCCCTCTTGACCTTTACATGCGTCCCCCCCTGGTGAACAGCTCTGCTGCTGTTTCGTTGCTGAGCACTAATATTCAGAAAAAAAAGTTAAATAAACAAGCAAACATGTATTAACCTGCAATTAAATACTTGCCCGTTCGTTTAACATGTTTTAAGACCTATTTAGACCATCCCTGACCCACCCAGGACCCCCTACCGCCACCCTGCTGGCATCAGTGCGGCCCCCGATCACACCACAGACCGTATTTTGCGGCCCCTGGGCAAATGTTTGTGAGTACCCATGCCTTAGAGCCGTGGTACTCATAGTACTGCCCGAGGGCCGCCAGCAGCCCGGCAGGCCTTTATTGGCAGCCCGCGGACCTTGCCTTGCAGTTTCTAAGTTTCAAGTAAAGCTGGTAGTAAACACAGAAGATGGCGGCAGGAGAATATGTTGTGAATACGTATTAAATAGGTATTCCCTACGTATGCTCCTGCTGCCATCTTCTGTGTTTACTGCCGGTCTCTGTGAGGTCATAGCACGGTTGGAAAGCTTCCCAAAAGGCCCTTTAAATGTCCGCTGTAAGCGCTTTCACAGCTGACTTTTACAGGGCCTTTTGGGAAGCTTCAATCAATCAATCAGTACATTTATAGAGCGCGCTACTCACCCGTGAGGGTCTCAGGGGGCTGGAGGGAGGGGGGGGGGTCGCTACTGCTCGAAAATCCAGGTCTTGAGGTGTTTCCTGAAGGTGAGATGGTCCTCGGTCAGTCGTAGGTGTGCGGGGAGGGAGTTTCATGTTTTGCCTGCCAGGTAGGAGAACGATCTTCCTCCGGTGGTGGTTCTGCGGATCCGTGGGACGGTGGCGAGGGCGAGGCCGGCAGAGCGTAGCTGGCGGTTGGGGGTGTAGAACGAGAGGCAGCCCTTGAGGTATTCGGGGCCACTGTTGTGGAGTGCCTTGTAAATGTACAGGAATTTATATAGCGCAAATCACCAAGCGGTTTCTAAGCGCTTGCTTAGGGAACCCGTCCTGGTATTCCCCTGTGAGATAACCCCGGCAGGGTATCCGCAAGGTGAAAGCCAGGCATCCCGCCGCGAGGGGCCGTTGTGGAGATTAAGCAAGCTATTGCCCAGAGTCGCAGAGTGTGAACCCGTGAATCGAGTAGGCACTGGAGCGAGAATTGTCGAGTCCATGGACATTTTAGGACTCGAGACCCCGCCGAGCCGGGAATTGAACCCTGGTCCCGGGCTGACCTCTGCTTCCAGGTCTGCCTCCTCTAACCAGTGAGCCACACTTCTCCACTTGTGTGCGTGGGTGAGGAGCCTGAACGTGATCCTCTTGCTGACGGGAAGCCAGTGCAGGTTTCTCAGGTGGGCGGATATGTGGCTGTGGCGGGGGATGTTCAGGATGAGTCGTGCGGAGGCGTTCTGTATGCGCTGGAGTCGTTTCTGAAGTTTGGCTGTGGTTCCTGCGTATAGGGCGTTTCCGTAGTCCAGTCGGCTGGTGACGAGGGCCTGGGTGACCTTACGGAGCATGCGCATGGTGTTGAAGCAAGATGACTAGACGCGTTGACTTGCTTGGTTATTGTGAGGGAGGAGTCCAGGATGAATCCCAGGATGCGTGCGTGGTCCATGGGTTTTGGTGCGGAGCCCAGCGCTGTGGGCCACCAGGAGTCGTCCCAGGCGGAAGGGGATTGTCCGAGGATGAGGACCTCCGTCTTGAGTTCAACTTCAGGCGACTGAGTTTCATCCATTCTGCGACGTCTTTCATCCTTCCTGGAGGTTGGTTTTGGCGGTGGCTGGGTCTTTGGTGAGGGAGAGTATCAGTTGGGTGTCGTCGGCGTAGGAGATGATGTTGATGTTGTGTTTGCGTGCGATGGTGGCGAGGGGGCTCATGTAGATATTGAAGAGGGTTGGGCTGAGCGAGGAGCCTCGAGGTACTCCGCAGATGATCTCGGTGGCCGCTGAGCGGAAAGGAGGTAGGCGGTCTCTCTGGGTTCTGTCGAAGAGGAACAAGGTGATCCAATCCAGGGCCTTTCTTTGGATCCCTGTGTTGAAGAGGCGGGTTATCAGGGTGCGGTGGCATACGGTGTCGAAGGCAGCCGAGAGGTCTAGGAGGATGAGAGCGGTTGTTTCTCCGTTGTCCATCAGGGTCCTGATGTCATCGGTGGCTGCAATGAGGGCTGAAGAACTGTAATCTTCATTCTCAGGGAATACTTACTAATAAAAAGAACTTGGCACAGAAGCTGAAAATATGAAAAGACATCTTTATTAAATTTAATAAGTGAAATCACGTCACACAGAAGCCGTAGCAACTGAATGAGGTAGTCTGAGGAATACAGAGAACAGAGGCCTTTTATATGCTCTCAGGGTTACAAACTTCAGCATACAAGTAAGGGGTAGTCCTAGCTTTTGCAAGCATGCAAAATACCTAACATTCCTTCTTACACAACCGGACAAACCCATAATAAAAGGACCACAACCCATATCATAAACAGACCATAAAAGAAGGAACAGAAAACAGATAAGGGATGTGTGTGTGCATACCAAACTCTACAATGTTCTGTGCTTTGATCCTCAATCTTGATCAGCTAAAGGGCAGGAACTGGTTTAACAAGGTCAGCTTCAGGCAACAGGGTCAGTTCACTCAGGTCAAACAGGAGTCAGCACAAACTCAAGCTAAGGTCTACATGTCCTTAAAAGACTTGTTTCAGCCACAATCGTGGCCTATGTGAGGGCAACCGCAAAATGGCTGCCATACAAAATGGAACCCACGGGTTCAGAATTCACAGAACCTCAGACCCTCCTTTTGCCCTTACATAGGCAATCACTCAGTCTGTATCTGAATCGATGTCAATATTATCCGTTATTTCCTTCACTAAGGCATTATTACTCGAATTATCTTTCATGGAACGCAAGGGATAGACTTCGTTGGCATAAATAAACATCGTCTGATATGCCCATACAGACCCATTGTAACTAAATGACAGAACCAAATAGGGAATACCTCTATCTGTAGTATGTGGCATAAAATCACACACCCAACAATTTGTGGTGTTCATTACTAACTGGTGTTGATGCAGAAGCTGTACAAAGGAATTATTCACAAATTCCGACCTTCTAATCTGCTCGTGTTCAGGTAAGATATGAAAAGAATGCAAAGAAGTAGTAGTAGGAAAAGACATAGGTTGGGAGGTGGGTGCAGAAGTCAATTGGGTAGTGAAAACAATCCCTCCCATCAGAGACAACATCATGCTTAAAAACACTAGAAAACACGTTTTTAAGAACATATAGACAACAGGAGAAAGTAATGACCACTATTACAAACAAAATTTATCGTTTTTCACAACCCTAAGCAGAAAGCAAATCCTAAAATTATCTAGTAACATTTTTATGGCTCTATGGCTCCTATGCATTTCTGTAACTTATTATATGTTCAGGTGAAACAGTGGCGAGAGGTGAAAAGGGAATACTCTTCCACAGAGAATGGACTTTATTCTGCTTTTACTAAACAGAATACTACTTTAAAACAATGCCAGCAAAATAATAAGAATCAGTCTCGTAACATCCATTATATGCAATCGCACGGAAACCACATGTGAAACCAACTATGCCCAGAGTCCGTTCAAAAGCCTCTCTGGCAGGCTTCTATTGTCCATCAAATCTTCTTTTGTTGTTTTCTTCCGCATGGGTCTCTTCATTCAGGCCTTTCATGTAAATGGTGCTTCTCAGTATCCGTTGGAGTGCCCTCCTGGCAAACACTCATAGCTCATTCGAAAGTCTCAATGTCTCAAGGCAGTGCACCAGTATCTCTCCTCTGCGGCAGACACTACAGATAGCATGATCTTCATTGATCATGAGCACAAATCATCTCGTGCAGACCCGGGACCATTCTCAGACTCCAACACTCATCATTCAGTGTCAGAGGACGCTCAGGCTGCTCTTTCATGGGCACCAGAATGGAGTACCTTTTGCCAATCTTGGATCCTCCGGTGCACTGCACTTCCGTTGGAGCAAAGGAAAAGGGGGGGGTGTGGCCAAAACTCAGGCCAAGGGACTCAAGGGACTGCACACTGTCAGAGGTTACCAGTACATGACAGGCGCTCTTTTGCACGGACATTCTGGTTCTGTGATGTCCAATGCCGTCTGATGGAGCAAGTGCGATGCTTTAAACAGTTCATTGTATAACAAGGAGACTGAAAACAGGTGGCCTGCAATCTTCAAAGGAGTGGCCATACGCCATGTGACAATTCTGCGTTGAAATACACTGTCATTCTTAAAGATAATACAAAAACAAAGGCAGTAGGCAAAACAGTGCCTCTAGGCTCCTCAATTGGGTTTCTGTGTGAGAGCATATCCTTCACAATCTAAGGGTAGATAGCGACATGGGAATTCTATCTGAATGGATGTCCTCACACATAGTGGCATCGTCTAATGGGGTAAACACATTTTATCACAATGATTACATATAGGTGTTCCTAAATTCCTTATCTAGAACATCTCAAAAGAAAAATCGCATAATACAGATTATCAGGGAAAACATTCTGGTTCTACAAAAGGGAATTATACATAAGATGGGGTCCATGGTACATTACTGCAATCTGAAAGTGTGAACCTAAATAATTCACCAACAATAAAGAAATGGGCTAACTGGTGAAAAGAATATGGAAAAGGGAAATGGAACTAGGACACAGCTAAAATCCCAATAACTAGGCACGAAGCGCTTGGGTGATAGTCAGGCATGTGACACAATACCAAGAGTATGGGTGATACACAAAAGGTCAAAATAATACACAAATTTAAACTCTACCACTGGCCGTTACACCATATACAGTAATCTCAGCTAATGTTCCAGTTCCTTCTTCAGGGAAAAATGAAACCTGGTTTCCTTTATGGTACAAGGCCATACACTACTTAGGAAGCAGAACAAAACTGACTAATGTGATATAAAAATTAGGTCACCATGCACAAACGTCACAGATCTATAATTTATCCTTGCGTCCAATTCAGGATACATAATTTTAGGGCTGCCTGTTCCTTAAGGGGAGGGGCAGTACGTGACTAACAGCATGTGACACACTTTGGTTCTGTATATCTCTTTTTTATTTTCATTCAAATACCATTAAAGCCAAATTTGACATACACTGATGAAGTGTTGTCTGTTTTTCTGTGAAATTTAGTGTCAAAGCAAATCTGCCCAACTGTTTGCAGGATACACATCGTCATGTATATCCCTTCACAACACAGGTAAACTTGTAATAGTATTATAAGCAGCAACATAAAACAAAAACATGCAAAAACAACGCACAAAACGGACATGTCAAGCCATCAGATATACTCACTGTATATCAAGCACAAAAAGCATAGACAAAACAATAGCATATATAAATGAGCGGTGACGCACAACACCAGGTCATGTACTAACAATATTCGGGCCTGCTTAATTTGTCAGGTTTAAAATCCTCAACCTCCTTTTGACAGCAAATCACTAGGTAGTGGAGATTTGGCTGTCAAATGCAACTTACTGTGTGTCACTTCTGACACACAGGACCAGCAGGAACAATTCATAAAAGGATAAAATGCAAGAATATGTAAAATGCACAAACATTTCTTTTCAAAGAAATTACGCAAAAACACATCTCTTTTCAACCAACCAAACTCACGTGTCTTGTCAGCCTTAAAATCACCCAGAACAATCCATGAATGATCTGTGAGCAGAAGCAAAAAGAAAAAATATACAACACACAAAAGAGAGACATTTCTCATGACAAACAGACATCAATTATAACTTTTAATCAGAAGACAAAACATGATACATATTAACAGACACAAAAAATTTCCATTACTTAACTGTTACCATCTTGTCAGTCAGCTTGCAACATGAAGCCCTTTTAACTTTCCAAAAGTAAAATTCTTTCACTGACACTCTGCGTGTCCCGTGCGCCAACACCCTTTGAGGCCCTGCTTTTCCAAGCAATCATTTCTCCATCTGTTTACACTTACTCCTAACTCCCACCTTACTGACCTTAAGGTCAAAATCTGCCTTGCGGGCTCCTCAGCCCTCTATCTCTTCCTCACTCTTAAGGCTGAAAAAAAGACAAAAAACCTTCCCAACTCTTTCTAACCTGCAATTACCAACCCTATTTAAAACACATGATATACATATTACTCCTGTTAGGGGCTACAATGTATTTCTATACTTAGATTATTAAAACAGTTACTGTGACTAATTCGCAAAACATAATAACATAACATACCATCTTTAGAACAGATGTTTGCTATTACACTATGCAATGGTACTCATTTCAGCAACATTAAATGAATCTCACTGGGCCATTTAAAAGCAAACCCCAAATGGGGACAGTCTGCAAATTTGTATTACACCTAAATATATGCATTTACTGTAGCCTAAAGCACTTTAAAGCTATCATAAATGGCAAGAATGCTGTTTTAAATGGTCTATTTTACCCAAACTCGACTTTGATGTTTGGGGCACTTAAAAATAAATATCCTATACTTGTGATACATATTAATCATCCTCAGAATGTTCTTTACAAATTACAGAGATTTTTAATCAGACATATCCCATGTAAATCTTTAGAAAAATGAGTTTTGTACGCCTGCGCTAAGTGAAATTCCATATGCTAATGTTGCTAATGTTCTCATTATGCGGTATAGCACAACTTAAATTAAATTTTAATGCTAGGATGTCATAGTATGAGCATTAAGCTTCATGAATAGTAAAAAATGCATTTTGTAGCACTTATTTTTAATAATTATTTTTCATAATTCATATTTTTTTTTAGTAAACCCAATTATTTTTGATAATTTCACATATAAGAGCAAGCTGCATCCCTTGCCTATCATTTTTAGACGCATTCATTTATAAGCCCAAGCACAGACGCCTAACTTGAAACATGACAAAATGTTTGCGCCATTTGTTTCTTTCTAAAAAGGACAATTTTATTTAGCAACAGACCCAAGAATATGCTTACAATATGTTGCTTAATAGACTGAAAACATCAAGAAAAACCACGAACAGACATTGAGCTCATTTCAGACATAAACAAGTCAAGTCAAGTCAAAAACCACTTTATTCGATTTTGTTAAAAATCATAAAAGCATTCTACAACAATATAAAATCATTCCAGTTACATATTTTGCAATTTCATATAATATAATACAATTAAAAACACATTTAAAAAATTCCATATGGTACAATTCAATTTTGAACTATAAAAGGTCATAAAAAACTCATGTGCAAAGAAAGCCAGAAATACTTAATTCATCGTAGTCCCCGCTGTTGGGCTTGTACTTTCCTCCTCCTAATTCGAACAGCAGCCACAAGATAATTTGCCACGCTAAACATTACCAAGGGGGAATCAAGCATAAACAGAAAGGGGTCAAAACACTCCGGACACACAATACAGCGCGCTTTAGCCATGCATCTCGTGAATAGCGCCATCGCTATGTACTTACAGAAGTTGCACTAATGGGAAACCCACATAGACATTTAAACACACATTTAACCCACAAATCAATACTCAGGACAGAAACCAAGGACAGCCCACAGACTGTACTTAAACCAAACCATTTGTAAATACTAGTTGTAAGTCATATTTACAAAAAACGCTTCTCAATTGTGTTTCAAAAAGACTGCAAAAACAGCCCAACAGACTGATGTATGTCCAAGAAGCGAAAATACACTCAATTCACTAGCTTTGGCTAGCAGAACACCAAACAAAATCGCTCTGCATATCTTCCTTCATAACATTGCGCAGAACAAAGGATCCTTATATGTATTATGTCATATTTTAATTCCCTGGGGATAAAAAATCACCAAGGAAGAAATATGTTTGTAAATCTAAACCTATTTAGATATTCCCTTTAGTGGGGCCGGCTAATTTACTTCACATCACACTATGTTACCTTCCAAAAAAGCAACACATTTTTCCATGTGAGCTTGAGAACAGGCATGCCAAAAAATACTGCGGAATACACAAGTATTATAATCAAAGTGGTGCTTAAGGTACTTTTCGTACGTGCACCGTTTCAACTAAACAAAATGGAGAAATATCTCCTCATTACCTGCCTACACAAATTGCAATTCGCATATCCAAACCTATCCAAATCCAAAGTTGGCCAACACAAATTCCAAAGTTCCAAAGCTACAGTCACAAATTTGCTAAGATTAGGCATCTTATAGCTCACTAATCTAGCTTCAAACTTCAAGGGGTTATCTTTACCAATACACTCGCAAATATAAGAGCCCCTCGGCTTTGGTAATTTGCAATAACCAAATCAAAAACCAAGAAACCAAACTCCTCGGCTTTGGTAATTGCAATAACCAAATCAAAACCAAGAAACCAAACAAAGTCGTGGGAGCGACCCACTTGTACTTCTTATTTTTACTAATCAAAAGGTTATCCAATTTCTAACTGTCAAGTTCTACATGACCTAACGGTCTTTTTTAGAATACTCACGCCAAAAAGGTTCTCAGTCAGGAGTGACATCATGTGGAGGATCAAAATCAGGAAGATCAGAAATATACTGGGCTGCAGAATCAAAGAATCTCCAGAATCCCTGTGCACAGAGTACCTCCTTAGTAGAATCCTGTTCTGTCCTCCTCAGTAGATTTCAGTCCTCTGACCAGATCACTCCCACAGAAAGTCACTTCTCTGATGAAGCCCCACGTGGGGCGCCATTTGAAGAACTGTAATCTTCATTCTCAGGGAATACTTACTAATAAAAAGAACTTGGCACAGAAGCTGAAAATATGAAAAGACATCTTTATTAAATTTAATAAGTGAGGCCACGTCACACAGAAGCCGTAGCAACTGAATGAGGTAGTCTGAGGAATACAGAGAACAGAGGCCATTTATATGCTCTCAGGGTTACAAACTTCAGCATACAAGTAAGGGGCAATCCTAGCTTTTGCAAGTATGCAAAATACCTAACATTCCTTCTTACACAAGCCGGACAAACCCAAAATAAAAGGACCACAACCCATATCATAAACAGACCATAAAAGAAGGAACAGAAAACAGATAAGGGGTGTGTGTGTGTGCATACCAAACTCTACAATGTCCTGTGCTTTGATCCTCAATCTTGATCAGCTAAAGGGCAGGAACTGGTTTAACAAGGTCAGCTTCAGGCAACAGGGTCAGTTCACTCAGGTCAAACAGGAGTCAGCACAAACTCAAGCTAAGGTCTACATGTCCTTAAAAGACTTGTTTCAGCCACAATCATGGCCTATGTGAGGGCAACCACAAAATGGCTGCCATACAAAATGGAACCCACGGGTTCAGAATTCACAGAACCTCAGGGCGGTCTCGGTGCTGTGGTTGGCTCGAAATCCGGACTGGGACGGGTCGAGCGAGTTGTTTGCCTCAAGGAAAGCAGTCAGCTGTTTATTGGCGGTCTTCTCGATGACTTTAGCCGGGAAGGGAAGAAGAGAGATGGGGCGGAAGTTCTTGAGGTCTTTGGGGTCCGCTGTGGGTTTCTTCAGAAGGGTGTTGATTTCTGCGTGCTTCCAGCTCTCAGGGAAGGTGGCTGACGTGAAGGAGTAGTTTATGATGTTCCGGAGGTGGGGTGCGATGATGATGTCGGCTTGGTTGCAGATGTGATGGGGGCAAGGGTCAGAGGGGGAGCCAGAGTGGATGGTGTTCATGACGTGGGTGGTGTCTTCAGTGCTGATGGGGGTCCAGTTGCTGAGGATGGTGGTGGGGGTCGGTGGTTCGGTGACTGGAGGCAGAGTCTGGGGTCCGAAGCTGTTATGTATGTCTGTGATTTTGCGGTGGAAGAACGTGGCGAGGGAGTTGCAGAGGTCTTGTGATGGTGTGATGTCGTTGTTGCTGGCGCTGGGGTTGGAGAGCTCTTTGATGATGCTGAAGAGTTCCTTGCTGTGTGGGTGTTGCTGTCTAGCCGCTCTTTGAACGATGCCCTTTTGGTGGTGCGGCTCAGCTGGTGGTGTTCGCGAGTGCCGTTCTTGAGGGCAGTCATGTTTTCGGTAGTCTGATCGTGGCACCAGGTTTTTTCGAGGGTTCGGCAGGATTTCTTTGAGTTTTTGAGGGCGTCGGTGAACCATGAGGATTTCCTGTTGCGGGACTCGCCTGGGGGGTTCTTCAGTGTGGCGAGGTCATCGGCGCAATTGGTGATCCACTGTGCGAGGTTGTGGGCTGCGTTGTTGGTGTCCGCGGTGTCGGCTGGCGGGTTCTGGCTCAGTGATGAGTGGAGCTGGTCTGTGGTGATTTTGCTCCAGCATCTGCGGGGGATTTGTTGCGTGCGGAGGTGGGATGTAGTCTTTTTGAAGGTGAAGTGGATGCATCTGTGGTCGGTCCAGTGTAGCCCGGTGGAGTGGCTGAAGGAGACGTGGTTGCTGGCGGAGAAGATGGGGTTGAGCGTGTGGCCAGCTAGGTGGGTGGGGGTGTTCACCAGTTGCTTGAGTCCGAGGTTGGCGAGGTTGTCGAGTAGGGTGGTAGTGTTGTTGTCGTTGTTTTTCTCCAGGTGGAAGTTCAGGTCCCCTAGGAGGATGTATTCTGGTGAGGCTAGGGCGTGCGGGCTGATGAAGTCGGCGATGGTTTCGCTGAATTGTGTGCGCGGGCCCGGGGGTCTGTAGATGAGCGTTCCTCTATGGGTGGTCTTGGGGTCGGTGTGAATCTGGAAGTGTAGGTGTTCGGCGGCGGAGAGTGTGTCTTTGTCGTTGATCATGATGTTGATGGTGTTCCTGTAGATGATGGCGATTCCTCCTCCGGTTTGGTTGACGCGGTCCTTCCGGGTGATCTTGTAGCCATCCGGGATGGCTATGGCGATGTCGGGGGCCGAGGAGGCGTTCATCCAGGTTTCCGTGAGGAAGGCGACGTCTGGTGCTGTTGTGTCGAGGAGGTCCCAGAGTTCGACAGCGTGCTTGTGGACGGAGCGGGTGTTGAGGAGGATGCACTTGAGGTGGTTGTTGTTGATGTTAGGTCCGGTGGGAGGTCTGCAGGTTCGGAGGCAGGTGAATTTGCAGGCTTGACAGGTGAAGGTTCCGTTGCTTCCTGTTTGGACACAGAGACACAGACAGAGATACACAGGCAGACACACAGATCAAGACAGACACCCAGACAGACACCCAGACAGAGACACACAGACAGAGAGAGACACACAGACAGACACAGAGACATGGAGGCACACAGACAGAGACGCACAGACCGAGACGCACAGCCACAGACGCACAGCCACAGACGCACAGCCACAGACGCACAGCCACAGACGCACAGCCACAGACGCACAGCCAGAGACGCACAGCCAGAGACGCACAGCCACAGACGCACAGCCACAGACGCACAGCCACAGACGCACAGCCACAGACGCACAGCCAGAGACGCACAGCCAGAGACGCACAGCCAGAGACGCACAGCCAGAGACGCACAGACAGAGACGCACAGAGACGCACAGACAGAGACGCACAGAGACGCACAGACAGAGACGCACACAGAGACACACACAGACCGAGACACACACAGACCGAGACACACACAGACCGAGACACACACAGACCGAGACACACACAGACCGAGACACACACAGACCGAGACACACACAGACCGAGACACACACAGACCGAGACACACACAGACCGAGACACACACAGACCGAGACACACACAGACCGAGACACACACAGACCGAGACACACACAGACCGAGACACACACAGACCGAGACACACACAGACCGAGACACACACAGACCGAGACACACACAGACCGAGACACACACAGACAGACACACAACAGACAGACACACAACAGACAGACACACAACAGACAGACACACAACAGACAGACACACAACAGACAGACACACAACAGACAGACACACAACAGACAGACACACAACAGACAGACACACAACAGACAGACACACAACAGACAGACACACAACAGACAGACACACAAACACACAGACACACAGAGACACACAGACAGACAGAGACAGACACACAGACAGACAGACACACAGACAGACAGAGACACACAGACAGAGACACACAGACAGAGACACACAGACAGAGACACACAGACAGAGACACACAGACAGAGACACACAGACAGAGACACACAGACAGAGACACACAGACAGAGACACACAGACAGAGACACACAGACAGAGACACACAGACAGAGACACAAAGACAGACACAGAGACGCACAGACAGAGACGCACAGACAGAGACGCACAGACAGAGACGCACAGACAGAGACGCACAGACAGAGACGCACAGACAGAGACGCACAGACAGAGACACACAGACAGGCTAACACACAGACACACAGAGACACACACACACATAGAGACACAGACAGACAGACGTGTGTATGCCGGGTCTAGTGGCTCAGTGGACTAATGTGTCCGCTGCAGGAGCCTGTGTTCAACCTCTTGGTAACAGTTTTTTTTTTGCTCTAGCCCCGCCCCCCGCCTCCCACTGACCCAGCCCCCACTGGTACGGCCCGCGGCCACAAACCACACTGTAAATTTGGCCCCCTAGAGAAAGTTTGCGAGTACCCATGCCTTAGAGTGTCTTCCCCTTGTGTACCCCTGCATACTCTGGATGTCGTAAGGTAAACAATGGGATGACCCTGTGTCCCTCAGAACCTGGGTATAAATTGCAAAAAGTACAGTAGTTCTGTCGGGAATGACCCCAATATTGCTTCACATTATTAAATAGGTATTCCCTAGGTATGCTCCTGCTGCCATCTTCTGTGTTTAGTGCCGGCCTCTGTGAGGTCATGGCATGGTTGGAAAGCTTCCCAAAAGGCCCTTTAAAAGTCCGCCGTAAGCGCTTTCATAGCTGACTTTTACAGGGCCTTTTGGGAAGCTTCCTGTATGGACACAGAGACACAGACACACAGACAGAGATACACAGACAGACACACAGATCAAGACACAGACACCCAGACAGACACAGAGACAGACAGACAGACACAGAGACAGACAGACACAGAGGCGCACAGACACAGAGGCGCACAGACACAGAGGCGCACAGACACAGAGGCGCACAGACACAGAGGCGCACAGACACAGAGGCGCACAGACACAGAGGCGCACAGACACAGAGGCGCACAGACACAGAGGCGCACAGACACAGACGCACAGACACACAGACAGAGACACACAGACAGAGACACACAGACAGAGACACACAGACAGAGACACACAGACAGAGACACACAGACAGAGACACACAGACAGAGACACACAGACAGAGACACACAGACAGAGACACACAGACAGAGACACACAGACAGAGACACACAGACAGGCACACAAAGACACACAGACAGACAGAGATACTTACAGAGACACACAGACACAGACACACAAACAGAGACACACAGACGGTCACACAGACACACGACAGAGACCCAGACATGTATGCGTATGCCGGGTCTAGGGGCTCAGTGGACTAATGCGTCCACTGAAGGGGCCTGTGTTCAACCTCTTGGTCACAGTTTTTTTTTGCTCTAGCCCCGCCCCCCTCTACTGACTCTGCCCCCCACTGACCCAGCCCCCACTGGTACAGCCCTCGGCCACAAACCACACTGTAAATTTGGCCCCCTAGAGAAGGTTTTCGAGTACCCATGCCTTAGAATGTCTTCCTCTTGTGTACCCCTGCATACTCTGGATGTCGTTAGGTAAACAATGGGATGACCCTGTATCCCTCAGAACCTGGGTATAAATTGCAAAAAGTACAGTAGTTCTATCGGGAATGACCCCAATATTGCTTCACATTATTAAATAGGTATTCCCTAAGTATGCTCCTGCTGCCATCTTCTGTGTTTAGTGCCGGCCTCTGTGAGGTCATGGCTTGGTTGGAAAGCTTCCCAAAAGGCCCTTTAAAAGTCCGCTGTAAGCGCTTTCATAGCTGACTTTTACAGGGCCTTTTGGGAAGCTTCCTGTTTGGACACAGCGACACAGAGACACAGACAGAGATACACAGACAGACACACAGATCAAGACACAGACACCCAGACAGACACAGAGACAGACAGACACAGAGACAGACAGACACAGAGACAGACAGACACAGAGACAGACAGACACAGAGACAGACAGACACAGAGACAGACAGACACAGAGACAGACAGACACAGAGGCACACAGACACAGAGGCACACAGACACAGAGACACACAGACACAGAGACACACAGACACAGAGACGCACAGACAGAGGCGCACAGACAGAGGCGCACAGACAGAGGCGCACAGACAGACACACAGACAGAGACACACAGACAGAGACACACAGACACGCACACAAAGACACACAGACAGGCACACAGACAGAGACACACACACAGACAGACAGACAGAGATACTTACAGAGACACACAGACACAGACACACAGACACACGACAGAGACACAGACAGACAGACGTGTGTATGCCGGGTCTAGTGGCTCAGTGGACTAATGCGTCCGCTGAAGGGGCCTGTGTTCAACCTCTTGGTCACAGTTTTTTTTTGCTCTAGCCCTGCCCCCCTCCACTGACCCCGCCTCCCACTGACCGAGCCCCCACTGGTACAGCCCTCGGCCACAAACCACACTGTAAATTTGGCCCCCTAGAGAAAGTTTTCGAGTACCCATGCCTTAGAATGTCTTCCCCTTGTGTACCCCTGCATACTCTGGATGTCGTTAGGTAAACAATGGGATGACCCTGTGTCCCTCAGAACCTGGGTATAAATTGCAAAAAGTACAGTGGTTCTGTCGGGTATGACCACAATATTGCTTCACATTACAATTAAATTAAATGTCGGGAATGAGCGTAACTATCTTACCGTGTACCCATTGGCCCGAGTATTCCTGTGACTGTACCATATCTTTTCTACTAAATGGGCACCTCAATCATCAGAGTGAACAATGCTCAATTTAACAGCTGCACGACACCTGAGCCCAGGGGCTGTTTTCCATCTCCCAACGATCTGATATATGATGGCTCTGCAGTGACTGGGTTTACACCGGGGCAGTAATGCTGGAGCAGTCCGATGCATGTCCGACCCACCATAATTGCAGTTTTGTCAAGAAATTCATAGGGCGCAAAAGAATACCCACTAACTACCCTCTTTTAATCACCCACAACTGGCTGCCCATAGCCATAGTATATAAACGCCACCCTTTCTGTGTTTATGACATATTCTGCAGGCCGCTAACCTTTGGATTGTAATCTTAACCCCCGGGGGGCTCCTGAAGTGAGCTCAGGGGCATAACACAGGCCCCTGCATCCCCCACAGTGCCGGGGGTGGGGGGTCCGACCTGCAGGGGGCCCCCTCAGCACAGTAGTCCGGCCTGAAAACTCCAGATTAAATCCGGAGCGGGAGCCCTTCCGTGTACATTGCAGGGGGGGGCCTTAACCTTTCCTTTTTTCGATCTGAGTGAGCTAATTGCCATTGTAACATTTGCTACCTGAGCTTCACCACGGTGTGTACCTGCTGCTCACGTGTTAGCCCACGTGACTCCACATTGATTGGTCTGCCGCGAAGTGCCACCAATTTCAAACTCCGGCTAAATTGGCACTGCACCCACCACATCTATCCCTTTTTTCTCCACCCTGGTTTCCTTCATCACCAAAGAATGCCGGCGCCTACTCAGGCCTGCACATAACTCTATTCAGGTAATAGTTAACCCTGCAGGAAAACGCTGTGGAATATCTATGCAAGCCACACCCGACGGCCTGGGACCTGAATTTTTAGGTTTCGCCTATTATCATTCGCTTGCGAATGTAATAGGCGAAAATTCAAGGGCTCGATCGACTCGTCAAACCACTGCGGTTTTTGCACAGTGCATGTGAGTCACGTGACCACAAAAGCGGGTCACGTGACCACACAAGCACGCGCATCTCCCTAATCCGCCTGCCACACTTCTCCTCCCCTCGCTCGCATTCCCGCCCCCCCACCAGGCTCTCCCGCCCCCATCCGGCTTCCCTCCGCACATCTCTCTAATCCGCCTGCCACACTTCTCCTCCCCTCGCTCGCATTCCCGCCCCCCCACCAGGCTCTCCATTGGTCATTGGTATCATGGAGCATTAGAAAACGTTTACTAGACTCCTATTCTACCTGAGAGTTTATTTATTCCAGTAAACACATAGGGCGATACATAAACTGAAATCTGCTACTTCTTTGGCTCCAACACTCGCCTCAGTGGTGGGTTTCGATTAATCAGCCAGCGCTTTATGAGCCTCGGGTTTGCACGAAGTAAAGCACTACAAAGCGCTACAAGAAATGTGAAGAGGTGCGGCTGTGCAGATACATAAACTGAAATCTGCTACTTCTTTGGCTCCAACACTCGCCTCAGTGGTGGGTTTCGATTCATCAGCCAGCGCTTTATGAGCCTCGGGTTTGCACGAAGTAAAGCACTACAAAGCGCTGCAAGAAATGTGAAGAGGTGCGGCTGTGCAGATACAGTGGTGGGTTTCGATTCATCAGCCAGCGCTTTATGAGCCTCTGGTTTGCACGAAGTAAAGCACTACAAAGCGCTGCAAGAAATGTGAAGAGGTGCGGCTGTGCAGATACATAAACTGAAATCTGCTACTTCTTTGGCTCCAACACTCGCCTCAGTGGTGAGTTTCTATTCATCAGCCAGCGCTTTATGAGCCTCGGGTTTGCACGAAGTAAAGCACTACAAAGCGCTGCAAGAAATGTGAAGAGGTGCGGCTGTGCAAATACATAAACTGAAATCTGCTACTTCTTTGGCTCCAACACTCGCCTCAGTGGTGGGTTTCGATTCATCAGCCAGCGCTTTATGAGCCTCGGGTTTGCACGAAGTAAAGCACTACAAAGCGCTGCAAGAAATGTGAAGAGGTGCAGCTGTGCAGAGTTCAAACGCTCTCGCTCGCATTGACAATGCCAATAACGATATATAAATAAAAAATGTCATTTACAAAACCAATAGCTCCAACTTTCCAAATGCGAAACCTATTGGCAACGCCAGTGCTTGTTTTAATTAGTAGTTTCGCCCGAACAGGAGCGTTACCCTGGTGCCTCGTATCGCCTTCTCCTGTTGTATACCCAACAGGACGCATTGTTACATTGCCCTTAGGTCAACCAGCTTGGATATCCAAGGCGCCGAATAGCACCCGCGCCAGCATAAACTAAGCTCCGCGTGGTGAGGAATAACAATCGAGGGTATGCTCACCCATCCCCTCTCTGTTTCGGTATTAAGCAGGGCTCGAAGTCGGGGGTACACGCAGGTACACTGCGTCCCCTCACTGTTTTCACAGGGTGGACGCCGTCCACCCAGCAAAGAAGCTGGGGCCCACAGAAATATGCTGAAGGCGTCCCAGTTTAATATTCAGGCACCGGGACACGTTCAGCACGTGACGTCATGAGGTCATTTGCATATTGGCAGTCCCCCCACTTCTTTTTATAGGACTTGTGCCCTAGTAATAGGAGACCGAGTGCCTTGGACCTGTGCTCACTTCAGCATACCAGCGGCTACTGTCCGCGGGCAATTATTTATCCGCGGAGAATTTTTTTGAATTTTTTTTTGCGTGCCCTATTTCTTGGTAAACGCCTAACTCTTTGGGTTTCCTGACCGAAGCCTATTCAAGGCAGCTTTTGCTGACCTAACCTCCTGCCTACTCCTTACTCACATGGGCTCTAATTCCAGCTTGCCTGTACTGGTTCTAACCAGTGAGTGACTGTCTATCCAATCGTTCTTGCTTTCACCCCACAGGCCCAGCTCTCTTGCTTTCCGTTCTTCCAGCTAGAGACCCCCGCCCTAGCTACTAAAGCTTGTGTTCGTAACAGCGGCGGCCTGAAACGGTGAGTTACAAGGTCGCGTTAGTAGTTAATGATTCCGTAGCTCATTTGATGTAATCAGCCTTGTGTAAACTTTAACTCTGTAATAGTTCACTGCTTTGAAGTAACAGTTCTATGTCACAGTAACTCGACCCGAAGGTATTGGAGCACCACTTACATTACACAAGGACACGTTTGACTTATTTTTGGTGTTTAGTGGGCCAAGAGAGAGAGAGGGAGACACAGATCTCAAACCTGTGGCTTTCAGGCTCAACAACCGATATCAGCAGCGAGCGATTAACTTCCTGAGCCATTTGTCTGGTACATCGAGTAATAATGGCTTAAGAGAGACTGGCCATAATCTCTCCCAAAGCAGAGGAGCCAGGGGGCAACTCTCTCCTCACCCAATCCTGCCTTTAAGAGGGCCGATGTGCCAACATCATTTCACAGAACTCCATTACAAATAAATTAGTTGTTATAGAATGCATCATCAAGTCCTTCTTTCTTACCCATTACCGACGCCGACCCCTGCCAGCACTCACCGAGGCACCTTCGCCATCACTATACAAACATCGGGCTTCCCATTCCCCACCCAATCGTGGCGGTAGTGGGCAGAGGGTTCTGGGAGAGGCTGTGGCGCCTCCTGCGGTCCATCTTGTGTTTTACAAGATACTACTGCGCCAGCTTACACCATGGCCGGAAATAAACTAAGGCTGCAATGCCCTTAGTATTTTCGACCCGTTCTCACCTCAACCACTTCATAAGTGGGATGAAAAAACTGGGGGGTCTCTCATAAGGGGCCGTGGCCAATGTCATTAAGGGCGTGGCTTAAAAACACGCGGGCTAAAAATCTGTGCTTAGCATAGTGTGCCGCCCGACTGGTATAGTCACATCAGGGCCACATGAAGTCTCCCGCCCCCCCTGGTTCCCCAAACATGCAAAATAATGCACAGACAACGTATTAGTTTGGGAAACAATTGCTGCAGGTTTATTTACATACAACATATGTAATGATGGTGGGTGAAGATTACGGGCGATCCCGGGCAGGCTGCCTTCTCGCCACCTGCCCGCCTGTTGAGCCAAACAGCACAGTGGCAAAGCACCCAACTGCTGTATTAATAAAATGATAACTACTGACACGCCCCCCTGTGGGGCGTGACTAGGCAAACCCCCGGTTGCACAGGCCCACAACCGCCCGAAGGACTACTGGGGCGCCGACACGAATTCCTGCACCTCCCATGAGGATACAGGTTAGGCTCTGGCACCCCTATGTGCCCGCTGAAGTACATCGTTTGCACCTCTCTTCTTCCGGATCGCCCAGTAACTCCGCTTAACTCCAACCTGCAACGATAAATGGACACATTAAAAACCTCCACAAATCCCCCCACACCAACACTCTGGGTTAGAGGTAAGGGAGGGAAAAGAGTGTCCCGAAGAGAACCGATGGCGTCCGGGGCGGCAAAGAGGCCCTCCAACGTGGTGCGGCAACCTAAGTACCCACGGAGGCCCCTCCCCGCCGCCCCCGGACGAGACTCGCGTCCAGCCGCCTCCTCCAACCAGTGAGGAGGGGAGGCTAACATCCTGCTGGGGGCGGGACAGCCCTCCGCGACTAGTGGCCCGCCCTCTCAATGGCCACTGCGTGGCCTCGGGCAGGCGCATAGTCACATGAGGGCCACATGAAGTCTCCCGCCCCCCTGGTTCCCCAAACATGCAAAATAATGCACAGACAACGTATTAGTTTGGGAAACAATTGCTGCAGGTTTATTTACATACAACATATGTAATGATGGTGGGTGAAGATTACGGGCGATCCCGGGCAGGCTGCCTTCTCGCCACCTGCCCGCCTGTTGAGCCAAACAGCACAGTGGCAAAGCACCCAACTGCTGTATTAATAAAATTATAACTACTGACACGCCCCCCTGTGGGGCGTGACTAGGCAAACCCCCGGTTGCACAGGCCCACAACCGCCCGAAGGACTACTGGGGCGCCGACACGAATTCCTGCACCTCCCATGAGGATACAGGTTAGGCTCTGGCACCCCTATGTGCCCGCTGAAGTACATCGTTTGCACCTCTCTTCTTCCGGATCGCCCAGTAACTCCGCCACAGCCTGTGCGGTGGTACCCGCTGCCGCACAGGCCCCCCCACCACTGCTACTCCTCATTACCTGCCACCTCTGCTCATAAAGCTTCTTAAAATATAGGAGGAACAGGTCAAAGCCTGCGGGCGTGAGAGAACCCCATCCTCCACGAGGTAACCTTTGACCTCGTCCCGAAACATCTTGTGTTTGCTGGATCCCAGGCCCCTCCGTTGTGGGAAACCGTTCACGGCCCCCACCACTTAGATTTTAGGGAAACCTGAACCTTGCTCAGCAGAGCATTTAAACGGTCTAAGAACAAGACCACAGCAACAGGGGAGCGGTGGACCCTGTCCACCTCGAAGCGACCAGATACTGACATGAACATTACATGCCTGAAGTCACCCAGGCCCCTCTGCCCCTACTCTGCCGATACCCCGGGTGTTAAGGCTATCCAACCAGGGAGTAACCTAACTCGGTTACCTGAAGTCATACCACTAACCTGGTTACCAGAAGTCATACTACCAGGAGAATGACAAAGGCTGAGGAGGGGCCAAACTGCTGAAGGTGCTTTGAATCGACAATAGGTGTTCCAGCACATGCCCAGCAACTCAACCACATCCTTTCACCACAAGCGTCAGCAGGCTATACCCAGCAAGTAACTCCTGCTGTACGCCGTTCTCCGCAGACATGGAGAAAGAGTGCTTAGAATGACGCTTGTGCAGCTATACTCGAAAGAGCACAGGGGCATTGCAGGGATAAAACATATATACACGGGTATTAACAGCAGGCATCCCCTGCCCTCTCGGATTAGTCTGGAAGCGGCTTAGGCCACGCTACCTGTAGATAGCTTGTCTGAAGGATGACTAAGACCCCCGCAAGGGATTGCTGGGACAGAAACAAAGTGCCCCCGAAAGATCCAGACCTGCAACATGACACGGCCGCTGACACCACAAGCCCTCTGAGAGTAGTCAGCAAGGACCCCAGGGGACAAATTCCCCTACAGCAATGGTGTAGACTGACCCAGGTCAGAAGGAATACCCATGAAAGAGCCCAAGAGATAAGGGGACCTCCCCTGCTGATAACATTCGTACAAAGCATCAGTAAACTATACCCAATGATGTACGACTACTGCCACAGCGCAGTTCTCAAACTTTAACTGAAACTGCTAAGTATACGCTGTGCAACAAAAGTCACGAAGGATGCATAAGCCTCCTGCGGTGCGCGTAGCATCTATTGGGATAGAACTTGCGAGGTAGACTGACATGTGATCTATAGTATTACCAAGGTAACAGCCGGGATCACAAGCCCCCTAGTTTAGCCAGACGGCTGCAAGTCCATGCTACCTCGAGGATAGCCTGTCTGATGACTTACGACCCTCATGAGGGATATGATAAACTGAACCCAGGTGGGGGGGGGGGGTGGTGGTGGGCACCAGGTTGGTGACATGGAAAGTCAGGCCAGCTTCTCACTTTGGGAGGGGCATAAAGGAATTTATAGCCCTCAGGCAGCCAGTGTGTAAAACAACACTGTGCGTGATTCCCGGAGTAATGGGATGACGTTATACTAAAATAAACTTTGTGTCCTAGCTGCCCAACAGGATGCAAGTGCCCAATCACTGTACAAGCCCGCACCGACCCGCTGCAATGCTGTCAGGGGGGAGAGATCACAAAGCCCGGGAAGGGTGCCACGGTGACAGGCCACCCTGTCTACTAACACACGGGGGGGGCGCAGGCCGCCGAAACCGCCCCCACACAACAGAGGTCAGATTTGGTGTACGGCCCGAGCCCTAGGGCGCCCCCACCAGAAGAAGGCATAGGGTGGGGCCCAAAAGGTTCTTCTCTAAAGACACCTCCCAGCACTGCGGGCCCTCTCTCGTCTGAAGAGGAACTCAAAATGAAAGAGGTCTCCTATACTAAGGGGGGAGGGGGGGTGGGCTCACATTGTTAACCCAAGGAAGGAGTCAGCCAGGTACCGAGAGTACACTCTCTCTACCATAAGCATGCGTCATATATAAGCATGCGTCACATAACTCTATGTCACAGTGGACGAGAGCTTAGAGTGACTACGCCGCCTACTGCATGAGAAAGGTGAAGTCGTGTGTCTTCAAGCTGACACGCAAGATTTCCCAACAAGGGACACTTCCACTGACACTACCTGACCTTTCCCCCCCTTGGAGGCGGACCTACACTTCTAGTAATTCTACTTGCCCCGAGTGTGGAGGTATCTTCCCAGCAACCGGACAACTGTCAGGTGATCTTCTACCAGGGATAACTAGTAATCACATACACTTATCTAACCTCTTGCACCACTATGTGCTACTCAAGAAAAGATTGGTTACCTGACGCACCAGCGGCACTAACGCCTGCGTAAACAAACACTCCTGGGTAGGCCTGTCCACCAGCAGGGAGGGTTGAGACCACCACAAGGCCCCGGGGCCACTCAGAAGTGGCCCACATACCCAGCCACCAATAAGAAATTAAACATCAGAAGTGGCCCACATACCCAACCACCAACAAAATTTAAACATCAAAAGGCTGATCACCCTGGGCACAACAATAGCAAATGTTCGGTGCCTTACCGATGATAAAGCTCATGGGTGCCGACACTGGAAAAGGCCAGAGCGCTGCTTATAGGCTGGAGAAGTGTGAGAGACAAGTGGCAGAGCACCGTGGATGCACTAGTGGTGCCCACCAGGGCAAGTGCTTAAGAAAGTTAGCAACTTGTATGCAAAGACTACTCTTAGTCTAGAAAATTGGGGGGGGGGGGGGGGCGGGGCATGCCCCAGCACACAGTGTGGAAGCAGGTGCAGCCAGGCCCAGGTAGCGACGACCTCGTTGTATGGACAAGACCAGGACCTGCGATGTTAATTTAACCCATGGGAAGGAGAGGTCCCATGCCACTAATCTATGCTCTTCCACACTACTGCTGATGTCTGTCTGCTTATCCACGGCTCCGGGATCTGACAGACAGCAATACTGTGCCATCAGTTAGGAGCACCTGCTGCTCCGTGGGATGTAGGGTCACCAGCCTGCAATGTTCCACTCATTTCGCTGAAAGGAGGGAACTGTTGAAACCTCAGCCTGAGGCTGAACTGCCAACGACGCACTAGAAGGAGGCAGTCCCTAGAGGATTCCCATATAAAATTACTCAAGAAGTGATTCAACAGCTGGCAGAGAACTAAGAAATAATTCTATTGTTGGGCTGAAGACAATCCTGTATACTGATGGTCACCAAGCATCTATACTTCAAATAGCGCAGGGCCCATCATGCCTATCAGTGACCTCGAACACTTTGTCTGGGGGTTACTGGTGTGTAGTAAAGCTGAGATACCAGCCAGGATTAAATTAACCCCCCATCTAAATTGACACTATGCTGCAGATGCGGAAACTTGCAGACAGAATATAATGCTTACGACAGACCTGTATGTGGTACCAAATTGGAAGACTATAGCAATAGTACGCAAGTGAGCCGTGCTAGTGCACCCTTAACTCGCGGGCTCGCAATCAGAGGATCAACTAATACTCTGTAAAGCTGGAGGGTATGGCACTACTAAACAGGGGGGCATGATAGGATGTAGAGACATAGAAGCAGGGATCGCTTCCGGAGTCTGTAATGAACCCCTCGCACCCTCCATCGTCGGTGTAACTGTCCTATTAAACTCCTGATGACGCTGGCAGAATATCCCATATTTTTCTTGGAATCGAGGGCCTGTCATCTGTCCCCTAAATGCCTCACATTGTAGTGGGATGGTTGGACAACTTATAGCAAGATACCCTTGTGGCCGGAAGTTGCACATGAACGTCAAATTCCCACTATGTCGGGCTCTCAAACAGGAGCAAATTGGCGTACCGAGACAATGAAATTTGAGAAGTTTCATAACGGCACATCCTACAAATAAACAAACCTGGTGACATTAGGCTTGAGCGCTCACACCTGTTCCTAGGGATGTGAGAGGAAGGTACCACCGATGTGGGATGGTATTGTACTGCAGTAACAGGTATTGAAGGTGAGCACCGTCACGGCTGACACTCATTCAAAATCGCAAAGTGCCTTCCTTATAAATAGCTTGACAATTTCGTAACACACGTACAAGGGAACAAATACCAGGAAAGATATTTCAGCCAACCAGAAGTACCTAACTTATCATAATGTTTGTGGGTTAGGCAAGTATTCGTTCGCAACTGGACGTAGGTGCGTTAGTAGTTTAGTTCCTCATCTGCACCCTAAGAATGACCCCTAGTAGATGAGATGTCGGGAGAATGAACAAGCAACTAGTGCACGTGATCGGCCTACCCTACTCGCTGAGATATGTAAGCCCACGAATAAAATTAATTATACACCGATTGGACTTAAGGATACCATGGCCCCATGGTGCTGGAAACAACAATTGGAGATGCGAACACAAAACAAAGTTACAGCCATAATGGCTTACCTCTCCCAGAAATATGCGTCGCCACGTGTTCGAACTGCATAAGTCCCTTTTTAGTGCTACGAGATACTAATGTCCGCCACTGCGCACGGATTAGGGTAAGTAAACACACTGCGAAAGCAATACCAAGTGTGAAAAGATGAAAGTCACTCCGATGGCCCTGAGGTAATATGGCCCAATGCTACTACTTATGAATGGACTCAAGCGACGAATTCGCGCCCGCAACAGTCTAACCGTCTCGCAGCATTGCGCAATGTCACGTTAAATTTTTTTTTTTTTTTTTTTTTTGGATAAGTCACACGATTGGGCCTCGAGGTGCTATGGCACATAATACTGTACTCCAATTGTAAATACAGCCAAAACCACAAATTAGCACGTAGTCGGCTGAGCCCTCGCGCTCGAGTATCTAATGCCACGTGCAAATTAAATCAGTCACACAATTGGGCCTCGATGTACTAAGGCCCAATCATACCATACCTCCTTGTAAATATGAACGACACAAACTAAACTGTGCACAGAATATGCTTACCCCTCGCGCTGAAAATGCCACGCAACGCAACGCGTTACAAGAAGAATTAACACAAATGGGCCGCGAGGTATTATGGCCCGATGATACTATGCTCCCACACATTTACGCGCGTAATGTGCTGAACCCTCGCGCTCACATCTAATGCCACGTGTAAATTAAATCAGACCTGCAATGAACAAATTTGCGCCCGTAAGGCTTATCCATCGCACTGGATTAAATATGGGCCCCATTAAGACCATGGCGCACGGAAAGGCATATCCCTCCTGCTGCCAACGCCATGACACTTGTAAATCAGCATCAAACACCTCTTTTTGTGGCCACCGAGCGATTGCATCAATGCACTCAAGTCTCATGCACAGGGCTCCCTCCTGAACCTGCCCCTCCTGCTTCGCCAGTATACCGACCTCCCGGAAGGGGGGGTAGAAGCAGCTTGAAACCGCGAGGCGCCGGGGGTGCGGAACGGGATAGCGGGAAGCGATCTGAGCCTGCAATCGTGAAGAAATGGCACAATTGGAAAGCGTCCCCACAAACTGATACTGCTGCATGAGGCCTGAAGCAGCGACCACCTGCAGTGTAGCCAACCCACCCGACCAGCTACCGATATCACGACACCCGGCTGCCCGTGCAACCAGCCGCCGAACACCCAGCCGCACCCGGCAGGTGAACCAGGCTTAACCCATCGCGCCACACACCACAAATTAAAGACAATCATTTACGTGTTCACGAGAACATGAATAGCGGCGTCATAGCCGCGACTCCCATCGATTCCGAAGGACCGATGCTCAATGCCGCCGGATCCCGTAGTGGCACCGAAGCATGGGGGTGTGGAAATGTAGCTGTGAAAAATTACTTGTTTTCACCCAACGTGGGGCTCGAACCTATGGCCCTGAGATTAAGGGTCTCATGCTCCACCGACTGAGCTAGCCTGACGTGAAAATAAAGCGGGGCATGGTAGTCGCACAGGTACCAAAGGAATTGCCGATATCCGGCCTGTGACATCAGCACGGGAGACAACATACACTACTGACCCCAATGGCTGTCCGCCACGTGCAAAGCGTGATAAACAAATCCCCTGCCGAAACAAATCTTAAACGGCACGCAAACCCGGACATGGCGACATCACACACCGAGACCGCCCACCACATGGCAAGCAACAGGGGGGGGGGGGGGGGGGGTGCTAGGTTATGCAACAAAATACTCGGTTTCAGCAAGCGTAACAGGCCAGAGAACGTCAAAGATTACCTGCCCCACACAAAATAACCGCCCACCATACGTGGTATATATCAATAGGATAAGCAATCGCATGTAAACGAAACCATAAATGAAATAATCGATAACATGCATACAATGTCCAGCAATTTCCAATTTACAGTATGGCTGTCGGCACACATCCCCCACCTACACAGAACAATGCGGTTCCAGGAATGTTTAGCGTTGCACGGTTGCAAGCCCGCCAAGATTATGCTCGGTGACCCCCTTTACCAACCATCTCCTAACAAAATAGACACAATAGCAAAGCACCAAAGATACACGACACTGTCGATAAGATGCACTTCAACGAACCGCGGCGTTCAATTGAGGCCCACACGGGGGCAATGCGGGGGGGGGAGACGGGATTGCTAGGGACCATCCGAGTCCATCTCACGGTCACTGCCTGGCCTGAGTGACGAAGACGGCAAGCTCAAGGCCCGGGCCGAGACAATAGTATGCGCCCAGCACATGTGCTGACACCTAGTCCCCTCGCACTCTGTTACAGGCGGGAACCCGCCAGCGGAAGACCTTCTCCCTCCTTGGGGGCCCAACTGAGGGCCAGTCGAGCCGCCCGGCTCACAAAGGATATAGGAGAGGGGGGGGAGGGGGGGACATCACCCCCAATGGCCAGCCAGACGGCCTCGTGGGCTAACCGGTCTCGCCCGCACCCAACAAGAGAGTGCGGGAGGGGGGAAATCTCGTCGCCGCGTCGTTTGCCGCCCCTGGAAAGGAAGGAAAACCCTGCAAAGGTTGGCCCCCCCACCGCACGCAGTTAAGGCGGGGGGGGGGTCAGAGAGGGGAAGAAAGCGCCACCACAGAGGTAGGGCGAGGATCGGACAACGCACCGGGTAGCCCGACATGGGGGCACTCCGTCAGCGCGGTCGCGAAAGCCGCGGCGGGACCGACGAAATTACCGGCCGGCCCGCTAAACCCCACCCGCCGTGAGGGGGGGGGCAAGGACGGAGACCACATCGGGAACCGGACGTCCCCCCCCCACAGCAGCCCACGCGTAATGGGCCGCCTCGCCAGGCTCGCGATTTAAGGAGGAGCAGGCGGAGGGGAAGGGGGGGGAATTATAGGCCGGGCAAGGCCTTGCTCACCTTAAAAAGAGTGTCCCGAAGAGAACCGATGGCGTCCGGGGCGGCAAAGAGGCCCTCCAACGTGGTGCGGCAACCTAAGTACCCACGGAGGCCCCTCCCCGCCGCCCCCGGACGAGACTCGCGTCCAGCCGCCTCCTCCAACCAGTGAGGAGGGGAGGCTAACATCCTGCTGGGGGCGGGACAGCCCTCCGCGACTAGTGGCCCGCCCTCTCAATGGCCACTGCGTGGCCTCGGGCAGGCGCATTTTGCTAGTTGTTATTGCATCCAGATATATGATACAATTATGATAGTTATAACAAGCCAAGACTTGACTTTGTCAATGGTTGTTGTTCGTTGCATAAGATAAATAAGCAGCTACCGTGGCTTGTATATAATATTGAAAACGCTTCCACATAAAACCCTAGTGACACAACGAAAATGTTTCTGCTCCTTTCCGAAAAGAGAAGAGAAATCCGGAGAGAATATTACTCTCGTTAAAGGATTTTCCTACCCGTATAACGCTAGATAAAAAAAACGGACCGCCTGTGCCAAGGACAAAACCGAGCCCGATAGAGACCCGTTTCTAGACCCCCTTAAAAAAACTGCCGGTGCTCAGACCCGGTGAGACCCGGCCCACTTAAAGCCCTGATTGCCACCATGCCTTCGTGGGCACCGCCGCCCGCTCTGACCCACTATAGGTGCGCGACCCAGGGCAGCGGGCAATCCTCACACAAGGCAGGACAGTACGATCTGGATTATTTTCCACCTTGGCTGTTTCGCCCCATAAGCCCGTCATGATGGCTCGAGGTGCCCATGTGCAGCCTGCCCTTCCGGCCTTGCCACTGATGATCCCAGGCGCACCACAGTTCCGGTTCCGGTGCTTTCCTGCTTCTTGTTTGTCACCAGCCAGCCAGCGTCCATGCTTCTTCTGTAGAGTGTGAGTGGCCATATCTTGTAGTGCTGTGTTTGACATGACTGGCTCAATTTCAGGGGCACATGCAAATCAAATCTGATATGTAACCAAGTTTGCTTCTAAGTTAGTGGTGTTTGGATGGCACCAGCATGCCTCCTACTATTACTAGAGTTCAGTCTGCCTCTTGCCAGAACACAAGATATGCATCTTGAGGGATTGCTGTGCTGTCTAAAGTCTGAGCCTTTAACGTCTGCACAACCCAAGGGATAGCTGTCTTTTGTGAGACCTGACCTTGCAGGATATATGAATAATCAGCGAGACATTTCTGCTTCTTGAGGACCAGCCTTGTAAGATCTCTATAACCTCAGATACCTCTGCTGTGTGAGATTGAACCTATGTATATCGTGAGGGACATCTCTGCTGTCTAAAGAGTCAATACTCTAGGTTATTGATGTATCAGCTGCCAATTTAACATGACCATCTGCCTGCCTTCCTCTGGGAGGGAAACGTGTCTCTGCCAGGGACTGGCACCCTCATCATGTTTGGAAAAGTAGAAACTGAGATTGAGTCTAGGGGAGTTTCTGAAGGGTTCACACTCTGGGGCCGAATGTGTGAGGTCAGTGTGCTTCACTACCTTAGAGAAAAGACAACAAGTGTACAGACATTGGAGCAGTTGATGACAAGTGGTAGATATCAGGGGAGAAACAGCATTTGGCACAGCACACAATGCAAGCCTCGATGTGATATCTGCTATATTGGGGGTGCTAACACCCCACCGGTAAACACCAATACCGCAGGTGCAGTATTTACCACATGGATTATCACCCACCCATTCCGAGCCCACGGGTCTGATTGATTGATTGATTTAGTTCTTGTATAGCGCAACTTTGCTCGAGGGCGTCAAGGCGCTGGGGATGGTATCAAACAGTCTGATGTGTGAGGAAGAAAAATGTTGGCTAATGGTAGGCTTTCCTGAAGAGCCAGGTCTTCAAGGCCTTCCGGAAGTGGGGATGCTGTCGTATCGCAACTGCCTGACCCCTGTCTGCGACAGGACAGGCAGAGCAGGAAGGGGCGTGTGGAGGAAGTAAGGGGGAGGAAAATGGGAAGTTAGTATGGGGTAGGAGACGTAGGAATAAAGACGTCTGAATGATAACTTCCGGCTCCTGTGGTATGTACAAGGGGGGGCGCGACACGGGCGATGAGGGTGGGATAAATATCAAAGCCCACACTGCCCAGACCCCTGCCGTACGTATACGGCCCGAACCCAGAGAGCCTGCAGCCCGTGTGAGCATAACGCGGAGGAGCGCGAAAAAGGGACGCTCTGCATGCCGCATTCGAGTGCTGGCTGCACCACCACCCAGAAAAGGCACAAGAAGCTGCCTGCACGGCCGGAGAGCCAAGTGAAGCACCCAAAGTCGAGAGGCCACAGCCGGAAGCGAAAAAACGGCGCAAAACGGCGCAAAACCAGCACACAGACCCAAGAGTGCCTGGGAGCAGCCCGCCAAGATCGACAGACAGAGGGTGAGTCCCAAAGAGCTGTGGACCTGCTAGAAAGACGTACTAAACAAAAACAGTGAATGCAGAGACATTGTGTGCGCAAATCGCATGAGGCCATCTGTCCCGAGCGACGGCCATCTTGAAGTCAGGCACTGTCCATAGACACCCATTAGAATTTTGGTGTCGGCCATTTTAAAGTCAGGCATCGCCAAAGAATAAGAACTTTGCATAAGTTTCCCTGCGGACTGGAGAAGCTGAAACACAGATTCAAACTACAGCAGCTAATTGAGTTAACCTACAAACAAAATGTCGGTTGTTAGCTCAACAGGTGCCACAGGAGGAGGTATACAACCTTTACAACGACCTACCATTACCACGTATTTTTTACAACGCAGGATCCATTACAACGCATACCATTACCACGCATGTATTTACAACGCAGGTACTTTTACAACGCATACCATTACAACGTAAGTATTGGTAAGTATATTATTTTATTAAAAATATTATTTGGGTTTTTGGGTAAAGGGGTATTTTTAGGGTTCAGGGTCAGTTTGGGGTTTTTTGGTAAAGGGGTATTTTTAGGGTTCAGGCTCAGTTTTGGGTTTTTGGGTAAAGGGGTATTTTTAGGGTTCAGGGTCAGTTTTCAGTTTTTGGGTAAAGGGGTATTTTTAGGGTTTAGGGTCAGTTTTCAGTTTTTGGGTAAAGGGGTATTTTTAGGGTTCAGGGTCAGTTTTCAGTTTTTGGGTAAAGGGGTATTTTTAGGGTTTAGGGTCAGTTTTCAGTTTTTGGGTAAAGGGGTATTTTTAGGGTTCAGGGTCAGTTTTCAGTTTTTGGGTAAAGGGGTATTTTTAGGGTTCAGGGTCAGTTTTGGGTTTTTGGGTAAAGGGGTATTTTTAGGGTTCAGGATTAGTTTTGGGTTTTTGGGTAAAGGGGTATTTTTAGGGTTTAGGGTCAGTTTTGGGTTTTTGGGTAAAGGGGTATTTTTAGGGTTCAGGGTCAGTTTTGGGTTTTTGGGTAAAGGGGTATTTTTAGGGTTCAGGGTCAGTTTTGGGTTTTTGGGTAAAAGGGTACAGGGTAAAAATTAAATATAATTAAAATTAAATTAAATTGAATTGAATTGAATTGAATTAAATTAAATTAGATTTGATTAAATTACATTAAATTAAATTAAATTGATTAAATTACATTAAATTAATTAAATTAAATTAAATTAAATTAAATTAAATTAAATTAAATTTAATTAAATTACATTATATTAATTTTAATTAAATTAAATTAAAAAAAATATTATATACTTACCAATACTTACGTTGTAATTGTATGCGTTGTAAAGGTATATGCGTTGTAAATACATGCGTGGTAATGGTACTTCGTTGTAATGGATCCTGCGTTGTAAAAATTGCGTGGTAATGGTAGGCGTGGTAAAAGTATGCGTTGTAACGTCATACATCCACAGGAGGAGCACCGGCAGCCCCAGGCAACCCAGCCCCGGGTAACCCACCATTGCCTGCACCATTGCGCAGATCATCAAAGAACTGCCGAACGCGGCCACCGCCTCATATTACGATGTCAAAGGAGCCCTCGACCGAAGATTCCTACACAAGCGCAATTTAGATTACGAACGTTACACATTCAAACTAGCCACTCAAGAGAGAGACGAGCGCATGTGCGACTTCATCGTGCGCATCAGACGGCTAGCTCGCCATTGCGACTTCGACAACTTCAATACCGAGGATGCATTGCGGCTCCGCATAATTGAAGGCTGCCACTCTGAGTCACTACGTCGGCGACTACTGAAGAAGCACTATGATCTCGAAGAAATTGAAGAAATGACACGAATCAACGACCAGGCGGAAGATCACGCAAAGAAGATGGAAACGAATAAAACGGATAGGAAAGAGCAAGCATTTTGAATGCAAGCACACCAGGAAAAGAAACATCGGACTGACGGCCACAAAACGAACAAGCCAACACATTTCAAGTCTTCACGGAGACAGTCGTCACGACACGAATCGCGACACACCAAATCTAACAGATCTGCACCTGTGTGTTACAGATGTGGCCAGGACTATCCTCATTCAGGACAATGCCCAGCCATTGGTCAAAGATGCCACCGCTGTGGCAGGGAAAATCATTTTGAAAATGTCTGTCAGGCCCAACGCTCAGGGCGAAGATCCTCAAAAACTCGACCAACCACCCAGCATCACGCACGTGCAGTGAAAGGGAGGGAAGAACATTCCACCAGCTACTCCCGATCGAGTGTCCGATCTGTGAGCTCACACCGATCACGGAGATCAACATCCAGTGAATCATCCCACACGCCTGTGTCGCAAGACAGTGACGAATATATCTGTATGGTATCTGACCCGGATCGATTAAAAAAATATCCGAAGCTAGACATCCGGATAGGAGAACATCCAGCCAAGTTTGTTCTAGACTCAGGAGCCTCACTAAACTACATTTGCGCACTGGAATATCAGAGCATGAAACCACGACCCAAACTAGAACCTGCGGCTGTAAGGATACTCACGTGGATGTCCAGGAAGCCACTACCGTGCCTAGGCCGTTTCCACACGACGTTGTCATACAAGGACCGTCAGATCCCAGCTTATATCCACGTTGTCAAAGGCCCAGATGTAGCTGATTGTCTGCTCAGCTTGCCGACAGCTGAAAGATTGAGGCTCGTGGAACTTCTTTACATGACGGAAGATGCCCCGGACATTGTTGCAAAATTCCCAAATCTCTTTAAAGGGCTAGGAAAACTAAATCAATTCAAGGTGAAACTACACATTGATGAGCGAGTAACTCCGGTGGCGCAACACCACAGGAAGGTACCATTCCAGCTACAGCAGGCTGTCGATGATGAACTCCAGGACCTGCTACAGACAGACATCATTGAGCGCACCTCGAGATCAACTCCATGGGTGTCACCCATAGTGGTTGTTCCGAAGAAGGGGCAGGATAACAAAGTGCGCCTGTGCGTAGACATGCGGGCACCCAACGTAGCCATTGAGAGAGAACGCCACCCTGGGCCACACATCAGTGATATGATCGCTTGCCTCAACGGAGCCACGGTATTCTCTAAACTCGACCTCAACAAGGGGTATCATCAGCTAGAGCTGCACGACAAGTCACGCTACATTACCACCTTTACAACACATCAAGGGCTCTTCCGCTACAAGCGTCTGAATTTTGGCATCTCGTCAGCGGCCGAAATATTTCAAGAGGCTATCAGGCGTGTGATCCAAGGAATCCCCAATGCATTTAATTACAGTGGCGATCTGCTGGCATTCGGAAAAGACCAGACCGAACACGAAACAGCTCTAGACAGAGTATGCCACGCACTATTGAAGGCAAACCTGACTTTAAATGCAGCAAAATGCGAGTTTCACAGGTCAACTTTGAAATTCTACGGACATATCTTTTCTAAAGATGGCATGAAGCCGGATCCAGACAAAGTATCTGCCCTTGAGGATACACCAACACCGCGAGATGTCAGTGACCTCCGTTCCTTCCTTGGAATGGCAAGCTACTGTGCGAGATATATTCAGGACTTCGCCACCATCAGCCACCCCCTTAGGGAGCTCACTCGTCAGGGTCAACCTTTTACATGGACAGCTGCTTGCGGCCAGTCCTTTCACAAAATCAAGCATGCTGTTGGTTCCGCCATCAACCTGGCCTACTTTGATGCAAAGAAACGAACTGAAGTCACTGTCGGCGCCAGCCCGGTGGGCCTTGGTGCCATCCTGGCGCAGTATCAGGAGGACTCAGAACAACGCCACATCATTGCCTATGCCAGTCGCAGTCTCACCAACACTGAGAAACGATACTCTCAACCGGAGAAAGAGAGTCTGGCGGTGGTATGGGCCTGCGAACACTTCCACCTTTTCGTCTACGGCAAACACTTTACCATCATCACAGATCACCAAGCTCTCGTCACCATCTTTGGTAATCCAAAAGCCAAGATGCCTCCGCGCATTGAAAGATGGGGACTGTGACTCCAAGACTACATATACACCATTGTCCACAAGCCGGGGAAGTCGGAAAACCCAGCGGACTACATGTCCAGACACCCTAGGATAACCGCAAGTGGGGAGCACTCACTAGCTGAGGACTACATCCACTTCGTCATTGACACGGCATGTCCGCCCACAGTTCCCATAGCGGCAATCCAGGAAGCATCCGCCCAGGATCCCATCCTTCAAGATGTCACAGATCGCATACGTAACAACGCATGGCGACACGTGAAAGACACGTCTCAGGACTCTGGCCACAAAGCCCAGGAACTGTCCGCATTCAAACACATTCATGAGGAACTTTCCATCAGTGAAGACGGTTTGATCTTGAGAGGGGGGAGGATTGTCATTCCCCAAAGACTAAGGCAAGGAGTAATCAACCTCGCTCACGAGTGCCACAGAGGGATAAGTGCCACGAAAAAGGCTTTACGAGAACGTGTCTGGTTTCCGACACTCGACCAGATGGTAGAAGCCACGCTCAAAGACTGTGTTTCATGCCAACTAGTAAGCTGTGAGGAACCACCCGCTCCCCTACAAATGTCCGAACTACCAGAAGGAGTATGGCAGCAGGTCGCAGTCGACTTCTTCGGCCCTCTAAAATCTAGCCAATACATTATCGTCATTATGGACGAATACTCCTGGTTTCCCTTCGCGCACCTGATATCATCTACAAAAGCAACTGCAGTAATTCCAGTTCTCGACGAAACATTCGGAGCATGGGGCATACCATTGCGAGTCAAATCGGACAACGGACCACCATTCAATGGACACGAATTCGCAGAATTCGCAAAACACCTTAACTTCAAACATCAAAAGATCACACCCCTATGGCCCCAAGCCAGTGGCATGGTAGAACGCTTTATGGGGACACTGAAGAAAGCTGTGCAACAAGCTGAACTGAATCACCGGGACATCCAACAAGCCCTGAATGAAGTGTTAAGAGCATACCGCACCACGCCTCATAACACAACCAACCGATGTCCAGCCACTTTGATGCTGGGAAGAGTACCACGCACTCGGCTGCCCACCCTGGACAATGCACTATGACCAAAAGTCACAAACATTGATCACGAGACACTAGTCAAAATAGATTATGACAAGAAACTACAAATGAAGACATATGCCGATCAACGCAGACATGCAAAAGACACCGACATCCAAGAAGGAGACTGGGTGATGGTCCAACGTGACCGAAAAACCAAAGCGGACAGCCGCTATCTCGATCACCCCTTGAAGGTTAGCCGCCGGAAAGGTACCATGATCACAGCAGAAGGTGATCACAAACGGATCACTCGAAATATTTCACATTTCAAGAAACGCAATCCCCATGGACGCCATGAAAGTTAATACTGGGAGTCCACCACTGACTCAGAAAGCAGAAGCAGTGATCAAAGTCATCTCAGCCCGGCAAGACAAGACGACAGCGTGCGCCGCCGAACCAGGACACCAGAACAAGCTGACCGCCCCAGGCAACAGACCAGACGGCCGGTGCGCCTTATTGAAGTGATATAAGAAGCAGTAAGACTTTGTACAAAAGGGGGGAGATGTCGTATCGCAACTGCCTGACCCCTGTCTGCGACAGGACAGGCAGAGCAGGAAGGGGCGTGGGGAGGAAGTAAGGGGGAGGAGAAAGGGAAGTTAGTATGGGGTAGGAGACGTAGGAATAAAGACGTCTGAATGATAACTCCCGGCTCGTGTGGTATGTACAAGGGGGGGGCGCGACAGATGCGAGGGATGGTCCCTAAGTTCGACAGGGAGGGTGTTCCACAACCTTGGGACCAGGGCGAAAAAGGCCCTCCCACCCCATCTAGCCTTCGAGATTCTAGGAACAGCGAGAAGGTTTTTATTTGCTGATCGAAGATCTCTACCAGGGACATATAGGGACACAAGGGAGCCAAGATCTTTTGCCCCAAGCCCATGCAGGGCGTGATGGGTAAGGCACAGTGCCTTAAAGTCAATCCTGGCTTGTACGGGGAGCCAATGAAGATTTTTTTCTAATGGCTGCGCCTGATGAGCGCCTAGGCGCATCAACTACGAACCTTGCGGCTGAGTTCTGTACAATTTGGAGCCGCTGAACCAGTTGCTTGGCAATTCCCAGATAAAGGACATTACAATAGTCCAAGCGGGAGGTTATGAGGGCTACCGTGACCTGTTTATGAGCTTCCATTGACAGGTAGTGAACAATTTTCCTAAGGATCCGTAGGACCCCACAGCAGGTTGAGGCTGTCCTGCTAACTTGCTTGTCAAAGGAGAGCGAGGAGTCGAAAACAACACCCAGATTCCGAGCTGAATGGGTGGGTGTTGGGCATGCCCCAAGCGCCGATGGCCACCAGTCCGAAGACCAGGTCTCCTGCTTTCCTCCGAAGATGATGACCTCGGTTTTCTCCCAATTCAGTTTGAGGTAGTTTCTTACCATCCACAACGCGACTGCCTTCATACAGGTTTTAAAATTCAGGGCAGAGATGTCAGCTTTGTGTGAGATGGAGACCATGATCTGGGTGTCGTCAGCGTAGGATACGACTTCCAGACCAAAGGATCTAACAAGCCTGGCAAGAGGTGTTACGTATATATTGAAGAGCGTGGGGCTCAGGGACGAGCCCTGAGGGACCCCGCACTGCACAGGCTGTACTGGGGAGAGGTGTTCACCCAGTTTGACCCTCTGTTCCCGCTGGGTAAGAAAAGATGTTAAAAGGCTGAGCGCCGGTCCACCCACACCTATCTCCCCCAGCGGCCCCGCCAGAATTACTGGGGACAGGGTGTCAAATGCGGCAGTGAGGTCGAGCAGGACCAGCATGGTAGTCTGGCCACTGTTGACCTTAGCACGTATGTTGTTAGAGACAACTGTCAGGGCGGACTCAGTACTATGGGCCCTACGGAAACCATGTTGGGACGGGTCAAGCAGGCTAGCCTGGTCTAGGAAAGAACTCGGATGGATGTTTAGATGAGTTTCCAATATTTTCGCTGGGGCAGGGAGCAGGGAGATGGGGCGAAAGTTCTTGAGTATGCCAGGGTCTAGTGTTTCTTAAGGAGGGGTTTAACAATGGCCAGTTTCCAAGATTTAGGGTAAACTCCCTCAAGAATTGCCTGATTGATCACCTCTAGGAGGGGAGGACGTAAGACATCCCTGCATTCCTTTAGGGTTTTCAGAGGGCAGGGGTCAAGGGGAGATCCTGACCTCAGGTTGTCCAAATGGAGGTTAAATTGTTCTGAGGAAAGAGGGGGGAAGTTGGAGAACTGGCAGCCCTGAGGTGAGGCGGGGGTTGCAGCTGGTAAAGAACTCTCCAGGTCAGTGGGGAGCCCTAGTTCTTGATTGAGGGCTTCGAGGCCCGCATAGATGCCCGTGATTTTCACGTGAAAAAAGGTGGAAATTTGATCACAGAGTTCCTGAGAGGCCTCAATAGGGTCAGGAGTTTGAAGGGCACATAGGGAATCCACAATTTTAAATAGCTCCCGAGGGGAGCTGAGGGAGGCAGTGATCTTGGTAAAATGTAATTTCTTTTCCACCAATACTGCGGCTTTGTACTCCTTGAGAAGTCTCCTATGGTTGTCTTTTTCAAGGGGATCAAGGTGGAGTCTCCAGAGCCTCTCCTGCTTTCTGCGTCCCTGTCTGAGCCCTCTAAGATTGTCTGAGAACCAGGGTGCAGTGGGCGTTTCCTAGCAGAGTAGTGTTGTTTCATCGGGGCCAGGGCATCAACGGCTTTAGAGATGGTGTGGTGGAGCGCCTGGGCCAGGTTGTCTGTGTCCCTGGTAGTAGAGGGCACAGAGCTGGCCAGGAAAGGGGCCAGAGTTTCATTGTTGATCTCCCGAAAGTTTCTTCTCAGTTCCCAACTACTTGAGACTCCTTGCACAGCATTGGGAGGAGGGAAGAAAAAATCAAAAGGGACTGCAAGATGGTCTGACCAAGACAGGGGAAGGGGAATCCCTATACATATTCTGGGGTCATTGGAAAAAACCCGATCCAGAGTGTGTCCGGCGGAGTGGGTCGGCCCTATAACTGTTTGTGTGAGCCCACAAGAGGACATGGCTTCCAGCAGGTGAGTAGTGTCTCTGGAAGCACCATCCTCCAAATGGAAATTAAAATCCCCTAGGATAGATAGAGTAGACCTGTCCAAGTAGGGTTCCAGTATTTGTAAGAGGTCATGACTAAAATTTGACCTAGGGCCCGGTGGTCTGTAAATCAAGACGCCTGCAAAGGAGATGATGGGGGCGGGGCTAAGGACAAAGTGTGTGGCCTGGAACGAAACAATAGGGAGATGTTCGATATGGCATTTTATAGAGGTTCTATGGAGTATTCCCAAACCCCCTCCTCTCCGGCCCTGTCTATCCATTCTGGCCAGGGAGTATCCTTCGGGGATGGCGTTTAAGAGTTCCGGACCGGAGCTTTCGGAGGCCCATGTTTCAGTGACAAATACCCATGCAGGGTTTCTTTCTGAGACGAAGTCCCCGAAAGCTAAGTTATTTTTGACTAGCGACCTAGCGTTAATGAGGAACCCGGCCTCAATGATCGGAGAAAGGGGATCATTTTTCTCAGCCCTAGCAGATTTATGGCGGGGCATGGGGCGAGGCAGAGTGGTCTTTCTTTCAGAGCAGCTACAGGAGGGGGTGTTTAAGAGCAGTTCTGGGGTAAACCTGTGGTGACAGCTCTAAGCGGGGGGTCTGAGTGCAATAAGCATCTGATAATCGTGGCGAGTGCTAACTTGGTCATAGGTGAGTGGTCAAGCATCCGTCCCGGCGCTTTCATGGCGCCGACGGGCGCAGACGGGCTAGACTCTGGCGTGACTCCGACGCTGATCCGGCGCATCCACTGAGCACGTCCGCTGCGCGGAGGCATGCCGTGATTCCTTATATAGGGTAGACTGGAGCGCTAGCAATTGCAGCCGCCACCAACCCAAGATGTCCGCTCTCGGCAATCTTCGTCCGGGTCTCGGTCCTCAGCCCTAAGATCGTCTGTGACCGTCCAAAGTACCAGGGAGGGGAATGGAGCAGCCAAACTAATGGTGAGTGCTCAGGGAGGTGCAGGAAAGTGCAAATCGGATTTTAAAAGTCGCCGCAATTAAAATGTGCAACCTACGTCTGAGGGAGGCATAATATACCCACCCCAGCCTCGGTTTGGAGGGCAAACAAGAGTCTTGCCTCGTGTTGTAGTGGCATGGAGCAGATTGCAGTGTCACGGAGCAGATTGCAGTGTCACGAGGAGCCCTGCTGAACAATAGCTTTTTGTAGTAAGATCTGCAGGGGCACACCAGTGCATGGGAGTTCAGTGGTCTCCGGAGATGACAACAGGACATAGGGGTATTTAGAAGTAAGCCACAGCGGAGCCATTTTCTCCTGGCGTTCTCCATTGCTGTTGGGGTGTCATACTCTCTGGTCGGTCAGCAGCAATTAAAAGTGGCCTTGTAGGTTGGGCAGTCACAGATGTTCCATGCCAACACTTTGCACCAATTACTCCTGCAGCAGCAGAGGTATATATTAAGGTATAATAGATTAATGCAATTCTGCAGCCTTTTCCCACAAAATTGAGAATTTGCGGCATTTGACACATATTCAATCATCTGCTACATAGTTTGCATATTATTTAAGAAAAGTGTTTCTGTCTCAAACCGCTCAAAAGTTACAAAAAATGCAGTCACAAACAAGTTGCTTACCTTTGGTAATACCTTTTCAGTTACAGACTCTATCTAGCAGCAGAATCCTTACCTTAGGGTTAATCCACAGGCATCAGACTGGATCTGGAATTTTTTTCTTGAGCAGTACCCCTGAGGGCCGATAGGTGGTATAGTTTGGCTCCATGTAGCATCATTGGCGTCATCCGAGCCGTAAGTGATGTTCATGGTTCCTATGTAGGAGCCTCCCAAGTGTCCCTTACTTTTTGTGACTTTCCGTGCCAGAAACGCTGAGCCACAAAGTATACTGACGACTGATGTGGAAAACTTGGGCCCTGAAAGGGGAAAACCCTGTCCATTGAAATCCATTCACAGAGTGGGGAGGATGAGAGGGTTGGTAAGGAATATGCAGTTACATAGAGTCTCTACCAGATAAGGCGTTACCGAAGGTAGGTAACTTGTTTCTGATAGAACTTCAAGCCTCAGATTCCTTACCTTTGAAAGTTACCCAAGCAATACCTATGCGGCATTGGGTCTGCGGACCAATTCTTGCTGCCTGGCGGATGTCAAGGAACTGCACTCCACGAGCAAATGCAGTAGTTACTGCTGCATTAGCTCTGGTTGAATGAGCACGCAAACCGTCAAGGGGTTGTTTTTTAGCCAGTGTGTAGCAGATTTTAATACAGAGTATGAGTCATTGTGCAGTGGTCCTTTTCTGTACAGACTATCCCTTCTTAGCTCCGACATACCCCACGAAGAGTTGGTAATTGTTGGAGCTGATACTCTTCAGGTAGCGGTTCCCTAAACTTTTTTGCTTTTTCCACCTGGGTTTTGCGGATTCTCTTGTGGAGGCTCTGGGATCTGAGCACTTTTCCACTGTAAATGCAGTGGGAAAGGGCAAGTGCTCTTCCTACCTGTGTTGGGAGTGGCACACGATGTTCTGAAACATCAGACGCTCTGCCATCGCAGACCAGTGTGCACACTGGCATCTATTGTGATGAAAGTCATTAGCTACCTGCCATTGCAGGCTGCTGTATGGGTGCACCTACGGTGCCAGTGATTGCGTGTGCTGCCTGCCATCGCAGGCCTGTGTGTGCGCACTAACACCTGTATTAGTTAAACCTGTGTCCAGCCTGCCGTTGCAGACTCTGGCGGGAACACTTGCACCCATGGTGGTGCGGAATATGTGTCCATCGTACCATTGCAGGTCTGTGTGTGCACTAGCGGGCATGCGCCAGGTAGGGAGGAATACTTGTGTGTGTTTTCAGTACCTATGAGGCTTGCTCTTCCCGTAGGTTAACATAGGGATGTGGCTGACATTTCTTCGGGCTGCAATAGTTGATTACAGTGGAGCAGCTTCATGATGTTTCCTAACCATGGATTTGCCATGTTAAACTATTTCCAGTGGTAAAGGAGGTTTCAGCATAACTAGCTTAGAAATGCCACTTATAGAATATTAAGATTTCTATGCTCTGTACTGCAGGGACTCTGACACTCATAAGTGTCTAGTTGGTGGTGAGAAAACTCACCAGTTGTGGGACCCCGAATAGCCTATTTCATCAATCATGCCACATCTCTCATATGCATCACACCGACTGCATGCTAATTACATGTGGTGTCCGATTTACACAGAGCGACCCTCGCAGGTGGTGGTGTACCCATAGTAGTGCCTTGTTCTACCTCATGTGGTGTTGCTGAACTTTGAGCTGTGTGTGTGACTGGACTGGTCTGGTGCAAGCTGTATCATCGTGCACCGGACGTTGTGCCTCATTTAAAGGGAGGTATGGAATTTGCATCTCTTTGTGTTTGAAACCTAAAGTGCCTGGTGCAAATCATACCAATGCGCACCGGATGCTATGCCCGGATTGTCGGAGCACAACTCTGATCAATGTTTACCAGTAGGGGTCCTCTTCCTACTGGGAGGCTCTCCTGTGTTACTCTCCATCCATTGGTTGTTCCCCTTTTAACCTCATCGTGGTGGACCAACTGTCCTCTCCAAACCTAGTCCCTCCCAGAAGACATCTGATGCCAGTAATTAACTGGGTTAAAGCAACATGTCCGAGACAGTTCGGAAGCGGGTCAAGAGACTGCATAACTATTGTGTTTTGAGACCTGTGGGTGAAATTCCAGAGTGACTGCTAACCCCCCATGATTATATCTTCCTCCTAATTTAATAAAAACTTGCTACATATTCCCACCTGCTTCCCGAGTACCCAGACTAAGTGTGACTTTGGCTGCGCGTGGCCTAGTATCTAGGAGGAGGGGATAAATATCTTTTAATGGGGGTGTAGGACAATCTGGGTGAACTAGAGGGAGGCTGGTGTTATGAAGTCGGCATGGTGTTATCTATTGACTTGCTAGGTACCAGTAGCACCACATTAAGGTGCAGAGTGTGTATGTGTGCTAGAGCATTCTGTGGGGACTGGGCTAGTACCTGTTGCACCGTGTAGCGGAGTGAGTGTGAGTGGGAGTAATCATCTGCGGACCACCTGTGATTCACAACACTGGCAGTGATGCTTTATATTTTGATTTCATGCCAAAAGCACAATACATTTGACCTTGGGTTTACCCGTGTGGTTCTAGCCCGCGGCACTGCTAAAAATTGTTCTAGTTTCTTGTATGTACATATCATCTATATGATTGTGACCCGGGGTATATCCTATAACTGTGTGGGATTGTATTATCAGGATTGCTAGGGTGAGCCTGGGGTGGAGAGTGTGACACACCACATATGGGTGCTCTCTCTCTATTGGGGGGGGGGGGAGGGGGGGTTAAATTAGGATTTGTCCACAGTGTGCATACTATTGATATCATATCAATACAAGTGGGCCTAGTACTTTTAGTAACATTTTCAAATGTGTTTTATGCCCAAAGGTATATGGTGTAATGATTGAATATGTGTGTTGAATGCAAACCTTATTTACATACATCCTCTGTGAAGTCTCTTCTGTGATGCTCAGTGTATTTAGCGTGAGTGACTGCTGTGCCTTTGCTTTACACATTTCCTCTGAGATTAGCCTGACTGCTCAGTGCCAAGCTACTCAAGGGTGAGCACAGGTTATACAGTGAATGTAATCACCTTCCCTTGACAGGAACAGTAGGTTCTGCCTGGCAGGGACCATCCCTTCAGTTAACCAGAAAGTGCCAGTTCCACCAGTCTTCGGCTTTTCCACCTCCCAGCTGCCCAGCCCTCCCCCTTATGCTACTCAATGGTCTCCGCAGTGCGGATCACACTCAGCGCCACGGACGCTGGTCCCCAGACCATTCACCCCTATGACGCCACCACCCTCCATTCCCCAAAACCGGACACCCGACTACCTGCCGCCGGGCATCACCGAATGACACCCAGGGCCCTTTTCCGAAACTTCAGCTACACCTTCGCCTGCCACCGCACATCAGCCCCACCCACTGCACGACCGACAAATACTGGACCTGACTGCCTCCGCTGTATCCTGCTCAACACATGCTCCCTCCGCAAACACGCCATGGAGATCTGGGACCTACTCGACTAAGTCTACCCAGACAACGCCTTACTCACAGAAACATGGTTGAACTTAACATCTGTCCAGGTCATCACCACTGCCATCCCGGACTGCTACATTTACATTTACATTTACTGCATCAATAAACCGGGTAGAGGCATCACCATTGTACACAAAAGCACCCACCGCCCGCATGGAAGATCTTGCGACCAACATGGAGTACCGCCACTTTGAGGTTCAGAACAACCAGAACACCACCTTTCCAGGCATTCACATCTACCGGGCACGTCCACCCATCAATGACTCCATCATTGACTTCATCGCACCTCGCGCTCTCGCCTTCTCAGATCTCATCTCAGACTACATCCTCCTCGGCGACCTCACCTTTCCCCTCAACAACCCCAACTTCAACACATTGTTCCAGCTGGAAAACCTCACCACCACCAGACTCAAACAACGGGTCACCTCCCCAACCCACTCAGCAGGACACAAGAGCGACCCCATTTTCCCCACCAGCGAAGACATTACATTCAGCCACACCTCCGAGCTGCTTTGGACTAACCACTTCCGAACCCACTTTGCTTTCACCAAACCCACCGTACACCACCACGCCCACTGATACCCCCGCAGAAGCTGGAACAAGGTCACCGAAGAACAGCTCACGACCTCCCTCAGCAAAACCCCACCTCCGACTTCCAAGGATGCTAATACTTTTCAGCACGTAACCTTTACCACTGGATCTCCAACTGCACAGAAACAAAAGCTTCCCTCAAAGCGCCAGGCAAGCCACACTCCAAAGAAGCCAGATGGTTCTCTCCCGCCCTTCAGGAGTCTAGACGCACCTCTAGACGGCTCGGGAAGAGATGGAGAACAGCAAGACCCAAGAAGACTGCTCAGCCTTCAAAACTGCTGTCACTGCACATCACCACCTCATTAGAATAACAAAGGAAGCAGCCCTGCAAGAAAGGAATAATGCATATGCACTCAATAGCAAAGAACTGCTCGCCAGGGTCAAAGAATTTGCCAAACCCAGCACAGAGACAGCAGACATCCTACCCTCGCAAGAACTCTGCTCAACCTCAGCACCTTCTCCAACCACAAGATTAAGGAGATCTACAACAGCTTCAACAGACTCTCTCACCCCACTCACAACCCCAACATCCGACGACATCGGACCCGAGCAGACCCTGTTCAGCTAAACTCCCCTAATCACGGACGACACCCTCACCATCGGACCCTGCCTGCACATCTTCAAAGCCAGCACCTCCATCGCCCCCAAATTCTGGCAAACCATCAACTCCACCACATTCCCGAAGACAGAAACACGCAGAGATCAACTCCTTGCTAAAGAAACCCCCTGTCGACCCGAAGAACCTCAAGAATTTCAGACACATCTCTCTGCTGTCCTTCCCAGCTAAGGTCATCGAGAATGCAATCAACGTCCAACTCTCAGAGTTTATCGAAGTGAACCGTATCCTGGACCTCTCTCAACCCCGCTTAGGAAGCAACCAAGACTCCACAATCCAAACATCCGTGACAAAGCAGTGGAATGGGTCAGCTCCTTTCTCACCGGCCGAACACAGAGAGTCTCACTACCTCTGTTCTACTCTGGACCCACAGAGATCAGCTGTGGAGTGCCTCAGAGCTACTCCCTGAGCCCTACACTCTTCAACATCTACATGGCCCCGCTCGCAGCCATCGTGAGGAACCATGGACTGAGCATGGTCTTCAATGTCTACGACGCACAGCTGATCGGCTCCCTCACCAATTAACCCACAGTCACCAAGAACAACTTCCAATATGGGATGAAGGCTATCACCACCTGGATGAAGGACAGCTGCCTCAAGCTAAACTCAGACAAGACCCAAGTCTTCATCCGGGGCTCCACCCCCTCCACCTGGAAGACTACTGGTGGCCTGCAGATATTGGATCTCCCCCACACCAACAGACCATGCAAGAAGTTTCAGCATCATCTTGGATTCCTCGGTCACCATGAACCGCTAGATCAATGCTGTCTCATCATCCTCCTTCCACACGCTACGTCTGCTCTGAAAGATCTTCAAGTGGATCCCCACTGAGTCCAAAAAGATAGTCACTCATCTGCAGCAGACTCTACTACGGCAACGCACTCTATGCGCGCATCACCCAGAAACTCATCAAGAAACTGCAAAATATTCAGAACGCCTCTGTCAGACTCATCCTCAATATCCCCCACCACAGCCACATCACCAGCCATGTGAGAGACCTTTACTGGCTCCCATTCAACAAAAGAATCACCTTCAAGCTCTTCACACACACCTACAAAAGCTCTGCACAACACAGGACCTGTATATCTCAACCACTGTCTCTCATTCTACGCAGCCACCAGAGACCTCCGTTCCACCCATCTGGCCACCTTCCCAGGTATTCGCAAGACCACAGCTGCAGCAAAGACCTGGAACACCCTGCCTGTCCACCTCAGGGAATCACCCTCAAGCCCCAAAACAGTCTCCTTTTTCTTCATATTCAAATATCAGAGCACCTTTCAAAAATGCAAGATCATGGTGTGTGTTGCACAAAAATCTAATTTACTAAGGTGGAACACTTCTGCATTTTAAAGAAATAGCTTTTTAATGTTTATTTTACAGACGCTATCCTATTTTCATATGTTGTTTGTTGCAGGATTTAAATGTTAACTATTTTCAGGTCTGGCTCGTACATGGGCTCTTAAAACACAACCAGACCTTTGAGGTTGGCTCTCCCTATTAATTTGTTTGCTCACCCACCTCTAACTTAAACTGCCGGGACATTTTCACTTAGACCTCCTGGCATAAGTTCCAAATTCCACGCAAAGGAGTCGAGCACCTATGCAGAGGTATTGTACTGTAGGACAGGATTTATAAAGCAGTAAGTACTCCTATATGGAACACTTAAGTGCTTACCTACATATATCCCATGCTACACCATAAAGAGTATGTGGTAGAAAGGATTTTGTTTTTATTTTGATCCTATGTGTGAAGTGTTTCCATATCATGCGTGATGACCACCAACGAGCGGTTATCGTGTTATGGGATGCAGAACGTAGCAGTGTGTTGGATGATGAAGAGGGACACATGCGCAGGTTTATGGTTTTCAGTGTGCTCGTAGCTTTGAGCTCTGCAGGTCCCTTTATGGTATTTCATTTGATGTAGACTGCTTAGCTGGTTGAAGCACTGGGTTGTCCAATCTGAGATTGTGTGTATAGTTGTGATCCTATGCTAGCATGAATGGAGGGAGGTAGAAGTGGAGAGATCTGTTGAGATGGACATTATTATCTCATAGCGGAGCGCTCGAAGGTGCGTTCATCCAGAGTAAAATGATACCTTCCTTGTGTGGGTGGGCCAAAGGCCTGCGACTGGGAATGGCCAAAAACGTAAGGATTGAGGGGATAGCGCAGCAAACTCTGAGCACTAGATTTAAAAAATATAAATGTTTTAGGCAATTCTGCATTGGACACCCACACAAGTGATGTTTCATTTTTATCGGGAGACCAAGGGGATTGGTGTGTGGTAGGACATTTGTGCCGTCACGGTAATCCCACACAGAAATGTGAGTAAAATGTGATTTCATGTCAGCTAATGTTAATGTTAAATGAACTTGTACCGCGCACAGCTGCCCCAGCCAAGGGGCGTCCCGGCGCTTGCTGTAAGAAGTGCGTCAGTAAAGAGTGATAGTTCTGTCACAGTGAGGTCGTTGAACATTAGCAGAAAAGGTGGGTTTTTATCGCTCTCCGGAAAGGTAGAAGTTCTTCAATTTTTCGAATATGGATAGGGAGTCAACCTAAATTTGAGGTTTGCAGGGGATTCTAGGTAGGAAAATGTTGGCGGATCCACGTAAGCCATATCTCCTTGGACTCCCCCGGGTGTCTAGTTTTCAGAAATGTGTGGGTTTTATAGGTTTCCCTAGATGGCCGCTGAGCCCGGGACCAAAAACGCAGGTGACCCCCTTGAAAAACCAGGTTGTTTTGTGATAGATGGGCACCTGTGTTTTTGGTCCCAGGCTTGCAGACATCTTGGGAAACCTAAAAAATCCAGACATGTCTGAAAACTAGACACTCATGGGAGTCCAGGGAGGTGTGGCTTGCGTTGATCCCCCAAAATCTTCCTTCCCAGAATCCGCTGCAAACCTCAAATTTAGCTAATAAGTCACATTTTCCTCTAATATCTGTGTGGGAAAGTTGTGAGATCACTTCACGGCACACATTTCCTACCACTCACTGTTCCCATCATTGTCCCTATAAAATGATACCTTACTTGTGTGGATGGGCAAAGTGCTTATGACATAGAAGGGACAAAAACACGAAGAGATTGGGGGGCCAAAGCAGATTCTAAAGGGCAGTTTGTTTATATGTTTTTAGGCTGACGCTACTTTGGGCACCCACACAAGTGAGGTATAATTTTTCTCGGGAGACCAAGGGGCATGCTGGGTGCTGGGAAAAGTGTGCCTGCGTGGTGATCCTACAGCTTACCCAAACAGATATGTGAGGAAAGTGTGACTTTGTAAGTAAATTTGAGGTTTGCAGGGGATTCTGGGTAAGAAAACTGCCAGCCTAGAGTTAGTACACGCACACCACCAGCCAAGCACCATCCACGCACACTGCCAGCCAAGTGTCATCCACACACACTGCCAGCCACGCACCATCCACATACACCACCAGCCAAATGCCATCCCTGCACACAGTCAGAAAAACAATATCCACGCACTCCGCCAGTTCAGTGCCACCCATGTATTCCGGCAGCCAAGCACCATCCCCGCACACTGTCAACAAAGCAGGCCGGACTGGGAACAGCAATCATCCCGGACAGATTGCTGCTAGACCAGCCGGGGGCAGGGGTTGCATGTTAGTAAAAAGCACCGCTCCCGCTTTTGTTACTGGGGCCCGATATTGCATTACTGCTGCAAAGCCAGCCCTACTCCTACGTGTACAAACACAACATAATCACTGGTACCTAGTGGGTTTTCTGCCCCAGGGGATAGATCAGGGCCTATTGTCAACATTTGCCTCCCGGGGAAGGCAGAAAGACTCTGGCAATTATTTTGCAGGGTGGGGGATTTTGCATGCCGATTTTTGGGCATCCCACACCCCAATATACATAAAGGAAAATTCCTGGTGCTTAATGTGCTTTCTGCATCCCTGGGGGCAGATCCGGGGATATTGCCCCCTCTGCCTCCTGGGGGGTTGGGGGCAGAAACACTGTGGATTTTTGCAGAGAGGGTCGGGTTATTGGCAGGCCCATCTCTGGCAACCCCCACCCCTAAATGTGCTTTAAAAAGAAATCTCTGGTGCCTAGTGTGCTTTCACCCCCAGTGGGGGACAGAAAGACTGAATATGCCACAAGGAATATGGGGGAGCTAAGGCCCATGTCCAAGGGGATGCTGCCCCTCTCACTCATTTCAGTTTTGGTTTCACTGATATGTAGTCAGTGGAACATGCGCGCTGATCGTCATTTCAGTGAAACAAACTGAATAGCCTCGGGAGCTGGGAAAGCTCTTCGCCAGCTCCTGAGGCTGTTTACGGGTAAAGGAAATCCCTTTGGTGCCAGCGCCATAGGGATTTCTTGTGCCATGTTGTCAGATGCGCTGGAGCCATCCGACACACATGAGCACTTTTGTGACGGATGGCTCCCGGCCTCCGCATGCAAAGGGTTAAATAAAGGATCAATGAACAAGCAAAAACTACAACCAATAAACATGCACAAAATGCATGGTAAACATGTGTTGTAGAACCAACGAAAAGATGAAAAAAACGATTAGAAATGCGTGCAGACAGGATGAGACAAACAAATCAAGCACGCTCTAAATACATGCAGCCAGGGAAAGATAACACATTTTAAACAGTAAATGGTCTGCAGTCTTAACCAAATGAAAAAAATTCCACTCACCAAAGAGGAAGGGAATGAGTCATTTGGCCAAGGGAAACTGCTAAAAGCTCCAAAGAAGGGGAACAGGCTACAACCAATAGAAACAGCGAAAAGGTAAAGTGGCACGCACACAGACCAATAAGAAGTAAAGGCGGGATGTAAGTCCCTTTTAAGTTATGTTGAATACAACAGGTTTCACTAGCGATGTATTTCTCAAATGTAATGAACGTCTTTCTTGTGGTTATTCAGTTCTTCTCTTCTGATTCATTCTGTTGAAGTGTTGTTCAACAGAATGAATCAGAAGAGAAGACAATTTTACCATGTTTTAGGGACTGTTCACAAGCAATTTATCATTGTTAGCAATGGTAAGGTGCACAGAGTCCTAAAGCACAGAAAAACTAATTCAGCACAACAGGAGGAATGAAGGCAAAAAGTAACCCTGGGCGTAGTAGGCGTAGTGGGGCTACGCGAAGTGGGCAAGAAACTACGTCCACCTACGCACTTCGCGTAGCCCCACTACGCGCCACCCACCTCCCTCCCGCCCTCCCTAAATACGATCCGCCTCCCTCCCGCCCTCCCTAAATATTAAGTAACATTTTAAAAAAGAATAAAAACCACTTACCTTGTCCGCTGCGTGTCCGGGGCTCGCTCTCGTAATCGCGCCGCCATCTTGGATACTAATGCGCATGCGCGGCCGCCCGCGCATGCGCATTTCTCGTGAGAAATGCGCGGGCGCCGCGCATGCGCATTAGTGTCCGAGACGGCGGCGCGATTACGAGAGCGAGCCCCGGAGACGCAGCCGACAAGGTAATTGGTTTTTATTCTTTTTAAAAATGTTATTTAAGTATTTAGGGAGGGCGGGAGGGAGGCGTAGTGTTGCCTGCTATGCCTACTTTGCAAATGGCGAAGTAGGCAACACTACGCCCACTCCGTGGGCGTAGTGAAGTACTACGCCCAGGGTTAGCAAAAAGTTACGGGGAAGACCACCCTAAGGCTGGCAGGCCTAACACAGAGCTTGGTGGTTTGTACTGAGAAAGCAGTCCCTCATATGGATTTTTATTTAAGGTCAAACACCCATGTCTTGTGCAAGATTCTAATAAACCAGAAAACACATTTCTAAATAACCTTGAAGGGCTAAAGCAGGGTTTCTCTTTAGAAGACAGTAAAATTGTGATTCTGGGATGAATGAGCAGCTCTAAGAACATCTGCCAGAAAGTGAGTGTGTGTGGCAGATGTTGGGTGTTCATGAGCCAGTCTAGCCCTGAACTGATTTCAAACAAATATGTATTTCTCTTTCAGAGTTCCGACAGGATTAGAAGATGTCTCCAAATACCCGGATTTGGTGGCAGAGTTGTTGAGGAGAGGCTGGACTGAACTGGAAGTGAAAGCTGCTCTTGCGGAGAACCTTTTGAGAGTTTTTGAAACGGTGGAGGAGGTGAGTGATAAAAATGCTTCACTTCTGTATCTCGACAACTGTACAGCCACAGCCCCTTCAGAACCTCAGTGTTAGGAGTAAACTTTTAACGGACGTTCACTAGTACCCAAGGAAAGTGCTAGGTGCAAGTAACCTCAAATGTACTTGGATTCTTAGACAAAGGGCAGATTACTGGAGAACTAGACAGGCCATGCAGTTGCCATCCCAACATTTTATTTATTTAGATTTTTTTTCTCTTGAAAACGGTTGTGCTATCTTGACAAATTAGATGGACCACTAGTTAACCTACAGAGATGGGCTACCCCTGCCTACTCATTGTCCTGTGCGTAGATTAAAAAAATACATTAGAAAAATAATTTAACCAAACAGTACAAAAATACATTAAAAAAAACAGCTGTCAGATTCTTCATGTAAGATAATTGCTTTAAAATTCCTTACCCATTATACTTGTGTGGATAGTGTTTAAGCCATATATTTGCAGATAGATACTATGTAAAAAACATATGTAGCTTAAAATAGCAACATGCAGCCTCAGTAAAGCATTTCAGAGTAAGTTCCCTTAGACCTGCATGTGACAGAAATCTAATTTACATAGTCAAACTATGGAAGACAGTTCGGAGGGGAGAATACCCACAAACTGAATGGAGAACTAGTCAGTTACATGAAAAATATACATTACTAGGTCATTTATTACTGAGAGAGCGCAAACTGACCTAAATGTATGAGTACATCACACTTACCTGTAGTAAGCACAAATCATGAGGAGAAATGCCATGAGTGCTAATAGTATCTGTAATTATATTCTGAATGTATAGCTAATATAGAGATTTAAGTAGAAGTGGAACTAATACAGAAATGTGTGACACTATATGATTTTAGTAGATGTGATTATTTCTGAATCCATGTCGTGTAGCTGTTAAAATGTAAGATGGTATGTGGTTAAACGCAGAATGTGGTAGGCCTCAGGGCCAGAGCTAGAAGGGAAGGTGTTTCTTTTCACGACATGGATTGTATTAATGTTTTGGTCATTGCATTAAATGGGCCATGATTTTTAGAGATGTTTACTGAATAATAGAATAAGAGTATTAACATGCTTTAATTAATGAAGAAGTTGAATGCTATAATCATGATGAGAAATATTGTAGGCCTGAAATGTTTTAACATTGATTTACACGTACATGTCTGGGCCAAGAAATGTTGCAAGCCTTTTTGGAAGTCTATGAGAGTTGGGTTCTTGGCTGCAGATGTCTGTCTGCAAGGAAAGGGGGGATCCAATTATAAATGAATGAATAGAGGTCTGTTCAGTAGACAGCCCAGACATGGAGGAGGGTTCTGGAATGTTTAAGGGGTATCAGCGGGCCGGAGAAGAGTCTGAGAAGCAAGGTCAACTCTAACGTATGAGGCCCAATACAAAGCATCATGGAAAAAGCCAGAAGCTACACCACGTGAGGGGCGTCTCGCAAGGGGCGTCTCAAATGTTGTTGACTGTTTTGTATTAGGGACAGCACCCCTGGGGGGAGTTAGAGCAGATACCTGAGGACCCTTTAGAGAGCGGATGGGTAGGCAGAGAGGGGTCATGACTGGAGAACTATAGGTTTTCACCAAGAGACTTAGAGTGAGTGACTTCCCTTGGGGGTCATTCACTGCTGACACCTTTGTTAGGTTGGGACTTGGTTAAGTAGGGATACCATCTAGAGCAGGGTAGGGACAGCCTAACCTGTGCGTTTTCCTCCAACCTAAATGAAGGAGAGATATGCGTCAATGCTGATAGCTTTATTATTCTTAGAACTTGTGTTAGTGATTTCCGTTGCTCGTCTGAGGGCTTTCCGAGAGCACATGTATGTAATTGGACCTGTGTATCTCGTGAATCTCATTCTGAGATGCCTGTATTTGCAACTTATCATATCTTTACAATAAACTTTTGAAAGCTAGAAGTTGTTTGTGATCTTTGGGAGCAGAGTCCTTTATTGGGTGAACTAACTTGGAAATGGATGTACTGTCTTCCTCAAAGACAGGCAACAAAGGTTCAGTCGACCAGATCGAGGTTTAGATCAATAGATATAAGGTATCGATCAAAATCTCGCCCTTTCAGTTGGTAGCTATAGAGGATGGTTGCCTTCTTGAGGACGGTGACCTAGGCCAGGTTAGCTTACCCCAAGGCCCCTAGAGATCGAGGATCGGAAGAACCGCCCGCTGAAGAAGATCCGGATGACGTGAGACAGAAAAAGCAGCAGTATCGGTCGAGAGTGAGTATAAAGGGTTATGCGTGTTAGATTGCGGTGTTTTGTATTGTATCTATGTTGTAATGTCTGGCGGAGTTGAATGTCTGTAGAGTGACTGTGGAACAGGTTGTGAGCGCGCGCAACCGGTGGAAATCTTAAGTTCAAGGAGAGCTTAAGTGGTTCGGGTGTATCGGACACCCAGAGTAATTGTCAACTAGTGTGAAGGGGGTCATGAGGTACCATTGATCACCCGAAAGACCGAGATAGGGGGACCGTAAGAGTGAGTGCGTGAGTAACGGACGCTGGTCGGAAGTTACTGTGTGTGTAAGCAACCTATCAGAGAGACGATATTTCGTCAGTTGTGTTGACAATTACATATAGACTGTGGACGTACAGTCGAGAGAAGTGACCGCTTGGAAGTAGTCATTTTTCGGTGTATGAATGGGACGCATGCATAACCGGGAGACGAGTTGAGAAAGGAGGGGTGCTGCTGCGAAGCGGAGAAAAGTGACGTCAGGAAGTGTCGCGCAGTGATTGGCTGACCGGAGAAAGACCGCGCCGTGATAGGCCAGCTAGCAAAGACGTCAGAAAGTGTCGCGACGTGATTGGCCGACCGGAGAAAGACCGCGCTGCGATAGGCCAAGTTAGCAAAGCCGCGACAGGATTGGTGGATTGTCATCAGGAAGTAAACAGAGTAGCGAGGCTGGATATTGTGCGCATAATTATGAAGTGTTTTAAATGGCTGAGAGCGGTGTTTAAAAAAGAGAAGCGGGGATCGTATGAAGGGGAAGAAGCCCCGCCGGAGGGTACGCCAGCTCGTTACATGGCAGTGAATGTTGGGTTGCATACGATCCTTTGGATTTCAGAGTGGAGTAAGATTACGGAAGGAAATGAGGAACTGACGTTCCCGAAGTACGGGACGTTCAGATTAGAGGTGTTACATCGATTAAAATCAGTCATGACCTCAATGAGACCCTTGCCTAGACCGACCCAGTTTGAAGCTCTTGATGCATGGATTAGGGCAGCGCATGAAAAGAATATGAACAGACGACAAGAAAGGGTGAAACGATCGGTAAGGGCAGTGCAGGATGCCAGGTGGGATGCGGATGCTAAAAGATGGAGAGTGCATAACATGGAAGTAAATAAACTGTACCCAGTGTTAGAGGTGCCCGTAAATAAAAGTCCCCTGGAAGAAGATGATGAGAGCGAAACAGAGGATAGCCTGATAAACAGATTATTGACAGACAGGCCACCCCCGTATAATAGGGCAGGGGGAGAGGTCGAGCATAGTGAAAGAGAAAAGGGGGGCAATGCAGGAGAGCATGGACCGCTTCCCAGTTCAGAGTGGGATCCTGAGGCAAAGAAAGAGCTGTCCCAGCCTAGTCAGGTGCAACAGGTAGTCGGGAGGTTTGTGGTACAAAGAGCGCCGGAAACGGAGAGCGCCACATCCTACGCATTACCAGATGCACTACAGGTACCTGTTACCATAGGTCCTATAATATCGATATATGACCAAGAGAGAGCAAGAGGGGAAGAACGGGTACGGAAAGACAGAGAAAGAGCAGGGACGGCAAGGAGGAACGATACGATTAATTCCCCAAGTCAGATGCCGATACCCAGAGAGTGGAGCACCCCGATGCACACAGCAGGGGATCCAGGAGGGGATCCCGGGGGCCCTAGATGGCCAGTGGATCTGAGGGGATCTGGACGAAAATCCTTTCAAGAGCTAAATGAGTACATGAAGCAGTGGGATGAGGCAGTGGAGGCTCAAAAGAGCATCATAGCTGCGGAAGCTGAAAGGGAAAGCCAGGACAGCCGAGCTCGGACTCACTGCGGGGCTGGGGAGAGTAGCCCGGAGTGGGACTGTAGAGAGAGAGATAGTAGGGGAGTCACCCATTGGGCCCGGAGAGGAGATAGAACAGACCTGGAAAACGGGGGCCCCGGGAGTGGAGGGGTGGCGCGCCCAATACTCAGTGAAGGGGAGAGGAGAGCGCAAGAGTACAGAAACAGCTTTAAGTGTCCACACTGTGTGCCCGGCACCAGAGAACAGAATGGGAGTTGTGAGAGGTCGCACCATAGTCCCTGTGATGACGGAAATGAGCGCAGCCCAGGGAATATGGGGAACCAGGAAGGAGCGTATCGGATACTGAGCGATACTAGGCAAAGGGAGAGTAGCGACCAGAGGGAAAATAACAGAGAGGCGCACGGTGAAAGGAGAGAAGAAGAAGAGAGTGGGCAGAGAAAGAGTGGGGGTAACAGGCCCGTGTTCCATCACCTTCCAAGATCGGATGGCCGAGCATGGGACCTGGAGAGATGGGAGCAAGGGAGGGCACCCATTAACTCTCCCGAGCCCAAACGTAGAGCTCGAAGTTGGGATGGTAGGGAGACCAGTGAGCCCCCTTCGAAAGACATATTGCGAGCTGAGATAAAAGCCAAGAGACTCGATGTCGCCAGTTTAAGGTCAGACCTGGATGACATGGTAGATGGTACCCTGCCTTTAGAAAGAATGGAAATGTATGAACAGGATGAAATACTGTATATGGCAAAGGACATTACTCGAAAAGCGAGAGCAGTCCATGAGAAGTTAGTCGAACTAGCAGGCAAATATATGGTGGACTTGTCAAGAACCAAAGCATTACAGGGTAACCACAGGCTACATTATACAGATCGAGACCTAGATGAGAGGAGAACGATTGGGCTGAAAACGCACATAAGGGAACTGATCGCTGGAATAAGGACATGGAGGGCACTAGATAAGTGGGAAGAGAGGTGGTCCAAGAAAGGGACCGGCAGGAGAAGCACGCTTGGTATGACACCAGGAGGACAGCAGGGAATAGAAGCTTACCCTTTGCGTGAAGTTGCAAATGGGAACTATGTACATGTCCCTTGGAGTAGGGGAGATTTAGCTGCTTTTACCACCTCCTTCCCCAAATTGCGGGAAAACCCAGTGGAGTGGTACAAGCAAGTGGAGAGATTTGTAAAAATCTCAAAGGTCCTATGGATAGATCTGAACACGCTGTTTGACATTGTAGTACCAGGCGATCTGTGGACAGCATGCAAGGTTAGCGCTGAGTGGCCCACAACGGAGCCAGAGAGAGATGCTAAGACTAATGGGCCGTCCGAGATTGTGATGGCAAAATTCGAGAGAGTGATGACTTGGCTGAAAGAGAAAGTGCCAATGCAAGACATAGATTGGGTCAGAATAGACCGAACAAGACAGGAACCCAAAGAGACAGTCCACGAATATTACGAGAGATTGCTGAAGGCGTTTAAACAATATAGCGGCTTGGATGTAATGGATCCAAAAGACATAGGGCAATTTGTGTCCAAGTTCGTCCTGGGACTGAGACCGGATATTAGTTTAATGATTCAGCAACACTCGATTTGTTGGCAAAGTAAACCCCTAGACGAAATACTGAGATATGCCAGGTACTGCTGTGATGAGATAGACTCCAAGGCTAAGAAACTAAAAGAAAAGTTGATGGTGGTACAGATGCAGGCAGCAGGGAAGGGGGGACAGCAGCAACAACCGCAAGGAACAGGTACAGGAGGAAAGAAGCAGTACAGTCAGAACAAGGGCAATGAGGAGAGTTCCACCGTTAGACCCAGAATAGATATAGCTGCCTTGAAGAAAACGACTAGGTGCCACCAGTGTAACGAGGTGGGGCATTGGAAACGCGAGTGTCCCTACAATGTAGAGATAGGAGAACAAGAGATAGAGGAGGAAGAGGTCCAGAGCGCGCCTACAAGAGGGGTGACGCCATACCAAGGAAAGGTGCTCAAAGGGGGGGGGGCTCCTCCCCGAGCCCAGTTCCCGCAACCTCCTCGAGTAGGGACTATGGGTAAGACCTATAGACAAATGCCCCTGTTTGTAGAAGGGGAAGAGTGCTATTATGTGGACCCATTAACCGGACAGAGAGTGGAAAGAGAAGACTGCACCCTCGGGGCAGCCTTGGAGGTGGACCAGAGGGGACCCTATGTGGAAGCAGAAGTAGCAGGGTGCCCTACGACATTTCTGGTGGACACAGGAGCCACTAGATCCACGATCAGATCAGCTGCAGTTCCAGACCTGCCCATGTCTGGAGAGACCATACAAGTGGTAGGGGTCGCAAACAGGAGAATAACCAGCCAATTGACAGAACCGGTACAGGTGAAAATAGGGAAGTACAGCGATGAGCACCAGTTTGTGGTTTGCGATTCAAGTCCTGTGTGTCTGCTAGGGAGAGACCTGTTGTGTAAATTGAATTGTACTATATACTGTACACCTCAGGGAGTGGAGGTATTGACCAATGATGATGACGCAGATTTCAAAGTTGCAAACTCAAGAATATGCGTGGAGCTGTACCCTACTTTGACAGTAGATGAGCTCCCCTGGGACTTGAGAGAGACAGTGGCACCAGAAGTATGGGATTTCACTGGGGAAGAGATTGGATTGGTCAAAGGGGTGGACCCAGTGAAAATTGTAGTGAAACCGCATGCTGAGTTCCCAAGAACACCCCAATATAAATTGACTCCAGAAACGATTGCAGGCATAAAACCCGTGATCGAGTCCATGATTAAACAGGGAATACTGAAAGAAATCGTGGGTAGTCCATGCAACTCCCCGATTATGGGTCTGCAGAAACCAAATGGGAAATTTCGGATAGTGCAGGACCTTCGAAAGATTAATAACATAGTCGTTTCGTGTTGTCCAGTGGTACCGAATCCATCAGTGATACTGTTTCAGATTCCATTCCAAGCTGAGTGGTTCACTGTGATCGATCTTTGTCAGGCTTTCTTTTCGATCCCTCTGGACGAAGAAAGCCATTTTCTTTTCGCATTTAAGCTGGAAAATCGCGTCCTAACATGGTGTCGTATCCCTCAGGGGTATACAGAGAGCCCATCGATCTTTAACCAGCTTTTGAAGAAAAATCTTGAAAGTCTAGTGCTGCCCCAGAAGTCAGTTCTGGTCCAGTACATAGACGACCTCCTTGTGGCGTCAGAAACAGAAGAAGCTTGCAGGGAGGACTCCATTGCTTTGTTAAATCACCTAGCTGCCAATGGGCACAAGGTGTCCCCGGGAAAATTGCAGTACTGCCTGACAGAAGTGCAGTACTTGGGACACAGAATAGAGAAAGGCAAACGAAAGGTGTCACCAGACAGGATAGAGGCGATCATGAAAATGAATGCGCCTAAGACACAGAGAGAGGTCAGGATGTTCCTAGGGATGGTGGGTTATTGCCGACAGTGGATCGTGAACTTTTCACTGAAAGCAAAGCCCTTGCAAAAACTGACGCACAAGGAGGTGAGCGACCCGGTACCATGGGACAAAGACTGTTTGATGGCGTTCCTACAGCTGCGAGAGGACCTGTGTCGTGCTCCGGCATTGGGAATGCCTGATTACAATAAACCATTTTTTCTTTACTGTTGTGAGAGAGAAGGTTGCGCGTTGTCTGTGTTAGTCCAAATCCATGGGAATGCCCGTAGACCAGTTGCTTATTTCTCGGCTACTTTAGACCCAGTAGCCGCAGCGTTGCCCGGATGTCTCAAATCCGTTGCTGCAACGGGTGTCAGCATTGAGAGATGTGAAAATATCGTCATGGGGCACCCGTTAGAGGTGTGCGTGCCCCATTCTGTTGAACTGTTGATGACCAGGACCAAAACACAGCATCTGACCAACAGCAGGCTCACGCGCTATGAGCAAGTTATTCTTGCTGCAGAGAATGTGACCCTCAAGAGATGCTCTGTTTTGAACCCTGCCACCTTGATGCCACTCCCAAATGATATCGAGGATGATGATGAATGTACAGACCATGACTGCCTTGATGTGACTGAACTATGCACCAAACCCAGACCCGACATCGTAGATGAGCCACTGACCGACCCAGACGAAATTTTCTTTGTCGATGGCTCATGTGTAAGAGACGAAGTTGGGCAGTTGAGAGCAGCATATGCTGTTTGTACAATTACTGGAGTTGTGGAAGCTGGGTGCCTGGAAGGAGTACACTCCGCTCAGGTAGCCGAGATTGTTGCCTTGACACGTGCTTGCTTGGCAAGCAATCAAATTCGAGTCACCATATACACCGACAGCCAATATGGTTATGGGGTAGTTCATGATTACGGGCAGTTATGGTCTCAAAGAGGGTTCATGACCTCTTCAGGCTCTCCCATTCGCAATGGAGAGTTTGTGCGCCTGTTGTTAGAGGCGTTGCAATGCCCAGCAGGTATCGCAGTTGTAAAGTGCACCGCACATACCAGAAATGAGGACTTCGTTTCGAAAGGCAATAGATATGCTGATGAAGTTGCGCGGTATTGCGCGGAACAAGGGTACTCTTTCACAGAGGTGGAAGTGGGTGGAATAAATGTAAGGACTGAATTAGCCATGATACTGGAAACTGTTGATACTTGGGATGAACTGTCAAACATGCAAGAAAATGCTCCTGATTCTGAAAAAGAAACATGGGAAAAGGCAGGATGTGTAATGGGTGAGTCCCATTTTTGGGTCTCAGCAGACGGCAGAGCAGTGTTGCCCAATGAGATGGTGAGTCCAATGGCTAGACTCATACATGGTCCCGTACACTTAGGGAGAGATGCTATGCTGAGAGTGTTTAGACAAACTTGGTACAATCCTAAGTTTAGAATAGCAGCAGAAGCAGTGTGCCAGCGTTGTGTGACCTGCCAGCAGCTGAACGTAGGAAAAAGAACACCAGTTGCACTAAGTCACATAGGAAGGTCTGGAGGTCCATTCAATCGAATGCAGATAGATTTCATTGAAATGCCAAGGTGCAACCGCCTCCGCTATGTCCTGGTGGTTGTTTGTGTGTTCTCCAGATGGGTTGAGGCATACCCTACACGTAGGTGCGACACCCTCACAGTGGCCAAGTTACTGCTTAGGGAACTCATTCCGCGCTTCGGGGTGCCGGCCTTTTTGGAATCAGATAGGGGAACACATTTTAACAGCGAGCTTGTGAAAATGATTTGTGCAGCTCTGAATATCGATCAGAAGTTGCATTGCAGTTACCGACCAGAAGCCTCAGGAATTGTGGAGCAGATCAATGGCACGATCAAGGCCAGAATAGCCAAAGTTTGTTCCTCAACGACCCTGAGTTGGCCTGACGCCCTGCCATTGGTTCTCATGAGCCTTCGTAGTACCCCAGACAGAAGAACGGGGTTATCACCACATGAGGTGTTAATGGGGAGAGCAATGAGGCTGCCATCTGTCCCAACTACTGCACTGTTAAATATCACAGATGATATGATCCTGGACTATTGTAAGGGGCTGTCTGACGCCATTCGTTCTGTGTCCCTTCAGGTGCAGGCTGCCGAGGTTCCATCGTGCCAGGGCCCGTGCCATGACCTGTACCCTGGGGACTGGGTCCTGGTGAAAAAACATGTGAGAAGAAGCTGCTTGGATATTCGTTGGCGTGGGCCCTTCCAGATCATCCTGATCACGAACACAGCTGTGAAGGTGGGAGGCCTGCCCAATTGGATCCACGCGTCACATACGCGAAGGGTTCCAGCACCTCGGGAAGAAACAGCTCCTCTCTCGGATAGACGTCCAGAAGAGGACCGAGAAGCCATAGAGGGGGCTAGCCAAGCTGTAGAGGTGCCAGCGGAAGCAGGGAACGAGTCTGACCAAGCTGAGGACGGTCAGTACAACAGCGAAACGGAAGACGCTACAGAAGGAGAAAGTAGCTGGGAGAACGAGTCAGACACTGACAGGTCTGACAGAGAGCGAGAACAGACAAGAAGGAGAAGGAGTAGAAGGGCACATGGAGAAGCTGATTGGCCGCAAAGAAGGAGCTCTAGCCTGAGGTCAACTCCAGAGGTAACCCTTCCTCCGATATCAGAAGACTCAGACCCGGAAGAAGGTGCTCAGGGCGCTGAAGCACCGGACCGAAGAAGGTCAAGAAGAGTGCGTGTGCCTAACAGAAGATACTCCACACCTGAGTGGACATATCTGGCGACAAATGTCTGTGAAACCGGAGACAGGGAGGATCCGAGCGGTGGTGGTGTCCAGTTCTGAGCCCATTGTCACCGTGGAAATACGACTGTTGGTACCCGGAGTCGAACAAGAAGGGTCACTAACATTCATGCTCCCCAGACCTCCCCGCCTCAGCAAGTTAAAACACATGTTTCTCTCAGAATTGCAATTCCCCGACTTTGGTACAACGATAACAGCACATGAAGAGCACAATCTTCGTTTGGAAATACTGAACTTTGCTATCGAAGCTGCAGGCACAGGCTTGATAGTAGACTGTTAAAGGACTTTGTAAATAAAGTGAACAGAAAAAGAAGATTACCTAGCGCCCAGGAAGCAGAGAATTTTAGGGAACTTCCCTTGAGTTGATGGAGAAGGGCTAGGGTTGTCTTTATTGAACTGTTAAAGGACTTTTGCGAAGAAGGTTGTCAGCTTCCAGTTGTGTGGATTCTAAAGACAAAAGGATTAAAAGGAGACTGTAAAGGAACGAGAGGAAAATAACTTTTTGCTAAGATAAGAGAGAGCCATATTGTCTGACGAAATGGAGGCCGGCACCCAGAACCGCAGAGCTAAATGTATAATAGGTACACTAATAGTAGGAGTGATAATATTAATAGCTTTAGTGGTAACAATTTCTTATGTACAGGGACATGAGGAAGAGGCAAAGGTAACTACACGTAGATGAGTCCCAAGGAGACTTTAGGTCAAATGCTTATGCTAAACTCTTATATGAATACGTGGATGCCATGGAGGTTAAGGATTGTTACGTCTGCATGCAGTTGCCGGCGTCTGTAGATGAAGGCATTAGATACCATCACCTCCCGCTGACATATGGCATTACATGTAGCTTATTGCTTAGTATATTTTATGAGAGAGATAGTTTTGAATACTATTTCTCCAATTATGATTCAGTGTTGCCAGAAGTCCCAAATTATAAGCAGATGAACAAATGGGATTACTGGAAGAGTGAAGACAGATTGGCCAAGTTCTTCATTCCTTGGATTACCTTAGATACTTCACATGCCCGTAGAAATAACCTGACATGCAAGGTGTCAGAAGTCGAGAAGAAGTTCATAGGGCAGGTGGATGATCGTTACAGGAGACAAAAGATTTTGAAAAAATCAGGACAATGGAAAACAGATTGGACCGAGGAAGAGAAGGCACACAAGAGAAAGGGTAGTAGTGGTCCAATAGCTTTAGATAAGACGCAGAGAGGAAAGCTATGTCTTCACCGAGCCAAAACGTATTATGAAAATGTATACGTGGGAGAAGTCGACTGTGAACATGCTTTCAATATAGAGTACTATACTAAGGATTTCCTGAAGGGAATGCAAGTGATTCCAAATGTGTATTTTGTATGTGGAAGAAATGCCTACGTGAGACTACCTGACAACTGGTATGGATCATGTTACTTAGCAATTGTCTTCCCCAAAATATATCATGCACAAGACTTAGTGATCATTGAGGGCAAGACATCTTCGAGGGGAAGGAGGGATGTAGGCGATGCAGAAATGGTTGGAGATGTCTTTGGAGCTATGTTCCCTCTTTTGGGTCTAATCCTTAATGATGTTAAAATTAGACGGCTGGCAACAGTCGTCGACAGGTTGTCTGCCAGCACTGCTCAGTCCTTAATGCTGGTAGAAGGAGAGATGCAATCGATAAGGGCTATGGTTCTTCAGAACCGTCTTGCGTTAGATGTCCTACTAGCAAAAGAGGGCGGAGTCTGTAAGGCTTTGAAGGTCCAGGAATGCTGCACTTACATTCCAGACAATTCAAAACCCCTTGAGAAGGTTATTAGGAACATAACTGATATTCACAAGGAGATCGAAGATTTGAGTAGAGAAAATGTCTGGGAAAAGGTGGGCCACGGAATGAGTGCAGTTGGAGGGTGGATTTCCACCTTAGGCAAAAGCTTTGTGTGGTATATACTAAAACCTGTCATCATAATATTGATCTGTGGGATCATATTGTGGGGATTGGTGAGGGTATTCAAATGGTACAGAGCAAGAAGGTCAGAAAGGGCCCAAAGAGAGCAGCTGCAGAGATTGGCTGCCATACAAGATAATCAGTACAGGAGTCTGAGGGCTCTGGAAGCGCAGAGACAAGTTATGCTACCAATAACTGCAGTTTAAATGTTAGTGATGACCCCGAGAGGTCATCAAAGGGGGGAACTGAGAGAGCGCAAACTGACCTAAATGTATGAGTACATCACACTTACCTGTAGTAAGCACAAATCATGAGGAGAAATGCCATGAGTGCTAATAGTATCTGTAATTATATTCTGAATGTATAGCTAATATAGAGATTTAAGTAGAAGTGGAACTAATACAGAAATGTGTGACACTATATGATTTTAGTAGATGTGATTATTTCTGAATCCATGTCGTGTAGCTGTTAAAATGTAAGATGGTATGTGGTTAAACGCAGAATGTGGTAGGCCTCAGGGCCAGAGCTAGAAGGGAAGGTGTTTCTTTTCACGACATGGATTGTATTAATGTTTTGGTCATTGCATTAAATGGGCCATGATTTTTAGAGATGTTTACTGAATAATAGAATAAGAGTATTAACATGCTTTAATTAATGAAGAAGTTGAATGCTATAATCATGATGAGAAATATTGTAGGCCTGAAATGTTTTAACATTGATTTACACGTACATGTCTGGGCCAAGAAATGTTGCAAGCCTTTTTGGAAGTCTATGAGAGTTGGGTTCTTGGCTGCAGATGTCTGTCTGCAAGGAAAGGGGGGATCCAATTATAAATGAATGAATAGAGGTCTGTTCAGTAGACAGCCCAGACATGGAGGAGGGTTCTGGAATGTTTAAGGGGTATCAGCGGGCCGGAGAAGAGTCTGAGAAGCAAGGTCAACTCTAACGTATGAGGCCCAATACAAAGCATCCTGGAAAAAGCCAGAAGCTACACCACGTGAGGGGCGTCTCGCAAGGGGCGTCTCAAATGTTGTTGACTGTTTTGTATTAGGGACAGCACCCCTGGGGGGAGTTAGAGCAGATACCTGAGGACCCTTTAGAGAGCGGATGGGTAGGCAGAGAGGGGTCATGACTGGAGAACTATAGGTTTTCACCAAGAGACTTAGAGTGAGTGACTTCCCTTGGGGGTCATTCACTGCTGACACCTTTGTTAGGTTGGGACTTGGTTAAGTAGGGATACCATCTAGAGCAGGGTAGGGACAGCCTAACCTGTGCGTTTTCCTCCAACCTAAATGAAGGAGAGATATGCGTCAATGCTGATAGCTTTATTATTCTTAGAACTTGTGTTAGTGATTTCCGTTGCTCGTCTGAGGGCTTTCCGAGAGCACATGTATGTAATTGGACCTGTGTATCTCGTGAATCTCATTCTGAGATGCCTGTATTTGCAACTTATCATATCTTTACAATAAACTTTTGAAAGCTAGAAGTTGTTTGTGATCTTTGGGAGCAGAGTCCTTTATTGGGTGAACTAACTTGGAAATGGATGTACTGTCTTCCTCAAAGACAGGCAACAAAGGTTCAGTCGACCAGATCAAGGTTTAGATCAATAGATATAAGGTATCGATCAAAATCTCGCCCTTTCATTACCTTTTAGAGTACTTTTATAGAAGTTAGTAAAACACTTTCAAAGCTCCTTTTAGGGTAAGATGCTAGATGCTGCCCTTACTTAGGGATGTACAAAATTCCCAAAGTTGGCTCTTTCCACCTTAGCCACAACCTTGAGTTTTTTATTTAAACTTCCCCGTTCACAAAGTTTTTAAAAGATGCCTTAAGAAAATTCAGCACTGACTTTGTTTTTCCAAGAGGAACAACCTGCAAATTCTACCTTTAGTCGAGAATTCTCCAGCAAAATCAGAAAAATAAATATGAAATGTAGTTTGAGAGAACTTTTATGAACTGGACACATTCTGCAGCTCTGTTCAGATTATTAGCTAATCAGATCATTACTAGCATAATGATAATATAGATATTCTTAAATCACAAGGTGATGTTTGAAAAATCCTGACATAAGAGTGCAATACCGTTTTTCTAATTCAGAAAAGTTGGTAAATGGTGGAGTTAGTTATCCTTCAGGGTGTAATGGCTAACAGAACACCTACAAGATTGGTAGATCTGTTTAGGGCAGAGATGTGGGGGGAGGCCACAGTGAAAAATATACCCACAAGTAGAAAGAAAAAATAATAATTAGCAAGTGCTGTGCCCTGCCACTTTTTTCATGCACAAATATTCTACTGCTTATTTTCAAATAAGAAAATGGAATTCACATACGTTTTCAAGAAGTACACCTGGAGACTGGTGGCTGTTGCACATTTCCTGGTGTTACCAGAAAAACGATTGAAAATGTCAAGAAGCCAGAAATAGTTTTCACAAAAGATTGGGTGAAAACTGTACCCACTAATTTATGACAATAGAGTGTGTGAACATTAACAGGTGCACCATTTCCACCAGATTAGAGCCAGAACATCCAGAAATTAGGCATCAAGCACAATTTGGGTGAATATTTTTTTTGCCAGGTTGTGGGAGTAAGCACCTACCATTTGCACTCAGATTTTGGTCTTGTGTTGGGTGCGAAGGGAGTTTGCACCAAAATAGAATCATCTTGCCCATTCTAATCAGGGCCTTACTCTTTAGCTGTTTTTACCCCAACTCTATGCTTACTCCACTTTATTTATACAGTTTTTTAAATTAGAATTCTCCTTCAAACTGTGTCCCTTCTGTCCCTGTCTAGATGTGCCTCTGGATTTACAGCCCATTCATTGAAGAACAATTTACCTTTATTGCTTCTGAGTTTCTCTTCAATAAGTCCTATTTGATTACCTCGTTTTAAAGAAGGTTCCTTTACTTGGCAAGAGTCAAGAATACACTTCCAAGTTTGAAACTTGTTAGGTGAGACACTGGGGTCTGGGGTCTGGGGGCCCATAGTTGGATCTGTTGCACCTGTGTTGGTTTTTCCCACTTGTTAAGTTGGGAAATGTGAGAATTACATCCTCTGAGTCTCACTGACTAAGCTACACCCCTAGGCACAGGAGCACCTCCCCGCAAAGTGAGTGCTCCAGAGATGATAGAAGGTCAGAAGGATGGAGTATCCAGTCAGCAATGAAAAGTTTAAAAAAATGTTTTATGCAACTTCTCAATTACTATTCTTTTTTGGTACCTGCTACATAAATAGTCATTACCATTACTAATATTATTGTAAATGAAATATAACAGGTTAAAAGTAAATAAGAGTCCATCCTGTTTTAAAGTAGAATTAATTGTTTTGCTTCTATTGCATTTCAGGGTCTAGATTTTGAGAGGGAAAAGCAAATCTAGAATTGGAAGGTACAAAAGAAACATCCACGCTAAGAACCCCAGAGCGTCAAATCGAGTTAGCTTAAAACTTGCACTGGCTGATGGTCAGGGTGACCAGAATTTTAAAGCCAAAAACGGGGACATTTCACGAAAATAGACGGACTACAGTTTTATTTCAAGCGAGCGCACAGAATGCCAGCGCTCCTCAGCAGAGAATTACAGAACAGGCAGCTAGAACATAAATAAAATGCAACTTAAAAACCCCAGAAGCTTGCCTGTTAATTAGATTGCTTTCTTGACACAACTGCTAACTATCCTTGCTCTGTAAAACATAAAAAAGAACCTCCCACAGTTTTTAGTCGCCCCTCTCTAAAAACCGGGACAGGAGCTACATTTCCTGAAATTTGCCCGGACAGCAGGAGAAAAACAGGGACTGTCCGGGCAAATACGGGACGCCTGGTCACCCTACTGACGGTGTCACACATAGGACGGGCACTTAGCCGTTTCTGGAAGTATGGTTCACAGATGCCAGCCCTCTCCGGCATGCACCAGAGGCCTTCCTGAAGTAAGAGTTTCCTATCCTGGAGGGTCCATGTCACACTCATTAAACGCTGCTTGCAAATTACTTTTGAGGTACAGAACTTCAAAAGAAAGCAAACACGGCTGTGTTCTCCTTTGCATAGCAATTGATAGTTGTTCTGTTTGTAAACACGTTAAGACAAACTGTCCTGTGGTTTTTTTTTTTATTAAACTGCTTCTCGGTTTGTTCAAATTAGGCGGATGAGTGCCGCCCCACTACTTTTTGAGCCGTGCAAAAATTAAAAATTAAATTATAATAACAAGATGTTATTATCATTTTATTTTTCCTTGCGGGACTCAAGTCTGTTCGGGGTGGGGCATGGTTGAGCTTGCTAGAGTAAGGAGTGGTTTGCACTCCCTAATTGCGCATGACTGTTTGGCCAGCCCACTTGGGCCGGCCAAACAGTCATGCGCACTTAGCATCTTCTCCACCTGGCTGACCACATGGAGAACATGCCCAGGCTCCCATGCACTCCCTGAGCGGCCAGACCCATCACGACACTGCTGGGAAAGTCCGGGGGCCTTGGTGCTTCCGTTCCCGCTGCAGTGCCGAGGACGGAGGAGAGGTGTCGGTAACGGCAGCCAAAGGTACGTTTATTTAATTTATTCCTACTACCCCTCCCACACACCGTCCCGAGGCAGCCGCCACTAGCGTTGATCCAGTTTGGCTTCATCGGTCCTCTCACAAGGCGGAATTTAAATTCACGTTGAATGAGGGCCTGCCCAGAGCAAACGAAAAAGTGAAAAGAACATGGTTACCAAAGCGCTGCTAATCCATTCCCTGGTATGTACTGCCATCTTCTGGACAAGGTTATTTTGCGACGATCACTTTAAAATAAAAAAAAGCTCTTCTTATTTATGCAGATCAAATGAACCTTCAGGGAAGTACTAACGCTGCGGACAAAGTACACTACTCACTGTGCCCACATTCTAGCACCAGCGAAGTTCACGCATGGGCCTCAAATCCAAGCGAGACTGAGTCATAAAAGGCTGGAGGGGGGTTATGTGAATAGATTTCACAAGCACAGCGCAAGCCCTGTGCAGGCGAAACCTAAAAAATGGCACCAACTTCCTCTCCCAAAGGGGTCCGACTCCAGCTAATATAGGCCACCTCCATTGGCCAATCATTTCCTTCTGTTCAATATGGGTGTCACCGCCCCCCTCGGCAGGCACCAACCACCCAATCTTCTAAAAGTACCATCACCAACTTTGCCTCGTCCGTTACTGTTCCCAAGTGTCTTTCCAGCACATCTAAAATGTCGTTTTGAATGACCACTGTCCATGTAACCCTTCGTTCTTCCTCGATCCTGTCAATCTTAAAAATCGCAGTCCTTCTAACCCAGTGTTCTTGTTTATGATGCTATTCAGGCATGTCCATTTAACTCTTTCTTTTTCCTTTATGATGACACAATTAGTTGAGCCCTGTGTGCTTCCATCCCTTACAGGTGAAACGAAACATGTCTTCTGTGCCACCCTATGATGATCCTATCGAGTTGAAAGAGCTGGCAGGACCCTGCAGAACCAGCTATGGCTACAAGGTTGATCCAGTCAAGGAGAATGGAGGACCAGGCGGCAACCACATCCTGCCCGTCGTCCTTGCCCTGCCGCTTCTCTACTCAGTTCTCCTCCTTTAATGCCTAGGCCAGCACCAGAGACCACCACGCCCCCAGAAGGTGCCAAGAGAGGCACAGCTTTGTTTTAAGTGTCTAAAGGAGCAACTCCAAACTGCGGCAAATCAGTTCCCCCTTCTGATCGACCACCATATTTAGCGCAGAACCTGGAGCAGCTCCACTTACATTTGGCCAGATTGGTTGTTTTTTTAAGCGTTGTAATGTCAGAAAAGCGCTATCTGAATCCTAGCTTCTCTGCTTGACAAACCCTGTGATTCTTGTTCAGTCAAGTCTGTCTGCCTTTCCCTCAGTTCCCTTATTTTCTAACACTGGGAGAACTGACAAACGATGCGGGCATTAGGGTTGAGCAGACAACAAAGAGGCTAAAGATTTACATTTTCATTGTTTTGTGGCACAGCAGAGGATCTGCTGGTTTCCATCCACGCGGACTCTGATGGAAACGTCCAAAAATAGCACAGTCTGCAAATCCCTTCCCATTCTTGAACCTTTGTTCCTGTCTACCCCACAACCTCTAATCATACCAACCAACTTGCAAACATACATGCACCTGCATCTAAAAAAACGAGAGCGCTGGCACATTCCTACAGCAACCTCAAGTTATCACAGGGCGATGGAGGGTAGCTGATTGAGAGCCCTGTTATGTCCTTACTTTCTGGGGCTTGTAGTTCAGGAATTATTAACGATGAATTAAAACTGTTCCAATCAGCACTGTACCTGGTTAACAAGGGAGCAAAAAACCAAAAATCAACACCAACGACTCACCTGGTTTCTGGCTCTCTGCGACCCAAAGCACAAAAATGCTTCATACTCTATCATACCCCCACCAGCTCTAAATGGCATGGATCAAGTTCCTTGTAAAGTTATATGGAGCTAGTGTGCTGCTTAAGATAGCCAATGACTTTGTGGCTGAAACCCAGATACTGAAATTATGATCTTTGAGTTAATTAGTAAAAAAATAACAAAACATGATTAATGGAATGCTTGACTTACTCTCAGCTACTGGTAATTGCTCAGGCCACAACTCAGTCCATCATTATTTTGCACTCCATGCAACCTCAGTTTGGACTTGGCCATATGCAAAACAGTCTTAGCCCTAGTCCAATAGGAACTGTCTAGCCAGAACTGCCAGGCCAGGTCCACCCTGACAAGAAACACAAGCAACCCAGGACCAGTTTCGCCTTAATCAAAGCTCATCAGCAAAGTATTGCTTGGTTACAGTGACACAGTGTGCACAGGACCCACGGCTCGAGCATACCTGTCCCACATAGGGTGACACACTAAAGTATTTTTAAAAAAAGTGATGCCATCACTTTTTTTTTTTGCATACTTTACTGCGTGGCCCCAAGTGGGACGTGTATGGTCAGGCGTCTGATGACCTATAACAATTATCTAAACTCACTCCACTGTCATTTTCTCTTTTATGAGTGACTTGCCAGGAATACAGAGAAATGTAAGGGGCTTCCCTCCGAAGCAAATCAAGGGTAATTTCTTACTTGTATATATAGACCGAGCCGTGTTTAAACACCAGTTTGCTGCCTTACAATTTCACCTGCTGGTAACTAAAAAAACACTCTAGCAGAAATCTAGAAGATACACCATGGACCTTGATACAATACTATAAAAAAGTATTGGCAATGCCAATCAGTCTTGCTTGCATGTAAAAGGAAAATAAGCGAGCCCGATTGGCATTGGCAATGCTTGTTTATGTTGTTGACAGAATTGAAATGTTTGATTTGTTTTAGGAATTGTTTAACACAATTTATTTAAGGTTTTTTTTTATCACACCTCAAACTATACATATCACTTCAAATGTTGCATTATAAATCTTCCATGGAGGTATAACTTGTATGACAGAGCACCAGTCACAGCCAAGGATTGTAAATCATGCGCCTGCCCAAAGCCAAACATCCCACAACCGCAGAGCCTAGTTATTTCAATCTATCTTAATTGAAAGGTAGGAATGAACTGCAGACAGAAGATGTAACATCTGTCCAGCATTGCTTACTGTCCCTGACCAATGACACAATTTATGAAAAAAAATTCTCACCTATAGTCATTTGTCCTGATTAAGTTGAGCTTTGTGTTAACAGTAAAATACATGTACAATCATGCTTAATATAGATTTTATTTTATCACATATGGATATCAAGGCCAGGGACCTTGAAGAACACAATGGGTTGCACGATGGAACCAAGACAGCATTTACAACGAATGCTTTACCACAACTCCAGAAGAACGAATGTGCTGTCACAACAACTTTTTTTTTAATACTTACATTGTCATGATAAAGACATGCATGGAAAAAAATGGTAAAATATTTAACAGGTATGTGTGTGTATGTATGTATTCAATTCAATTCAATATTGCTTTATTTCGATTTTGGTTGCAAATCATAAAAGCATACATTACAAAACATACATATATTCCTAAATAAATACAATCATATAACTGTTTATAATACACTTTAAAAAGACAATATTTACAAGATAAAATATTATTCGATTAGCAACCTGCAAGTTGAATTTTTAAGAATGTCTGAGCATTACTTATTATATCATTAAAAATTCAGGTTTCAATATTTTGTGGTGAGCACTCTAGGGTCAAACGATGGCGGACAGCACATTTAAGGAAGTTCGCCACTAGAAAAACCAACCGCTCACCCTGTAACAATTGTAAAAAAAAGTAATGCTGGACGATATTGTTTAAGACCAGTACTCCTTAGTATGGGTATAAGCCATTTTTTCCTAAGGTTGTGATAAAATGTACAAATAATTAAGATATGAAGAGTGGATTGTGGCGAGAGACCGTCACAGGGACAAAGGGGAAGTGCTTTTGCCCAGTTATTTCTAGTAGGAAATGTGACCAATCTATGAAAAGAATTCATTCTGAACCTTACCAGCAGATGTCGTTCATAACTCGTGGTGTTATAAGTGAGGTATGGCTGTATTAAAGGTTCCCTTTGTATTAGCAGGGCATGAGTGACAGAGGGTTTTGTAATCTCACTAGTTAGTCTCAAAGCCTCTAAATGAGCCAAACATTTCTTTTTTAGAACCTTTCTTGGTACCTCACAAATTATGGAGGGATTAGAGTAATATTGATCCCAACCCAAATCATGAAAAAATCTCGCTACATATCGCAGCCACCTTGAGTTATTTACGTCATCCATTTTTAAGCAATCAGAAAGAATAAGCTGGGTAAAGATTGCCTTTTCTGAGGTCCAAATCCTATGCCACAATAATAGTGGTTCAATTTTTGCTAGGTCCGTAATATATGAAAGACCCAGCTCAATGTGACAGGCAAGAGTACCCGAGCTACCAGGTACTCCTAATAGATATCTTAGAAAGGAGTTTTCTACCCGCTGGATACTGTCAAGTGCGACGAAACCCCAAAGACCTGCCACATACAGAGCCACTGAAAGGCATTTGGCTTTATGGATTTTTATCATTTCCAAAGGTGCTCTTTTTCCCAGCTTTCTGGCAAAATTAGTTAAGGCAGCTGTGGTTCTTAAAAAAAGCAATTTGCGTGTCTCCACAGCAGGTCTCCATGAAAGTTTATGGTCTATTGTTATGCCTAGATAAGAATATTTGTCAGTGGTCGCTATTTTTTCCTTGTTGAGGTAAATCCCCCTCATTTTGCTTTTGCGACTTGAACCCACCCTCATGACGAAGGTTTTACTGATATTTATTTTCAAATCCAGGCCCGCCATAAATCTTGAGTACCTGTCCAGATTCTTTTGTAGTTCAAGGGGGGTGCGGGCTAATATTACTGTATCATCCACGTAAAGTAACGCGGGAATTGGGCGATTTTCCACCATTGGGAGGTCTTGGGAATCCTTCAACATTTCACTTTCCAGCCTGTTTGTATATAAGGTGAAGAGGAAGGGGGCCAGGAACATCCCTGCCTCACCCCTCTTTCTATTGGGAAGTCCTCCGTCAACTCACCTCCCAATCCATAGCGAACCTTGGCTGTGGCATTGGAATAGAGCTCTCTCAGGAACTTCACTTCGTTTGACGGTGCCCCCATATCGATCAGCAAGGACCAAAGTTTGGAATGGGAGACACAATCAAACGCAGATGATAAATCCACATAGACCATATACAAATCTCCACCTTTAATGGAAACATATTTATCAATAAGGAGGGAGAGATTTAGGGCCTGCTCTATGGTCCCTAGACTTTGACGAAACCCATATTGTAGGTCTGAAATAATTCTTCCTTCCTCCGCCCAATCTTGTAACAGTTCTAAAATGACTCGACCTTCCACTTTGCCAAGGGAGTCTAAAAGAGAGATTGGGCGGTAGCAGGAAACAGATCCCCTGTCCCCTTTTTAGGGCGAGCTGACGTTAGCATTCATGCGAAGCATGAATGCTGTCAGCTCGCCAACTAATGCTATCCGTATTTGGGAGAGTGGACACCAAAGTGTCACGAGCTTTCCCAGTGTCGGATTTCACCGCGGGAGCGAGCGCGGGAGCGAGCGCGCTTGCGCAGACCGCAGGGCTTGCATGCAAACACGGCGCGCACACAGGCAGGCCCCATCCCCTGCACGCACAGGCACACGCGCGCACACACACACGCAGACAGGCACAACACACGCAGGCACATACAAGCGCGCGCACCCCCCCTCTCCCCTCTTCAGGCACGCACAGACTTCACATCAGCCCTGGGCCCCACTGACCGACTGCGCTCTTCCGGCGGGGCTCCTCACGGCGCGTCTCCTCTTCTCAATCGGGGCTCCCTCAGGTCAGAGGAGCCCCGCAACAGGCGCCACACTCCTCCTTCTCCCCGGCCCCCTCCTGGGGACCCGGGCTACCCAGGACCGGCAGGGCGCTCCATGCGCCGGCAGGCCGCCTCACGGACATCAGGAGGCGGGACTTCCGGTCGGCCGCGAGCGGATTGGCCGGCCGGCCAAGAGCTTCCAAGAGCTTCCGGGTCGCCGCGGGCAGCGTGGCGGCACTCTCCCGATCACTACAACAACAGGAGATGTGCACGCGACTGGCCGCTGGCGTCTCGCGTCTCTTCCGCCTTGTTTTCATTGTATTCAGGGGTCACCCACTTAAGGTGCATGAGTAAACGTCTTGTTTAGGACTTGTGTCCCGGAAGCAGGTATTATTAGCGCTCCCTGATTGTTTGAGTATGACTGGCTGGGGTTATTCTTTAACTTGCTAAACCGTCTCTTTCACAGGGTTGGTGCAACAGGTCGTCTTACCTCGCGCATGCGCATCACTAAAGTGTGGCTGGGCTTTCTTGCCATTGGGAGCCGGAGAACAGACCATTACAAAATATCACTGGAACGCGGCTCTATGCCCTTATGAAGGGGTCTCTATGCGTGAGAGAGGCTCTTCGAGGACACAGGCTGCCCCCGACACCTGAAAACCTCATAGCGGCCGTAGGCTAGGCTAGATTTTCCCCCTTGTAGGGTGAGTCTCGACAACAATGTGTTGCATTAAGTGTAGGACGTCCTATTCGCTGTCACTCTCATCCTGCGTTTCACCCTGTGCCAGAGGTTCCTTTCTCCGCCATCCCCACATACGCACCTTATGAAGTCCTCCGTCATCATCATAAAGTCATGCGGCCCTTGAGTCCCACCCTAGCCATCAATTTCCATACGTAAATCTACTCCCATCTTTCCACCCAGCAATGTACCCATTCATCTCTATATCTTCCGACGCATAAATATACCTGTTCATCCTTCCAACTATCCTTCCATACATCCACCAATATAGCATCAATCATATATCATTTAGTGCCATTCACAAACCCACCCAACCCGATATCCAACAACAGAAACCCCCGACGTATGAACAGAGGGTGTGGCGTAACAGCCAGAGCTGCCGACTTTGGAGCTGGGGAAGCGGGATCCAGTTTTGGCGTCGTCTCGGCATCCTGTGATTCTGGGCAAACCAAAAATGATTGTATCTGGTGCTAATGTAAAGTGCTCCAAAACTTCGGTCGAGTTCACTTCGCGCTATATAAAACTGGAGGGGGAAAAGAGGTCTCCGCGAAAAGCGCTCGAAGTCTAAAAAAATAACAAAAGCGCCGTACAAATGCTCCTCGACACTAAAACAACAAATCGTTAACACATAAATGTACCCACGCATCCATTCACAAACCCACTCATCCATCGAACCCATACATCCGCCTCGTAAAATAGATCAGTTACAGCGCAGAGTTTCCAGGCAACGCGCTATTGTGTGGGCTGTGGGTGCAGCGGGCCGGGCCCCCGCTGCCATGCACATTGGCCGAGCTCAGGTATTCACCCTCCCTCCCTCCCTCGCTGCCTGTCTGCCGATCGCGCCGCCTACCTGTGCTACCTCACCCGGAATCATGCGCCTCGCCTGCCTGCCTGCCTGCCTGCACAGGGTGTGTTTCCATCGCAAACTTGACACCGAAGCACCGTGGGATCCATGCCTTCCGCCAGGGGCTGGTCCTCTCGAGCAGCCCTAGACCCGGACTAGCCCCTGCCGCTCCCAGAAGCCCTCCGGTGGGCGCTAGCCGCTGCCATGGTCTCCCTGAACCTGCCGAAGCTCCCCCGCGCCTGGAATTACTGGCTGCTGCTGTCCATTTACCTTCTGTTCCTGGTCCTGGGTGCCCTGGTCTTCATGGGCATCGAGGCGAGGCACGAGGGCGCCCTGCGGCAGACGGTCCGAGAGGCCCACCAGCGCTTCCTGCTGGACAACCCCTGCGTGGCAACTTCGTCCCTGGACAAGCTTCTGCGAGAGGTGATTATAGCGGATAATTACGGCGTCTCGGCGCTCGGGAACAGCTCGGACATTGAGAACTAGGAGTACACTTCCGCCCTGTTCTTCGCGGCCAGCGTGCTCACCACGACAGGTACGAAGTGCAGGGTAGAGTCATGTTACAGTGCTTGGGTTTGGAAAGGACCAAGATATCTGTCGTAAAAGGCACCCATCATTTGGGTGAAGTGTGCCCCCTGTTTCACTACTCTAAGCCCCGGTGCACCTGCACCTGCCGCACTGTTTATAGAATCACCCCATGCACGTGTCTTTAAATTGCTTTATGTGGGAGCGGAGGGAGGCTTCCAGAAGTGCTTGCTGAAGATCACACCTGTCATCTACGACACGAGACATGACCTCAGACACATCCATTATGCAGGGTATGGCGTCTGTCCTGTCGGGTGCCCTTGAGGTGGGCGCACGGGACAGCACCTCCCGAAGTGGTATTCAATAGGTCACAAACATGCACTGAATTTACTCATACCGGGAACGGGATGTGGTTAAATGTCACTCTGCTTGTTAGTCACTAGCAAAGTGGTCTCAACAAGCACCGATCAGCTGTTTTATTTCAGTACAGGAAGTATCTATGCCACCTCTTAAAGTGCTCCGAAAACAGAGTATAATTAGAGGTATAGTCCTGCAATAAGTGCTAGACACTCAGGCTCAGGAACAAGCGTTACATGGGCAAGGTGGCACTTGTGCAAGTATCAAAGGTAAAGACATGTGAGAGGTAGCAGCCGTGTGTTGCAGGGGCAGAGTGGTGTGTGCATGTTACAAAAGGGCACCGAACACCAGTACATGGAAAATACTGCAAAAAGGCAGACCCTCCAATCACAGGCATACACTGGGAAGGCACTTCCATGGTTATGGAAAGTAGAAATTATCAGTAGTGGGAAGTCTTCCTCACAAATAGCAAGAGGACGTGAATTACTTTTGGAGGTGTCTCTGGAGGAGGAGAACTTTGAGGTCCCTTTTGAAGGCCTGGGAGGAGGCGGTGGTCCGGAGCTTTTTTTTGTCCTCTCGCGGTTTGTAAATACAAAACATATTGCATTACAAATGCTATAGGTATCACATTTGCGAAAGTTATAACTATTGGCATTGTAAATGACAAAGCTATTAATTTAGCTATTTAAAAAAAAGAAACATAAATAAAAACTTTGCCATTTACAATACCAATAGCTCAAACTTTCCTAATGCGAGACCTATTGCATTGCAAATGCTGGTTTGAATATGGGAACTAATACGGACCGTGACCAGGATTCCAATAAGCCAACTTTACAAGTTGCATTCAGGACTCTTGTGAGAAGGGGGGTCCATAGATCCATTTGGACTTTAAACAGGTCAATTGGGACGCCATCAGGACCAGGCGCCTTCCCATTCTTACTAGCTTTCAGAGCCTGTGCAACTTCTAGCATTGTAAACTGCAGGTCAATAGGATAAGGACTGGGTAGATCATTAGGTCTAGAATTCCCTAAATTTTGGGAGTCCGAGCTATATGAAAAGATCTTAGTAAAGTGTTGAACCCAGTCTTTCTTTTCTATTGCTATCTCAATTTTCGGGAGCCTGATGTTATCATTTAGAAAAGGGGATTTGACTACTTGCCAGAATGCAGCTGAGTTCCTAAGACTGCAGCTTTCGTGCAGTTGGTCCCAAAGTTGGTTTTTTAATTCCCTCTTCCTCGCTTTGAGTGCTAGATTATATATATTCCGTAATGTTTTTACCTCTTGGGGGATCCTAGCCGACTTCCTAAGGGCACTTTTTAAATTGGAGTAAGCTACCGTACATGCATGATTGAACCACCCTTTTTTCTGGCTGGGTTTTTGTTTAATTTCGATCCAAAGCGCCTCTTTTATTATTTTAAGAATTGCCTCAAAATTAATAATGATTTCTTGGTCAGATACGTCCATACTAAGACATTTTGTGAAATGTGGGAAAGCCCTTACTACCACTTGCTTTGTTATTTCTGCAGGGTCTATTTTTCCCCACTTCAAAGCATAGCCATTTATTCTACTTAAGGCCAAGTTGCTTTGCGTTAAAATGGAGCTATATCCGCTCCTTGAGTTTTGGGACAATGGCATGGAGATGCTAATTGGAGTGTGATCGCTCAATGGTATTTTATGCAGAGTGAACACTGCTTCTTTTGCCAGCATAGCACCATTTGAGACAAGAATATAATCTATAACTGAATAATGTCCCCTCCCGTGAAATGTTGGAGCAAGTAGCGAATCCTCCTTTTTGGCATTGTTGGCTATTACTAGATCTAGATCAAACAATATTTCGTTAAGGAGGTTGCCTAAGGTACAATGCCTAAAGTGTGTAATTGAATTACTAGCTAGCTTCATCTATTATACCACAAATACCATTACCCTCAGAGATACATGGACCCAGGTTGAAATCCCCCCCCCAAATAATTGTCACATCCTTCTCAATCTTTCTCAAACAAGTTGATAGAGTAGATCGAATCAGTGTTCCCACATTTACTGCATCTAGAACTGTGAGGTTATTGTAAAAATTAACCACAAGAAAGTTTTCCTTATTGTTAAGGCATATCCAGAGAATCTGGAAATTTGGGTCTAATTTAATGGCCACAACTTTGGTCGTATTAAGAAGGTTTGAGACGTAGATTGTTATGCCCCCTTTCGCTCTGCCCGAAGTAGAAGGTTTGGCAGGCGAGAAATAGGTCTTATATCCCTCCATGTGTATGACGTCACATGCCCACGTCTCCTGAAGTGCCAGAATGTCGAAATTTGGGATAAAATCTATCCACTTGTCATTAGTAACTTTTGCCCGCTGCCCTGCCACATTCCAGAATAAAACAGAAATACGATGTTTTGTCTCTACCCCTTTATGTCCCCCAATAACTGGATTTAATGTATTGTCAATTCCAGAGTGGCAAATCTGTTTGGATTTGGAAGCTAGGGAAGGGAAATTTTGACCTGTGATCGTAATTGCAGGGACAATCGATGTGTCTTTCAAGCAGGGTGGCTTAGGGCACTGAATAGAGAAGATGTCATTCACGAATTGTTGATCAATGATCATGGGGGGAACCTTTTGTGGACTAACAGAACTATTTTCAGAACTATTTTCTACTGTCATCCTCTGATCAAGTCAATCGATTCCCTCCATGTCTGATAGTGCAGCATAATGGTTGTAAAGTGGAATCGGGTATTTGGAATGTTGATAGAACGGATACCTAGGATGTCCAGGATGTTCTCCCAGATTCAGGGACGGTTGCCTTGGCCAGTCTGTCTGCCTTTGGGACGGCAGGTCTTTATAATTTCCAATAGACTGGAAGAGTGGTCGAGCTTTATATGCTAAGGGCCTGTGGTGACCTTCCAGATCTAGAAGTGAATGTCCTAGCCAATCATTCTGATTTCGGAATGAAGGTTCTATGTGATTTACAGTAGACTGAAACAGTGATAGGACATTGGATACTGGGACTGTTGGAATTCTAGGGTAGAAATATGTAAGGTCACATGGATTTATGGTGTTGCTAGCATTATGCGGAATCCAGTTAATAATGTGACCAACTGCTCTTTTATCTTTGAAATGTATTATTATTATGTCTCCCTTTATATCTTTTTTCCTATGTCCTATCCAAGGAAGGCGTCTGACATACAGAATTATCCCGTTTAGATTTGGAGGGAGGGGACGGTTCTGTTTTAGCCAGTATATTACTTTATTCCTTAGTTGATATTCGGCTTCATTGGTCCCTTCCTCCAAAGATGGTACTCCAGTTAGTACCACCACAAATGGGACCGCTTCCGGCGGCAACTCCACAATGAGCCTTTTCGATGGAATGTCCCTCGAGAGCTCATTTACTTTTGGAGCGCCCCGGGGAGGATTCGATTTCACAGTTGCCAAGCCCTCCTTGTCTTTGTGCTTCGTAGTTGTATTAGTTACTACTGGTTTAGGGGGAACCAATTTGGCAACTTTAGTTTTGGGTGGGTTCACGATTTTACTTGCATCTTTGTTTGTATCTTTATTTGTATTATTTGGGACTGGGACTGATTTCAAAGGAGCAGGTATAGGCTTTTTTAGATCTTTTGTGGCCTCTTTAATTTTCCCCATGACTTGCTCCAAAATTCCCAATTGCGAGTCTATTCTTTTCAACCTCTCTGCTATTGGTAGTATGAGGGATTTAATTAAATGTTCCATATTACTCATTAGGTCAGTGGAAGACGCATCTTTTGGTGGTATATGCGATGGTGTGACTACTACAGAAGCTAGTAATGGGTCATCCACTGTAACTTTATTATTCCCAGAGCTAGTATTAGTAATTTTATTTTTTATTTTATTCTGGGCACTGCCTCTTTTTCGTCTTTTTTTCGGGGGGGGGCCCACAATCGAGGTTAATTTATTTATCTTTTTTAACTTTTGATTAGATTCATTTTTCGGTGGTGTAATGTCTGACAATATTTCTACCTCAGGCGTTAAATTAACAGAGAGTGATGAAATATTTAATATTGGAGAACTGATTACTGGGAGAGTAGAGGATCTGTCCTGAAAGATTAACGGAATGCTATCTATGGGGGATGCACCAGAACCCTCCCTTTCACAAATAGGATTAGGGACTGGGGAGACAGCCTGCGTCAGCGCACCCATCGACGAACGTTTGTTCTTGATGAGCTCCACAGAGCGGCGTCTATCGGCCCGACGCTCAGCGAGCATTGCCTCCCTATCAGCATCATTACCAATCCTGAAAATATAGTTGTCTAGCGGACCTCGATTAGTTCCTCCTGGGGGAAACAATGTTTCTTTTTGAGTGACTGACATTGTACTAACACAAAATTAAGACAAAAATCAAAAATTGTTGGGTAGGAGGACCGACTAGGCTACCAATACAATTCTAACAATAACAATAAAACAGGATAAAACAAGACCAAGGTCAAACCGGGTATTTATGACAAAAGATACCGAGTGATAGTTATACTAGAGGCATCTTACTTCAAGATGTTTGAAAGAAATCTCTATGCATCCGAAGCGTCAAAGCGCCAGCTGGGAAATAAAGGGGGGGAGCCCACCCCAGCCTCCTTCGGCCTCTGAGGGCCTAAGAGGGCCCGCCCTTTGCCCGGGCTTCGCCCGGCGCTCCCGCGCAGCGGTAGGCTGTAGTATATTTATATGGTGATCAGGCGGTGGTGGGCGGGTCTCGGTGTTAACGCTGGAGCAGGTGATGTAATTCCAGCAGGGACTCCTGGAAGTTTGAGTCCCTGCTCCGCTGCTCAACTCGCCTTACCACACACACAAACCAGTACACAAAGTCCCCAGACGGCGCAGCCGCACCCGTGAAGCGGGTGTGGCTAGATGTAGCGCTAGGGCAGTCCTATCAGTGGCGCTAGGAAACGTGAAGCAGTTCTCACATAACAGTGTCCCAAAGTCCGCAAAGCGATGTAGGGCTTTTAACCTGTTTGGCGGTGGTGGGCGGGTCTCGGTGTTAACGCTGGAGCAGGTGATGTAATTCCAGCAGGGACTCCTGGAAGTTTGAGTCCCTGCTCCGCTGCTCAACTCGCCTTACCACGCACACAAACCAGTACACAAAGTCCCCAGACGGCGCAGCGGCACCCGCGAAGCAGGTGTGGCTAGATGTAGCGCTAGGGCAGTCCTTTCAGTGGCGCTAGGAAACGTGAAGCAGTTCTCACATAACAGTGTCCCAAAGTCCGCAAAGCGATGTAGGGCTTTTAACCTGTTTGGCGGTGGTGGGCGGGTCTCGGTGTTAACGCTGGAGCAGGTGATGTAATTCCAGCAGGGACTCCTGGAAGTTTGAGTCCCTGCTCCGCTGCTCAACTCGCCTTACCACGCACACAAACCAGTACACAAAGTCCCCAGAGGGCACAGCGGCACCCGCGAAGCGGGTGCGGCTAGATGTAGCGCTAGGGCAGTCCTTTCAGTGGCGCTAGGAAACGTGAAGCAGTTCTCACATAACAGTGTCATAATATACATATATGTATGTATATTATCATCAAGGCCACTTGAGGCCGAAATGCATCATGGCGGTCTAAGGGTATAATACATTATTTTTCTGCATCACGAACTGGAGTTCGCATTCGTTTTTCCCAAGGAGAAGGGGACTGTGCAGGAAACAAAGGTCGAAGAATATATATATATCTATCTATCTATCTATCTATCTATCTATCTATCTATCTATCTATCTATCTATCTATCTATATATATATATATATATATATATATATATATATATATATATATATATATAATACTCTTACCTGCAAAATACTTACATTTTCGTTGTAAAGTAATTTGTGCTAAAAAATAAGTTCAAAAGACTCGTAAAGAAGCTCTCGCTGTTCAGGCATAGTCATAAATGCATCTTGTACTGGCGCAGTGATAAATGCTGTTTACCACACCATGCATTTGACAAGTGCAATGCCCCACGGTTATGCATCAGTATTACAATCTAGTAATCAGTCTTGCTCTTTCCCTCTAACAATCAATGTTATTTGTGTCATCAAAGCCAACCTTATGGTACAGTGCCTACAATGATGGCAGAGTGCTGCGGAGTGACTTATGGTATGCTTGATAATATGCGACTCTTTCCTCTACCATAGGCCCATTACACTGGCTTCCCAATATATCAAGTCCAAGATATGCCCCAATTTTGACTGTAAACAAGCACAGGAGCAGGTCTTTCACATGTGATGGAGCTATAGGTTTGCAGGAACCCGTATGAGCACACTGCAGTTGAAGAAATCTGGCAGAAATTAACTGACAAAATGCCCTTCCCTTTGGACCCATTAGTTGTCAAAGCAGCTTTGCTTCATGGCCGTAGAGGGCTTCGACAGAAAATGGTTGACCTTGATTCTTTGGGATCTGTATGGAGGAATGAAGTAAACCATTCATGTTCTGCCGGATAAGCTCATTCGTCTCAGTGTTCAAGGATCCAGCCAGGTGGTTCATGACGAGAGATCTGCCCCAACACTCCAGTCAACTACAGACTAAAAATGCTCTTTGCCAGCCTTGAACCATGGATAACATCTCTAGGACTACAGGACAGGAATTTGAAAATACACATCCTGCAGCTCCAATGCAACCATCAAGTTGCCCGGATCAAGGGAAGAGAGAACCTAGGACATGGTGACCATTTTAAATGTGTCCTTCCATATGAAGGCATTTAGAGGACGGAGAACTAAGACAGGCCAAAGCCCTCCATCTTGCTTTGGTGCAAGGAAATAGCAAGAGGCCAACACCTTCTTGATGGCTCCGTTGGAGAGTAAAGCTTGCACATCTTGCATGGGAATGGCAAGTGCTCCACTGAGAGCCATTCTGATGTGGGAGGAATGTGCGGTGGGTCAGAAGGAAACCGAAGAGTATAACCCTGCTGAACAATTTGGGGAACCCATCTGTTGGATGTAATACATAGCCACCCTGGAAAAAAGTACTGACTTCTGCCTCCTGCAGGGTAGGTGTGCGACACTAATGGCAAACTAAAGTAACATAGAAGCTGTTGCAGCAGGGGAGGGGGACTGGGAGGACTGATGCCCAGCATGAACTGGGAGTTGCTTGTCGGATCCATGACCACAGCCATGAAAAGACTGCAGAGATGGCAGAGAGGGCAGAGAGGGCAGGGGAGACTGGTTTTGTCTTTCAACCCCCTAGAGTAGCCATGGAATTTCTTGAACTGAAACTGTTTGGTGGGGATTGAAAGACTCCAAGAGCATGCAAAGGCCCTACTCTCCTTAAAGCTTTCCAAGAGAGTTTCCACTCTTTTTACTAAACAGACGTGAGCCATCAAAAGGCACACCCGTAAGAAAAGACTGTACATTTCCTGAGAAACCTGTGGATTGCATCAACACATGATGATGGAGCACCATACTGGTGCCCACCACTCGCCCCAACAATTAGTATGCAGTCCAGCACCAATCATGTATTTGCATCTTCAATGGTCTGAGTCAAGGAGGCCTGAAGTTATTCCAGCACCGCTGACAAGATCTTGCTTGTTGTGTCCCTGTTGCGTGTGTATACTGGTCTAATCGTAAGCACTTAAAGCAAAACCAATTGATGGAAGACAGGGCGGGAGGGAAAAACATGAGGGCGGAAAGTGCTAAACTATATTTCTATATAATATAACAAGGAGCAAGTCTTGCCAATTCTCGATTTTCATGCCACATTTAGTATAGATCAGTCCACAATTGAAGGTAAAAATAAAACTACCAGTAGTACCAGTTTTACCACAAAAACCTTTGATCCATTGGACCGAACTGAGCCTCATTTGTACCGAAGGAGAAGATGCTGATGGGTCGAGGGTGCAGATTTGATGTGGGTGCATAAAATGGCTCAACAGTTAAAAACAAATTTCCTATGTATAGTTTAACAGAAGTATAACTGCATACAAGCTGAAACTCCTGGTATAAATATGTTCTTGTACATATGTCCTTGAGATCTCTGCAAGTAAGTTTAAGATGCACATTTTGTAGAGAAGGTACCTTTTTGATTGTTTATTACTGGACTACCATAGTGCAGTGGACTCATAACTGGTCTACTCTGCACACACTTCACATTTGAAAGATTCAGTTTTCACATACACCTACGGCATAAAAAGGAATTTTTAGGTAGTATGATGATCATTTTTGAACGAACACACCTCTCGTGAGCACCTTTCACTCACCACCGATTTCTGATCACTACTGTAAAAACCAGTGGTTCCCTCCAGGTTGAGGAGGCAAATGAGAGACCCAATGATGATGCTGTCAGGTATTCTTTCATTAGTACTGACGGACAGGACACACTGGACCCTGGTTGCAGGTACAAGTGATCCATTCCCCTCTGATTTTGACTGTATACAAGGAAGCTGAATGGATCGGAACTTCTTCTAACTCCCCCCCTTTGATCATAATAAATATTACAAAAAGTATTCAGCCAACTAAGAATATTATTGCCGAATATGTTGCCCATTGACTGTGCCTGGGTGGGATGGAATTTGGGGGTTTGTGAGTTTGGGGGTGAGGGGGGAGGACAGAGAGAGTGTGTTTTGTTCTTTGGGAGGTCCTCAAAAGTGTGTTTTCCCATTGAAATCCATATATGGATTTTTCTATGCATACGCGTCACAAAAGCAGAGCAAAAAGGTTAAATTCAGCAGGCAGATCACCATAGGCTACATTTTGCTTACTTTTTAGATAGACTGTTTTGTTGTTCATGCTAGTAAATAAATGGGTTAAAAAAATGTTTAGCTGCAAATCACCTGAGAAATTGTGATGGAAACTTCTCCTTCATGTTTCATTTGTTCTGAAACATTAAAGTTCCAGAAACAAATACGAGGAGGATAAAAAAAATGTAGCATTAAACAATCTAAAAAGTAAACCTATGCAAGACTAGCCAACAGAGGGGCAAAAAGATCCCCTACTTTCACCAATAATCGCAATCACTGGAAGAGTAGAGAAAATGGCATTTGCAAAGCCAACAAGTATGTTTTTTGTTGGAGGAAGTGCTGGTTATTTTAAAAATCGCTTCGAGCAAATGATGTTGCTAACTATAACCTTAAAGAACTTGAAAAGATAGAAATGGGAAGACACAGCTCAATAAATATATTCTACTTCTGAGTCAAATTTTGAAACATTTGTTAACAATCAATGTAAAGGTGATGGTTATTAAATTAATTAAACCAAACTCTGAGAATACGTCTCATGTGGTATAATAACGAAATATAATGACAACATCAAAAACAATATACATTCACAGAAAAGTCAACTCTTGCAATTTTTGGTTCAACAAAAAAACTACAAATGGACAGAAGACGACTGCAGCAAGAAGCCAAACTGATGATCAAACATTTGCTAGAGCTTGATTTCTCCAAAAGAGTTAAAAATATACAGAAAATATATAAACAAGCAGTTGGCAATGCTAAAAAAAGAAACAAGAGATACGCTCTGGAACACCTACTTTGTAACATGCAAGAAAGAGACCCCCGTAGCTTTTAAGGCTTTTATTAACCGTTTGGCTTATGTCCACATTTCAGCACACCACCATATTGTTATAGAAGACCAATAGATGACGTTCCACAGAATGAAAAGTCAGAATTGGCAAACAACAAGTTTATGGTCTCCTTCATAAGAAAAGAATAACAAGATACTGCTCCGGGCGCAGATGGATTGCCCGGTGCCCTCTTTAAAAACATTTATGATTTCCAGGCCTATATCCTCACTGCTTTTTAATCAATGTCAACACACCCAAAATATCCCAGAATCCTTTCATGGGTGTGTCCTTCGGTCCCATTCATAAGAATGGAGGCTAAATATTTTGCAAACCTGACTCTGCAAGATCTCAAGATATGCCCAGGCAAAATCAAATCCCACCCTCACAAACTGATTTCATCCCTGGCGTAAGTACAAACCTAAATATACTCACTCCTACAATCCTAACAGTGAAGGCAACAAAATTAAAAACGCCCTTTTATACTTGCTTTTTAGACCTTAGAGCTGCCTTTGACAAGGTGTCAAGAAACTTGTACTGACATATACCTTCACTTTTACTGAAGGCAATTCAGTTAGAGGATGCAAAAACATGGGTCAAGATCACAATGGTGCAACAACTATAAAATACATACAAAAATGGTTAAACATTAATGTGTGCTAGCTCCCAACTTTGTTCAACCTTTACAAAGCCAAATTAAACGAGTGCCTAGCTAAAGTGATAGCATGGCCTCCAAAGCTGGTCCTATTGCTTGCACTAAAGTATGTGGATTATATCGTTCTTATGAGCCAAACATCCATAGGGCTCCAAAAATTTCGTAATCATTTGGGTACATACTGCAAACAAAATATTATATTTGAAATAAACCTGAAAAAGACAAAAGGTAATTATAATTGAACAGAAAGTACGAAAATAAGGCTCCTGGTACATAAACAAAGTAAAAAAATCGACATTTCGAGGACCTATAGATACCTGGGCATTACGTTTGACACTCGGGGCACTTTTACCCAACAAGATTTAGCCATAGAAACAAAGGCTACCTCTTTGAGATGGGCACACTTTTAAATCACTACAGGCTAAAACAGTGTGTCCCACTTTTGAGACTATACTAATAGCAATGAAAAGCAAACTGTTATCATAATTAACTTCTGGATTAGAATCACTCCAAGGCCCTTTTAAATCTTTTTAGTTTATGATTTTTTTTGCAAAGCTTACAAATACATTTTTGAAGTATAGTTTGTGCAATCAGGCTATATAAGGACAATTAGCCTTTGCACAGGATTAAAAACTCAAATGACCACATGTTGAATCACCATACTTGGTCAGACATAACAGGCAAGAATTTGAATTCTAAGAACCTGTCGATTTAACTCATGATAACATCCCTGAGATTTCTGAAATGAAAAAAATTATGGGAGAAACGAATCAGTCTTTAAACAAAAGAGAGGGGCTCTACATAACCAAAAGGAAATAGAGCACCAGATTACCGTTAAGTAAAAAAAGGGTTTTCCTTTTGGGGATAGTTATGTAACACTCAGCTCATTTACTCATCATTCTTAATAAACAACCCTTTATAGGGTTCAAACTCTCACCATTATCAGGTGAAACACTTACAAGAACAAGCTTATTGTAAAAACAGATTATTTATTTGCATGCTAAATTAAACAAGCATTTACAATGCAACGGTTTCGCCTTTGTAAAAGTTAGAGCTATTGGCATTGTAAATGACATTTTTTTTATTTATGTGTTGGTTTTGAAAACAGATAAATAAATGGCAGTCATTTACAATGCCAATAGCTTAATCTCTCGCAAGTGCGAGACCTATTGCATTTGCACCCACACGCACACACACAGAGAGCCACACACGCACACACAGAGCCACCCACACATAGAGCCACCTACAAAAAAAAGCTAGCCACACAGAGCCCCAACGCACACAGAGGGAGAGTGTGTGAGAGTGAGGGAAGGAAGGATAGAGGAAGGGAGGAAGAGAGAGAGGGAGGGAGGGAAGGATAGAGGGCGGGAGGAAGAGAGAGAGAGGGAGAGAGGGACGGATCGAGGGAGGGAGAGAGAGAGGGAAGGAAGGAGGGAGGGAGAGAGAGAGAGGGAGGGAAGGAGAGAGGGAGAGAGAGAGGGAAGGAGAGAGGGAGCGAGAGGGAGGGAAGGAGAGAGGGAGAGAGAGAGGGAAGGAGAGATGGAGCGAGAGGGAGGGAAGGAGAGAGAGAGAGAGAGAGAGAGAGAGAGAGAGAGAGGGAGCGAGAGGGAGGGAAGGAGAGAGAGAGAGAGAGAGAGAGAGAGAGAGAGAGAGGGAGCGAGAGGGAGGGAAGGATAGAGGGAGGGAGGAAGAGAGATAGGGAGGGAAGGAGGCTGACCCAAGTACAGACCACTCTCGAGAAAAGTAATAATACAATGCTTTGACCAATGAGGGGCGCAGGAAAGTGAAAGAGGGAGAGAGAGGGAGGGAGCGAGAGAAGTTGCTTCGTGGGGACATTCAGATCCTAAAAAAACATCCCTGCTCTAAAACCACGGGAAGGAAATGGCCACAAACTGGTAGCACCACTCTCCGGGGATCAGCCTGGAGAGCAATACAACGTATATGTTGGAGACCATTTTGTAGGGCTGAATTCTATAACCCACGTTTATTTATTAAGTGAAAATAGTGTTGAACTCGTTTCTGTACACAACGCTTCTACCTATTAATTCCTGATTCACTTTAAACTAAATCCTATAGACAAAGTCACTCAGTCATGTATGACAGCCTGCACCAAAGTCAGGGTAGCTGCCAAAAAGCTCCTTGGCTGCCCTCTCATTAGCACGGCAGACTTCGAAGGCTGCGCTGCAACGCAAGACTGCAGTTCTGCGTAGTTACTTCACTGGGGGCACCATGAACACGAGAAACGTAATTTGTAACACCCGTATTTCATGCAAAGAACTACAGACGAAAAACCAAACTATGATGTGTCTGAAGAAACGTCCAGGAGACAAAAGAGCGCAAAATTGCACATATCACACACAAGCAAATTACCTCAGAAAATGGAGGAATGGCGATTTTTGTTTTAAATGGCCCCAGTTTACCAACCTACTTCTGAGCCACCTTCTTTCCGATTCTTAGTTCCATTTCGCCGAGAACCCCACTTCAAAGAACGCCCTCCATTTCAATAGGTCCTGTCAATGTAGGTCAGGGCGGCGAACGTGAAAAGTCACTGCAGGCCGCAGCACAAACAGCTCGGGCGGCGAGAATCAAAGGGCAGCCAATTAAACTAATCATAACGTCCCAGTGAACACAAGGAAGCTCACCTGGTACTTCTGGACGGAGGATGCGATTTCCCAGCCCCGCGCAGGCCCTGGTTCTGTAATTACCCTGACCAGAATACTGTGAAATTACTGCTCTGATCTACTAATGGCTGCCAAAATGAAACCGCCGTGGCTTCACGCGAAGAGGTCGGAGCAAGATGGCGCAATTCTTTCTGACAGAGACGACAACTTCTAAAAGCTACTGCCCGGCCGCCATCTAGAAAAGAGTATCAAAGGGGGTCGGGGCCCGGTGGGGGTGGGTGGAGTCCCAATACGAAGTGCAGAACTGCTATTATGGGGACCATCACCATGTAGTACTTTACCAGATGCATGCACATACTAATACAATGGAAAGTAGAAACTCGTGACATGTTATGGTGTAGGAATTATGCAGCGCGGTATTACAATACACTTGATTATGTTTCTTTACCTGTCAAGTCCAAGCTTCGATCGATCAGCAACAAGGAGCATCTATGTGGCGCAGCCTTCCTCCTATTCTTGCCCTGCGGGTCTCCAGCCAGTTCCCCAGCTACGAGCCGGCTGACTGCGCCCATAGCGAAGCACTCCTCGCGAACCCCCAGTTCCTCCAAGAGGCTGGCCAGTTCACGGGCCAGGCCACGTATCTGAGCTTGCAGGGCAGCCGGCAACTCGGTCTCTGCAGCCGGGGGCAGCGGTCTCTTCCTGTCGGCCCGGGGTCGGCCGGACAGGCGCTGAAAATCCGCGGGGAGCGGTGGAAAGAGAGCGGCTAGAGCAGGGGAGACAATCAAGTAGGGAGCCAGAGGGGCCCAGGACAGAGGCGCGTGCCTCACCTCAACCACGCCGGTGTCGTCTCCCATCCACCTGCGGACCTGTTCCTCCAGGCGCGCTCTCTCCTCGGGGGAAGCGGGGGAGACGAGGAGCACATGGCAATGCTGGAAGCAGCTGCCCAGCACCAGATCCCGCAGCGCGTCCAGTCCGGGGCCCCGAGGCGGTCCGTCCAGGACCAGCACCGCTCTGGATTGTCCAGGGTCTCCCACCGGTCCGGTGAGCCCCCGAACGGCGAGTGCACCTGCCCGCAGCAGAGCCCCGACGCCTCCCACGCTCCAGTGCAGGCTCTCGGCGCTTGCAGTGTCCAGAAACACTAACGAGCCCCGGAAACAGGGCAGGACGCGCTCCCATGCCTGGGCAGAGGCAGAGGTGAGGGGTGAGGACATTGCCAAGTATACCGAGTGCGGCGACAATCAAAAAGTCCAGGTGACAGCAAAAACAGACGTGTAAAACTACATACCGCCGCTGTTTTGTCTCTTTGTACAAGACCAACTTTTCTTAAAAACAAGTTAAAATGTTATAAGGACTGTGAAGGGGGCGTACCTGGGAAAACAAGTCAGGTCCCGGGCCGCGCTGTGATTGGCTGACGTCACGGGGGTGTCCCGGGCCGGCAGCCAATCACAGCGCGGCCCGGGAATGACGTCACGGGGGTGTCCCGGGCCGGCAGCCAATGGCAGCGCGGCCCGGGACAAAGGGGCGGGGCTTAAAAAAAGCACCAGAAACGCCCCCGAATCGCGTTTTCGAGAGAAAGCGCGATTGACAGCCTCTGCCTCCCAATGGCTAGCCTCCATTTATGGAGCTAGCCAATGATAGGCAGAGGCGGGTCATCACCCCAGATAGAAATCAAGAGGTTTTGCTAGCGCATGCGTACTTCGTACGCATGGCTAAGGCAAAACCTAAAAACACCAAAGGTATTATCATGATACATGATATACTCAATACACAATCTTCATTACATTTTAATATACAAGGTTAAAAAACAATATCTACAATTAAAACAATATATGGCACGGGAAAGAGAACAGTGGGGGAAAGACAGTAAACTTTGTCTTATAGTTGATAAAAATAGACAGCTATTTTTATCGCGATCGCCCTGACGCGGAAAGGAAGAAAACACCAGGAAGGTCTGCCGTCGAATTAAAAAGCCATGAGCGACCCATACCTGGTGTTAGGAAACTACACTGAAATATCAGCTTCACAGGAACCAGGTGGGGTACTGATTTATAAACAACAACTCCGCCTAACGAAGGACGATATACAGAGTTGAGTCACCGACAAATAACCGGGAAGGGGTCCTTCGTAAATGACATAGATACTTTTTTACATACGTGCAAATGAATGACGCACTACAGGCAAGATTGAGCTAAATACTGCCGGAATAAATATTCATGAAAAAGCTGGTGAAACAGGGAGTCGCATAGACATACCCATATGATCTATTTAAAGTGTCCAAACAGTAGTGCGTTTGCACAGGTGGCTTACTGGAATTGGAGAAACTAAAAAATTGGTCCTGAAGAAGGAGGCTAAAAATCAGCGAAAGCTTCCGAAACGCGTCGACGCACTTTACTTTTGTTAAATTTGGAGTGGTCAACTAACGTTTGGTTATAGGGAAGATAAGCCCTACTGTGTGTTGCCAACATTGGGTTCAAATTAACAACTATAAGACAAAGTTTACTGTCTTTCCCCACTGTTCTCTTTCCCGTGCCATATATTGTTTTAATTGTAGATATTGTTTTTTAACCTTGTATATTAAATTGTAATGAAGATTGTGTATTGAGTAGATCATGATAATACCTTTGGTGTTTTTTAATTTAGCATGCAAATAAATAATCTGTTTTTACAATAAGCTTGTTCTTGTAAGTGTTTCACCTGATAATGGTGAGAGTTTGAACCCTATAAAGGGTTGTTTATTAAGAGTGATGAGTAAATGAGCTGAGTGTTACATAACTATCCCCAAAAGGAAAACCCTTTTTTTACTTAACAGAAAAGAATCAGTCACATTATATTAAAAAATAAATTGCAAGACATCTTATTTATTGACAAGTGCCTCGCCAGCATACGTTTTCATGCATGCACGGTGATTAAGTCTTACACCAAACTTACAAGCCAAGAATACTTAGGGCACACTTACACAGTAAAAACTAAAGTTTATCTAGCATAGATTTGGCATTTTTCTTATAAATGATCAGGCCAAACCATGGGTGATCACAGATAATGATGCAATGATGCAAACTGTAGAACGTGTGAATATTAGTCAAAATTCAACCTGCATTTACAGTGCGAATGTCCACACTTTGTTTCTGAACAACGGCATTTGCTTAGGCCCCATTTTATGACTATGAACATCTAGACGTGTCGCCATATTTTATTTTTATTTTTTATATTCTTATAAAGCGCCAGACTAGACTCCCGAAGGGGTATCTCTGCGCTATTGCTGTACCACGAGATTGTGCTAGTTACGAGAGTATGACTAATATAGGGTGCAGAAACTGAATAGTAATTTATTTATCTGGATACAAATACGTCTTTAAATTCTTCCGAAAACACAGATGACTGGAAATTGATCTGAGTTCTGGAGGCAAGGAATTCCAGAGTGTTGGGCCGGCATAGGCTAGTGCACGGCCACCTTGTCTGGTCTTTTTTACTCTTGGTATCTGCAGGAGCTGCTGATGGCTGGAGCGCAGAAGTCGCCCCGGGATGTAGGGCTGAAAGATCTTAATCATGTACTTCGGGCCCTCCCCTATCATGCTCTTGTGAATAGTGCATAGAGTCTTAAATTGGACTCGCTTCCTCACTGGAAGCCAGTGGAGTCTCTTCAGCAGGGGACTGGAAGGAGTCCTCGCTGGAACATTCAGGACAATCCTTGCTGCTGTGTTTTGGATTACTTGCAATTTACTGAGCTGCTCCTCGTTAGCTCCGAGGAGCAGCCCATTGCAGTAATCCACCCTGCTGATGACCAAAGCCTGCACGAGCGTTTTTCTATGATGGTCTGGTATATAGGGGAAGACTCGTCTCAACATCCCGATAGCCCGGAAGCAGGTACCAGCAACCTGATTGACATGTCCCTTGAAAGTAAGTTGCTGATCAAAGAGCACTCCCAGGTTCCTAACAGAACTCTTGGGGGTAGGGACAGGGCCAAGCTCCACGGGCCACCAGTCAGATGACCAATATGTTGCCGCTTGTCCAAAACACATGACCTCCGTTTTCCCCACATTGCACTGCAGATAGTTAGTTGACATCCAGTCTGCAATGGCTCTCATGCCATCTGCAAAAGATCTTTTTATTGCAGATGTGAGAGTTTTAAAAGGGAAAAGGAGTTGGGTGTCGTCAGCATACGACACTGGGGTGAACCCGAAAGATCTAGCTAAGTTGGCTAGGGGTGCCACATACACATTGAAAAGTGTAGGGCTGAGGCATGAGCCTTGTGGCACTCCCTTATTGAGCTCCCTTAGCGTGGATTTGTGGGAGCCCAGCCTAACTTCTTGGACACGACCAGTCAGAAAGCTCTTCAACCAAGTCAGAGCCTCTCCCTCCACACCCACCTCACCTAGGCGGTCAAGGAGCACAGTGTGAGACACCGTATCGAAAGCGGCGGAAAGGTCCAACAGCACCAGAATCAGGGAGCTGCCCTCATCCAGTGCCATTCTGATGTTATTGGTCACTGTTTGAAGGGCTGATTCTGTGCTGTGGTTAGGCCTGAAACCAGATTGTGAGTGGTCCAGGCCTTCCGTCGCTTCCAGATGTTGAGAGAGATAGGTGTTCACGTGTCTCTCTGTAACCTTACCCAGGTGAGGCAGGAGGGAGATAGGTCGTAGATTGGAGAGGTCTGTCCAAGGAGAGGATGCCTTTTTCCTGATCGGGTTCACCACCGCCCTTTTCCAATCTGCAGGGACCTGGCCTTTAGTTAGGGAGATGTTAATCACATCCAGCATGTGCGGGCCCAAAATGGAAATCATGGGGCCGACCATTTTAGTTGGAATAAGGTCATTAGGCGACCCAGATTTAATGTGGCTGCAGAGGGAAAGGAGCTCTGTGTTGGTAATCGGAGGAAAAGATGAAAGGGTGGGTTTGTTACCAGATACCGATATTTGAGGATGGGGATGGCCTATATTGGAGATTTTTATAGCATTATTGGCTGCCACTATTTTTTCATGGATGTTCTTTATTTTATCCTCAAAATATCTCGAGACTTCATCACATAGGTCTTGTGAAAAGTCCTCAGAGCTGTCACAAGCAGTCGGCTTAATAAAATTCTGCAAAATGTTAAAAAGCTCCTTAGAGCAGTTGCCGGCCTGTGCAATCTGCTGTGTTAAATGTTGCTTCCTGGCTTGCTTGATATTTTTGTAGTACTTGGATTGAGTCTCTAAGAAAGCTACTCTACTGCTCTCGGTCTTCCCTTTCCTCCAAGCTTTCTCAGCTCGTCTGCAGTTTTGCTTGGCTACCCTCAATTCATAGGTATACCAGCTGTCTTGTTTAGACACTGGATATTGTTTGTGCTTTTTTAATGGGGCTACAATGTCAATAGCTTGCTTAATTGAGACATTAAGCTTAGTTAAGGCCATATCAGCGGTGTCAGTTGCTGAGATTTCTGGATTTATCCAGAATTCCTGGATTTTATTGGCCGTGACTTTATGCCACTCTCGTCGCCAAATAGGGGGAAGAGGAACACTCTTAACAGTTTTTACAGGGGTAACCAAAAGGAATTCAAGCATGGAGTGGTCTGTCCATGCTATTTCTTTTGCCGGGGAACAATTAACTTTAGCACAATTACAAAAGAGTAGATCTAACGTGTGTCCTCCTTTATGGGTGGGTCCGTGATTCTGTAATTCCAGACCTAAGTTGGCAAGGTCTGTAATCAGGGCAGTGGCATCAGAGTGTGTGGGTAGATCAACATGTGTATTGAAGTCTCCCAGAAGAAGAAAGTCTTCTTTAGATTTGATGTGAGGGGCCAGGATTTCTTGAAGAAGAAGAGCAAAATTCGTGTTAGTGCCTGGGGGTCGGTATACCAAAGCACCTTTCCAGGTAATATGATTGGTAAGAGTGAATTTAAAAATCATTATTTCTAACTGAGGGTGCATGTGCTGCTCACTTATAGTAACTTTTATACAATCCTTATGTATAATAGCAAGGCCGCCTCCGGTTTTTATTTCTCGGTCTAGATGTTTAATTTTATACCCAGCAGGGATCCCCATGGCAATGGCAGTAACTGTATGTGGCTTTAGCCATGTTTCAGCCAGGAAGCAGATGTCTGGTTGCATAGAGTAGATTAGATCCCACACTTGATGTTGGTGCTTAGGTAATGACCGTACATTAAGAAAAAAACTCCTGAGACCCGAAGGAGGGGGTTTAGGAACTGAGGGGGGAATACTATTTCGAGATAGACGCCGGCATTGCAGACAGGAGAAACCTCCCTCTACCCGGTGCCATGGAATGTTCGTGCTACATGACCGTGATGGTCTAAGGGTCAGAAGCGTTTGGGCCGAGTAGCTAATTGTCCGTATGCCCTTACCGGTCAGGCCTCGTTGGGTAGGGTCAGAGTCCATCGCCCCTCGCCCCGTCCTGTCGCGGACGGGCGCAGACGGGCTTTTCTTCGGCGCTTCTTAGGCACGCTCGAAGGCGCCCCCTGCGCGCAACCGCTGCGCGCTTATGGGAAGGGCGTGGCTAAATAGCCCGGAGTGAGGTAGCCACTAGAGCGCTAACCTCAACTCTGGGGAAACCGGAAGTGCAGTCTGCCTGGCTCTTGCCTGTCCGCCCTCCGCACAACGGCACTATTGCCGGGTCGGAACGAGGCGGGCAGGCGGGAAAATCGAGCCCAGGAGATTTAGAGGGAGAGGAGCTGTTTTAGATTGAACACATGAATCTGTCCAGGTAAAAACACAATTATACAGATTAAAATGTAACAGACTCTAAAATCAGTCCGTTTGTTTTAGCGCTTCTCGCAGCCCCCTATAATTACCACTTCTCGTGAAAGTAAGGACGCTCTCTAGCACAGCAGCGGGTCTGGGAGACACTGCCACCGTCTCCCTACCGCGCTGGCTCGAGGGTCAGGACGGCCTAAATAGCCCGGAGTGAGGTAGCCACTAGAGCGCTAACCTCAACTCCGGGGAAACCGGAAGTGCAGTCTGCCTGGCTCTTGCCTGTCCGCCCTCCGCACAACGGCACTATTGCCGGGTCGGAACGAGGCGGGCAGGCGGGAAAATCGAGCCCAGGAGATTTAGAGGGAGAGGAGCTGTTTTAGATTGAACACATGAGTCTGTCCAGGTAAAAACACAATTATACAGATTAAAATGTAACAGACTCTAAAATCAGTCCGTTTGTTTTAGCGCTTCTCGCAGCCCCCTATAATTACCACTTCTCGTGAAAGTAAGGACGCTCTCTAGCACAGCAGCGGGTCTGGGAGACACTGCCACCGTCTCCCTACCGCGCTGGCTCGAGGGTCAGGACGGCCTAAATAGCCCGGAGTGAGGTAGCCACTAGAGCGCTAACCTCAACTCCGGGGAAACCGGAAGTGCAGTCTACCTGGCTCTTGCCTGTCCGCCCTCCGCACAACGGCACTATTGCCGGGTCGGAACGAGGCGGGCAGGCGGGAAAATCGAGCCCAGGAGATTTAGAGGGAGAGGAGCTGTTTTAGATTGAACACATGAGTCTGTCCGGGTAAAAACACAATTATACAGATTAAAATGTAACAGACTCTAAAATCAGTCCGTTTGTTTTAGCGCTTCTCGCAGCCCCCTATAATTACCACTTCTCGTGAAAGTAAGGACGCTCTCTAGCACAGCAGCGGGTCTGGGAGACACTGCCACCGTCTCCCTACCGCGCTGGCTCGAGGGTCAGGACGGCCTAAATAGCCCGGAGTGAGGTAGCCACTAGAGCGCTAACCTCAACTCCGGGGAAACCGGAAGTGCAGTCTGCCTGGCTCTTGCCTGTCCGCCCTCTGCACAACGGCACTATTGCCGGGTCGGAACGAGGCGGGCAGGCGGGAAAATCGAGCCCAGGAGATTTAGAGGGAGAGGAGCTGTTTTAGATTGAACACATGAGTCTGTCCAGGTAAAAACACAATTATACAGATTAAAATGTAACAGACTCTAAAATCAGTCCGTTTGTTTTAGCGCTTCTCGCAGCCCCCTATAATTACCACTTCTCGTGAAAGTAAGGACGCTCTCTAGCACAGCAGCGGGTCTGGGAGACACTGCCACCGTCTCCCTACCGCCCTACCCTAACAGCTTGCTTAAATGGGGAAAATCTTCAACTAAATGTTACATATAGACCTGCTTAAAAACCTCATGATTGCTGTGTAGCTTACACGTTTGCAGCTATACTTGGATTAAATGTATATTTTATGGAACATTTGATACTATTGCAGGTTCATAACGTTTTAACCCCACCTTTATACAGATGAATGTTACGAATGAAAAGGATCGTGGGTATTTTTACAACTGCGCATGGTCACCTGGTTTTAAAATCACTATCTGGCTAACTCTGGATTCACCAGACATTAATCATGAGATCTAATCACTCGCACTTTCAAATACATCATTTTCTACACCTCGTCCTGCAATGGTCATAGTATATTCATTAGACCACGCATAAAAGCACGCATAAGATAATTAGCTTTTTTTTTAACTTTATTTTTCAGTTTACTTAACATATACAAGAACACCCCATTGGCATCACTACAATGTATGTATACAGTTCGAAACCTCATTATCGGCACTGAGGAACGTAGGCAGCATCCAGAGAGGTACGGACTCATGTGAAAGAAACACAACAGCAGACAAATAAAACATTGTGAGGGAGCAGCCAAGTACATCACAACTATAGGTGGCATACAACTCTAGGGGTTACCCCCTCCCTCCCCATCAGACCCCAACCCAACTGGTGTACATACCCCGCTACTCGCACTGTCAGACTCGCCATGAAAGGACTGCGCCCTCTCCGCTAGTCCTGAGGCACACATGACTCGCCAGGCGAGCAAGTCTTCCTGCAGTTTCTTGTCTCTCCAAGTAAGTTGCATGTGGGTTTCCTCAGCCAGGGACCACTCCCTAACATCCCTCAGCCCTCTGTCCCATCCAAGTGATCGCCATCCTGCGCCTGGCAAGCACCAACATTCATTGTAAAAGTTTATATGAGAGCTTCCTTTTCTTGCGTCTGGGGACTAACGCAAGCAAACAATGCAAGGGGTCCATCGCTATCTGAAGGCCTGTAGTGGTGACTCTACGATCCACCACCCCCACCCAGAAACGCCTGACCGAAGGACGTTCCCAGGCTAAGTGTAAGACGCCAGCTCTCTCTGCACTACATCTGGGGCAGCTGTCTCCTCTATCCCCAGAGATGCGCTTCAAGGAAACTGGAGTCAGGTAGGTGCGGTGTAAAAAATTAAAGTGTATCAGTTTGAACCGTGCATTGCACGAGACCTTGCGCGTGAGGGAACCTATACGCTTCTGCTGCCCCTGCTCTAGCACAATGCTGAGATCTGCCTCCCAAGCCATCCAGGACGGCGGCACCAGTGGGGTGGAATCCTGTTTCATGGCCTTATACAGTAGAGAGATAAATGTACGCCCCTTACCGCAGGAGAGGAGAATGTCCAATGTGTGGGTCATTGGTGGTGCGTCCGGGCACTGGGGCCAGGTAACCTTCACTACATCCTGAAGTCCCTGATAGTGCAAGTATTGTCCTCTCCCAAGGCCGAAGGTCTCCTGATAATTAGCTATCTTAACATCCATTTTTAAATTCTATTATGGTTTCATCGCTACATCAAAGCATGTTTGTTTAACTACAGCGTGATCCCTGACGAAGGGCACCCCGCCCGAAATGCATTGGATTTCGGAAAATTGAAAGGATCATGATGATGGCCTTTGAAAATTATATATCAATGGATTGAATTGAAGTTCATTATATAACATTTATTGGACTACAAGTATTGACTTCTGTTTCCTTTAGCATATCATACAAACTTTAAACCCTCTATTGAATAGAGGACAAGATTGTGCACATGGGGATTCATCTCAATGTTCAGGGCTGAACCATCGATTATGAATGAAAAGGAGCCAAAGGATGAAGTTTGAGATGTAAGCAGTGAATGTAAAAGGTATACCTTTGCTAAATGTTGCATAGTAGATATTTTTGAGATGGGGGCCAGTATTTTCGTTACATCTTTAGAAAAGTATATTTGCGTGCACGTGTCTCCTTAACTCTAGTCCTCCAGCGTGGGGATCTTTCATATACTCGCATGCTTGAATCATTCACGTATGTCAGGTTGGGAATCCCTTGTATCTTTAAATACCATTAGGCAGTGTGATAACGGCCATAGGCTTCAACAACAGTGTTTGTTTAGTAGCACATGCACCTCATTTGAAACAACCTGAACTTCAGCCAATGATTTGGAACAGCTGAGCTCTCCTACTCCCACGTAAAGGAAGTCATTGCTCAGGTTTCGGAAAACAACTGTGTAGGGTATTTATGATAGAAGTCAATCTCTGACAGGGGAGAAGAGAGACAATAATATGAAATAGAAGAGCAAACCTTTATGCCAACGGGAACCTGGGCTATCATACAAGGATTCATAATTGGCTCATTTAGTGGAAACAGGAATCAAATAATGAGAAGTAAACCAAATATTAAAACAATTAATGCAGGGAATAAGTAGAATAACTAGCCTCTGGATGTGCAAAGCACATTTATTTACTGAGAGAGGAGGAAAGAGTTGCGTGTGACTAAATGAAGAATACCAATGCCATGAGAACTGGAGTTACAGGTAACTACTTTCTTCTCCAGCATTATATTTTTCTATGTATGCACATGCTTGATTCAGAACAGAATGCTGTACATAACATCAAATTAAAGCGGGAAGCATGCCCAACTTTACTGAATTAGGTTGCGGAGCACAGTCTGTCCCACTGCTGAGTAAGCTGCTGGGTTCCCATCTAGATAGTAGTGATTGGTGAAAGTGAGCCTCCTCTTCAAAGGCTGCAAGGCAGATGTCTTGCAAAAGCACTATGGCGCAGGGTACAGCAGTCGATGCCACACTGGCGGTGTGCTCCCTCACTTTGAACTGGAGTGGACTCCGCAATGGTATGGGCAAAGGTGATTCAGGCCGATAGCAAATGAGCAGTTCCCGGTTTGGAAAGGGATTTGGGTTTTCCATGAATGGCCAGAGGACACAAACAGCTGGGCTGATGCGCATGAGTCCTTTGTCTTGTCCATGATGCACCTGCAGACATTCAGCTTGTGCAACGATTTCTCCACTGATGTTCTCAGATTAAGATAAAATGAGTGAATGCCAAATTACTTATTAATCGCTCAAAATGTGCAACATAGATTCAATCTGACAAGACTACATCTGGGTATTTTGCACATTTTGATTGCCTTCCCAGAAATTATTGACTGGTCACAGATGCTGGCCAAATGCCCCTGAGACAGCATATCAAATCAATCCCACTATGTATTTTATCCTGTTCTGTAAATGTTAGGACTTAAGAAAATCCCTTCTACAACCGTTATTTAAAGTTGGAAGATACATTAGCTACCAGGAAGCTTTCAAGCATATACGGACACTAGATATTCTGGATGGTTTGTACTTTTATTGCATTAGCTATGTCCAGAAGGAAATCTCTCTCACATCTAGAAGTTATGTTATGTTATGTTACATACTTTTGTATTGCGCACAGCTGCCCCAGCTAAGGGGCGTCCTGGCGCATGGCAGGTAATATGCAACACCTACAGGGAACACAACATATGATGGTGGGCAATGAGCTTTTAACCGTATTTGAAATAAGGTATCGTATAATTGATTATAGAGATGTTATTTATAAATCCTATGGAACATTTTAGTAATATACAGAGGGTGTCTGGTTTAATGGAGTTTTTACTATTTGTATTCGTGCTCTTATATATGGAAGAATTATTTTAAGAGAATAGTATGCGAATTGCAATGTACTATATTCTGAAATTCTCTAGTTATGATCGAATCAACAACATATATGAGTTTAATATCCAGAATTGTATTGCCTTAACCTTGAGTTTTTCTAATGAAACAGATGGAAAGTCTTTTAAATGTACCCTATACTAGTGTGATAATTTTATGGAGATCAATTTCTGAACAAAGTGAATTTATTGATTGACTGACTATGGTACTACCAAAGAATGGCTCCGACGGATTGACAGTCTTAAAATGGCTATGATAGCCCTGTTTCATTCCTGTTAACATAGCAGACCAATTTGAGGTTTTTGTTGTTCGGTACATGGCGAGAGGACGTCTCCTCTGCATACTGTCATCTTTTCCACTTTACATCCCAACATATTTGTTTGTATGCAATTCTTACTTGCTGATTTGCGTTGTTTTTATGTGCTTTTATGGTCAACACTGATCGAATAAAGATATTTTGATGATGATGATAAACTGAGTGAAAGATTACCAGCGCATTCAATGGAACTTTTGTAGGAACTTTAGGCATGAATTTTGGTCTGGAAGGTAAGATGACTTTGTCCGTGGTAAATTGTTTAAAGGACTCTGTATATTAAATGAAAAACGCTCCCCTACTCTCCTCCCTGCTGTGCGAGAGAGCAATAAAGCAGTCTTCCATGAAAAATTTCAGGTGCCTTGTGGATCGGTTTAAAGGGATGATGCGTGAGTTCACTTCGTAACATGTTCAGCTCCCATGGCACTGGAGGAAGTGCCATGATAAAAAGTTCTTTCTTGAACTGCTCTATGATCCTTTGTGAAAAAAAAAACAAAGCAGCGTGCTCTCTTCTTCGGAATCTTCATATTGCTGTTAGATAGACCCTCACTGAAGGGTATTTCAGATCACATTTGGTTAGTTCCAGCAATTATGGATGCACTTGATAGAGCTGCATGGAGAGTGGGTTAAACCTGTGTTCTGCATCATGGGCAGAAACGCTTCCATTTGCCATTATAGGTTTTTGTAGCCGCTGTTGCGTGTGCTTGCACCAGAATGTTCCTGCAACCTCCTAGAGCGTTCAAGTGGCAACATTCTAAGTGGTCCGGAACCAGGCTGTCGGCTTATTGACTCGAGATTGTGACATAGGATATCTCTGCTGTTTCAGCGGAGGAGCCTGAAATGTGCCTTCAGACAGTCTGCTGGATGTGTGGGCATCTTCAGGAGGATACTGTGCCATTACCGAATTGATTTCCATTGAAGACGCCGGTGCAATCTATGTTATCTGGCGCAATTCCATGTGCTCAGGTAATATTCTAAACTTAGAATTAAACAATTCAATATGTCGACCTAATAATAGATAGAACTGTTGGCATCTATCAACATCGTGTTTTGCTAATATTGTTTCCAACAGGCATTGTCCTGTGAAAATATTGAAAGCGCCACTGTGTGCATATACTTCATTCCAATTCCTTGACCACTACATGTGGTAAGTACTATACCTGCACACAGTATGGTGGAAAGTCACATATAAGAAATAGGGCTATGTGTTAAGAACAAAGTCCTCCTCAATTGATTTTTATCCCGTTACTTTCTCTTCTTTTTTCATAACAGTACCCGGCTGGGTTACCTGTAAGTGAGTTTTATTCTTCACCATGCATGGGTGAATACAAGATATTATCCAGGTATTTTTGGTCCCTTGTCCATATATATTACAACTAATAGTTGTCATACATTATATTCACTTCCACTTCGTCCTTTTAATTGTAGATGTCCCTCATTGCCCTGTCCTGACGAGACCCGTATCCCTGAGGGTCGAAACGCCGTCGACGCCACAAGGAATTGAACCACTAAAATAGTGCCTACGATTGTGTAGAATCACTATAATAATTATTGACGCTTTGGTCATTTTCCTTTTCTTGTGTATCCAATAAGAAACCACTGTGCCCTTTTGTAGTTTATGTTATATGTTATTTTGGTTTCACATGTACACTTGGGACACTGTGCACTTTGTTTATGTCTTTATATTCACATGACTGTGTGACAATTTAAATATGATTGAATACGACTGATATAATGAAGTAAAAACATTCTTGAGATGTGTATAATTGGTTGTGTATTCCTTTCAGCCATCCCTGTTAACCCTCTGTGTTAGTGCTAATTGCTATCAAGCTGCATATTAGATATATACTAATAAGTATTATACCACAGGAACCGTTGTTCTTTGAAATAACTGTCTGCCCTGGTTCCTATGTGAGTAGGGTTCCCCTTGTTTTTCTTTAAGACTGTTTGCGCGGTGGCTGCATCGCAAGGGGTCTATCCGTTCTCGGATTTTTCCCTCCCTGTACAATAACAGGGTATAGTTGTCGTTGAGGGTTGGAATGGCTGAAAGAGATGCATCTGTATATACAGAAGAATATATTACAAAATTGACAAGTGGACCTTCTTCTTCTTTATTTTCGAATTTACCGACTAATTCTAGTAGTCCTAAACAGGTATTACTTGATAAGCTAGAGAAAGCGAAAAAGAAACATTTAAGAACGGACCTGCATGCCCGGATGCTATCAGACTATCTTAGAGCAGGCATAATACCACAGGGCTTACAGATTAGGAACGTACATGGGATCTTCCGTGAAGATCCAAAATTTAAGGGCAGCTTTTGTAACATCTCTGTAACTTTTTCAAGACATTGGATGGTCTTGGGCGTCGAAACGGCCATAGAGCATTCAAAGGCTGAACTTCAAGAAATAGAGGAATTATAAAAAGAACTTCTAGAAGGAGACGGGGTAACGGAAGCTAAGGCCTTGTTAGATAAATTGAATAAAACCATTGAAGAATTTAACACTTTTGAACTTAAAAAGAAAGCGGATAAGGTGTCTAAGGACATCAAAAACTTCACTAAGGAAAGAGCTTTCCCGTATTTGAAAGAAGATTATTACACTAACTTTCAAACTCAGAATAGACAACAAACCTGGGGTCGCTTTAAACGTAACCAACCGGTAACTTTCTCTGAGTCATCGGGGGACTCAAGTGACTCAAATAATTCACCAGGTCCCAGCAATTTGAAACATCAAGGACAGCCTTTTTTAGAGAGGGGAGGAAAGACAAAGAGAAGTGTATGGCACCAATATGCTGGAGAGCGGCAGACCCGCAACAAACATTACCAGTGGGGACCACAACCTTACTAGAACAAATCTCGGACCCACAAAATAACATGGAAACCATACCTATTTTTAACCTGTCTAACCACACATTGTCGAGTTCTGAAATATCTCTATTAAGCAAAGGTTTATCCTTTGTAGCCACGGAGAAGACTAACTTCTTTAACCTAAAATCTGAACTTTTTCAGTATTTCAGAAAGATTTGCTTAAAAATATTTTTTAAAGACAAGGCATATTCCACAAAGGAATAAGTAACAGGTTTACGACCTCCTTCTACCTTCTATCCTAACAACAGTGTAATGCCCCCTGAACTTATCACGTTTGAGAAAATTTATCTAAAACATGTAAATACTATGAAGACTAGCAGACAGTTCACTCCTTATAACATCACTCTCTTGGAGCGTAAGGCACTGAATGGTCTTAAACAAGATTCGTCCATAATACTGAAACCTGCAGACAAAGGCGGGGGTATTGTTGTCCAAAATCGTCCTGATTATGAAACAGCAATAAATAAACAAATTTCAGAACCAAAACTACAAAAAACTGACACATAATTCACTTAGTGATATTAGAGGAGAAATTCTTGGTATCACTAAAGAAGGATTAGATCTTGGCTTTCTAAGCAAACATGAATTCTCTTTTTTGAACTCAGAAAATCCCAGGACTCCTGTCCTGTATACGTTACCCAAAATTCACAAAAGTATTACACACCCACCCGGCAGACCAATCTTATCGGGATGTGGCTCAATTTTGGAGCCCATTGGCAAATATGTGGATTTCTTCATTCGTGAATATGTACCGAACCTGCCAAGTTATGTCCGAGATACCATGCACATGATTAACTTGGTTGATACCGTGCTATTTAATGATGACACTGACTGGTTGGCAACCCTAGATATTTCATAACTTTATACAAACATCCCACAGGATGATAGTATTGCCACTATTGAAAGTCTTCTTGACACCAAAGCAAGGCCTATGAATGTCCCTACCTCGTTCATAATCTCCTTACTACGCATTGCTCTCCAAAGGAACTATTTTGTACATAATGGAGTATACTATCAACAATGCTGTGGGACAAGCATGGGGGCAATTTTTGCTCCCAACCTGGCGAATATTTATATGGACCAGGTTGAACGATCCTTCGCCATCAATGATTCCAATCCATATCGTGCCAACCTTAAGTGTTGGTATCGGTATATTGATGATATATTTTTTTAGTTTGGAGTGGTACTACTGAAAATTTTAATGCCTTCGTGACACATTTGAATGGTACCCAACAACATCTTACCTTTACGTCCACAATTCAGAAAGACACCATTGCCTTCTTGGATTTAAATATCATGAGTGATGGTGATAAACTAATCACTTCACTACACAGAAAAGACACGGAAAGAAACACATTACTTTCCTATAAAAGCCACCATCCAAGAGCTTTAAGATATGGCCTTCCCTTCGGTCAGTTTTTGCGCATCCGTCGCAACTGTACCCGTAGGGAAGATTATATGAAAGAAGCAGGTTTTTAAAAATTGAAATTACTCAGTAGAGGCTACCCCAATAAATTGGTGAAGAGATCACTAAAGCGCGCGTGGTATTGTCCACGGGAGGAGCTTTTGGTGACACACCCCAAGAAAGACATGCAGAAGATTATATGTGTGACCACTTTTGGCACGCATACAAACAAAATTCGCAGTCTAATAACAAAAAACTGGTATATCATTAAGAACATTGATCCATCACTTGAAGTTCCATTGTGTGCTTATAAAAGAGCCAAAAATCTGAAAGATCATCTCGTGCATTCCTCAAATGAGAAGACAATAGATGGTATAGGTACATTGGAATCAGTATGGGGCCTGCCGCCTGTGGTAGGTCACTATCCATGTGGAAATTGTGTGGCCTGTCCTTTCACTTTCAAGACTATCATTTTCCAACACGGTGAAGTCACACACACATTGAGAGCTTTTTCAAACTGCAATACACGCAGTGTTGTATATTGCATATGGTGCCCGTGCGGGCTACCCTATATTGGGCAGACACAACAGCCCATTAAAGCAAGGATAGGCCAACATAGGAGTCGGATCAGGAAATCAGTCCTGACAGCACCACTTGTAGCACACTACAGAGATCATAATCATACTGCAGACCAAATAAAGTGGCAGGTGGTTGACAGCATAACGATGCCAGACAGAGGGGGTGACATCACACAGATTTTACAACGTAGAGAATGTCACTGGATCGATAGACTTGATTCTATTAATCATGGTCTAAACTCTGCTGATGAATGGAGAGGATATGTGTCAAATATGAGTAACTATGTTATGTTATGTTATGTTATTTTTATTTGTATCGCGCACAGCTGCCCCAGCGAAGGGGCGTCCTGGCGCTTTAACAAGGTAAGCACAACACAACACTAAGAAACTCAAAGGGGAAAAAGACAGCAGAGGGACTTAAGCGAACAGAAGAGTTTTGACGGCCCGTCTAAACTGGAAAACTAGCTGGTTCCTCTGTGAAATAATACCATATAGACGTGTATTTACAATTTGCCTGTAGATGCTGACAAAGGCACCGACTGTGTCTTTAGTATGTAATTTGCACTTTCCACAACAAGCAAGGTATACTCTATTGTTTATCGGTTGCAATAATGTATATTGGTGGTCATAAGTTTTATGGAATGTGTATTATACTGAACACTGTGATAAGTAGATATGTGTCAAGGTGTTGATGGAAGATCTAATCTACGCCTTCCGTAATGAGTAAACTGTATAATTGCCTTTCATCTGCTGCTTACATATGCATTTTTTTAAAGAGCTGTCAAAGTAGTGTGATGACCATGAATAGAACCATATTGTGGACATGAATTCTATAAGAAAGAAGCTAACTTGCATGCTTTGTACACTATGATTGCCACTATAATAAGCTGTAATTTCCACAAACTACCTGAATTGCTATTTTTTTGTATAAATAATTTCTGTTAGACCTGTCTGCCTTTGGGTAGTCCCTCCTAATTAATTATTTATTTTGTCCCCTTTTTGCCCCTCAAACCTTTCTTTATCTTTTCATGTTCACTGACTTTTTGAGGTGTTGACAGGGGTTAGGTGCTCTTTGCCCTCATAGTCTTTAGAGGCCTAGGCGCCTTTCTGACTGGATTTACATGACACACAAAATGGTGGCTATTAACTGCCACAACTGTCAACACTGAGACTGGGCCCATAGGGCACAATAGGAACCTTCTAGAACCTTCCGGTCTCTTCTGGACCTTATGAGGTCAGCCTATATAAAGGCTGGTGAGAGGCCGGCCATTTTGTAATGACCATAGAACCTGAGGAGTGAGGCTGTGGCCCGGGGAGGGTGGCGCACAAGTAGTGGTTAGTTTCCTTTAAGGCTGACAACCTTCTCTTGGGGACGTCCCCCCCTGAGCCCCTTTGACTGAGCCCTGGTGTGGTACATGACCCCTGAGGGAAGTGGCCCTTTAAGTTCCTGCTGGCCCCCCCTCGGGTCCCTCCTGATCATTCCCCCCCCTTTTTCAAGTCTTCCAAAAGACTGACTTACCAGCCTCGTGGGAAGCAAAGCGCGAATCCAAGAAGGGCACTGGGGAGGCATAATAGTGAAGGAGGCACTGGGACTCTGCGTGGGTCTGAGGAGGTGCATCACCCTCCAGAGTGGTGTGGAGAATAGCGCCGACTGAAGCGGGAGACACCGCTCCTTCGCGCATGCCCAGAGGCGCGGTGATCGTGAGGAGTGTGGAGGCTTTGCCGAGTGGAGACACTGCTCCTTCGCGCCTGGTTCTCAGCGCGGCCGCCTAAGAAGTGAGGTAGGCGGCGCTGGAGAATACGCAAGAGACGGCGCCTGGCGGAGACATTGCTCCTTTGCACATGTGCAGTAACGCGGCTGCCCAAGAAGTATGGTAGGCGGCGCCGGAGGCAGCGGTTGAGGCGGCGCCCAGCGGGGACACTGCCCCATCGCGCCTGTGTGTAAGCCTGACCACTCGTGAGGAGAGAGTGGAGGCGAATGGTGTCACCGAGTCTCCGGTGATAGCAGGAAATCCTCCCGTGTTGCGGGGTTGCTGGGCAAGTGACCCAGCCCATGTGGGAGGCACCAATCCCGAAGGAAGCTCTGGCTGCAGTGGCAATGACATCCAGCCCAAGTAAGGTGGAAAAGGGGGCTGACATTTGACTGGGGAACACCTGTGTGCCACAGAGGAGGGGTGGTTCTTTTTAGCCTGCCAGTACTTGGGTAATTGAGAGGCACGAAGAGAGGAGACTGTGACTGAGGGCTAAGTGAACCAACAAAGAGAGGAAACAGTGAGACTAAAGGGGGCAACTGCCCAGTAAAGTTTACTTGAACCCCTGTGAGGCTGACAAGAGTGGGGATTGTATTATAGTCCTGCATTCCCTTTCAGAGGCGGGAGGGGGGAGAGAAGCTCTGGGCCTGCTTGTTTAAGTGCATTAGGCTGTGATACATAAGCTGTGTTAAGCACTGTTCCTGACCTAGGAAATCCTGGAATATTCACCTGCTCGAGGGGAGAGAGTGTCACCCTTTGGGTGCCAAGGTGCCAACCTAAGTGTATGATACCTAAATGTTCACAGAGTGTAAAGTAAAGAGGGTAACCAATCAACTGCAGAGAATGTCTAATGTAAAGTCAAAAGTACGTAATAAGTTAGATAAGGAGGAGAGAAAAAGTTTACAAGATTAAGAAGTGTATTCCCTAATTTGCATTGTAAATGTGATACTGAAACAGCAAATGAGCCCAAGAAATAAGTAACTGACAACAAGAGAAAATATAAAGCTTTTTCTACTTTTATAAAAATTAAGGTGTAGTGTCATTTTTGAGATGGATGTGCACTGAGTTACTGAATGGGTGGAACGCAAACTTCACACAAATGCCCTGAGATGAGCCTCACTGCTTAGTGTCAAGCTACCCTAGGTGACTTGGTGACCCCAGGTCCAACATGTTTGGTGTCTAGCGGTGGGATCGAGACTGTGGTTGCGTCCACTCTTTTAGTAACTAAGTGTAATCCATAGACCTACACCTGGAGTTTTCTCCTGGTGGACTCCCCAATTATATCTTTTTGTTTTTCCAAATTTACTCCTGGTGGTGGGTGGAGGTAGCTTCCAGTTTTCCTTTAAAACCAATTCCTTCCAAGAGGCTGTCCCGGACTCTCATTGGCAAGATGGAATTTGCTTTGGAAGAGTTAGAGACCTATACTATGGCTCAGCTCCGAGAGTTTTGTCAAAACATGGGAGTGTTCTTCAAGCATGGTGCTAAGAAGGGGGAGCTTCAAACCAGCTTGAGGGCATGGGTGGCAGCTCACCCAGATGGGAAGAAGGAGGAGGAGGAGACAGACAGGGATACTGTCATCGGCGTAGATGGGTTGTACCAATCTGAGGGGGGAAACTTGTTAACAGGTCCCAGAACACTCTCAAGAGAGGGCAGCAGTGTCTCCGCGAGAAGCTTGACTGAAGCTGAACTAGCAGATAGGAGGGAGGAGAGACAGTTAAGATGGGAGTTAGCGAACTTGGAGAAGGCAAGAGAGGAGAGTAGGTTGGCTCACGAGTTGAGCCTCAGAGAATTAGACTTTAAGGCCCTGCAAGTAGGGACTTCCAATTCTCAGAATGGTGGCAGCGAACCAAGGGAGTTGACCAGGGAACCCAGACCCTATTTACCGAAGGACATAGTTGCCAGCTACAGCCCAGGGGATGAGATCGCCAAGTGGCTGGCTGCCTATGAGGTCTCCCTAAGAGCCCATGGGATCCAGGAGAAACACTGGGGGGGTGGGTTATACAAGTACATGCCACCTACTGGACGGGACACCTTGTTAGCCCTGAACCAGGAGGAGCAGACCCACTACCCCACCATGAAGGTAGCGTTAATTAAAAAGTTTGGGCTAACCCCGGAGAAGTATCGCCAAAAGTTCAGGGGGAGCCACAAATTAAGCACTCAAAACTGGGTGGATTTCCTGGACTATGCTAGGAAGGCACTAGAGGGCTGGATACAAGGCAGCGAGGTGAAGGACTATGAGGGGTTATATGACCTTTTCCTCAAAGAGCACCTACTCGAGAAATGTTTTCCTGAGCTGCGTCAACACCTGGTGGACAGCAAGCTGACCAACCCCCGGAAGCTTGCAGAGGAGACGGACATCTGGGCAAGTACCCGGGTGTCGTCGAAGGGAACTGGAGGGGATTCCCAAAGGGCCGGACAGGGCGCCCCCCAGAAGAAGGAGGGGGGAGATAAAAAGCGGGAGTTCTCAAAAGGTCCCCAAAATAGTTTCCAGGGAAAGGGAACAGGATTTCCCCCTAAGGTTAACCCACCCCGGAACCCTCATCCTGGCCAAAGCCAGCAGCCAAGGGTTGTCCACTGCTTTGAGTGTGGTGGTGTTGGACATTATAAGGGAGATGCCAAGTGCCCAAAGAGATCACCCCCTCCCACTGGAGGAAAAGCCCCAGGAGTAGCTAGTGTAGTGCTCAGGGAGGAGTTGCCCTTAGATAAGGCGGGTGTCACCTTAGTGTCCCTGGGAGATCGGGAGATGGTTCCTAAGATCCAGGTGCCCTCAAATACTGTAAAGTATGGGCAATGGGTCACCATCAATGGCCAGAGAGGGGAGGCTCTGAGAGACACAGGAGCCAGTATGACTATGGTAAGGAGTCAACTGGTGTCTCCAGAGCAGGTGATTCCACATGTACTCCACCCCGCCGCGATGGCTGACGGCAGATTGGGCCACTACCCTGTGGCCGAGGTTCCATTTGAGTGGGAAGGGGTTGCAGGTTCACTTCGAGTTGCCTTAAGCCCTGCCGTGCCAGTGGATTGTCTGTTGGGGAATGACATGGAGCACAATGCGTGGAAGGAGGTGGAATACCGGACTCATTCAGAGATGCTGGGTACACCTGACTGGGCCTGTGCAAGCACAAGGTCTGCGACTACCCAGAGAGGGAGTTCGCCTGGGCTGGAGCCTGGAACAATGGCCCAGCCCGCTGCCAAAAAGGGAAAGATCCGAAGACAGGAGAAGCCTGCTTCGGCTTCCCTGCCCCATGAGACAGATCGGCCACCTGCGACAGTGGACAAGGAGTCCATGGAGGGGGAAGTAGTCTCCCTGGAGGACTTGCCTATCCCTGCTGAGTGGCATGTGGAAGGAGGGCCTACCAGGGAGGAGTTTTGTAAGGGCCAGAAGGAGTGCCCTACCCTTGAGGGACTGAGGCAACAGGCCGAAGCCCAGGCAGCAGGGAACGTTGCAGGGAACTACCATATTTACTGGGAGGAAGGACTCCTCTACAGTGAACCAAAGGTACCTTTGCCCGGTTCATCACGGGCCCTGGTAGTCCCTCAACGGTACCGAGCCTTTCTTTTAGAATTGGCTCATGAAATTCCCTTGGCAGGACACTTAGGACAGGACAAGACCTTTGCCCGGCTTGTCCCCCACTTTTACTGGCCTCGGATGAGAGTGGCGTCTGACACATACTGCCGGACATGTGTATCCTGGCAAGCTAGTGGGAAAACAGGGGTGAAGCTGAAAGCTCCACTGGAACCACTTCCCGTCGTTAGCACCCCCTTTGAAAGGGTGGGCATCGACATTGTGGGGCCATTGGATCCACCAACTACGGCTGGTCACAGGTTTATCCTGGTACTGGTGGATCATGCCACACGGTACCCAGAGACAATTCCTCTGAGGACTGTCACTGCACCTGTGGTGGCTAGGGCCCTAATGGGGATCTTTACCCGAGTGGGTTTCCCCAAGGAAGTTGTGTCAGACAGGGGGACCAACTTCATGTCAGCATACATGCGGGCAATGTGGAAGGAGTGTGGGGTGACCTATCGGTTCACCACTCCTTATCATCCACAGGCCAATGGCCTCGTGGAAAGGTTAAACAAGACCTTGAAAGGTATGATAAGAAGTCTGCCTGAGAGCCTGTGGAGGAAATGGGACGTCCTCCTACCTTGTTTGCTATTCTCCTACAGGGAAGTGCCGCAGAAGGGAATGGGCGTCAGCCCCTTTGAGCTACTGTATGGGCACCCTGTACGTGGACCTCCCAGCCTGGTGAAGGATGGATGGGAAAAATCTCCCAGGAAACCTCCTCAGGATGTGGTGAGCTACATGCTGGCTTTCCGGAGCCAAATGGCAAAGTTGTGGAAGCAAGCTTCTGACAACTTGGAAGCCAGCCAGGCAGTAATGAAAGAGTGGTACGACCACAACGCTCACCCGGTGGAATTGGAGCCTGGCCAGAAAGTGTGGGTGATGGAACCTGGAGAGTTGAGCGCTCTCCAGGATCGCTGGACAGGCCCCTTTGAGGTGTTAGAGAAGAAGGGTAAGGCCACCTACTTGGTGGATCTAAAGACCCCTCGACAGCCCCTCCGGGTGCTGCATGCTAACCGCCTCAAACCCCACCATGAGAGGCCCGAGGTCATCTTGATGATGGTGACTGACGGAGGAGAGGAAACGGAAAGCGAACCTCTCCCTGACTTGTTTTCGTCTCAAGAGAAGGATGGGTCGGTGGAGGGAGTGATTCTCTCCCCATCCCTCACTCCTGAGCAGCGGGAGGACTGCCGCCAGGTTCTGGAGCAGTACTCCTCGCTGTTCTCCCTTGTCCCGGGAAGGACCCACCTGTTTACCCATGATGTGGACACAGGAGACAGCCCACCAGTGAAGTCAAAGACCTACCGGCTGTCAGACAAGGTGAAGGCCAGTATCCACGATGAGGTCATCAAGATGCTGGAGCTAGGAGTTATTGAACCTTCCAGTAGCCCCTGGTCCAGTCCGGTGGTGCTAGTACCAAAAGCTGCTCCACCGGGCACCACTCCAGAACTGAGGTTCTGTGTGGATTACCGGGGACTGAACTCAGTGACTAAGACTGATGCCCATTCGATCCCTAGGGCGGATGAATTAATTGACCGGCTGGGAGCTGCCCAATATCTGAGTACCTTTGACCTTACTTCTGGGTACTGGCAGATCTCCCTTACAGATGGAGCAAAAGAAAGGTCAGCTTTCTCCACGCCTGAGGGACACTTCCAGTTCTGCGTGATGCCCTTTGGGCTTAAGAACGCCCCTGCCACTTTTCAGCGGCTGGTGAACCAGGTCCTCTCTGGAATGGAGGCTTTCTCCGCTGCTTACCTGGATGACATTGCCGTCTTCAGCAGCAGTTGGGAGGACCATTTGCGTCACTTGCAAGCTGTTCTCCAGGCCCTGAAACAGGCTGGCTTGACAATCAAGGCCAGTAAATGTCAGATTGGGATGGGGTCGGTTGTGTACCTAGGCCACTTGGTGGGTAGGGGAGCAGTGCAGCCCCTCCAGGCAAAGATTGAGGCCATCATGGCCTGGGAACCCCCCAAGACACAGACTGAGGTCCGAGCCTTCCTGGGCCTCACAGGTAACTACCGTCGCTTTGTGAAGGGGTATGGCACTATTGTAGCGCCCCTCACAGAGCTCACCTCTAAGAAACAACCTCGACGGGTAGTCTGGACTGAGGCTTGTCAGCAAGCCTTTGAGAAATTGAAGCAGGCAATGTGTGCAGCACCGGTCCTGAGGGCCCCAGACTTCTCCAAGGAGTTCATTGTCCAGACAGACGCATCAGAACATGGCATTGGGGCAGTGTTATCGCAACTCAATGAAGAGGGTCTGGATCAGCCTGTAGTCTTCTTGTCCAGGAGACTGCTTCCCCGGGAACGGAGGTGGAGTGCAATTGAGCGGGAGGCTTTTGCGGTGGTGTGGGCTCTGAAGAAGTTGCGGCCATACCTGTTTGGCTCGCACTTCCTGGTTCAGACTGACCACCGACCCCTTCGTTGGCTGATGCAAATGAAGGGGGAAAATCCCAAGTTGTTGAGATGGTCCATCTCCCTACAGGGAATGGACTTCCGGGTGGAACACCGGCCTGGAGTGGACCACGCCAATGCAGACGGTCTCTCTAGGTATTTCCGCCTTAGTGATGAGGACTCCCAAGGGGTTGGGTAGCTCTCCCCACCTTCAGCTGGGGGGGGACGCGTGTTAGACCTGTCTGCCTTTGGGTAGTCCCTCCTAATTAATTATTTATTGTGTCCCCTTTTTGCCCCTCAAACCTTTCTTTATCTTTTCATGTTCACTGACTTTTTGAGGTGTTGACAGGGGTTAGGTGCTCTTTGCCCTCATAGTCTTTAGAGGCCTAGGCGCCTTTCTGACTGGATTTACATGACACACAAAATGGTGGCTATTAACTGCCAACACTGGGACTGGGCTCATAGGGCACAATAGGAACCTTATAGAACCTTCCGATCTCTTCTGGACCTTATGAGGTCAGCCTATATAAAGGCTGGTGAGAGGCCGGCCATTTTGTAATGACCATAGAACCTGAGGAGTGAGGCTGTGGCCCGGGGAGGGTGGCGCACAAGTAGTGGTTAGTTTCCTTTAAGGCTGACAACCTTCTCTTGGGGACGTCCCCCCCTGAGCCCCTTTGACTGAGCCCTGGTGTGGTACATGACCCCTGAGGGAAGTGGCCCTTTAAGTTCCTGCTGGCCCCCCCTCGGGTCCCTCCTGATCATTCCCCCCCCCTTTTTCAAGGCTTCCAAAAGACTGACTTACCTGCCTCGTGGGAAGCGAAGCGCGAATCCACGAAGGGCACTGGGAAGGCATAATAGTGAAGGAGGCACTGGGACTCTGCGTGGGTCTGAGGAGGTGCATCACCCTCCAGAGTAGTGTGGAGAATAGCGCCGACTGAAGCGGGAGACACCGCTCCTTCGCGCATGCCCAGAGGCGCGGTGATCGTGAGGAGTGTGGAGGCGGTGCCGAGTGGAGACACTGCTCCTTCGCGCCTGGTTCTCAGCGCGGCCGCCTAAGAAGTGAGGTAGGCGGCGCTGGAGAATACGCAAGAGACGGCGCCCGGCGGAGACATTGCTCCTTTGCACATGTGCGGTAACGCGGCTGCCCAAGAAGTGTGGTAGGTGGTTGACGGAGGCAGCGGTTGAGGCGGCGCCCAGCGGGGACACTGCCTCATCGCGCCTGTGTGTAAGCGTGACCACTCGTGAGGAGAGAGTGGAGGCGAATGGTGTCACCGAGTCTCCGGTGATAGCAGGAAATCATCCCGTGTTGCTGGGTTGCTGGGCAAGTGACCCAGCCCATGTGGGAGGCACCAATCCCGAAGGAAGCTCTGGCTGCAGTGGCAATGACATCCAGCCCAAGTAAGGTGGAAAAGGGGGCTGACATTTGACTGGGGAACACCTGTGTGCCACAGAGGAGGGGTGGTTCTTTTTAGCCTGCCAGTACTTGGGTAATTGAGAGGCACGAGGAGAGGAGACTGTGACTGAGGGCTAAGTGAACCAACAAAGAGAGGAAACAGTGAGACTAAAGGGGGCAACTGCCCAGTAAAGTTTACTTGAACCCCTGTGAGGCTGACAAGAGTGGGGATTGTATTATAGTCCTGCATTCCCTTTCAGTTCAGAGGCGGGAGGGGGAGAGAAGCTCTGGGCCTGCTTGTTTAAGTGTATTAGGCTGTGATACATAAGCTGTGTTAAGCACTGTTCCTGACCTAGGAAATCCTGGAATATTCACCTGCTCGAGGGGAAAGAGTGTCACCCTTTGGGTGCCAAGGTGCCAACCTAAGTGTATGATACCTAAATGTTCGCAGAGTGTAAAGTAAAGAGGGTAACCAATCAACTGCAGAGAATGTCTAATGTAAAGTCAAAAGTACAGTAATAAGTTAGATAAGGAGGAGAGAAAAAGTTTACAAGATTAAGAAGTGTATTCCCTAATTTGCATTGTAAATGTGATACTGAAACAGCAAATGAGCCCAAGAAATAAGTAACTGACAACAAGAGAAAATATAAAGCTTTTTCTACTTTTATAAAAATTAAGGTGTAGTGTCATTTTTGGGATGGATGTACACTGAGTTACTGAATGGGTGGAACGCAAACTTCACACAAATGCCCTGAGATGAGCCTTACTGCTTAGTGTCAAGCTACCCTAGGTGACTTGGTGACCCCAGGTCCAACAATTTCCATTGTGCCCGCTTTTGTTACAATGAATGCCACACTCAGGATAGTCGTTACATGCAACGGGTAGAAACGATCAGACAGCATTCCCTGTCTCCGCAATTGATTCTAAGACCTGACGGTGATCGAGTTTTCCAGACTCTCACCGTCATGTCTGACAAGAGTTGCTAACCGGAAGGGCGGGGAGTCGTTTTTCAACTCATCGATTGAGACAACTGTGACATGCTATCGGGCGCCACACTACACAGGTAAATGTTTGGAGTACGGATAATTTTACGGGCTTTATTGACTTGGATTATGGCGAGAAATGCGCATTGATATTATTAATGACACGTTCCTTTCTGTTGGTTTTTCCTAAACAGGCATCGTCCTGTTGAATATATCGAATTGATTTCCATTGAAGACGCGGGTGCAATCTATGTTAACTGGCGCAATTCCATGTGCTCAGGTAATATTTTAAACTTAGAATTAAACAATTCAATATGTCGACCTAATAATAGATACAAATGTTGGCATCTATCAACATCGTGTTTTGCTAATATTGTTTCCAACAGGCATTGTCCTGTGAAAATATTGAAAGCGCCACTGTGTGCATATACTTCATTCCAGTTCCTTGACCACTACATGTGGTAAGTACTATACCTGCACACAGTATGGTGGAAAGTCACATATAAGAAATAGGGCTATGTGTTAAGAACAAAGTCCTCCTCAATTGATTTTTATCCTGTTACTTTCTCTTCTTTTTATATAACACTACCCGGCTGGGTTACCTGTAAGTGAGTTTTATTCTTCACCATGCATGGGTGAATACAAGATATTATCCAGGTATTTTTGGTCCCTTGTCCATATATATTACAACTAATAGTTGTCATACATTATATTCACTTCCACTTCGTCCTTTTAATTGTAGATGTCCCTCCTTGCCCTGTCCTGACGAGACCCGTATCCCTGAGGGTCGAAACGCCGTCGACGCCACAAGGAATTGAACCACTAAAATAGTGCCTACGATTGTGTAGAATCACTATAATAATTATTGACGCTTTGTTTGGTCATTTTCCTTTTCTTGTGTATCCAATAAGAAACCACTGTGCCCTTATGTAGTTTATGTTATATGTTATTTTGGTTTCACATGTACACTTGGGACACTGTGCACTTTGTTTATGTCTTTATATTCACATGACTGTGTGACAATTTAAATATGATTGAATACGACTGATATAATGAAGTAAAAACATTCTTGAGATGTGTATAATTGGTTGTGTATTCCTTTCCGCCATCCCTGTTAACCCTCTGTGTTAGTGCTAATTGCTATCAAGCTGCATGTTAAGTATATACTAATAAGTATTATACCACAGGAACCGTTGTTCTTTGATATAACTGTCTGCCCTGGTTCCTATGTGAATAGGGTTCCCCTTCTTTTTCTTTAAGGTTACCGGTGAGACAGCATCTGGGCAACACTGATCAGGGAACATTGATACTCCTTCACCTTACTCAGCATCCTTAGGATCACGAGAAAAAATGGAAAAGCATAAATGAAGACGTTTGACTGTCATTGAAACAGCATTGCCATTTGACCCTGGTTGCAAGAACCTGCTGGCACAGTACTGGCATTTCTTGTTCTGGAGACTGGCAAACTGATCTAGTTTGGGACACCCCCATACATGGAAGATGTAATCCAGCTAGTCTTGATGGAGGTCTCGAACTGCAGTTCAAGAGAACCCAACTTAGTTCATCTACCTGTTTTGGCATCCTTGGAGATGTTCCACTGCAATGTCGACTTTGTTGGAGATGATCCAGGAGCAGAGCATCTGTGCTTGCTTTGATAGAAATCAGGATCTTTCATTCTAATTACATGATGTAGTGCATCGAGGTTGTTGTCTGCCTTGATAAGGACGGTTTGTCGTGCTGTCCTCTGGAGAAACAAGCATTTGCAATGCAATAGGTCTCGCATTAGGAAAGTATGAGCTATTGGTATTATAAATGACAATTTTTTTATTTATATGTTGGTTTTGAAAATAGCGAAATTAATAGCTTTGTCATTTACAATGCCAATAGTTATAACTTTCGCAAATGTGACACCTATAGCATTTGTAATGCAATATCTGTCGTATTTACGTGACTTTGATGTATTGATATTATAAATAACAATGGCTTTTATTTTTTTTTAAATAATTAATACTTAATTAAAAGTTATTGTAATTTATAATGGCAATAGCTTAAACTTTTGTAAATAACATTTGTGAAGATTATGTTCAGTGTATTTTATTGTGACGAAAATCCAAGAACAGAAGTGAAATATTAACATATTTTGTGACATTTGTAATAAAGCTTGAAACATATTTGAACCAGTTGTTGTTGAATCGTTGCACAGATTTATGCTGTGGTAGCGCATAGTGATGCTGTGGTACCCCTGAGTGATGTTGTGGTGCCCCTGAGTGATGCTATGGGGATACGATAGATAGATAGAGGGCAATACATAGATAGAGTGCGATAGATAGATAGAGGTGGATAGATAAGAGGGCGGGTGATAGATAGAGGGCGGGTGATAGATAAAGGAAGGGCGATAGATAAAGGAAGGGCGATAGATAGATATATAGATAGAGTGAGGGCGATAGATAGACAGATAGATAGAGTGAGAGTGATCGATAGATAGATAGATTGATGGCGATAGATAGAGTGCGGTAGATAGACAGAGTAAGGGCGATAGATAGAGGGGCGATAGATAGAGTGAGGGCGATAGATAGATAGATGGATGGATAGAGTAATTATGTGGCGTGTAATTATGTGGCACTGAGTGGTATTTGGAGTGTATGCTGCGTTGAGCGCAGTGTAAATATGTAGCATATAATTATGTGGCACTGAGTGGGATTTGGAGTGTATTTTGCATTGAGTGCAGTGTAATTATGTGGCATGTAAATATGTGGCACTGAGTGGTATTTGGAGTGTACGTTGCGTTGAGAGCAGTGTAATTATGTAGCATATAATTATGTGGCACTGAGGGGTATTATGAGGAGTGTATGTTGTATTCAGTAGAGTGTAATTGTGTATTGTGTAATTATGCGGCACAGAGTGGTATTTGGAGTGTATGTTGCATAGTAATTATGTAGCATATAATTATGTGGCACTGAGTGGTATTGTGTGGAGTGTGTGTTGCATTCTGTAGAGTGTAATTATGTGGGTATACTCACGGGACTGACACATTAATCCATTGAGATATATGTTTAAAATGAAAAGACGGGCTTTCACTCACAAGCGACAGGTCATTAGTGCCCCATGTAGTGATCCATTATCCTTGGAACAATACTCTCAGGCCCAGGAGTTCTGCGGCAGTGGAGGATGAAAGTATGCCGCAGGGCTGATCAGATTATGTGCCACTATAGGCAAATTATGCAGCACATTCTAGAGCATGGGTACTCATAGTACGGCCCGCGGACCTTGCAAACATCGTACCCATGTATTATTTTTTTATTTTTTTATTAAAGAGTGTCTGCTGCAGGGGGACTTTGAGAGTCTCTGCTGCTCTGTGGGGGTCGGGCGATTCTCACATAGCCAGAGTGGAGCTGCAGGGGCCTAAGATGAGGTGAAATACAACAAAACCTCATGAGCATGCAAATGGCCTTTAACGATCTGTGAAGTGCTTGGGGGGGGGGGTGTATATATATATATATATATATATATATATATATATATATATATATATATATATATATAAAGAGAGGGAGACGGGGAGGGAGGGAGACAGGGAGGGGGGAGTGGGGGGTGAGGCAGGGGGAGTGAGAGAGGGAGGGCGTGAGAGACAGAGGGAGGAATGGAGAGAGGGAGTGAGAGAGGGGGAGAGGGAGCGGGAGAGGGAGCAAGAGAGAGAGGGAGTGAGAGAGGGGTGAGTGAGAGAGAGGAGTGAGAGAGAGAGCAGTGAGAAAGAGAGGAGTGAGAGAGAGAGAGAGACAGGCGGAGGGATAGGGAGGGAGCGAGGGAGGGAAGGAATGAAGGAGGGAGAGAGGGAGCGAGGGAGGGAGAGAGGTAGGGAGAGAGGGAGGGAGAGAGGGAGAGAGGGAACAAGGGAGGGAGAGAGGGAACAAGGGAGGGAGTGAGAGAGAGGGAGTGCGAGAGGGAGTGAGAGAGGGAGAGAGAGAGGGAGGGAGAGAGGGAGGGAGAGAGGGAGGGAGAGAAGGAGGGAGAGAGAGAGGGAGTGAGAGAGAGGGAGTGAGTGAGAGAGGGATGGAGTGAGAGAGAGAGAGAGAGGGAGAGAGAGAGAGAGAGGGAGTGAGAGAGAGAGGGAGGGAGTGAGTGAGAGAGAGAGAGAGAGGGAGAGAGAGAGAGAGGGAGTGAGAGAGAGACAGACAGAGGGAGAGGGAGGGAGCGAGGGAGGATGGGAGCGAGGGAGAGAGAGTGAGCGAGAGAGGGGGAGAGAGGGAGGGAGGGAGAGAGGGAGCGAGGGAGGGAGAGAGATGTGTGTATGCCGGGTCTGGTGGCTCAGTGGATGAAGGCATCCGCTGCAGGGACCTGTAATCAACCTCATGGTCATAGTTTTTTTTTGCTGATCTAGCCCGCCCCCTCCGGTGCGGCCCTCAGACACAAACCACACTGTAAATTTGGCCCCCAAGAGAAATTTTGTGAGTACCCATGTTCTAGAGCAATATGAGCTCGCTATTTTGCCAGCCTTTACACTCAAAACGGATCCCTGCGCAATGCAAACTACGAGAGTCTCGAGAGAACCAAAAACACCAGTGAAAATGTTACTCACCAACACATAATTATTTATTCGAGCATGCACAGAAATGTAACATCGTTACTTCCAAATAAAGATTGAAGTAGTTAGTGCAAACCATACACAGGCCAGCCTTAAGATATGTTTTACGTGTGATAGTTCAGAAAAGGAGGCGTGGCAGTGACAAGGTGGCAAGGGCATGGCTAGGGGGCTCTGGACATCCTGCACCCACCTTCCTTTCCCTGGCCCAAAGCAAGAATTGCGTGTCTGGAGTCCCCTCCCATGTCCCGTAAGTTTTAAAATGAAGCCCCGCGCTGTGAGGCATGCACACCAGAGCTGGAAACCTGTTTATCGTGTGAAGGCGACTCTGCGGTGCCCGCGTGATGAGGTGATCATTTTTATTTATTTATTTAAGCATTTGTAGAGTGCAGCGTTCACGCAGCACTGCAGGCATCTTGGCGCTATCGGATTGTCAGCCCACACAGAGGTTTTTCTAGAGAACTGCAGATGGTGGAGCAGTATTGTACCTCATTATAGAAACAACAGCGTCACACGCGGCCCCCAGTGATTAGGCAGGCCTGCATGACACACAGCCGATAGTATGATGTTTGGGATTTCCCATTGTCCGCCCTCATGAGACAACTGCTGCTTCGAGGCCAGTGTTTGTAGCGTAACAACTGCCAACTGATGTGTGACGCAGAAGCCATCATTATTGCCACCGTCTTTGGATTTCATGTTAAACCCCATGCTGCATAGCAGTCCATCAGCTGGGTAGAGTTATAATGCCTCAAGAAGGGTTTCACCTTATACCCGTTCAGTACAGCAATCACCAGCTGGAAAGTGACCGCCAATCAGTTGACTCGTGACATCGTGTGTGTTTTTGGTCTCTGGAATTCAGTGCGAACCGCAGCACTTCCCAAGTGCCCCACCCACAATGCATGCCCAAGCACAGTACACGTCAAGCCATGCTTCGTGGTGAATGTGACTGCCTGTCATGCTGAACTGCATAGTTATGAACTGCACTGCACGTCTCACTGCACTACATACTCCGCCTTACTGTATAGTCCATCTTATTTGACATACTGCATATCTTGGTGCAATACCCGCCCACTACCCTCAATCTCCGACTGCGCTGCATGTCCTGCTGCACGTCCCACTGCCCCCCCCCACACTGCATGTCACATGGTGTGACCTGCTACAACGTATGTCCAAGCCACACTAGGTACGCATTCCCAGGGCATGTCTCACCACATTACAGCTTCAGCAACACTGCATCCCCTTCGCACGTTTATCCATGAACTGCATACCTCTCTGCAATTTGGCTCACTGTTTCCATTCACACACATCTCCTTGTGTGGCATGCATATGCTTTGATTCCGTTCCCACTTCACTATACAACAAGCACAAAATCACTGTTGCGGGCGGGGGCGAAACCAGGAAGTCAGGTATCCTTGCCCGTGACATGGGCGGGGACTGTGACGCGGCCGGAAGAGGCCGGTGTTGCTCGTTGATGCGGGGCTCCCATGAGGGAGGGAGATCCCCGCGGTAGCGGTGGAAATCCTGAGAAATCCCGGTTCCCAGGAGGGGGCCCGGGTGAAGTGGAGAGGCGGGGTGTGTTTCGGCGTCGCAATGCCCAGCAGCCCGGTGAGTGGGGCGCACCAGTGCGCGGACACGTCTTGAGCATGGAAAGTGAAAGTGCCTTGCCTCTCAAGGGGGACAGGAGATGCCCACGGTGCGCGCGTCCACATTCCCAGTCCGGCCTGCAGCCTGCGCGTGCCCCAGTCCGGCCTGCTGAATGCGAGTGCCCATCTCCTGTCTCCCTTTAAGCCCTTGAAAGCATAGTCGACGACAATAGGTCTCGCTGGCGACAGGGCTTCGCACTGCGTCGCCATGTGCGAGACCTAAAAAACTAAGACCGAGCCTTTTGGCCATAACTCTAGCTTGTTGATGTTCTGTGTCTTCTCTTGGTGCGACTGGAGGCCCGTGGCTGTTATTTTTTGCATGTGGGCGGCTTTCAATTCCTCCACTGATGCATCCATGGTGAACACAACTATGTCATTCAAAGGTTGGAATGGAAGGCCAGTGTTGAGGTTTAATGCGAACCACCACAGCAGTGCTTGTTTGAGTCTTCTTGTCACCTGGACTGGGTCGTCCCATGAGCTGTTTATCTGGTTCCACTGATGACCTACTTCTTGCTGTATCAATCTCATTCTGTGCCTACAAAAAGACATCATACCCAGAAGGGATTTGTACAGCCTGACTGCAATGTCGGAGTAGGACATAAAATATGCCAGGGCACCAAAATAATAGTGACCCCAATTAGCAAATCAGACAGCTTAACCCAAAGCTCACATTTGCATAGAGGGACAGATTTCAACTTGTGTAGACACACTGTAAATGTGTTTTGCAGGGCATGGAAGACTGCATGCATTTGTCCACGCTGCAGGCAATTTTTGTGGTAATAAAAGGGAAATTCACCAGTAAAATCCGGCCTACCAGGCCATAAACAGGCAAAAACCTGGCCCACATACTGACATTTCAGTCCAGTCCATCAGGCACTGTCTTGTTGTCCTGTAGGCCCGTCTAACCCTGTCTGACTGTAAATGCTTGCTTGGAACAAAATGTTTTCACCATGGTTTGTAGTTTTAATACCCATTCTGGTGCTAGGAAGGCTTATACTAATTGTGGATCAAGGATTGCCCTCAAGAACGAGTCTTTTTTCTGCGACACTGAAAACTTTTCCAGGTTCAATTTCACTCCTAATCTGCACAGCAGGATGATGAAGGCAACCACAGAGGCCTTTGACTCTTCCCTTGATGATGCTTTGATGAACCAGAATCCAAGTTTGCACAAACTTGGTGACCATGTCATCCCTGTAAAGGCATTTTGTGAATATTCAAGTTGCAGATGTAAGGCTGAAGGGAAGCGCTTTGAACTGGTGGAATGGCAGTGCTGCACTGCCACCGAAAAACAGAGGCATTTCCTGTGGTTTTAATGTATGTGAATATAGCAATATAGATCCTGAAGATCCAAGGAGGTAAGGTATTCTCCTTCCTGAAGCATCAGAAGGACGTCCTGAAGGGTCACAACCTGAATGGATTATTTTTGGGGAAATGGTTTAAATCCCCAAGGTCCAGAATAGGTCTCTACTGTGACTGTCCCATCTTCTCTATCAAAAATAATATTTAGTAAAATCAGATTTTGGGGGGATTTTAGGAGGAAGAGGATAACCGCCTGTTGCAGCTCACACAAATGTAGATGGTGCTCTTTCCTGGGTGGAGTTGCTGCTTTTTCCAGAAAACCCAGCGGTCCGATGTTACAGAACCCCAAACAGTGGCAAAAAGGGAAGCTCTCTTTCCAACCTGCTGGATTTGGGATGGTGGGAGGGGAAACTCTAAAGAGATATGGTCTTTTTTTTGTTTGTCCTTGTGGTTCTGAAAAATATGGATCCGTAATAGTACCGGACTCGAGAATAAAAACTTCGTCGAAATAGGACGAATTTGGTATCAAAAGACCGAGAATGACGAGTACATCAAGTACATGTATTTTCGGCATATTCGAGTGACGATTTCACCTCGAAATCGCCATTTGTCTTCTAAACCCTTAGCTGCATGTTGCCCTCTACATAGGCCTTAATCCAGTCGAATTTGATTCCACAAGGACACATACTCCTTAATCGACTTCTTCCTGACCCCAGTACAAGTTAGAACCATTGCCCCAGGCCGAGCTCGTTAGGTCAGTTCCCTCCCAGTGGCCGAGCAAGATAGTATCTAGGCCCAACCGGCCATAAAGCCATTTCAGCACACACACCTGCCATATCTCGCTCACATCTTTCTCCACTCCTTTTCCTCACTTATTTTATGGTGGGGAGGTGACCATTTTTATTAGGGGTCCATCGATATCTGATGAAATGTTGGGCCTTGCCGGATGATTTGTTATGGGCAGCACGACGTGAAATATGTACATGTCATCATGACTCTGCTTTCTTTGGTAATCAGTAACCATAAATGAAATACCACGCACCCAAGGAATGTTTTGCCCAAGGGTGAATATTGTGTATAAGAAGAGAAGCCTAACTTTGTGAAAGTGTGCAGTCTCCTGAATATACTGGTATTGTACTTCTAGGACCCTGTCACCTTGGTTGCAGCCAATAAACGAATCTTTGACTTCACCTGGAAGACTCTGAAGTTTCTGTAGGTCTGACTCAGGAGAACCCGAGGTCTCTGGTGTGTTGATCCCCTGGCACCGCTGGGTTACCGGTTCTGTACCGGTTCTTAAAAACCCAGTACCTCATTTGGCGCCCAACGTGGTGCGATTCCAGTGGTACCAATCAGCCTGAAGATCGTGAGGAGCTTCGTGTGAAAATTCCGGAGGAGGGCCCACCACCTCATCGACCCCTGCATGTTGACGTGGTCCGAAGGTCTTTACTACGAGGTTCCCCGCTTCTCGACGGCTACAAGGACTGCTGCCCTGGCTATCGCCCTGATGTTGGACCCTTGAAATTTTCGGGAGAGCGAAACGCTGAGACGAGTCTTCTGGTGAAGCCATCGATATTTTTCAGTTAAGTATAAGTGGAGCGTCTCCTAGTCCTTAGTTGGACTTACCTTGTGGTATCTTAGAGATACATAAAGGTTTTTATTGGTTCTTGCAAGCACCATAACCGAAGGACTCGTGTATTCACGAGCAATATCGTAAATCGATAACTCCTTTGAAGTTTTGGAACTAGACTAGAGAGAAAGGATGCCTAGTCTTAGACTCGGGAATCTGTTTTGTCTTGGTAGTAATAATAAGGACTCCCGATTGGAGGACTCATGTCCGGTTCCTCCAGTTGGAACTCCGACTTACGAGCTGTACGTTAAACATGGGGTAGGCCCCATCGTTTACAACGAGGTATGGATTAAATACACTAGGAAAGATGGTGTTTTAAAATGGCCCCAATATGGTAGCTTTGATTCTGAAATTTTAGACAACCTTGAAGTTAAGCTCTTCAAAAAGAAAGCCCGGCCGGCGATGTTTGACTCTTTCCGCATATGGCGCAAAGAAGCCAAACAAAAAGAAATTAAATTAGCTAAGAAAAATAAGAGAGAAGGGGGACTTTCAGTAATGCAAGCTGCCGTGCAGTTTAAAGATAATGAGGAAGAGCAGATAAATGAACAATTGCACAGGCAACGTAAAATGGCAATAGATAAGTGCTATCCAGTTTTGCCGTCTCTTCAGCAAGGGACAGCAAAAGAGCGTGAAAAAGACCAATTAATGTCGCAATTGTTAACTTCACCACCGCCCTATGCGCAGAATGCTACAGCACCCCCGCAACCTTTAGTTGCACAAGCTGCGCCTCTGGCTCTTCCACAGCACCCACCAGCTGTTCTTCAGCTGGCTCCTACTTCTTCGGTGCAGCCTCCTCCAGGCCCACCGACCACTTCTGCTTCATCTATGTCTTCTACGATTTTGCCTACTGTACTTTCTACAACTCCTAATGCCCCTTCTATGATTTTGCCTAGTACCACATCTATTATTCCTCATACCTCTTCTGCCATCTCTGCACCCGCCTCATCTCACCCCGTTCTTTCATCTGTTTGTTCTTCCGTTTCACCTTCCCTTCGGCAGAAAATGGCCAGCACTGTTACTAATCTTCTTTTACCGCTTTTCGGGTCGCCTGCTACGACCCCTAACATAGGAAGAAGACAGTTGCGAAGTCAACTGCCCGATTATCAAGAGAGAGATTCCCTGAATAGTTTAGCTCGGAAATGGGTCATGGACACTGCAAAATATGATTTACAGTCTGTCATGGAAGTTTTTCCTCAATGGGAAACAGCGACACAGAGATATGTGTTCGAACAGATGTGTGTTTTTCTTTGCGAGGATTTAGAAGACAATGATCAGGATTGCCTCCCACAAGAGATGTGTCGTATAAGGTTTAAGTTTAGTCTGGGTATGATTGTAGGTCCCGATGTGGAAGAAGCAGTTGAAATGCTATTATCATATCGAAGTAAGGGAAGTAGTTCTGGGTCACCATCGGAATCCAGTGCATCTAGTAGGAAAAAGGCACGACAATACCCTATGAGAGAAGTTCCCCCACAATGGAGAGAGGGTGACGCGACAGCTGTCCCACCTGTCCTGCCCCACTTTCACCGCGTATGGGTACATGTTCCATGGAAGCGAGCTGAAGTTTTAGCACTCAAACAAACACTACCAGATCCGCGTAAAAATCCTGCAGGGTACTATAAAGAATTGTCGCAAACTGCTGGATCATGTATAATGAATTTGGCCGATATCGATATGTTATTCGGGAACGTTGTTCCACAGCCTTTATGGGGAAAAATTCGTCATGTAGATCATGACCAGGAGTTAGGTGACACGTGGGCTAATATTACTGCTGCAGATGCACGACAAGTTGGTGGTGCCAAGCCTGAGCCTCTGATAGCGGAACTACCTGGTAGAATAGTAGATTACATGAAAACGATAATGCCTGCAATACGCGTAAATTGGGATAAGTTATCTGCATGCAAGCAAAAGAAAGAAGAAACTGTTTCAGATTTCTTCACCAGATTTGAAGAAACATTCATTGACCACAGCGGTCAAGATATGACAACAGAAGGTGGCCAGAGATTGTTTGTCGATAAATTTGTGCACAATCTACTTCCAGACTTGTGTAGGAAATTAAAAGATTCAGAAAGTTCTTGGTCAGTCTCATCTTCAGCCCAGATATTAGCTACCGCACAGTACTATGAGAATAGAGACAAGGATGAGAAAGATAAAGTAGAGAAGAAAACTAGAGAACTGAAAACGAAGGTTTTGCTACAGCAAGCCTATCCTCCACGTGGTGGTGGTAATAGAAATAATAATGGTCAGAATCACTACCGGAACACTTTTCAGCAGCCTCAGAGAAACTTGCAGAGATTCGATTACAATCAAAACCGCGTAGGTCCCAACCAGTGTTTATACTGCAAACAAGAGGGTCATTACAAATATGACTGTCCTGCTCTGCCGCAACGTACAAATGAATTTTCTGGCGTAAGAGGTCGTGGTAGTCAGCAAGCGCCTAGAGGTAGAGGGCGTGGAAACACCCCTCAGGACGCACGTCCCCTTCCACCACAAAACTCTATGAACAGGTTTGACCAGCAAAATAACGTATCTGACAGGACAGCTCAATACTACGTCGATGAGTATTACACAGAAAATGAGCAGTGGGAGAATAATGATTGCTAGGACAGCCTTAGACAAGGAGAGGGAGTTGTTTCAGTTCCAGTAGATCAGAGTGGACCTTACGTTGAGGTGATTACATCGGGTGTGTCAGAGCCTTTTCTGTTGGATACTGGTGCTACAAAGAGTTCTATTATGCACTCCAAACTCCCTGGCGCACCTTTGTCTGGCGAAATGAACGTTTCCGTAGGTTTTTCTGGCGCCCCGGTTAGAAATCCGATTTCTGACCCTTTATCTCTTTCTGTTGGTCCTTGTGAATTCGAAGCACCCCTTATTTTGACAACAGGTTGTGGTGAAAATTTGCTAGGATTAGATTTGCTAAAAAGATTGTATGCGACTTTGTACTGTTCTCCCTCAGGAGTACAACTGACTTTAGGCAAGAAAGTGGTTTCTCCCATGTATTTGTCGAGAAATACGCTTCCAGCAGAATTGGCACTCCTTCCGGATATTCTTTGGGCAACTGGTCCGAATGATGTAGGTCTTTTAGAAATTCCACCATATGTTGTAACATTGAAGTCGAATGTCAAAATGCCACGAGTTCCCCAATACAGAATATCCAATGAGGGCGAAAAAGCTTTGCTAGCGATTGTTTACGAGTTAATTGAGAAAGACGTAATTGAAGAAACACGAGGCAATGTTTGCAATAGTCCTGTTCTGCCTGTTTTAAAACGAACTGACCCTTCCCAGCCACCTGTGTATAGATTCGTGATTGATCTTAGGGAAGTAAATAAGATAGTGGTGCCACAATTCCCAGTTGTCCCCGACATTACAACATTATTGACTATGATTCCAGCCTCTGCATCCTGGTTTTTGGTGATTGACCTGAAGAATGCTTTCTTCAGTATCCCGATTGCTGAGGAAAGCAGGGATATTTTTTCCTTTAGCTTAGGTGGTCGCAGTTTCCGCTTTAAACGCGCTCCTCAAGGCTACTGTGAAAGCCCCTCAATATACAGTCAAGCTCTGAAAAGTCAGCTCGACGCAATGGTTTTGCCCAAAGGTTCCACTCTCGTACAGTACGTGGACGATTTGCTCATAGCCGCGGATACTGAGAAAATATGTAAAATGGCCACGTTGACATTACTGCGTCATCTATGTGATCTGCATCACAAGGTGTCACTTTCCAAGCTCCAATATTGCCGACAAGAAGTGACCTACTTAGGTCATCTCTTATCGAAGGAGGGAAGGAAACTGACCCCAGAAAGAATTCAGGCAATAGCGAAATTGAATGTGCCAAGGACGCAGAGAGAAGTACGCGCTTTCTTGGGCATTACATCGTACTGTAGACAGTGGATTCCAAATTTTTCGTTATTAGCCAAACCCATATTGGCACTAACGTGTACAAATACACCCAATCCCATTCCTTGGTCTGATGAGTGTCAGAAAAGTTTTCTCGAATTACGCACAGCATTATGTTCGGCCCCTGTGTTAGGTAACCCCAACTACAGTAAACCTTTCACATTATACGTCCACGAGAAGGAGGGCTGTGCATTGTCTGTGCTGACTCAGTTATACGGAGATAGACAACGGCCATGCGCCTATTTTTCGTCAACTTTGGATCCGGTAGCACGAGCATTGCCAAGTTGTCTAAGGGCCACAGCAGCAGCAGCTGTTTCTATTCGACAGTCTGCAGGTCTAGTAATGAATAATACACTAATCGTGATGGTCCCGCATGCAGTAGACACATTGTTAAATAGGACCAAGACACAGCACTTAACTAGTGCTCGACTGTCCAGTTATGAATTGACGCTACTAGCAAGCCATGTGCACATCAAAAGGTGCAGTACCCTGAACATAGCCACCTTGTTACCAATTGCTGAGGAATCGGATGCTTCAGAACAGCACGATTGTTTCCTCAGAACGGAGGAAGAGACGAAAGGGAGAGTTGACCTATTCGATACTCCTCTCGCCGAATGTGATGGTACATTATGGGTGGATGGTTCATGCTTTAAGCTCCCAAATGGTAACGTGACTACAGCATATGCTGTCACAACTTTGCACACAATCGTTGAAACTGCGCGAATACCACACGGTTCAGCTCAAGCCGCTGAACTCGTGGCGTTAACGAGAGCATGTGTGTTATCGAAAAGAATGAAAGTGACTGTCTATACCGACAGTCAGTATGCTTTTGGAGTGGCTCACAGTTTTGGACGATTGTGGAGAGAACGTGGGTTCCTGACTTCGCATGGAGCTAAGATTCAGCATGGTCAGTTGGTGAATGAGCTTCTTGAATCACTGACGTTGCCCCTGAAAGTAGCGATCGTAAAATGTAGTGCACACAAGAAAGTGATTGATGATGTTGGTCGTGGAAATGCATTTGCTGATGAAACTGCTAAGGATACGGCGAAGAATATGATGAGCCGAATGTATGTTGCGAGCCCAGAAAGATGGACTGGTGATGTTGGAATATGTGAAGACACGATAGAAAGTGTGAAGTCCATCCAAGCTGAGGCCACGGAGAAAGAGTTAAGCATGTGGAGAGAAAGTACCGGGAGAATGGATGCAAATGGTTGTTGGATTGAATCGACAGAGCAACAGAGATGGTTGTTACCCGATGCATATGTGCCTGCAGTGGTTACAATGGCTCATGGGATGGCCCATATCAGCGCGAAAGGGATTTGCGACTTGTTGGCCCCAGTGTGGAAGAATTCAGGGATTCCCAAGTGTGCAGAGAACGTGGTCAAGAATTGCATGGTATGTCTGAAGCACAATCCTGGTAGGGGAACCCCAACTCCAGCTGGTCATTTTGCACCTCCTACGTATCCGTTCGAGGTTTTGCAGCTAGATTTCATACACATGGAGAGGTGCAACAACTTAAAATATGTGCTCGTGGTTGTTTGCGCCTTCTCAAGGTGGGTAGAAGCCTATCCCCTAAGGGACAATACTGCCTTGTCCACAGCGAAAGCCCTTGTGAAAGAGTTCTTCCCCAGATTCGGAATGCCTAGAATGGTCTGGTCGGACAACGGAAGTGAATTTGTGGGTTGTGTGATGAAACGAGTGTGTGAAGGGCTAGGCATTAGTCAGAAGTTCCACGCTGCAAATCACCCCCAATCAGCTGGATTAGTGGAATGTTACAATGGCACGCTTAAACTTAAATTGGCCAAAATCCAAGCGAGCACAGGTCTTAAATGGCCTGACGCTCTACCCTTAGCACTCCTATCCACCAGAATGACTGTGCATTCGCGAATGAAACTCAGCCCCTATGAAATAATCTTTGGTCGGCCAGCCAACATATGGGGAGTGCCTAGGCCCACGAAGTTTAGCGAGCTGCAACACCCCATTTTGCTCGACTATCTGTATGAATTGACGGCTAAATTGCGTGTTTTATATCAACAGGTCCACAACACCTTGCCACCGATCTCTGAGACACCAGGTCACTCCATTGACCCTGGCTCCTGGGTGTTGGTCAAGAATTTCCAGAGGACAAGAAACGACCAGCCCAGATGGACCGGACCTCACCTCGTCCTCCTGTCTACAAGGTCGACCGTTAAAGTGGAGGGGAAGGCCAATTGGGTCCACGGGATCCATTGTAAGAAGATACCCTTCCCTCTGCCACATGACCAATGGGTCCGGACAGGAGGCACTGACTCAGAGCGCACAACTAATGAACGTGTAAAGGAAGCTAAACGTGATTGTGACAGTGAGAAAATTTTTCAAGAAACTACGCCGCCATCAGAACAATTGAACTCTGTGGAACCTGAGCTACTATTTCCGGACCAGACAATAACCGGGAAAAGACGCTATAATTTGCGACCAAGAAAAACAGACTAAAAGTAAAAGTGATTTATTTTATGATCCGAGAGAAAAACCTGTGGACTAATAAAAAATAAGTTTTTTTCCAAAAATGCTATTTTTGAAAGTACAGATTCTCCCATCTAGGTAACTTGCTTATTTTTGTTTTTTTCGAACCGCCATCCGGGTTCCGCTGCTAGGGTCGCGGTTGATTAAAGACTTTTGGGTGCAGCTGACAACAATAGGTTGCTGGTTCCAGTTGGTCGAAGGGAGCCACCCTAGACTGACGGAAGCATCCTTTAGCAGAAACAACCTACCGCCGCGGGCAGCACCTTAGAGAGGATGGAGTTTCCTGATGTGGAGAGAACTGCCAAACAAATGAACTTTAAGCAGAGACTTTTGAAAGCAATGAGAAAGAAATTTTTTATAATAATGTGTATTTTTATGCTATTTAGCGTAATGGTGTTTTTAATAAGCTATGTTCTATTCTCTTTTCATGTGACATTCACGCCTACTACATCACCCATACCTCCCCCTACTGTTTCCTCTCATTCTTTCCACCCTTTGCCTAACCACGAATCTAATAGGAGATTAGAGTTCATTAATAACTCCTTCGTTCAGCTATTACACCAACACCAACTTGTAATGAACACAACCAACTGTTGGGTGTGTGGTCTCATGCCCCACACCACAGATAGAGGTATCCCCTATTTGGTCCTGCCATTTAGTCGCAATGGGTCAGTATGGGCATATAGGACAATGTTCATATATGCACGAGAAATCCAACCCCTACGTTCTGTAAAAGACAACCTCAAAACTAGCGCCCTAGTCAAGGGTATAGTTGACATGATCAAGGTAGTAACTTCTTACGAAGATACCCCGGATGATGAGATACTTGCATATGTAGGCTGGAATGTGACCGGATATGGCACTACATTAAGTGAGAAACAGCAAGCCAAGAGACCGTCCCCTATCTGGATCGTACCCCATCAAGGTCACCTGTGTCTGCAAGGTATTGGTAGGAATCCCAGAGCTCAGCTAGGGAAGAGTGTCTGTACAGAAACGTACGTTTTTGGATCTCAGACTTCCCCTGCCTTTTTAGCCGCAAAGGGTACTTATTTCATCTGCCACGATAGAGCCTATACATGGTTGCCCCCTGACTTCTCGGGCTCATGTTTTGTTTCATTCCTGTTACCTCCCACCTACACAGCAGCGGCGGATTACCATCGGACAAGGGTAGTTAGAGGTGTTTTGAGTAAAGAAGACACTGCGGGTCAAGAATTTGGTGACTTTGCAATGGGTGTTCTGCCGTTCTGGGGAGCCATGGTTAACAGCAGAAACATAAGGCAATTGACAAGGGTAGTTGAATCCACCGTGATTGAAACTGCTGGTGCCCTTAGTAACCTGACTGCTGAGCTCCAGTCGGATCGACTGATGACCCTTCAGAACCGGGTCGCTTTGGATGTAATACTTGCGGACCGGGGTGGGGTATGCAAATTGATCCAGTCCAGTTGTTGCATTTTCATTCCAGATAATGCTCGAACAGTGTACGGGGCCATCTCCAGACTACATAAGATTTCCGAATCTATTCATGTGGATAAAGGAGATTGGTCATTAATGGGATGGTTCTGGGGACTGATATCTGCCTGGGGATGGAAGATTCTGATGGTCATTGGGATGGTCTTAGCCATTCTTTTCCTGTTCTGTCTATGTATACAGTGTGCTCCTGCAATATGTGGCCTCTGTGCTACATCATGTGTAAGGAAGCCTGTGTCAAGACATGAACTCAGCACTAGAATGATGTTGCAGCAACATCTCAATGACTTTAGGAATATAGATCTGGACTCAGATTAACATGAGGATAGATTAATTGCCTATGTAAGGGCAAAAGGAGGGTCTGTGGTTCTGAAAAATATGGATCCGTAATAGTACCGGACTCGAGAATAAAAACTTCGTCGAAATAGGACGAATTTGGTATCAAAAGACCGAGAATGACGAGTACATCAAGTACATGTATTTTCGGCATATTCGAGTGACGATTTCACCTCGAAATCGCCATTTGTCTTCTAAACCCTTAGCTGCATGTTGCCCTCTACATAGGCCTTAATCCAGTCGAATTTGATTCCACAAGGACACATACTCCTTAATCGACTTCTTCCTGACCCCAGTACAAGTTAGAACCATTGCCCCAGGCCGAGCTCGTTAGGTCAGTTCCCTCCCAGTGGCCGAGCAAGATAGTATCTAGGCCCAACCGGCCATAAAGCCATTTCAGCACACACACCTGCCATATCTCGCTCACATCTTTCTCCACTCCTTTTCCTCACTTATTTTATGGTGGGGAGGTGACCATTTTTATTAGGGGTCCATCGATATCTGATGAAATGTTGGGCCTTGCCGGATGATTTGTTATGGGCAGCACGACGTGAAATATGTACATGTCATCATGACTCTGCTTTCTTTGGTAATCAGTAACCATAAATGAAATACCACGCACCCAAGGAATGTTTTGCCCAAGGGTGAATATTGTGTATAAGAAGAGAAGCCTAACTTTGTGAAAGTGTGCAGTCTCCTGAATATACTGGTATTGTACTTCTAGGACCCTGTCACCTTGGTTGCAGCCAATAAACGAATCTTTGACTTCACCTGGAAGACTCTGAAGTTTCTGTAGGTCTGACTCAGGAGAACCCGAGGTCTCTGGTGTGTTGATCCCCTGGCACCGCTGGGTTACCGGTTCTGTACCGGTTCTTAAAAACCCAGTACCTCATCCTGGGTGCATGGTTGGGAGACACTGCTCTTTCTTAGAGGATCTGCCTCAGCCTTACCCCAGATCTTTCCAGATGTATAACTTTAGTCACATCCAGATCATCTGGGGAGATAAAGTCATCCTAAAAAGAGCCTGCTCCACAGAACAGGGAGTCAGGAGGGCAGTGAGGAATCTGCGGTTAAATAGAGTAACCACCAGAAAGAGCTTTACCAAAGGTAAGTAACTTATTCTTCTAATGAATACTTCCAACTGCAGATTCCTCCATTTAGAACAGAAAGCAAAGCAGCCCCCTACCAATGTGAAGGGTTTATAGGGTGAACTCAAGCCAAAACGTTTTGCAGAAATGAGTGGGTGGAGTGTCCTTCCTGCCAGACCTGGCTGTCAAGGCAGTAGTGTTTCATAAACGTAAGCATTGAAGCCCATGTAGAGTCTGACAGATATCAAGGGCAGGCACCTCTTGTGCATTGGCCCTGGAGAAATAGGCCCTCAGATGTTTCGGGGTTTGCTGTATGGCCAGTGCATAGTAGACCTTAATATAGAAGACTATCCAACTCTACAAAATCTCAGACATCAAGTCAGGCTATGAATTTATCCCAGCATAGCTGGATTTTGTGGAAGGGTGTTTGGTGGCGAGGATGACCACCTCAAACAACAGATAGAAAGCAGTTAATTGCCACCACTCAATCTCTATGAATGGAGGTGTACGTAGAATGGATTTGGGCAGAGGAATCTGCAGTGTTGCGGAGACTGGAAATCTCCCTAAAGTGGTAGCCTGATGTGAGGATAGATGCATATGTTCAAGGTCTCTGGATCCACGCTCTCCTGGCCAAATCCAGAGCCACCAGGATGACTCGGGTCTTGGTCTTCTACAGTACACAAGACATGAACCATAGAGGCAGGAAGGAGTACAGGAATTCTTGTTCCATTTGAGATAGAATGCGTCTTCTAACAAGAGTTCTAGCAGATACTCCAAAGCGGAGAATTGTAGAAACTGCATTTGACGGTGGTAAAGAAATCGAGCCAGGGTGCCCCCCCACCCCACTTGAGGAAGATGGCCTACACCACCTTTGAGATGTAGATGCCCCTTGTGAACTTCTAGATGTCCTCTCCTCAGTTTGTTGACTCAGCCATTCAGACGCCCTGCCAGGTTACTGGCAACCAGAAAGATGCCCTTGCACTCCAGCCAGCTCTACAGACACAAAGCCTCCTAGCACAGGAAATCAACTCCGTCTTACTCGATTCTGTGCCACATGGAAGTGGTGTTGTCCGTGAGAACCTGCACCAACCTCTCCTTCATGGATGGTAGGAAGGCATTCACAGCCAGATGAATGGACTATAATTCAAGTATGGTGACGGGGAGCAATCCCTCCATTGCAAACGAGAGTCCTCTCATCGCCACCTCCCCAGGAACTACCCCTCCCCTCAACCCAATAGTGCTGCATCCTTGACCACTGTACGCTGTGGGTGGGGACGTGATAAAGGGGAAAGAGGTCAGCCACAACTGAAAGTCTTGAATCATGTTCTCCGAGACCGGTATGGTGTGGGAAAGGTGGTCTTGATGCTGAACCCAGAGATTTCAGGTTCCACTGCAAGGCCCGCACATTCCACCTGGCACAGTGGACAAGGCTACCCAAGGCTAAGAGGCCAAGAAGCCTCAAACCAACATCACCTGTATCCAGGATCGAGCCTGAAATATCCGCATAATTGCCCAAATGTCCAGGACTAATGGCTGCAGAGGAATTGCCTTACAATCCACTGTGTAAAGGATGGCCAGAATGAATGAAAGCCTCTGTGATGGAATCATGTGGGACCCATTTATTTGTGAACCTCAAAGATGTCAGGAGTTCCATTGTCTGGAGGGTGTCTACAACTGACTGCAGTGAACCTACTTTCAGCAGTCAGTCATCAAGGTATGGGAGTACAGGAACTCCTGGCCCCCAAAGATGGTTAGGCATCACCTCTATTAATTTTGTGAACACCAGAGGGGCTCTGTTGAGGCCAAAGGGGATCCAGCAAACCTAAATTGGTCCTGGCTTACCTTGAACCGCAGGTAACACCGGTGGGATTGCAGGATGGGTACACGAAAATAAACTTCCACCAAGTCCAAGAACACCATCCAGTCTGCCAGGTTCAGAGCAGATCAGATCTGGGCCGATGTGAGCATTTTCAATGTGTCCTTTCACAGGAAGGCGTTCAGGATCCAAATGGTTGAATGCCCAAAATAAGCGGAGATGAGGGAACAGCTGGAATAACAACCCACATCTTTCTCTATGTCCAGTACCCTCTCTATGCCACCACTGGAGAGCAACAGAAATTCCTCTTGTAGCAGGACAGATAGACTATCCGCTGACATTTGTGTTGGCAGGGATATTGGGTGAGGAGAAGAGAAAAGGAAGGGCTAGACTGAACAATTTGCAAGCTCCATCTGTCAGATATGATTGATCGACAACCCTGGAAGTGCTGAATTCTGTGCCAAGGGCATCATAAATTGAGAGCAAGGGCTCACATGATGTTGCCAAAACTGTAGATTGTCCATTAAAGCATTTGTTCTCAAGGACAGCTGTAATTCTAGTACCTCGGCTGCCCTCCGAACCACCACCACAAATATGGCACTTAATTAGTCATGTGACAAATTAGGCTCTCACAGGGAACTTATTAAACCACTATTTTGAAAAATGAAAGTATAAGATAGATAGAAGGCCACGGAGCATAGCCATACTTGCCTCCTTAGGATAGCAGCTCCTGCCAGTTGACAGAAGCCCAAATTTGACACGTCCGTTACTTTATCAATGATGGCAGTCGATGCACTGGCTTCTTCCTTGACTATTGCAATGGCATTTGTGACTCTGGTCGAGTTTGCCACCAAAGAAGCTTAATTTATGCACTGAATTGCCTATTCGCCAGCCTTTTAATTCAAGAGGTGCTGAAGCTGGTGCAACAGGGTTCCTTGCCTATGGGCCACTGGCACAATTTTGGAATCCATTTTCGAAAGACCTGTCAAACTGGCTGGCGACGGACATGGGGTACTATTTTTTTTTTTTGCCTAAATGGGGCAGTACTTGAACTGTGGATGGTATCCTCATTATTTTCTGACCATACTAAGCCTAGCTCGCCCATGTCTTTAAGTGTTATTGGGACAAGTGAGGGAGTACGCCAAGGAGGTGTTTCCAGCACTGCAGGAGGTGGAGGTAGTGGAAGAGGAGGTCGCAACAGCATAGGTGGTGCAGGAGGTGGGACAGCTGAAGGTTGTCCAACAGACTGATGAGTTAGTAGCCTTTGAAAATTGTCCATCAATTTTTGCAGGATTGTCATGAATGCACTCAGCACTTATGACCTTAGCTTCTTTATGTTAACATTGAGGAATATAAGACATTGGATGATTTGCAGATGCAAACATCTGTGGTTAGTATTTATTATCTTGATATTACCCTTCCTCAAAAGGTACAGCTTGCATAGTACAGTATAATACATCAGAGGGAATGTCCGGTTCAGTGCACCAACCTCCATCTCAGATTAAAAGGTCTGAATTAAAAAGTGTGCAGACACTCTTAATCGTGAAAAGGTAACAGGAACTGAAAATTCAGACATCGAAGTGGATGACATCGTTCCTGAAGAGATGATCGCAATTAATAGTGAGATGTGGCATGGTCATCTACATTACGGTCTATGAAGGCCTTGAAGCTGAAGGTGCAGTTGATGGAGTCATTGTCAACAAAGATCTTTGTTACCGTCAACCAAGACTATATCATAGGATTCAATGGGGAGGTTGTTGACAGGATGGTCATGGACAGTGGAGTCTTTTAGTTCGTAAGCAAGGATGACAGTACCGCTGATAGGTAGGAAAGTAATTTTACAGGAGGTCTTAGCAGGTGAGATTTCATGCAATTTTTTTGTGGAGGTTCATTTTCCCCCTTTCTGGATTTTTTAGGAAATTGCAGTTTTTTTTCATGAGGAGGTGCAGGCGGTTTAAAGTAACACGTCCAGCACTGGAAACTCTAAATGATTCCTTTTTTGAGCCACCTTCATGGTAGTGGTGCTTTGTGAAGCACTTTTCATGGATTCATGCCCAGAGCCAGGGCTGCTCCTTTGGCATTTGAAGGCTTCCCCCCAGAGCAGGGGCAGCCTCTTTGGCAGTGTAGTTTCCTCTTCTCCAGCAGAAACAGTGCTCTTCTCATCATTCAGAGTCTTGGAAGGAGAGATTTTACAAATTTCACAACGCAGCGCCTAATGAACTGGTTAAAGGCTATGAATACACTGCATGTAGGTGATCAGTGCAGATTTTGCTCTGTCCATAAGTCGAGCAGGATTTGAAGAGATCCCTCTTCTCCTTATAAGTCATAATGGTAGTTTGGGACAAGAAAGGGTCTCCCTGCTCAGAAAGTGGAGATCTTCCATAAAATTCCCTTAAAACAACACACAGTACTCTGCAATCACAGAGAGGTTAGAGCAGAGCTCTTTTCCAGTACTCCCTCATACACAATGTGGAGTAAAACTCTGAATCAAAATAACACTAAGGATCCAAGAGGGAAACCCCAAATGAGAGCGTATCACTTCCTCACAAAAGATATGATCTTTAAGAACCAGGGGGTTTGGTTAAGGAAAAGTATTTCTTTATAAGGACAAGTCGAGAACCCTCCCTCACCGGAAGGTGAGATGCTGCATCATGGGGCGCCATCCTTCTGTACATAATAACTGATGGGAATACAACCTTTCGGATACATCGACTAGAGTTTGGTGGTGATCCTAAGCGTTGTGGTCGACGTCACAACGTTTTACGTCATTTCCACCCAACCTTCCTCTGTTTAAATACTTGTATTGACGAGAGATCATCCTCTCGCCAGGCCAGGAGCCCCCAAGAGGGAAATGCACTCGGAATACAAGAATGGCGAGTGTCGCTGTTGGTCTGACTTTATACTCGCCTTTGTTTAATATCGTTATCAGCACAGAGCCGTGTTTGGGAGATGGCCGGAGCTCACGCCTTTGTCTTATAACATTATCGGCTCGGAGCTGCTTTTGGGAGATGGCGTGAGTATGTTTCGTTATACCTGCTATCACGGAGCTGAGACAGCTGTGGGGTACTGCATGGCTGAAGAGAGGTAAAATTTGACTCCTCCAACAGGTAACCCAGTTTTGGCTTTCATATTCATGTCAACAATGTTTTTAGGGAGAACTCTTTGTGCCCCACAGTATATAAAGCGATTTTCCTTTTTGTTCCATTCAGATGGAGATGGTGTACTGATCACCCATCACTTTTGTGGCCCCACACAATCACAGCCAGTATATCCATGTAATATATTTTATGATTCAATGCAAAATGACTTGATCTGTTTACTGGTCCTGAAGAACGCCCAAGAACCCCGGCAGAAGGCAGAAACATTATGACCACTAAGGGGGTATATTTGCTTTGAACCCCAAGTCCTCTTTTCTTTTAACCCTATCCAGGGGTACCATTGAATGAAACTATTGGGTCCCGTGAGATAGTTTTAACTTTTCCCTTATCTCTTTTTGCACTCTGCCCCTCACTAACATATCTCATTGGCGTCCCCTATTGAAAACACCTCAGCTCCTCTCCACCTATTTCACTCGGTGGAGAGTTGTAGCCCACACCTGGGACCTTGCGGATCCAGTGTGAGCAGGGAGCCCCATGATGAAGCATGTCACCTTCGGGTGAGTGAGGGTTTTCGTATTTATAAAGGAATACTTTTCCTTAACCAAACCCCCTAGTTCTTGGAGACAGTAAAAATCTGAGCCAAGTTGGCTTCTAGCTGGAGGAAAAATGGTCAGCATCCGCAAAAAGGAATGAAAAAAAGTGCAGTAAAGCAGAGAAAATATCTGTGTACGAATTCATATTCAGGCACATGCAATCATGAAGAAGTGGACGGCATTTTCTCTGTATTTTATTTACTGATTTAGGATGGCGGATACCACTTGATCCAGTGAACACATTTGAAAAAAATGTACATTTGTTAGCGGAAAAGCGCATTGTGCAATATATGGAGCAGATCAGCATCAAATGGTAGCTGCAGGGAACACCAAAAATGTGAAAAAGATACTCCCAAAAGGTCTGTTGCTACAAAGGAGTAAAGGGGGGGAGAAATAGAGTGTGTGGTGGTCCGCGCATGAAAGAGCCACCAGCATAAGAAAGAGAGAGAAAAACACAAAGCATGATAGTGGATAATTGGACAGGGGGGTGAAGCACAAAAGCAAGAGAGATGGAAAGCACATGCACCCTCAGAGAAAAAAGAAAAAAATTGTTCCATAAAAGTGAGGACTGGAAGGATACAAGTCAAACGGTCAAAAGAAAGCTATGCTCTTGAGGAGGGACAAACACAAGATGGGACAAGGAAAGCCATTGAATAAGAAACAAGCAAATGAGAGCGCCATTAAGGCCACGCAATGGGTGGGCCAACAATACGTTTCTCACAACCAGTCAGCATGCGTTGTCTGGTAGGCGAGACTTAAAAACTCAGTGCAGTAGTTCGGCAAACAACTTTAATTGTCATGCAAACTACGCAATAAATAGGAAAAAAATATGCTAATTCAATACATATTTTATGGATGTCCTTAAAATCTCAGCAAATATATTACTCTACAGACTAGAGCAATGATGAAAAGTATTATCTTTAGTTAAAAAGTCCCAGTTTCCTGCTTGGCGGCAATCACGTGTGTCCATCTCTATGACGTTATACAGAAGACAAGTAGCATTATAATTCGTACAGTTTATTCTTTGTTACGTCCCTGGTCTGGGCGCTTTTCCGTGTTGGTGGCTGCGGGCAGCACATCGGCGTTTTTAGGTCTCGGCCTGCGTCGCACTGCGTAAGCAGTGGGCGGAGTCTGAGATTTTATGTTTTGGCTACAGTGGGGCTTGAACCCGCCCCTCTTCTCCATTGGCTTGCTTCCTAAACGGAGGCCAGCCATTGGAGGAGAGGGGCGTTACTCTGTTCAAGCCCCGTCTTTTTGCGATTCGGAGGCGTGTTTTTTGCAGTTTTTAAGCCGTGACGCCATTCGTCATTCATCTGCTAAAAACACGCCCCCGAATCGCAAAATGGCTGTGTGTTTCTCCGAGGCATTTCTGCCTCGCCTCGGAGAAACGTGGTCGTGTGGAGCGCTCCTCTCGTCTTCAAATTAAGCCATGCCTCCCCGCCACATGCAATGCATCCATTTTGCTTTTCTATTTTAAATAAAATAATTATATAGATGTAAACACGCCACACAAGTCACGGCAGGAGCATCCGGGCTCCCCTTGAAAAACTGCAGATAAAGATGTCAGCCATGGAGCCTGTTTGCGGCGGCGCCAGCAGCTGCTGTGAAATAGCAGCTGGCCCGGCTGATTACAATTACCTCGGAGGTGGTGTTCTGAAGACGCCAGGGCAGCGCGGCTGTATTAATGGATTATTGAGTGAGCGGTGAAACCTTGGCCAGCTGATGCTTTTTATTACAGTCAGGCTTTATGATGTGTAAGCACCACCATATCTTTTTTGTTCAAATCTGTTTTTATTGTGAACACAGCGATAAGCCTACAACCCCATTGCAGGGCCGGCCGCGCAGAAAAAAAAAGACCAGTGGGCAGTATTAACCGGGGGAGGTGGAACCATTAACACAGCGCCCTGCCTACAACCCCTGGAGGGGCCGGCCGCGTGGCTTAGGGGAGAGTATAACAAGAGGTGGTCAGATGACGGCAATGCGTCGGTGTGCGGGGGAGGTGCGTACGCAAGAGAGAGCAATGGTGCCACATTTTCAAAGGCCCAACAGGGGCCGAACTGCCCCAAAGAGGGGTGGAAGCCAGAGTGGCAAGTAGGAAAGAAGAAAAGTCAGAGGAGGAGTGAGTAGTAGCGAGGTGGAGAGGGATCTGGGGGGCGTGACTGCAGTCGCCAATATGGGATGGACAGCGCAAATCGGCACTGGGGGAAGCGATTAGGTGGCTAGCCTGTTTGGGTCAGCAGGGATGAGGGCATCCTCAAACAATTGCAGGGCGCAGAGCCTGGGAGGCATGTGGCGGGCATAACTGATGGAGCACAGGTATCGCACGAGAGGTTCCCACACTGCCTTGAAGCGTATCCCCCGTGATTGTATCCGCGCCGTGAGTAGCTCCATAGTCAGGACGTGCCAGAGGCGCACGAACCAAGAGGCTATCGGCGGTGCCTCAGTCCGCTTCCAGTATAGAGCAATGAGTTGCCTGGCTGCGCCCAACATGTGAAGGGAGAGGATCCAGTCGCTGCGCGTGAGGGCCCTAAGTGTGGGGGGTCGAATGCCCAGCAGGAGTGTGCAAACCTCTTCAGGGAGGGGAAAACCCAGCACCTTCTTAATGTGACTAAGGACCTCCTTCCAAAAGACAGCTAGGGTAGGGCACGACCACCAGATGTGTACGAAGTCACCAGTCGCAGTGCCACACCTCCAGCACAGCGGCGAGGAAGTGGGGAACATTTTGCTGAGTCTCAGGGGAGTGTAGTACCATTGTGTTAGCATCTTGTACGCGTTTTCCCCCTGTGGGATGCTGCGGTAGGTTTTGGGGATGTCGTTCCAGATCCGAGTCCATTGAGATGGCGTGATATCAGCGCCAGTCACCGACTGCCACTGCCTCTGATAGGGATGCGCAGGCGGAGCGACGGGGTGTTGCAATATGTTGTAGATCTGGGAGATGAGCCGTTTCAATCCCCCGAGGGAGCGTGCCAACTTCTCAAACGGGGTATATGCCCTGGTAGCAGCCGGATACATGTCGTCCCCCGAGAGCCAGTGGCGTAGCTGCGCATATTGTAAGCTAGCGGTGAGAGGAAGGCCAAATTCGTCTCTGCAGTCCAGCCACGATTTAGGCGACCCACCAAGAAAAAGATCTCCTGCGACCCTGCAGTCTCCTTGAGTCCAACTCTCGAAGGCTCGGGTCTGGGCAGCAGGGGGAAAGTGCGGGTTACCTGCAATGGGGGTGTGCGGAGAGGGGAACGCTTTTTTAACAACTGGAGGAAGCAGGGGCGGGAGGGAAGCAGACAGAGAAAGCACTGCCTGTGGCTGCCTGTCTCTGCCGTGGCTCTGCACAGCGGAGTGATGCTAAGCGTGAGTGATGAAACCTTGGCCAGCTGATGCGTTTTATTACAGCAGGCTTTATGATGTGTAAGCACCACCATGTTTTTTTTAACAACTGGAGGAAGCAGGGGCGGGAGGGAAGCAGACAGAGCAAGAACTGCCTGTGGCTGCCTGTTCCTGCACAGCGGACTGATGCTAGGCGTGAGCGATGAAACCTTGGCCAGCTGATGCGTTTTATTACTGCAGGCTTTATGATGTGTAAGCACCGTCGTGTTATTCACTACTGGAGGAAGCAGGGGCGGGAGGGAGGGAGACCGAGAAAGCACTGTCTGTGGCTGCCTGTCTGTACCGTGGCTCTGCCCAGCGGGCTGATGCTAGGCGTGAGCGATGAAACCGGGGCCAGCTTATGCGTTTTATTACAGCCAGGCTTTATGATGCGTAAGCACCGCAGTGTTATTCACTACTGGAGGAAGCAGGGGCGGGAGGGAAGCAGACAGAAAAAGAACTGCTTGTCCCTGCCCTAGCTCTGCACAGCTAGGCCTAGTTCAAGAGCCAGCCAGCTGATGCCCAGTGCTACAATCATTTTTGGCGCCCCCACACCCCATGACCTGCGTATCCTGCTTCCTGCTCGGACATATTTTCTCGCTGTGTCAGATTGTAAACAAACAGCAGGGGTATTTTTTTAAAGAGTGAAGAAGAACTTCACACGGTTTAGAGGCAGGGGCCAGCAGGCTTCCGGAACATTCAGAGTGGGTCTGTGCAGGTGCACTCAGCGGCTGCGAGTGGGAAGTTTATAGACGGCAGCTGCCGTAGCAGCGCAGAGTTCAGGGCCCTATGGACGACAGCAAGGTAAGCGACAGCAATGTAGCCTCAGGGTGACTCACCCTGCCTATAGAGATGTCCACAGAGCTCAATTTCCTGTCTGCCTTGAAAGCCCAATGTTATGGTTGCTTGTACGCTGCCCATTTTGTTTAGGTTAGTAATGAAAGAAGAATGCTGTGTGTAAACGGCCAGGTCAGCATTTGCCTAGCACAAACTTGAAATCCGTGTATGCATGCCTGTTAGTAAAGTTTGTTATCCGCTATCGTTTAAGGGGAGAGTCTTGTGATACTTTCATTGATAGGCGACGTGAAGTAATGCGCTGCATAAGGAAAAGAAGGCACGACTTGCTAATAAGTTTATATGAACAACACTGAGAATTGTAGCGTGAGGGTGTTTGTGGCATTGACTACAGGAATTATGTGTCATGTGAGGACCACATCACGTGGTTAGGTCGACTGCTTTATCTTAACATGTTATCGAGTATCGTGTGCCACGTTGGGTTCATTAGCATTATTATCTAGCTACTTTTTAATGCACGACGGTATTACTGTCACGAAAGGGGTTGCAATACTGTAGAAAACTGTTATTTCTGAATTGTATTTATATAGCGCTTACTACAACTGACGAGGCGTCAAAGCGCTTTTCGGTGAGTACCACGCTACTCCGGAACTTAAAAGGATTATTGGTGTATTAGAATAGGGAACTCAAAAAGGATTATTGGTGTATCAGAATAGGGAAATAGGTGTTAATTTGAGCGGTGGACATGCAAGTCTTTCAGTTGGATTGAATAGGGTAATGGAGGGATGGAAGAGTCTATAAAGTGTTATTTGGGAAATCATAATTGTAAGATGAGCCTTGGGATGAGTAAAAAGAGATGCAGGAGGGTAGAGTCTCTAGAAAGGGATTAGGGAAATCATATTAGTAAAATGAGGTTAGGGATGAGTAAAAGATCTAAGCACCTGTAGCAGATGTTACTGAGAGCCAGGCCCTTCAAGGGAGCTCTGTGGCCTGCCCAAAGCCCGTTCACAATAAAAGTGTGCCCTTTGTGTGTGTTTTAGACCGGAAAGACTCCCTTGTGAAAGTATATTTGTGAAAATCAGTAGGAATGAAAATTAATGTTCCCCCACAGCCATAAAACAAGAGCATGGTATCGTCGCACACTCCTGTTACAACAAAAGACAGAGTATGCAAACTCCTATTGGGTGTAATTTGGAGTCATACAGCGAAATGACACACACCCACTTTAAAGAATTTTGGCCTCTCAAAGAAAGCGAAAATGTTATCTATACAGTGAAATAACCTATATTTTAGCAGCCGATTCTTTTATTTTCTTCCTAATGTGAGTAATCTGCAGCACTTCATAAAAAAAGTGTTATGTTTTTATCCTGGTCAGTATTTAGCACTCTGTGTGGTGGTTGTCCATGTAAGCCAGGTTCACATCAGCCAGTATTGAAGAATTGCAGATAGAACGGGAGTGCGACATGTTTATCCACTTGTGCCAAATGTAAGAATGTTTACCATTACTTGATGCTATGCATTTTATTGCCAATTTGCTTCTTCTGTGCGCGCCCACTGCCTGGTGTGCAATCCAGCATCCTTCCTGTAATCACCCTTTGTGGTAACAGTGGGCGACTTAATTGATTAAAGAAGCCAAAGGTTTTGGTGCGTTGCCACAAGCTGAAATAGTGCTAGGGCTCGAGATACAGAATCGCACTGCAGTAGGCAGCAGTGTTGTCATCCTGTGTGTGGGAGGCTCTGTGTGGGTGGGTGGCTCTGTGTGGGTGGGTGGCTCTGTGTGGGTGGCCCTGTGTGGGTGGCTCTGTGTGTGTGTGTGGGGCTCTGTGTGTGTGGGTGGGGCTCTGTGTGTGTGGGTGGGGCTCTGTGTGTGTGGGTGGGGCTGTGTGTGTGGGTGGCTCTGTGTGTGTGTGTGTGTGTGTGTCTCGCTGTGTGTGTGTGTGTGTGTGTGGGGGGGGGCTCTGTGTGTGTGTGTGTGTGTGGGGGCTCTGTGTGTGTGCGGGGGGCTCTGTGTGTGTGCGTGGGGCTCTGTGTGTGTGCGTGGGGCTCTGTGTGTGTGCGTGGGGCTCTCTGTGTGTGCGTGGGGCTCTCTGTGTGTGCTAGGGGCTCTCTGTGTGTGTGTGGCTTTCTGTGTGTGTGGCTTTCTGTGTGTGTGGCTCTGTGTCCGCAAATACTCTCTACTACTCTCTAATGCTCACCTATTGCCATTGTAAATGACAATAACAATTATTTATGTTTTAAAAAAAAAATGTCATGAGCAATGCCAATAGCTCTACCTTTAATAATGCAGAGACCATTGCATTGTAAATGCTTGTTCATTTTCTTGTCTGTAAGCCCCTGAATACTGTTCCATCTTCTTGCTGGGTAGCAGAAGATCGGATCGCGATGCGTAGAGAGGCCACTGAACCTTCCGGATGCACTCTCTTTGCGGTGCTGCCAACAGATATAGAGAGGATACCGGAGTATTATTAGGACGCCCAGCTGGCAGCTCAGTATCCAGCAGTGCACGCTGCGTTTGTTTTTGTTGAACTAGTAACTGCACAAGTTAAGCTGAGAGTTGTGTCCTGGTGGCTGTGCTGCTTGCACACACCGAAATAAAAGTGCAAACCGGCCCGCGACAGCATGGGATAAAGCCCTAGCCTTCAACCAAGAGGTTAGAGGACTCCTTGGGCTGTAAAATACGGCACGAGCACAGCTAAACTGACCATACAACGTACTTGCCATCAGCTGCTAGCTTCACAAGACTCCTGGTCCCAGGATTCACCAACCCAGAAGGAGGGGCTTGGGCTGCTAGCGCCCTCAAAAGCTCGCCATCACTCCCGCGCCTCCAGTCAGAGCCAGGAAAAGGCATGGCAGGACAAGGCCACCCTCCTTGGTTCGCTGGGACAGAACTCTGAATCTCTTAATTTGTGCATCTGCAGCCCCCACCTGAGGGATCGGGCTTGGACCACAACCTTGATCTCTTGTTGGCTGTTCTTGGTCTATGCTCAAGTTTATATTAGTATCAACTACAGTAAGCTTTTGATCATGGTGAACAGGAAACACCCGGGTGTGACAGCAGCTAAATCAGCCAAAAAAACACAAGCCTCCACCTCCATTTTGAACTATAACACTGGTGCCATGGGGGTGATTGAAAAGCAGATCATCGTCGTTGAGGAAACCTTAACTAGTTGTACTGTTGATAATTACGGAATGGTGCCAACTACTGTAGGGGCTGATGGTATCCCTGATCATAGTAACTCAACTAGTAGGGTGCAGTTGAAATGTACGGAATATCGTTAAATCTCCCTCTTTATGTCTGCTAGTCACTCAACCCAATAGAAAGCACCTTAAATTTCCATTTAGCAATTCGACTCAGCCCAAAGAAAATCATTCCCCAGCTCCTAACAACGTCCAAGTCCAACAAAGTAATAGATAAAAACTTGTCCATATTAACCGAGGATCATTCCTCATTAGCAGCCTCAGTGCAAGCTCTCCCGCACATGGTTAGGCTCTCATTTAGTGCCCTCACTGAGAAATTAAAAACCATTCAGAATAATGTCTCAACGTGTATGGATCTGCTGGGGAAGTTTCATACACCATCTGACTGCCTGCCCCCAGCGAGGGATAATACAGTATCCTACAGCACCTAGCAGGGCCTGACAAACTTTGCCTAGCCCGAAATGAGCAATTACAACAGCCTCCAGTCTTAGCCGGTACTCCTACTGCACCCCTACCTAATAACCCGACAGGTGGTAGATCCAACCCTACCTCCTTGTTCCAACAGGTCTGTGCCACCCTGGACAATCAACTCTCCACGATATTCTACACCTTTTTAAGCTCATCTTTAGCCAATAACGCCATTAAAGAGTCACCAAATTTTTACCCTACTTCTTAAGCTGAGCATTTGGATCTTCCACCTGCAGCAACACCTCATGGGGTAATTTTAGCTAATGTCCCCTCCCTCTCTACTCCAGTTCATGAATCCTGGATTTCACTAGGGAATACATCTTCAAATTGGCTAAATGCGAGGGTGGTGCTGGGCAGAGCGCTTTTTGAAGACATCAATATGATTAGAAGAGTCAAATGGGCTGGTTTGTAGAGTAAATCACTCCAGGGTGATTGTGTGGTGTTATCTTTCAAATCCCCCAAACTAGTTGAAACTATACTAGAGGGAGCCAGTTCTACATCCTTGACCGCACAAAAATTGTAGTTTTACCCCTTGGTTTTTCCTACCAGCCTCCTGTTCTCCAACAAATTCCACCAGCCAGCCCATTTTAACTGGGGGCAATCTTCTGTTTCCTCATTTTAAATTGCCACTTATAACCGGTTTGACAGCCTGTCCACAATGAATGGAGTGGATTGACTGAAGGCTTCTACTATGTCCAGTGAGGGACTTTCTGTTGGAAATCTTACCCTCCCGGAGCTCACTCCTGACTCCTATCTAGATATAATGGCTGAATGGGATTCCCCTTCCACTTAGGCTAGTCCTCATAGGGATCCAATAGCCACTACAATGGACCGATCCCAGGTTAACCTTCCTGTTTTAGCAAACACTGTTCTATTCTGGAATGTTGCTGGGCTGCGCCACAAGAGTACTATAATGGAGTGGTTAGACTTTGTGTCTAACTTTCATATTTTATGTTTACGAGAAATATGGTCTGTGGACCCAATTAATCTGAATGGTTTTAAAACATTTCACCCCAGCAATTTCCTCTATTTGTGGGAGACCCAAAGGGGGCCTATGTATTTATGTGTCAAATCAACTGGCACCCCAATATTGCAGTGACCTCCACTAAAGTATTTTACCAAATCATTTCTATCGAGATTACATCATACAATACTTTGGCTATAGTACATTTTTATAACAATACCTGTGTGCGGGATATTACTTCGGCCCTCCATCAATTAGATACTGACCTTGAGTCACTATTTCCCACTGGCTGTAGGTACTCAATCATTCTAACGGGTGGCGATTTTAATCTTCAATTATGTCCTCAGCCACCCAACAAGGTCTGTGGGTTGGATGCCCCAGATAAAGGTGATATTACTCACTTTTTACATACAGGTTACGGGGACTTGTTACATGATTTACTTTTTAAATACAATCTGAGTTTTTGTAATGAACTAATTAGCCCCCCAGTTGAAGTTAAGAGTACTTTTAACAGGAGAGGGAAGAACAGTGTCATCAACTACCTGCTGTTCCCCTCGCGTTACTCAGAGCTGGTCTTAAATTTTGTTATCCATGACACTGCAATTAGCGGTCACTTCTCTCAGTATCGCTTTGAATATCAATCTCCTCTTTCAACAGGGGGGTTAATCAAAGCGTATTAACGGTGGAGAATATCAAAATCTCCAGTTTTAACGGGTACTCCCTGAGATGGTCTATGATTCAACCAAATCAAATCTTAAATAATTTAATTTCAACCCACAGTGTGGCCCTTGACACCGGACTAGATGAGCTTGCACAGGCACACAAAGTCATCAAGGCCTTTGAAATAATCAAAAAAGGTATTAAAAAAGGGCTTACTGCTAACCAGAACAAAGCAGGTTTGGGGATTTGATGTTAGTTTGACTCTGCCTGCACAAGGGCCCTTAGGAGTTTAAAAGCAGATCGATGTAAGCAACCTAGGTCCACCCAGGAAATTCGGGAGTGTAGACATGCGTACAAGCGTGCTATTAAATCCCGAAAAAAAAGTCTGAAGGAGTAGCCTTGGAATCAACTACTGCCTGAAGAACGACAACACTACCTTCTGGCCCATTATTAATTCCCCTGTCCTAAATTCAGCAGACAGTCCCCCCCATTGAGATCGCCATTACAGAGTCTGAATGGCTAACCTTTTCTAATCTCTACTCAAATCAGGATGTTAATGCCACTGCTCTTCCTAAGTTAGCACCTATGAGCGATTCTGCAACAAGAACCCTCCTAACTGACCAGATTTATCCTGATTTCAGTTTAGATGAGGTTGTTTTGGCTCCGAAGGCGAGTAAAGGAGGCAAAGCACCAGGTCCTGATGGTATTCTCGTAGATTTGTTTAAATGCAATATCGAGCTTTGGGGCTCCCTTTCAGCACTTCTTTTTAGAGCCAGCCATAATGAAGGTTTTTTAAGAACCTGGCCAGAGTCCCTTATAGTTCCCATATTTAAGGGAGATCGCAATAGCCCTGCGCAACGAGACCTATCTCTCTATTAGTAAAGGTGGCCGGATGTATTTTTTTAGGCAGATTGCAGGACTGGGCTGAGTCCAACAGCATTATTTCGGCTCTGCAGTATGGGTTCCGTCCAGGTGTAGGGACAATTGAGCAGGGTATCAATTTAAACCTATTTATAGGGGAATATGTGCATATTAAAAGCAGCAACTTGTTTTTAGCATTCGTAGATCTTCTGCTTTCGACTTTGATGTGCATGACAAATTATCATGCTCACGATGGGTGTAGATTACACAATTGTGAACTTTCTCAGACATCTGTACGCATCAGTCTGGCGTAGAATACGTTATGGACTAAACAGTGAATATACTCAGCCATTTAATATAGAGAGAGGAGTCTGTCAAGGATGTGTACTTGCTCAATTTTTGTTCAACCTTTACATTAACAGCCTAGATAAAACCTTTGCAACCTGCCTGATTCCTTCTGACGGCACTATTATTATATGCTTTTGTATCCCTTCCCCATGTGTCCTTTCCCTCCCTGTTGCCGCCTGTCGTCCTAAGTGCCGCTAATGAGGTTGTCGATCTGCGTACATACACTGAATAGATGCCACTTGTGTGTTATTGTTTATGATGTGTAAACTGAAAAAATAAACTTTAAAAAAAAAAAAACCTTGCAACCAAATGTTCTGATCTACCTCATGTCAGGCATCGACCTATCCAAGGACTTTTATATGCAGACGACGATGTATTAATGGCCCTCACTCCTCTAGGCTTACAGCTTTTACTCAATGAATTTGTACAGTTCATGCAGAATCATGGTCTGAAAATTAACATTAGCAAAATCTTTGTATGAAACTTGGGAAAAGAGTAACTAAGTACTGTGATATTTTTATTGAGGGTAACAATATTATGTTTACACCCACATTTCAATACTTTGGTATTTTATTTAATAAAGAAGGGAACTGGAACAGTGCGGTTAAGTCCAAGAGGCTCCATGTTAAAAGCCCTGCAGCCCTGATGAACTTCACTAGGAAGCTGGGCATGAAACACCAGAGAGAAATAATGATCATTAATAACGCCAAATGCCGACCAACTGCCACGTATGGGTCAGAGTTATGGATTTACGTCAATGTTGATTTACTCCAGCTAGCGGAAATTGCATTCCTAAAGAATCTTCTTGCCCTCCCGAAAAGTTGGTTAAACCCTTATCTGTCACTGTGAACTGGGAGCCCCTCGTTTAGCAGATCTGATTAAGATCCAGCCAGTTTTGCTCTGGCATAAGATATGGACTTATGACTATACTGAGCTTAACCATTCTATTGTAAAGGATTGGTCAGGTTCAAGTCTGCATTAAAAATTCCTTGGCTCAAATTTGTGAGTGACTTTCTAGCCAATATCGTCCATCCTGAGTATTTTGACCACCCTGAGCTTCTGATTAGTATCCCAAGGAAAGCCCTTAAAGTGAAATGCTACTTGTTACTCGAGGAATTGAGGTTATCCTCCGAGTTGAGATTAATAAACCCTCTGATTTGAAGAATCAATTGATCCTGACCAGCTACGATATGCAACCTTATCTAGATAATGTATATAATCCGCGTCATGGATTTGTATTGACATGGTTTTGGCTGGACATCTTTCATCATTTAACCAGTTTCCACATCTCCAAAACTGGCTGCATGAACCAGTGATATGCCAAACCGCTTGGTGTGTATAATGCCAACCAGCTTTTATCTACCTGCAATCCCTCCCAAGTTTGAATATATGTGCAGTATTGTCACAGTTTTTACTGCAATCCCTCCCAAGTTTGAATATATGCGCAGTATTGTCACAGTTTTTACTGGCTATTAGAGGTAGAAAGCTGTTGCAGAAATGTTACTGATATTAAGAGGATGTTTCAGTTTTTTATCTATGTGTTTTTATGTATTTTGTAACCGCTTTTAAACTTTGACGTTATAATTCTGTAGCTTTTATGACTCTTTATATGATTTCGACTAAAGCTTATTTGACTTGACTTGTCTCTTTGTTACTTATATTTGGAAAATGTTATCCCTTGTGTTTACATTTCTGGCCGCAATGGCATGTAATAACTCAATTTCAGTATCCCAGCTTGGGTGTAATAAAGTGACAGACCAAATGCATACTGATAAAGTAGATAGCACTGTACAAACCTGAATCGGATAGTGGCAGATAAAGGGTGACCAAAGTACTTCTAAATTCCTCAACTGCTACCCATGAATTTGACAATGTGCTTATTTTGCCTTTTCCTTGGTAAAGCATGCAAGCCCAGTAGACAAAGTACATAGTGTAGTTGGCAGGTTCAACAATTTTATTCCGCGATGTTAGTTCTAAGGAAAAGGATATTTATTTGTTATTACATATATCAAATGATCTATTCATTTTGGAATAATTCTTGGATTAATTTCACAATAATGTACATGATTTTTGCTTGCAGCCAACAAATGCTTCACACATAACGAGTAGTGCCAGGGCTTTCTCACGGCTACAAATTAAAAAAACAAGTAGTCTAATCTATACACTTCTTTTTATAACTCTGTAGTGGTGGCAAGCCATGGAACGAGCAAACCCTACTATTAGCCTAGTGAGAATTACCTCTGCTTGAGATCGCGTACGTAAATGTGGTTCATGCTGTCTGAAAAAAGTAACTTCGATGTTGCTAATCATGTGACCATATCCGCAAATGATATCTGTGATATCATGGTTTTGTTGTGCCATGTGGTCTACCTCACAAGACTATCACAGAGTAATAATGTACTTGTGTTGCTTTAATAAAATGGCCAATCTGTGTTAAGTCTGAAAGGACACACATTTAAAGACAAGGTTAGACAAATGTCTCTGGGAGATAAACTGTGGGTATAGATGTCAAGCACATGATGCTGGTTACCATAGTTCATTTTACAGTCTCAGAGACAGTGTAACACTGTCTGTTTCCATCGTTTTTGGACACATTGCAGTCTGGGTGTTTTTAACTGACAAGGGAGGTGTATTTGCATCCATAGGTATGACATGTATGTCTGGCAAAAAGCAGAAAGGAGATTGAGGAAGCCTGATCTTTTGTGTGGTTGCCATAGTGTGGGGTTCTGCATAGGCATCGCTGGCAATTACTCTTCATCCCATACCTCCACAACACCATTACAGCAGTTATCAGGATTTAAAAGCAAAAACACTGAACACAGCATTCAATATAGAAAGTTTATTTTACAATATAATAAAGCTGATCGCCTTCCACACACGCACACAGCCCAAGAACGCCTTGTGCTAGGCAGCAGTAAACCTAAAGGGCTTTCTTCGGCCATCAAGGAAAACAAGTCTTATGAATCAAAATAAGCTCTGGTGCCTATTCTTGGGAATCACAAGATCAAAAAGGTACAAAGGCTTCAATGTTTATTACGCAAAAGAAAGTTAAAAACAGTTGTTAAGATACTTGGCACCCACAAAGCATGGAAGGGCCAAATGGCTCTATGCATCACCTTCGAACCTCTCCTCTGTCTTATTGCTCAATCCATGTCCAGAAGGCCAGGAATTAAGGTCAAATATATGAGCTGTCAGGAAGGATTAGTGTTAGGGTTTTGTACATTATGACAAATCTCCCAAATATTTCACCCAGAAACATCAATCATAATACAACATGAACAAAACCAAACGTCACTGTAGATGCAGAATACAACCTATAATGCAAACATAAACATACAACAGCATGGCCTAGTGTTTCTTAATCATTTGAAAGTAAAAAAATATACGATTTAACACAATGAATTAAAACAATATTTTTAAAAGGCACCTGGGTTTTATCATTTGATCAGGTCTGAGCTTGAACAGTTAGAGGGTGTGGGGGCCACAAACAGTAGCAGGCACATCCGAGTCGGTGGTTGAGGGGTGAAGATTATGAGGCCAATGATATCGAGGACCAAAATAACAGAAAAGAAAAAATATTTTCAGTCACAAACCAGCTCTAAGGCTACCAAGAAGCATAGGCAGGGGAGTTACTGTTTGATACTAGTCCTCGCCAGGGACATTGGTTAGGCACAAGCCACAGTTCTTTAAACTCATCATGGTTAATATTTTGGACATTATCAGGTCTTACATAATGCCCGTATGTAATTCGGTGCTCTAGCTCACTAAAAAAGGGCAATGACGGTTATTCACCAATTGTTCATGAAACAGGAAGGCCTATATTCAGTAAAACAAATGCACTACCTAACATCAAATCTTAACAGTATATCAAACTTCACTGATCCAGTACAGCTGGGTTTTGCCTTCATGAAAGCAACTCATCATTGGTAACTGATGGAATGACTGACAGGGCTATACTCCAATTCTTAGGAGCGATTCGCACGGGATTCATAAAGAGTCAGGGAAGGCAATGACAACCTGATCTTCATGGCACATTTAGGAAGTTTTTGCAGAAAGTCTCCAGTGCAATCCAGCACTCACTACAGACATGTCCTAGGAGGATGCATCAAAACTGGTGCTTTGCCTCTTATGCTAACTGCACAATCTCAAGGTGCACGCAAAGAAGGCACAGCTTCACATTCACCGCAGTGCATGGAGACTGGGAAAACACTGGAGAGTCTTCACGCCCTGATTTTAGTGCACAGTAAAGAATGGCAACCAAAAGACAGTACATAAATGATCTAATGACCAAAAGACAATTCAAAATGACCATCACTGTAATATGCCACAGCCAACTAAATCATTTTATATATAGACACACACAGAGACACACATACATACAGGAGCCCGTCACTGATGTTCCCTTTAAAACGACACCACCCATAGTTAAGACCCAAAAAACATCCACTGAAACCCCTGTCACCCTCCCATCAACCTCCGTCAATGACGTCATCAACTTAGTTGTCTGGAAAGAATCAAAGGAAAAGATAAAACAGGAAGTTCCTTTTTCGGTGTCAGCTCCACACATTTCAGAAAGACAATGTTGAGATAGAGCTGGGTCAGGAGAGAAGAGTCCATGCATCTTCCTTTTGATTCAGAAGGTTGACGTGAGGCTGAGGCATTTCGCTCCAATCTTGAAAGCAGCCAGTGCAGAAAAGCCAGTCTTCGGATTGCATATGCCACTAATTCCGTAAGGCGGCAAGCCTAAAAATAAATATGCACAAATGAACGCACAAATATGTAAAGCAATAACTTTGCAGGTGTGTGAAGGACTACAAAATAATAAGTTACTTACCTTCAGTAGTGATATTTCAGATGGATACATAGCCTTCCTGCAAATTGCATGCTTTATGAATTATCCTTCCAGGCTTCAGATTGGTCCATTAAAGGTTTTCCCCATCAATATCTTAGCACCTTCAGGTGACACCATGCAGCTTCTGCAGCAACTGTCCCTCCGGACAAGATAGCATTGGTGTATACAAGGTATTAATCTGCATGCTTTCATCAGTTCCTGGTACTTTTCCCCATCGCATGGAGGCATGCTGAGAAGGACCAAGAGAGTGACAAATACAGCACTTAACTAGTTTGCATACCTTATTAGTCACAGCACTAACTCATAGGTATGCCGGTGAGAAATTTGTGGGAAGACTAGGTATCTACCAGAAATACGGTTACCAAAGGTAGATAACTTTTTGGAGAGAGATACATCTTCTATGAGTGAGTCCTGAAGCAATACCTCCCAGGGAAGTTTGATTCAGTAGTGTCAGGTAACTAAGAAAGTCATGTAGCACTGCTAAGGTAAAGTACCGGTCACTGCATGCTGGAGATGTGAGGCAGTAGTGGTAGGCAAATGTATACCAAGATGATCATGTAGCTGCCCAGCAGATCTCTACAAAAAGGGGGTCTCCGGAGAAAGCTATAGGGGTAGCATTGGCTCTAGTGGATCTTTCTCAGCTAAAGCATAGCAGATCTTAATACCCCATGCTAAGCTGTTGTTTATTGTTCACGGCCTTTCCCTCCTTAGCTCTAGCAACGCCCAATAAGAGTTTATCATCCACCCTCTCCCGATGAGGGAGACTGATGTAGCAAAACATTGGACACCTGGGATCCAGTCTATGCAGTCGCTGTGGAGAAGAGAAGAAAGATGGAAGGGTAATAGACTGAGCCAAATGAAATACAGTAACCTCCTTGGGCAAGTATGTTGGGCAGGAGCAAAAGACCAACTTATCTAGAAACTAAAGATGATTGATCTGAGCGGGACTGAAGTTCTGACCCCAAGCATAGACGTTACTGCCAACAAAATTGCCTTTAGCACCAGAAGTCGAACCGGGAAACTGTGGATTGGCTCAAACGGAGATGCCCTCAAGAATGTCAATATGATATTCAAATCCTACTGAGAGATAAGAAATGCAATTAGAGCAAACAAATATAGGCAGACAGGGCCACCAGATAGCTCTTACCTATAGCTACACCAGATAGCTGTATAAAGGATAACACGAACTGAAAGACATTGGAGTGTGACATTTGAAGTGGTTGAGGCCTTCAAATTCCCACTGCTGAACAAACTTGTTCCATTTATCTGTGTAGATGGATTTGGTATTGTGCTTCCCGGCCCCTAAGTTGATCTCTGTGACTTCATCACGTAAGCAAAAGGTGTCCAGCTGGCACTGTTCAATCACCACACATGTAGTCACAGCATTTGGGGTTTGGGGTGAAGGATATGACCATCCTGCCTCGAGAGCAGGTCTCAATTGATCAGCTTGCCAGATCTTCAGCACCCAATTTGGAGTGACCAGAATCATCCATGCTCTATCTTATTGCACATTCCACAGTATTTGAGACAAAAATTTAATTGGCGGAAAGGTGCACAGGAGTCCCCAAAATCAGTTGAAGCGGAAGGCATCTCAAAATGAACCAACCAAAGGGAAGTGCCAGGTATAGAACTAAGGGCACTTCCTGTTCTGGACCAAGGCGAAAAGAACCACAAATAGAATACCCCATCTCGAGAAGATCACTTCTGTTATTTTGTAGTCCTCCAGTGAAAGACAACAGATCATACACCCTCACACAGAGCAGCTACGTGAAGCAATAAGGGAAGATTCCCAGTCGCAGCACCCACCCACTTATTTATTTTGGAGTGCTCCAGGGGGAGTGGACGTTTGCTCAGAACAGCCTCACACAATCGAACAGCATGTGCAAGAGTCTGGCTTGAACACCTTCAGGTAAGCTAGTGTAAGGCATCCAAGTCTGCTGAAGTAGTGTGACAGCCATGCCCATGGACCGAGCAACAGTGACTGACAAGGTCCAGGCCACACTTAAAGATGTTTAAATACACTCAATCTGCCATTGACCAGAAATCTAAACAACTTTATCATTGGGCTTGGCACGCTGCTTACAGTACATTTCATTCATTCCCACAAGACATACACTTAATAGCTCATGAGACATTTGGCATTTGCAATGTGGTGGCCAGGCAACCAGAAGCAAAGACTTCCCAGCCCACAGACCCAATATTCTTTGACTAACGGTAGGTGCCAAGCATAAAGCACTTGGATTTTGCTTCTAGGTGGACATTTGGAGGACCAGACTTTCCAGTGGCAGGTGAGGGGACTTAAAGATGTGGTCACCAGAGCAAGCCTACGGTATCGGTCTATCCGTCTGTGGATTGCGTAGCCCAAAAAAGGGTTTGTCTCATGCAGACATGGCACGATCCAATGGGGCCTCATTGAATAGAAGCAAGAGCAGCTAAGAAGGAGGCCTGCAACACCTCAGTCAAGGCAAGGTCATTCCAAGCCTTTAGTTGATTTTCAAATACCAGTTAATAATAAGGAAAACTCCTCTGAAGCAGAACAAGAGGGGTAAGGGATGTCAACTTCTGGTGTAGTGTCCATGCCATGGCATTTTGTCAGTACAGATATGAGTCAGCATCAGTATTATAGTGGGGAAGGAGGATATCAGCCTCCAAATAATAATCATCATCATCATCATCATCTTTAGGACAATCATTTGTATCCATCATTATGAGGGCCTGGGAGCCAGAGAGGAGTATCTCCTACATCAAGGCAAATCTAAGCCCTCAGAGTGCTCTGTCAACATTGTTAAATTTCACCTCTACTTCCTCTCTCGTCACACAAATGAATTATTTCCTCTGGCTTGATGACCTAGAGAGCAACTTCATAGTCTTCCCATGAGTCTTCCCATTGACCCATCCCAGTCCGGATTTCGAGCCAACCACAGCACCGAGACCGCCCTCATCGCAGCCACCGACGACATCAGGACCCTGCTTGACACCGGAGAAACAACCGCTCTCATTCTCCTTGACCTCTCAGCCACCTTTGATACAGTCTGCCATCGCACCCTAATTACTCGCCTCCACAACGCCGGGATGCACGCCCTGGAATGGATCACCTCGTTCCTCTCCGACAGAACCCAGAGAGTCCACCTTCCTCCCTTCCGCTCAGCGGCCACCATGATCATCTGCGGCATACCCCAAGGCTCTTCGCTCAGCCCAACCCTCTTCAATATCTACATGAGCCCCCTCGCCACCATCGCACGCAAACACAACCTCAACATCATCTCATACGCAGGCGACACCCAGCTGCTACTCTCCCTCACCAAAGACCCAGCCACCGCCAAATCCAACCTCCAGGAAGGAAAGAAAAACATCGCGGAATGGATGAAACTCAGCCGTCTCAAACTGAACTCAGACAAGACGGAGGTCCTCATCCTCGGACCATCCCCATCCGCCTGGGACGACTCCTGGTGGCCCACAGCCCTGGGCACCGCACCAAAACCCACTGACATTGCACGCAACCTGGGATTCATCCTGGACTCCTCCCTCACGATGATCAAGCAAGTGAACACCATCTCATCCTCATGCTTCAACACCATGCGCATGTTCCAAAAGATCTTCCGGTGGATACCTACAGAGACCAGAAAGACTGTCACCCAGGCCCTCGTCACCAGCCGGCTGGACTACGGGAACGCCCTCTATGCAGGAACCACAGACAAACTTCAGAAAAGGCTCCAGCACATACAGAATGCATCCGCGCGACTCGTCCTCGACATCCCTCGCCATAGCCACATATCTGCCCACCTGAGAGACCTGCATTGGCTTCCCGTCAGCAAAAGGATCACCTTCAGGCTCCTCACCCACAAAGCGCTCCACAACACGGGCCTCGAATACCTCAACAGCCGCCTCACGTTCCACACTCCAACATGCCAGCTCCGCTCCGCCAGCCTCGCCAGCGTACCACGGATATGCAGAACCACCGCCGGAGGTAGATCATTCTCCTACCTGGCTGCCAAGACGTGGAACTCCCTACCCACCCACCCACCTACGACTGACCCAGGACCATCTCACCTTCAGGAAACACCTCAAGACCTGGTTCTTCGAACAGTAGCAGCACCCCCTCCCCCCTTTTCAGCGCCTTGAGACCATCACGGGTGAGTAGTGCGCTTTATAAATGTATTGATTGATTGATTGATCTGTGTTGGTGTCAAAGGAAGTTCCTACTTTATTGGGCACAGCACCATAGCAGACTCCAGCTTCCTCTTGGGCACAATTTGAGAGCTGACCATCAAGATGATCAATCTTTACAACCATACCCTGTTAAAGCTTCTACACCTGATGACACCTTTGCTTTATCATACAGCAAGAGTGAAGGCCACTGCCTACCATAAGGTGTCCAGGGCATATAAAAGAAGAGAAGAAAAAGCTTGTAGGGACATTGTCCAAGATCAAGTGTACCACGCAGTTCATGTCCCTGCAAAAGTCCATGCTTGAGGATCCTTCAGACTACTTCAGAGGCTTTGCCAAAACAAAAATTGTCAACCCCTAGCACGCAAAAAAGTTCAAGCCTGCAATACAAGACCGAATGTTGATCTTTTTGGTCACACATCAAAAATTAAAGCACTAATCCAGGGACAGGGGATTCTCCACTTCCTGACGAATAGAGTAAGATTGGTGCTGTGGGGAGCAGCTATAATATTGCCACCTCAATGGCATTGCTTACCAGGAATGACCAATATATCTGGGAGGAAATGAAAAAAACTAAAGAAGCTCCTCCTAGAGGTGCAATGAAGAATGCACCCAAGGGGGTGAAGAATCGCAAATGCAAGCATCAGGTGCACCCTCGAAGCAGCTGACACTGCATCTAGATAACTCACTATCAGCATCCACTTAAGGTTTCATGCTTGGCTTAAGGTATCAGGTTTCTGCCCAGAAGTACAGGATCACCTTATTTGCCTTCCACTTGATTGCCATACGTTATTTGGCCCTCAGGTAGATGGAATGTTTCAACAGAAAATTAAAACAAAATTATTAACACTGAAAAAGGCAAGTACAGCAAGCATTTCAGTGGGTACTCTACCATTGCCCTCAGCTGCAGTATTGCTTCCACACTACTCCACTGAATCCTTCCACCCCACCACCAGTATCAGCAAAGATCACTGCAGGTTGCTGTTGGACAAGGTGCTCTCAAATAGGACATCAAAAACGCCTAGGGATCTACTACCTGTGCTTACTAATCCCCAAGAAGGATGAAACACTGCAAACTATTCTCTATATACAAGCTCTCAACCAATATGTCTAACCATTTTAAAATGATGATACTGCATAGTGTCATAACATTGTCAATGTGGTTGCCATATGGCCTATATCTCCAGAAAGCCTGCTTCCATATCCTGATACATCAGGCCCAACACCAACATTTCAGGTTTGTGGTAAGTGAAGTTCACTGCCTATTTGAAGTACCACTACTGAGGGTCACAGCAGCCCCTAGAGTGTTTACCAAATGCCTTTAAGTGGTGGCAGTGCACCACAGATGCACTCATTCATGTTTCCCCAAACCTGGATATTGGCTAGTAAAGGAGACCAGTCATTAATAATGCCTTGTCCACCCCCCAAACATTCTACTATTTCACGGATTAGACTTTACAATCAACTCAAAAAATTCACACGTGTGCTCAACAAACCTAAGAATTCAGGTTACCAATAATTAATTCAGTCACAGGCAAAGCTAATGCCAGCCCGTAGAAACTGATGGCTATTCAAAGGATGCTTCCATGTTTTTCAAGTCAATCCTCTGACAGTGAGAATGCGAATAAAACATTTGTAAATTATGGTGTCTTGAAAGATTATGGTTACAAGGACAGATAGTACAAGTTACAAGAAGAGGTCATAAGTTCTGTCTTGTAGGAAAGAGGGAAAAAGAAGGAATACGCTTCCAAGGTCATCCAATATCCTGCAGAAGTATTATTCCCAGTTCTGTAGAAGAAAACACAAGTAGACCATGAGCTGACCCCTCCTCGCTCCATAGAGCACCATGTTTAAGGAACTATACAAGATACTAGAGCTGGGGAGAGGTTACTCATAATGAGTGGTTGCTGGAGGAACGTTTAAACAAAGAATTTCGACTTCAGTTCTAATGCACAATAAGAAGGGGAGGCTTTATATGAAATGGTATATTATTTAAGACAAATTGAACTATCACCATTTCCTTTTAAGACTTAGGATTCTACTATGTGTAAACCCAATTATTTGGACTTAACGCTGCTGACCGATCACTTGGATATTCCTTACTTATAAGCGAAGGAGATCACAAGGAGTTTTCTTGTGGGCCTTCGCCAAAATCAATTTGGCCTTGCGCTCCCGATGGCATTCAGGTGCATGGATGTACAAGAATTAGAGCTGCTGTATCATGTTGAGAAAACATACCGATGCATTCCTGTTGCTTTGATACATATGCGTCTTTACATTTGTGTGCCTAAATGTGAACAGATATTTCAGCATTAGTGGAATTTCACTAGTAGGACACTGAGAGGCAAACTGTAAACCCAAGGTCAGTGAGGAACGGACTAAGATCATCTGGCGTCAGTCTGCTAGTTGTCATCCGAAATACTCTTGTGTAATTGTGTTTGAAGGTGGAGTCTATGCTTTAGCTGCACGGTGCCAGTGGTGAGAGAATGCTGGAAAAAATTAATTCAGAATCAGTCTGAAGCCTGGAAAGATAATTCACACAGTGAAGAATTATAAAAAAAGATGTTTCTATCATAATATAATACATAAAGAAATACAAATTGTCTTGTCTGTGTTTTAAGATTTGCATTTTATCCTTAGGTGTCCTTCGCACACGTTTTGTAACTGTGCTATACTGTGGATGTTCAAGAAAGTACATCCTTCCTACAACCGGACTCACATCTCAGTTAAAAACACGGAGTATGCAATTAATACTCACTGTGAATGAGCTATGTGACATATTGACCAATGGTAATATAAAGTGATGAAGGACTAACAGTAGTTACTTCACAGCCAATTATCTTTCATTACTCTTAAATCCAATTGCTTCTATTCTATAGGACAGGAAGATTCTAACACAGGAGGAAGATTGGAGCTTACCTAGATATTCAAGAAATCAAGAAAGATTCATTTCCATAAAATGCATCAAAATGTGAATTGTTTACTTATAGGCTGGCGTCGGACCCCGTGCACGAGGTGTCTGGGCAGGCAGAGACTACTGGGCCACAACTGTGGGGGATGAGGCCTTTAACCACTGCTGTCCTGGGGCCACCCCTACTGTGGCTCTGCAAACTTGGTCAAGTATAACCCTTTACGCACTTGCCCTCAGTCGTAGCATAGGTGATCTGCAAGTGGAAGCCTCCAAGTGGCATGTGGCAGCCCGGAAGCACTGTGCGGCCACATTTGGCCGTCCTGCTGTAGTTGATCTTCCTAGCAGCAGGACGGAGCCTCCAAGCAACACACTGCGGTCCTCTCAAGGACTGCGCTGCAGTCAGCCATGCAGGGCGGTGCATCGATCAAAGGATCGCAGCAGGAACAGCAGCTTCTATGGGTGGGCCTCTTCCAGGCAGCCGCAGCAGATCGCAGCTTTCTACGGCACTCCCGCTGATACTTGACTCACATCATGGCTCACTCAGGTGCTACGGTGAGTACTTAGTGTTTTCTTCTTGGACAGACTTGGACAGACATACACACACACACACACACAATGGCTCCTCGTGCAATGGATGCCAGTCACAATCTTCAGCACGCAGTTCCTCGAGGCGACTACTTCCATTCTTCATAAGTCACCCCAGGGTAACTCGGATCACTTAGTCTTCAGGACTGGGCCGGCCCCAATGGCACAGTTGGCAGCCCCAGAATCACAAAGTCCACATACAAGGCACACAGGCCACCAACAAGGGTTTATCCCAGCTTCAATCGAGCCCACCACACAGGCACACAACTTAAGAGGCATGGAGGCAACAACTGGGATAGTCAACAGAGGCTGCACTGCCCAATACTACTAAACAAAAAAGATGCCAGACAGATTTTATTTTTTCATTTTATGTTCCCACTCAGTCAAAATGTACTGGAGGGTAATCTATTTTATTTTAGTTTTTTTGGTTTTTTGAAAAAGCATTCATCACATTAAAAATATATGTCATCAGAAATAGTCATCAAACAGTGAAAAAATTACATAAAAAATAGAAACAACAGATGTGCAATTCTGTGCAATAGTAAACTGTACAAGTGCTCAAAAGAAATATGTGTAAGTTGATACAGACAACACGAAACAATACACAATCATATAACTAATGATACATTCTCATTAGGAACCAGTCCTTTCTGTTGGATAAGAAAGACAAGCGGGCCTCAAATTACAGGTGAAAAAACTGCCTGTCTTACTCGAGCCTAGAATTAAGAAATCTAATTGGGGGGTTGCACCACTGGGGAACACAGACTGTGGATTTGAACAGCCCTAGTGGCACCCTTATTATTTTTCCAGGCTCTGTGTCAACGCGTTTCGAACCACCACGTTAGTATGGGTTCTCCTCAGGACATGGACTGGACAGATGCCAAAACTGAAAGTGACCAGATAAGTCACTGGTATATAGTTGAAATGTCGCTCGGGTAGATGTAGCTCAATTGGAGGTTGCAGTATAATTAGGGGTCTCTCGTGTGGCGTATTTCTCAATATAATGGCGTGTAGACCACGGAGAAAGATCATGCGCGGTCTCCTGACATAAGGCGGGACCAGACTGGGCTGGAGCCGACCGGCACGAGCAGAAATGACGAGCAGTCAAAACGATCTGTTCGTTGCACTCAGTAGCGGCGTTCAGCTTGGCCAAGCTGAACGCCGCTACTGAGTGCAACGAACAGATCGTTTTGACTGCTTGTCATTTCTTGGTTTACTAAGATTGGTGAAATAATTCCTAGCAGACACCAACTGAGAGACGCCTGGGTTCGGGTGCTGGCCGCCACCGTGCCGGTCGGCTCCAGCCCAGTCTGGTCCCGCCTTATGTCAGGAGACCGCGCATGATCTTTCTCCGCGGTCTACACGCCATTATATTGAGAAATACGCCAAACGAGAGACCCCTAATTATACTGCAACCTCCAATTGAGCTACATCTACCCGAGCGACATTTCAACTATATACCAGTGACTTATCTGGTCACTTTCAGTTTTGGCATCTGTCCAGTCCATGTCCTGAGGAGAACCCATACTAACGTGGTGGTTCGAAACGCGTTGACACAGAGCCTGGAAAAATAATAAGGGTGCCACTAGGGCTGTTCAAATCCACAGTGTGTGTTCCCCAGTGGTGCAACCCCCCAATTAGATTTCTTAATTCTAGGCTCGAGTAAGACAGGCAGTTTTTTCACCTGTAATTTGAGGCCCGCTTGTCTTTCTTATCCAACAGAAAGGACTGGTTCCTAATGAGAATGTATCATTAGTTATATGATTGTGTATTGTTTCGTGTTGTCTGTATCAACTTACACATATTTCTTTTGAGCACTTGTACAGTTTACTATTGCACAGAATTGCACATCTGTTGTTTCTATGTAATTTTTTATGTAATTTTTTCACTGTTTGATGACTATTTCTGATGACATATATTTTTAATGTGATGAATGCTTTTTCAAAAAATCAAAAAAACTAAAATAAAATCGATTACCCTCCAGTACATTTTGACTGAGTGGGAACATAAAATGAAAAAATAAAATCTGTCTGGCATCTTTTTTGTTTAGTAGATTTGAGTGGTCCAAGCCAGTACAGACACAGGACCCAAACCTTTCCCCTTTGACTTGCACTGCCCAATACGGCAGTACCAAGATTCCTTTAGCGCATAGTAGTCCTAGAGTACTCTGCGGAATACCCCCTAATCTTTAGAAGAGACCACAACAGCAAACATCAATGGGTCTTGAGCACCTATATTTATTACGATTTTGCAGATGAAGGTTTGTATTCCAGGTGCGTTTTCTTGGAACTGGTTTGGGTTGGTTCCCCCTTTTATCTGTCCTGGCCTGGATAACTTCTAGGCCTGGCCTTCGTTGTGCTGGGCAGAGCATCCTTGCAGGCAGTCTACAGGGCCCACCACAGAAGTACATAAATGTGACCGCAGGCTGCAACCAGAAATTTCAGACCTCTCCACACAGAGATCAGCAAAATAGACATACCGATTCGGTATTTACCGAATCATTATTTACCGATTCGGTATCTACCGAATCATTATTTACCGATTCAGTATCTACCGAATCGGTAAATGGCATGTAGGAAGCACTTTTAAGAGTGCTTATGTGCTGTAAGGATTCGTTATTTACCACCAACTATTAGTTGGTGGCAAACCCACCAACTATTAGTTGGTGGCAAATAACGAATACCTTTGAAAATGCAAATCTGTGCATTTTCAACAGTGCCATGTGGCAGACATACATGCCCTTAGGGCATGTATGTGTGCCACATGTGCACACAAGCACTTTTCAGGGGTGCAACAGGGTGTCAATGTGACAGCCTGCCACCCTTGAATGTTTCCCTATTTTACTGAATCGGTATTTACCGATTCGGTAATTCACATTCATTCCTATGGGCCTCCAGGCCAATAGGAATGAATGGGAATTACCGAATCGGTAAGTACCGATTCGGTAATTCTTACCGATTCGGTAATTCTTACCGAATTTTTATCTACATTGCATTTACCGATTCTAAAATACTGAATCGGTAAAATTCGGTATTTTAGAATCGGTAAATTTTCATTACCTACATCTAGCCCTTAGTCTCTGAAAAATCCACAATACTGGTAAAACACACGAAGTAGTGTAAAGGACTGGTTCGCATACCTTCCAGAAATTAATAGGAATACTTTATTTCATTGTTACTGACCTCCACAGAGGCTTACGATCAACATCTTAAAAGACATAATAAACACAACCTACCATTGTCGTCATACAACATTTCAATTAGCAGCTCCTAAAAACCCTTCATCAAAAAATTATTTAAAATTATTTTAAACATTTATACACTTTAATACAAGTCAATTCATTTGGCGGTTTTGTGAACAATTCCACGATATCCTGATGTGTGCCCAAATTATAACTCTTTATCAGCGGTAGTAAGTATTTGGCTTTTTTCCAGCCCTTAGCTCCTTTCTTCTTTCCCCGCTGTCACCCTTTCAGCATCAGCGCCAGGACACTCCTAGGAGTAGTAACAGTTGCGCTATATAAATAACCCCACATAGACATAGCTTCTTTTAACCCCTTGAGTGCTCATGATGAGCTCAGCTCGTCATGAGCTACGGCGCTCCGGTGCTCATGACAAGCTGAGCTCGTCATGACCTCGCCCGTTCCGTGGAACGCTCGTACGCTGGGCTGATTCCCCTGCTGTGCTGAACGTTCCATGGGAACTGGTGTGACCATGACGAGCTCAGCTCGCCATGAGCACCGGAGCTCATGACGAGCTGACCTCGTCATGAGCACCGGGGCGCTGTACGTGCCCCCCCGCCCCCCAGCACAGCGGGGGAATGTGCCCCGCAGCCAAGGGGTTAAAGCTGGGCATAAGTGAAAAACATGAAACATCTGAACCTAGGGCTTTATTACAAGGGATGTTGTCTAGGGCATTCTGAAGACTGAAACAATCTAAGTGGTACCTTAGATGGTCTTGAAAATACTGTAGGCAGATCAGAAGAATCAGGGCAATAAATACATTTGAAAATGCTCTATCCGCGTATGCATTCATGTGTACTGTTAATCTGGGACCCAACGAGTCAAGTGTAACAATGATCATTAATAACTCTCCAAAAAGCTAGTGTGTCCCAATTCCTAGAAGCCTCATACTTCCTCCCATGCTTTTTAGTATAATGCATGCTTACTAACATGAATCATTGTTTAGTACTCAATTCCACACTCTTGCATAAGCATCTGATTTCTGGGAACCCGAGTTACAGCAATTCTATATGTACATGGCTACAGCTGCTCTCAAATCATATAGTTACCTGGAGAGGGGCAGTTTTCTAGGCCGAGGAGCACTTAGCATGTTACTAATAGCACAGGCTACATCATCATAATCCATCACAAAGTCTCAGAAGGTAGCAGAGAATGGCAGATAGGTAGCACATTATTGTACACCAGAATAAACACTTTCTGTAGGACTACCTCATGATTCATAGTTATCCACAGCAATTGCCTTCCATTAATAATCATCTTTATACATAGTCAAATATACAACTCTTCTGGGCAGAAGTCAAGATTATGTTAATCTTCAGTGTATTAGGAGAACTATGAACTCTTCTAAGTGATTGAGGCAATGGGGTCTATCTTAAATAAGTTAGAAGTGAAGCTCAATAGACAGTGCAATATGAAAATAGCCCACTCACAAAACGTGTTGGACGCAACCTTTGATATTGCTGCCAACTGCAGAATCTTGTTTCGCTTGGTTAGATGTACTTGAAGAGATTACAATTAATGGTATAAATATTTAATAAAAAAGAGCCCATTTTCTGATGGACAATTTAATCAGTTACATGTTAGGTGTGTGGGTGGGGAGTGTTTTTAAGACCAGTTAATGTCATTGGACATCTATGCAAGTAAGCCTCAGTTGGTTCTTCTTGAAGGGGATGGAGCGCCAGGAGGAACAAGAGAGGCTCCTGATCTAAATGAAGGGCATTTGTTGCCCAGGTTCTTGTAATACAATAACATGAAGCCATTTCACAAACTGACTGAATTACTTTCAAGAGTTGTAAAGCGAAGACCCGCTTTACTCCAGGACATCAATTTTCTCCCCGTTCCCATCTTAGGGACCACAAATTTGTGTCTGTGTAAATAAACAGACTGGATCCTTTAATCGATACATTGTCATTGATATCAAGGACCCAGATGGTCACTCATTATCTTCTAGGCCAACCAATTGGGAAAACCTGCTAGTTAGAAAGCAGGAGAAATTGGTAGTCCTGTGATTAAAGTTTTCATAAGTGAGTGAGCATGTTGTCTGGCGTTGTGTTAAAAGTAAAATTCAAACAACTCCAAAGATGCATATTTGAAGTAATAAAAGCAAAGTCACCAGCAGCTTGCTCCTCTGACTTTCCCACTCTTTTAACCATTCTGACCTCAGCATGGGAAGCCTGATTAACCTATAAAACTGTCGTGGAAAGATGTAAAAAGGTGAACAGCTTTGCTGATGAGTTGGAAGAGGTTCTCCCTGTGGTTAATGTGTTAGGTAGTGGGGGGACATTGTTTAGCTCCAATACAAACAGTAGCCTGTGTTGGGAGCTGTAAAATGTCTGGATTACTATTAGACACATAGTTGGATGCATTCTGCTTCTATTGAGTGTGATTTGATACAAGAGCTAGAATATTACAGCATCCTCCTTCTGAGGAAAAGCTCTTCAGAGAAACATGTAGCTACCACAGGTGGCTATATGCTAAACTAATATCCGTTTGGGAGAGAGTAAAATAGCTATACATCTGGGAAGCTTGTTCACAGCTTGTAACAGTTGGTGTCTGATTAGGATTAGAAGGTAAACATTGTTCAATACACCCCAGTCTCTGAAGGAGTTTGTCCAAAGTAAGCTGGAGTACATCTTTGGAGAAAACCTACAGGTTACAGATTGTTTACTTGTATCCCTTTTTGTTTTATTAGTCATGGTTACAACAAATAATTACATAAGAGGAGTCTTCAGTAGATCAATTTATTTTATTTTTATGTATGCTACTTTTTGTAACGAAAACTAGACCTGGTGTCAGAATCCTTTACTTCGGTTTGAAGTTACATAGACAACACATACACTAAAGAAAAACCAGAACATAACAACCCGTCCTTGACTGGGCACAAAAGTAGGGGATACATAAATCATAGTTCAGTGTGTCCTAGTGTTAGTTACAAAAGGTATTTCTGGATTAAATGGAATGTTAGGTCCTTTTTTAGATCTCAAAGTAGGGATTGGTCTGTATTTTCACAGGGACTGAGTTCCATAGCGGACCAAACTGGGGAACCAAGAGCAACGCTGACATAAAATTCTCAAACCAGCCATGCCCTCTCGCTCAAACCAGCCATGCCCTCTCTCTCCATCCATCCATCCATCCATCCATCCATCCATCCATCCATCCATCCATCCATCCATCCATCCATCCATCCTCTCGCTTAGTCCCTTCTCTCCTTTTCGGATCTCTTTCTCTCCTCCAACCTCCTTATCTTTCTCATTCGCTCTCTTCTGCAATTAATCTCGGGGAACAGTGAAACGTGACAGGCACACTATCAGCCACCCTGTACTATCGAAACCAGCAGCCAATGGCTTAAGCTCACTGGGGGGGGAATGCCCAATGGATAGACAGCTATGCCAGACCGACACTAGTTCCATATTCGGGGTGCAATTACAAAGAAAGTTCATTAAATTGATTTTTTCGCTTCTTAAACCCCACAGTAGCATTATGAGTGCAATCAGAACCATTATCTTTCATAATATCACCACCTTTAGCGGGAATAGAGGCCACAGAAGCAAAGCCCATGGTGGAGCTTTATATTTGCCAGGCATGGAAACAAGAAACAGAAAGTTCAACTTCCTTATTCATGACATCTGCCGCCTTTTCAAGAAATATATCAAAGCTCAGGGAAGACTAGGGATTGAGATGTAGTGGCTTTTCACTTACTTATGGCATAGGCGGACAAGTCTGTAAATCTGGGACACAGAAGGCTAATATAAAGAGAGTGGGCTCAGCCTATTCCCTTCTGGCCTCTGACAGGATGTGCAAGCCTGCACTCGGTCAGTGCTTTGCTTGTGTTTGTCCGACGCCACAGGAGAACACCACCTCATTAAAATGATCCTGTTCCCATGAGCAGAGTTCAAGGCAGTCTGGGTCTATGGGAAATGTAGCACCCCAACAGCATCTTTGTTGCCACTAAAATGGAATGGTCTTTGCCGCCTCCACCTCAGGATCATGTATGGAGCACTTATGACAATAGTCTCAAGTGATATCAAACCAACGCAGAAATTCTTGGGGCAGTACTCTATCTTTACCATTTGATGACACTTGGTGAGCAACAAAGAGAACAATCTCAGGATTTTGGCCCAAAACACATGAAACGTACCATGTTATAGATAAGCTTGTCATGAGGCCACCAACACCAAATAAATAGCCAGGAACTACGTCCAAAAAGGTGGACAACATCATCCAAGATGATCAGAGTGCCTCGTTCAATGTTACACCCTGGCATGAAGCCCGATTGGTAATTTAAAATCCGCGGTTACTTGGCAATAAAGGTATTCAATTCAGTTCTACACATCCCTCCAACCCTTTCCCTAGCGAGGAAATATTTGATACTGGACAATATTTGGAAAGTGGGCTCCGCATAAAATTACTGAATTTGCCAGAAAAAAGTGTGGGGGTCTAATTTTTAAATTTATATAGAAAAATTTCTTTAGATACAGATGCATTTATTAGCGAACACCTAGAATTCAAAGATGCAGAATTTTCATTTCAGGAGGCAAGCTGTCCAATAGTAATTTGCTGGTCTCAACAACAAGGGATGTGAAATAAAGTAAGTGTACCTGCGGGAAAGCTGGTCTTCCGGGTTCTTGACTGAAGCCTCTCCCACAGATGAAGCTCCTGCAGGTAGCTGGCTCAATTGGTCCATGACCTCTAGTCCATTTTCCTCAGCAATCTGTACGATGAGACTATCTACCTGTTCCTGAGGAGTGGTCAGCGTCATGGCTGAGCTCATTGAGTCTTCCATGACCTAGACAAAGCAAACGACATACATGATTAATATAAACTAGCATAACATTCACAGTAGCATGACCAAAGAGAACGTAAATCCTTTTCTAAACCTTAATGAATGAGCAGGGGTGGGGGGAGGCAATAAACATACAATTATGAAACATGCTCACATTGAGACATTACAGGAATACTTCTCATCTTTATATTAGTGTTTAAAAATCACATCATCCGCAGGTGCTTGATGTCGAAGACTCCCTTCTACGTAATTCCCAAAAATGAAGACGGACCAGAAAATAGATCTATTACAAATATTTGCCACCTACTAGGTTCCTCCCCATAGCAAACAACTTACTTGGAACCGCTACAAGTGACAGAAGCCAAGTGTAAAAATGCCCATGTCATGAACTAAATATTATCCTTCCTGCTCTCAACTGAGTAGTATATATGCATCAGTCTCCTCCCCACCAGATAAACATGACAGTCCACTTCCATTAAAAAACATGGGTTGGCCTCTTTCCATCCTGCACATACATTTCACGTCTTGGCATACATTCCGGACCCTCGCTGCTAGGTATTGATTTCAATACCCTCTCCACCTGGCACCCGACTTAGCTTTCAATTTTCCAGGGAGATTCACCAATCCTGGCTTACATTTGGGCAGACACAACAGCTGATAGCACTCCCCTCAACACACACCCCTTTCAGGAATACAGACGAGGATACCTTCTCACCCTCAGACACACACATATTTAAGTCTTTCCAGACCCAAAAATACACAAACTCTCTTTAATCTTTGAACACAGATTGTAAAGCTGCACTCTCCTTCTGATACTACTGCCATAGCTTTTAGCCTTTATCATTATCCTAACCCCCTATATTGGGTGTACATTACATCGAACTAGACCACTGAGTAAATCAAAATTAGCACTGTTAAATGTACGCACTGAAGTGTGGACATCCAGGTTCTGAACCTGTTGCTCGAACTTATCCATTACTGCAGACACCTTCTGCAAGTCCATAGCCCCAAGGGCTTTGTCCAGGGCCTTTGTCACCTGCGACATATTTTTGGCTACCTGGAAAAAAAGAAAACATAAGGGAAACATCAGTAATCTGTGACGGTGACCAGCACAATCCCATCTGTCTCCAAAGGAGATGTTCCTCTTACCCCTTTCATCGTCACAGCCGTCTGGACTTTTGATGCCACTGCATCAACCCGAGATGCCATTCGGAGCCAATTCAATCCTTCGTTCTTCTTTCGGATAGCATTCTCTGCATAGATCCGAGCACATTCCACATTCTTCTGCTGTAGAGCCTAGAAAGGAACAGAGAGAGAAAAAATTGTCAAGAGCGTATGACTCTCCATACCCTGTTTAGTACATGTCATTACTTCCTTTCAATGTAGACTGAGCCTTCATATTATATGGATACATTACAGTCCAATATTCTAATCAGCTGTATACAATTTATTAATTTGAAATAATGACCATTCTTTATTTTAATACAGTGAAACTCATTGTTACTTTAAGGACTGCTGTATATACCTGCCTACTGGTTTAATTAATAATTTGTGTTCTATTTGATTTATGTATCATTTGTTTTACAAATACAAAAAATGTAGTGGATATACTACAATCATCAGCTTATCCACCTCCCAATTTGGGCCATCAAAGAATTAGAAATTCAAAAACTTCATTTGGGCTTATTCAACCCACGTTGGATGTTACACAAACCTGACATTACATACAACTCCTAAATAAATTGCAAACATTTCTAAAGCAAATAGGAAGAGGCATATTATTGGGTTCAATAATTGGATAAAAAAACAGCAGCCTTAACATGCTTCTTCAAGAACCAGTCTAGTGAATTCTTACAAAATCACAACTGATTATATCTTTATATTTGTGCTTTTATATAGGGAGGACACGTCCTAAAGAAATATCGGAGTGCTTTACAAAAGTTACTTGATCAAGATTACTATAGTTGCCACATTCAACGAAACAGTTCCAACCAATTCTCAGGACAAAGGACATTCAACTAGTGTAAGGCAACGTGAAAGTAAATAGGGTGGAAGAGAATGTGCTGGGTGAGGGGTATGCAAGGGAAGGACTTACTTATAAAATATGCTTTTCGTACATTTTAAACTGCACGGAAATATTTTAAAATGGTCATGTGCCATTTATAATGGAGGTAGAAAGAGCCAGAAAAGCTACAGATGAGGAACAAATTCTGCGTCATAAAACCCACAATACAAAACACATTACAGCATAAGAGTTGTTTAAAAAAAACCTGCAAAGTATGGATGCGCTGCTTCGCTAGCAAATTCAAGAAGGTCGACGACCATAACGAAAGAACAGTGAAGACAAGAGGAAATAGGCACATTGATACTAGACTATGTAAGGCTAAAAAAATAATATAATACAGGCTCGTAAACATTATTAACCAATGACAAAGTTCAGTCCTCTCACCAGGACTTTCACAGACCTTTTTCACTTTGGCTTGTTCGGTTTTTGAGTCCTTCTCTGCCTTCTTGGCCAATTTCTCCAGCTGCTTTGCTGTGAACTAAAGAGAAAGATGGCAAGAAATACCTTCACTAAAGGTCTTTATGCTATATAGGAAAAGAGGCAAAATTAAATATTTGTTTTCCTTTTTCATCTAATAAACAGCCAGCAAATATGAAAATGAAAAAGTTACTCACCTTCAACAATAGTTATTTAGCAAGTAATTTTCATACATCCAAATTCTAAACTATTTTTCTGCAGACAGTGAAGGAAGTCAGAACACAAGGTAACAAGTATGTGATAATCATTATGTAAAATACATAACGTTTTAAGTTTTATCCCCAAGGACGACACAGGGGATGGCCTCTCATACCTTTCCTTGTGTCAAGTCTTGTAGCCTTGACACAATTCTTGGCAAGTCTGAGGTGCTGAGGTGGAGGCGGAGCCGGAAGATGACTGGTCTGGTCCAGCTGCGACTGTGACAGAAACCACCCTCGGGAGAAAGTGGGAATAACTCCATCGTGAAGTATCTGGAGCTAAGATTTGCTTTCCTTGCCCAAAGAGGGAGACTTGCTCAATCTCAATAGGATAGAGAACCACAGGAGGAAGAAGAGACTGGTCTCTGAGTGCAATTTCAGCTTGAGTTTAAGGTGCAACTGAGCCTTCACGTCTGAATACAGAAGGGCTTTCATCTCCAGAGGGCTTCACTATTATTCCCTGGACTGTGACAACAGGATCAAGATGGAACAATTTTTCTGGGCCCAGGAGAAAGCGAAGGAAAAGCCAGTACTGCAAACAGTTACTTTTGCCTTCTCCGTGTTTCATACCAATAGCTGTGTACAGTGAATCATGGTTCCCTTAATGTGGTACGGGGAAAGGTACAGGGGCTGTGTTAGCATACGTTGCTGATTCACAGAGAAGTGCTAAGCACCATATCTGATCGCCAAGACCGTGTACTTCAATACAGACATTTCTTCACAATGTTGTATTTTTCTAAAATTAGGCGCACCCTTACTCTGCCTGTAGTCCGGGCAGTTCATGGGCATTACATACTGATTGATGGAGTGTGCAGGCATGCACCAGACGAGTACACCAATGGTTTAAGCTTGGCTGGATAAGCAGCCGATCTCAAATAAGAGGAGGATGCTTACCTTACCTTAAAGAGTCCTGATAATGGTCAACTGCTTTATATAGTGCTTTGTACTAAATAATGCTATTTCCAAGTGCTTCAAATAATAGATGTTATTACCCAATTGAATGGCATTTAAGACCTAGTCAGTCATGTAAGAATGTAAACCTGTGATGACATGCAAATCACCACGTATGCCAGCAGTGATTGATCTCAATGAGCCATCATCTTAGCATAAGTACTGGTACCACCCACTCACTCCTTCTCTTTGAAAGGCATTCCAGAAGAATTAGGAAAAAATAGCAAAACAAAAGAATTAACAATAAATATTTTTAATGAGTGCTGAAGTCTGTACTGTAGAGAAGCCCTGCAGATGTTATATGGCTAACGGCCTGTCTATATTCATATATATATGTATCACATTCTAAAAAAACAAAAGGTTAAACTGACATTACAGTTGGGTAAAAATGTCAGTTAAACCATGAGATTTCAAAAGCAGAAAACCACTACAATTCACCAGTTATAGTTATCTTAAGTAACTGGAACTTGTGCCCTAATGTCACTCGTGCCCCACCATACACGGTTTTATCATCAATTGTTTCATTATAAATGTTGCAGTGATGTTATCAATTATATCATAGAAGATGTTACAAGTGCTGTAATAATGTGAAGTAACCTTTTCCATGCGTCGGACGGCTGCCCGACGTCACGTTAGCCGTGTACAGAGGACGGCGGGGGCCGTCTGAACTGCGGACATGTCATTTTTTTCCACACATTCCGCCGCGGCGAAGCGGGTAATTAGCAGTGCATGGCGAAGGTGCGAGTTTTAGTTACCTCAGGAAATGAGTTACGGTGACCTGAGATAAATATAACTGGTGAATTTCTGTGATTTTGTACATTTAAAATTGCATGTTTTAACTGGCATTTTCACCCACTATAACCTATGTGGCTTTCAGTGAATGTCTAGTTTTTATTTTTTTAAGTAATATTCCCTTACCATACATAAAGCCAACACTCCTCCAACCGCGTGCAACGGGGTGGGGAGTGGCTGCAGAGCCTGGCCAAAAACCAGGCCCTGCAAAAAAATATATATAATATATATATATCCATACTAATATTATAAAGAGAGAGCCCAAACATTTGAGGCGGGTAATCTCAGTAACCACAGCACCAATCACAACACCCAATACAGCGTTGGAAAAGGCAGTTGCAGCAGAAGGACATAGGCTATGCAGACGGCCACCATATTTTTTTTTTTTTGCAGTTTTATATAGCACGAACTGGACCCGAACTGAATCAAGTATCAGAGCGCTTTACATAGCACCAGTTACGTTACATGAGGACACACATTCATTTTTGTTAGGCACGGGGAGATTAAGTGATTTGCCCAGCATTACAGGATGTTTGGCGTCGTTACCAAGACTCGAACCCAGGTCCGAGGTCGAGCGCCTTAGCCGTTAGGCCAACTCCTCTATACATTTAAAAGGTAAAAGAACCGTGCCAGCAAAGTAGTCCCTTGTGGGCGTGTCTGCGTTGTGCTGGGGGCGTGTGGTACGGCCATCACATCGTGGGCTTTTAAAGCCCATACCCTAAATACAGCATGTCTTGTAAAGACCGTGCAAGAGCTGCCTAGGCAAAACCTAATAATAGAGGAAAATTTATTTAGAAAAATAACAAAAATAAAATTCAATAATGAGAACCAGAGATATAAATTTAACAAGACTGAAGAGAAAAAGCACCAACAAGAAGTAGAGCACCAATCAGTAATCACTGTTCTTTGTGGACCGACACCTAGGCATACTTTCAGGCCAACCACAATGGAGAGCAGGTCGGATATGGCCAGCAGGTTTGTCCCAGTAAAAGATTTTACCTTAGAACTTAGTCTCTGAAATGGGAGACAAAATCATCTGTCAGAGCTAGTTTTGAGGCTGCATTCGGCAAAGTCCTCTATAAGGGAGATAGTCGCTGGATAAGGGTCAGCTGAAGCCCTTTCTTTTGGCAGGAAAAGCTCCAAGAGGAAAAATTCAAATTTGACACCCTCTGAAGTCCATTCGTCGGTCAGAGATTTTTCAAGCCTTGACCCAGGAAAGATTTCTAGCATCAGACTTAGTCTGCTTTTTTGGATCTCAAAACCCTCCAGTGGAGCGAGTCTGCAATCTGCATCCAATTAATTCCTCTCAAAAGGCAAACACCTTTTCTGAGAGGTCCCGCTAACGCTTCAGAGGGTTTCGGAGTTCAAAAATGTTCTAAGTCCCAACTTTTCAGACTTTCTAGAGCAGTTGCTCTGGACCCCTTTTAAGGCTCCCAAGAACTCAGGGACAGCACTCGAAAACCAGAAGGTGCTCTAGCAGAGGCCACCAGCATGGTCCAATCCAGTTCGTCATGTCAAGAAAAATGCCTTTTTCAGTTTCTATCTCCTGTAGCCTCACAGGAATACAACCAACCGACCCTTGGAATCCACTTTCAAGTGGAAACAAGTTCAGTGCCTCAGGTGCCCACACTGGTCACAAGCAGCAGGTCGGTCCTCTTCTGTTCTTCCACAGGTCCAGATAGTGTTCTGAGGAGCTTGCCAGTGGGTGGTGCTGACTACTGGATACTGTCTAACCATTGGGCAAAAGGCTCCCAGGGGCAAACTTGACTCTTACAGAACATACTATTTGTCCATTGCAAACTAAGCCACAGTGCAAAATTGTCTGTAAAATCCAACTCGTCCCAACAAGCCTGCCCTTGGAAAGAGCTGGGGACACATCTTTATGGTGTATCTAAGGTAATGAGGAATCTCGCCGGCCCCTGCGCCCCCAACCTATTTCTGGGGAAGCTTTCTCCTCCAGGGAGACTAAACACACAAGACTAAAGTGTATTCTAGGATCAGAAAAGCGCTCTAAAAAAGTACTGGGCTTACCCGATCCATTTCAAGTTAATAAAGTTCCTGGACCCTCATTATCTGCCCCCCATGTTTCACTCAAGCAGTCCTGCCAGGTCGAAGCTCCTCCTCGGAGAGGACAATTTCACACAGCATTAAAGACAGAACTGATCGTGCTGCCTTTAATGATGGCCTAACAGGCCAGCTGCATTCAGGCTAATGCTGATTAGGCTGATTGAGCTTCAGGTAAGCATAGTATGACTTTTCAAAAATTACTTTTTCTGTATGTTCGTCAAAATCAGTGGTGGCCATTAAGCACAACCTTGAGAGGGGCTAGGGTGTGTACACGTACACACACACACACACACACACACACACACACGTATACACACACACACACACACACGTGTACAGACACACACACACACACACACATTCACTCACAAATAAACAAATACAAACATAGATTCATACGTACACGCATGCATCGAATAGTCAATAAAAACACAACACTTGCCTCCTGCAGTTCTCGGAGAGGAAAGCATCGGAGATGCCAGGAGAGCTGAGACTGCTGCATCCTCTCATTGGCTGACCTAGGTCAGAAAATGAGGGAAGGCAGCAGTCCCTACCTCCAAAATGCAAGAAAAGATCCCGATAGAAGGATAAAGGCAGGTGACTTGGGGAAATAGAAACAAGTTGCAACAATCCTACAGGAGAAGGGGATGTGTGTCACCTGACCACTAGATAAACGGAGCACTCAGCGTCGCTCAATAACAACGCAAATATGACAGGCAGGGAATGGGGCGGGGATGGGCTCAAACACCTGAAAAAAACAAGAAAATGGCAGAATAAAGTATACCTAGTAAATAAATATATATATTTTATTCAAATATTAGATGAGTATTCTAAATACTCAATAGGAGGATTCAAACTGGGTAATAAATCAAATCAAATTAAATAATCCTGTACATGTTCTTTAAAGTTAACACCCACAGAATAAAGTGATGCGATTTATAGGATGTCCCCCAGTGCCAGTGAACCATGGCAAAGAAACATAAAAAAAATAATCCTATCAATATGTACAATATTCTTCCATCAACTCAATCATACCATACTAACATCCATACATCTGTCATACTCAACATACCAATAAAAAAATGTAAACACAAAGACAGAAACCTTGCATGAAATATAATAGTATATCATGTATATCTAGAAGTCTGGGTGCAGCCTGTGGTGTTAAACAAGTTATACAGACACAGGGAACCACAAATGCACTGCAAAAGTATGTATAGATGGATTGGTGTCAATAGATTTGACTGAAGGAATCTTTTCGCCCCTCCTGAGGCGGAAGCCGGGAGGTCTCTCCTCTCCACTCTGTGCATTTTTACTTTTCGTGCATTTTAAACGTTGCATTTTGTGGCTTGATTTAATAAGCTTTTGTTACTTTGTCCTGAGACTTCTTTTGCGCTCTGTGACCTCTCCCCCCCCCTTCCTTCGCCACCAGACCGCTCTCGGCCGAGCATTGACGCAGAGGGTTGGTTTCTGGCTTTAGTGGCCATATTGGGTGTGGGCTGGGCGGGGACGCGCTCTAGTTGCGCTTAAAAGGGGCTTTGAGAGCCCAGCGATCTAATTGACTGAAGGAATCTTTTCCCCCTCCTGAGGCGGAAGCCGGGAGGTCTCTCCTCTCCACTCTGTGCCTTTTTACTTTTCGTGCATTTTAAACATTGCATTTTGTGGCTTGATTTAATAAGCTTTTGTTACTTTGTCCTGAGACTTCCTTTGCGCTCTGTGACCTCTCCCCCCCCTCCCTTCGCCACCAGACCGCTCTCGGCCGAGTATTGATGCCGAGGGTTGGTTTCTGGCTTTGGCGGCCATATTGGGTGTGGGCTGGGCGGGGACGCGCTCTAGTTGCGCTTAAAAGGGGCTTAGAGAGCCCGGCGATCTAATTGACTGAAGGAATCTTTTCCCCCTCCTGAGGCGGAAGCTGGGAGGTCTCTCCTCTCCACTCTGTGCATTTTTACTTTTCGTGCATTTTAAACGTTGCATTTTGTGGCTTGATTTAATAAGCTTTTCTTACTTTGTCCTGACACTTCCTTTGCGCTCTGTGACCTCTCCCCCCTCTCCCTTCGCCACCAGACTGCTCTCGGCCGAGCATTGACGCAGAGGGTTGGTTTCTGGCTTTGGCGGCCATATTGGGTGTGGGCTGGGCGGGGACGCGCTCTAGTTGCGCTTAAAAGGGGCTTAGAGAGACCGGCGATCTAATTGACTGAAGGAATCTTTTCCCCCTCCTGAGGCGGAAGCCGGGAAGTCTCTCCTCTCCACTCTGTGCATTTTTACTTTTCGTGCATTTTAAACGTTGCATTTTGTGGCTTGATTTAATAAGCTTTTGTTACTTTGTACTGAGACTTCCTTTGTGCTCTGTGACCTCTCCCCCCCCCTCCCTTCGCCACCAGACCGCTCTCGGCCAAGCATTGACGACGAGGGTTGGTTTCTGGCTTTGGCGGCCATATTGGGTGTGGGCTGGGCGGGGACGCGCTCTAGTTGCACTTAAAAGGGGCTTAGAGAGCCCGGTGATCTAATTGACTGAAGGAATCTTTTCCCCCTCCTGAGGCGGAAGCCGGGAGGTCTCTCCTCTCCACTCTGTGCATTTTTACTTTTCATGCATTTTAAACGTTGCATTTTGTGGCTTGATTTAATAAGCTTTTGTTACTTTGTCCTGAGACTTCCTTTGCGCTCTGTGACCTCTCCCCCCCCTCCCTTCGCCACCAGACCGCTCTCGGCCGAGCATTGACGCCGAGGGTTGGTTTCTGGCTTTGGCGGCCATATTGGGTGTGGGCTGGGCTGGGCGGGGATGCGCTCTAGTTGCGCTTAAAAGGGGCTTAGAGAGCCTGGCGATCTAATTGACTGAAGGAATCTTTTCCCCTCCTGAGGCGGAAGCCGGGAGGTCTCTCCTCTCCACTCTGTGCATTTTTACTTTTCGTGCATTTTAAACGTTGCATTTTGTGGCTTGATTTAATACGCTTTTGTTACTTTGTCCTAAGACTTCCTTTGCGCTCTGTGACCTCTCCCCCCCACCTCCCTTCGCCACCAGACCGCTCTCTGCCGAGCATTGACGCCGATGGTTGGTTTCTGGCTTTGGCGGCCATATTGGGTGTGGGCTGGGCGGGGACGCGCTCTAGTTGCGCTTAAAAGGGGCTTAGAGAGCCCGGCGATCTAATTGACTGAAGGAATCTTTTCCCCCTCCTGAGGCGGAAGCCAGGAGGTCTCTCCTCTCCACTCTGTGCATTTTTACTTTTCGTGCATTTTAAACGTTGCATTTTGTGGCTTGATTTAATAAGCTTTTGTTACTTTGTCCTAAGACTTCCTTTGCGCTCTGTGACCTCTCCCCCCCACCTCCCTTCGCCACCAGACCGCTCTCTGCCGAGCATTGATGCCGATGGTTGGTTTCTGGCTTTGGCGGCCATATTGGGTGTGGGCTGGGCGGGGACGCGCTCTAGTTGCGCTTAAAAGCGGACGGTCTTGCCTCCGCGCAGCGGACACGTACATCGGACGCGCCGGACCTGCGCCGGAGTCCTGCCAGAGTCCTGCCCGTCTGCGCCCATCCGCGCACAACCGGGCACTAGGGCCTATCCCTCTGCTTGTCGATTGACATACTCCTCGGGTGAGTTACACCCGTTACATACTAGTACTCTCACATTACCCTCAACTACCTTAGTTAAGTTAAAAGAGTCTAGCATATTGTCCTCTGATAGGAGTACCACGGGGCGTCACCCCAGCTTGAGGTTAACTTGCCTGAACACTAGATCACTACAAAAACACCACCTTGAAATTTTTACTCTCCTTCAGGATAATGACATCGACATTTTAACCCTCACAGAAACATGGCTGGGCGATAACTCTTTACCTGATATTATTGCCGCTCTACCTAATGACTATGATGCAATCTGGCACAATCGCGCCGACAATGCCCGTGGAGGTGGGGTAGCCATTCTTTTAAAAAAACATCTGACAGCTACTAAACTAATGGCCGAAACAGTGGATTTAGCGGACATACTCGGGGTGAAGATTACACCGAGAAACACCTGCTGGGTCATCCTTGCAGTTTACCGTCCACCAAAATCCACTGTAATGTTTAATGACCTATTGACCCCAATTATTTCAGACATTTGTACACGTTATCAAAAGGTCCTAATAACTGGAGATTTTAATGTCCATTGGGACAAATTATGTAAAGAGGGAGCAATGCGACTGTTGGAAAATACTATGACCCCACTTGGACTTAAACAATTAGTGGAGGCACCTACACATATCAAAGGTCACACTCTGGATCTTATTTGGACCTCTGACCCGGCTGTAGTGCTAACAGATATTATACCCTGCATATGGTCAGATCACTACATGATAAATTGTGACATTCCTGTAGATGGCCTTCCGCCTCAACCTCCACCCTTTAAATCCAAAAAAGTTAGACAATGGAAGAAAATTGATTCAAAAACTTTATCGGACACCCTTCTTAATAACTTACAATTCCATGATACGCATGGGGACCTTGATCAAGGATATACCTATCTTATGCAAAATCTTGGTCAGGCCATCGATCAAATAACACCTGAAAGAAATCAAAAGATAAATAGAACGGCAAAGGGAGCTCCATGGTTCAATTCCTCCCTGAGGGAACACAAAATTAAATTACGTCTGTTAGAGAGACGTTGGAGGAAATCAAATGATTCCGTTGATAAAGATCATTATAAATCATTTCTTAAACTTTATAAAAGTTATATTCAGTCAACTAAAGCGGAGTACTATGAATCCCGAATCAACAACGCGGACAATGTTCAAAAAGAAACTTTCAAGATCTTATCAGAGTGGAGTAAGAAAGTAGAAAGATCAGAATCTCCTATTGATTGTAACACCTTTCAAAACTACTTCCTCGACAAAGTACAAACTATTTTGACTGATATTAAGAACACCTCCAGTAATCACCCCTCTCTCCCACATCCCCAACCTCCTCCGCCAATACATACCATTTCTAATTTTCCCCCGATCGACTCCACGGTCTTAGGACAGCTCATGAATAGAACAAAATCTGGTTCTCCTGCAGATCCTTGTCCTCCTAGTATTTTTCATATTGCGCTTGCTGCTTTTGGTAGTCACTTTTTCTCACTACTAAATAAATCATTAGACTTCGGCCAGCTTCCATCTAGTTTTAAAGAAGCTCGAGTCAAGCCCCAAATAAAGAAGCCGGGGGCTGATCCCATCAACCTAAAAAATTATAGGCCTATATCTCAGCTTCCTTTCTTGTCCAAGATTTTGGAACAACATGTTCTGATGTCCCTGTCATCTTTCCTGGAGTCACACCATCTTCTCCATGAACGCCAAGCAGGTTTCGGGCGCATCACAGCATCAAATTGGTGATGCTTTCGGTGCTTGATGAGCTCAGAGGTATGGCTGACAGTAAAAAACCGAGTGCCCTGATACTATTAGATCTGTCAGCGGCATTCGATACTGTCAGCCATGCCTTACTCTTGGACAGATTTGGGATACAAGATGTAGCCTACAAATGGCTTAAATCCTTTCTCTCCGAAAGATCTCAAAGGATTCAATTGGAGGACTGCATATCAAATCTGGGTACCCTGAAGTGTGGAGTCCCCCAGGGATCTGCCCTGTCCCCACTCCTTTTTAATCTTTATTTGCAGCCTCTAATTGACTCTTTGGCTAGCATGGGCTGTAAAACCTTTAACTATGCGGATGATACTCAGTTGTTATTTAGCATCGAGAACACTGCATCCGCACAGACCCATGCTCAAACAATACTTAGTCATACGGTGAATTGGATGACAGCAAATTCGCTGAAGATCAATCCTGAAAAAACGGAGGTCGTGGTGGTTTCATCTGAAGCATTCCCTTGGGGTGATTTGTTTTGGCCGCAAGACCTTGGCCCGACCTAAACCCTGCTCCAACGTAAAAAGTCTTGGCATTAAGATCGACCATGAGCTGTCAATGGTCTGCCAGATCTCCTCAGTGGTTGGGACCTGCACTAACTTAATCAGACAGTTACGCAAGTTAGTCCCCTTGCTTTCCCCCTCTACGCTCCGGACAATTGTCTCAGCTACAATCATTTCGAGACTAGACTACGGGAATGCCCTGTATTTGGGTCTCCCCAAAACTCTGATAAATAGACTGCAAGTAGTCCTGAACGATGCAGCTAGGCTGATCTTTCGGCTACCTAGACGCACCCATGCATCGCCGCTGTTATGTAAGCTACATTGGCTCCCCATAAAACAACGGGTGGAGTTCAAGAGTTTGTGCATTGCCCATAAGGCTATCTATGGCCAAGCACCGGCTTACATTAAAGAACGCATTGGAGTCTATAGACCGACATGATCATTAAGGTCTTCTAACACTCAACTGCTGTCCTGTCCTCGCTATAAACTAGCTACGAAAGGTGCCAGATCTTTCTCGGTGGTTGCCCCACAAGTTTGGAACAAACTTCCTGAATCCCTTCGCAAAGAATCCAACTTGCTGCAGTTTAGGAAATCTTTAAAAACAATCTTGTTTAGAGAAGCTTTAAGCCTTACTTAGTGGTATAGCTTCATGTATCTGTTCCTTTGTTAGCTTAGCTTCTTCTGTCAAAAGCGCCTTGAGACCTGTAGGTGATTTGGCGCTATATAGGCTGCAGTTAACAATAACAATAACAATAGATAGCTATATACGTATTTCATTAGATCTGTCTCACTAGTACAATAAGCATTGCTTTGAGTATGTCCATAGAGAGAGAGAGAATCATAGATCCAGCACTTTTGAACCATGTAGTCTTCTACCTTTTCATTACATGTATCACTGCAAGGTTGCTGTCGAAGCGAAGTGCGACGCGTGTTTCGGTGAAGGGCTAGAGTGTAGCCGCCACCTTCTTCAGAGCACAAGCGAGTAGATATCCAGGAATGGAAACAAGGAGAGGAAGATAGCAGGTATGATGAATAAATGTGAGCAGAATAATCCACCGGAAGAGAGGAGAACACCAGTGATGTAGAAATGGGAAAAAGGGTCTCTCCAAAACCCAACACAAGTGAGAGTCCTGGATAAGATCTGAGACAATAGGGGTGTGCAAACAAATAACCATAAGTGATAGTGAAAGAATAAAACAAGGGATAAAAACCCAATAAACTTACAGAGTCAAAACAGAAAATCTGAGCATGCATTCCACAAGAGTTATCAATAGGTGTGGATGCGCAGTCTTGGTGAACGAAGGAAGTAGGCGTCTGGAGTTGAATATCTAGTGAAGGATAAAGACAGAGTGAGGGCGATAGACAGACAGAGTGAGGGCGATAGACAGACAGAGTGAGGGCGATAGACAGACAGAGTGAGGGCGATAGACAGACAGAGTGAGGGCGATAGACAGACAGAGTGAGGGCGATAGACAGACAGAGTGAGGGCGATAGACAGACAGAGTGAGGGCGATAGACAGACAGAGTGAGGGCGATAGACAGACAGAGTGAGGGCGATAGACAGACAGAGTGAGGGCGATAGACAGACAGAGTGAGGGCGATAGACAGACAGAGTGAGGGCGATAGACAGACAGAGTGAGGGCGATAGACAGACAGAGTGAGGGCGATAGACAGACAGAGTGAGGGCGATAGACAGACAGAGTGAGGGCGATAGACAGACAGAGTGAGGGCGATAGACAGACAGAGTGAGGGCGATAGACAGAGTGAGGGCGATAGACAGAGTGAGGGCGATAGACAGACAAAGTGAGGGCGATAGACAGACAGATAGAGGGCGATAGACAGACAGATAGAGGGCGATAGACAGACAGATAGAGGGCAATAGACAGACAGATAGAGGGCAATAGACAGACAGATAGAGGGCAATAGACAGACAGATAGAGGGCGACAGACAGATAGAGGGCGATAGATAGATAGAGGGCGATAGATAGATAGAGGGCGATAGATAGATAGAGGGCGATAGATAGATAGAGGGCGATAGATAGATAGAGGGCGATAGATAGAGGGCGATAGATAGATAGAGGGCGATAGATAGATAGAGGGCGATAGATAGATAGAGGGCGATAGATAGATAGAGGGTGATAGATAGATAGATAGAGGGTGATAGATAGATAGAGGGCGATAGATAGATAGAGGGCGATAGATAGATAGAGGGCGATAGGTAGATAGAGGGCGATAGATAGATAGAGGGCGATAGATAGAGTGCGATAGATAGAGGGCGATCGATAGAGAGCGATCGATAGAAAAAATATGTCACTGTCTGCATTTTACCCCCAAGCCCGTAATCTTAAAAAACGTGGGAAGTGCTATTTTAATGCAGGACTCCATTGTACTCTATATTTTGCCCCTTTCAGTTGTATAAAAGTCCACTTGTGACATCACTTCCTACCATGAAATAGCACAACAGAGATGTCACAGAACAGCCTATTGAATGGGAAGAGAAGTAAGGCATGCCATCAGGATACTAAATCATATATATTTGTTAATAATGCCGCAAATAATGGTAAAAATAAAATTCAAAAGACATCTTAGATATACACACATTAGGAAACTGGAAAAGAGATACCCTAGACAGCCTGGCATAGTTGCTTCGGAAGGGCAAGAGTAGCAGCAGATCGCTCCTGGTCACCAGCCAATATTATATCCCTGTAATCTCAATATTGTGAAGATAACACTCATTTTGGGGGAGTTTCACTTTAAGAGACTGTAACATTCATATGGTGTATGTTTAACTAAAACTGAAACAAGGCTTGTGCTTCAGCGTTATATCCGGTATAAGTAATACGTGGTTTAAATAGTGCCACTTAACTTGGGCTTGGGGTCAGATGGAATGAATGAGTGCCGCAGACTGCTAGGCGGGCGCGTGGCCAAGTCATGCAGTTCTTATTATGTGCTGGTCTATTTTCAGCCTCTGCTTTAAAAACTTGCATCCAATTGCCGGTGGGAAGCACAGATCGGGTCCGATAAGCAAAGCAGGTGGATGCCAACACTTACCATATCTCCCTTGAGCTGAATCCGCATTACAGCCTCACTAACATTTTTTTTTAATAAAGAGAGGATTTTTGACTGGCTGCAGAAAATCTTGGCCATGAAACTGACGTCAATACTTTCCTGTTTATCTTGGCCACAGACGGTACCACTGCCTGAAACCTATGCGTATCCGGATGATTTGATCTAGGCCGGCAGGGAAAATGTATGGCGATGTGTAAGCAGGAAGAGCAATGGGCTGCGAAGGCTCATGGAGCGGAGCAGCTGGGGAGAGGTACCGGCATGGAGGGGTGCGGACAGTGACATGTGGGCAGAAACAGGGAAAGGGAACTCTGCGGCCAGGGAACGGTATGGGCTCGGAGAGCTGTGCACTGGGAGAAGTGTGGACAGATAACTGCGGGTTGGGAACAGGCTGGGAGGCTTGCTGGCAGGAAGATGTGGTGCAAAAAAAAAAAACAAGCCTGTTACATATTGCTGGTATTGGTAAATAACATACACTGCTTGCATTAAACATGCCACCCCCCCTTCCCCCTTCGCTTCTTACACTCGAAATCCCTCCCCTTCCTTATTCTACATCGAAACCAGGTTCTCCCTAGATTCCATCTGTTTATTTATTTAATGCGAGTTTGCTCCATCAGCCTTACCGCGCTATAGGTCTCCTCATCAATACGTGGCTCATACCAAAGAGCGCCCCCAGAACTCCTGCGTCCTTCCAAGGTCCCCAAGTAGTCCTCTCCTACCCTCCCAACAAACCCCCTCACCTTCACCATCTTAATCAGGTTCTTGGCGATCTGAAGGCCCCCCTGGTGGTTCTGCCCAATTTCAGCAATGATGAAGCAGGGGTGGTCGCCACCGATTGGCACGGCCCGGGCACAGCTGTAACTCCAGAGGCATGGCTGGAGCTGTGTGTAGAGCCTGCGGGTTGCTGGTGCTACAGTAGCCGCGAGTCCCGGGAGTGACTGCCAGCCAAGGATCTGCCACGGAGGAGAGCAGAGGGGGCGGTGTCGCCCACGGGGCAACCTGGCAAGGGACAAAGCTGCATAATCGCTCTGCAGCCAATCAAGTGCCGGTCGGCGGCAGTACAGCCAATGGCAAGGTTAGGAAGAAAGAGGGGGTGGGCAGACAGAGTCGAGGGCATGACTCACTGTATGAGGAGGAAGAGAAAAGCAGCTGGCCACGAAACCGAAACCGCGGTTGGAGCGCACAAGACGCCGTCGCCGTGCGCATGCACGTTGGCTGTCCCTGCGCAAGCTGTGATGAGGAGAAGACACGCCGAGCCTGCTGCCGCCGAGAGTGACCCGCTGCGGAGGGAGAGGGACATGCAAGAAGAGCCCGGTGAGTGAGGGGGGAGGAGATGTGTGTGTGTAAGCGCGCGGTGGCGGGAGGGGGGGCCCTCTATGTATGTGTGTGTGTGCGTATGTGTGTGCGGCACGGCGGCGGGGGGAGGTTCTCTATGTGTGTGCGTGCGTGTGTCTATGCGTGGCGGCAGGGGGTGGGGGTTCTCTATGTGTGTGTATGCGTGCGTGTGTGTGTGTGTGTATGCGCGGCGGCGGGGGAGTTCTCTGTGTGTGTGTGTGTATGCGCGGCGGCAGGGTGTGTGTGTGTGTTGTGTGTGTGTGTGTGTGTGTGTGTCTGTCTGTCTGTCTGCTTACAAGGAGCCATGGGAGACAGGAAGGGCGCTCGACCTGATCCGTTTACGCGCGCGTGCACATCTCTTGTCTCCTGTCTGCCTTGGCTCCTTGTAAGCAGAACTGATTGCAATAGTCTCTCGCAGCGACGATCGCTTCACGATCCGTTCACAGGTGCGAGACCTAAAAAGCAGCATGAAGAAATGATGCGCTATAAGTGGTACAAACGGGACATAGAATTTGGATCGATAAGTCAAGCAATACCTGGAGCCACAATGATAGAGAAGGGAATAAGACCCTTATGGGTGGGATATTAAGTCACCAGCCATCAGCTGGATGGATGTTGGCTCAACAGCATAAAGTGAAGAGACGAAAAGGAGTACGCTGGTACCAGGATAACAGTGCCGGGCACTCTGTGATAGGAAAACAATGAGTAAAAGATAAATCCAGTTAGACAGGCAACCCAATCTTCCACGGTAGTTAAAACCCGGAGCATATAGCCAAGATACATAGGTACCGTGAACAATAAACATAGAAATGGGGATACCTCATCATGCTATGCGTCTGACCAAGACTGAGTCCCCAGACCAACTAAACACTCAAAAAAGGAGCGCCATGTGTACCCACCTTCACAACCCAAGCTGCTCACGTTCGAACCGACAGAGATTATACACCCTAACTCCACTGCCTGCTTACCACCTCAGGAGGAGACAGATTATGTTCAGTCCCATCTTCGACAGGCTTTCGACAAGGATATTAGAGGGAGCTTATAGGATGGGCTCAACAGGCTATATGCCAGCTAGGAAATGTGAATTGTGTGATGTCCAACGAAAGGTGACACTCTGTTATCTTAAAGCTGGATCCTAAGCTAAGAGAACTCGCTACGTCAGAATCCGGTCCCTTAGCCAAAGGCCTACTATTTGGACACCCTTTTCTCAAGGAACTCACAAAGTTTGTCGCTTCATTTAGCAGTCTAGATAAAGTACAGGAGTCACTACGGCGTGCCTACTGCCCGTTTTTTTTACAAAGGCCGGACGATATAGATGGCGATCATCCGAGGTTACAATCAGGGCGCCCCTCATGGTCAATACCACCAGCAGCGCAGAGTCTATCAAGACCCTAACAACAATGCATCGTTCCACCCAACCAGACGCTCCATAAACCGCTTTAGGAAAGGCAGATACGGAGGAAACCAGGGTGGAAACCAGGATGCTGGAACCACAGGTGAGACTGATCCTATGTTCAGAAGTTGTGTTGGGGGCAGGATCCAGTCCTTTCTGCAAGAATGACACCCAATTTCACAGGATGATTAGGTTCTAGAAACAGTACAGGGGTACAAGTTAGAAGTTTACAGTTCCCCCAGCCTGGTTTCTTTTCCCCCGCAGATGTATTTTTCCCGGCACAAGCAGGATTTCATCTCCACCGAAATACTATCTCTTTTTGAAGAAAGGGGCCATAGTGCCCCTGGAACATCACCCCAGAGAGTTTACCAGCAGTATTTTCTTAGTCGAGGAAAAAAGGTGAGGATCCAGAATGGTGTTAAATCTAAAGGACTTTAATGGATGGGTAGTCTATCGGCATTTCAAGATGGGGGGCATCCATCTTCTTCGCGACCTTCTCCAAGAAGGGGATTGGATGCTCTGTTTGAACCTGAAGAAGTGTACCTGTCAGTCGCTTTTATCGCGCCACATCGGCGCTTCCTTCAGTTCCGCTTGCAAAGAGTTTTCTATGAATTCAAGGTTCTCCCCTTCGGTCTTTCATTGGCACCATGGTGCTTCACAAAACTCCTTTGACCTGTGGTAGAATCCTTGAGAGCTCGAGGAGTACGTCTAATCATCTACCTAGAAAACATAATAATAATGGCACGTTGGCCGCAACCAGTAATAACTCACCTAGACTGGTCGATCACACTCCTGCAAAGCTTGAGGTTCATTGTGAACCCTCAGAAATAGATCCCGGCACCGACACAATCAATAGAGTTTCTAGGGTTTCAGATCGATTCCCATCTATACCAGTTACTCCTCCAAGGACAGAGAGTCGGATAAATCAAGAGAGAGTTGAGATGGATTCTGAACAAGCAGATTGTATCATTGAGATCAGAAGCCCAGGTGGTGGGTCTGCTGGCCTCTTCACTACAAGCAATTTACCCATGTTTCATTCACTATTGGGCGCTTCAGAGATAAAAAATTCAACATCTCCGGAAAGGCCTAGGTTATGCAGAACAGATTCCCCTCTCAGAAGAGGAGAGGTTGGAGATGGTGTGGTGGCTAGACCACATGAAGGCTTGGAACGGCAGATCAATCTTTGGTTCCACTCCAGAAGTAGTGATAGAGTCGGATGCCAGCAGTTGGGGGTTGAGGAGCCTGTTGCAACTTTCAGGGGGTTAGAGGGAGGTCATTAGTCCATGCGCAAACTGTCTTTACATATAGACTGCCTGGAGCTCCTAGCGGGCTAATTTGCGATTCGCAGTGTTTCCCCTCGGAACACAGACCGCTATATCAAAGTGTCAGCAGTGCGATATGTGAGCAAGCTGAGAGGGATGAAGTCCCGAGTGTTAGCGGAGATCGTCAAGGATTTTGGCACTTCTGCCTACAACACAGAATTTCTGTAGTAGCGGAATATCTCCCGGGTCGCAACAACCCTGTGGCAGATTGGAAATCCCGATATCAGCAGGTTTTCATCGACTGGAGACTCCACCCTTGGATTTTCCGGGTACTGAACCATCTTTGGGGTCCTAGTCAACTGGACTGGTTTGCTTCACACCTCAACAGAAAAATCCCAGCCTTTTTCAGCTGGCGTCCGGATCCGGAGGCAATGACCACGGATGTTTTTATCCAGATCTGGTCAACAACACTGTTATGCGTTTCCCCAATTTATGATGATCCCCAGAGTGTTGGTGCAGGCCCATTATCAACGGGCAAATTAGTATTGATTACCTCACTCTAGAGAGCAAAGGCATGGTTCCCAATACTTCTAGAAATATTGTGTGCATCTCCAGTCCTCCTTCCACATCGGTGGAACCTGTTGCTGGACCCTCAGGGATCACCACATCAAATGTTCGAGTCAGAGCAACTCTCTCTGGTAGCTTGGCAGGTTTCCGGGACAGATAGCGTCTCTTCAAAAGGCTAGGGACATCCTAACAAATTTATCAGCAAGGCCTGGTCAGCTAATACCCACAAGCGAAACTCATCAGCTTGGAAACAATGGTGTGGCTGGTGCAGTGAATGGGGAGTCAATCCCTTTAACGCACATTTTTCTTTAGTTGTCAACTTTTTATTCTCCATTGCTTTTTCAGGAATGGCTTATAGAACTGTAAATAATTTCCGGCCGGCCATCTCAGCAGGCCATGATCTGGTAGAAGGTAAGCCGGTGATAGAACATCCCTTGGTGTGCAAACTTCTTAGAGGTATACAGATGGTCAGACCCCCTTGATCTAAATACTCAGTTTTATGGGAAGTGTCGATTGTTCTAAAATGTCTAGATTCATGGCCTTCCAGTAAGTATTTATTGAGGAAACAATTAGCCGCCAAATTGACCATGTTGCTGTGTCGTATTTCTTGTAAAAGAGTGTCAGATGTCCGCGCTTTGGATTTAGCGGGATGCAGGTTTTCCCCAGAAGGGATTACTTTTTCCATTACAAAACTAACTAAATGCCATACCTCTTTGGTATCATAGCCAGCTTTTCCGGATAACCCTAAGCTGTGTGTTGTGCAATGCCTAAAGGTATGAGGAGAGTACTGTTGAATTTCGTTCAGATTTGAAGGGTCAATTATGGATTGCGATACAAAAACCCTTCCACCCAGTGACCCCAGCCACCCTGTTGAGATGGGTGCGTTGGCTCATGGGTGAAGTGGGCATTGATGCGTCTAAATTGGGAGCCCACTCGGCTCGAGGGGCTATGGCCTCAAAGTCTTTCGTCTTGGGGATCAGCCTTGAAGATATCATGAATGCAGCTGATTGGTCAACAGAGACCTATTTTAAATAATTTTATTACAAACCTTTTGTTGATGTGGCTTATGTAGTCGTAGCTAAGCTTTGAACAAGCATAATGGGAGCCTCTGGTCCTGTAATAGAATTAAAATTTGCAAAACATTTGTGACAAGAACTTTGAATTCTATTAAGGACACAGAGGCGAGGATTATCCCACCCAAGTTAACCGCATCGCTGCGGCGGCTTTTCCCGCTGTGCGCGGTAATTTTAAAAATACTGCGTTACATGACGAGCTCAGCTCGTCATCAGCCTGGAAGGGGTTAATGTGTTTACATTGCATTAATGTACTGCATACATTTTCTCTCATATTCTCCCTTCCCTTTTCTTATGGTCATGGTGGATGACATATGTATTGAGGCCAGAGTTACAGTCTTTCTTTTTATGATTTCAGGTGCAGATAGTAAGTAAAGCGTGATGAATCGGAGGTTTAAGATGTACACACTTTGCAGTTTGCGAGGAAAAACGCCTCCCTTACGCCAAGCAGTTACTGGGCTTCGTTTTGTCCAAGCGTGACATCGAGAGTTGAGCCCCGTTGGGCCCCCAGTTGGTTCCTCACAAGGAGATTCTCAGGTAGAAGTTGGATCATCGTGATCAAGCTATTTGGTTGGACTGTCTTAACTGTTGGATTTATTCAAAGAAAGAGGACACACTCACCTTAGTTACAGCTTACATAGGGATATGCTCTATGGTTGAGCAAGTGACATGTTGGTATTAATGGGTAATGCAGTGTTTTTGCAACTTTTCTCTCATTGGCTGCAGTGATTAAGTAGTAAAGAAATGAGAAGCATAAACCTCGCCTTCGGGTCCTTAATAGTATTGAAAATACTTTATCACGAATGTTTGCACATTTTTAATTCTCATCTTCTTTCTGTGTCCGTATTTCGAACTGAGTACTACATATGAAAGAGAGTGTGGAGAAAAAGACGACCAGAAAGGCTGGCTTTTACCGCCACCTAGCGCCCGCATGACAACCAATCCTACTGACTGCCTACAATCGGACGATCCTGTCTGTACACGCTCAATCATTATTTCTAATTATGTACGCTTACTGGGATGGTTCAGAAAAAAAAGCTTCCATGCGCATGTTACCTTTATAGGATACTGGTATGAGCAAAACAGACAAAGGCACAAACATATCTTTCAACATCAGCTGTCAGCCCTCATGCAGGTGTCATCAGATCAGATAAAATCCTTCCCCCAAACTTAGATTGTATCAGGACTTTCCTGCCCCCGCCAACTCGAGATGTATAATTAATGCTAAAGTACATCAAACTTTTGTATTTTACCTCTTGCCATAAACAAAGACCACTAGTCACCCTCGCCCTGGCATAGGGAACACCTACTTTCAGACACACTGGTAAGCAGCCTCAACCTTTCTAATTAATCACTGAAGGAAAGATGTGTAGAAAAAGGTCACTCAATTTCTCCATCACTCACCTTCAACTGGAAAAGCGTATCTGAGGAGAAAGAAAGAAAAAAAAGGAATATAGTATTAAAAAAAAAATAGTCTTTGCAATTGGTCTTTGAATACATTATGACAAAATACAATAAGGAAAATTAAAAGTGATCTTCATACCATATTTAACCTCATCATTACACATGTAATAAATGCACTACTGCGCCAGGACAGAAAGACAACTACTTTCATGTGGTGCACTAAATGTGTACTTACAAAGAATTATTTCCATGAATGGGGAGAGTTGTACAGTGTGGCCCAAATGACAAACTCTAGGTAAGATCATATTCTGGTGGTTTTTGTAATTCAGTCTCAAAGGCGATACACACGTGACATGCTGTTTTGTGTAGTGCACCTGCTGCAATTCAAATGTTCTCTCTGAAGCACTGCAGTACTTCTTGAAGCTAGGTATGTGTTAAATATTTGACAAAAAGCAAAATCAATAAAATAAACAAATACCCCCTTCTCTTTTTACTTGAATTCTTTTTATTGAAAAGGATTGTCACAGATCAACAAAGCAATCAAGACATTAGTTCCATACAGACCAGTTTGCATCAATCGAATTGTAAATGCACATACCGTAGTAGGCCAAGAAGTGCGTGACAATATACTCCTTGGGTATAACAAAAGGGAGCCATCAATTAGCTGAACAGTTCTGATGATCAGGCTTAGAATTGCAATTAGAGCAAGGTATTAAAACACAAACAGCATATAAACAGTTTAGCAGGTCAATTTGTGATTGTCCATGCCTAGGGAAGTCCCATGTCTGCACAAGAAGGTAGGGGTTTGCAGGATAGGGATATGTGATGGGAGTAGAGGGACAGGCCGGGGAAAGCAGGGGACGTGTCCTGCCCATCGACATTGTGTTTGGTCTATTCTGGCTTAGGTCAATCAAAAAGTTGTAGCACCTTAAGTTTGGGGGGATTAAAGCAAGTATATTCCAAGCTTGTGAAGTAATTAATCATGGGTTGCCTGATGCGGGTAAACTTGGGAGTCGGTGTGAGCAATTCTATGTGTCAAAAGCACCATGGCCATGACATGCCATAAAAGGGTGAGCCACAGAGCCACTTGGGGTCGGGGAGGGTCTGTTTCCAGTGAAGTGCAATGAGCTGTTTAGTAGCGCCCAGCATATCACCGATACACGAGTCATGGCTTCCAGTTCCATAGGCCAAATCCCCAGGATAGTGGTGATGTAGGAGGATAGCAGGGGAAAGCTCAAGACACCCTTGATATGGCCCAAAATGTCCTTCCAATGAGTAGAGATAACACAGCATGACCACATATGTGTTGGAAATGGCCAGGAGCTGCACTGCACCACCAGCAAAAGTAGAAAGGTACGGTGTATAGTACCACAGTGTCATTATTTGATACGTCGTCTCGCGATGTTGCGATGTAGTTTAGGGATATACCGCCAGAGAGTCTCTCACTGTTTCTGCGAAATGCCCTCGGTGGTGTTGGTTTGCCATTGTGATTGATAGGTATGTAGGTGTGGTGGGCCTGAATGTTGGAGGACCTGGTAAGTGTGGGAAATCAGCCCTCTTGTGCCATCATAAGCCCTAACCAGCGCTTCAAAAAGGGTAAATTGTCTGGTCACTCCCTGGGTGTTTAGTGGGTGTAAGGCCAAACGTCACAATGGACAATACTGTAGTCGAGACTTTTACGGTAAGTGGAACTTCTGTTTACAGTGATCAAATATCTTGATAGAACTTCCAACAAACAGGTTGTGCAGCGTGCGACATTCCCCCATTTTCCAATTGTTAAATGAATGAGGCTCCCGATCCAGAGTTAACTCAGGATTGCGTATCAAGGGGATGTTAGGGGAGGGGAACATGGTAAGTCAGTGTTTAAACGCAATCCTGTCCCAAATCTCAAGGACGGTCCTGGGAGTCGCAAGGTAAGCACACCGTGGCCACGCAGACCTGGGAAGCCAAGCCATGTCCCAAAGAAGCCGGCAAGTGACAGTCCAATCCATATGAAACCAGTGCCTCTCGCTTTCCCTCACCACCAATTCGGATATGAAGCGCAGGTGTGGCGCCCAGTAATATTCCAAGAGGTTGGGATACGCTAAGCCCCCGATCTCTAGGGAGCATCAGAACTGAGTTTGAGAACCTGGGCCACCTCCTTCCCCCATATGAAGGATCGAATGTCTTGCCGCAAGTGCAAAATAACCTTGCTTGGTATGGGGTTAGAGAGACTTGGAACAGATATAGTATCCTGGGAGGTTGTAAATTTTTATGGCATTGAGCCGTCCCAGTCAAGATACGTGCTTGGGCCGCCATCGACAAAGATCATTCAAAATAGATTTTTCAGTAGCGCGCCACGTTTGCCTCTACCAGATTGATATGGTAGGGGTCCCCAAGCTCTAAGTAACTAATATCATGGGGGCGGTGATTTTAATTCCCCCACATGTAAATAAGCTGATAAAGAGGTTTGTGGCCTAACATGAGAAAGGTGATTGTTTTGCACATTTTCCACATACCACGTATGGCGATTTGTTGAACAATATCATGTTTATGTTTGATCTGGAATTTGTTAACAATCTATGTCTGCCTATGTTACCTTTTTGCCCAATTTTTAATGGCCGCGGCATATTTTCCACCATAGATTTTATACTGTCTTCTAGCAGATATTCCTCACAAATAAAAAATTTGCCCCTGCAAGCTCGGTGAAGAGCCATGGGGTGGTCATTGACGCGGAGCTCTCTCTTAAGGCTCAAGTAGGGGCTGTGATTTCCGCCTGCATGTTCCAGCTTCGTAAAATTCGTAAAATAGTCCATCTACTACCGCATGCGGCACTGCTCCTGGTCGTCATCTCCCTGGTACTATCCCGCCTCGATTTCTCTAACTCTTTATACCATGGACTCCCACAATCACTGCTCTGCCGTCTTCAAATTGTGCAGAACCAGGCGGCCAGACTTATCCACAAAACGCCAAAGTGGCAGTCTGCGAAACCCCTGCTGCGCAAACTGCATTGGCTACCAGTTGAACAAAGGGTGGCCTTTAAGATCGGCTGCCTGACTTTCAAGTCTCTTCACTGCACCAGCCCCGACTTCCTCAAAACACTGATCAAGCAGCACCGACCGGCGCGCAATCTCCGGTCGACTCACCTCCACCTGCTGGTCGCCCCCAAAATTAAAAGTAAAAAGTTCGGCGGCCGCAGATTTACCCACCTGGCCCCCAAACTATGGAATCCCCTTCCCCTGTCAGTTAAGTCTAGCTGCTCCCTACTTAATTTTAGAAGTTTCTGAAAACCCGTCTTTTCACCCAAACTGGTTAGCTTGTCTCCTCACAATCCCTGCACTCTTTCTTCTAGCGCCAGGAAACTTATGGTGTCAGTGCGCTTTATAAATTTCACTTAAGATAAGATAAGATAAGACACATGGGATTGCCTTAAGCGATCATTTCCCTTTAAGTGTAGATGTGATAGTGCTTAAAGAGAGCACTAATGCCAGAACCATCTCTGCTTATAATGTTGACAAAATTGCCTTATGTAGACAAAATGGATATGCACTTAGATGGTCTTCTGTGAATACTGAGGAATTTACTTCAAAAGTTGTATCAAACTGTAAAAAGTATGTTTTTGTCATGCTTGGATGAAAGGTCGTCCAGTCAAGAGATTATGGAAAACGTCATGGTAATCTCAAAATATATTTTTTTTAAATCTCTTTATTGAAACTAGGAAGAAACCGACTAATAAACAAGGGTGGTTTGACACAGAACGCACAAAGGCATACTCTAAACTTAAACATTGTGTTCATGCCACGGTGAAAAATAAGGATCATATTAGGGAGGCAAGAAGAAATTATAAAACTGCACTTAAAGCTAGGCAGACTACCTTAAAAATGGAAGCCTGGCGTGCTTTACGTGATGCTTCTAATAGTGGCGACTTTTTTGCCTTCTGGAGAGCGGTGAAAGTGCCTTTTTTAGCTGACAAAGTCATGGCATCCATGGAGATTGCCATTTCGGAACCAGAGTGGATACAACACTACACAAATCTGTATAATAACCCAGTAAGTGATGCACAGGGAACTACGATGAACGTGGTTGTCACAGCACAAGGGTCAAGATTGGATTTTACACTTAATGAAGTCAATGCGGCAATTACTTCAAGCCTGGGTGGCAAGGCCCCGGGCCTGATGGTATCCCTGTGGACCTTTTTAAAACAAACCTAGTTTTAAGGGGTCCGCTTTTAACTCAGGTTCTTAATGCATGTAGCGAATGCGGTTTTTTAGCAACTTGATACTATTGTGCCATTTTTAAAAGGAGAGATAGGATGAACCTTGCTTGCTACCGCCCGATTTCAGTGCTAGATTCAACTGTAAAGATTATCGGGCGGGTTTTATTAGAAAGATTGCAGGTATGGGCGGAACAACAAGATGTTATAAGCAACCTGCAATATGGGCTCCGTAAGGGCCTAGGTACAGTTGAGCAGGGTCTTAATTTGCACATTTTACTGGAGAAGTACAAAAGGGAAGATTATTTATGACATTTGTCGATTTAACGGCAACTTTTGACTGCTTTATTCACGATAAATTGTGGTCAATTTTAGAAGGCCTGGGCGTGGATGTTTTAATAATCGCATTTTTAAGGGAACTTTATTCAGGGGCAAAGGCTATGGTCAGATATGGGTTGGGTGGAGAATGCACTAGTCACTTTAGAGTTGGGAGAGGAGTGAGGCAAGGCAGTGTCCTTGCTCTATTTCTTTTCACTCTATATATAAATAACTTAGAAACCATTTTAATCAAGGAGTGCAGGGATTTACCAAAGGTGGCAAAGCGCCCCATCTCTGCACTCTTGTATGCTTATGATGCAGTTTTAATGGCCCTCACACCACTAGGTCTCCAACGTGTTGTTGATTCATTCTCTAATTTTATGTCAAATTTGGGACTCACTATAAACTGTTCCAAAACATACACAATGAATAGCGGGTTTGGATCAAACAAGAGGATTAAAACATTACACATAGATGGAAGACCGATAGAGTGCATAAAAACATTTTCATACCTCGGGATAGTATTTGATAGGACAGGATTTTGGTCTGGATTTTGGTCTGAGGCAGTTAAAACTAGATGTCTACTGTTTGCCAAGGCGTTAATAGCCTTATCAAATTTCAGCCGGAAACTAGGAAGGCACCCACCGGCGGAACTCCTACACATTTATAGGGCTAAATGTGTGGCTATAGATACCTATGGAGCGGGAATATGGGGCTACGCAGACGTGAAAAACCTGCAGACTGCTGAAAACATTTTTCTCAAGTTTCTCCTGGCCCTACCAGAAAGTACCTCAAACTATATTTGTCACCTGGATTTGCGTGTCCCATACCTGGAGGACATGATCAAGATTCAGCCAGTCCTTCTCTGGCATAGAATCTGGACGTCAGATGAAACCAGTTTTAATCGTTATATATTGGCGGATGTGCTGGGGTCTGATGGTGCTAAACATATTAGATGGCTGGAATATGTGAAAAAGTTGCTTACAAAATTGGGACATACGGAATATTTTACAGAGCCTATTTCTATGTGCAGCGTACCTAGAATAGCCTTTAAAATTAGTTGTATGGGTCTACTAGGAGAAACTAGAAAGCCTACGGTACGAACCCATCATTTAACTCTGGTGACTCCAACAATCCAGCCGTATATACTATTAATAGAGGGAGACTTTGACCGTTTTCTGATGTCACGTTTTAGATTGGATATTATATTTAGATCCCTAAGTTTTCCTGTAGTAAATGACTGGTCAAGAGATTTGTGTAAGTGGTCATGTGATGATGTCTCTGTACAATCAACTTTTCATATCATTTTTTTGTAAATTTTATGACACACCAAGAAAAAGCTGGATTAACCCTGTTTTAAAGAAGTTCGGCCTGAGACATTGCCGACCCGCCTGTTTAGCTCTGAAACTTTTAGAAAATTAGTTATTGCATCTGTTATTGTGTTTCTTAAAAAAATGTTAAGCTTCGTAAATCAATGTAATGAGCTGTAATTTATTGGCTCAGAAATTATTTGTAATCATATATTGTAATGTGCTTTTATGGTTGTTATTATTATTATTATTATAACCGAATAAAGATATTTGAATTGAACTGAACTAATATCGCGTGGGGCCCACTCAAAGGGGACCATGGCTCGTATAGCCTGGAGATCCTGCTGTAGTACTGTAAGCTGGGAGATCGTGCTTTGGTACTGTAAGGTCTAAAGCTCGGGACATCGACATGTTGACCCTAAAGCAGAGGTCATAGGCTGGGAGAGCGTCAGTAAAAGATCATCTGTGAATAGAGAGTTTATGAGCACAACCGCCAAAGGGGATACCAGCAATATAGTCTGTCTGCCCAACAGTGATTGGCAGTGGTTCTACCACAAGTGCAACCAGTAGCGGCGAGAAGAAGCATTCTTGGAGCGTACCCTGCATTAGGCACACTGGCCTTGTATGGAGGCCGTTGACCCGAATGGCATCGGTGGGAGCGTGATAGAATGCCATGATAAAAGATAGATTCGGCCCAAGATCGATCTTTCAGAGGACTGCCCTTAGGAATGAGCAAATGACCCGATCAAAGGCCTTCTCTGCATCAAGAGAGAGACAGAAGGAAGGTATGTTGGGACGCAGAGTTTTCTCTCCTAGGTGCGCAAACCACCAGATGTCGGTTACGGTTGAAGCCAACCTGATCGGGGGTCAATCAGGTCAGGGAGATAGGGCTCCAGATGGTTTGCAAGATCTTAGTGTAGAGCTTAGCCTCCGTGTTCAAAAGTGCAATGAGGCGATAGGAAGCGCACAGGGAGGGGTCCTTGCCGGGTTTAGGGCAATCTCTGCCACTGCCATCATTGGTGTAAGGCTGGAGTCAGAGGTGAATGAGTTAAAAAGCCCCAGGAGGCAATCCTGGAGGACAGGAATGAAAGCTCTATAGAAGGCGACTGGATGCCCATCTGGGCCAGACGTCTTGCCCGGAGGGTGGTCCTTTAGAGCCCGCTGCAGTTCAGCAAGAGTGATGTGTGCCTAAAGAAGGTCCTCATGGGTCAGATCAATAAGGTCCCAAGGACAAGAACTGATATAGGAGTCTATGAGTTTTCATAGAACACAGTTCTCCAAGTAAAAAGCCCAACAAAAGTCATACAAGGCCTGTCGCTTTGCCTGTTCAGTAGTGGCCCAGTCTCCATTGTCAGTCATGATCTTGGCTAAGTGTGTACGGGCCAGTTGCAGACGTAATTTACACGCCAAAAGTACTCCCACGTTATCCTCCTCTTCGTAGAAACACTGCCGCAAGGCCAATAGAACCCTTTCTGCTTTAATCATTCTATGCATGCGTAACTGGCATCGCAACAGAGCCCGCTGCCTTTTGTTACGCCAAGAGGGGGCAGACTGATCAAGATGCTTGAGGGTTTTAATCTCTGTGGTTAACCCCATCTCTATCAGACGAGATTCTCTCGCATAGGCAATTGCTAAGGAGGAGATAACTACCCTGATGGTGGCCTTGAAGTCATCCTAAAGTGTGTGGCTAAAGGTCTACGGGAGGTCGTTAAGCTCAAAATAATCAGTAATTCCCTTTCGGATTTCTTCCACATCTACAGAGTCTCCAAGGAGATGTGGGGGGAAAATCGCCAGCGCGTCTGTCTGTCGTGAGGGGCCATCCCAGCTCCAAATGATTTCCATATGTACGTGATCCGATATAGAAATGCCCAAGATGGCGACAGTGTTCGTGACAGGAAGCGGGTGAGGAATAGGTGGTCAATTCTAGAATAAGATATGTGCACATGTGAATAAAATGAATATTCGTGACTGTCAGGGTGCCGATACCTCCAAGCATTCAAACTGCCACCCATAATGATATCACCCTCTCCGAAAGCTGGCTTGTCTCGCAGCAAGTCTTTGAGGAAGAGGTCTTGGCCTGATTGGGGGCATAGACATTAAATAGCATAAGGGACGAGTGCCCCATTGCATGGCGAGTCTCATGTAACAACCATTATTATCCCGTACCGACTTAGCTATCTGGGTGCAGAATCCAGCCTTGCACAGGACGGACACTCCAGCTGTCCTAGTTAATGCTTGCGCACTAAAGTGGTGGGAGTATTTCTGGTGGTGCATGCATATACTGTTGCCTTTCAGGAGAAGAGTCTCCTAGAGGAAAATAACATTGTGACATGGAGAAGGAAATGGCACTGCATTTGTTTCCTCTTTTTGGAGCGGTGGGAGGGAGGGCGGGGGGGGTTTCAAGCCTCTCACATTAAGTGAGAATAACTTAGTGTGTCAGAGAGTGGCCACTGCGCAGGAGAGAGGAATCGGTAGCAGTGGCTCAGACCTAGATGGGTGGGAATACTGGGGGAGAGCAGAGGCACTGCCCAATAAAATAGAACCTCCCTCTCTGGTGTGGGCCCCAGCCCTGGGCAGATACAAGGACATGGCTGTGCAGTGGACCCTGGGAGGTTGCGGCGCCATGTAAGAAGGCAGAGGAGGCAGAGACAGGTGGATGGCTAGCATGCAGGCACATGGGCGGTGCTGGATGATCGCTGTATACTAAATCGACCTGAAACAGAAAGAAAAAAAATGGTATAAGAACTACAAGCTTCATAAGGCCAACGAGGCCCAACAGCTCCATTCAAGTCCTGCTGCGACCAGCACTTGAGTGCGCCTGTCAAAGCGGAGCGATCATTCTCTAAAGGCGTGAATCGAGAGAGGGTCACGGGACAGATAAGTCAATACATCCATGGTGACATCCACAGGCCCCAGACTATTGCAGCCACTGAGAGCCGGAACCATGTTTTGAGGTGGTCTCTGCTCAAGTAAGTCTGGTATTCAAGTCTGGACGGTAAAGCGGGTCAGCACGCCCCTGCTAGGCCAGGCCCGTGCCCCCAGTAGAAGGCACAGAGGAGGGTTCCACAAGCACATCACTCTGAAGCCCAGCAATAAGATCGAAGGGCAGGGGTCTCTCCAGCCAGTCAAGTCAAATTCCATGCAGCATCCCCCTTCAGCGCCGTCACAGCAAGAAGTGCAAGGTTACAAAGAGCTGTGGTCAAGAGGGACCTGGGTGGCACCCAGTCCATATAACAGAGCCTTTGAATGATGTCTCTTTTTGTGTCCTGGGCTGTCGCCATCTTATAAGTCTTATCCGTACGGCAGGGCAGCACCTCGGATCAGATGGGACGCAAGAATTCTCTAGGGGTGAGACGGGGGGGGTGAGGATGTGCCCTCGGGCAGGTCCATCTGCAGAGCAAGAAGTTGGTTGGCTTCAGTTAACGAGTGGATAGATCGTCTTTTTTCCTCCCAAGTGAACATGATGACAAAGGGGTGTCCCCACTGGTACCGAATATTGAGTTCTTGCAGTTTATCTGTGATTGGTTGAAAGTCCCTCTAGTGACTTAAGTGGACGGGAGAGCAGTCCTGAAATAGTTGAACAGTGTAGCAGAGGAATGTTAGTTCGGCTTTGATCCACGCTGCTTTTTGGACAGTTTCCTTCTCAACAAAAAAATGAACTTGCATCAGAATGTCTGGGATAGATTCTGAGCATCCCCGGGGAGGAGCCATGTGGTGCGCTCCATCCAAAGCAGGAGGAGAAACATAGCTGTCTCCACAGTTTGTGTGTAGGAGCTCCCCTGTAAAAAGCCATAATATCACTGCCCTCTGCCCCCTTCGGCACCCCCCTGATGCGTATGCTGTTTCGACAGCTCCTGATTTCAAGATCCTCCTACACCATTCAGACTTCTAAGTGTTGTTCCTCCAGCATTGCCACTCTCTGCCAGGGCATTTCCTGATCTTCAGAGCGAGTGTCTACTGTGTGCTCCAGGTCCTCCACTCGCCCTTGCAACAGATATCTTTCTGGCAGGTCTTGAGATCAGTCTTGAGGAATCCAATTTTGCTGCGAAATCAAAAGCAGCCCATATAAGCTTGAGAAATGGGCACTGGCATTGCGCTCTCTTCCACTCCAGAAGTCAGGGGAGCAACAGCATCTGCACCCGTGGCAGGAAGGAGTCTTATTCCAGAGTGAAGTGACTGGATTGTCTCTCGCAGACCACATAGGAGTGTCCTTCGCCGACTTGCCACAAGTCATAACGGCCACTCACAGTGCATGGAGGGATGCAGACAACCAAGGGAGACCCTACAAGGCCTTTAATGGGGGGTAAAAGAGGAACAGGGACCCAGTATAATAATAAGATAAGATCTTTATTGCTTGATTAATAAAAATCATTGCAATCAAAACATCTTCACTTCACACAATATTTAAACTCTGTAACACAAATATCATTAAGAATTAACCAATACATTCATAATTATGTCTTAAACCAGACCAATTCACCACACATTGAGCATATAAAAAAGAAATATATATAAAAAAAAAAATCAAACATGGGCTAAGTCACGCAGAAAAAAGTAATTCCATTGTAGGCACATATTAAAATGCATCAATAATTACTATAACAGGATATTGCGCATACTGCATATTAAAGTGCCGACGTGCAATAATTCGTAATTCCATTGTACAAAGACAATATTAAAAGTGCATCAATAATTACTAACGCAGAGCAACTTCAATTATTACATTTCTAATTATTAAAATGCAGCATGAACACTAAGTTCTACAAAATATCAAACTGTGCAAAATGGCTCTTAAGTTCAAGGGACATAAATAAAATACATCTCAAACTAAAAAAACATGGCTGCTTATAAAAATGTTATCAATTGGCATAACAAAGTGATCGATTCGCCAGATAAGGACCTAATAAGTGCATGGCAAGCTGATCTAACCCCAATCTTCAAAAATAGGGGTTTCAAAAAAATACTCCAAATGTTAATCAATTTAGGACACAAGCACACTATATGTACTAATGATTCTTGTGGTCATCCGCATAGTCTGCAATTAGAATCCGGCCACTGCTGAATCCAAGACTGCGTGCCCTCTTTTGTTGGATTTATTCCCATTCGTAATTTTATGAACATATCATTTTTTTCCCCGAGAAATGTGCAGCCAAATATGGCTGAATGCGTAAAAATTGGTATGAGCTAATCACATACCGTGCATAATTTTTCTAAGCGTTGTCCCAGGAAGGTGGGCCAATAGACAGCATGGCAGGTGATAGAGAGTCAGCCACTGGAAGGTAGTGCAGCACTGCACCGGTGACGAGTAGACCAGGCACCAACAGTGGGGCCCACGCCGTAGTGCAGAGAAGTCCTAAAGGTCCAGTAAGCGCAGTCTTAAAGGGGCTCGGCCACCAGGGTCCCCTCTCCCCCCCCCAGTGCTTCAGGTTTCAATATTGCTCCTCAGAACCAGGACAAGAAGCGGGGAAGGGAAGGCACAGGGGGTCCAGAACCAACAGGGGCCTGTCACTGTCATCACTAGGTACAGGGCAGGGTTTAAACATTCACTCACTAAACCCCCCGTCACGAATCGCAGGCCAGCAATAATCCCAGCCCCAGGTCAGGCAACTGCCACCCACCAGGGTGGGTGGCAGCCGGAGACAAGGAGGCTGTTGATCTGCGGCCCGGGCACCGCCCCCAAAGGCCTCAAACAAACTTGCCCGTGGTCACCAAGTCATCTCTCAGGGGGCCCCAGGTAATGAGCAGCAGGGACTCACACCATGCACTCTCTCTCCTACCCCCACAGGCAACTCACCAGCACAGGCCCAGGCCGCTCTCAGCATTACCAAGTCAGGCCAACGCCCAGCCCCCCAGCTCCACGCTTCAAGGTTTCTCCTCACGGGTCTTCCAGGCAGCAGGCGGTGAGGGGCACAGTCAGGGAGCCCCACCGGTAGCAGCATGGCCCACACAGTGTAGGGGCCGCCTGTCGCTGGCGCAGGCAGCACGACGGCTCAGCCTCCAAGATAGTGGCTCCCCAGGACGGCCACCCCGGTGCGGAAGAGAGTGGCGTCACAGCTCGGTGAGCAGGGGGGTGGGGGGGGGGGGGGGGGCGGGGCACTGTCCTCTCCTGGGGTCGGGTGCCCCGCTGTCGCCAAGGAACAGGGGAGAGGATGTGGTCTCACAGCTATACTGCCGACTTTGGAGCTGGGAAAACAATGTTCGAGCCTCTGGTCGACTTTACATCATGCGATTCTGGGCAAATCACTCAATCTCCCCGTGCCAACCCAAAAAAAGAAAATGAATGTGTCCTTGTGTAACGTAACTGGTGCTCATGTAAAGCGCTCCAATACCTTGGGTTGAGTTTGCGCTATATAAATCTTCAAAATAAACCACAAACAAAACAGCAGGTCAGCTCAGCCAGTCAGTCAGCTCGGGACCACCAATGCGGGGCTTCAAGATGACGGCGCCGCCGACCCCGCCACCGCAGATGGCCCCAACTCAAGCCATCTGCGCAGTGGCTCCAGGACAACATCTCCAGAGCAGTCAGCACTCTCCAGACAGGAAAGGCAGGGATGGCAGGCTACACATGGTCCAGGATGCTGTGGGATGATTCCGGTGCTGAGAAAGCCTTACGAAAGGAAGCGGGAACCCGGAGCTGCAGTGGCACACGTCTCACCCCATGCGCTCCCAGGCCACGCCCCTCTCCAACCCCCCCCCCCCCATTTAAAAAAATTCAATCTATATATGTTAATGCTTTTAAAGCCAAAGAGCAGGAAGATCCCCACCCCACATCAAAATCTAAAAGTAAATTTGCCCTCACTTTCAAGATGTGTTTTAAAATAGGAAACATTAACTCTGTTTTTACTAGGTAGAGCCAGGCCACTAGCCACACCCACTATCGGTCCCCTTTAAGTCATAAGGAAAGGAGCATACCCTACTCAAGCTTTTGCAATAGAATTCAGTCAGACTTGGGTCAGTGCTAGGAATCAATGAGCAGTTTAATGAAATGTCAATCAAAATGATGTACTTTGTCATGATGTCTATGGCAAAAGAGGTAAACAGCAGACAATGTCTCTTTCACCTGTAAATTAAACAATGCCAGTGCTGCTTGGGAAACTGTAAAGTAAAGAGTGGGACAGAACCAGCGTTTCCATGTAGGACTGCAAGACTCAGAATGGGACAGCAGTAGCTTTTGTTTTTCTCCTAAACAAGAAATGGATAATGAGCATATAAAAAACTAGAGGGTAATAGTGAGCTCATATTCTCTTCAAGAAAAATACCTACTCTAGATCTTACAGTCTGGCCTGGAATCCCTTTTTTTTTTTTTTTAAACATATTTTTATCAGTTTTCTCCCAAACATATAAAAAAAATGCTCACATCATATACAGGTTCAATGTCACAGTTTTAGCCTAGCGCTTACAGACTAGTTATACAGTTACCTCCTTATAGTACAGCATACCATCTACCCTCATAACATGTGAATCATGACTTTGCTCTGAGTGTGGTAGTATGTTTGTTAACTGGAGGTCGATGGTGTCCTTCGCTAGCCTATGTAGCTGCTATGCGGGCGAGCAATACTTTGTCTAGGTGAGCAAGACCCTCCCACAAACTACTACAACCCTCCCTAACCCTCCCATCGGTGTGTTCATTCCTAGATGTCAATAGTATCAGACTACAATGCTGCTGGTCGTACAGGTGTTGGACAGTTCGATCCAGGAGAATTACAGAGTTTTGTTAGTCCTGCTTAGCCCTACAATATAGTTCGTGCCCTGGAGTGATCTCGCTCCTTCAGCTCTCCAGATCATTCTATTCTACAGGGGTACTATCCGACTCCTCCCCTGACTCTGACTCGGGGTTCTTGGCTAACTCCACCAATGCCTCCCATGCCTGCGCTGATTCCAGTGCTTTTTCATTTTGCGTCGTCTAGCCATCTGGAAGCGCACCACGCTTTCGCTCGCTGCCCATTTGACAAGTTCAGTGTGCCAATACCTAATATTAGGACCCTCTTTAGATTTCCAGTATTTAGTAAGCTCCCTCTTCACCAGCAATAATCCCAAATCTATGAATTTACCAGTAACTTTGGTCCGTTTTGTGTGAGGGAACCAATTCAATGCACACACTCCCAGGTTCGTGTCTATAGGTCGCTCTGTTACTGTACGGAGCAATCCCAGGACCTCCTCCCAATATGACCCCATTTTAGGGCAGCTCCAGAACATATGTCTGAGGTCCGCCTCCTCCGAACTACACCTGGGGTATTTGGCCGTGCTTACATTGAAATATTTATTAATGCGTGCTGGGGTCAAGTAGGCCCTGTGCAATGTGTAAAAGTGAATGAGTTGGAACCTGGCGTTTCGTGTACTTTTCCACACTCTTTCTACCATTTTATCCCGGGCGGTGTCAGGTATTTCTTTACCCAAGTCCCGTTCCCACTTGCTCTGCAGTTGTCGTAAGGGTCTCCTCCCGTCCTTCCCCATCCGTCTGTTAAGACATGTAATGGCTTTGAATGTTCCTGCCGCCATTACTATGTACAGGCACGTTAGCGACGTGTCCGGCTCTGAAAGTCCTTTCCCCCACCGACGTTGAATAGCGGTTATAAGTGCCGCATGCAATAAATAATCCCCTCTAGGAAGATCATACCTATCCCGTAAAGTTTGATATGGCAGTAGAGTTCCCTCTTCATAGAGGTCCCTGATCATGTGCAGGCCCTTCTCCTCCCAATGTACTAGTACAGACCAGTCTCCCCCGTGCAGTAGTGCCGCTGGCCTGGAATCCATTTAGTGTCTAGTACCAGGATCTACAATCCTCTCTAAAACTCAGATTACTCTAACAGCTTCTGCCTGGGGCTGCATGAGGGTGGCAATGCTATGCCAACTTCACCCTCTACAGAATGCAGCTGCCAGACTGATGACAGCAGTTCAGTGGTCTGAGCACTTGTCTCCGGTGCCTCCTCGGCTACAGTAGTTGCTGGTGGAGAAGCATATTAAATTCAGGCCCCTCTGCATAATACATAGGGCCTGTGGGGGTACAGGCCAGAGGATGAAGGAACCAATCCTGCACTCAAAGGGGATGAATGATTGCGTGATGGTAGGAAAAATTACGTTTGTGATCTTACTTAGATATCTCCTTGAGTAACATTCAACCTCAGAATATTGTTGCCTAAATTCCTGACATGACTGTTTTGCCTAGGTATTGTTTAGAAAAATATCACCTCATTTGAATTCACTATAAAAAAATCTACATCCAACGGAGCAATTGTTGTGAATGATATTTGCGCCACAATTATTATGTCAGATGATATTTTTGTTAACAATATTCTGACATACAACCAAATCCTTGGGACGCACCTGCAAACTTTGGAGTGGTACTGAGCTGATGAAATACAAGTAGCATTTTAAGAACCCTGAAAGACATCTGCCTCTTTCCTGAAGAAGGACAATCACCCAGAAGCACATGCCTGTGAATACAAAGAAATACCAACGCTGGCTGCACCATCTGATGGTGAACACTCTTACATGTGAGTTACGGAAATTATCATGAGCGAAATTTACCAGGATGCAACAGGGTAAGGAGGTGCCAGCAGTGTGCTCCCTCCCCATCTATACTTGCAATGCCTCGCCTGCATGTAATTCCACCCAATCTTCAAATATGGGCAAAAGGAAAGCAGGGGAGGGTGTGAGTGGGCCAAGAAAAACAAAGCTGGCACATAAAACAATATATTGTACTCTTACTATGCGTTCCCTAACCTAGATGCCTAGGGTAGGTCTCCGTCTTGGTTACGAGTTGGACATCCCTCGCAGAGCGATCAGCAAGCAGCTGGGCTGAGGATGAATAGCGCAGTGACCTCCAAAATGACAGCAATTCCTCCTCTGCCTCAACCCAGAAATGTTTGTATATTTATAACCAAAAGCATCCTTGCTCTCTAGCTGAGACCGTAATCAGGCCGACATTGTTATGATCTATTGACAGCTCTATCGCCTTATGGATGAAAACAAATAACTACATTTTCACAATGTGTCAAATCCTCGTACGTGGTGTTCAAAGTGTTGTGATAATGTTCATACTAAGTGGAATCTGTAAGCAAAGTAGTTTCAGAGAAACTAATCCTACATTGTCACGCACGTAAATGTGTGTCAAAAGTCATTGTATAAAAGAAAAGGCAACTTAGGAAACGTGTATATGGTAAAAATGGCAGCGTTCCTCCCCGGGCCTAACTAGGACACCACACCCATCCTCAGACATAGGCCGGCTAATAAGCGATCTAAAAAATATGAAAGCTATACTAACTAGTCTCACAATATATGCATATAGAAGTGATTATAAAATATATTCTTAAAAGTCAATTTAAAAAAGGCAATCGTATAGTTTGAAAAAGCAGAAGCACGCAAAAAGCTTTTAATAAAATCTAAAAAGCTAATAAAACCCAAATTTAAAATCAAATTAAGATGTTAAAAGCAGGCCGAATTAGAAGTTCCCACCAAACAGATCGACAGGCTAAACATTTCTGTTCCCAGCAACCACAGATGATGTTCCCAGGGGCACACCTCGTAGCAGGTTTATGGAGCAAATGTGTTCCCATCCAGCCCCCACAGCAGCAGCTGAGGGAGTGACCATAGCCAATAGAGGATCCACCAAACTAGAGCCAAAATCGAATTCACTAGGAGCAGATGCATCACAACATAGCACGTGTATTGGTAAAGCACATGTTCACCCAAGGGTATCTTGGTGCTGAATACCAGATGTGTATTATTATCCACCTTAATGGTACTCATTTTATTGACCTCAGAAGGATGAATAGCTGAGTTGACCTGCCAGGATGCGAACCTGTGACCATGAGGTCGAACACAGGCCCCTAAAGTGGACGCATTAGTCCACTAATCCACCAGATGCAGAAGGGCTCGTAAAATGCTGTCAGAAGCAATTGGACAGCAATACAAATGGGCCTTTAGGTGGGCCACCAGTATATTTATGTCTGAAGGCTCAACCAATTGCTTTGCTAGGCACAAGCCCAAGACACACTCGAAAGTGCAGAGCAGAATACAGGCGGCAAGCAGTGTTGCCAAACATGCCAGAATGATAAGAACCAATGCTCGTTCAGTTCCTGAAGAAAAGCTGCACCAAAGAATTGTACCATGCAATAACGGCACAACAGCAAATGTACTAGTGCCTATTCCATTCATTCTTGAAATGGGCAACACGTTGCCGAGCAGAAAAATGTAAATCACAGTTCTGACAATTAGGAGCAAGACAAGCAGAAGACCTCAAAAAACTGTTCAGAGCATGGACTGTATAAAAGTTGAAATGACTCCGAAACTGTCTGGAAGGTGCTAACCAACTCAGAGCCTAAGTGTTTCAAAAAGTGCAATATTCCCGTCGTTATCAGACATACTAAAAATACAGTGCACCAACTATCTAAAATGTAGTAGGAAGTTATTGCGGAGTAGCGACTTTATCTCTGAAGAGGACATTGCAACCTGAAGATCAAACGTCTCTTTTGCAGATGCAAAGGCCACATCTTTTTACACAAAAAGGCTTTTCGTTTGCTCAGGGAATCAAAGTGCACTTTTGAAAGATTTTTTGAAGGCCAAAGAGTTGCTTCCCTAACTGTACGGGCAGGTGGAAACAGAACTTGGGTACAGTACAACAAGTGACTATGGAAGCAACCGCCAACAGATAGGCGATTCCTGGTTTAATTCCACAGCAACCTGAAATAACAGTCACTGGGGAACCTTTCAAGTAGTAAGAAAGATTTGCCACAGAAATGTTACAGACCCCATGAAGGAAACCATCCTTGCACATTAAGGATCCACTGAAAGTATTCTTGCAGTCCGAACCACTGAGGAAAAACCTCAGTTTCCCTTTTTCGACACAGAGATTTGAAAGGTAGTTCTCACTACTCGTATACAAACCCTTCACCTAACGCTTCATAACTGTCCACTTAGTGCTATTGTAGACAGACAGATTCTGAAACGGTGAAAGTTAACTTCTCTAGTTTTTCCTGAGTAGAATAGCATACTTCGCATCTTTATGTACCATGAGTATTTGCTACTTACCGTCCAACTGGAGTTGTATTTCATATAGACGATGTGGGACACTTACCCTGGTATCAGGTGTTTCCACTGTGATAGACTCACTCAGCCCGACTCCCACCAGACAATCCATCAGGTTCTGGCAAACTAACTCCTGCTGCGATGTCTAGCATTGTCACCGCACATTTACCTCTCAGAAGCAGAGTCCTATATATCCAGGGCATTCCTGACCTTAAATCTAGCTACCTTCTTTTTTACAGATCTTGGTTGAATCCATCATCGTTCTTTAGATCACTTTGCCACCCCAGTTCAGACACAGCTATATGCAAATCAATCTTGACCCTGTGCTCATGGGAACAGTCCAGCCTGAACTGCCAAGCCATGTCTTCCCTGGACCGGAAACAAGCATCCTGGGACCCGTTCCGGGCTAACAGCCCTCATCAGCCAGGCTAGCTTGAATCCAGTGGCAAAGTGAGCAAGGGACCCACATCTGGGCATATCCTGCCAACTTAGGGCGAACAAAGCAAACACAAGTAGATGATGGACGTAGCGCTGCTGTCTTGAGCAGTGCCTAGTTAGAATTAACTTGAAATTCCGCTAGCGTGACTGCAACTCTTCGTTACACTGTAGGTGAGCCGACAGCACCCGACAGCAGCTTCTTGGAAGATTTTATCAGTAAGGTAGACAGTGAGTGGGAGATGAGAAGCAAAGCTTTTTACAGATCTAAAACTAAGAATTGTAATATGAAGCACCACTGAGAAAAACGATTTGTACAGAAATTAAACATAAGGATTCCACCATTGTTCTCATCAGATTCCCTGGATCAAGGGCCAACAAATATGCCCAGAAGATCAGGTGAACTGAGGTGTCAGTAAAATGAAATAAGGATTGAAACCAAAGGCCATCAAACAGTTTCAATAAAGAGACTTATAGCTGTCTTGATAAAGATGGGATATTAATAGAACCATTGAAACGCGTTGACGCTTTAGCCAACACAATCTGTGGAAATAGCTTATCCTAGTTAAGAAAAATAGATTGTATCTAGGATCAGTAATTAAATTGTTTAGTCCGGATGTGTTACTAAATGACAAATTGTGCTGTCTGTATTTGTCTCTCTGTTGAATGTTTGTTGGTAAATACAATTTAGGTATATGTTTTTAATTCCAATTGTACATGAATTAGGTATCGATGTTCTTGCAATCACCCCTTTAGTGAATCATGGGTTTTTCTTATGTATGTAATATATGATTCTATTGGTATATGAATTGGACTTCATTGTATTGTACTCAGTTTTATAGTGTTTTTTAATTGCAACAATTGTCGATTTTTAATAAAAAAAATATTTTTAATACACATTTCATATTTTGTATAGTTGTATCTATAATTCTGTATGATCTAACATATGGGCTATAATTTCTCTTGCTGGGAACTTTGAGACTCAGTATTAGTATAACTTTCCACCAAGGGATATTTACTTCTACCCATCCTGTGAATCTGCCAGAAAAGAAAGTGTGTATCGTTATCCGGGGAAGCATTTGCTAAGGTGGGCTGCATGCGGATGAAATGCAAGTCTTGGCATACGTTCCTTCACAAAATAGAGCAGATCGAGTTCCAACTAATTAGTAGCCACCCGATGAGAGATTATCTGTAGTGATCACATCAGCAGTAATGGGAAAAAAGACGTTATCAATTTGGAATGCCTCTGCATGGGTAATACATGAAAGCCACAGATGCAATGACCCTGCCAATAAGGTAACAATATTAACAAAAATAATCCCTCAGGCCTTCTGATTTATCACTCTATCAGCTTTAAATATATTAAAATCCAACCACTATTCTCCAAAACATCAAGTTGTAAGTTCTGAAAATAGACACATTTTTGTCTAAAAATCATGCTTTTCAATGCTGGGATACATACATTAATTCAACCAAGCAAAAGCTTCCAATTTAGTAGACTGGGCTGCACACTAGAGAGATACTTGAAAGAAGCTGGAGAGCTACCAGTAGCTCGCGAGCTACACATTTGAGATAGCTAGGCTGGAGTCACCTCAGGCAGATTTCCTAGAGCTACACCAATACTGGGCCATCTCTGCTGCGCAGGACAGTGCAGGTGGGAAAGAGGACTATCAGAACAACCTGCATCCAACTCAGAGTATGAAAAGGCAGTAGTGTTATATGTATAGCACTCAGAGACCCTATTGCATTTTGTTTGTGCTATATAAATCGCACAAACACGGCAAGAGGTGGGTTGTCATGCCATTGCCCAAGGTGAGGCTATGTCTAATATCATGCTCATGACGAATTGTCATACCATTACATTTTGGTCAGAGTTTAGACTTTTGGGTAGTTCCTCATGAAATGTAAGAGGGTTCCCACCCCTCACATGTTCCTGTTAGCTGCTTCAGTGCTTCCTGTACATCCCCCTAATGAGAGGCGATTGAAACCTCCAGGCTGCACTTGAGAGGGAAGAGGCACCCCATCGGGAAGGCAGAACTATAGGAGACCAGAGTGATGTGTCCCCTCTTATAGAGGTTGACTAAAAGCTAACAAAGTTAGCAATCTGTGCAGAAAAATGTTGTCATTTGGCTACCTAGAGTTACTTTGTCAATCTGTCGCTCTATTTCTTACTGTGCAGCCTAAGAGACTGCTCTGGTGAGTAATCCCTGTATCCAGGGGCAGCCTTTAGCATGTGTGAGCTGGACCTACGCCCAAGATGCCGACGTAAAGAGGGGCTCAGGAGCTCCCAGAAGCAGTGTTTAAACACAATGTATGAAGGTTGCTGGCATACATCTGCACATTTTGCCTTTTTTTTTTTTGTTGTTCATGGAGCTCATGATTCTTGTCCCCCCTCACCTTCCCCCTTCTACTTCCAAATTGAGAGGGCGCTAAATTTGGTTTACCCGCACTACTATCTGTTCAAAGGTCAGCTCTGCATGTATCACTGAGACTTTTTTTATTGAACCAAAGACCCAGCAGGGCTTTAAGTGGCCTGGGTCCCTCCAGATGCTAGACCCAGGAATAATTAAAATGGACTTTGAAACAGGCTTCAATAAGGCCCTATATCATAGTCCTAAAGTTTACTGACAAAAACACTGATTGATTTCTGAACAATAAATATATAGAGGGTTAAGATAATCCATGTAAGCGATTTAGTTCCAGTTTATATGGCACGTTTTATTTAATCTTGCATTCCCCAAGACTGTTAGCTGTTTCAAGGATATTATGTTACAGTATTTTGTTTAGTATTTTGTTTATTTGTTCATTACTCTTGTGTCATACATTGCTTCCATGTGTTTATTATCGGCCACAATTGAGCGGGGAACATCCATTACGACGCAGTGTTTACACCGCACTACCATTACAACGCTGGTTTTACAACGCAAGTCGTTACCACGACTTGCGCTGGAGGGCGCTCTAGGCTAAGGAATAGTAGATTTACTATTCCAACACCTTCCCTACTGTAGGTAGGCTGGTGTTGAAATAGTAAATCTTACTATTCCTAAGTCCAGCACCCTACAGCGCCACGACTTGTGTTGTAAAACCAGCGTTGTAATGGTAGAGCGGTGTAAACACTGCGTTGTATTGACATACAACCAATTCAGCACTATAGGTTTGAGGCTGAAAGCAGTGACAGTTCGCACAGTGCCTGTCCGTGGGTCAAAAAGGTGTTCAGAATACCTTTTCTTCCAAGCTTTGGCCTCGCTACATAGCAATGGTCATGTATTACAGTTATGATAGTGATTCTGTGTAAATGTGTGTGAAGGAGGTACACAGTTGTAAAAATATTTAAAAGGCCGAAAGAGAATGCAGTGCTTACATGTGAGTGGATGTGTTGTATGTTTAGGGGTGGTGAAGTGAAGGAGATTTGGGGAGGTGGGTGCGTTCAGGATTGAGTGGAGAGGAATGCAGTGATGTATAAGATATGCAGATGGAGGAGATGTGGAGGGAAAATGATGTACAGATCTAAGAGTAAACATAAAGGGGGTGTTTGAGACACTCTGAAGGCCACTACCTCTTCCTCAGGACTCATTAATATTTAATACACAGTCTAACAATTTCAGAATTGAAACATTTTCAATATTATTTATAGCAAAATCATTGCCGTTTACTCATTTATCTCAAAATGCTAACCATCACTGACAAAGTAAATAGTCCTGCTGGTTTTTGGTGTGTCAGTTGTTGTGTTACATATATTTGAATAAAATAACAGAAAGCTCAAAGAGGTTACAAAATACCAGTTGAGTGGCACACCACGGGAATCACAGAAATTGAGCTTACGTGTTTAAACTCACATTCTGAATAACATAGGCCTCACAACTTCTAGAGACCTCCCATTCATATCATCCCTCTAAAAGTCCAGGACTCAAGCGTATATGGAACAGTCACTAGAATGAATCTAGTCATTTTGAATCGTTAAATAGTTTCTGCATCAGGAGAGACATAAAATCATACTTTAAATGGTTAATGGGTTTATACGGTTACGGGGTGCCAGTAGCAGTCCTGCCAAGTGTCACTCATCAGGTGTGACACTCGCACATTTCAGTGCGGTGTTCCGCATCACCGCACTGAGATGCATTTTTACGCATTTTGCCGACTCGCCAGCTCATGCCACTGGCGGCGCCTGTGCCCCAGCTCCTGCTGCTCCGAGTCCGAGAGACGTGCTGCAGCCGGTGCCAGCAGCTGCTCTTAGTTCATAAATAGTTATTGATGTATGTTGTAAAGGCAGCTCTCAGCTTGTGGGCTGAGTGAGAGCGCCGGCAGCGCAAGGCGGCTACAATATGACAATCCTCGGTGCTGGTTCCAGGCTGGAGCTGTAAGTTCCTGCCGCGCCACGGCTTAAGATTGACACACAGTTCAATTAATGACCGGGGCGGGGCCGCCCTCAGCACGATGCTGGCTGACACAGCTAGGCACTCACCAGGGGCGCCAAGGTATATTCTCGCCCACCGCTGCATTCGCTGAAGTCAGGACAAATTTAATAGACGAGCCGCACGGCCACACATAGCGCGGGCGTATGGCTGACAGTGATGTTAGCTGCCTCACATCCGCGTGGCCTAATTTTGCGAGGGGTGCTGCACTACAGTTTAGCAGCCATGAGATTTACGGAGCAAGTCATGCACCCACCGCGGCCGCTGCCAGGAGCCCCTATGCGGGGCTGCAGAAAGTTGTTGCAGCAGGCTGGCCCTTTCCGCTGATGGCGCTGTCTGCTACAGAGTACAAGTAAGTGTTTGTGTCACAAGCTCATCTCCAATTCAAATCCCAATTATTTTAAACCTGTCTGATACTGAGCAAACTAAAGCTGAAGCAACTGAACCTGAGGCCTCGAAGCCTGTAGCTCCACTATAACAGTGACCATAATGGGCTGAGTATACTCACTCAAGCCGTGGCTGGTGCCTCACTAGCAGTGGGGCTGTGGGCAGCAGCACAACACTGCACCTGCTCGAAAAGCGTTTGCGTAAGTGATAAGCCACTTCTCATTTGTAAGACGCATTTGATGCCCTCAAATATTCCCTGTTACATGTGGGTCCTCATCATCAGGCAGAACTGTAATCCTAGGTAACGTTGGGACATGTTCTGCTGTGTGTTGCCGTGCCTGTCAATTCCACACCCAGAGAAGGTGACACAGAGCAACCCTATGCTTTGTGGTCTTTGAGGCCTGTAAGTGGTCGTGCTCCTGGGCAAAGCCATGTGTCTGTACACCGTCCATCCAAGAGTAGACCTTCCTCAGTCTGCACCCCTCTGATACCGCAGTATGGCCCCAGTTTGAAAATGATTAGAGCTATCGCCTGGGTCAACCCATTCTGGCTGTCATGTTTGGTCAGCATCGGTGTTCACAGTGCCCAAGTGTAAGGTATAGGCACAGTTCACTTTAAACTGCATATAAAATAATAGCGCACACACTTTAAAATTAAAGACAAGTAAAACTTAAATAATCAGTAGGATTCTTTTTTTACATTACGAACTTCTGACCTTTTCCATTACGAAATGTTTTCATCACATCTATCATACTACATAGAAGAGTTAAAAGAAAATTTGAATTATCTTTTGTTATCTATTTTGTTTTACATCTGCAATATTATGTTATTCTGAATGTTGTGTAGTGTTACAGGCGCTAAAGTCAAGTGCTGGCTGGCTGCAGAGTGCCCTGTTCTTATTGGCGTTTCTCTGTACTTTCAGTTAACATTTTTAATAACACTAACGTGCACCCTGGTATTGTTGCGAGCATGGAAGCTGAGACTTCCTACCAGAAACAATTGGCCTGTTTGGGGACAGGCTCTCAGTGTCATATTAGTTAGTGTCCTTCCATTTCACGTGTATAGCAGCAGTTTTAAGATTTTTTTTTAGAGTTTCTTGTACCTCACATGGGTTTAACTTCTACTATTTATATGTTTTAATTGTCTTCATTACTTGATTTTGTTCGCGAGAAAGTGTCACTCATAGTCATTGACACTCATAATAACACTGAAATTATGAAAATGTCACACATAGCAATCTGAAACCGTGGCAGCTATGCAGTAGACCCACTCTAAGTTATGAGGTTTCACTTGTTGTCTCGCCGTCAGGTATCCTAGTCAAATACGTGTCAAAAGCAACGGGGGACGTCTTTAAAGATAAATGAAACTTGAAGGGATTCGATGTCAAAACATTGGTTATGAGGCTTCAACCTATCAAAATCAAACCTGCAATAGCACCACATTAGATGGCGGAAACGTATTTATGTTTATCAACATAGGAGTATATAAATATAACCAACCCTTTGCGTAGGGCTGAGCCCAGAGCGCCTTCATTCCTTAATCGACACTAAAAGCACCCGAGTAACTTTTACAAAATATAATCAAGATCATTCCTCGTTGTCAATGAAAGGCAAAAAGAGCCCCGTCTAAGCAGGCACCTGCTTATATCCATACAGTGACGGTATAAAAACTGCAACCTTGTCAAGAAGACACCCGTTTCCGCCTCACGCGCACCCAATCTACAAGGTCTGCTTTCCTCTTACCGTCCATGATGCCCTGAGTATCTGGTTCTCCTCCTGCACACCTATGTGACAACACTCACAGCCCTGCCTGCGGACACTTCCGGGGTCCGCCTCTTCTGATGTTCTCGCGAGAGCTGTACACCTCACGTCACGAGCACCACATATTTCTTAGCTTAACAGGGAACAGGGGTTTCCTCATTCAAAGAGCACTTGTCCGCTGCAGATGTCCAGGAAGGCAAGACAGTTGACGTCACGCCTTCACCTGCAACCCTTTTTAAGGAACCACATTCTCATCATGGCTTGTGTATACTATACACGCCATGCCAGGTACCTCGCAATGGTTTAAATGGAAAAAATAAGAGCAGGTACTCAATGAAATAGAGGTGTGGCAAGTGGGCGGAGCTAGGGGTGGGGCTAAGGGCAGGATATGAAAATACATAATGACTTTTGTACTAGTTACAGCACATAATAAAGCAAACGAGAAATGCGTTTATGTCACTAAAACAGATGAACTCGTTACACATAATGAAAGCCATGATGGCACATTCACTGGAATGGTCGCTGCGCACCTGATTGACAGTGCAGGGTCTGTCTAGAGAACTTGTCCTGTTAATCACAGCGTGACACAAGCCATTTCAAACCCCTGCAGTTGGGGGACATTCAAATGGGTGCTGCAACTCTGCAAAAGGCTACATTACGGCTCGGTTCATAACAAGCTCCTCGGAAGCAGCGCAGCATCTGCCCTGCACTGGAGGAGAAACCTAACCTGCGCCTACCATGCCGTGGATAAGGGTACCGGTACTCTCCCTGGCTACAGAGAAGTGCTGGTACTGATGGCTAAAAAATCGGAAGTGCTGGTACTCAGTACCGATGAGTACCGGCCCATTTAAAGCACTGGTATCGCGTGAGTTCTCTAACGTTACAGCTACAGGGCTGTAGAAAAAAAGAAATGAGCCGGCACCCAGGTTGGACTTTATACCCTGCTCGAGTGGAAAAAAGGGCATGCATACCTTTAAAGCGTAGCGCATACATCATCCATCACATCGCATACAAAGGCTCACTTGTATTTTTAGGTCTGGCATTAACCACCACCCATTGGTCTCCTGTAGTGTAATTTGATTTTGCTTTCATCCACCACAGCATAAGGCAGTGGACTAGTCTGCTGCATCCATTGGCTAACTTCTCAAGTAATCATGTCATTTTCCCCTGTGTACACGTTTACAGCTGGCAAAAATATATAACCACTTTCGAGCTAGGGCTGGTGGGCCAATGTCTTCAATGCCATGTGATCAATTGGGAAAGAATTAATGATTCTCCTACAGCTACCATCTTGCACTTTGTGCATGTACACAATAACATGAATTTGTATCAATTGTCACTGTGGAAACTTGTCCTAGATGATCAGACCAAAAGGTGCGCCAATAAGCTAGGACCAGTAGTGGTGTAGTCCCGATACGGACTTTGGTGCTCCCGGATTGGACCTGTTGCTAATACAATTTTGATCAAGTTCAATAATCAAATGCTGAAACAGTCTATAATAATGACAGACAAGAGCTGCAGTTTGAAATTTTATGTGAAGAATTATTAGTCAATATACATAAAATATGCCAACAGTAAGTTTAGCAACTAAGCATAAAAGGCATAAGTACAAAGAACTCAGTACAGTTCTAGATGAAATCCAGCATAGATGTGCCTTCTAAATATGGGAAATAGAGGGTTCCAGGGTACAGAAAATTACACGTCCTTTTATAGGGCTTCAGACAAGACTTTAATCCATTCTACACAAGTACATGGTTCTCAGGATATGCACAAATAGGGCACCAGCAAGAAGAAACTTCTTACTACAAAATACTTCTGGAGATTGCCTTATGGTAGTATTACATTGGATTTCAGTCATTCTCACGGTTTATTTGAGCATACTAGTTGATAACTTGTACGGTGATAGCTTGAGACAGTTGGGATGTCCTTGATTAGGTACAGTGTGGAAAAAGTCTCTGGGAAGTCTCTCTGTTTAATAGTGTAAAACATGCCATTCTTAATTTAGATCACGAAACTGCAGTAGTAGTCATTATGTGATGTATTGTGACATCAATGCAAGATGGAGGACAGAGTAAACAGAGTTTATGTTATCGTAACCTCAGTTATAATGCATTTGATATGATGATAGGAAAAACAACTCCCACAACCCCCTCCTGATGATTTCTAAATCAGCCCTTTATTTCTTTATTACAAAACATAATTCATTATCTTTGGATTCTCCTTAGATTCTCCCAAATCCTCCAAGGTGTTATAGAGTTCACTTTGCATTTCTTCAACCTTCACGTCAAGTCTCTTTCTTTATCTTCTTCTGGTTGCTGACAGCTTCTTTTACCCACAATCCATACCATTCCATGCAGAAATTATCAGCAATATTTTAGGAAAATAAGCACACATGCAATACCGATTAGTATAGAGAGTAGTCAGAAGCAGTTTTAGAGGTCCTCCGCCTTCACTATCGAGCCATTGTCCTACCTAAGCAAAACCTCTTCTTGTAGATTCAAATATAGATCTTAATACTTCCCAGGCTTCTGGCTCTTCCAGCTCAGTAAGTTCATGTGATATGTTCTTGTTGTTAGTAATGTAGCTGTGAAGCTGCTTATCTATATGCGGGATGTATTTTTTATTATTTAACAAACTTATAAAGCGCAGCTGTCACCATTGCAGGCATCCTGGCGCTGATAGATCTGATGAGGCGGAAAGAGGAACACAAGGAATGAGGGCTTCAGACAGTTACCTTGGGGAATAGCCAGGTTTTAATCATCTTTCTAAAAGGCAGGAGTTCAGTGATGTGTCTAATCTCAACCAGGAGAGTATTCCAAAGTATGGCGGCTGCCACTTCAAAGGATCTCCCCGCCGCTCGGACCTTCCTGAATCTGGGGACCACTACCAGCCCAGAGTCTGAGGATCGAAGTCGTCTGGTTGGAGAATACCAGGCAAACTTTGATTGCAAAGGGGCAGGGCCAGATCCATGAAGAGCCCTGAAGACTATGCAGGGGGCCTTGAATTGTATCCTCTGTCTGATCGGCAGCCAGTGAAGTTTGCCCAGGGCAGACGGTCCATGAGATCTTCTCGGAAGCCCTAAGGCCAACTTGGCCGCCGCAGATTGGACCCTCTGGAGCCTGTCCAGCAAAAAACCAGGAGAGCCAAGCAGGAGGGCATTACAATAGTCCAACCTGCTGAGGATGGGACACCTAACCACTTGGGCACGAGTATGGATAGGTAGGAGAGGCAAAACTTTCCTCAAGGATCGAAGAATGGCAAAGCAGCAGGCGGACGTCTTTTGCACGTGCGTCTCCATACTAAGCCTTTGGTCCATCATGACCCCAAGATTGCGGACTGATTTCACAGGTCTTACTTTGGACCCACTTTCCGGGGGCCAAAAGTAGTCTGGGAATGGCCGGGAGATCTTAGTTCCGGCGCTAAAGAGCACCTCCGTCTTCCCAGCATTAAATTGGAGGGAGTTGTCCTTTAGCCACCGAGACGTGACACGCAGGCAGTTGTGGAACATCTCCACAGATGTAGATTCCTCCCCTTCTAAGGAGAGGATCAACTGCGTGTCATCAGCATAGTTGACAATCCTGATATTAAAGCTTTTAATCAGAGAGATCAGCGGTCTAAGATACAGATTAAAAAGAATCGGGCTAATTGCCGAGCCCTGGGGTACCCCATGTGATATTAATGAAAAGGCTGACTGAAAAGGGGGCATGGATACTGCCTGCTGCCTATCCTGCAGGAATGATTGGAACCATTGCAGCGCTGTTCCTCTCACTCCTGCCTCGGACAGCCGACTAAGCAGAATCTTATGATTCACCGTATCAAAGGCGGCAGCCATATCAAGCAGGATCAAAAATGCTGCCTGACTTCTGTCTGCCCGTCTTTGAAGCTCGTCCATAGCGGTGATTAAAGCTGTTTCGGTGCCGTGAGCAGGCCGGAAGCCGAATTGATCCCTATACAGTAGTTGTTGACATTCCAGGTGTTTAGACAGAGTGTTACTGACCAAACGCTCGACGATCTTAGCCGGGAAGGGTAACAGGGAAATGGGCCTAAAAGTTTTCGAGCAGTCTGGGTCCAAGGAGGGCTTTTTTAGCAAGGGAGAGACTAATGCCCGCTTCCATTGAGCTGGGACACTACCAGTCACCAGAGACTGGTTACAAATACGATGGAGTGCGGGGAATAATTCTCCCTCGAATTCCTTCCAAATTTTAGGAGGAACAGGATCAAGAGGAGACCCAGAGGAAATCCCTCTGGCTAGCTTTGAAAAGGCCTCATATGTCAGGGGCGGGAACTCACATAAGAAATCTATTGTTGTCATGTCCGGGCCAGACGCCCATGCCGTGAGAGGCCCTGATCCTGTGTCTAAGGACGGAGTACAATCTGGAGTGTTCAAGTCCTGAAGGATAAGGTCAATTTTATCCTTAAAGAATCCAGCCAGATTGTCACAAAGATCTTGGGAGGGGACAATAGCGTTTCTGGAGCACTCAGGATTAGTAACACTGTTAAGTATATTAAAAATGCTCCTAGAATTGTTGGTGGAATTGCAAATCACAGAAGCGTAGTGCTCTGCCTTAGATTTATTAATCTGACTCTTATAGATCATGACCTTATTTTTCCACATCTCTTTAGAAGTTTCTTTGTAGTCCCGTCTCCATCTTCTCTCTGCTTGTTTACAACCCAGTTTTAGGTTTCTTAGATTGTCATTAAACCAAGGGGCGGAGTCTTTTCCTTTACAGCTACGGATTTTTAGCGGGGCATGTGCTTCAAGGATGGTTGTGATGCTACTGCAGAGAGAGGCATAATTGTCTTCTATTTGCTTTTCCCCATTAAAAGACTGGTCAGTGTGGAAAACCCTGCCAGAGGAATGCAAACGTGCAAGAGCCCTCCAGTCTCTGCACTTAAAATCCTTGGTCGTTACAGGGCCCTTGTAGAGACCACCGTTCATATGTAAGAAGAATTTAACCAGTGAGTGGTCTGTCCACTCCATAGGTAAGGTCTCCCCCATCGTCACCAGGTCAGGGGCGGCAAACAGCAAATCTAAGAGATGTCCAGCTTTGTGAGTAGCCCCGGACACCAGCTGGTGGAGGCCGAAGCTTTCACAAGTTTGGAGTAGGTTGCCAAGACCTGAGTCAAGGGCACCGTTGCACCAGAGATTAAAGTCCCCAAGGATGATCAGCTTATGGTGGGGACCATTTTGTGCTGTGCTGACACCCTTTACCTGGCCCCTTGGTTTTCTGCAATCATCCAGCGACTCTCTGCATCCAAAGGAAGCCCTCAGCGCCTCGCCGGACCCGCTTCGCGGGTCCCGCAGCGCTTTAATTTGCTGAAGCTGCTGGCCGTGTGGGAGCATTCCTTGGAGGAACGCGGGCAGGTGACAGCGTCGGCGGGGCTGCGAGCACACAGGCAGGGACTCCAGTGTCCAGGAGTCCCTGCGCGCCCGATCTAACACACCTGGGCTGCTCGCCCCGCTGGCCACGCCCCCCGCCAACGGACTGAAATACAGCCTCTCCCTTCAGCTCAGCGGGACCATTTTGTGCTGTGCTGACACCCTTTACCTGGCCCCTTGGTTTTCTGCAATCATCCAGCGACTCTCTGCATCCAAAGGAAGCCCGCAGCGCTTTAATTTGCTGAAGCTGCTGGCCGTGTGGGAGCATTCTTTGGAGGAACGCGGGCAGGTGACAGCGTCGGCGGGGCTGCGAGCACACAGGCAGGGACTCCAGTGTCCAGGAGTCCCTGCGCGCCCGATCTAACACACCTGGGCTGCTCTCCCCGCTGGCCACGCCCACCCGCCTATCAACCTATGAGCCTGCTGTTTTTTTTTTGTTTTTGTTTAAAGGTGACCAGTGCTACCACTTCGCGGGAGCGCGCCGGGAGAAGCCCGGGACAAGGGCGGGACCGTCTGTGGCCGTCCGGGGCCGAGGGAGGCCGGGCTGGGCCAGCCCTCTGACTCTGACCATAACGGTTTATATTGCACCAAGAAAGGGTTGTGTCGGATAAGTGCCAAACTTTAAGTTTTGTAAAGGGGTTGGTGACTTTAAAGTATGTCTGTATATCCAGGTAGTGTTGTCCCGACTACCCAAACGGACGAGCCTGGGCCTGCAATTATTGGACCCCTAGACAAATACTTCAACCGGCCCACACAGGACATTGATAAAGAGATAACGCTTGCAGAGAGGCGTGCTGAGCGTAGATTGTCTATTGAACTCCTCAAAAATCCTGTAGACAAGCGCTCAGTTCAAATATATCCTGCACTGGTAACGCCTTTATCATCCTTAAACTTGCCTGTTGTAGTCGAAACATGTCGTGATGTTACCATCAACAAGGAGAACCAGGGTATTGTAGCAGAATCAACATCTTCTTGTGCGAGTAATATTGACCCTATAATATGCCCATCGGAAATATGTGCCCCGGTTTCTCTGCCTCAATCTAAATCAGGTTCAAAAAGAAAAAGGAGTACTGCCCCTAGAAAATGTTATCCAGCTAAACCCCCACACAAACTTAGGAAAGTGAGCAAAAAAATGTGCCCCAGTAAGGCTGTCACTGAAGTAAGTCGTAGTAGGGAAAGTATACAAGAGGGTGATGTTGTTGTACTGGATAGTCTGGATTCTAGTATTATTAATTCTCCGGACACTGGCTTGGCAATGACCGGTACACCACCACTTCCTTGCAACCTGTTACCTGATCTAGAAAGGCTGCTACGGTCAATTTTGCTTCCCATAGAGGAACGAATTAGCAAGCTATCTGACCGGCTAGACCATTTTGAGCAGGCAACACTAAATAACTTTTTTTCAACAAAGGCACTTATAAAAACTCAAGCAAGGCTAGTTGAAAGTAGTAAGCCCCAGAATTATACCCAATGCATACCGCAGGATAAGGGACGAAGGTTACAAATTAATTCCCCAGTGCCACCTAAGTCGGGTAGTGCGGCTGGGAAGAGACCACCCAAGCCTCTTGACTTAGTTCCACCGGGCTCTGTCAACAATTGTTCTAATATTGCAACCACGTCCCAGATTGCGGCACAATTAATGCCGCCTAGTTTAAATCCGTTGCTCATTGAGGGAGCAGGGGGTAATGTGTGTTTTGGTACAGGTACTGCTCCACCAACCGTCCCATCAACTAGTAAGCAGCCCCCAGTAAGTAAACCTGTACTTTGCCCTGCTCCCACAGCTTTCAAACCGTCCTTACCACCCTTGACAAAGCAACCTCAAAAGAAACCCCCAATGAACCTTACTCCTGATTCCTTTCCCTATGTAGCTGTCCTTACTAATGTTCCACCACTTTTAACGGGACAGAGAGAAACCTTCCAGATGCACAAAAATAAAGTAATGCACTGGTTAAGGGTGAACCGGCCTCTACCAGGGGAAGTTGATGGTTTAATATTGGGGGTGAGGAGAATAGAATGGATAGGTTGTACCCCCAAAAGTTTGGGAGGGGACTGTATTGTGGTTAACTTTCAAGATCCAAGGGTGGTAGGATGGATAACAAGATTGGGATGGGGCATAAACAACGGAGGAATCAACATTGTTGATCTTACTTTCTTCTACCCACGTCCTATTAGCGTCTTGACTGGTCTGCTCAATGGGCAAACCTGTCCCTCTAACCCCCCATGGTCAAGGATTTACCCACCTGTTCCATCGTTACAGTGCCAAAACCATCTTACTGGCCCAAACTGTAACCTTTCGGTCGGATGGCAAGAACTAGGTTGGGGATGCTGACAAACCTTTTATCATATGGATTCTGGTGGGGGAGGAAACAGCATGAATCAACAAGGGGATTCTAACGACCCTGATCCAAATGCTGGAGCAACGTTAGATGACATGAATATTGACGATGATATCGTGAACATGGGGGAAGGAAGTGGGGAAGTAAGTGTTAACGCTGGAAATGGGGAGTTATCTACACCTACCGTATATGTTGATAATGATATGGATGGAGGCAGTATGAGGAGTAGTGAGAGACCTGTCGGGACTGATGCAAGCTCAATGAATCCACAACCATGTTCTTTAACAAATGTAGTATGTGAGGATGGGTTTAGTCCTGGGAAGTTCCTATCTTGGAATATTGCTGGACTGTGTAGCAAGTCCGAACTACAAACCTGGGTAGACTTTATTAACGGGTTTGACGTGTGCTGCTTTCAAGAAACATGGGCCTGTGACCCTGTTTTCCTCTGTGGGTATTTAAATTTTTCAATCCCAGCTACCAGAGGGGTTAGGGGTCGGCCAATGGGAGGGCTTACTGTGTGGATAAAGCAGGATTTGGACATTTCTATCAAAGTGTTGGATTTGGGCCATAGTGACATTCAATTGTTAAGACTGTCCTCAGAAAAGTGGGATGTGATTGATCTGTATAACATCTATGCAAGAGGAACTAATTCGGGGAGTTCTCCTACTCTAGAGGTCTTGCTCTCCTTCTTGGAAACTAAGTCCCTAGGTAATAGAATTGTAGTAGCTGGGGACTTAAAGAGGACCTTCGAACCACTTGACAGTACAAATGATCCCCTAGGCCAGGACGAGGATATGCTTTGGGGAATACCATCTTTGAGTATAGATCCTATCAAGCGGTGGACGAAGGACGTATTGCTACTAAATGCCATGTGTTTGGAGCATGGGTTAAGAGCCCTAAACGGGAGGACACCAGGGGACAAAGAAGGTGCTTGTACTTTTGATAATGGCCATAGCAGGAGTAGAATAGATTATGTTATATGTAGTCTTTCACTCTGGCAGGGGTTTTTTGATATGGTCATTAAGGGTAGATTGGAAAGTGATCACAATCCCCTTTGTGTGACCCAAAAATGGTGGAGTGTTGGGCCTCAAAACATGCACACAAGAAACGAACAACTTCCAGTAATGACCAATGACATGCGAAGGTTGAAATGGCCAAGTGTCTTAGCAAATGAAGAATCGATGATTACTATTAATGCTGAGGTTGATAAGGCTCTTATTTCTATAGAAGCGGCAAAACCTATAATCCCTGGTTCCAGGGAAATTACAGATATTCATAATGAGTTTTTCTGCCTCCTAAGACCACACTTTATGCAACCACAAAGTACTAAAAGTAAAAGACCTCCTAAAGCGGCCAGGTGGTTTAATCGACAGTGTAGGTCAGCTCGACTGGCACTGGGCCATGCTATTAGAGTAAGAGATAGGGCTATGATTAGTGCAGCTAGAAAATCCTATAATATATGTATCCTCCAGGCAAAGAGACAATGGGATGAAGAGCACTGGGTAGAGTTAAAGGAGGTTTCCAGTAGCAAGGATTCCAGGCTTTTTTGGAAGATTATAAAGTGGGGTAGAGGCGGTACCCCTGATAGGCCAGATAACAATGTAGCTGAGGAAGCCTGGGTTGAGTATTTTAGACCTCAATATGCTGAAGCAAAGAAGGACGGGATAGGGGAGGTGTTACCGCCAGTTTTTGTTACTGATGACCTGTTTTCCCTCAAGGAAGTCGAATTAGCTATTTGCTCTGTTAAAGGGGGGAGGGCACCAGGGTTAGACGGAATACCGTCAGATGTCTTCAAAAACGACACGAAAAGGTGGGCGAGGTATGTCCTATTATTAGGTAACGCAATTGCCAAGGGTGGGGTGGTCCCTGAGTTGTGGCAAGGTGCCATTATCATACCCATCCACAAAAAAGGAGATCGATCTCTCCCTGCCAATTATAGGCCAATAAGCTTGATTGCAACCATACAAAAAGTTATGGGGAAAATGGTTGTAAATCAGCTTATGGACTGGGTGGACGATAATAACGCCCTTTCCCCCTACCAAGCAGGATTCAGGCGGGCCACCAGCACAATTGACCAAGTCTTTCGTTTTACCATTTTGTGGTGGAGGACGGTATTGCTTGGCAAAGGCTGCCTGTATGTTGCATTTGTCGACTTGCAGGCAGCCTTTGATTTGGTCCCAAGGCAAAAGCTATGGATGGTATTACATAAATTAGCCATACCAGCTGAACTCCTTACCCTTATCATGCGATTGCATGAATGTAATTTTGCAAGGGTTCAGTGGGGTGGGAATGGCGAGGCATCCTCAGACTTCCCGGTAGAGAGGGGGGTCCGACAAGGTTGTGCAATGGCACCCCTACTATTCTCACTATTTATTAATGGGATTGTGGGGAGGATGTTAGATGTTAGTGTAGATGCACCTTCGTTAGCGGGCGTCAGGGTCCCGATCCTGATGTTCGCTGACGACACGCTAATTATGTCTAAGACTCCTGCAGGTTTACAGCGTGCCCTACATATATTTGATGATTTTTGTAAAGAGCATGGCCTTGAAGTAAACGTGGGCAAGACAAAGTTAATGGTCTTTTCCCCGCGCCATAAAGCCCACCCTAGGGTATTTTTGAACAACATCAAGCTAGAGGTGGTTAGCGAATTCACATATCTAGGGGTTCAAATAACAGATGGCTTGGGCTGGTCACATCATCTAGAAAAAACGGCATTAAAACACCAGCAAATCTCGGGGGCACTGCGGGGGGAACATAGGAAATCCAAAACTAAACCCATTAAGCCTGTCCTTATAGTGTATGACGCAAAAGCTCTAGGTGCGGCCCTATATGGGGCAGAGTTGTGAGCCTGGGAAAACCTATCTACCCTACAGACATCAGAGAACAGGTTTTTTAGAGGAATCATGGGTGTACCCCAGAGCACCCCCCTAATTCCACTGCTCTCCGACCTAGGCAGACGATCAATCAGTGATAGAGCACGATTGCGCCCCATTCTCTACTGGAGACGTCTTTGGACAACTCCAGAGATTAAGCATTATGCAGATGGATTCCTGGCAATAATCAAGGAAGACAAATTTCATAAGATCAACTGGCTAAAAAATTTAAGGGCCATGTTAATTAAATTGGGCCTTTTTAACCTGTGGGATAATCCCCAGGGAGAAGTCTTCCCAAGCAAAGAAACCCTCAAGTCTCAATATTGGGATTGGGTGGATATTAGCCTTTTGAGGGGCACGAGATCTGATTCTATGGCTGGCCGCTTTTTGGAAGTTAAAATCTGTCCAACATTGGAAAACTATTGGGATAGTATTACTGCCCCAATGGACAGGAAGTTATTTTTCCAATTAAGGTCTGGATCCCTCCCTTTAAAAATATTGACTGCAGGATGGCAGAATCTGACCTCTAAGTGTTGCCCAGTGTGTAAAGCTGCTACTGAAAGTCTTGGTCATTTTTTATTTGTCTGTGATGCTTATTCGTTACCAAGGAGGGTTTGGCTAACCCCAGTTTGCAAAAATCTTGGGACACGATGTAGTGTAGTGGCTATGAGAATTTTACGTACATCCACTGACGAGCCGATTGCTCTTGGAGTGGCTAAATATTTGGGGTGGGCTTGGTCCATTAGGAGGAGGTCGATAGGTAGGGTTTACTAATGTAGTTTATTAATGTAATTTTAATGTGATTTTTATGCAACTTGGTTTTATATTTATGTATAACTTGAATTACATAGTATTATATTTGCTTGCACAACTGTTTTTAGAAATTGTATATGCATATTGATGAATGTACTAGTTGTTTTATTTGTATTGTATTTGATTATATGTTGTGCTTTTATGAGAAGTTATCTCGAATAAAGCTTATACTAAGCTTATGGTGGGAGGAGGCAATGTTGGTGAGGGTAGTCAGCAAATCTTGTTGCTGTTGAAGGCTAAACGCAGCATTCCCAAGTGTGAATAACTTTGAAAACTCTGCCTCCCTTTGCGAGGACCAGATCCAATGCAAGGCGATTTTGCATAATCATAGCTCTCAATGCAAGCAATTCTTTATTGATTGTTGTTAATGATCCTGCTATATTAGTGGCAAGCCAATATAACAATGTGGACTGCTTTTGAATCTTCACATCGTTTAATGTCCCTCCTATAGACGGAATGAGTGCGCAAAATATATCACTAAGAGTCTGTTTAAAACTATGCTTGCTGTGCCTTATATATTGCTCAAAAGGAAAATCTAAATCGTTAGTGTGATAAATCCTAGGAAAAACAAGGGCTGCGAAGCAATTACCTGCCCAGTTGGGCGGCAATTGGAGATAGGCTGACTTACTGCTCATGTAATGGATTACTTTTATACTTAACTCCACTTTTGCAAAGGTTTCTCCCTTAACTGAGTAATTATGCTCAAATGTTCTCAATCCCTATTTCTCAACTGTCTCTTTTCCCCCTGGTTGCTGTTTTTTACGTGGAGATCTGTTTTTGGTGACATCTTTGCTCAGTCTTGGGGATGGTTCTTTTAAGGTCTCCTTATCCTTTTCAATAATATGTTCTGCACTTGTCTTCTTCTGCCCTTTCTTTTCATCTGTGATTATCCTCTTATTCGGTTCATCTACAAATACCCTCTCATCTTTGTTAATTTTACAGGTTACATCATGCATGCTCTGGTTAGTAATGCTCATGTTAGTCATATAGGTAGAGAATTTAATCATATGCTCACACTGATCCGTTGATTCTAATTTTTTGTAAGAACAAGAAATATGTTTCGTAGCCCACAAATACAGATTCACACCGGTAACCACTGGCACATCTTCTGCCAGATGTAATGGATCATCAAAATAAGAGTAGACAGTTTAATAGAGTCCTGCTGGTAAAAGACATTTAAGAATACAGACCAGGAAAAGGAATAGGACGAAGGTAAGTGGAAATATGCTGCTCAATCAGCAGTGAAAGTTGGCAGATAAGAGCATGTGAAACAACTCTCTACTTCCATAACTTTCACATATTCAGATAGCATTTGATGCATTATATATATACACATTCTCATGCTGTAGGATATGTGAGACTTTACTCCTGTGTGCAGGTGGTTTGAGTAGAGATTCAAGGATGGAATTTGTCAAAACCTGAACGATATCCCCTCCCAGCAGAGAAACATCCAACAGCCATCCAAACAAGGGAACAGCAATGGCAACTGCCAAAACCTAAAAACAAAATTCTTCAGCATTGCTGTGCCATGTTAGCTTAAATCAGATCAAGGAAATCCCTGAATCTTAGATGAAAATGGTTAATCCTTTAGTCACTATCCTAGTATCACTACCATATCTCGAAAGCTACAGAGATTTTTATTCTGCATCAACTGGAGGCCTAAAGGAGCTACCGTCCTCAGACCGTTATCCTAACTATCTGAAAGTTCTTTCAACGTTTTTCAGGGATCAACATGGATATGCTCTTGGTGTGGCTTGTCTTAGGGACGTTCGTCAATGTCAGTTAGGCAATCATCAGAGTCAAATTAGATTTTTGCAAGATATGTCAAATCTGGGAATTAATACTTTTGATTGATCTTTCTTTCCCTTTTGGGTCATTTGGTAGTGGTCAAGTCCAGACTTTCATCCATGTCAGTCTGGTCAAGCTGTTCCAGTTCCTCTAATTCACTATCTTCCCTAATCGTGTCTGGTCTTTCTTTAGCTATCAACCGTCTTTTGGGTGGTTGTAGTTCTCGCCCAGCCATTATCAGATGGACCGCCATCCTTAGAGGTGTTTGAAATCTCTGGTTCTGACAAAGCTGATTCCCTCTCTGAATTGGAAATTCCTTGTCCCACACCGGCATGTGCTTCTTGCGACTTTGGCAGGTTAGTTTTAGCCTTTCATGAATTTTCACTGTCCTGGTGAATGCGTATTCTCAATCCAATGATTAGTGTCACTGAAATAACAGCCCTTTCATCTGGCTCTTGTCCTAGATGATGCTTGTCTGATGGAGACTGTGGACCCTCAGACTATTCTTCCTCTTCTTCTGAAACCTCGAACATTCCAAACTTGGGGGACTTGAGGAATTAGTGGATACTAAATCAGCTTCTTCCTCTATGTGTCTTGCCCTCTTGGTATGGGAGGTGTGTATCCAGTTCAGCAGACCAGCACACTTGACTGCAGTGTTGGTGTCCAGGATCACTTGATAGTGGCCTCTCCAGCGCTCCTCCAAGCAAGATTTGTGGATGTGTTTCTTGACTTGAACCCAATCACCAGGGTTCAAATCATGTCCTTTAGACTCTCAGACAGCTGCAATAGCTGTGTCAACTTGATGAGAGGTAGAACACACCACATCAGATAATTCCTTGCAGTACTCAAGAACCAGGTCATCTGTGAGAATCGCAGTAGAGGCTGCTGGGATGGAAGGAATTTGCATGGCTCTCCCCATCAGCACCTCATGAGGAGACAATCCTGTTCTCTTACAGGGTGTACTTTGAATACTCATTAGCACCAAAGGAAGAGTGTCAGGCCATTTCAGCAATGTAGAGGCACAGGCTTTACTTTGGAAAACGCACGGGCCCCTGCAAAAAGGATGAAACCCAAACAGGGAAATCAACTACTTTGAAAGAACTTTAACACCAGGCTCAGTGCTGATTTAACAATAGAGTAGTGTGCAAACTCTAGACACACAACCTAATAATACACACCATAACAAACAACTTAGAAAAATATTTTCAGTTTTATTGATCTTTTTGTGTTTTTTATGGAATAAAAATATATATATATAAAAATAGATTCAATTTATACGTGATTTGCTTCAAAACATATATAAATATACATTACAACATATATTACACTGGTTAAAGCCACATATTAATACCAATAATGATGTCACCTGGAAGGTTTGTATTTGTGTACAGATCGAATACACCCACTTATATATGATAGATGGTTGAGCAGCTTATTACATTTTTCACAATCTGTATTGTTAGGACACAATTTGCAATAAGATTAGAGTCATATATACAAAACACTGGTAGTGATTTGAGGAATACCTCCAACGCATTTCGGAAAATGCCTTCTTCAGGATTTTCTTTACCAGTGGATACTAAAAATAAAAAGATATAAACATAACAATTGTCATCTAGAGTTTGAACAAACTACTTATATATACTCTTCATATACAAACATGAGATTCATGACTGATAATTATGGACAGCGGTCTGAGAAAACTGAAGTTGAACAGTGCTGTGAATTACCAAAGTGAAGTGAAGTGATTAACAATACACTCCCTCTTGCATAAAGTGACTTGTGCTACACATACTACCCCAATATTTTAAAGTAAAAACGTGAGGCACAGGCTTTAACCAGTTTAGCTTTAATTGTTCCATTCAACCTTTCTACAATGCCAGACACCTCAGGAATGTGGGTACAGTGGAATATCTGGTCAATCCCTGAGGCTTTACCCAGCAACTGCATTACCTCACTCTTTAAGTGAGTTCCTTGATCCAATTCAAGGTGAACAATCATCCCGAATCACAGTATCAACTCCTGCAGTAATAATTTAGCAACTGTTAGGCTGTCACATCTCCTGGTGGGATATGCCTCAATCCATCGTGAAAACAAAACATGATGACGAGGATGTACCTCAGTTGGTTACTTCAGGGCATCTCCATGAAGTTGATCTGGAGACGATTGAAGGTACCATCAGACTTCCCAATGTGGCTCATGGTCAATGCAACTCTTTTACCCACATTTTTTCTGGCAAGTGGTGCTGTTATTTGGTTCAAAAGAATGAGGTAGGACTGTGTATCTGGACAACATAAACATCAGAATATGGGAACTCGGTTCACACATATTATCAGGAAATGTTGGCCAGGTGTGTAGCTAGTTTTGGGCACTCCGTAGTAAGGAGTATTTTACAGGATTTTTTTAGGTAAATGAGTGCAGTTGCGTGAAGGAGGAAATCAGCAGAATTTTCTCTGGATTTCTAGAGCACTAAACGCCGTTAAGTCTCTTCTTTCAGGTGCTATATTTTGGCAGAAAAAGCCAGTGCAAATGTCCAAATTGGTTTTGTAGTTTTTGCGCACTATTTTGTGCATTAGTGCTACATTGTGGAAATTTTGAATTTCTAAGGTGAAGTGAGTGTGTGACTGTTTAAATGTCTGTAGTCTAAGATTAACCTATATGAATGATCCGGCTTGGCTACTGGAAATAATGCATTGTTCATTGGTAAAATGCAAAGCTCTACTAAGCCTCGATACTCTAATTATAAGATAATTTCCCTAATCAGGTGTTTTGCTTCATGTTTTATTGAATATTGTTGTTGCACTTGCGGGACCTTATAGATATAATGTGATAAGGCGAGTCCATATCACAGCCAACATGATTGCTGTATAATGCCGGGGCTTGTGCAAGGGGCCATTTCGCGGCATACGCTTGTTGGACAACCTCAAGAACAAAGAAGGTAGGTATTATGACATCTTCCCCTGTGGGACTTTCCTAGCAAACTTGGGCTGCATATCTATTTCAGTCAGGAGAATGTCATAGGTATTTGTTACATTTTCACAGAATATTACTTTAACATTACGCGGTATGTCACCCTCAATTTAGATGTCCAAATCATACAGTCTGTTGGGATGGCTAACCCGCTGATCTGGTGTTTCAACTTGAATACATTCATTACTTGCTCTCAAAACCAGATACTCTTGAGGTTTCTGGTGAACTATTGTGACCTCTGCTGCACTGCCTAACAGTGTCAATGCCCATGGCTTGTTCTGCTGAATAAGCGTTCTCAATATGGGTGGCATGTTTAGTGGAAATACCTGCCCCTTGCTTCTTTTTCAACTGGGGTTTTTGTTGTGGAAGTTTTTCTTCATTTTATATGATAAAGTCAGTTGAGTGCTGTGAGCCCTTTCTCGGTTTCACATACTCTTCTTGCCTGTGCTCTGGATGTCCCTTTCTCTCCAAGTGTTTGTCGGGTGAGTCCCGAAAGGAACTAGAAGAACGTGTTTTAGCATATCACAGTTATGTTAATTATAACATTTGTTAGTGGACTCCAGTTGTGGACATTCACCCCATTGTTTTGTTTTATTTTTCTGTTCATCCCAGCATTTCTTTAGAAGACTCAGGTGCCTGTTTCGCATTATCCATTTCGGAATTGGCCTTTAAGCGGGGTCTTATTAAATCTGGCTCCCATATTATCTCGACCTATGGATCTATATGTTTTAGCAATATTTTTGAGTAATTCGGGCTCTTGATCCATAATAGGGAATAGAGAATTCTATGTTTGTATTGGGGTCCCATCCAGGAAAACACTGCTTCAAGCTTCTTTGTTTTTTTGTGAAAAACAGAATGTTATTTCCTCCCATCTGGCGGGAACTTTACCCATAACGCGTTTATAGTCACTGGACTACTTGTAGGCACAACTAACTGTGGATGCACAGCTTGAACAGCCCTCGCTGGGGTAGCTGAATCATAAGTCATTGTACGTCTATCTAGTCTAACCAGACCTGTGTATAGAGTACAGAGGTCTGCAACATTTACTGGTGCTGAATTGGGATATGGTGCATAGCCAGTTAGGACTGGCCAGGTCGCTCCTTCATTGATGAGGGGACCCAGTCTTACATTGTTTAATGGATGAGGAAGGGTACCTTGGAACTAATTCTGGTGTTCCTGATATGGTAATGGTATTTCTAAATCTTCATAAACTCTATCTTGGCAGGGTAAGGTAGCTAGTGTGTATGTGTGAAATGTTTGTGTATTGTTATTGACTGCAGGAAAGTGAACCTAAGACTAGAATACCTCTGCTTTATATGCTTTGTGGGCCTTAACCATGAAGGCGACATCTCCCTCCCCACAAGGAGTCCTTGTTTCAGCAGTCATGCTGTAACATCATGTCTTCAATTAACAGGAATAATAGCAGCTAACACCTTGCTTGATTAATGGAATTCAAAGAGAGAAAAATACTATAGTGGGATAACCTTTTTAAGGTTCAGCCTTGAACAACCATCAGACTAAAACGGGTTTACTATTGAGATGAGGAGGATTCCTCCCTAACACCATGGATGTCTCCATATAAGGTGAAAACGAGACCTTGGGCACACACAAGAGCTACTCAGGAGACCCATTAAATAAGTGTCTGACCTAGAACTTTGGTGGCACCATGCTATATGATTCCAATGAATTTAGTAGGACTGTATATCTGGACAGCATAAACATCGGAACATGGGAACTAGGTTCACACATATCATCAGGAAATGTTGGCCTGGTTCCTAGTACCCCATCTGAAGCCCTTTACTTAACAAGATACCAGAAGGTATCACCAACCTCTAACATGACCATTATTTATTCCTCTAGGAAAACGTGGACACAGATCTAACCTTTTATTGTTTACTTTTGCATGCTCAAGGTAAACACAAGAAAGATATGAATTGGTTTTTCAACATATATTGAAACAATCTTATTCTTGTATAAAAAGAGTGTGCTGCAATTGTTAGGCAGAAGAAGCAAATCATTGTAACCAGCATTACATGAATGGTGAAAAAGATAAAGAGTTCAACCATTATAACATTGCTATGTGATTATATGATTATAGATTATACTTCTACCTAACACTACCTATACCACAGCTTTCCAAACTTTCATGTTGGTGACACACTTTTTAGACAGTCTTTTCAATAATCTTCACTGTTCAAATTTCTCATAACTAAACAGTACTGGCCCTACCCCCTATAGCTCCCCCTTTTCATTCTCCTCCTCCCCCTCCTGCCCATTCCACTTTGGCTATGTACACCCACCTTTTTGCTATCTCCTTTCCACTTCTTGCGAGGGGGTGCACCATGATTAACCCCACCATACCTGCTCTGTTCAATACTCCACAACATATCCTCCCCAACCCATCTCTTTCGTACCCTAACCCTCTTTCTGCTTACTTTTCTGTTACTGTTTTGCATTTCTTGGAGTCTATTTTTCTTTCTCACTTTTCATTGACACTAAATGTGCTTTAAAACACTTGGCTTTCACTGCTCTCTTTGTTTCTGTGCATCTCGCATTGATTTTCCAGAACTCGACATGGCGTGGTCCACCTCTGCACTTTCGCTCAGCCCACACCCCCTCATGGAGGTCTGGTTTTGTTAAAGATTAGCAGGTGCTATTTGGGGTCAGCACAGACCATAGCCAGCCGCTTTTGTCCATGACCACAATTTAATGAAGGATGGGGTACTGTTGAGTCCCTGAGTACAGCAGTCCATTGGAAAGCGGGTGCTCCCAGACGCACCATATGGGTGTTACGCATCAGCCCAGGCTCCGAGGCGCTATTCCAAAGATGTTCATGGGTTGTGTTAAAGTTGCTAGGGGAGGTAGGCAGCCTGGAAGCCCTGCCAGGCAGGTGGCTGTTTCACCATGGGGCGCAGGTGAGTGACTGGTGAAGAATGCCTCCCCTCATAATAGGTAATAAATTATGCCTACTATAAATTAAAAAGCGCACCCGGGTTTTACAGTTTATATTGGCTTAGAAAAAATTTACTTTCAAATTTGACCTTTAAGAGAACAAGTATGAAAAACGTCAAAAAGCATGTGTTGTACACACCATACTCCGCAAAAGACACAAAAACACGAAGAATGCACAGAGCACTTTAAACATCTCACTTTTACCAGGCCTTCGAATAATGCCAATTGATGCATGGCAGTTAAAAATACGTTAATCAGAGTCGACTCGACACTTCTGCCTGTAAATCCCTGTAGCCACCGCCTATATCAGCAAAACTTATGAAGCTAGCGGCCTGTGTGCACCTTGTGACAGCCCTACCTCAGTAATTGTTAGCACACTATCAACTCCCTGCCCTCCTCCCATCTTCCTCACACCTCTTGCAATTACATCACAATGACCCCAGCCCCCACAACAATCAGTTTCATTCTGCAGTCCCAGTCATTCGATTACGGCCAGCAATGGGTGTGACCCTCTGCAGGCCCTCTCCCCCGTCCCTGCCTCTTCCACAGTGAACTGCTTCTCCACACTATGTTGTCTCCGCTTCTCCAGCATGCAAGTGACCATTTTTTCATGCAGCTTCACGTTATTAAAAGCAGCTGAAACAGTCTCTTGCATGATTTGTGAAATGGGCGCACTTCACAATTCATTTGCACGCTCGGAGAAGTTACAGTGCATGCGCACATCTTACAGGGATCACTGCTGGTGTCATCCCGCGACACACCCACCGTTTGCAGGCGAAACAGTGGGGTGTCGAGACACAGAGTTTGAAAAGCTCTGACCTACACTATCAAGAGCATAGTGGGAGTACCCTCTGCAGATCCTTTGGGATAGCCTAACCGCCGATACCTTTGTGTGATGTATCAGGAAGCCGGCCTGTGCAGAACAGGCTATCGTCCTCTGCAGGATAGAGGTCAGAGTCAAAAGGACTGCATCTCAGCCAGAGTGTGTCGCATTCCAGGACAATCCCAGTAGAAGTGCTCCTCTGCAGAATGTAATGCAGGGGCTGCTTATATAATAAAAACATTGTTCCAATCGCACTGTTGTAATGACAAATTTCTCCGTATGTTTTGGTGCTTCTGTCAGTCACCAGGTCATTACTTACCACATCCTTTCTCAGGTTACAGAAAGACACCACATTTCACAATACTTACCCAAGAAAGGAATAAACACTGACAACATATAAGTAAGGGTGGGCGTAGTGGGCTAGTGGGGCTTCGTGAAGCTACGCAAAGTGGGCAAAACACTACGCCCACCCACGACCTTCGCGTAGCCCCACTACGCGCCACCCGCCTCCCTCCCGCCCTCCCTAAAAGCTTACAATAATTTATGAAATAACTATAAAACCACTTACCTTGTCCTGCCGCGTCCCCGGGGCTCCCGCTCGTCATTGCGCCGCCGGCGCGCGCGTCCTGGATGCTAATGCGCATGCGCATTAGCATCCAGGACGCGCGCGCCGGCGGCGCAATGACGAGCGGGAGCCCCGGGGACGCGGCAGGACAAGGTAAGTGGTTTTATCGTTATTTCATAAATTATTGTAAGCATTTAGGGAGGGCGGGAGGGAGGCGGGTGGCGGGCAACTTCGCTACGCCCACAATGTGGGCGTAGTGTTGCCTGCTTCGCCTACTTTGCAAAGGGCGAAGTAGGCAACACTACGCCCACTTCGTGGGCGTAGCAAAGTTGCCCGCCCACCCTTACATATAAGACCATTGCTGAGGAGCTCGCAAATAAAAACAAGTCACAACACCTCCCAATCAAAGAGGGTACGCAGAAATTCACAACACCTCCTAATCTAAGAGGGTACACAACGCATGCTCCTCCTGGCAATGTAATTTAGACATCCCTGATGGGAGGCACTTTCCCTTCCGTATCAACAATTACCCATTAGAGGGGAATCACCCATCCCTCTGTAAGTACTTGGTAAAAAAGGGGTCTCAACCTTCCCTCACAAGGAATACCAACGAATGATATGCTCTAGGGTTTCTTTATTACATGATAATGGGATGACAAAAGAAAGAAATAACTAAACATCACAGTAAACCTTAGCAGCAATCATCAGCACATAGATATAAATAGAGCCTGAAAATAAAAGCATAGTTAGATAAAGTTAGATATACATCGAACACCTCACCATAATCTTAGGCGTCTTGTCATCTGAAGAAGGGTCCGTCTCTCTTTCCCTCTTTCTGGTTGTGTCCGGACTCTCTGTGGCACACACACATCTGCACGTCTGCACCGTGATGTATCACCAGACCGCCAAAACACCAGACCAGCATCTCAGCTCAGCATATCAGCATCTCTCAGCATCTCAGAAGCTCTCTGCCTCTCAGAAACTCTCTCTCTCTCTGCTCTCTCGGACCCCCTTTCTCTAATATAGAACTCTATCCTCTATCGAAGCTTCTGGAAGAACCCGCCTACCTTTCTCACAAGATTCCTGTACTTTTCCACGCCAAGCACCCAACAGCAGCTGGCCAAGCTTTTGTTATGGCGCCAACGCGAAGAAGGCACATTCCTCCTGATTAGAACTGGTCTGCTCTGGTTCACTGCCGGTGAACAACACATGTAATCTCAAATATCACCTCTCACCTACAGAGGCTCAGAAGATGGCTGCAGTTTAGAATATGGAGTTGCTCAATCATAGGCCTCTACTACTTGGAAAGCAGAATACTATTAGACCACGTCAAAGCCAATAGGCTAAAGTCATAATTCACCTAACTCAAATAACACTATGCCCTTAATCCCTCAGTATCCCCTATGGAGCACATGTGTGCACCATCACCAACAACACTGCACCTCGACATCCCATACCTTCTATTCTTTGGCAAGATTATTGTAATGCAAGACCATCCTACATTAAGGCTAAAGTAACATAGCACACTAAAATCAGTACACAATGGTGGTGATCGAGGGTCATCAAAGATCATCAGACCACTAAAGTGGCGCATGCACTACATTGCACCCCTTGACCCTTGAACAACACCATTCACATATATCAAAAATAAAATCACTGAATTAAAGGCACAGCTATGACTGCATCTTTTAACTGCAAAATTGGCACCATTGCAAAGTAACAAGCAACTGAATATCATGACTGAACAAGCATTGAAAATGCAATAGGTCTCGCAATAGAAGAGTTTTACATTTTTCGTTTTGCAAATGGATGAGTGGCGTTGCGTGGATGAGTGGCGTTGCGTGGATGAGTGGCGTTGCGTGGATGAGTGGCGTTGCGTGGATGAGTGGCGTTGCGTGTGTGAGTGGCGTTGCGTGGATGAGTGGCGTTGCGTGTGTGAGTGGCGTTGCGTGGGTGAGTAGCGTTGCGTGGGTGAGTGGCGTTGCGTGGTTGAGTGGCGTTGGTTTTGAAAATAGCAAAATTAATAGCTTTGTCAGTTACAATGTCAATAGTTTTAACTTTCGCAAATGTGACACCTATATCATTTGTAATGCAATGTGTGTTGTATTTACGTGACTTAGATGTATTGATATTACAAATAACAATGGCTTTTAATTTTGTAAATAATAAATACTGAAATAAAATGTATTGTAATTTATAATGGCAATAGCTTAAACGTTTGTAAATAACTTTTGTGAAGATTATGTTCAGTGTATTTTATTGTGACGAAAATTCAAGAACATTGCATTTGCACCTACACACACACACACACACACACACACACACACACACATATAGATGTGGTGGTGGTGGATCTAGGGGATATGGTGGTGGTGGATGTGGTGGTGGATGTGGTGGTGGTGATGGTGGATGTGGTGGTGATGGTGGTGGATGTGGTGGTGGTGGTGGATGTGGTGGTGGATGTGGTGAAAGTGGTGGTGGATGTGGTGGTGGAAGTGATGGTGGGTGTGGTGGATGTGGTGGTGGATGCGGTGGTGGATGAGGTGGTGGATGTGGGGGTGGTGGTGGATGTGGTGGTGGTGGATGCGGTGGTGGTGGTGGATGTGGTGGTGGTGGTGGATGTGGTGGTGGTGGTGGATGTGGTGGTGGTGGTGGATGCGGTGGTGGTGGTGCATGCGGTGGTGGTGGAAGTGGTGGTGGATGTGTTGGATGTGGTGGTGGATGTGGTGGTGGTGGATGTGGTGGTGGTGGATGCGGTGGATGTGGGTGTGGTGGATGGGGTGGTGGATGCGGTGGTGGTGCCTTTTTTTTTTAATGTGCTAAAGTAAGTTATTAATGCAATTTCGGATTAGGGGGGCATGACGACAGTGCATCTTTGCTTTGCACTTGGACATGCTGCAAAACATACTGTGTTGTATTCTTCTGTGAAATCCCCATGACATTTGGCAGTTAAAAGAATGTATTGAAAGAAATGTTCATCTAAATAAGATAATTAGTGTGCACGACATAATTCTGTAGAACTACAGATTCAGTTTAGGTATGCAGCCCTGCGTTACAAAATCATTTAGAACTGAAATGCAAGAAAGTTGCAGTTTGACTTTGAAACGGATCAGAGAGGTGTCTGCGTGATAAATGAATGATGCATAGGAATGGACAGAATGGAAATGTGTTTCGAAGGACGTGCTCGGGGTGTGCATACTGGAAGCAGGGCGATGGATTCGAGGCTATGAGCGAGGGTGATGCCGAGCACACCTCAAGGAGAGGGGGAGGGGCCAGGGCAGAAAGTAGGGAGGGTAGGTGTAAGTCGGCAAAGTCACACGGATCGAACAAACGATGAGTAAGGGAAGAATTGTTAAATAGGTTTAAAATGGAACAGGAAAAAAGAAACAAACTAGGGAAGGAAAGAAACGGAATCTGAAAGGAAAGAGAAAAAGAATAAAGGAAAGAGCAGAGGGAAAATACAAGACGGAGGGAAGGCAGAGAAGGGGAGGGAGGAGAAGAAATGCGACACGGCGGGCAGGGGAGGGGGCGGAGCGGGGAGAGCGGCCTTTGAAGTGCACTTTACACGGCCGGCCGGCAGTGAAACTGAAAGCACGGCCGGCAGGCCGTGAAAGCCTTTGAAGACGCAGCAGGGGGAACAGACGGCGAGAGGGTGTGAAAACAGCAGGGGCAGGCAGGCGGCTGGGGGCATGTGCACGCGCTTTTAAGCGCATGCGCATTTAGCTTAAAAGTCACGGGCACTGCAAGGAATCGCCACGATTCCTTGCAAGTTAGGTAAAGAGTGGTTAAGCCCCCATAGTCTCGCAAGCTCGATGCGCATGCGCATCGACAGGCGAGACCTAAAAACAAAACTATCATTGGGGCACTATATCTGGTAACTGTAAAAGCAGTATCAAGGCATAATAACCAGCAACTGAATAAAATCTAACTGAAGATCTGATTGACATTGAAACATTACATATCTCATTAAAGGCAAAACCTTAAAAACTAAATTGTCAGAGTGAAACATTCAAGACTGTAGGCCATATTTGAAAGAGAAAAAACTGCACCACAGAATCAAAAACATAAGCAATAACTCTTGTGTTAAAGTGACTACTCAAAAACATTGAATGCAAAGCAGATCATAATTAACTGGTTTTCTCTTTTTGATCTTTTGAAACTTCATAACTCAGGTAAAATATCTCAAAACAATTCAGCTTGTGTCATTTGAACCTCTAATAATGAAACTGCTAATTTTACTGCCAAGGCAGCCAACTGTAGCTCAGAAAATATCTGCTCCAAGTGCAGCATAAAGTCTCTATGGGAAAAAAGCGTTCTTTTCTGTGAAAAAAAAACAAAACAAAAAACACCACTGTCTCTTGTCAGGGTGCACAAGCAGTTCTCCTGTGCGAAAGACACACAGCTCTCATTCTGTTAAAGCCAGCCTCACTCGAAGGGGACAGTTCCAATTGCAGAACACTCTGCTGATCCCTTCTTCGCTTAGAAAGAAGCAGTCCATCTATGTAGATGACAGCTCTCTGGCATCCAACTTCCTCAGTATCCCCTCTGCAAGGAAGAACCCCATCTGATCTGGTTCTCCATAGATCATCAGCTCCCCTCTGCCATCAGCCACAGGACATCACTGTCCGCTCCGCTCTGGCTCCAGGCTTGGGAGACTTCCAATTTAAAAAAATAAATAAAAATAAAAATAAAAAAGACAAAAAAACAAACAGGGCGGGGCGGGGCAAGGAATCACTCGCAGCCCATCCCAGCAACCTGAAACGATAAACAAGTATCACATGTCTTGCAAAAAACTTCAACTCAAAAGCACATAATTTTCTTTTTACATCTCTCAAAGTCCAATATTGTAATTTCTGTCTGCAAAGCTCTCCTCTAGATCTGGGGAACAGCTTAAGAATGCTACCTGCATTCTATTCTCTAAGTTTATTTGGGCAAAATATAATTTTTTCTTACACAGCCAGAAGGGCTGGGGCAGTCAACTGTACTCATTTCTCATTCCCAGCTATCAGACCCCTCCCTTACAGGACTGTCCGCATCTCAGAGCTGGCTCCGTTTCAACCATAACAGAGACACACTGCTCTGCCTCGCACCCCTCCCTTACTAAGAGCCCGGGGAATAGGAGGCTCCGTGGAATGCATGTTATCTCCTCAAGGTCAAGGCATGTTAGTTTCCAGCCGTTACCAACCCAAAAGCTGTGAAATTTTCCATTCTTAAATGGAACAGCATGATGTAAAAAAAAAACCTTACTTTCGTCTAATACACAAAAACAGACTCAACCTCTGTTGACTCCCATTAAAATCCTGGGTTCTATTTCTAAATGCTCTGCTCTTCTGTTTAGCTAATTCAAGCAAATTCAAACTATCATGTATAAAACATTGACAACCTTAAAAAGTTGCATAACAACATCACATTACATTTCTGTACTATCTGGGGTAGCATCAGTCAAAGAAGGTCTATGTTTGTTCAATTTGTAACCGTCAACTGTCATGGGCAAAGAATTATCACATTTGCGCACCAGCTACATAAAATCATTTTAAACATTAGTTGTTGGGGTCACCAACCCTGCTTCTGTGAAATCCTCCCCAACTGCTATTCTGTCTATAAGGGCCATTTTACCACCAGTGCAACCTCCCATAAGCAAATCACATTTTCACTCACGCTGTTCTGTCCAGTATCGTTTAGTGTGCCAAAGCACATAGTCATGGGCCTTTGTGCAGCATCTGAATTTCTAAAATGGGCACTTTGCTTTTGGGTAAAATCACAAAATACATTTTTACAACCTGGAAGTAGCCAGTCATACACAATTCACTGTTGTAAACTTTCAAAATCATATGCTTGCATTTTTCTTTTAAAGCAAAATGTATAGTGCACTGTTAGGTCTGATTTATTTCCACCACTGGTGATTAATTCTAAAACACGGGTCTTCTAATCTGACTGAAAACTCTCTTCGGAAGAATTAATTAAAACAGCCTGTGCAATTGGCAACCTGACTAGATTTTCTGTAACATTTTTCACCTCTAAATCTTGCACGTTTAAGTTAGTTGTCAAAGGAATATTTTCACACTGGGCATTAATTAACATTTCCTTCAGCTCTTTTGGCAAATGCTCAAATTGTGGCTGCACGTTAAACAACACATTAAAAATAATCCCACTATCTCTGTCTGAAACATCATCCCACCTTTCAGGGTTATATTCTGAGATGTTACATTCACGTTGCAGCTGCGCACATTTTAAATGCATTTCTTTTTACTGAACACTGTAAAGGGATCCCGCCCTTTCTGCCTAACGTAAAAAAGCTATTCACAAGCCTTTTATTCAAAACACATTTAAACACACAGCAATTCTCATTCAACCCAACACAATTAGCTCACTCCTGAGCCAGAAAACCATATGGGCTATCCCCATGCAAATAAATCAACTGATATCTGAGAGTCTGCTTTCAATTGCAAAAAAAAAACAACAATATTTTCCCCTTTTAAAATCAACGTTCATATCCTGCAAATTCACAACACCTCCTAATCTAAGAGGGTACACAACGCATGCTCCTCCTGGCAATGTAATTTAGACATCCCTGATGGGAGGCACTTTCCCTTCCGTATCAACAATTACCCATTAGAGGGGAATCACCCATCCCTCTGTAAGTACTTGGTAAAAAGGGGGTCTCAACCTTCCCTCACAAGGAATACCAACAAATGATATGCTCTAGGGTTTCTTTATTACATGATAATAGGATGACAAAAGAAAGAAATAACTAAACATCACAGTAAACCTTAGCAGCAATCATCAGCACATAGATATACATAGAGCCTGAAAATAAAAGCATAGTTAGATAAAGTTAGATATACATCGAACACCTCACCATAATCTTAGGCGTCTTGTCATCTGAAGAAGGGTCCGTCTCTCTTTCCCTCTCTCTGGTTGTGTCCGGACTCTCTGTGGCACACGCACGTCTGCACGTCTGCACCGTGATGTATCATCAGACCGCCAAAACACCAGACCAGCATCTCAGCTCAGCATATCAGCATCTCTCAGCATCTCAGAAGCTCTCTGCCTCTCAGAAACTCTCTCTCTCTCTGCTCTCTCTGACCCCCTTTCTCTAATATAGAACTCGATCCTCTATCGAAGCTTCTGGAAGAACCCGCCTGCCTTTCTCACAAGATTCCTGTACTTTTCCACACCAAGCACCCAACAGCAGCTGGCCAAGCTTTTGTTATGGCGCCAATGCGAAGAAGGCACATTCCTCCTGATAAGAACTGGTCTGCTCTGGTTCACTGCCGGTGAACAACACATGTAATCTCAAATATCACCTCTCACCTACAGAGGATCAGAAGATGGCTGCAGTTTAGAATATGGAGTTGCTCAAGCATAGGCCTCTACTACTTGGAAAGCAGAATACTATTAGACCACGTCAAAGCCAATAGGCTAAAGTCATAATTCACCTAACTCAAATAACACTATGCCCTTAATCCCTCAGTATCCCCTATGGAGCACATGTGTGCACCATCACCAACAACACTACACCTCGACATCCCATACCTTCTATTCTTTGGCAAGATTATTGTAATGCAAGACCATCCTACATTAAGGCTAAAGTAGCATAGCACACTAAAATCAGTACACAATGGTGGTGATCGAGGGTCATCAAAGATCATCAGACCACTAAAGTGGCGCATGCACTACAACTGTGTCAAAGGTGCAGAGCTACGGCGATGGTGTGTCTGGAGTCGAAGAGCTGTCTTCAACCCTATCATGCTCCACATACCTAGCCTTGGATAGAGTGTACAAGCCATATGATAATAATGCTGACTAAGAAATAAGCTGCATACAGAATAACTTCTCAGTACATTACTGTGCAAGTGTAAAACCTTTAAAAAGTCACCATTAGAAAAAGATGTCAAGTTAAAACATGAAGCTAAAATGGAGACTAAGAGCAGGCTCTGTTGTTCTTCACAACAGTGAAACACTGATACAACCTTTCTGCTTATTGATCTGAAATGGGGGCTATACCAATAAAGCTTGAAAGTGGCCACCATCCTATCTCTATCCACATGAGTTTGACCGTGCATGTACTGCACCATTTCGCGCAATAGGAAATCAAGGAGAACTGGTTTCCTCATCAAAAGACACCCTGATGTCACTGGCATACTTCACACATCACATCCTTTCCCACTTGGCTTTCTCTAGCTTTGGGCCTGTATGTTGCAGTTCTCTCTGCTCACTGAAAGTAAGTACAGTATTCAGTAGCATGTTGTAAAACAGTTTCTCCCTCTCCATAACATGGTTCATCCAAATAGAAGGTGCCGGAGTCAAGAGCAAAGTAAAGAAACAGCAAGCTAGGGTGAAGCTACTACCCCCACTGGAGTGCCCATCTACAGGAGTGCCCAGGAATGTTCATGGCCATTGACTAACGGCAAGTGAGTGCTTGAGGCCTTCGACGCCAGCGGAAAAGAAGGAGGCCCACCATTGACCCTGCAGGTTCCAAGGTGCCAAGATGGCGCCTGCAGCGGACACTTCGTAATGACTGGCATACAGCTGGGGAAAATGGAGGTTATGGTTGGCATCTTATGTAATCCTTAGTCACTGTAGAAGTGAGACCACTCGCGGAGGGCCAACGCGACGCGACTACACCAAGGAAGACCATCGGGAATACAGCGCCTGTGCGAATCTCCTGGGAGCTGTAGTAATCCCAAATTACAAACTTGGGTGCTGCACGTGTGGTGCACGCGAATGCTATTAATCAATAATGATAAGTAATAGGTGCCAACAAGGGAATTTATTTGCAATGGACTTGAATAGATGTGGAGTTGTTTAGAAGGTTAGTCCATCTGGATCAAACCCTAATGTGTCATTAGACAACCACAACCAATGAAACTGATGAGCACAGAAAACACGGGAAATTTTGATTCTTTGAAGATACAAAATTGTTTATATAAAGCAATGATTAAAAAGGAGTACAGAAACATGAATTAAGTCAACAAAAGATCATGAAAAGAAGTACAATGAAATTATCCTAACTGTTCATGACCAACAACTATTCCACAATAATAACTAGTACGACAAATCTCCTAATGAAAATGTATGTCGCATGCAACACTGATTGCCGGACGCTGGTAAGAGCTATCAGTTTGACAACTTGCGTGGACGTTACATGGCACAAGTAAGATGCTTCCACAACTCCGTTCAGCACACGCACAGCATAAACGGCTCTTAAAATATAATGTTGGTCTCTCAAGCAGGACCCATCAACAAAAAGGGTATGGTCAGATTTAGGAAGGGTGAAGCTACTACCCCCACTGGAGTGCCCAACCGGGCCGAAGAAGGCTGTGATGCCAGAAACCGGTCCCCGGGAGCTTGTTTCCTTCCCAGTATAAGAATTGGCTTGGTAGTTTGGTTTGCCCTGTTCCCATCATGCTCTGGGACAGGAACAGACTAATTTGCATATAGCCAGGTTCTGAGCTGGGATGGTGCAGTGAGCTAAAAAACGGTGATGGATTAAAACCATGATCTCTTGACTTGGTAAGAGTATTCTGCATCATTCAGAAACTCTGTCCATCACCACCCCCCTTTTTCAAAATCGGTTTTATCCACACTATGTGTGGGAGGGTATACTCAGACGTGAGTCCCTTGCTCATTGCACCATCAGGATTCAAGCAAACCGGGCCGAAGAAGGCTGTGATGCCAGAAACCGGTCCCCGGGAGCTTGTTTCCTTCCCAGTATAAGAATTGGCTTGGTAGTTTGGTTTGCCCTGTTCCCATCATGCACTGGGACAGGAACAGACTAATTTGCATATAGCCAGGTTCTGAGCTGGGATGGTGCAGTGAGCTAAAAAACGGTGATGGATTAAAACCATGATCTCTTGACTTGGTAAGAGTATTCTGCATCATTCAGAAACTCTGTCCATCACCACCCCCCTTTTTCAAAATCGGTTTTATCCACACTATGTGTGGGAGGGTATACTCAGACGTGAGTCCCTTGCTCATTGCACCATCAGGATTCAAGCAAACCGGGCCGAAGAAGGCTGTGATGCCAGAAACCGGTCCCCGGGAGCTTGTTTCCTTCCCAGTATAAGAATTGGCTTGGTAGTTTGGTTTGCCCTGTTCCCATCATGCACTGGGACAGGAACAGACTAATTTGCATATAGCCAGGTTCTGAGCTGGGATGGTGCAGTGAGCTAAAAAACGGTGATGGATTAAAACCATGATCTCTTGACTTGGTAAGAGTATTCTGCATCATTCAGAAACTCTGTCCATCACCACCCCCCTTTTTCAAAATCGGTTTTATCCACACTATGTGTGGGAGGGTATACTCAGACGTGAGTCCCTTGCTCATTGCACCATCAGGATTCAAGCAAACCGGGCCGAAGAAGGCTGTGATGCCAGAAACCGGTCCCCGGGAGCTTGTTTCCTTCCCAGTATAAGAATTGGCTTGGTAGTTTGGTTTGCCCTGTTCCCATCATGCACTGGGACAGGAACAGACTAATTTGCATATAGCCAGGTTCTGAGCTGGGATGGTGCAGTGAGCTAAAAAATGGTGATGGATTAAAACCATGATCTCTTGACTTGGTAAGAGTATTCTGCATCATTCAGAAACTCTGTCCATCACCACCCCCCTTTTTCAAAATCGGTTTTATCCACACTATGTGTGGGAGGGTATACTCAGACGTGAGTCCCTTGCTCATTGCACCATCAGGATTCAAGCAAACCGGGCCGAAGAAGGCTGTGATGCCAGAAACCGGTCCCCGGGAGCTTGTTTCCTTCCCAGTATAAGAATTGGCTTGGTAGTTTGGTTTGCCCTGTTCCCATCATGCACTGGGACAGGAACAGACTAATTTGCATATAGCCAGGTTCTGAGCTGGGATGGTGCAGTGAGCTAAAAAACGGTGATGGATTAAAACCATGATCTCTTGACTTGGTAAGAGTATTCTGCATCATTCAGAAACTCTGTCCATCACCACCCCCCTTTTTCAAAATCGGTTTTATCCACACTATGTGTGGGAGGGTATACTCAGACGTGAGTCCCTTGCTCATTGCACCATCAGGATTCAAGCAAACCGGGCCGAAGAAGGCTGTGATGCCAGAAACCGGTCCCCGGGAGCTTGTTTCCTTCCCAGTATAAGAATTGGCTTGGTAGTTTGGTTTGCCCTGTTCCCATCATGCACTGGGACAGGAACAGACTAATTTGCATATAGCCAGGTTCTGAGCTGGGATGGTGCAGTGAGCTAAAAAACGGTGATGGATTAAAACCATGATCTCTTGACTTGGTAAGAGTATTCTGCATCATTCAGAAACTCTGTCCATCACCACCCCCCTTTTTCAAAATCGGTTTTATCCACACTATGTGTGGGAGGGTATACTCAGACGTGAGTCCCTTGCTCATTGCACCATCAGGATTCAAGCAAACCGGGCCGAAGAAGGCTGTGATGCCAGAAACCGGTCCCCGGGAGCTTGTTTCCTTCCCAGTATAAGAATTGGCTTGGTAGTTTGGTTTGCCCTGTTCCCATCATGCACTGGGACAGGAACAGACTAATTTGCATATAGCCAGGTTCTGAGCTGGGATGGTGCAGTGAGCTAAAAAACGGTGATGGATTAAAACCATGATCTCTTGACTTGGTAAGAGTATTCTGCATCATTCAGAAACTCTGTCCATCACCACCCCCCCTTTTTCAAAATCGGTTTTATCCACACTATGTGTGGGAGGGTATACTCAGACGTGAGTCCCTTGCTCATTGCACCATCAGGATTCAAGCAAACCGGGCCGAAGAAGGCTGTGATGCCAGAAACCGGTCCCCGGGAGCTTGTTTCCTTCCCAGTATAAGAATTGGCTTGGTAGTTTGGTTTGCCCTGTTCCCATCATGCACTGGGACAGGAACAGACTAATTTGCATATAGCCAGGTTCTGAGCTGGGATGGTGCAGTGAGCTAAAAAACGGTGATGGATTAAAACCATGATCTCTTGACTTGGTAAGAGTATTCTGCATCATTCAGAAACTCTGTCCATCACCACCCCCCTTTTTCAAAATCAGATTTAGGAAGGGGTACATCCAGTATGTCAGGTCTCAGTTTTGTGCACAACTCGGTAACACTAAAAACACTCATGATCAAATTCACCCTCATCATCGCCCTCTGAGGTTAGCAACAGGGAATCATGTTTAGCATGTTACATCTCTAGATGGAAACATTTTCCGCTGCCAAAATGATTCTCTCATAGCGGATTAAGTGGCTATTTGTCAAATGTTGGGTTCGGGTACAGGTCATAAGTATCTCAATGGAGTGAGGTATCATCACAATTAGAGGGGGTAACCCACCACTATCTCCTCAGTTTGCTGAATGGGAAGGCTTACTGCCACAACCGGTTTGAGACAACCCGGAAATGCTGCTGCCACCAGATCAAGAGTAGCTCAGAAACATCTAGTGGCGTGCTTAGTCTCCGCATGGACTTGTGTTAGTACAGACAGTGCACACCCATCTCTTTCATGACAGAAAAACCCAAATTATTTTGTATAGTCTGGCATTCCAAGAGCGGGTGCTCTACAAAGTAGATTTTTAAACTGGAAGGCTTCCATGCTTTCGTCATCCTTTGGTAGCAGGTCATTGAAATTAGTGTGCATCAGCCTCAGTAAAGGCTTTGTCACAAAAGAAAAGTTATGATCCATTGTCAGCAGTAGCCAACCATGCCCCGCAACATTCGCACTTCTCTCTGTGTGGTTGGGAACTTTATCTTAAGAATTGCCACTATATATTCATGAGACACTCACCTCACTCCCTTTTCTGTCTGGTGTCCCAGGTACCTGACTTCCTTTTGACAGTATTGTAATTTATCAGGAGAGACCTCATATCCATTCTCAGCCAAATAGCTGAGCGGAGCAATCATGTTTTGCGTGCAAGCTTCCTTGGTCATCGAGGTGGTCAAAAGATCATCAATGAAATGTGTTAAGGTTGAACTACATGGTAGCTGCAGAGACTCTAGATTCTCTTTAAGTATCTGATTGAAATATAAGGGGTTTTCAATATACCCTTGTGGAGTGCAAAACTACACAAGGGTTTTCTCTTGGAACTGGAACGCAAAGAGAAAATTGCTCAATTGTGTAAGAGAACTGAGAAGAAAGCTTGGCAGAGGTCAATGACTGTGAACCACTCAGCCTCTGAGGGGATTTGGAACAAGATTACAGCAGGGTTCAGTACCACAGGATTGCACGGAGCATGATTAATTTTCTAAAGGTTCTTAACTTTCCTTCACTTTTTGTTTGCCTTCTGTAAAGCCATGATCAGTGAGTTACATGGACTCCTGATAACTTATTTTAAAATGCCTTGTTCTGCTATGCTCTCAGTGACAGGGGTGATCTCTGCAATGGCTTCCAAAGTTGTTTTATAAGGGCGGGTCTTTGGAAAAACAGCACTGGGTCGGAGGGTTATCTTTAGGGGTTTGGCACCTTTGATCAATCCAATCTCTTTCCCTGTGAAATCCCAGACCTCCTCCCTAACGGTCTCTCTAAAATCAACTGGTAGGTCTTCCTTTGTAATGACTAAGTATAATCTGACAAAAGGTCCTGGCGACTAATTTAAATTCGGCATCGGCTGCATGGGTTTCAATTCCGACCCCATCTTGTGTGCAATAGATTATCACTCCTTGCAGGAGTTCACTCGTATCTTGTTGGAGAAATCTGCTCACACCCTCCAAGCATGTATATCTGGGACGCCTGGTGACTCATGTCCCCCTCACATTCTCGTCTTCAACAGCGCCGCAATCGACCCCTCCCTAAATCGGCTTTTAAACCTGTCCATTCTGAGGGCCACAGTCCTTAGCTATTGGAAGCAGGCCAAATTAATTCCCGTCCTAAAAAAGCTGTCAGCTGACAAATCCAACCTTTCCAACTTCAGACCAATCTCTTTGTTGCTGGCCTTTGCCAAGAAATTAGAGAAGCTTATTAAGTGGCAGCTCTTTGGTTTTTAGAGCAGAACAAGTTGCCACACCCCTCCCAGTCTGGCTTTTGCCCTGGCTTCAGCACCGAGACCACTTTGCTAGAGGTTGCAGATACCATTAAATAAAATAAATAAAAATAAATAAGCTAGCAGTGGATCAGGGGAAGCAGGTGGCCCTGATTCTCCTTCATCTATTTGCAGCCTTCAACACTCTCTCGTACCCTATATTTCTACAGTGTCTCTGTGACATAGGTGTCTGTGACCCCGCGTTGGCCTGGTTCTGCTCTTTCCTGGTAGGCAGACATCAATCTGTATGGATGGCTCCATTTACCTCTGGACCTAAACCTCTGGGTTTTGAAGTACCCCAAGGGTGTGTTGAAAGAAATACCGGAGCACACAGAGAAGTCCAAAGTTCTATAGATGTATTTAATAAAGCAGTGAAGCGAGGTTGTAGTTGGCTTCCATGCAATTTATTCCTTCCACAGTGTTGCACATTCTTTATGTCATACATGATATCCAAATACAGACAGGCAACCGACAGGTATTTCGTTAGAGGGACTTTTTCAAGGCTGCAAAAGGATACATATCTTGTCTTATACTCTTATATTGATGACAATGACATAGGAAAATGTTTTGATGACTGTAGGATCCCGTCAACAAAAAGAATATAGAGAACACCCATGTGATCCTAAAGGCATATATGTGAAAGAGTCCAGCAAGTGAATAAACACTCACATGAAGGTTCAAAGAAATTGTCTGTCCTTATACTCGATGCCCCATAGTGACGGAAAGAGTATCATATTGAGTAATAGAGAGGAGATAGAGAGGAGAAAGTGAAAGTGGAATCCCCAACATAAGCCAAAAAGAGGGCAAACATTTTACACTAAAGGGAGCTTTAAAAGGTTGTGTGGCTAAAAAAATAGGACTGCCCAAAGTGGAGCAGAAAGTGTATTATAAGCACAAAGGTAGCACCGTACCTGGAAATAACAGTGTGAGACAAAGCGGAGAGCGAGCATGCCGTAGTTTAGGCCTCACTAAAAAGTCAAAACACAAAATGAGACTGAAGAAAACATTTTAACGAGCAATGTACTTCTATTCTACCTGTCAGAATAAAGAAGGAATGCTAAGTTTGATAGTATGATAATTTAGAGTAGAGAAAACCTCACTATGATTTCAGTCGTAAGCAATATGGAAAGTTAGAAATGTAAATATGACCACTTTATGTGCCAAATGCGATAAGTCATGCACAGTCTTTGGTTCATGTGGAAGGAGACTGCAAGACCTGGGTGAGTTGTGCTGAATCGTAACCAATTTCACTTATTATTGGATGCTCAAAATTCCAACATTGTTAACTAAAGAATCTCATGAATTGTTGGAAACAAAGCCTCAAGGTGCCTAGTTGAGCAGCCATTGACACTGCCGCAGTAAGTGTTTCTAGAACAGACACATGCTGCTATCAAAGTTGTATAAATAAATATGTAAAAGGTCAGAAGCATACCTGTACTCTTCCAAGCGAACAGCCCTTAACGTATAGAGGCAAACAGGAAGATTATTGTGGGGCTCTAGTCATATTTAGTACTGCAGTTGATGAACCTCGTTATTTTGTGTACCTTCTGGTGTTGCATTGGAAGGTAGTGGTCATGCTTCCAATCATTTATCCTTGCACCCTTTCTTTTTTGTTGTCACTATTCCTTCCTCTCTCTTATCCTTTCAGCTGTCCTTCCTTCTTTTTAAATGTCCTTACTTCCTTTCACCCTTCACGCCCTCCTTCTTTCTAGTTTCTAGCTACCATCATTTTTTTCTCAAACTATTTTTTCGATTTTACTTTCCCCTTTGCTCAACAACCATCCCCCAATTCTGTTTTCTGGTCATTGTGTTCTTTTTAGATTTAGATTTTCATAATTTCCTTTTCTCTTTCCTTTCCTGAACTTGGCTCACTTAACTGCTCTTGACCTCCACCCTCTCAGCCCTTCCCTGCTCTTTCATTGGGTCATTTTTGAACCTTTGCCTGCAGCCTTGCAGACATAAGAGGCCAAATATAAAACAAATCAATATTTAGTAGGGTGCCGATAACAACGCTATTGGGTGTAGTGGCTACCCCTACTGATGAGAATAATCGCTAATAGGGATATGAGAGCTTTCAAGAAATGTATTATAGGCTGCTCAGGTATGAAAAGTTTAGTATCAATGTTATATAAATTCCTTACTGACTCCCAGTGGGGGAGGGGGTAAAGTGGGAATTCTTAGCAAGAAGGGAAGAATGTTGGGGGGAGAGGTGAGGTGGTGGGTTGGGGGAATTAAGGGAAGACTTTGGGAGGAATAGTCTTGGTGTCCAGCACACGGCAGTGCATTTAAAGTCATTTTAGAATGATGAGTGACCTTTAATGGACTTCGAAAGAGTAAACATAAGTGATGGGGTTAACAAATCAATCATTTTGACCCACTGACAGGCACTGTGAGAAACTAGCAATACCTTTAAGGTCAACGCCAAAGCTCTCAATCATGGCTTATTATTAACACAGTTTATAACGGACCACAACCGAGCACTCTGGAGTAGAGGCTGAAGGCAGTGCGAGTTTCTCACAGTGCCTGCCAGTGGGTCATAAAATGTGTACTGGCTCGTCTCCTTCTGTCCTCTGTATTCTTCCAGTCCATCCAAGCATTTGGTTTCAGAGCCAACTCCCCCAACCAATCCAGACACTGCTCTCATGCTATTAATAATGCTAAGCAGCATGACAGAAGAACCGGCATTGGTCATTTAGGCACGGGGGGCCTGTGCCTGCTCCCCACCCAGTTGTCTTGGGTTGGAGAGGTTTAAAATGCGCATGTCGGGCTGGCTTCACAAGACAGCCAGCCAAAGTGAATTGCACACGTTAAACTGGAATTGACACTACTACGCACCTGCTGCCAATCAGCAACAATGGCCCAGCCCTGCAATTCGGTTCAGGAGCAGTGAAAAATAAAATGGCAATAAATTCCTTTTACTACCATTTTATTTTTCACCTTTGCTGCGCGGCACTCCACCCTAATGGAGGAGCCGGAGTTGCTTCTAGGTAGTAGGGATTACTTCTCTGTCAGGACCTGAGGCTTCAGATTATGCTTCTCTTTCTTTACTCTTTTTTTATGTGAAGCATAATCCTCTCCTCCATGTCCTTAATAGAATTGAAAATTGTTGTCACGAATGCTAGCAAATTTGATATTCCCCCTTGTGTGGTTTCCAAAGGTTTAGGGAAATAACGTGTTCCGCAGAGTTAGGGCGTTATCGCTGCTTAAGCTTAACAAATGGGGTTTGAGCCATATACCCAGGAAAAGTTTGAAATGTGTCTATAGGTTTGTAAAGCACTCATTCCCTCGGCCATGTTCTCGCAAATGAACTGCACAAACAAATAACTACATAAAATATATCAGACTGAACGAAAACCTTGTCCCAGACCAAGTTTGTAAGACGCAGGGCCAGTAGGGGCCGACAGAGGGCACTAAGCTCCTGCTGAACAGAACCTGACCTAACGCTCGAAGGTAGAGTGACGGAAGTAGAAGAAAGACTTGTTTATAGGGGCGAACGGGAGCAAGTGCTGTGCGCCGCGAGCTCCCTGCACCCCACCCGCGGCCATGGGGGAGCCCGACGGCCCCGACCCCGAGCTCCAGCAGATCAGACTAAAGAGAATCAAACAGGACGGATTCTTCACCGTCCCCCCGGACGACCGGGTGAGAGGGGGCGGGACCTCGTGAAAAGAGGGGCGTGACCTGTTGAGAGGAGGGCGGGTGGGAATGTATGTGCGGGGATCACACTGTATGTGGGTTATTATCCGATGAAAGATATAGGGGTGCATGGGCTGGAGGGCTATGGGAGTCCAGGTGCGTTAGTGACGGTCCATGGGGGGTCTGTGGGTTTCAGGGAACCGTGATTGGGCAGGTGATACTAGTGACGCCGTGTTCCACTAGTGGGTGTCCTTGAGACATGACTTAGAAGTGTAAAGAGACAGGTACTCTTCCTGTGGTCATCGAGGGTTGTTAAGGGTTAATGGCGTTGCAGGGTGTAATAGAGGGTGCAGATTGGCACTGGGGTTCAATACTTGATTGGATGTTAGGAGGGCTTTGACCCTCTTTTCCTTCCCCCTCCTGCAATAGTTTTCTCTCCAAGCAGAATTTACGCCAAGTCATTTTCATGTTTGCCTTAATCGCCACTAATGATTGTATTTTTGCGATTTGCCCATAGCTTATTTCAAAGATACAATTTATAATGTTTGAAAAGTTTTAGACATCTGCAACCTATCAGCACCTAACCTCTATTAACCCCACCCGATTTCTGCACTACCCCGAATAATAACACCTAACTCTTATTAATGTAATCTCCCACAGAGAAACTGCAGTGAAGGGCTAATCCCAATAACCAAAAATTACAGACAACACCGGACTAAACACTAACCTTCGGGTCTGGAGCAGCGTGCTGTCCGGTGTAAAGCGCGTCAGGGCAAGTAAGCCCTATATAAATGCAATTACTATCTCTGCTGGGGGAGGACAACTAAAGCACAGCTTCAAGGGGGGTCGCTCTGATTACAGGTAGATTACAGGATATGCGAGTGGTCCTTTAGCAGTAATGAGGGTTAGAGTGCATATGGCTAAAAGAGAATAGCAGGGTTAATGAGCAGTGGCTCACCTGGGGTTCAGATGGTTACTGGAATATACAGGAATGAGTAAGGGAAGGATCACCGTGATGGCAAAGCAGATCACCAGAGGATGCAAAGGTATTATTGTGCTGTGTCTGAGAGCTCATTGGATCTAATGGATGTTACTAGAGGCAGAGACTAGGGAATCCTCATTAGTGTTAGGTAAAGAACTAATATGTTGGACATTCACCTGAATTATTTGGTATACAAATCAAATCAGTTTTATTGATTCAGATCTCGTCAGAGAACAACAATATATACAGCCACAAATAATTATGTAAAAGACACATAAAAGTCATAACTAACTCCACGTTAACGTACTGCTAATACGTAGGTAAAACACTTTGAAAATGTACATTTTATACAATTTGTAACACACAAATTCATCAGGGGTAACTTTGCTAAGGCAATGAAATCATTAACTTCAAACACATATTTAGTACACAGGTTTAAAAAAAATGATTCCTCACTACCAGCACTGTCTTACAAAGGCAGACTAACAGTACCTGCTTAATATCTTGATCCCCACTCTTGCAAAGATCACATGTTCCAGTCTTGTCTCTTATATTCAACCAAAGCTTTTTAAAATTGTTTAACGGTAAAACTCCCAACCTTAACATAATTATAAATCGCTTAGTGCCTTGTTCTAGAGTAAACTTCAGATATTCTTGACATGTCCTGAATGTTAGTTTGCCAGAGTAGGGCTTATATGTTAATAAGTGGAGGCAGTGTGCAATATCACACGTGTAGCTTAATCTGGCCACAGTGTTTTTCAAAAACAGTTTTAGTTGTGCTGGTGTCCATAATTGCAAATCGGCGATAGTACATTGGTAATTCACTAGTGCGATCTCAAGGTTATTATTGAAAGTATAAAATCCTACTTCTTCCTTAACCCCTTCGATGCTGATGACGAGCTCAGCTCGTCATCAACATTACCTACCCTGTGCGGATGACAAGGTGAACTCGTCACTCAACATGTTGATTTTGAAAATCCAGCACACAGCGGGAAAACCGCTAGCGTGCAAGTGGTTAAAGGTTTCGTGCCTCAGGAGGTTTCTCAAAGTGCCTTCTGGTGGGTGCAGTAGATTGTATGCCAATCTGATCACGTTTGCCAGTGATCTGGAATTGCACTGGGGAGGGAAAACTCTTAAGCGTAATGCTTGGCTCAGGGATACTGTTTGCTGAAGGAGCCTCCCTTCGAATAAATTTAAAGTAGACCACTTACTTAAGGGGCTATATTCAAGTGCAGAAGAGAGGATGGGGATATATTTGCCCAATAAATATCCCAAAAAATGTCTCCTACACATTGAGCAATACAATCTATTTAAGGCACACATGTGAGCTGTTGCCTTAAGCCTTATGTGAGAAAAGTGAGAGATGCTTTGTATGGTCTGGAAGAAGATCCTCCCTGGATATACATATGTTGTTATCACCTCCACAGGCCTTCTGCCCAACTTCCAATCAAAGGGGCAGTGGCATAGTCTCTTCCCTCTGGAAGGTACCACCTTGGTTTTAGTAATGTTTATTTTCAAGAAATTATCCACTGCATACTTAACAAGCATTTACAATGCAATGGTCTCGGCATTGTTAAAGTTAGAGCTATTGGCATTGCTCATGACATTATTTTTATTTATGTTTTTGTTTTTAAAACCTAAATAAATGGCATTGTCATTTACAATGCCAATAGCATAATCGCTCGCAAATGCAAGACCTATTGCATTTGCATCTTCACAGAGCCACGCACAGAGCCACCCACACACGCACAGAGCCACCCGCACAGAGCCACCCACACACGCACAGAGCCACACCCACACACACAGCCACCCCCACACACAGAGCCACCCCCACACACAGAGCCACCCCCACACACAGAGCCACCCCCACACACAGAGCCACCCCCACACACAGAGCCACACACACACACACAGAGCCACACACACACAGAGCCACACACACACACAGAGCCACACACACACACACACACACAGCCACACACACAGAGCCACACACACACACACAGAGCCACACACACACACAGAGCCACACACACACACAGAGCCACACACACACACACACAGAGCCACACACACACAGAGCCACACACACACAGCCACAGCCAGTATGTCAAACTTCTAACTCTGCTCTGACACGCCTCTTTCTGCAAATTCTCCGGCTTCTCCGCCTCTATGTATGATTTGCAGGTTACCTGGACAAAGAATGCCGTTAACTTGTCAGATTTGTAAGCCGCGCATCTTACATATGGCACACAGATGCTCCAACTGAAAAATAAAAAATAAAAAAAATACAACTCTTAATCAAACCTTCTCCTGCTAAGCACGATTATGGAATCCCTTACCTACAGAACTCAGGTTCAACTCCTATGTGCCAGACTTCTTGAAATGCTTAAAACCAAGAATTTTCAGACGCACCTAAATAACTAACATTGTTCAAAACGTTGCATTCTCTATAACCTAACCTTATTGTTTCTTCCTCATAACTGTAAAGACTCTGCTGCTCATTTGGCTATAGAAGTGCTAAACATAGGTTTACAGGGAAAATAACGACTGCCCAAGTTCAAAATAGGGTTGCTTTATACCTGCCAACTATTCCAATTAAAGTTCAAGGCCAATCTTCCGCCCTTATGAAACGTTCAACCCATGAACGTCATTTAAGGTTGCCATAGTTATAGCTTCGACCCCTGGCTTGCCTCATGCTACCCCCAGCACTGTCACTGCGATCTCCTGACCTTAGAGAACATTAGCTAACTTGGAAAAGAATAATTTATTGTTCCAAGTAATGTGGATCATCTCTGTGCCTCCTGTTAACGAAAGAAAAAGGACTCCTGTTGCCCCTGAACAAATGAAGAGAGTAAGAAACAAATACAGGGGACAGGGAGAGAGGAGGTAAAGTTAAACAGCTTTGAGACAAAGGAAGGGTAAAATAAAGAAAGGAAAAGGACACTACAAAGACATGGGTGACCAAAAGAAAACACAGGCGGATGTATGCTTGAGAGAGACAAAGAGGGTTGAAAGAGACACCAATAATACTGTGACAAACAGGTGAAAAACACAGATAAGGGAGTATGAGGAGGGAGAAAAATGACTGTAAAAAGAGAGAGAACATTTGAGAAAGTTAGGTGAGAGAGGGACTGGGCCCCCGCATACTAGACTTGTGGTACTTTATCCCATCTTGATCAGAAAATACCTTTATCGCATGTGCTATTTTCTACCACAATAACTTCGCGGCGCTATCCACGTTCCCTTGTTTATAATTAGAGTGTGTGAAGCCGCTAGGAGCGCAGCCCTTCCTGGAAATGGGCCTGCTCGGGAAATCCTAATTACTGGAGGATTAGAGGCTTGAGCGCTAACAGCACCAAAGCCTGTGCCTGTACAACCAGCCTATAACTCCAGCAGCCGGGCTCGATCATTACAGAGATCGAAGGGATACCCAGAGCAAGATCTGTCGATCGATAAAGAACAACGTCTGGCACCCGAGAACTCTAATAACTTGAGACGGATTGATTCGGGCATCTTTAGTATGCTAGAACCAACATGTTGGGCCACATGCTGCACTGCACGTCGGTGCGCAATGCAAACCTACGAGTCATGTTGTGCACCGCTGCGATGCACGGAGCAGTCCTCGCTGTTCATGTGCTCCAAGCTCCTCACAGCTTGCACAGGCACTCTGAACTCCTCTTGCTTGTGTGAACAGGTACCCACAGCCCATCAACTGTTAATGTACCGAAACTACTCACAGTAGGCATATGTGCTTTATTCTCTCCCTGGCTGCACACAAGGATGTGGAGTAACGGCCAGAGCTGTCGACTTTGAGGTTTGAGTCTCGGCGTCGGCTCAACATCCTGTGATTCTGGGAAAATCACTTAATCTCCCCGTGTCTACCAATATATGAATGTGTCCTTGTGTAATGTAACTGCGGCTCATGTAAAGCGCTCCAATACCCCGCTATATAAAACGGCCACAAAAAAAGGACACCACTCTAACAGACTGTGTGCTGTCTAAGATCCTGGGATGCCCTTGTAGCTCAAGTCCCCCAGGAGTTGCTGTTTCCGTATCGGCAGGGATGCAGGGTCGAGGCATTGTCGTACCGTGCTGCAACCCGGAACAAAGGCCCCTGGTTCTCGGAACGCAATCACTGGGACAGAGCTGCGCTAGGACGGAGACAGCATTTCAACGGAGAGCAGAGGGACTCGCTATGATCACTGGTTATTTGCCTGCTGGGCCACGAAGGAAGCGTTTGATGCCGGGCAGCGCTGCAAACATACCGGGCGACCCGGGTCCATCCAGGCGGGTCCTACTACTTTACACACTAAAGCATGAGTGTGGGGTCCTGAGCCGGGCTCCCTGCTCACGGAAAGCAGTTATTCTGGGTCACATTGGAATGCCTCTCAGAATGGCATTAGCGTCTCACCAGCACAGACTCGTGGGCCATTGCCCTCTCCGATGTCCATTGGAAAAGACGCATTCAACGATTCAGTTAACGTTCTCAGCGGTCATTACCCCCCCACCACAGCCAAGCGGGGCTTTGCTTTCTTCTCAATACAGCAGCAGCGTGAACATGGCTCGGTCGAGCGACAGAGAGAGAGAGAACCAGCTTCAGACGGAAGCGCAGAGACCGCGGCGGGGCATTGGTAGCATGAGCGTGCTGAATACGGCAGAAGGATTTACGGTGGCCATCTTTGAATGGGAGTAGTCTCCTCTTTAGCAGCACCGTGCGCTGGTATGCAGACTCCCCCTGCATTCCAGCAGGCGCGCGTCGCGATCCGGCCTGCATTGGCACTGTGGAGACAAGACCTGGCCGCGCGCACAACGTTCTCCTATGGGGAAACGCTGCGCGCGGCCAGGTCTTGTCTCACTTCGGTGTTCTCAGAGTGCTGAGACGCCGACAATAGTTCTCTGGCGAGAACGCGCTTTCAGCGTGTTATAGCCGAGACCTAAAAAGTACATCCAAGTTTCACTGAAGACCAATAGACGTGAGCTCAAAACAGACCACATCGCTAGCCTACATTAAAACATGTATTATTTGGTAAACATAATGCAGAGGAACCATTGATGTGGAAGAGGGACACTAGGATGCAACAAGGATAAAAAAATGTAGTATATGACTGAAGATGGATGCGACTATAGCAGGCACAAGGCACAACTGGGGAAACAGGGGAGCTGGCACTGGGGGTGCTGGACAGTTTCAGTCAGTGCCTGGGTTTCACTGAGTGAGCACTGGGTTCACTGGACTATTGGGTGTTAATTGATGCAGGGTTATACAAGGATGCAGAAGGTTTTCAGTTACTGCGTTGGGCCCACATTCTTGTATCGTCATACTAAAGTCAGGATCTGTTTAGAGAGATTTTTTTTCACAGTAAGTATTGTAAAGTTATTTTGGCAGACTTATGTAGCCTCTTTGGCAGGGATCAATAACCATTTTCTTATGGTATCTCCTGCTGAGCTTTCCCATGTTCAGATGTGCACACAAATTCAAAATGAAATGTGTATTTTTTGTAGATTGGCAGGTATTTCCATGCAGATCTTGTGCACTGTATGCATATATATTTGTGAATTAGCAAAAGGTATATTGCACTTTTGCTCCAAATACATGTTCTATGCGAATCTGTCCTGAAATGTCGAAGGCATAGACTACCACTAGGGGTTTGCATGGCACCACTAAAGAAAACTAAGCACAAGGAAACACTGGACAGGTGGGATGCATAGGAAGACGGAGAGAGGTGAGGTACAGTAATAGATGGCTGATTTACAGGGAGGTACAGTGAAATTAGGGTGACAGACAATACTCCTTAGGAGATGAAGAGCTTCTCATTAGAAGTGTCATCAAAAGCAGTCACACAAAAGATGATGGGTGAAATGCTTGCAAATAGTCTAACCACTGGTAATCACTCTGGGTACCTTTCCAAACCATTGTTTTTCGCCCATTTTGCCACTATAGACAAAGGTCTGCCTTATGCAAATTAGTACTGCACCTGCTCCTCATGGGAACGGTCCACCCGAACTGCCAGGTGCAGCCCACTTCAGAAGAAAGCACATACAACCCAGGACCAGTTTCTGCCTTGTTAGGCATCGTCAGTGAGGTATATCTTGGATCATGTGGCACAGGGAGCAAGGTATCACATCTGGGCATACCATTGACCAGTTAGTGTGTTACATCAGTCACACAAAATGTCATGGGAGGAGTCTGTGTCCTCGTCCCAGTCCCTGTGGAAAGCCTTCAAGACCATGATCCGAGGGCAGGCCCTGTCTTTGATCACTGAAGCTAAGAGAGAAAAACAAAAAGAAATTCTGGATCTAGAGGCTGAGATTTACCGACTCGAGGGTGGCCTAGAAGCGGGCGTTACACCAGAAAAGCTACACCTCCTGAGTCTGAAACAGCATGACTATAAATCCCTGTTCACGGACAGAGCTAAATCCCTAAGTAGAGAACGTCAAGGTAGGATATATGAATTGGGCGATAAAGCAGGGAAACTAATAGCTTGGTTAGACAAGAAAGACTGGGCGAGCAGACTAGTCCCTGAACTCAAGGATGACAACGGTTCCTCTCTCACTGAACCCCAAGACATAGTGGACAGATTCGCTACTCACTTTTAACTGGTATACTCAACAGTGACCCCACACACTGAGGAAGACTCAAGACATCCTACGCGACATTAAGCTCCCTTGCCTACCCACAACCGACCGAGAGTTTATGGACAGTGATTTAACCACAGATGAAATTGCACAAGCAATACATGCATTGAAACCAAGAAAAGCCCTTGGTCCCAATGGCGTTCCCATTGAGCTATATAAATTACAGCCCGCACAGCACCTGCAATTGATGTTTGAGGAATCACTGGAATGCGGGGCCCTACCGAGGGAACAGAGGATCGCCACTATAGTCACTATTCACAAAGAGGGAAAGCCCCGGATGGATTGTGCCTCTTATAGACCAATTTCCCTCATAAATACGGAACCAAAGATACTGGCCAAGCTTCTGGCTACCCGCCTGTTCAAAGTAATAGGCACCCTGGTACACCAGGACCAATCGGGCCTCATGCCGCATAGAAACACAGCCCTGAACTTACACAGACTCCATGGGGTGTTGGGCAGGGCCTCAACCCTGCGGGAGTCAGCTGTGATAGTATCTTTGGACGCAACCATGGCGTTCGACACGGTTGAACGGCCCTACCTTTGGGCGGTACTGGCTAAATTGGGTTTTGGGCCAAAATTCACTCAGTGGGTGCGTCTTCTGTACCAAGCACCCCTGGCGCAGGTAGTGGTTAACAATAAAGTATCAGCCCCGTTTCCACTTAGCCGCGGAACCCGACAGGGTTGTCCTCTCTCCCCCCTTTCGTTCGCCCTCGCCCTGGAGCCACTGGCTGCCTGGATCCGACAGGACCTGATGATACGAGGACTGAGATGGTCCCTCGGGTGGGAGGACCGCCTTTCACTCTATGCGGACGATATCCTTCTTTATCTAGCCTCTCTGTCGAAATCTCTCATGGCAGTTCTGGACATCTTGGCAGTATTCGGCAGATTTTCTGGATTCACGGTTAACTGGGGAAAATCCTTAGTGTTCGCCCTATGTGGAGATCCCCCTACTCCTCCTGGAAATTGCCCAATCCAGATCAACACAGCGGGCTTTAAATACCTCGGCATTTATATCTCACATGACTCTTCGGTCCGATATGATCAGGATCTCCTCCCGCCCCTTCTCAGACTCCAAAAAGACCTCAAAAGATGAAAATCACTTCCCCTTTCCCTGTTGGGTAGGGCAGACCTGTTTAAAATGATGTCTCTGCCCCGCCTGCTATATGCTTTGCAAAATGCTCTTGATACGGTACCCCAGCAATACTTTAGAGCCTTAGTGGGCCTTCAGAGAGAATTACTCTGGGATAGCAAGCCACGAATCGCCCTACATAAACTGACCCTAAACTGGTACGATGGTGGCATAAGCCTGCCAGACATTACAAAATATTACTGGGTTGCACACCTGGCCGCCAAAAATCATGGTACCTATGGGCGGGGCGACTATCCAGGCTATGCCATTGACAAATGGCTCCTTCCCGGAGGTGGCTACAACAGGGCGCTCTAATCACGGCCCAACAAATACACTCTGACGGGCCCCACCAAGCACTCAGTCCAGATTTGGCATGACGCGACCAACGTTCTTGGGTGGGGACATAAACTGACAATGGCGACCCCCCTTTGGGATTCTGAATCCTTAGGCAGCCTATGGAGATCAAAAAGCTTTGATAAATGGGATCTCATTGGTATTGTGCAAATCAAAAACCTCTGAGGGGAATGGGGAGTCAAACCCTTCGGAACACTCCAAGCCGAGTATGACTTAGCCCCTACTGAGCACTTCCGCAATGCCCAAATCCTACATTCACTTTGAACACTTTTACCAGCGGGCACAACCCCTCCTGACGCCGCGCACTTAGAGGATAGAATCCTAAACGACCACCTTCCTGAAAAGACGATTTCCCTAATCTAGAAAAAACTGATAAATAATATGTCTGATCCCCTTCAGGCTTTGAGGGTGAAGTGGTCAGGAGATGGGATTGAGATTGATGATGAAGACTGGCAAGAGGCGGTCTCATCCCCTATAGTGGTCGCCATACCGGCATGCCTCAGACTGGTACAGCTAAAAATTCTCCACCGCGTATACATTACCGGGCCACGCTTGATCCACATGGGATACACCGATATGGGGGATTTCAGGAGAGGATGCAGTCTGCTTGGAACCTTTTTTCACATCATATGGGAATGCAAGTTCGTTAGCGCTTTTTGGCTTAGAATACACAATGTCTTATTCAATGTACTACACATCCGTCTTTTACCGGAGGCTAGACGTTGCCTCCTCGACATATGGGAACCCACAGATCTTAACACTCATCAGACACAGCGGGCCACCCTGGGATTCATGATAGCGAAACGCAACATAGCACAATTGTGGGGAGCTGATAAACCACCTACATTAGACACTTTGGAGGAAGATCTCGACTGGTGTATGTTTAGAGAGAAGACGGTTTATGTCGCTAGGGGTTGCCATAAAAAATGGGCTCGTGTCTGGGGCCCCTGGAACAGCTACCGGGGAGAAATCTGTACGCTGCCTGATTGTTCAGAATCGAATATCCCCCTTCCCCATGATGTTCCCCTCTTTTGTATAAGTGCAATTCTCATCCTCCGTGTGTCCGTATTAGTTCTGTATTCTCTGCGACCTCTGTATCGTTTATTTGAACCGATGTTTGTCTTAATAAAAATAATTTTAAAAAAATGTCATGGGAGGAATGCTTGCATGTAGTCTAAACAGTGAGATGAATACAATGGGTTGGAATGCTACCCTGATCGAATGCCAGTAGTTAAGACTATTTAAAAGCATTCCTTCTATTACCTTTTGTTGGACTGAGAGTCAAGATCAATACATTTATTCAAAAGGCCCAGGGTTGACTTAGACCAGAATTAGTCCTTTATAAACCATGGTAACACTGCACACTGAAAAGGGTCAGTCTTGATTAAGTTGAAAATTGTCACGAAATGGGGCATGTGGCTCATATGTGCAATCTCAGTCTCTACAGAAAAATAACAATTGCAGTAGAAGGGCGTCTATTCTCCGAATATTTTGAACAGAGTGCAACCCAATGGACATGGCTTTGACCTTCAGAAAAGTTTAAAAGTTGTGCTAAGGCACAGCTGTAACTGACACTTAAGATTGAGTGCTTTAGAAAAGAAACAGATCTGCATGTGTTTGAACACTGCAGCTAAGCCTGTTTTGTGTTCCAAACTTCCACTGTATATTGAGGTTATGGCGAGGAGGCAATAAGATGTGTGAAAATCTCCCATGTGTGTTGCCAGACATGAGATAATTTCCTTCTCTTTCTAGCTCGGCAGGTGTCGAAGTGTGAAGGAGTTTGAGAAGCTGAATCGGATCGGTGAAGGCACCTATGGGATTGTGTGTAAGTAATGCCAGCTTGAAGAGAGTTTAGTTGGTACCGATCCCACATCTTCATCAAGATAAATGTAAATTTATCCTTTGACCCCTGTGATCTTGCTTGTCACCTAGTTTATTACTTTTTAAGGACTTTCTGTGGATGTAATGAAATATTTTACAATGAAAAGCATAATGTACACTTTGAACCTTCAGCATGGAAGATGGTCACACTTTCTCCGAACCTTCAGCATGGAAGATGGTCACACTTTCTCTTTTTTGTTTATTTTAAAAGATCGTGCCAGGGACACCAGTACAAATGAGATTGTAGCTCTGAAGAAGGTACGAATGGACAAGGAGAAGGATGGTGAGTGCCAGGACCCTTTTGTTCTCTGATCAGCTGCCTTGTCGTAGAAGAACTTTGTAGGATAAATCATTCAATGCTGTTGTGTGTTTCTGTCCTCCCCTAAAATACTCAATTGTATGGTTGCTACTGGCCTTTGCAGTGATTGTCTGATACCCTGAAAGAAGTACGAGTTGGAATTGTCCTCGAGAAAGAGACGAGTTCTGTAGAAATATGGCTGAGTATTTTGTTGAGTGGGATAAAATATGCCACTTGGTTTAAAGACTTCTAAGCCAATTGGTTAAAACGCCATAACTGTCATGAAATAAATCATCCAGTCTGTAAACTCAAGGTTTGAAATTGAAGTGGGATTCCATTTGCCTTGTTTGTGTTAACCTCTATTGCTCTCAGAGTCCTAACCATGTTTAAAGCTAAACATTGTGCCTGCTGGTCAGACGAATTTACTTTAATTAGATTTTGGGCAAAAGAGATTTCTTTCTATTTCTTATGGGTGTTATTTCCATTTGTATTGCACAAGTGTGCAACTGAGAGGGCATCTTTGCATTGTAGGATGAAGAAGTGTGGGGCGGGGCGCTAAAGTGCATAAACTAGGTCACTGGGGAAAGAGCTACGCTTTAACAGATATTCCGAATATCAGATGAACTGGTTCATTGTGAAGCTTGAAGGGTAAATGAAGTTCTTGATGCAGGGCCAGGCCAAAATGGGGCAAGGGCAGCTGGAGTTTAAATGTAACCAAGTTTGAGATATCGAGGCACAGTGGGGGAAGGCATGCAGTGGATGAGTGCTTGCATCATCTGAGTCTATAAAGTAGGAACAGAAGCATTCTCTTTCTGCTGCAGATGAGCGAGAACCTCTCAAGATAAGACGCCTGGTTCATAAAGCTTTCTCTCTCTACAGTCGGTCTTCTGTGTGGCATAGAAGTGACTTAATCCTGAATTTGCAGGAGTAACAGCTTTGTAAATTGGGCCCAGGAAAGTAACTGTACCCATCACTGGGGGATGACATACATGTTTGCGACTGTGACAGTAAAGGAGGACAGAACATGAAGTAGATATGTTATCTGCTTATGGTGGAAACACAATTTGCCTACATTGGTAATCTCAGTGTCTCTGGTTAACTGGACTTTAGTTTAAATACTGATGTTTCATATAGAATAGGAAGACCAGATAATAGGCCGGCAAATAGCAGTTTAAATTATTCATTTCTAAATATCAATTTTTATCAACTTTTTCGGAAGTCAAAAGGTTTATTTATTTTTGCAGTTTCATAAAATGCGCCTCCAAGCACCCTGTAGTACTCGACATAAGCAACATCCTTGTACAAAATTTGAGTATTAAGATAAATATCTTTGACAAATCTAAAAGTCATTCACTGCAGATGGTTTTTGTATATTTGTATTATTGTATTGGGTCTGCTTAGGGGACGTACCGAAAGTCCCATCCTGTGGGACAACAAAAGGGTAGACCAATATCAGCAATAAAGTCATCGACCCACAAATGTGGACGTGTAGGGTTGGGGATTGGAGGAGTTGTGCCATATGCTATATTTTGGGATGGGCTTGGAGAGGGCAATTATTCCTTAAACTCAGAGAAATGTGTTTTCTGAAGCTCCACCATCAGTAGTTTGGACAGGGAACTGGAGGTGAGTGGGCTTGAGACTGATCATTGGACATGGTAAGGGCAGGATGATTACTGGGGTGGAGATCTTTGCGTGGTCAATATGCAGGATACAATAGAATTCAGAAGGATGAATCATGAATAATGGCATGAAAGTGATGCAAGTAAAAGGTTAAAAAGCAGGGGAGGAAAGATGATTACTGATGGACAACACAGGGACCCGGAAGCAAGACATATATGAAGAGTTGGTAAAATGGTGACTTTGTAGTTCTCTCTGGTAGAAAAGAACAAAGCAATAAAAAAGAAATGCTTTAGAATGTTAAATGAGGAAAGGTGTTAAAGTAGAAAGTGATGGTTGATGGTGATAGCGTCTTTTTAAATCAAGAAACCAACACTGATTGTCTGCTCAGAGGGCACAAGCTGTGAAGGATGAACTTTTTTTTATATATGAAGCAGGTAATGTGTGGTGCCTGGGTATAAAGAGAATCCAGAATTGCCGGAAGTGCAAAGAGTGTCAAGTTGGTCACAAGATAATAGGGAGAAAACGGTGTTAAGCATGGTGGTGGTCCTTGGTTTAAATGCGTTTTTAATATACACATATGTGCAGAGTTAGCCTTTGTTCGAAAAGAAAGTGACTAGTCCCTGCATAGTTGCAACAAAGATAAAAGACAAAGGGAATATAAAAAGACTAATCTTAGTAGGTTTCTTGATATATTTATATATTAGAGTGGCAGTAACCACTCTGTAGATCTAATTGGGATTCCCAGGTATAGAAATTCCTCAGAATTTTTTGGTCGTAAATAACTTTGGCCCCGATTGACGAATATTCACGCAAACTTTCCAGGCCTGTAGCTTTTTTTCTACATTGACGGAGGATAGAAAGTTTTGCGTGATTGGTCAAGGGGGTGCAAAGATGAAGGGGGTTTCCAAAACGCATTTTCTACAAGTGCGTTGTCCATAGACGTTTGTATCTCGCGTGAAAATTTACATGAAATTTGACATGATTAGACATTATGGTGCACAGATGGTCTTTATGTGTACTACAGTAAGTATTTATTAAGTTGTAAACGTAGTGATATCTGTTGCAGTATTTTCGTGATATTAAGCGGAAGTAGCTTGGTACATCACAGTGACAACGCATTATGTGATTGGCTAATTACTGCGTTTACAAAAGTTAAAGACATCCATGGTGTTTTTAGGTACACTTTGGTTGTGTTCTACATTTCACCTTTAGATGTAGGCAAGTATTAGGTTTGATATTTTTCCCCTGCCTATTACCACTTTATCAAAGGGGTAATAGATAGGTCTATTACCACGTTATCAAAGTGGTAATAGGTAGGGAAAACAGTGCATTTTCTATTTTTAACTTATCTAAAGCTTCACAAAAAAGTATATGCATATAATACCTAAAAATTACCACGCTACTTAGATAAAAAATATATATATGCCGTTCTCCCTAAACTGCAGTAAAAATATATAGAAAATTATAAATATATTTCTCCACCGATTAATACTTTAACAAAGTAGTAATAGGTAGAATACAACAATGAAACCTACCCTTTAACTGCATCTAAAACTGTTAGACTTGACAGCCTTAGGGTAGTCTTCCCACCCAAACTTTTGCCTTCCTCCTCAACTTTTCCAACCTCGCTTTTGCTGGTATTAGAACTCTACATACGTTGCCACTGCTAACCAGTGCTAAAGTGCCTGTGCTCTCTCCCCTAAACATGGTAATATCGGCTCATACCCAATTGGCATGTTTAGTTTGCACATAAGTCCTTAGTAAATTGCACTACATGTGCCCAGGACCTGTAGATTTAATGCTACTGGTGGGCCTGCAGCACTGCTTGTGCCACCCAATTAAGTAGCCCTTTAACCATGTTTTAGGCCTGCCACTGCAGAGCATGTGCATGCAGTTTACACTGCCATTTCGACCTGTCAAAATTAACCATTTGCCAGACCCAAGGCCTCCTAAGGTAAGCCCAGGACACCCCTGAGGACAGGGTGTAATGTATTTAAAAGGCAGGACATGGACTTTTAAGTTTTACATGACCTGGTAGTGAAAAACTGTTACATTTGTTTTTCACTACTGCAAGGCCAATATCTCCCACAGGATAACATTGTGATAATCTTATTACATTTGATAAGTGTAATTTTTCAAATGTGAAGATATAATCAATTCATGTTTGGTGTCTCTAAATTCCTAACTTAAAATCCTAATTTAGTGTGAAGTCTGATTTTGAATTACAGTTCTGACAACACCACTTTTTACAAAGTTGGCATTTTCGTGCTTTAGCCAGTTGGTGCCTGTAGCTTGCCTGATCATATGACTGGGTTTGGTTGGCAGTTGGGCTTTGTGCATTACTTCTAGACAGCCACACACAATGGGAGCGTAGGTGTGTCTCAGTAGGCCATCTCCTGCAGGATGGGAGGGAGGAGCGGGGCGCAGCCTCACTTACACCTGAATAGGCTGTGTCCTGTTCACACATAAGGGCTACATACCCCTGTGTAGTGAGTCTAGAGGCACGGCAGGAAGGGAGGACATCTGTGTACTTCAAAGGCATGTTTTTGAAGTCTCCCCCACTTCAAAGGCACCACTGGCTATAAGTGCTGGACCTCAGACACTACCACAAATCTGGACCTGTAGATACTCTGCCAGGAAGAAGGACTGCTGTGCTGCTGAAGTACTGCCACTCTGCTGGACTGCTTTCTGTTGGACTCCTGCTTTCCTGTGCTGATCTGCAGCCTTCAGCCTTCTTGCTTGAGTGAGGACTGGACCTGCGTCTCTTGACCCCAGTACCCAGAGTGATTCCCAAGAGCTAGCTGGCTGGTCTCCTGATCTGAAGCCTCAGGGACATAATAGGCTTCCAATCCCTGCATCTAGTCTCTGCCATCTGCACATCTACGCTGCCAAGTTGTGCGACCCCAGTCCTGGACCCTTGGAAGTGGGTCTAATGTGCTTGCCAGAGGAACTGACACCCCTTCTCTGCTAAGTGACGCATCCTGAGCAGAACCCACACATCTCCCCAGCTGGGCAGCAATCCCCTAACAGAACCAACGCATTGCCGTTACTGCATGGATTGGACCTGTGACAAAAGGCTCGCATCTCTGCTGCCTCTTGCATCTAGAGACTGACGCATCGCCTTTGGATCCGCCCCTGCTCAATGCTTTTCCCAGCGAAAGCTCCTCGCATCCCTCGTAGAAGGCAGCCTCAATGACAAACCTCTGCAAACCAGCTTCACCACTCATCAGAATCGACGCATCACCTCTTCTGCACTTCGCATCCTTGACACCAGAGTTTGCATCACAAGCCCTGTCGACAAGAACCTCGATGTCAACGCAACAGGACCGTACACCGCAGCCTCGCTGCATCTCGGAACCGTCGCATCACCTCTGCTGTGCGACGCATCTTCGACGCAGATGTACACAATGCTCTGCACCCAGGATTAAGGTGCTTTGTTCAGCGGGCCTAACTGGGACCCTGTAGCCTGCCCATGCTTCATTGCAGTTGGCCTAGACTTATGACTTTGTCCCTGTCCATCACAACCAGAATTCCAAAATAGCACTTTGTGCATTTAAGTGCTATTTTTTACTATAAGCTTTAAAAATCATTGTCTCCTGGTCTAGTAATTGGATTTTTGTCAGTTTGGTCTTGTTTATTCATTAAAATCAGAGCTACTGTTAGGTCTTGGCTCAAAGAAGGTGAAAATGCGCTGTCTCGAACAGAGACATACTGTATCTACATCGTGGGCTTTCATTACACCCACCACTTTACATTGGATCCTTCATATGTCTTTCTAAATTCCTTTCTTTTCATTGGTGAAACGTTGCTACTTGTCCCGCTTTTGGCTGTGTTGTTTACTTGTATGGCTACTTGCCCTGTTACATGGCCCTCTACTCTTGTTTATTTATTGGTCGGCACTCGCTTTTTTTTCTTTAAATTGGTCCGCACTGTCTGTTCACTCGATCCTGTATGCATTCACGGAGGGAGTTCAACCATTGCGTACGTACTGATTGCATTTGAAATATTGTTTTGGTTTGGCATTTTGTTTGTATTCACCATTGTTTAATTTGTTACGGTAGGCATGGTTTTTGTAGGCATAGGAAGAGCCGGTGCCATTCTCCTTTACATTTTCATTACAGCTCTGTTCTGCATGGACTCCATTAGGCATTTCAGCCACTCCCCCTTGTGCTCACATCCCTCACCCCTCCTGCCACATTACTTCTCCCTCTTTTGTTGTATTCAGATGCAAATTTAGAAGTGTTTTGCTGCGATAGCAATGCTCACTCCTGTGTCTCGGTAATTATTTAGTGATCACTTGCAGTGACAGAAAGAGACTGGGGATCCGGGAGTGAAAGGAGAGGCGCCTTGTGATCTAATTGGCCTGATAACTTGATGAATAGCGGAAATGGTGAACATGTTAGCCTTAAGATCGTAGCGAAAGGCCACTGCTTTCTTACCCCTCATTTCTCTTCAATCTCCACCTCGTCTATCAAGGCCCGTCTACTTGCTGTAACTCCCTCTCCCTGGTTTATCAGTCCTCCACCTTCCTGTTAGTCCTCTCTCCTCCTCCATCTCCTATACCATCCTCCCCATGTCTATTCTGGGCACCCTCCCTTAAGATCGGAATTACTGAACACAGAGGGAGGCAAGTTTTCTTGTGTTCCAGAATTAGCACCGAACAGCAGAAATCAAGGTAGTCAACACAGGCAATACTGTGTAAAAGGGCTGCATTTAATACCCCTTAGTAGCTCTTGGTTTGTCACTGAGCAGCCCTAGGTGGTCTTGCATTTTGGGAGAGGTGACTTGAAATTCGAAGATTGTAATGCTGTCTCTATTAAATATCCTGAAGTAATAACGGCGTACAGTTTTGTCTGTACAACGTGGTAGGGTAGCCTGATGCGTTACTTAGCAGGTTGCAAGTTAGACTGTTAAAGCCTACTCGGCGTCCCATCCTTCTGAATTCAAAACGCTAGGCACAGTTAAAGTCGATAATCGTTACAGCTCTTACGATACTAAAATGCTACACGATGGACAGTTAGTCACACTAACTTGATGGCTAGAGGTGGGAGTTGACTGAACACTGTCTAGAATCCATCATCTCTTTCGAGATGTTTTGCAACCGGGCCAGTGCACGTAGAAATTCAACTGGGTCTAAAGGCCACATGGTGGGTTTCATTTCATTCAGCACGGATACTATTTGCCCGTTCTTCTGGGCCTTTGATGCAGTCCCAAGTGTATGTGGTTTAAATTGTATGATGTGCCCTCTGGCCCTTTTTATTAATCAAAGGTCTCCTGCATCTTTCCATTCCACGCTTTACATGTTCTAGTCTTGGTACTGGTCTCGGATATGGAAACAATTGACCACTGGCAACCATCAAATTAAGAATCTCAAAATCATTGCTGTTTCAATAATTTTTACTAAGGGTGTTATTCTTTGGCCCTGTGTTAGTGCTAGGATGCCCTATAAACTTGGTGCTAATTTATACTTCATGCTAGTCCAATAATGTTTGCAGCTGGGTGTGCCTATCATTTCCGGTCCACTAGAAATTATGCAACATTTTCAGCTAGTGAAAGGTGAGCAGTTACTCTTTGCACAGGGTGTGATGCTGTGCAGTACCACATTTTGTAACTTGATCCAGTTTAGCCATGGACACAGTTGTGCAGAGGGTGTATTATGTGGCAAGTGTGGTAAATATTTAATCGTGCATCTAATGCTACTGCTGCTGAAACTCACAATCCGTTGTCTTGCAGGATTTGGGCTGATGTCACAAAGTTCTGTGAATGTCTGAAAAAGTGTTTTCGAAATTCCACTTGTTGTTTAACACACCATAGTCTTTCTATGGTGTATGAATTCATACTGGCTAGATCAATTTACAGGTTCTTTCCATAAGCAGGGCCTCTGGAATTATGCGATTGTATGTCCGCTGCGATTTTTGCATAACTATAGATTTGCCGATGATCCCCCAAGAATCCTGAGCGAAAAACGAGTAGACGATTTCTAATTCTGGGACTCACAATAGCGAAGAGAAGAATTGTGATACACTTGCTGACACCGCAAGGTTCGCAGGTGGATAGATGGCGAAAAGAATGAAAAGAATGGGCGATGGCGGAGGAGGAGCATATGTGGAAATTAAGGCCTGATGATAAAGTCCCGGAGGTGTTGTTGGCGTGGGGGGGGGGGGGCAATGGTGCATGACATAGAAGAGCAGGACCCGATTGGGGAAGATGGATCGCAGGACAGGGAACACTGTACTGGCTCTGACAACTTAAACCAAACATCAGGAAGAGGGGACACCTAAGGAAACATACTGACAGACATTTAACTTTGATCTAGTAGGAACCGGTAAGGGGCGGGAGAGGTGGGGAGTTAAATTGGGATATTAAAAGGGTAGTCAATATTCTGGAAATGCAAATGGAAAATCCAATAGGAATCCATGTAACAGAAATATCTTGTTTTTGGTATGAATAATTGAATCTACAGTATACATGAGTGGTGCAATTCTGTATTGGAATATTCTCGCTGTTCCTTTCTATTTCTGAAAATAATAGTTTTTTTTTTTTTTTTAAACAATCGATTTGCCGGATTTGCCACATTCTCCATCACTTACTACATATTCTGCAGATTGAACACTAAACTAAATTTGTTTCTAACTCAAACAGTTCAGAAGTTACCAATAACGCAGTGACACGTGTTACAGTGCAGTAAAAGGCCTTTTGCAAAGGTTGACTGGTTACCACTGGTCACCTTTCTATTGCTTATTGCTATATTTGGGTATTAAACTGGTACAAGTAAGATGCATCCAATGCCCAACGGAACACTATTAAAAGATGTGCTGCATTATTTGCCTTTTCTTGCTGCATAATTTACTCAACCCTGGGCATAATTTGGCCTTTCCCACCACATAATTCCAGTGGCCCTGGCTATAAGGCGTTCATTATATGAAAAAGAACTTTGCGAGGCGGACAGGTGCAGCAACCACTCGCATGTTCTTGCTAAGGCTCCCAAGTTGGACCACTCCTTCCTTGTCTTGGTCGTAATTCATAACCTTTGGGACTTGGGGGTTATTGCTTTGATATGTTGCCATGCACCTTTAAGGATTGGCCTTATAAGGACCTTACTGAATCGTAAAATATCATCCCAATTTTAGATTACTGTGGAGGATTGCTGTTGGTTTAATAACGGTTCCTATTTCTACAGTGCAATGCACAGGAACATGTAATGTTTGTTGGAGCTCCAATGCAGCCTATACCATTGATAACACCAATATCTCGGAGATCCACCATTGCCAAGATCTATTAGCTTTGCCAATGCTTGTCTAACCTGGTGGGCAATCGTTCTTAGTGGTGTTTTCACTGTTTTACTGTTTGTTGTGTTGCTCAAATACTCTACACACTGCCCCCAAGTTAAGCCTGGCTGTTCTGTGCCAAGCTACCCAAGGGTGAGCACATGTTAATTTAGGGTTTGCCTACCTCTTACCCTGACTAGGATTGTGGATGCTGCTTGACCAGGGCTCAGACCCCAGGCAATCGGTAACCCAATTACTAACAAAGACCCTAACCCGGAACGCAGTGAAACGCGGAATGTAGCCAAACTGTGCTGCTAACTACATGGCTGCGTTTTTTACGTTTGGTAAACACGCCCATTAGCCAATCATATACTGCCTGATCATGCGCATGTACCACGGTATACTGCAAACTTCCACAGTATACCGCGTCAAAATATATAACTTGAGTTTTTTAATGATAATTTAACCTAATGATGTATTTGCCTGCCACATTACATCTACATCCATACCCAAACTTTCACACTATGATTGTTTCAATTACCACACGCCACTCTACACCACTCTATGCCACTGGACTCAACACCGCTCTAATTTACGCTATTACACTCTACACCACTCCACATCACTTCACTGTACACCTTTCCACCCTATGCTAATCCACAGTACGCCAGTCCACTCTTCCCCACTCCCCTCTACCCATTACATTGTATGTTATTGCACGCTATGCCAATCCATTTTATGACACTTCAGTGTATGCCACTCCACGGTACACTCCTTCCCTCTATGCTCCTCCACTCTATGCCGCTCCACTGTACGCAACTCTATTCTGCGACACTACACTCTACACTTTTCCACTCTAGACCACTCCAATGTACATCCCTTCAGTGTTTAATAGTGCACAGTACAGCACTCCATGCCACTCCACTGTACACCACTTCACGACAATCCACTGTACACCCCTTCACCCTATGCTCCTCCACGTCCTTCCTCGCCGGCAGAACCCAGAGCGTCCGCCTCCCGACCCTTCCGATCCAAAGCCACCATCATCATATGCGGCGTCCCCCAGGGGTCATCCCGACGCTGTTCAAGGTCTACATGGACCCCCTCGCACAAGTGGCCCGCCATCACGACCTCAACATCATCTCCTACGCTGACGACACCCAGCTCATCCTCTCCCTCACCAAGGACCCACACACCGCCAAAACCAACCTCCATGAGGGAATGAAGGCCGTCGTCGACTGGATGAGGAGCAGCTGTCTGAGGCTGAACTCGGACAAGACAGAGGTCCTCCTCCTCGGACCCACCCCCTCAGCCTGAGACGACTCCTGGTGGCCGACCACACTGGGAACAGCACCAACACTCACCGACAATGCACGCAATCCAGGATTCATCCTCGACTACTCCCTCTCCATGTCTAAGCAGGTCAACGCCATCTCCTCCTCCTGCTACAATACCCTCCGCATGCTCTGCAGGATCTACAAGTAGATCCCGACTGAAACAAGAAGAACGGTAACACAGGCCCTTGTCAGCAGCAGAATGGACTACGGCCTACGACGACTACAACACATCCAAAACGCCTCCACCCGACTGATCGTCAACGTCCCCTGCCGCAGCCACATCACCCCCCACCTGAGAGAGCTAAACTGGCTCCCCGTTGACAAGAGGATCACCTTCAAACTCCTCACCCACGCACACAAAGCACGCCACAACGCCGGACCAACCTACCTGAACAGCAGACTCAGCTTCCACACCCCCGCCCGGCAGCTCCGCTCTGCCAGCCTCGCCCTCGCCGCAGTCCCCCGCATCCAAGGAACGACCTCCAGCGGCAGATCCTTCTCCTACCTCGCCACCAAGACCTGGAATACCCTCCCCACCCACATAAGGCAGACCCACGACCTGCTCGCCTTCAGAAGACTCCTCAAGACCTGGCTCTTCGAAGAGTAGCAGCACCCCCTCCCCTCAGCGCCTTGGGACCCTCACGGGTAAATAGCGCGCTTTACAAGTACTCTGATTGATTGATTGATTGATTGATACACTATTAAACTCTACAGCAATCCATTCTACACCACTCCACTTTATGCCAGTCCACTCTACCATATGACACTTTATGGTATTTCACTGTATGACTCTCTGCTCTACGCTATTCCACTCTACGCCACTCCAGTCTTCTTCACTACACTGTAAGCTAGTAATACTAACCGTTATTCCACTCTACACCACTCCACTGTATGCCACTTCACGCTATTCCACTGTATGCCTGTCCACTCTACAACACTCCATTCTACCCCACTCTACTTCACTCTATAGCACTCAACAGTATGCTCTTACACTGTACCCCACTACACTTTAACCTGCTCCACACTCCAATCCTCCACTCTATGGTATTCCATTATACAACACTCAATTCTACGCCACTACACTCTATGCCACTCCAGTCTATGCTATTACACTGTATGCCACTAGACAGTGCCTCATTCCTCTCTACACCACTCTAATGTACGTTACTCCACTCCAGTGTACATTATTCCACTGCTTACCACTCTAGTGTACATCATTCCAGTCAATTCTACTGTACGTCACTCCACTCTGCCGTCCACTCTAAAACACTCTGCTGTATGCCACTCCACTTTATGCCACTGCACAGTACACCACTCCACTCTGCGTTATTCCACTGTATTCTGCTCAACTGTATGACACTCCAACCTAAGCCACTACACTGTGTGGCAATCCTCTCTCCACTACTCCACTGTAGGACACTCTGCTCTATGCTGTTCCACTCTAGGCTGCTCCACTCTTCGCCACTCCATGGTATACCAATCCAGTGTACGTCACTTCACTTTACGCTACTCCTTTCTATACTATTCCACTGTACACAACTCCGTACTTGCCATTCCACTCTGTGCCGCTCTACTCTACCCTATTCTACGCCACTGTAATGCATACCACTACACTGTACGTCACTCCACTGTACTCCTCCCTACTCCACTGTACCCTATAAAACTCTACCACACTACACACTATGCCACTCCATTCTTTCCCACTCCACTGTACACTATTCCACTCCTATGACCCCCACTCCACGCTACGCCACCACACTATATGCTATTTAATTGTACACAACTACACTCTATGCCACTCAACTCTATGCTAATCGACTCTATGGCACTTCACTGTACGTCATCCCCCTACGGTATTTTCACTGTATCCCACTCCACTGTACGCTATGCCAATCTACGCCACTCCACTCTATTTATGTTTGCTATTATACCATACGCTATTTCACTGCATGGCAGTTTACTATGCACCACTCCCCTCTATACAACTCCACTGTACGCTATTCCACGGTACGCCACTCCACTGTAATCTATTCCACTGTACGCCGCTACACACTGACACTACTCTACGCTATTCCACTGTACTTAACTCCACTCACTCCCACTCCACTGTGTGCTGTTCCACTTTATGATTCAGAAAAGGGGGTGGTGATGAACAGAGTGTCTGAATTAAGCAGACCACTCTTACCCAGTCCAAAGATCAGGGCTTGATCCATCACCGTTATTTATCTCACTGCCCCATCCCAGCTCAGAACCTGGCTATATGCAAATTAGTCTGTCCCTGGCCCAGTGCATCATGGGAACAGGGCAGACCAAACTACCAAGCCAATTCTTCACCAGAAAGGAGACAAGCTACCGGGGACCGGTTTCTGGCATTTCAGCCTCTTCGGCCCGGCTTGCTTGAATCCTGATGGAGCAGTGAGAAAGGGACTCATGTCTGAGTGTACCCTGCCACACCTATAGTGGCCAAAAACGATTCAGAAAAGGGGGTGGTGATGAACAGAGTGTCTGAATTAAGCAGACCACTCTTACCCAGTCCAAAGATCAGGGCTTGATCCATCACCGTTATTTATCTCACTGCCCCGACGACACCTGAAATGGCAGAAACCGGTCCCCGGAAGCTTGTTTCCTTCCCAGTATAAGAATTGGCTTGGTAGTTTGGTTTGCCCTGTTCCCATCATGCACTGGGACAGGAACAGACTAATTTGCATATAGCCAAGTTCTGAGCTGGGATGGTGCAGTGAGCTAAAAAACGGTGATGGATCAAGCCCTGATCTTTGGACTGGGTAAGAGTGGTCTGCTTAATTCAGGCACTCTGTTCATCACCACCCCCTTTTCTGAATCATTTTGTCCACCATAAGCGTGGAAGGGTATACTCAGATGTGAGTCCCTTGCTCATTGCACCATCAGGATTCAAGCAAGCCGGGCCGACGACGCCTGAAATGGCAGAAACCGGTCCCCGGAAGCTTGTTTCCTTCCCAGTATAAGAATTGGCTTGGTAGTTTGGTTTGCCCTGTTCCCATCATGCACTGGGACAGGAACAGACTAATTTGCATATAGCCAAGTTCTGAGCTGGGATGGTGCAGTGAGCTAAAAAACGGTGATGGATCAAGCCCTGATCTTTGGACTGGGTAAGAGTGGTCTGCTTAATTCAGGCACTCTGTTCATCACCACCCCCTTTTCTGAATCATTTTGTCCACCATAAGCGTGGAAGGGTATACTCAGATGTGAGTCCCTTGCTCATTGCACCATCAGGATTCAAGCAAGCCGGGCCGACGACGCCTGAAATGGCAGAAACCGGTCCCCGGAAGCTTATTTCCTTCCCAGTATAAGAATTGGCTTGGTAGTTTGGTTTGCCCTGTTCCCATCATGCACTGGGACAGGAACAGACTAATTTGCATATAGCCAAGTTCTGAGCTGGGATGGTGCAGTGAGCTAAAAAACGGTGATGGATCAAGCCCTGATCTTTGGACTGGGTAAGAGTGGTCTGCTTAATTCAGGCACTCTGTTCATCACCACCCCCTTTTCTGAATCATTTTGTCCACCATAAGCGTGGAAGGGTATACTCAGATGTGAGTCCCTTGCTCATTGCACCATCAGGATTCAAGCAAGCCGGGCCGACGACGCCTGAAATGGCAGAAACCGGTCCCCGGAAGCTTGTTTCCTTCCCAGTATAAGAATTGGCTTGGTAGTTTGGTTTGCCCTGTTCCCATCATGCACTGGGACAGGAACAGACTAATTTGCATATAGCCAAGTTCTGAGCTGGGATGGTGCAGTGAGCTAAAAAACGGTGATGGATCAAGCCCTGATCTTTGGACTGGGTAAGAGTGGTCTGCTTAATTCAGGCACTCTGTTCATCACCACCCCCTTTTCTGAATCATTTTGTCCACCATAAGCGTGGAAGGGTATACTCAGATGTGAGTCCCTTGCTCATTGCACCATCAGGATTCAAGCAAGCCGGGCCGACGACGCCTGAAATGGCAGAAACCGGTCCCCGGAAGCTTGTTTCCTTCCCAGTATAAGAATTGGCTTGGTAGTTTGGTTTGCCCTGTTCCCATCATGCACTGGGACAGAAACAGACTAATTTGCATATAGCCAAGTTCTGAGCTGGGATGGTGCAGTGAGCTAAAAAACGGTGATGGATCAAGCCCTGATCTTTGGACTGGGTAAGAGTGGTCTGCTTAATTCAGGCACTCTGTTCATCACCACCCCCTTTTCTGAATCATTTTGTCCACCATAAGCGTGGAAGGGTATACTCAGATGTGAGTCCCTTGCTCATTGCACCATCAGGATTCAAGCAAGCCGGGCCGACGACGCCTGAAATGGCAGAAACCGGTCCCCGGAAGCTTGTTTCCTTCCCAGTATAAGAATTGGCTTGGTAGTTTGGTTTGCCCTGTTCCCATCATGCACTGGGACAGGAACAGACTAATTTGCATATAGCCAAGTTCTGAGCTGGGATGGTGCAGTGAGCTAAAAAACGGTGATGGATCAAGCCCTGATCTTTGGACTGGGTAAGAGTGGTCTGCTTAATTCAGGCACTCTGTTCATCACCACCCCCTTTTCTGAATCATTTTGTCCACCATAAGCGTGGAAGGGTATACTCAGATGTGAGTCCCTTGCTCATTGCACCATCAGGATTCAAGCAAGCCGGGCCGACGACGCCTGAAATGGCAGAAACCGGTCCCCGGAAGCTTGTTTCCTTCCCAGTATAAGAATTGGCTTGGTAGTTTGGTTTGCCCTGTTCCCATCATGCACTGGGACAGGAACAGACTAATTTGCATATAGCCAAGTTCTGAGCTGGGATGGTGCAGTGAGCTAAAAAACGGTGATGGATCAAGCCCTGATCTTTGGACTGGGTAAGAGTGGTCTGCTTAATTCAGGCACTCTGTTCATCACCACCCCCTTTTCTGAATCATTTTGTCCACCATAAGCGTGGAAGGGTATACTCAGATGTGAGTCCCTTGCTCATTGCACCATCAGGATTCAAGCAAGCCGGGCCGACGACGCCTGAAATGGCAGAAACCGGTCCCCGGAAGCTTGTTTCCTTCCCAGTATAAGAATTGGCTTGGTAGTTTGGTTTGCCCTGTTCCCATCATGCACTGGGACAGGAACAGACTAATTTGCATATAGCCAAGTTCTGAGCTGGGATGGTGCAGTGAGCTAAAAAACGGTGATGGATCAAGCCCTGATCTTTGGACTGGGTAAGAGTGGTCTGCTTAATTCAGGCACTCTGTTCATCACCACCCCCTTTTCTGAATCTGTTCCACTTTATGCCACCCCACTGTATACTATTTCACTGTACGCCACTCAACTCTACACCATGCCCATGGCTTAAAAATCATATAAATGGGGGGCGTGGCCAAGGCGGCAATGCAGTGAGACGTGCTCCAAAGGAGCTCCCGCTGCACGCCGCTGTTTTAGGCGATTTCCGCGGAGCCAGGACACCTACCTGCCACTCGGGAGGTGTGGAAGACCTGCTGACCGTGGCACTATGGAGAACGGGGAGCCTGTGACACCGGAGGGCTTCGGGAGGCGCTCGGCGGTGACAGCGCAGCCGACCAGCCGGAGTAGCCGCCATTTTGCGCCCTGAGGCTTGGACTGCGGCGTGGGTGACGAGTGGACGATCCCCTGGACATCGGAGCATTCGACCGGCGAGAGGCTGTGCGTGGCGGCGGACTGGCTGTGGGGTGCGAGGGGACCTGGCCCCTCCTGCACGGCGGCGGCTGCCTGGCCGAGGTTGCCTGCGGTCCTGAGTAGAGCCCGCCATTTTCCCCCGCCTGCGGCTGCACTGCCCTCTGGCTGCCGGTGGGTTCGGGTGAGTCCGCATCTCCTGGTGGCTGTCCAGCGCCGGAGGGGCGCCTGTGCTGAAGGGGGCCCCTGCCGGAGTCCCCCGCGACGACTTGCTGTTCCCTGCTCCGTGGTGCTGGTGGCTGGCGGAGGCTGCGGCTGCGGCCGTGGGGGTGCTGGCCGGCGGGGCCGTCCGAGTGGCATGAGCGGAGCAGCGGCCCTTTGCATAGTGGGCAGTGGAGGCGGCGAGGCAGAGCTGGTGGGGCCGCCCGGGCGGCTGACCGCGCTGAGCGGAACGGCGAGGAAAGCTGCGGAACTGTGGTCCGCCATTTTGACCACTTGGGGCCTAGCGGTGCGGCCTAGAGACGGCGGCTTAGCGGTCTGGGGGCCCCCAGAGCACCGGCGCGCTTGTTCCCCTGTTGGCCGCTGGGGATTCTGCTGGGAGGCACCGGAGATCGCCGGTTGCGGGGGTGGTGAATGACCCCGCTGCCCAGGCGCCAGTGACCCACGCTAGTGAGGAGCCGACCGCCAAGGTGCGCAGTGAGCGCTGTGCCCCGCCATCTTGAGGAGAGGATCAGGGCGCCGGAGGCCTCCGGTGAGGCCCATCCTTCGACTGGCGCAAGGACCTGTTGTGTGGAGTGAGTGCGGCCTGCGGGGGAAGCGACAGGGGAGCTTCCCGGGGGTTCGAGGAGCTGGGCTCCTGCGAGCGGTGAACTGTGCGGGACGAGCCCCCCTGCGACGGACGATCGACGGCCCGCGGGCTCCTTGGCGGCCTGCGACGAGTGCGGCTCCTTGAAGGGCCCCCTTGGTGGTGGGGAGGCCGGAGCTGGCGGGCCCCCGCTGCTGCAGAAGCTGGACATCTGAGGCGCCACCAGCCTAAGGCGCAAACAGGTACTGTGCCGGGCCCTTCGGGTGGGAGGAGTGGCCCCTGGGAGCTAAGGGGTGATAGACATTGCAAGCTGCCCTCCTGCATTGACTCTGTGGGGCTAAATACGGCGATCTGGTGGCTGGAACGCGGGCCTCGGCTGCCCTTGTGAGGGGTACGGCTGGTGCTCTCTCCTCTGGGGTGGCCGTGGGCCGGGTCTCCTCCGGGCTCTGATGGTCCCGCTAGTGTGCCTGTGATGTAAGCTGGGGCTTTGCGGGTGGAGAGGAGGAATTGCTGGACTGGTGTGCGGTGGGAGGCGTGGGGGCTGAGCTAGACCCCAGCTTAGACCTCAACGCGGCCCTCTCTGCCCCGACTGGGCTTATAAGACACAGCGCGGAGTGCCTGAGGCCCTAGACTTTGGGCGGTGGTCCTTCGCAATGACGCGCTCCAACAAAGGCAACAAGGCTGAATCGTCAGCGGCCCCCAAGGACAACACTGTTGTAGCGATGTGGGGTAAGACTGGGGCAGCCGCAGGCGGAGATGGGTCGTCGCGAGCTCTTGAGGAGTCTCAGCCCGTCACACAGGCGTTTATGTCCACCTTCATGTCCGAATTGAAGACGGAGATTGGGTCGCTGCGGTCTAAAGTGCAAATGTGTGTGAAGGAGATGCGGAAGGAGGTCACGGAGCTTGGAGACCGTGTGGATGGGCTGGAGCGGACGATGGATGCGCGCACGGAGGATCAGGAACACCTCTGGCAACGCCTGGCGGCCCTTGAAGAGCAGAATATTGACCTTCAAGTGAAGCAGGAGGACCTTGAGAACAGGAGCCGCCGCAACAATCTCCGTATCCGGGGAATTCCTCTTGGGGAAGAGGGGGAAGACGCCATGGGATACGTGACGCAGCTCCTCCATGAGATCTGGGGGGACGAGAAGGCTTCTCCGCCGGCACTGGATCGGGCGCACCGAGTGTCCGCCCCGCCGGGCAGATCGGGACTCCTACCGGACATTCTCACGCGGGTCCATTTCTTCACTGAGAAAGAGGCAATCTGGAAGGCCGCACGAGATAAACCAGACCTACAATACAGAGGTCACAAAATTCAGATCTTTCAAGACCTGGCGCCCAACACCCTGAAGAAGAGGCGAGCGTTCCGACCAGTGACTGAGAAGTTGCGCAGTATGGGCATTGCGTATCAATGGGGTCACCCGTTCGCTCTGATATTCCAGTGGGAATCCAAGCGGAGAGTCATACGGACCTACACCGAAGCGGCGCAACTCATACGACTGCAGGCGACTCCGCCGGCGAGCCCGTCACCATCTCATAGGCGGGAGAGGAAGGCCGCGGCGCCCTCATGGACTACTGTGCGCCGACAGCATCGCCCGCCGTCCGACGGTGAGCAATCGCCCTCGCAGGCCAAGCAAGATATCATTGCTCATATCCGGTACCTCGAAGGGGACAAAGAGGGGCATGGTGGGCGCTCCCCGACACCTTGACTGGCGACATGCTAGCGCTTCACTTTTTCTAGTACTGGGGCTCCACTCCTGGGCCTCGTGCCGTCTCACATTCCACCCTGGCTCCTGAGGTGCGGGGCGGGGTGCATGTGGGAGCTCCCCGAATTCAGGATTTCTGAGACTGTCACGACCCCCCTTCTCCGACTGTCCTTCAGGGAGTTACATCCCAGAGAGCGTCCAAACCTGTGGGTGTAGGATGCTCTGTACCGGGGACAGCACAGTGAGGCCCTGTTGCCCGCCATTGTTGTTTCTAACTGAGTGGCCTTTCTGGCTGCTCTTTGCTCTCTCTCTCCTTTCCTCTATTTTTCCTATTTCCTACTATCCTATGCTCTCTCTTCTCTCTCTTTCCTGGTGGGTGCGGGGTGGAAACGTCGGTTGCTGGACTGGGGTGGGGTGCTGCGGATGCCTAGCTATTGTGCGCGTGAGATGCGTGGGATGTGTGCTGTGCGATTGTGGCCGGGTGACGCCCAGATTCAGATATGGCGGTGAATGCTTCTAGTCCTTTGAAGGTCCTGACGCTTAACGTAAAGGGCCTTAACTCGCCTAATAAGCGTAAGCAGCTTTGGCATTATCTCTTAAGGCAACACCCGGACATCATTTTTCTTCAAGAAACGCACCTCATGCAGGCTGATACTGCGCGCATGGCTCACCCTAATATCCCCTTCAGTTTTGGGCTGCAGCTGACACCAAGACAGCGGGAGTGGCAATTTTGTGCAGGGCTGGTATCAGGCAGGGGGCGGCAGGCCTTTCCGGGGTGGTGATGGACGATTCCTTCATGTGGAGGTGGAACTTGGGCGCCGTCACATCACGCTGTGCAATATCTATGCCCCTAATCAGGCGCAGGACCGTTACCTTCGAGACCTCCTAGGGGGGCAGATACCGCAGACCGGCTCATCCCTTATTGTGGGCGGGGACCTCAATTTGGTATGGAATCCTAAGGTGGACAGGAGTGAGAACTCCTCCAGTGGCGCGGGAGCTATGTCTGCGACTCTGCGCAAGCAGCTGACAGACCTTTGGCTGTTCGACGCCTGGCGGTACTTTTCCCCGGATAAGCGAGGGTACTCATACTATTCGCATGTCCATAGATCCTACACTCACATCGACTACCTGTTTGTCCCTAGGGACCTCCTCTGCGACACGGTGGAGGTCGACATGTCCGATATCTCCCTCTCTGATCACGCCCATGTTGAGTTATTGCTGCAGGATACGGCGGCGCGCCCTGCCCGGGAACGGAGGTGGTACCTTCCGCCGAGCATCCTGAGGGACTCGGAAGCTGTGGAGGACATTAGGGGAGCGATGGTCTCCTACTTTGAGGACAACGACCTTCCTGAAACACCCTTCCCGGTGGTTTGGGACGCCTTCAAAGCTACCATATGGGGCCATTCACCTCCCTCGCGATTGCGAGGCCGCGTAACGCCCGCCACTGGAAGATAAACTTGTGGGATACTTGAGGACGGCGGAAACACAGGATCAGGGCCACTCCACTAGGCACATGAGACGGCATTTGGCTAATCTTAGGGGCCAGCTCAGGCTGATGCGCACAAATAGGGCTGAGACCTCCCTCCTGGCACTGAAACAGAGGTATTTTGAGGGAGGGGACAAAGTGGGGAAGCTCCTGGCGCGGAGGCTGAGGGCCCGAGCCGAGAAGGAACATATAGCAAATGTCCAACTGCCCGAGGGTGGTAAGGGGGATAAGTGTCAAGCTTTCCGGGACTACTATATGGCATTGTACACAGAAGAGCGACCACCTTTGGAGCTGGTGGAGGAAGTACTGGGGCACTACGGAGGTGCGACACTGCATCCGCAGCATGCTGATGAACTAGAGAGGCAGATCCTGCCGGAGGAGATAGCTGCGGCAATCCGCGAGCTCCCCTTGGGGAAATCACCGGGGCCTGACGGGCTTCCAATATCCTTCTATCGCATGTATCAGGCACAGCTAGGCCCCTACCTCCTGCGCCTGTTTAACTCCTTCACCGACGAGCTGGGTCCGTCCCTTGACATGGGACTGGCAGAAATTGTCCTGATCCCGAAACCTGGGAAAGACCCCTCCCTGTGTGCGTCATACCCACCGATTGCTCTTCTTAACTCGGATTTTAAGATTTACACCAAGCTGTTAGCGAAGCGCATGGGCCCACACATGCCGAGCTTGATCGATCCTGATCAGGTGGGCTTCATTCACGGGCGTCAGGGTCGCTCGCCTGGTAGGGAAGGCCCATCACTGGAAGATCCCTGCCTGCCTTCTCTCGTTGGACGCAGAGAAGGCGTTTGACCGCGTAGACTGGTCCTTCCTCAGAGCGGGGCTGCGCCGGGTGGGGCTCGGTCCGAAGATGATTGCCAGGATCATGGCCCCATATATTGCGCCGCGGGCTAGGATAAGGGTCAACGGGCAGCTCTCGGAGCTGATCCATATTGGAAGGGGTACCAGGCAAGGCTGTCCGCTCTCGCCCCTTTTATTCGCCCTCGCAGTTGAGCCCCTGGCGGATATGATACGGAGGGACCCTGATATTCACTGTGTTCCTCTAGGCGGTCAGGACAATAAGGTAGCGCTCTTTGCAGACGACCTTATCCTTGCGCTGACACAGCCCCGAGAATCCCTACCGGCGGTGCATGCTGCGCTGTGCCTCTTTGAGAGAGCTTCTGGCTTGAAAATCAATCATAGCAAGTCCTGGGTGCTCAGCCTCACTATCCCGAAATCGGACATCCCCTCTTTAGAACAATTAGCCCCCTATAGATGGTCGACCCAGCACATCAGGTATCTGGGCTTGACGCTGACCCCCTCGTTGGAAGGCTGGACGTCAGCCAACTGGAAAGATCTTCGACGCGCGATCCTGGAGGATCTGAGGCGCTGGAGACCGCTTGTACCATCCTGGCTGGGCAGAATTAACGCCATCAAGATGTCCATACTGCCCAAAATCCTGTATCTCTTTCAATGCCTGCCTACTCCTATCCCGCTACATAGCATCAGAGGCCTTCAGCGAGACCTAACGAACTTCATCTGGGGGGGAAGAAACCTCGCTTCTCGCAAGCTCTCCTGCTGGCGCCCAGGGACCGGGGAGGATTGGCCTGCCCAAACCTGGTGGAATATTACTGGGCCGCCCACCTCCGGTATGTAGTGGAGTGGGGTGTAACAGAAAGCGAAAAAGGGTGGCTCCATATGGATAGGGCCGTGACTGGGCGCACCATATGGGACCTGGCATGGAAACCTAGGGCAGGGCGATCTCCGAGCGCATAACTAGCGGTGCCCACGAAAACAGTGCTGGAGTTTTGGGACAGGATAGCAGTCCATAAGGGCCTTACAACCTTCCCCTCGCCCCATACCCCTATCGAAGGGAACCCAAGTTCCCCCCCAGCGCATCGGACGGGGGCTTTCCATAAGTGGCCACAAGGCAACTGTAGGGTGCTCATAGATCTGTTTGATGGGGGCTCCCTTAAGACTTTTGCGGACTGCAGGGAGGAATTTAGGGTGCCGCTTGCAGCCGGACAGCAATATGCTCAACTGAAACACTGGGTGCTAACAGACGATACCTACCACGCGGCCACACGCGCCTTTACTCCGTTTGAGCAACTGGCTCGCTCCTTTACAGAGACGAAGGGGCTGATCTCCAAAATCTATTGGATCCTGCAGCACCCGCGCTCTCCGCCTTCCCTGCCATATCAATAACGCTGGCACTCCCTCTTGGGCGTAGACGTCACCCCAGTGCAGTGGTCCAGATTGTGGCGTGACATACCCCGGATTTATCGTAGTATTTCACAACAGGAGAATGCCTACAAAATGATGACCCAGTGGTATTACACGCCGCAGCGGCTACATAGAATGTTTCCAAACTCTTCCCCTGTGTGTTGGAGGTGCAGGTCTGCGACTGGGGATTTTCTGCACACATGGTGGACCTGTCCCTTGCTGACCCTCTTTTGGAAGGAGATCTTGAGTCACATTAGGAGGGTGCTGGGGTTTCCTCTGCCTGAAGCCACTTGTACGATACTACTGGGAATTAAACCTGCAGGATTGAAGGCCCTTACTCGGAGCGACTGGGCGCTGGCGCTTCAAATGCTGGGTGCGGCTCGGCAGCTCATTGCTCTGTACTGGAAGAAGGTAGAAGCCCCGCCCATTGCTGCGTGGTTTGTACGTCTCTGGCATGTTATGATGATGGAGCTTCTCACAGCCCGGCTGCAGGCCCGAGATGTACGCTACAAAGCGGTGTGGCAACCCCTGGTGAAATATCTATGCACCACGGAGCAGGCGCGTCACATGCCCCCCAAGCTGCGGGCGCTGCGATTAGTGGAGGACGCTGTAGTTCCTCCTGACCCCGGTAGACTGCTAGCATGAGGTTTGGATATGTGAAGCTTTGAGCATTAGTGGCGACATTGATTGCCCTGGCGACTGACGCAGTACCCCTTCATCCCCCTTCTCGGCCCTCACCCCGGACACCCAGTGGCTCTTTTCTCCCTTCGTCTACACCTTTCCTTTACTCCTACTGTCTTCTCTACCTTGCTGTCCCCTTTTCTGTCGTTCTACTGAAGTTTGGACCATCTTGGTCTTATAGTTCTACCTCTTGGGTTTAATGGTTACAGATGTTCTGAAGTTTGTACTATCTTGTGCAGTGATTTCACAGGCTCTGTTGACAGAATGTGACGCGACCGGCCCTTGTGGGTTGTAGGTAAACCGCTGTGTATATCTTTGAGCTTGTGTACTGGCAATGGTTTTCTATTTTTCCATGAAGTAACGCGGCCGGCCCTGTTGGGTTGTAGGCTTAACGCTGTGTACGACTCACTCCACTGCAACCCCCTGTTATGGGGACGAAATAAAAAGATTTGACAACAAAAAAATAATCATATAAATGTTACTAGACCTGAAGGTCTAGTAACTTGAAAAATCTACTCGACCAAACTGTAATTCACTTGACCCGTGAACTGGTCTCAGCACGATTGTCACACAGTTCACTTTACAAAATCCTCTAACTTCAGTCACAGAAAGAAAATTAAATGTAGGTATACAAACTGACTTTTGACCTCTGCCTCTGAAAGTGAGCAAATGCGACAAGATAAGATTTAAAGGCACCTTTATTGCTCATTCAGTTTGTGTACGTGTTTCGATGGCCTTCTCGTGACTTTGGCTGGGAAGGGGAGCACAGAGATGGGTCTGTAGTTCTTGAGGTCCATTGTATTGGCAGAAGGGGTCTTCATCAGGGTGTTAATCTCTGCGTGTTTCCACTTAGGGAAGGTGGAGGACTTGATGGAGCAGTTGATGGTGCAGCAGAATCCGGGAGCGATTGAGGTTGAACATGTGGTGAGGGCATGGATCCGAAGGGGGGGTCCAATTGGGCAGGGTCTGGAGCCATTGGGTACGTTGGTTGCAGGTGGGGTGGGTGGGACTTGGGTTGCGAAGCTGTCATAGACCTTCTTGATCTTGCGGTGGAAGAAGGTGACGAGGTTGTTGCAGAGGTCTTGGGAGGGGGGAATGCCTGCTGACTCCATGCTGGGTTTTGGCAAATTCTTTGACCACAGTGAAGAGCTCTTTGCTGTTGTGTGCTTTTACGTTGATGTGTTCCTGTATGGCAGTTTTCTTTGTTGTTCTGATGAGGTGGTGGTGTGCGGTGACAGCGGTTTTGAAGGCTCCCTGGTCTGCCAAGATCTTGCTGCTCCTCCATTTCTCAAGCCGTCTGCAGGTGCGCCTGGACTCTTGGAGGGTTGGAGAGAGCCAGCTACTTTCTTGGAGGGTGGCTTGCCTGAGGGGAGCCAGTGTGTTAGCGCAGTTGGAGACCCATAGGTGGAGGTTGCGTGCTGAGGCATTGGCGTCCGTGGATGTTGGTAATGGGCTTTTGCTGAGGGAGGTGGTGAGCTGGTCTTTACATTTTTTTTCTATCGGGTCTCAAGTTGACTTCTTGCAACCTTGGAGGGAAAGTAGTGGACATTGAAGGTGGTTTAAATCATACTCTTGTTTGATAATAGGGATTATGACTGGGCTTGACTAATGTGCATCCAGTATTTGTAAAAGGGTGTTAGCCTTCCTCCTGCTGGCATGATCCAAGATAACTACAAAAGCAGCTTGCACCCCCAATGGGAGTAAGCCTAGTTTTTTGGAGGAGTCTGGGGGTGTAAGAGAATAAGCGATCCCTTTGACTGTGAAAAAAGCATATGCTTCTTGTTAAATACTTGTTGCTTAGATTTAAACTGATGTCTGGCTTTTAAAGCTAAATGAAACATTGTCTTGCAGGTACAGATAATATTGCATTTAGATGCTTTATCAGCGCCAAATCACTTTGTGCGCTTCTCTATTACCTCATTGGTAGATAGATAAAATAAAGTTTCCCTTCAAATGATAGAACTGCTGCTTTATCTTGGGTACCCATTTGAACATTTCTGTGTGCAAAGGTTGGTGCGTTAGTAGCTTTTGCTGTCTTAGCTGTTAGAACGTTACCTGCCACTGAGGTCAAAGCGATCTAAGTGCCTTCTGACAACTAGAGTACACCAACCAGGTAATAATCTGCATGCAAAATGGGAGGAGTTTTTTTCAGATGCAAAGAACTCCAGTTACTTTACGAAAACTTCAATGTGGAGAAATCTTAAAATCCCTGAAGTGTCATGGAAAACAGATCAGAATCTGAAGTCCCGCTTTTCACAGATGAGAAACGAATTTAGCTTCTGCTTAGTTTCTTAAATTTTCCCTTCTTGTCCCCAAGCCTGCACCAATACCTCACCCTATACCCCTTGTTTTAATGTTGCCCCTCATTTTCCAGGTCCTTGCCTGGTCTCACTTAGTTTCACTCTCTATCTGTGTGCAGGAATTCCCATCAGTAGTCTGCGTGAAATCACCCTTCTTTTGAAACTCCGACACCCTAACATAGTGGAGCTGAAGGAAGTAGTTGTGGGAAATCACCTGGAAAGGTAAGCTATGTCCCAGAATCACACTTTGGTCATTTGCAATACTTTTATGTTAAACATGGCTTTTGTATGTCCTGCTCTGTTCTGAGTCTTTCTACACAACATGATAGGTTACCCATTTCCGCTGATGTTCTTCAGCAAGTGAATCTCCAGCGAGGGCAGATGTTTTCTGATTTTTATCTATTTCAGTATTTTCCTGGTGATGGGTTACTGCGAACAGGACCTTGCCAGCCTGTTGGAAAACATGCAGACACCCTTTTCTGAGGCTCAGGTACGATAATGCGAATCAGGTTACTGAACACTTTGGTTTAGGTCTATTATTTGTATGGTGACTAATTACAACACAATAATCTACATTTACATTGCTACAGATAGAGAAAGGTTTACAGAGAAAACAAACAACTTTACAAAAACCTGTCATCATTTTCTTCGATAATGCAGATGTCATAATGAGGCATTGTTCCTACACCTATGAAGAGTGCTCACTTTTTTTGGTTTTGCATAAGTTATGTGTAAGCTATTATATATATACATAATGTCCAATTGTGCACAGCATGTGAATCTATAATAGATCCGCCTCCCCGTCAGTTCGCTAAGAACTTAGGGGTGTTGATGGACTCTTATCTTTTCTTTGACCTTCAGGTCAGCAGGACTGTTTCGACCTGCTGTGGCATCATTAGGATCCTTAGAAGGATGGCCCATTTTCTGTCCCCTGATGCCCGGAAACAGGCTACCGTGGCATTAGTCTCCTCAAGGCCGGACTATTGCAATGCCCTTTATGTGGTCATTAACAAGAGTCTTATCCACCGTTTGCAAATGGTCCAGAATGCGGCGGCAAAGATGGTTCTCAACCTCCCCAGACTTGCCTCGGCCTCGACAGCTAGGAGAAATCTACATTGGCTCCCTATTCAGTCCAGGATTTCGTTTAAGATTCTCTGTCTTGCTCATGGGGCCTTCAATGGTATAGGCCCTGAGGGGATCAGGTCTTTGGTTCAACCATACGTACCTAGTCGATCTCTTCGCTCTTCCAACAAAAAATCTTCTTGAAGTGTCAAGGTTCGTGAGAGTAAAATGGGGAGGCAGAGCTTTTTCCTCGGTTGCACCCAGGCTATGGAACTCTTCCCCCCCCCCCCCCCCCGAACTCCTGGGGCAACCGTCGCTTGCTCTATTCCGCAAGGCTTTAAAAACCTGGCTTTTCTCGGAAGCCTATCGGCAATAGTCTCCTTCAGTTGATTGCATCTCATTTTTTGACCTTCCTGGCGCCTTGATGCCCTTGGGCTAAGTTGCGCGGTAAAAGTCCCCCTTCATTCATTCATTCAACTCTTCCGAAATATAGATATATTGCCTGTGCCTAACCATCTGTTGGCAGAGGCTCATTGTCGAAGCAACACATTTTTTAATTGTACCCTAAGATGTACCATTTTGACATAAAAGATGCCTTACATGGAAACTCTAGTATGGCGAATTAATTCCACTTATGTGGTCTTTTAATGCACATCCTTGGCGGATGTGTTGCTGATCAGGTATTGTATTAGTAGATGAACAGAGTCCTATGTGGCAAACGATTGGTGTCCTCCATGAGCTTCAAAGCAGTGCTCTAAATTGTGTCCATTGGTGCTGCCGTTAATCATGCATGTCTTCAAGTAGTGTGGGGGTGACAGACTTGCGCATTCATACTTGCCTGCATCTGGCTTATTATTGAGGTGTACCCCCCGTCCCTTCAGCCAGTCATGTATACTCTTTCCAAAGAATTGGATGGAGTCAAAAGTATATAGATGTTCTTGGGTTTCATAGTGGTCTCAGTTTAGTCTCCGGTCAGAAAAATACCTCATCCAGGACCTCTGTTGTGTAGAGCAGTATTTAAGGGAAATTGACAGGTGCTGCAGGATAGATCAACATATGGCAGACACTCTTTTCAAGGTAAATAAGAGATGCTAAAGCCTTTCCTGCCTTGAGAAGAGGTGAATGGGTAGCAGAGTGTACAGCTACATGATCCACGTTTCTCAGGATAACCCATAATCAAGCAGGTTAGGTCCATGATAGTCGGGCACATCTTGGCGATAGTATGCAGAGTCTCTTTCATCTCTGCTCCACCAATAACTAAACGAGTCGGTTAGTGCGTCTTGAAGTCACTTTTTCCCACAAAGAGAAAAGCCACCAATCTCACACACAACCAATATTATTTTTAGGGAGATCCACTGTCTGATGTCACTGTTCAACTGTTTGGGCATGCATATTTTCTGGTTCTTAGAAACATTTCACTGACTAACAGTAGTTTGATGGCCGTGTACTTGGATCACTGTGTCTTTTCTTGACAACTGTCTCCGACTAAGCAACTGATAATGCATTGTGTTAAATTCTCTCAGGTCAAGTGCATCATCTTGCAACTTTTAAGGGGACTACAGTACCTTCATGAAAACTTCATTGTGCACAGGTAAGGGAGATTAGGATAAATGTCTGGCCATAGTTTATAACCTCACAAATTGATATATTAATACATTGCACCCCAAGTGAGACAGAAACATTGTAAATTAGGCTTGGGTAGAGGTAAAGTGAAGATCTCTAACTTCCAGGATGTACAATTAAACAGGGTGTTGACATTGACCGAAACAAATTGCTTGTCAGTAGCTGGTAACATGCATGGGTTAGCCAGGGAACTTACCAATACAAGAACATCCCACGTGGAGGCAGCGGGCAGGCCTCACAAGACTGTATCATTCAGTCTGTCCCCTGTTTGTCTCTTTATGGCTCACGCTTTCTCTTGCCTGATCCTTAAACTGTTCCTGTGTTTTAACAACCAGAGATCTGAAGGTGTCCAACTTGCTGATGACGGACAAAGGCTGCGTGAAGATTGGTGAGTTCAGACATCCCTCTGGATTAAAAGTGGATGTGGTAATTTCTCCCCCACAATTGTACTGTTTGTGTTGTGTGACCATGTGTGAGACTCCAATTTTGTTGCTAAGTGAATGCATACTCCAATATTGGCCTGGCCCCAATGTCTCTCAGCTTTCCACTAACATGGTTTGTAGCTGACACTTTGTTTTCTCCCACGCTTTGATGACATATGTTTTTGTTAGATACAGAGCATTACGTTGACTTTTTAGGAGGAGGCTTAGCAGGTATACAGGCTGCAGAAGCTCAATGTTGTTCAGACACTCTGACAGAAAACCACCTAACAAACTGTAAGACAGGCCAAGCAGCTAGGCTTTGACTCAGCCTCAGAAGTGGGTGGCACTGGAGGTTGGGCACTCCTGCTACACCTGGTGGAGCATGTTAGGAGATTTCTGCTGGAGCCACCAGTGTGATGATGTTCTTTCTTCATAGTGTTGGAAAGATGTTTATTGTGAGGTTATTTCAGTTTCCTGCCTGGCCTGAGCCATCCTTTACCTGCACGTTCACAATGGGCTGCTCAGAAAAGTTCCTAAGACCAAAACAATGTGTACTTTCTTCTGACCACTAAATTGTACATTGTGTAAGGCAGGGGTATTATGAGTAGCAGGTTTACTGTAACCTCTATGTTATTCATTGAGTAGAGTCCACTGTGCTTCACTACACTTTACAGACATTTACCACTTAGTTGCATTGGATGGCAGACTCCGAGGACCAAGTTTACAAAATGTGTTAGCGCATATGGTAACCAAAGAACGAGGAAGTACTGATTCCCAAAACTAATCTGCACATGCGCAGTGCAGACACTTTGATATTTGGATCTGCAAGTGGTCACAGAGAAAAATGTGCCCTAGGGGGTGCAGTCAGGGCTGGTACAGCTGCAGATGTCACATATTGCCTATGCTCTAAAGAATGTGGTGTTATATGGGTCTTCTGCTTCTCCTTGTCTCCTGCCACATTCTAATTAGATGGAAGGCGGGTGCAGTGCTGTCTGCATTTATCCTCAAAACTTAGTGATAGAAATGTAATTTGATGCTTTGTCACAAACAAGCCATTTAGGGCCCTTTCACGTCATTCCGGCCCCTACCTCCCTCATGAACGAAGTTGGTGAAAGGAGCAGGTCCCTTGGAATCCCCATCGCAATATCCTCATAATTCAGGTAATCCGTAATACTATTGCTGCAAGCACAGCATCTGCACTTCCAGCTTCAGCTTCGTCCTTCCTCAGCCCAGAGGAAACAGTTGTGAATTGTGACCTGAAAATGCAAAGGCATTTTGCATTTCACAAATGTATGGCCATATTTGAACTAATAGTGCTTCACTAGGTCAGCGACAGTCAGTTGTTTAGTTTTTAATAAGCTTTGGTAGAGTGTTTTCATTAGGAGTGGCTAGAGACAGCACTAGCTGTTTAAGATCTCATGTAATCACAAAAAAATTATTCAGTTGCAGCATTGAGAAGGGGTCTTTGGCTTCGCCCCTTTGTTGGTCATCTACTTAATGGGCATTTGATTGGACAGCAGTTATGGTAGCCCACCTATATAGTTATTCCATCGCTCATAATTGACAGAAACTGTGTTAACGCAGACTATTCGTCAAGTAAGGAAACAACAATGCCTGGTGTAACCCTGTGAAAAATATTGTAGGAACTCTGATACATCCAGTAGGAGGGATCTTACGTTGTGGCTTCTGGCAAATGTAATAGTAAGAGGTTTTAAATTGTGATTTCTGCTGACACCCCAGTAAGGGTCTCTGCATTATTGAGTACTGAGAGAATTTTTTGCAAAGATTAATATTTAGTTGTCTGTAAATAGAAGTACTTTTCGTTTTTTAAAACTAAAACCACAGGCTGGACATTGATTTATAAAGTATTGTGTGAATTGCAGAGCTCTGAGTTTTTAACCCCCACCAGCCCCCCGACAAAACCTTTGACTGCTCTGCCTCATTTCCCTGAGGGTCCAGTGCTATAGGGTGCCTGGTACCTAGTGCTCAGTGTGGGTGCAATAATAAGATGATTCAAGGACACCAGAGGTAAAAGACTCCCATAGACACAATTGAAGGAAAGTAAACCATGATTTCTTGGAGAAAATCCACTGCTAGGCTTCACCCAGAGCCGACACCCTCCATATCAGTGGCTGATGACAACAGTGGTTTGGATCTCTGCTGTCCTTTGCTGGTTAATCTATTACACAAGTAAGCACGCTTCACTGCAGTGCAACTACATATGTATTCTTCAGCACATGCTCAGTATGGTGATCCTGCCTCGTGGTGAACCAGCTGGTTATGTCACGCTTAGTCGCATTTTTGACTTTCATGTGAAGGGCAATTTGCTGAAGGTACCCACTGTATATGTGCATGCAGGGGGGACGGAGTAGCCTCTGTTTTGGGGATTATGGAACAGCAGCAGCCAGATGAAGCGGCTGCTTGAAATGGCGTTGGAGGTGTTCACATTAGGTGGCTGGAGCAAAGCCCTGGAGCCAAGGGTGAGTGCCTGTGACCTCTAAGGTATCCAGAGATACACGATTATGAATCGGTTCCTGGGTGTAACTGGTACTTGGTGAGCGTAGTAAAACAGACGGTTATTCACATAACCTGGGGATATGGGTGTCAGTGATTCGTGCTGGTGGATGGAGACGTATGTAAGTGGTCACATGTCAGGGGTTTTCGAAAGTAAGTGGACTGCTTGGGTTATTAAAGTCCCATCCAATCTTTGGACATCTTCATTAAAGAAAGCTGACTATCTTGGCTCACAAGCGGAGCTAGAGGACTCCCCTTAAGAAAGATTGCTCCAAAAGCAAGACTTGCCCATTGATAAACAAGACACAGTGTGTCTTCAGCCATGGTCTTAGCAAAATACTAGGGGAGCTGTTAAAGCCCTTGTGGTGGTAAAGCAAAACACCCTAAAAAACCGGCCGCACCCTTGCACCTCTCAAATAATTAGCAAGTTTTACCATCAGAATGCCAGAAAACCAGTACTCCAAGCCATGGACTCCTTCAAGGCCTTATTTCTGGAGTTGCCAAAGTACCAGCTAGCCAGGTTACAAATAATACAACATCTTGCAGCAGGCATTATACTGTGCCTTCCTAGATGCACCAATATTTCTTCGGTTTTGAGGGATCTTCCTTGGTTTCCTAATAATAAAAGAATCTTGTTAAAAGTCTATGCAGTGCCTATCATGCCTTGCAACAACAGTGTCCTGTGTACTGTTCACTCTGTACATATTAGCAAAAAGTGGCCACTACACTCCAGCCAGGTCTATACGCTCAAGTGCAGCACACATGGCTCTTGCTTCCTGGTTCAAAAAAGGCCAGAGCATGATACAAAACAATAGAATTCCATGCTAGTTGATCTAAAGAAATAAAAACTTATCACCTTGTCTTCAGAAAAGGGCTGAAGACCTAGCTCTTTCCGAAATGTTAATCTTTCTCATTCTATTTCAGTAGTAGTTCAGTCAGGTTTTGACTATCTAGCGCCAGGGCACCTGCAGGTAACCACCCTTTAGAAATAATATATCAGGCTGCAGTCCTACACTTTGAAAGCACTCTCACACCCTTCACAGAGTACATGTCATGCACTACCAGAAACATGCTTACACCCCTCACACACCAGAAGTCTTGAACTACAGACAGCTCTCCCAACACCCATCACAGTAGCAGTCACACTGCCAGAAGCACTCTCACACAGGGAGTCATTGACAGCATGACTGTATGTCTACTTATCTTCATAGTTTTTATCATCTATGTGTTCAATCTCTGAACCCGGAAGTAAGTTATATAGTTGTATTTTACTTCCCTCCTGCAATAATAGGGTCTGGTCACAGGTTTTCTGCATGCATTTGAGCAACAAACACTTCTTGAATATATTCTTGTTTTTCATGGCTTTTTGTGTTTCCGCAGCGGACTTTGGGTTGGCTCGTGCATATGGAGTTCCCTTAAAGCCGATGACTCCGAAAGTAGTGACTCTGTGGTAAGTTTCATTGTGGTGAACCACCACATAACAAGAGCACAGGATCCCTCATTCATATCATGTGATTCAGCAGACGGTCTTGTGTGTTCTGTAGTATGAATCTAGCTGACTAGCAACAGAGTGTTGCACAGAGGGCAAGCTCCAGTAGAGATAAATGGGCGAAGGCGACATAGGGAGGAGGTAAAACTAGTGGAAGGAGTGTGGAGCGAGAAGTTTGGCAGCTGGAGAGCAGATGCACAGATTTTCAGACCATGTCCTTCTTGTTACTTTTTTGGCAGGTATCGGGCGCCTGAATTGCTTTTTGGAACCACAACTCAGACTACTGCAATCGACATGTGGTAAGACATGCTGATCCACCTGGGAAGTACATTCAGTGAGGGGTTGGAATTTTAACTGGAGGCTTTGCAGAGGACTAGGGTGATAGGAAGTGGTAGTAAATTTAACATCAGGCAACATCTTTTTTTTTTTTTTTTATTGTGGGCTGTTCCTCTCTCTACAACTGCATCTGAAGCCTGATACTTTCCAAAAGTAGAAGCAGAATGGTCTGTAGGCAAATCAAAAGCATTTGCACACCAGACCAGTTGCGTCAGGACACCCTTGATTTGCAGTGCGCATGTTCGTTCCTCTAATGGTTAAGGAGGGATTGTCCAACTTCATTCACATTTTGGGTGCTGGTGACTGATATTTGACCAACTCTGTCACAACCTGACTGACCTTCTAGAGGTGCCAGACTCTCCATATTTTTCTATAAAACATTCCACTTCTGTTCCATTCCTGAAAAAACTCTGTGCCCTGTTGTAAAGTTTTGCCACTCCACATTCTGGAGCTCAAACACCACCTCGAACATAGGGGCACATTAGGATGGCGGGCGGACATCCTGTTGTGGGAAGGGACCATCCGCCATAAGGGCGGGGGTGCCGTGCGTGGAAGTAGGATGCACCCGCCACAGTGGCGGGTGCATCCCACATTTTTAACATTACGGCGGGCGGTGCTGAAAGCACCACCCGCCGCAATGCTAAAAATGCATGTTGTGCGTTTCAAAGCACAACATGATAGGCACCGCGCTGCCTGCCTGCCATAGGCCGCCGCAATGCTAAAAATGCATGTTGTGCGTTTCAAAGCACAACATGATAGGCACCGCGCTGCCTGCCTGCCATAGGTAGTACCCCCCAGGTGCACCCCCACACCCCCTTCACCCCGGGGGCCTGCAACGGGCCCCCAAAGCAAAGACTGTATGCCTTTCCACGGCGGCAATGCCGCCGTGGAAAGGCATAGGACAGCAGGCATCGTAATATGGTTGGCGGTGTCTCGCAAAACACCGCCACCATATGTACGCACTTTTTCCGCCGGTCGCAAAGGTGACCGGCGGAAAAGCGGCGGACGGTCTTCCCGTCTGCCGCGGACCCCCCAGCCATCCTAATGTGGCGGGGGGTCATTTCAGTGAGGATGGAGGGCGGATTGCCCCCGCCAGGCCGGCGGTGGCTACAGCCAGCCTGGCGGGGGCAATCCGCCCGCCATCCTAATGGGCCCCATAGTCTGAGCCTTCCACATGTATCACCTGACAGACTTGATCCTTGATCTATTACATAGTAGCAGACAGCAGCACCATTGAGACACGGGGCCATCTTTAGGCCATTTCATATGGAATACAGAAAGCCACATTTCTTTTTAGAACTGACTTGACATTTTGAAGTAGGAAAAACTGAAAGGATACTTGACTCAGAGAAGCAAAATATTCTGTTAAATGTTAGTGCATACAAGTTAAAAAAGTAAATTTTTGATGTCATATGCTTTCAAACAGCAAGCTACATTCAGAATACAAGCGAGTGACAAAATAAATACTGAGTGAGGGAAGAAGAGAAAAGAGGAATAGATTGCTCATTGGGCTGGTGCCTGTTGCTAAGATCTGTGTACATCTTGCAGGGTATTTTTTAAATTCCCAGAACGGGGCTCAAATTCTTCATCATTGAAGGAGTTATTATGTCACTCTGCAAGGCTTCATAAATGCACTTAGCAATACTGTGAATCACCGGTGAATGAAGAAGTGTTGTTATGTTTTAGTTAACAGCACATTCACTCAGGCAACCTGGGAAGGGTAATCATAACGACACTAGAAGAATGGACAATGGACAATTCTATTCTGTCAGGCCCAGTATGGATTCAGGAAGGGACTTGGGGCGGTGAAGCAATGCTTAAACCTGGAACTTTTGATTGGGAAGTACACTAAAGGAAAGACGTACTTGCTATATTCATGCTTTGCAGACCTCACCAGCACATTTGATTTAGTTGACCACAGGATATTGTGGAACACTCTGCTTTCATATTGGCCTCCATCAGAGATTGTTTATCTCTTTGCGCAGCTATATGAAAATCTGTCAGCCAAAGTTCGGTTTGGACTCAATGACGAACAATCGCCCTAATTTAGAATCAGACAGGGCATCTGCCAGGGCTGCGGACTGACGCCCTTTTTATTCTCCCTGTTAGTAAATGGGGTCGATCTTATGCTGAGATCCCTGCAGGCTGATGCACCAATTGTTGCTGGTCATTCGGTGCCCGTCTTCCTTCAGGCTGCCAGCGCGGTACTTTAATCAAGGATCACCGTTGGGCTATAGAGACTAATGGATTTCTTTGCAGATGTTATGCTTTTAAAAAAATAAAATACATCAACATTTAACAATGACTTGCGGGAAATCATCCAAGAATGTAAGCTCATTTTATCTAGAGGGTCCCCAGATTGTAAGGGTCAAGTCTTTTTGTTACCTGGGTATGTTATTTTCTGCAAACGTTTATTGGGCTGGTCATATCCACAGTACAGAGCTCAAGATGAAAAGAGTATGCAAGAGGTATTTGGATTTTCTTCTAATTTAGAAAGCAGATTTATTAAAGTGATGGTCACCATTTATAAAGCTAAAGCTTTATCGACTACAATTTATGGTGGAGGTGAATGGGACTATGCAAATCTCAACCCCCTACAGGTCGAGGAAAAAAACTCCCCAAGGCATTTGTTTCCCCCCTAAGCCCCCTCCCCACAGCTACCATCTTGCACAGGGAAGTAAGGTTGAACCACCTGAATGACACTTTTGTTTCTAAACAAATCTCCCATTGGTATTCTATATGGGCCAAACCTGAAACTGTACTCACTAAGGCTATTATATTGGACTACCTAACTCTGTACCACGTACTTAAAATACCATGGCTATCCTCTATTAATTGTATTCTTAATAATTTATTCAGGTTTCCGGTCTTGATGATCCGGTTAAGATTTTAAAATGAGAGAAGTCTGCAAAAAAGGTTGCCATATTAAATACAAGGGCAAGAAATAGAGCTTATGTCAAAAGGGAGAAACACACACTAATAATCTATATGTCACATATCTTACGAATTGGATTACAACCATAATTACCCTGGGTAACAAATTACCACCATCGTTATGTCCTGACCAGGCGACGCCTGAATATGGAGTACCACACCTCGTGTGTTTACCCAAAATCAAACAGTGGGCAGTGGGATTTGACAGCAATTTCATTTTCGTGTGATTGTCATTTTAAACAATGTACATTAATTTTTTTTGCTTTTTTGTCGGTTTTAAGATAATTCAAGGAAACAATTTTTTAAAACCCTTATTTATTGCGCACAATATTAGGGACCATAAAACGACTATGCGTTTTTTATGTGCTTTGGAAAACCCAATTATATGCTTTAGCGTTGCATCATATATGTGTAATACAACTGTATCAGGAATATTTTGTGCTGAGACTGTGATGTTCTGTATGTACCTGGGGTGTGTTTTAACCCCTTCGCTGTGGGGGTTATTTTCCCGCTGTGCTGGGGGGAGGGGAGCGAGCACGGCGCCCGCATGCTCATGACGAGCTCAGCTCGTCATGAGGCACGGCGCTCCTGTGCTCTTGTGCTGACAAGGTAGCGTTACGCTGCACAAGCGCTTCGCGCTTTTTACTGCTGATTGCGATTTTTAACTAATCCTGTTTACGATTTCTGTTCCTTTTTGGTTTATTATTCCTTGATTTTAGCCCCAGCCACCTGCACTATAATTGTTTGGCACCGCCGCTTGAGCGGGTCCGGGTCCTGGGAGGGGTTCGCTTCGACTTTGGCCGCCATCTTGGAGTGGAGTGGTGGTGTGTTTAGGCGCCACTACTGGTGAGCGCTCTAGTGCGCAGGAGATACTCTGGGACTGCTATTTAAGGCGAGTCGCTCCAGCGCTCGTCCTGACAAGGTAGCGTTACGCTGCACAAGCGCTTCGCGCTTTTTACTGCTGATTGCGATTTTTAACTAATCCTGTTTACGATTTCTGTTCCTTTTTGGTTTATTATTCCTTGATTTTAGCCCCAGCCACCTGCACTATAATTGTTTGGCACCGCCGCTTGAGCGGGTCCGGGTCCTGGGAGGGGTTCGCTTCGACTTTGGCCGCCATCTTGGAGCGGAGTGGTGGTGTGTTTAGGCGCTACTACTGGTGAGCGCTCTAGTGCGCAGGAGATACTCTGGGACTGCTATTTAAAGCTCCCCGCTTAGCGCAGCGGTAACGCGCAGCGGTGGCGCCTTCACTTAGCCTGAGTCGCGCTCGGTCGCGCTGGTCCGGTGGTGACTCTGCTCTTCGTTAACCATTGCACGATGCTCAGTTATACTAGGGAAGCTCTCGTGTCCATCAATCGGTGTCTGCCGTCTTGTGATGGGGCTCGTGTCTACCCCCTGTGTGGCCCTTATCAGTGTGCATGTGGTAGGTGGCTGCTTGAAGCACCCGCCCTGCCGGGGGACGTTGGAGCGAAGTCAGTCATTGGTAGTAAGTATCCCTTGAACCATATTACCATCTGGAGCCTGAATGTGAGGTCGTTGGTTAAACACCATCAGGACATAGCCGACCTCATGGGTAAGGAGCTCCCTGATATTTTCTGTTTGACAGAGACCTGGCTTCAGGATTCCGATACAGCTGTTCTTAATCTGGCTTTTCCTTCTGGGTATTCTACCTATACGCTCAATCGTTCCTCTAGGGGTGGAGGAGTTGCGCTTCCTGTTAAATCCTGTTACCCTTGCGCCTGGAGAGTTCAAAATATCGCGGGCTGCGAAAGCGCCCTGTTTAAGGTCTCCGTTACACCTCATTTTACTTTCTCAGGACTGCTAATCTATCGCCCACCGGGCAGCGATGTGGCATTTAGGGAGGCTCTCCCTGATGCCGTTAGCTCGCTGGCAGTAGGGTGTGCCAATTTTTCTATCCTAGGAGACTTGAATCTCCATTTTGACATCTTGTCCCTACCCTCAGTGGGTGGGATTGTGGCTGATCTTGAGGCCCTCCAACTGCTTCAATTGGTCTCGGATTCCACCAATGTCGGCGGACATATTTTGGACCCCTTTTTTTCAAACTTAGCAGAGGTAAAGGTGGCCTCTCCTCTTCCCATGTCTTGGACAGATCACTCGTTGGTGACTATTCATTGCCCACTATCAGAGGCTCCTTTTAAGCCCTCGATGCGAGTTCTGCCCAGACGGCATTGGAGCAAATTAAAATTGGAAGATCTCCACCGCCTTCTTTCTGAAGACCCACTGGGCTCAGTGGAGAATGTGGAATCTGGCTATGACCATTTTTGCGAATGGGTAATCAGAGCCTTTGACTCCCTTATTCCTATGATACCGAGTAGGTGTGGAACCCGTGACCCAAGTCCCTGGTATAACGGCACACTGCGTGCTCTGAAAAGCTCTTGTAGACGTGCAGAGAGAGACTGGCGGAGAACGTATGACAACAGCAAAAAAGCCTTTTATATGGCTACCGTCAAGTCCTATCACCGAGCTGTCTGCAGAGCCCGGGCCGCATTTTATGCTCTGGAATTTCGTAACAGTCTGAATCCAGCAAAAACCATCTTCAAGGCCCTCAAGGACCTTGTGGCAAAAAAGTCCTCTATTAAGGCTATTGGCTCCAACACTCACTGTGAAATGCTGGCGGCCTTTTTCCTGGAGAAGGTTCTTACCATCTATAGAGCCTTTCCTACTGTTGTGCATACTGGCGCCGGGTCGCATATTCTGCCTAGACAGGTGGTGTTAGACTCTTTCCCCTGTCTTACACCGGAGATTTTTAAGATTTTGGCTCTTCAAGTTAAATCGGGGTCTCCGGCAGACCCGCTCAAGCCAGCAATGTTAAGAGACTTGACACTCTCTAACCCAGTCCGTGATCTGATTAACATCTCGCTCACGTCTGGCTGGGTTCCTTTGAAGTGGAAGCAGGCAGTAGTAATGCCCATTTTGAAGAAGCCATCTCTCGACCCCATTAAATCGGAGAACTATCGGCCGATCTCGCTTCTCCCGTGGCCAGCTAAAGTCGCGGAGGTGCATGTCAACACCGCCCTCTCTGACCATCTATCGCGCACTAACGTTCTGGATGACACACAGAATGGTTTTCGAGCTGGCCACAGTACGGAGACAGCTCTCCTATTTATGGTTGAGCATTTGCGGGCAGTGCTCGATGCAGGTCAAACGGCGGCGCTTGTCTTATTAGATCTGAGCGCCGCCTTTGACACCGTCTCGCATGGGATCCTCCTGCAGCGCCTCGAGGAGGCAGGTGTGACGGGCACTGCACTCCAGTGGTTCCGTTCGTTTCTGGCAGATCGTTCTTTCTGTGTGGCTGCCCCGCCCCACCAGTCCAAATTCCATCCTCTGACGCTTGGGGTTCCGCAGGGTTCCTCGCTGAGTCCCACGTTGTTCAATCTTTACGTGAGGCCACTGGCTGAGGTCGTAAAGCTCTGTGGTATGACCATGGTGTCATACGCAGATGATACTCAGCTAGCGGTCACGATCAGCGGGGACTCTGGGGTGGAGGCCCCAAGATTCCGGGACGGACTTCGGGCGGTGGCAAGCTGGATGACGTCCAACTGTCTCCAACTGAATGCCAAAAAACAGAGATTATGGTCTTTGGTAAACGGACGGAACTCTGGGGCGATACTTGGTGGCCCCCTGAGTTGGGTCCCACCCCCACTCCGGTCACGGAGATAAAAAATCTGGGGGTGTGGTTGGACCCTACCCTCAGTTTTGTTGGCCATACCAAAAGGACGGCGGCATGCTGCTTTGGCATTCTGCGTAACCTGAGACCTGCACTCAAATTTTTTGATGCCACGACCCGTCAACTTGTGGTTCAGGCGACGGTATTGTCTCGGCTGGATTATGCCAGCTCCCTTTTTATAGGGCTAAACCAGGCCGAGCTTACTCGTCTCCAGCGAGTGCAAAACGCAGCAGCCAGAGCGGTCGTAGGACTTCCTAGGTTTTGCTCTGTCTCTCACACCCTGCGTGCCATCCACTGGCTGCCTGTTAGGCAACGGATTCATTTTAAGGTGGTTTGTATGTCCTTTAAGATCTTAAAAGGCCCCTCTACTCAGATACTGCATAACCTTCTGTGCCCTTACATTCCCGTCCGCTCTCTTCGTTCTTCTGACCGTGAATTAGCAGCAGCTCCACGTTTCAAACGCAGTCTCATCATGAGCATGGAAGAGGTTAATGTTAATGGTTATCTGACGTGGTGTTTTATTGTTCAATCCCTATTGGAGAGAAAGAATGTTGACTCCATTTAACTGTATTGGGTGCAGGGCGATTGCATTTTTACTGTTGTTTTAATTGAATGTCCTTAATATATATATTGTATGCACTTTATGGCCTATAGCAATAGTGCCAAAATAAAGTTTTCTTTGAGTCAGGCAGCAAAGTATTAGCGTTTGTATCACAAAAAATCAAATGGTGAAAAAGCAAATAGGTTTGGCTAGTAAAGTATTTTGATTTTAGTAGTTGCCAACATCCTAGACAGAGAATTGTTGAAAATAAAGCTTTTTTAATATTTTCACATTGTTATGTAATTTGGTATAAACAGTGATTTGTCTAGTTTCATAAGCTGAGAAATTAAAAAGGTAAAGTTTCTGAAAGATAATGGAATATATGAATATGTTTGTATTAATAAAAGTGGATAAGGGACCTGAATACTTTGTTATAATGTGTATAGAAAATTTGAGGCAAGGAATGGTTGTTTAGTGCATTTAAAAGTGGAAAGTGCATGGTTTGTAGAAGACAAATTGTATGATGCAGTGTGGTTGTCAGAAAGATCATTTTATGTGTTTTTAATTTCAATGTGACAATAGAAAATAGAGGAAAGGCAACTGTTTGGTTGCATTTAGACGAAAGCTTATCTGTCTGCATGTTTTTAATTTTTCAAAACTACAATAGCAGTAGAACGTACACAATAAACGGTAATTTTGTAGCATCTTTAAGAAAACGTGCACACACTTCTTTACTTTGTGAACAAAAAAAAGTATCTCCCAACAACAGGTTATCATGAAAGCAAATTGAAAAAAAAATGTGCAAGGGCATTTAGTGAATCACCAAACACGCTGTATTAATGACAGGCTAAAGCATCAAACAGTATCTCCTTCCTACATAAAACAAGCATAAATCAGCAATTAGAATGTCGTCATGACAGAAATGTAAATACATCAAAGAACACACATTCACTCTCAATTACAAGCTACACATTTTGCCACATCCAGAGTTGTTAAGAAAAGGATCCCTTGATGCACCATTACCAAAACCTAATGAGAACCCAAATGTGAGATTGCGAACATCGACAAAATGATATGGCGTTAAAGGACAGTCTGACCAGTCAATAGTGAACAGTGAAAAACATGCGCGTGCCAGTGGCTGAAAGGGGCATGACCCACAGCTTGTTCCCTCTCTGTATACTCGGGTTTTTAACTTTGTTGAAGAATTGATATGAGTTTTTTTGGACAACTAAAGATGTCTCTAACCACACCCATTAAACGTTCCCCAGGTCAGTGGGATGGTAGAGTTTCTGCTACAAATTTAAAATGATACTTGAAAGGGAGTTTGTGCCAGCATGCACACCGGTTACTTCCATCTTTAGACCAAAATTCTGCTTTCTTTCCTGCTCTCCCAGGGCGGTGGGGTGTATTCTTGCGGAGTTGCTGGCCCACAAGCCCTTGCTGCCAGGGGGCTCAGAGATCCAGCAGATTGACCTGATCGTACAGCTGCTGGGAACACCCAATGAAAACATCTGGCCAGTAAGTTTTAGCTCTCTAGATGCTGCACCTTTTCTCTTTCTCTGCAAGATCTTTAGAACCATCTTTTTCTTACAGGGGTTCGCCAAGCTACCTTTGGTTGGCCAGTATACCGTGAGGAAGCAGCCATATAACAATCTGAAGCACAAGTTCCCATGGCTGTCCGAGGCAGGCCTGCGCCTCCTGAACTTTCTCTTCATGTACGACCCTAAAAAAAGGTAAATCCTTTCACGAGAAGACAGAAGAACGATTCTACTCGCCCTTCCTCCAGTTGTATGCATTGATTTAAATGGGCTGTGAATAAACCGGTCCAAGTATCCCAGACGCTGAGCGTGTCTATCTCCGTTGTTTGTTTTTGGCCAGTGATCACTGTGAAAGGAAACTGGGCTTTGTAGGATTAACATCTTATAGAGCATCTTGCCATGAAGTGTGACATTAAATTTGTCTGTTAAATGGATTGTACAGAGAGAATGATACTTGTTATGTGACCAGTGTAAATAAACTACAGTTTTCAGGTTAACAAATAATCTTTCATCCATTAAATAAACACAGATTATTTCAGCGATAAAGAGAGAAGTAGAACTAGAGGGGGGGAAGGGCTTTATGGAGGGAGTGGGCTGTTCTGTAAATATCTGCGCTCTTATTCGATTTAAGCGGAGTTTCATCTGTATGGGTCATAAAGGGCTGACTTACCTTGGGGGTGAACATTAGACTTGTGAGCGAGATCAAGAAGAACCTGAGTTTTATTACCACAGTGACTATAGACCATAAGCCAAATCCATGTACTACACCAACCTCATCTTTTTCCTAAAACCAAACCCTCCTCGTTTAAAGCTGCCTTATCTAACCTCACGGCCAATTAAATCTCCCCTAAAATGCCACTGTCTGAAACAACCTTTTATCCCTCCTGGATATCCTTCTTCTCCTGCCCACCACCCACACACTACCCGACTAAACTCTCTCTATCATCTTTCCAGTGGAACCAATTCATAACCTCGAGCTCCACGAACCAATAATACATGCCATCCGACTCTTCCCTCACTGCACACTAACAGTAAATCCACCATCTCCAGTAGTAACCTGCCCTACTTTGATCTCTAATTACTCCTTTATATCTTGAATTCACTGTGTGTGTTTCACAACTGCTGACCCCTCATTCTCTGACAACTACCACTTGATAGCCCTAGGCAGATTTTGTTCCAAAACTCTAGTATTCACTCATATATAATCAACTTTCTGTAAATTCAACCCTGCTCAAATGGCCCTCATGCGTGTCTCCGAATTCCTTGGCTCTGCACACTAGAGTCACCTCTTCTCTCTTCCTATTCTTGTCAGTCTTACGGCAGCCTTTGTCACGGTTGTCCCACCTACCATGCTCTTGATCGTAGTCTCCATTTGCATGAAGGACCAGGTCATGTATTGGTTCTCCTTCTACCAGTTTTACTGCTCTTTTTCACTCCTTGTTCCTCTCGCGGTCACCGCTAGGCCCTCTACCGGTTGTCCACCTAGAATCATCATGGGGTCATTCCTTGTCCCTCTAGGCTGCCTCCCTTTGGGTAAAGTGGACAAAGGTACAGCAAAAACAGAAAATAAAACTTGCTTAGGAAAAGGGGTGTCATACGGAGCAGGTCGCGACCTGAGGATGAAAGAACGGGAACCGGAGTGACTACTATTATGGTTGTAGAAGGAGGTTTGGCACATTATGCAACACACAAGCATGGAAAGCTTCAAAGTTACTGTGACTATGGTATATATTCAGAGAAGTTTGCCTTCCTGGTCAGTTTTTAATTATAAGATTTGTACTGTGCGAAAGGCTTGTAAGGTGTCTTAGTAAAAACATAAAAGAAACATATTTGGGAAGGAGGTAGAGAAAAATGGAAGAGATAGTCCTGAACTGCTCTGGGTAGTGCTTCTTGCCAGAGTAAAGAGAAACTGTATGTTGCTCAATTAAGGGGCAGTAACTCTGGATTTACTGCCTCTTATAATGGGCAGTAGAGTCACAATATACTGTTGCTTTTAATGGACTGTAAGGACCGCAGTAAACTGGCCCTTGATATACGAGCTGTTGTATCTGGCTTCACGCGAAGGTCTAACTTAAGTCTTGTATATGGCCAGTCACAGTATACAGCCTTTTGTTATGGGATAAGGGAAATCAACATTTAGTGCCATTAGTCCTGGAGCTAGGAAGCTTGGACATCCCGGATCGTTGCCAGGGAAGAGGAATATTTATGGAATTAATAGAAAGCAAACTCTTGAGTAAAAATGCAAATGTTATCGTGTGCTCGCTCTCTGCACTTCTTAACATAAATCCTATATTGTGACTTGAGACAGACATGTACGTGTTGAACATGTACATACCTTGCATCAAAAAAGCTTTTCATGAGAAATCTGTGTGCCAAATGAAGATTTGTGGTTTGAGGATTGATGGTAACTTTCTCTTAACTCCACAAAGTCGTCTAACTACAGAGTGCCTCTGTTTTGTGTCCTCCTCAGAGCCACTGCCGAAGACTGCCTGGAGAGCTCCTACTTTAAAGAGAAGCCTTTACGTGAGTACTTTGTTTATGAATACTAAGTGCATTGTGGGAAAATGTAGTTATAGACCCTGTCTTAGAACACCTGACCTAGTCCCTTTCTATTTCTAGCCTGTGAACCTGAGCTGATGCCCACCTTTCCGCACCATCGCAATAAGCGCGCTTCCACTGGGGCCTCCATCGTCGAGAACAAACGCAGCAAACACTGACGGCTGCTGAAAAGGGTGAGAGCACACTGTATTTGTGTTTTTCTACTCGGTTGGGCGCATGTGTTGAGCAGTAACCTCCTCATAGATGCTGCTATGTCTCTCACCAGCGATTGTATGGTATCCAGATCGTATGTGTTGGTGGTACGTCATTAGTTTGAAATGGATAGTGAGAAATACTATCAGTTAGACTCAGTTAATTCTATAACCAATTAATTTGAAAACAAATTAGATTGAATGGACAAGATATTTGAAATTATTCAGATATAAATGCCTTTTATTAATACACAAGATTGGAATAATATTAGTGGCTGGGAGCTAAGACCGAGAGAGAGGTCAGAGGACAAAAGAAGGAAAGCATTTGTAGTGCAAGGGACTTACCCTTGTTTTAACAAAACTGCGACCTTTTGAGAACAAATTGCACGTTTTAATGAATTGATTAGAATCCGGTGGTCCTGTGGACTAATCTACACCAGAAATCTGTGTTTGACATCCTGACCACAGGTTTGAATTCAGCCTTTCATCCTTCCAAGTTTCATAAAATGAGTATCTATGAGTTGGGTAACAATAAATAGACTGTTGTCAGTGCCACGATGACCAGAACTTACAGTTTACAAATCTGCGTTACATTTCCTTACTGTTTGTGTTGGTCTAAACAATGATGTCCCTTTTCATTGAGCTCGACTGAATCTGCATAATCACATGCAAATGAAGACGAGACAATCAGATGCCAAAGGTGGACTCAGTTCGATCAAATGGGTGTATTTTGGGTTTATTATGAGTATAAAAAAGCTAGAAGCTGCACCGCGAATTAAAATGTGCAATTTAGAAGAATGTTAAAACCATTTTAAGGTTCAGTGGCACCAGAAACCCCCCTTATATTAATCTTATAATGTATGTTTCCGTCATATTCCACTACATAAACAAAACAGTCCAGTTTTTTTCTGACTCTCCAGTGTAAAATGCATTGAGAGAGATTGAAATACAAAGTCTTCTGTTTGTAGGCATATGAGTAATTAATTAGGAGAGTGGTTAAATTTGCACAGGTCAATGACTTGTGAGTTGCAGTGCGTCTTCAAAATGTACACGGATGTTGCGGGTTATACAATGAGCACTGTGGTGTGTACTAGAGCCTCTGTCTGTGGTGACAGTGATAGGGAAATCCCAGTGACAACTGTTACAATCCTACTACCTATATCAAAAGGTTCTGAATTCTGCATTGCAGTCTGTCAATGAGTGCTCTTAGTCAGATTGTCCAGTCAAAACTGTTCTGAAGCTCACAGATTTCAAGACACATTCCTGAATCAAAAATGTTATACATTGAGAAAGAACAGTTTCTAAAGTAAGAATTACTAGCATGTTAACTCATTTATTCTTATTCATGCAGGCCCTATAGTGCTTTGTGAGTGGGAGATAATAATATTAGAAGGACCTGGAGCAAGTGCCCTAGCATGTGAAGAACTTAGAAGCTAAACTCAGAAACCTTATATTGGGTGTTGCATCACTTTTGTCTAACTCGGCTATTGTCAATTCATTCCTCTTTGCTACACCTGAAAATGGGCAGTATTTTTTGGGCAATAGCCAGAAGGTAATATACTTGAAGAGCCTGCAGGACCAAGAAAACAGAAATTATTCTGGTCAGTAGTCTATTACTTAATCTTGCGTACAATCTTTTGTCCATATGAGATGCTTCCCAAGATGAGAAAAATATGTACAGATGTATCTAGCCAGTTTTGCTGATGATTTCAGTTGGGACGTGCCTCTGAAATGCAATTAAAGGGGGCTTTGCTCTTACTGCATGTGTGTCAGTATCCTTTAGAGGAGGCATCTAAAACACAGGGGACAATTCAGTGAGCTACATAAGCTGTGTTGCTTTATATACCATGGGTAGCTTCCTCATATCTAAAATGGGCAGTTAGAAAACTGGCAGAACTGTTCAGGCCTATTTAGATAACTACTAAGAGCTGTGCTAAATCGTTTTAAGATATTTCTGCGTCAGAAGACACTTTAATAAAAAGCCAGATAGATTAACCTTGTCAATCAAGTAAATGTCATACAACTCCTGGAGAAAAAAAGTGATGGGTTCTTAGGACTACTACTCGGATGACCAACAAAGAATATGGCTGATCAATTAAGTGCCTTTCTGATTAACCACGAAAAATTAACCACTAGTAGGAATGCAGTTTTCAGTGTAACCAGCATCATGATAGAAGATGCCATAGGTTCAAGGGTTGTGATCCAATACAGTTAGAGATCCTATAAGTTGCTACACTGAATGAGTTCTCTTGATAGGTGAAAATAGCCAAAGATAATCTTGGAGTACCTTCAAACTATTCCACTTTTCAAAAAAGTGAAGAATATTCTAATCGGCCCCAGGAGCTGCCATGTACACCGTACACAATCAAACTCGAATGGCTATTCAAGCAAGTAGCAAAACAAACCCTGTTTGACCGGATTAAAGAGGAAAGGGTGTGCTTGCCAAGGCATGGAGCACTATGCATGTTCTGGAGTTTATGCTGCAAGCCCAGCACCGTAGAGATCCAGCATTATTGACAGCCATTGGAACGTCCATGATATAACTGACAGTAAATCCGTGCGATTGTCAGTGGGCTGGGGAATGAATCGGCATGTGGGGGCTGTGTCAGAATAGCCATGCACGAGAAATTGGCAGAAAGGTACTGTGCTCTGACAGCAAGAGAAGTTACAATGACGGCCATATCGGCATAAGGAAAAGCTGCAATGCGAAGCAAAGAGCCTGCCAGAAATGACTTGGCTCGGCTGCTGCCCCCTTAGGACTGCTGTAAACGGTGTCTGTCCCCAATCTGAAACTCTACTGGAAGGACCGGCTTGCCCATATAGTGGCACCTTACAATTTGTTCACATATTTTTACATAAATCGTGTGCATAGAGTGCTGTTGTGACCACCAGACCAAGAACAGTCATGGCCAGGATCCTGAATCACTGGGATAGAGAAGTGACATTGCAAAGAGCATGCACATAGGTCCCTTAAATGTAGAGGACAACACAATGCTCGTATTCCCCCAATGATACTACTACAGTTCGACATTGGTATAAACTGTTGCTCTTGTCAGTCAAGGGGAAACTTAGAGCACCAGGAGTTGGCTGTATACTAATGTTTTCCCCTCCAAACTAAAAGTAATCCTTGGCAATCGGACATTATTCTTCATAGACCCAAAGCGGGCTTTGAATGGGGCTGAAAAACTTGAACCTTACTCCCAACAAACCACCTCAGACTTGGAGCAGACAAAAGAAAAAGAGAAGCAACAAGAAACTACACACAAGGAACGCAGAGACCTACAAGGCAAGAAACACAGGACAAAGGGGCAACAGTGGCAGCGGAAGGAGCACCACAGGGACGATGCTCCCCTGTAGATGTTGCTGCCAGACAAGGGCTCTAGATCGGTTCCAGACCAACCTTCTGAAAGTGATCTTCCTCGTGTAACTGACTACTGAAAACATGGATTGGTACATTGGGAATAATGGATTGGATTAATGGAGTGTTCAATCCTCTGCTTTGCACGGGGGGGGTCATTTGGGAACGTGTGGAATGGAATTCACAAGGTCAGCATCACCAGGTCTCTGTGGAGACATGAAATACATAACACTGACACTTTGTACATGCAAAAGAGGCAGCTTACCCCCTGTCGGAAACTGAGGCAAACATGCGAGTAACACATCAGGGCAGGCATCCGCTTCTACGGGTATGTAACTTGAAATGTACGAGGCACAGACACAGAGGCTCATTGCAAGAGTGGGGAGCACATTTTTCCTTTTTTACAAGAAACACCTCACAGCGCTAAAACGCCAGAAACTGGAAAAGGAAATGAGTGGCAAATAGTTCTAATATTTTTTTTAACTAGCTTCTATGCCTATGCTAAGGATGCTTTAGTATCAATGCACAGGGGGCTATGGGGACTTTTCAGTTAAAACTCTGTAGTACATACAGAGGACACATATGTCATAGTTACTGGTAGAAGAAAATAAATAAAGGTATTACTAGCTAGTTTCTATGTGCTCATCAGCGGGCGGGCAGCAATCTTATATGTACTGCCTTCATGTATAGCTGCCTTAGTTCATCTACCTCTGCTGATACGGATGACTATAATTGTGTGGCGAGTTTTCATTCACCCCTTCCCGATTCCCCAACTGACAATATAGCAAACGTCTTTCCAGAAAGGAACAGCTTTGGCCTGACAGACGCTCAGTCAAAGAAGATTGCTTGTTTTATCCCCCAGTGCTCGGCTTGCATGTCAGATCAGATTGGATACATTTCTATGTGCCCCGCAGGTGCACTCCACCATTATGCAAAGCGGGGAATTTGGGGAAGTACACTTGGAACAATCATCCCCATTTGGGGACTACTAACGGGAGCCCTGATAGATCCTAGGCTAGGAGGCATCAGAAGGGAGGGTTACCAGAATTACATTACAGAAACTGAGGGCACAGCATCCAGTCATCCAAGGTGTTTAAGGTGCAGATGAGGGGCCTGTGCATTTCCACAACACATGGGCTGAAAGCAGAGTTGATTCAAGGGCTCACATCCTTGGAACACAAAATCAGGGTTCTCGAGGACAGGGACCCTGGCAGCCGAGCTGTTAAGGAGAAGATGCGCATAAATAAAGAGCAAGCATTGGCATAGCCAATGGGTCTCGCCTTTGGGACCTTATAAGTGTTTAGTTATCCAGCACAATTCCTTGGTGCAACAACATCAACTGTTGCATGGCTAAACACTTATAAGTTCCCAAAGGCGAGACCTATTGGCTATGCCAATTCTTGTTTCTATATGTGTGCATAATGAACATGTTCTATATCCATGTGTGATTTACAGATTAGCTCAGACCTACTGCCACCTGCAGGTAAACTCTCTCCGTCTCTTGACATAAGTATTAAGTTCAAAGTTTCACTACGAGGTGGCAAGATAGAGGTGCCACGAGCCCCGGCAGTAATTGTTGAGCAAATGACAATAATGCAACATCATTAGGTTAGTTTTATGTGGGATATTTAACTGCCCTGGCTACAAATGGGGGTGAATGGCCACAGCTGGATGTGGTCAACCCCTCACAAATACATTTGGCCTCAATTCTGTAAGCTAGGTGCTCAACTGAGATATGAAAATGACATACCTTTCCCAAACTCCCTGGAAAAAATATTTTCCATATAAACGTGAATAAGAACAAAGCGACATTAAAAACTGACAAAGATGAGCTGCATCCTGTCTCCAGGATAAGAAATGACAATAACACATCCTGAATGCACAATAAATTAAGTGTTCTTGAGGTAGGGGAATATTTACACAATCAATGGCCACATGTGAACCAACAAAAAAGTAATAGTTTCTTTGCACTCTGTAATAGTTTTGTATCCTTCTAAGGTTGATATCAGGAGTACACCTAGTTGGATAACAACATTGCTAAGTAACAAACGTCGTTTACAGAAAAGTAATGTGCCACGGACGCATCCACGTAGATGCACAGAATTTCATTACCTACCACTCATTTCTAAGATTTCCTTTTAGACTGCTAAACGGTTTAAAAGCAGATGAGACATTATTTTATCATTAAAATGTATTATTTTGGGTCTGATTTTTGTGAACATGTCTTTGATGTTGGTCGACATTAATAGAGAGAGAAAGAACAAGCATTGGAAATGCAATAGGTCTCGCACCATTAGAGTTAGTGCTTTTAGAATTGTTTATGGGTTTTTTTTGTAAATGTTTAGCATTTTTGTTTCCTGTAGCCAATGCTAAAGTATTACAAATAAAAAAAGCCATAAACATTTCTAAAAGCTCTAACTGAAATGGTCTGAGAACTATTGCACTGTGTGAGGGTGAGGTTGAGTGTGAGTGAGGGTGAGTGAGGGTGAGGGTGAGTGTGAGTGAGGGTGAGTGAGGGTGAGTGAGGGTGAGTGAGGGTGAGTGAGGGTGAGTGAGGGTGAGTGAGGTGTTGAGGGTGAGTGAGGGTGAGGGTGAGTGAGGGGTTTTGGGTGGGTGAGGGGGAGTAGTTGAGGCTGAGTGAGAGTGAGGGTGAGTGAGGGGGTGAGGGGTTGAGGGTGAGTGAGTGAGGGTGAGGGGTTGAGGGTGAGTGAGAGTGAGGGGTTGAGGGTGAGTGAGGATGAGTGAGAGTGAGGGTGAGTGAGGGGTTGAGGGTGAGGGGTTGAGGGTGAGTGAGGGGTTGAGGGTGAGTGAGGGTGAGTGAGGGTGAGGGGTTGAGGGGGAGGGGTTGAGGGTGAGTGAGTGAGAGTGAGGGGTTGAGGGTGAGTGAGTGAGGGTGAGGGGTTGAGGGTGGGTGAGGGTTTGAGGGTGAGGGGTTGAGGGTGAGTGAGTGAGGGTGAGGTGTTGAGGGTGAGGGGTTGGCGATTCTAAGGTGGCCCCTTACTGCAAAACTGGTTGCGGAAATCCTGGTGCATGAGCTGGACTGCTGCTGGGGCGCATTGGTGCTGTTACAAGGGTGTAAGTGCAGCAAAATCACCCGATTGAGCGCTGGGCGCTGCGCATCTAAAATGACGGCAGCGCACTGAGGGGGAGACTTCCACCGGCTGCGGCAACGGGAGATGTGCACTCTGTTTGTGAGCGGCTGGGAGGCGATTCGGCGTGCAGACTCACAGCGGAAAACTGCGGAGGCGGCAGTCCTGGGGGAGAAGTCTGGAGGGCGAGATCGCCTTAACCTTCCTGTGGTGCACTACGCTCCCAAGATGGCAGTTATGGGATGCGGGCGGAGGCCTGATGCCGACGAAGGTGAGAGGCAGACCGAGGCGGTGAGGCGAGGAGGTGCTGAATGCTGGAGTTTCTTTGTAGCTCGGGACCTGGTTCAAGCAGCTGTAGGGACCACCAGCAACCAGGTTTGATGTCCTTGCGTGGCAGGCCGCGTTGTTTGGGGGAGCACGTTTGGGTGAGGTGGCGAGCCTGCGAGTATATTGAAGTTACAGTAGGAGAACGGGTGCGTTTGCCTGTGCTGGATTTTATTCATGCAGTCAGGATTAGCACGGTCGGGCAACTCATGTGTGGGATAAGAGAAGGGCGATCCAGCACCGGGCTAAGGGGGAGCGTGGCAATTACAGCACCGGGCTAACGAGGACAGATCCAGCACCGGGCTATGGCAGAGGAGATCCTCCGGACCGGGCGGGGTAAAGAAAAGGGGAGCCAGCAAGAGGATAAATAAACGGAGACCTCGCAAAACCGAGTTAAAAAGGGGAGAACGATATATCAAGCACTGGAGGTAAAAAGGGGGAAACATCGCGAAGGTTAAAAGGGTAAGATTTAGTAAAAGCGGTGCAAGTTTGAGTAAGAATAGATCATCCAGGGCAGCTAAAGGAAACAAGACGGAGGGAAGAGAGGGGAGGGGGGAGGAGAAATGCGTCTCGGCCGGAGCAGGGGGCGGAGCAGGGAGAGCGGGCTTTGGAATGTAATTGACACGGCCGGCCGGTCGTGAAACTGAAAGCATGGCCGGCCGGCCGTGAAAGCCTTTGATGCGGCAGGGGAAATGCGAGACGGCGGGAAGGGGAGGGGGCGGAGCGGGTAAACAAAGACAGACGTGCACGCGCTTTTAAGCTCAATGCGCATGCGCATTGAGCTTAAAAGTCACGGGCACTGCAAGGAATCGCCACGATTCCTTGCAGTGTGGATAAAGAGTGGATAAGTCCCAATACTCTCGCTTGCTCGATGCGCATGCGCATCGACAGGCGAGACCTAAAAAGAGCTAGAGATAAAGATAGAGAAAATGATATAGAGAAAGAGGGAGGGGGAGAGAGAAATGGAAAGAGTGAGAGAGTGAGGGAGCGAGAGAGACAGAGAGAGAGAGAAAGAGAGAGCAGGAGAGACCGATTAAAAAGCGAGATGAGAAAGAGAGAGAGAGTGAGTGAGCCCGGGAGTGGTGCGTGCGTGCGCACGCAGCCTGCTCTTTTTCGAAGCACATACTCGTGCTTGTGGCGCACTCCTGCTCGCTCCCGCAAGCTGAATGCCACCACAAGCACGAGTATGTGCTTCGAAAAAGAGCAGAACGACGGCTAAAGGTCTCCTATGCAGCATATGCGATGCGTAGGCGAGACCTAAAAACACCTAGTATTCCAAGAGAAGTTATGATGTTTGGTTGAAAGGTGTCACTTTGTAGGACCGCATTCACAGGATGACAAGGCAAGTAGAATAATCAGGGCCAGGTCTGATGTGCATATGGCGTAGTCTAATTCGAGGTGCTATGGTGGCAAAAAAACCAATGGATTGGGATACGACCCGAGTTGCATCCCATTGGCGGCGATTAAACCAATCATTTCATCCATCACATTTTTTTATTCTTTAGTGCACAGCTGATTAAATCAGATGCTCTTACAGTCTGGGGGTCAACTAGCATAGCAATTCATTATGAATAACGTAAACAAGTACACTCCCAATTCGAAATTTATATGATTTTCACTGACTGTTACTCTAGTTTGTAGAAATAAATGACAGTAAATGCCATAGTGACACAATAGTGCAGTTTTTACTTTGAAACACTAATGATCAGAGGGGAATGCGGGATGCACTGATCACGGAGCAGTGAAGCGCAAAATAACTAAACTAAGAAATGGTTAGACACCTGGCAGAGATGGATTACCATCAGATGTTTTACTCGGACCTCTTTGCCTCCTGCCATGCCACACTGGACTGTGTGCTGTACCAGACGCACTGCAACTGTTTGGCGACATGTCTGGGTTGAAACTGAAATTGAGAAAATCGTGCATCTTTCCAGTTCTATACATGAGAGAGCTCTTAAAAAAGAGACTGCCACATACGGAAAAGACTTGGAGTACAACACATGTAGATATCTGGGATTCCAAAGATACGGGGAGTAAAATTATATGGTGACAAGGAATGTGAAAGCTGCTATGTGATAGGCAAGATTGTGCAAACCAGAATGGTGTTGGTACCAATCTGTTGTGTTGTTTTGCAACACTGGTGTTATTGACAGTCTCTTTTTTATGGACCTGCCCACGATCTTCACGGATTTCATCTGGATTCCCGGGCACTGCAGAGTCTAGTCTCCTTGTGGACACTAATGATGCCTGCTGATGAGGCAAACTTGCGGGCACCAGGCTTTGAACTTTAGTACTTCGCGGTCCAGCCCCAATGGGTGGCTTATTGGTTTTTAGGTACCCCATCCTCGAAGGGCAGAACCTTCACTAGACAATTTGGGAGGGGGGGGGATTTGGGATGATTTGGTGGGGCAGAAAACACCTAGAAAGGACATGCTGATATTGATGGTAATGGCAAAATATTGTGGGAAACCTGTATTGCTAGCTGTCGGACGTGATGTAACTATATCATATGCCTTAGAGATTCCCCGGCTCTGCTGGATAACAAGGGTGACAGCCAAGCATATATATGTATTCCTTTATGGTCAAAGGTGGGAATAGTAATAGAATTAGCACTCAAATCAATTGTAACTATTGTAGCAGAATATGGACCTACAGTAGGACCGTTTCTCCACAGTGGGTCACCAGTCCGGTTGATCCAAACTACAGGGATGAATGGCGATGTTGAACCCCTTGTGCACAAACCTTGTCCACTGTGTTTGTACTGGCCCTGGAAAGCATCAGATAACTCAACTCTACTGACGCCTTCTTAAACATATAAAAAGTCTCTTTAGTGGTCTGAGAGATAAATGCTTAAAAGACTTGGGGAGTGAGTTAATGACTAGTAAGGTGAGTCGATGCTCGTGTATACACTAAAAGTGTCGTCAAGTGCCCGCTTTAGATTGCTGCAATTTAATTACACTCCAAAGACATATTTGACACAAACTGGGGAAGAAATATCAGGCATCTTCATACTCCTTTCCTAGATGCTGAAAGCAGGCTTGTATCACATGGTACAGCAGTTTTGGTGACTGTTGGAAGTCAATGGTTTGGCACTGTGTGTGTATTGACTGATAGAAAGAGATTAATGCACCCCAAGGTAAGCCGCTATGAACTTATTGCTAGAACAAAGAAAAATGTATCTTGTAGATTTTTAGAATTGTTATTGGTCAGATGATTGCTAGCCACCCGCTGGAATTGAAGTAAAGCCTTCACATTCGGGCTAGCTGATGTGCAAAAATGGCAAGAAATGGAGAAAGTAACAATTAAAAACATCATAACTAAACAACAAAACTCTGATAAAGGCTGGCTGTGGATGGCCTAGGATTTTACGGTTCTCACGAGCAGACGTTTCATCTACACAGGAGCTAGAGAAGCACACCTTCTTAGATTTGTACACACTAGTCCTAAACTCAGATCTTTATTGCGCCTTAGACCTCAGTATGGTCTCCGGTTTTAGCCTCAAGCGAGTTGTTGCTATGCGGCCTAGTTTTAGCCTTGTGGAGACTTTCTGGTGGGGGATAACACAAATGGAGAATCACGGGCCTGAAAAAATAAAAACGAGCCTTTTCTTCCCGTTTAGGAACCTCTTTTGGTGAGTGACACTGACCGAATCAATGTCCAGTGCCGAAAATGCACCTGTAGACTCCTAGCGCTTAAAGCCACAAAACTGCTGCTCATGAAAAGTTCAGATATTTTAAATACACAATTGGTGCCAGAAAACTGATAACCTACGAGGTATAATCAAACCAGAAAGAATGGCGCCAGTAAAGAAGAGACTCAAAGATTCACGGTATTTTACTTGAACGTTGCTAAGGCAGCCTGGCCAGAATCTCAGGAGGTGACTACATCCATTTAGCTGGAAAGATCGGTGTGAGTTAACTCGAGAGAACAGAGAAGGGTGAGCCTAGGCGAGGGCAGCGCCACCGACTCGCAGCTGTCTGAAAGTGCCTATATGTATGACCCAAGGGACCGATAGGTAAAGTACAGTGCAATGTGTAGGAGCTGGACTACAATTATCAAAGGATGTGGGGTGCAGTCTAGGTAGGTTTATGAAATGATCTTCTATATGAAATAACTCCTTTTTAATGTAGTGCTAAAACCACAGCAGGCTATCCTACTGTTGTAAAGCGATAGTAATGCTGTTTTAACACTTGTTTCTTTTGTTTCAATAGTCCATAAAACAACGTCTGAATACAGTGCTGCATGGATCAACCCACTATGTCACTGACCTGTACATCCGTGAGGAAGTAGTTCTTTTCAATTCCAGATCAGGATAAACGGCAAGTGGCTGTTGTGGTCCTACAGGAAACCCGATGCAGAGGGCACTGCAGACCTGTGGACAGCAGAGATGGACCCAGAGAGAATTCCTACTGTCATCATCTCTCCTCTTCTGCGCCAGAACTACAGAGACCAATGCAGGGGATGACGGCACATGGAGTTCCTTGTGCCTGACCGTCACTGCTGGCATGGAGGACAGACTTGTTCTAGCGTACGCTGAAGGTGAACCTTTCCTAACTAGAGTGGAAGATGCCTTGACACTCATCGGCCATACTTACTATGAATGCTGTTATGTTATCAACAGGTAGGGCCTAACTTGAAATGGCTGGGGTATGACCTTTCCCAGGTTTAGCCAGATGATTGACTGCAAATGTTTTTGACTTTCCTCCTGAGAGAACTGGATTGACTTCAGAATAAAAGGTGTCCAGTTTGCTGATCTTGTCATGTCAATCAGTGATCCCTTTGGAAGCTCTACAGGTAACTCATGTGTGTTGTTTGAGTTTGAGTAAGGGGGCTCCAGGAAACTTCCCCTACCATCAAAAGGCAAAGGTGCACTGTGAGCAAACCCACCAATTAAATAATACAGGAGACACAAACATTCGGGTCTTGTTGTCTGGCTGCTCTGCCTGATGTCTCAACCTGACCATGGAATGTCCTCTGGAGAAGTGGACTTTTTTTTAAGGAGAGCTTTCCGGTATTTTGAATCCAGATTGAAACCCAAGATTCTTTTTTTTTTTTACTTTAAGCAGTGAAGTCTTGTGATCAGAACTATACGTTGTTGTTGCTCAAGGTTTCAGTGTGTAAGCTGTATCTTCAAAATTGCTTTGAGTGACGAAATAGTTTGTAAGATAATAGTGGAAAATAAACTGGACGTTCTTTTTTAAAAAGGGTTCAACATTTTATTTTATGATATAGCATGATTGCAGAACACAGAAAAATAAAACCCATTAGACGGAATGGAATGTGTATGTTGAACAATGTGGACAGAACACTATGTTATGTTACGGTATGCAGATTTGTAGTGCACATCACCACCAGGGAGGGTATCCTGGCACTGATCAGGTGTGAGCCTAGCTAAATCTGGAGATTAGTGGAAGGAGCGTCAAGTTCACAATGAAATCAACAGTCCAATACTGTAGTCCATGTTTTTTATTATTCAAAAATCTTTTTCCAAAATTCAAGTTCCAACAGAAAAATATCCAATCCAATGTGAAATATTCAATCCAATAAAGCAATATGTTTCATCCAAGTAAATGCTTTCTTGTAAACGGATAATCACAACTCAGAAACAGCCTACGCGTTTCGTCCTCCTAGGACATCATCAGGGCTCATCAAAACAGCTATAATACGCTTGTGACTGAATCCTACTTCAATTGGGCTAGAATATATTCTTCACCGAAATCCCCATACACCGAGGCATGTGTATTGAAATGTCCACAAAACGTCCTGTTACTTCACATATTCTGGTCCAAACAAATTTCTTCCAGCTTATTCCAATTCTAAAATCTGTGACAACTTGTAATGCGTGTGGGTATATTAAGTCAGAACTTCTAAAAACAGCGACAACAGGTCATGATAAATCCGCTGTGCCAAGCGAAATCTGGGCCTGATGGGATTACTCAAAAAGCCAGGTCTTCAACTTCTTACCGAATTCAAGAAATGAGGAGGAGACCCCTATGTGTATTGTTCCACACTTTAGGAGCGATGCAGGAGAAGGCTGAACCACCAGATCTGGCTGTCAGTATGCGCGGGATATGCATAAGTAGGAGTCGGGACGAGTGGAAGTGTCTCAAAGGTTTGTGAAAGCACATGTGATTGTTGAGGTATGCTGTGCCTTGAAAGTGTGGAGTTTGAATTGTGCTCATTTGTGTATGGGTTGCCAGTGGAGCTCCTTCAGGTGTGAGTGCGGTGTAGATGGTTGGAAGTGATTCTGCTCGCCGAGTTCTGAATGATCTGCAGCCTACTTGTGAGTTTTTTGTTGATAGAGGGTGTTCATGTAGTCCAGCTAGCTACACATTATAAACTACTCATGAAATCTTAATCGTTTGCCCCCATTGATATATACTAAGACCTTAAATGACTGTTGTGCACATAAGAATGTCTTGCTTACAACAGACTCAACAGCTCACTCTTGTTAGTATATGCTTGGATGTCACACTGCTTAGAACCCTCTTCGATCTCTAGCCCACATAACCGGTGGCCTATTTATTTCATTTATTGACGCTCTCCTTTCTCAATTACAAAGTATAATTATCAAACTCGAGCCTCGAGTTGTAAAGTGGAGGGTGTCATTACAACAATTACTACATATATCCATGCAATGAAGAAGGACCTTGCTGGAAAAGGGCTTTGGGGCTTTTTAAACCGACAGCAAGCTCTAGTTCTATAAGCACCAAAAAAAACGTTGGGGAGTGTGTGCTGTAGATATGTTATTAATAATCATTTAAGCATACATCTATCCTTATACAGCATCATCTGACAACCCTTTTCTAGCTAGCGTTCCCTTTCCTAACTTTCCCTTTGGGTCATTTCTGCAGACCACGTTGAATTCTATACATTCTTGGTGGATCTTCGACCAGTGGGAACTGCATGTCTCTGGTTAGTTTGTGCCACATTTCCGAATCCTCGGGGAGCCTCTGATCCCCTCTAGTTAATTTCATTCGAATTCCTTCAGTCATATATCATTCCCCCATATCTCTCAACTACCTGGCTACATTCGGTTTTTTCTTTTAGCGTAACCAGTGTATTGCTAGTCATCCCCTGGCTAGCAGCAATGTAAAATGTATTAACTTTTTTTTATTTTGCAAATAGGGTGGCTGGTGCCTACACCCAACAAACACACCTGTGGACATAACAATTATATCCCTTCATAATATTGACTCGCCACCTTTTTCAGACAGGTCCAGGTTAAGTGGTGTCTGCTTGTATTTGGAACATCCCTAAGTCTTGGGCAGATGTATTGTATGCTGCATAGCTGGGGTCATGTATGTCCTGTGTACAAAACTGAATAGCATTAGTCGCAATCTAGCATTACTGGAGGCCATGCGTAGAAGTGCTTCCTCCCAGTTTTTATCTAAAAGCCAGTTTGTGATCGTGTCTGCTCTCAAGGCCGTATACATCCTTGTTAGAAGTCTCATGCCGTGATCTGTTTGTAGTAGCAAATCTAATGTATGAGGTCTACACACCACCTCCTTGACTGCCCCCCCATAGCTTCTATGCTGTTTTCTGAACAGCGTAAAGTGTAAAAACTGTCCTAGCCCCATCTGAAAGACTGCCCAATCCTGCTCTGTGATCAATGCCCCTGCCTCCTACAGACCCTCTACTTAAGTACAGCCCCCGTCCTTCCACCTGTTCATGCCTAACTCTGTCAATCCACCTGAAATATGGTATCCCCTATTACAGCTGTCTTTAGGAGTAGGGAAGTAGTCTGCTCCATCTAGATAGAAGCATCTTCCAGGCTTGAAGCATCACCCGTACTATTTGTGGAGCATCCATCAGTTAGTCTGCCCGCACACTGCTGCCCTATGAACCCTTATAATGGCGCTCCCTCCAACCGTGCTCCATCAGGGTTACTCCCCATGTCATACTAGCCCACTGCAGCTGTGCTGCCAGATGATACGCCTCCCACCAGTGGTCTTTTAATTCCACTGGCGCAGGAGTAACTGGCTTCACTAAATGTATGCTACCTGCAGTAACTTTGCAGATTTCTGGAAGTACTTGGTGCATATTAAGGAATAACCAGGCCGGTAGAATTACTGATTACCTAGCTAAAACATCACCCGAGAGTTACCATTATCTGTAATACTGTAGGGGTAGTGGTTGGGGGTGTTAACAGGTATAGATCGGGGGCTCTTATAATGAAGACCACTGTGTTCCACTCATCCACGTTCTTGTTATTTTGGCCAGTACTGCGTTGTGGTAATCTAACTCATGCCACAGGTACACCATGATCTTATTGGTTTGCCTGAGTGAGAGAACAGTGTACTCCTACATTTTCCTTCCATAGACCCTACTGGCCTGTCACCCCTTCATCCATAAGGGGGAAGAATGCCTTAGGGAAACTGCCTTACCCACCACTGAGCTGGAGAGTTCCTAAACACTACCATCATGCTATTCTTCGGTGACCAGACTACCATCATGCTATTCTTCGGTGACCAGACTATGGCAGATTAAAATATACCTTTTTTTCATGTTTCTTAAGATTTTTTAGGTTTGGGCTTGTTATAGACAAAAAGTATATGCATGGAAGCAAACTCAATGATTAAAGATTAATTGCTCCTATTCTCCGCTGGAGGGGCCTAGTTGTTAACGGACTGTCCCTAGTAAGCCATTTCAAAGATCTTAAAATGCTTCCTTATGAGATGAAGGTACTTGGCCGCACCAGTAGCAGCATCCGTTATCAGTTACAGTGTTTGGGTCCCGGTTAGATCCATTCCGGTTCTCAGACCGAGGTAGTGATGTAAAGATGAGCGGGATCCAACAGCGTTTAGAGTGGCCTACCAGAGTTAATGCAACCAGGACTTGCTGGAGTAGGGTGGGCTCTAAAGTCTTCACCATGGTGCTTACGGAGGACAAAGAAAAGCCCAAAGCCATGAAGGAAGTCAGAAAGTTGGCCAAGGCACCTGTTGTTTAATTTGGATTTGTGACTTTTCAATTCCCCCTCTTGATGCCAGGTACACTTCATGGTATTTGTTTTAAGTGACAAAGGAGCAGCCAAGAAATATTCTTGCACTAACATCTGCTGCAGGCAGACCGCTGATAACTGCATGTGTGCTAGAATACTCTTTTTCTGAGCTTATGAGAGACGGCCCAGTGCTTACCCTCCAAGATCGGCTACAGAGGGCATTTGAGTGACTGACTCCACTGAGTACTGAAAAATATCCCTAGTGGAAGCTGCTAATAAAAGTTGTGATTCAAGTTAACATGGCATGTACGAGATCTCAGCGGGAGCTAGACTCTCACACTACTGGCACTTCTTCGTGTGCTGATGTTAACACCAGCAAATTTTGAGGTAGTCTTGTGGTTTCCAGAGAACTATACCTTTTCCATTTTCTTGCAGGGCAGACCTTTGCATGCTAGAGTTATAGTCCACATTCCATGGACCTTTTTGTCCTAATAAGGATTAAGAAACAATTCCCTAACTTCAGACAAAATCCTACTTAGTTCCAAGAGGAGCTAGAGTGTGTGTTTGAGGTATACAGACCGAATTGAGCAGATGTGAATCAGCTGCTGTGATTGGTGGTGCCCAGTGAAGTCAGAGTTAGATTGATAGGAATGTCAGCATGATCAAGGGCTGATCCTGGCAATGATGGAGCATTAACCTCAGCAAAGAATGTATTGTTGAATGTGGCCGTGGATGTGTGACTTTCCTTCTTTCTTGTGTGGCGCCACAAGAAAGAAGAAAAGTAAATTGTTGAATCAAAACTGATGTCACTGAAATTGTACAATGTGCAAAGGACAATTAAGGGAACGGGACGGGGAGTATCACAAAATGGTTATAAAGAGAGCAGGACCAGGGAGAATCGGAGAAGAAGTGAAAGGGGAGAGGCCCCTAGAAGAGTGGGAGGTTCCTGTTTTTTATGGTCTGCCGGACATTGGACGCCCTCTCTAATGCACAAGGTCTCCCCAATCAGCCTGAGTTTCATCAGATCACCCAGAACAAGGTCTCCTCAATTAGCCTGCGTTTCATCAGATCAGCTAGAACTCTTATCCTGAGTTATATGAGAGCCCAAGAGGTTCCATTTGTGCCATGAATACACCTTAATCCCCATAGATCGAAAGAGCCCCTATTTATTTTCGTTGTAGGGCTAATTTTTGAATGGTTCAAAAACTGAAATCATGCTTTAGGCTACAAGGCCCCTATTAATCTCGACCCTTGGTGGCCCGACTGTCTTGGCCCCCCCTCCTACTCCGAAAAATCAAATCAAAAGCCTGGGCGTCTGGCTCGATTCTACCCTGGGCTTCCGAGTGCAGGCGCGCAAAGGGGCTTCGACATGTTATTGTTTGCTCAGACTTTTAAGGAAGGTTCTGGCCCTTCTTCCGTCTGAGGCCAGACGCCTCCTTGTCCAGTCACGTATTTTATCCCGCCTGGACTACGCTAATGCGGTCTATCTGGGCGCACGGCTTGGCACTATTAAAATTCTACAGTCGGTCCATAACTGTGCGGCCCGTTTGCTTACGTCGTCCCAAGAAATAGTTCGGCGAAGGCTGCTCTGCGTTCTCTTCATTGGCTGCCGGTGCAGGAAAGGGTTTGGTTCAAGGCCATGTGTATGGTCCACAAGTCAATGACCGATAACGGCCCGGCTATCCTACGCCCTATCCTTATTCACCATCAGATTCCTCGAGTCCTCAGATCCAACCATCACAATCTGTTGGCAGTTCCCAGGGTTAGGCGGACACGTATGGGCGGCCGACTCTTCCCATTTCATGCAGCTGAACTCTGGAACCAACTCCCAGAAAACATTCGGCTTGAACCCAACCATCTTGCCTTCAGGAAACGGTTGAAGACCTATCTGTTTCGTTGAGTGGTGATTGCCTGTCTTGGTCTAAAGCGCTGGGATGCCTTCGGGTAGCCATGCGCTATATAAGCATGTAATCATTCATTCATTTTGGAGCCGGCTAGCATTATTGTTGGCTTGGGGCTGCTGTTAGTCAACAGATTGTTGATCTCGGAGCTCCCAGTTGTCCCCTTGAGCGTGGCTACCAGGTCAGTAAGAACTTTGGGAAGGGTTGCCCATTTGCCTATAATTGCTGCACACAAGCAGGTACGGGACCAGGTTTCTTGGTTTCTCCGAGTTTGTTCTCAATGAGGTACACCTTGGTGCTTAGATCCACTGGGCATTGTGCAATTGACTGTAGCAAGTCAATTTGTAACTCCATTTTGGTAGATTGCCAAAGTAGTGCTCTTGCTGTGGTGAGATTTACTTCGTTGGTGGAGGTTGGTTGCGATTTAGTCACTGTTTTGATTGCATTGGCTGAATGGGGGAGATTGCCCACTTACGACGGCCGTTCTAAACAGCTTTGGCGTAAGCGCCAATGTTCTTTCTATTTTTGTCTCCAAATTTTGTAAACATTTTGTTGATAGGTTCCCCAGTTCTTGTTTATACTCTGACTTGAACTAGTGCTCAAGAGCTCGGGGGAGCGAAACTGGGTGGGAGTCTGCCGGGAAAAGTTGTTGGTGGTGTATTTGGGCTACGACTACTTGCTCCCAGCTTTCTTGGATAGGGGCATTGGTGGCGGCGTTTGCGAATCCAAAGGGGTTGTACGTTTGTTTCTGGGGGTACTACCCAGCCTTGGGCAGGATTGAGACCTATGTCTCCCTATGTGTGTTCGTGGATCATGCACTGCAGGGGTTTTGCAGATGGAGAGACTGCCTGAACGGGGCTCCTTCTCATTACTGGCTGTGGCACATGCTGGTGGCGCTGTCGGTGCAAGGTGTTTCCCTCAGTTGAGTGTGGGTTTTGGCAAGAAGTGTATTATAGCATCTGCTGTTGGAACCTTTTGAGGTGGCATCGGGCGGAGGTTGCCTGGACTGCATTCCATGCGCTTACGTTTCGGGATGCCTCTGAGGTTCAGGGAAGTTTTCCCCTCAGTGACAGATGCAAGACACGAGCGGGCTTCTGGTCATCCTGGGATTTGGGGGAGGGAAACCGCTGCAGGTGTTTCCTACCTCCTTAAACTTGATGTGCACTGGGACGGTGCCTTGGGCACTATTGGGGAATAAGGCCTCTGGGTCCAGTGGTGCCAGATGGGTTTCCAATTTGTGCCAGAGGACGTGTGGAGATCTTTTTGGCTTTCTGCTTTAGGGGCCCACCCCCCTCATCTCCTCACCGGTCGAGCCTAGAGTCTATTATTGCCACGGTGAGGGTCCCCTGCCTTCTTTTCTTCCCGGAGTTTCCACCGGCCACCTCCGGGACCTCTTTTCTTTCCTGAGTCTCCACCGGCCTCCTCGGGGTGATGCACTGATGGTCTGTGGATCTTGTGCTGCAGCTTTAGTCCCCGCCACTGCAGAGTCGTGTGGGGCTTGGCCAGCTGCCTCCTCGCTAGCACACTCTCAGCGCCCTCCTGAAAAAACCCACAGCTGACCCCACCGAACTCAAAAACTACCGCCCCATCTCGCTCCTTCCTTTCCCGGCCAAAGTCATCGAGAAAGCTGTCAACTACCAGCTCGCCGCCTTCCTCGAAACCAACAAATCCCTTGACCCCTCACAATCCAGCTTCCGAGCCAAACACAGCACCGAGACCGCCCTCATCGCAGCAACAGACGACATTCGAACTCTACTGGACAATGGAGACACAGTCGCCCTCATCCTCCTCGACCTCTCCGCAGCCTTCGACACAGTCTGTCATAGCACCCTGTTACAACGCCTCAGAAACATCGGAATCCAAGGAAAAGCACTGGAATGGATCACCTTGTTCCTTGCCGGAAGAACTCAGAGAGTCCGCCTCCCACCATTCAAGTCAGAGGCCACTGAAGTCACTTGCGGAGTACCACAAGGATCTTCACTTAGCCCCACCCTCTTCAACGTATACATGAGCCCCCTCGCATCCATCGCACGCCAACACAACCTCAACATCATCTCCTACGCTGATGACACTCAACTGATCCTCTCACTCACCAAAGACCCTAACACCGCCAAAACCAACCTACATGAAGGAATGAAAGAAGTAGCCGAGTGGATGAAGCACAGCCGTCTGAAACTGAATTCAGACAAAACAGAAGTCCTTATCTTAGGTACCTCCCCCTCCGCCTGGGACGACTCTTGGTGGCCAGAGGCCCTTGGAAAAGCACCCATCCCGACGGACCACGCACGGAACCTGGGCGTCATCCTGGACTCCTCACTCTCGATGACCAGACAAGTCAACGCCGTCTCATCATCTTGCTTCAACATTCTCCGCATGCTCAAAAAAACTTTTCGCTGGATCCCCACCGAAACTAGAAAAACGGTCACCCACGCACTGGTTACAAGCCGCCTGGACTACGGAAACACCCTATACGCAGGTACCACCGCAAAACTTCAGAAAAAACTCCAACGCATCCAGAACGCAGCAGCCAGACTCATACTAGACATCCCACGTAAACACCACATTTCTGGTCACCTGAAAGACCTCCACTGGCTCCCCGTCAATAAGAGGATAACATTCCGCCTCCTAACCCACGCACACAAAGCTCTTTACGAACTTGGACCCGAAGGCCTCAACACACGACTTTCCTTCTACACCCCCTCCCGCCAGCTACGCTCTTCCAACCAAGCACTTGCCGCTGTACCCCGCATTAACAAAACCACCATGGGAGGAAGATCCTTCTCCTACCTAGCGGCTAAAACCTGGAACTCACTTCCCATTCACCTTCGCCTCACCCAGAACCACCTAGCATTCAGAAAGCAACTTAAAACCTGGATATTCGACAAGTAATTCCCCACCCTTCTTCAAGCGCCTTGAGACCCTCTGGGTATGTAGCGCGCTATATAAATTCATTGACTTGACTTGACTTGACTCTTCGCACTTCTGCCTCACTGAAGGCGCTGGCCTATGGTCTCCAGCTGCAAAATAGCGATTGGGGCTTTGGCGTGCTAGAGCCTATCATTCTGCTCTGGGTGAGAAGAACTTGTATGGTCTGCAGGTCAGACCGTTATCATGCTGGCCACACAGGCCAGGGTCGCTAATTGGGGAGTCGCTGTACGCTGCTGTCTCCGTCAGGGTCCTCCAGCTCTGTGGGCTTCTGCCGGACAGTATCACCGCGTTGGTGGACGGGGTTTCATGTCAGACCCTCCAGGATATCGCGATTTCGCGGTTTGCCGCGAAATCGGCACTTTTGTAAAAATGCCGCGATTTTTACAAATGTGCCCGCGAAATCGGCACTTTGTAGAAATCGCGCGGCATTTTTACAACAGCCGCTATATCCTGGGGGGTCTGTTAAATTGTGTTAATAATTAACTGTTGGCTGTGGCTAAGACAGACCGAGACGGCCAGAGAGATCCCTCTTGGGTGCTATGGCACATTTCCATTTCAAACACATCATTCGTGTGCTTATACTATTTAAAAGTGTAAAATTACGCGGCGTTTCTATTTTCTTTCCGAAGGTTTGATTATACAAATGTTTCAGCACTCGTGTTAGAAGCGGGATACATTATTCAGTGTCAGGCATATTTAAACTCATGTGTCCTCGTAATTTCGGCAGTCTTCTCTTCTATGTTATCGCCATGGTAAGCACGTCTGACACCGGTACCTCTGTGTGTTGGCCTCTTACTAGCATTTCTCGGCTGCTCGCCTCCTAGCAAAACAATTATGGGTTACAACCGATGCAGGGACTGAGGAACCCCGTGCGACCTGTGACTAATCTGTTTAAAGGGGAATGACACTCTGTTTGCTTCATGAGTACATTGATGTCTGCAAAGTATTGTCTCTAGTTTTTATTTGGCTAGATTTCTGATTCTGTATTTCAGATACATTTCTGTACTGTACGAAAAAAACAACGTGAGGTGTTGGCCTTAATAAAGAACACACATTTGGAAGTCTACTTTGCTAAATGAAAATCCGGAAATTTAACCCGCTCAGTGGGTGTCCTCGCCCCCTTGCCCAAAGGAAGCCTCGCTGAATTGGCGGGTGGGTAGGATAGCAGGATTGACACTGAAACCAAGCCCTGGGACCTTTAACATACTACGCAAGCCACGCTTTAAAAAAAGAGTTGAAAATTAAGGTATAATTAAAAGAGGAGGAAGACACTCGATCTGTAATAGTCAGCTCATACAATTCAGATTGTTGGATAATATGTCACTCCTAAAGGGTAATTCAATTATACTGCTGTCAGATAACACTTGTTGGATTGTAATGTTTTTTGTTTTTTTTAATGAAAAGCGATGGCTTAACCATCGTCAGACTGGTGAGTACACAGGTGTGCCCACATATTGCGCGAACAGGAACTCTCACCACCGAGCAAGGTCAACAGGAATTGACAAAGTCCACAGGTTGGGCCTCTTTGTAGTCTGGTTTTAAAAGCTTTACTAAAGTACAGAGGGGCAGATTTACAAGCCACTTGTGCCTCTTTTAAGCTGCCGTTGCGTCACTTTTGTGACATAGCCGTGGCGCAAAGCCATCGCCATGCTGCGGGGTATTTACAACGTGACGCACCTGGGAGATGCATCACGTTGTAAAGCCCTGCGCCACATGTAGGCGTTCCGGCACGGGGGGCGTTCCGGCGCAGGAACGCCTCCTAAAATGGCTGAGTGAATGTAATTGGGCAGGCCACGAGCATTGCTGGAGTTGCGTCGCGTTTGCGACACAACTCCATCAATGCGCCACCCTTCTGACAGGAGATGCGTCATGCATCTGTTTATCCTTGCGCCATGATGCACCGCATTGTAAATGCGGCGCATCTGTGGTGGCGCATGGGTAAACTTGCATGACACATCTCATCTGGCACATCTCTGCTGATTTGCAGGGATGCGCCAGTCATCATAAATCTGCCCCCTGGGCTTTAAATTCAACAAGCAACTATAATTTCATACTCAAATCAACTCTGTGGTGGGCATGGGCTTTGCCATCCTTCGTGTCCTTAGAACATTCTTACCTCTCCTGTCGTTTAATGGTCATGGAAACGCTAGTGGCAGCCAGACATGAAACCTACCGTAGCTGTGAGCCTTCACCCACCGCAGCAGGAGAGCTTCATGTTGTTAAATAACTAAAAAAACTAAGATATCTCTGTTTGTTGTAGGAAAAATGGCCACATAAAATGCCGCAAAATTGCCGCTAAATTTCCATTTTTGTGCCGCTAAATTTGCTAATCCATGCCCCTATATCCTGGGGGGTCTGTCATGTGTACCAGTGAAACGGAGGACTTGTGGGGTTGTGGATACTCCTGAGGCGGGTTGAAGCACGGTCCTGCGATCCTGCAGGCCACACCCGGCACTATCCTGGCTGCTTTCACGGGGGACTCTGGGCTAATGTTCCCACAGCCGGCTGCAGCGCCTGTGGCCGGTTTGACGTTTTTGAGCATCTCCAAGGATGCTCCACGCCGGAGGGGGAGGGGGTGTCGCAGCTCTCGTCTCACGGCCTCTCGGCAACCACGAGGCATGCTGCAGCCGGCTACCAGGCGAGACTGCCCCTGGCCTTGGGCACCGTCCGACAGCCACAGCAGCATGAGCGGGGAAAGAGAATTGAAGCCAGGAACTGCGGCGGCACTCACCACAGACCGCTGCAGACCTCAAGCACAGTCCCGGCTCCCAGCTCTGGCTCAGAGAGACACAGCTTCGGCATCTCGTTAGTTACCCGGAACAGTTCGGTCCGTTCAATTAAATCAAGCAAAAGACACGCAGGATAGGAAACTAGACCTTTAGTAAATCCCTATCATGTTGTGGATGTGACGCTTCACAACACACACACCTCAACTTTAGCAGGCAAGTTGTAACAAGTTTATATCAGGATTTTGGGCAAAACACCACAGCTAAACTTTAAACAAGGAATACTTTAATCACAAAGGTGCAACCAATAACATGAATGAACACCCAACATTTTTGTTCGATGTAAGCACTCTCCAACACTGCATAAAAGCAGCTCAAATAAAAGACAAAAGCATCAAAATTGCAACGATTCTAGCAAATCTGCAAGTAAGGCCACATAACCTAAGCACTTACAATCTGCATACGTTTTATCATGAAACAGAAAATCCAAATTACAAATCCCACAATGCACTGCTCAGCATGCAATGTTATATTTTCAATGGAACACTATCACAACGCACCACCCTTCTTATACTCACTTCTCCTTAATTCACAGATCAGCCTCAAGAACACTGCCATTAATCCACACAGAATCCTTGGAACTCCGGAGTATAGTGTGAATCGATGCAATTTAGATTCTGGATCGGATTAGCTGTGGCATCAAGATCTAGTTTCAAACCGTCCGAGTCTAGTCTCTAACTATACTCTGCTATGGGTACAGGTAGCGCTATAAATCGCCGGCAGTGTTAACCTGCTAAGGATTTTGTTGCTCATCATCAGGACTTGTCCAATAAAATTGTATGGAAATTAATATGTAAACACTAATGTACATTAGGCTTTACATTGAAAACAAGACAAATATAAAAATAAAACGATAAAGGTTTATTAAAAGTTTAAATCATAAAAGGCAACAAGAGTCAGTTAATGAGTCCTTTTAAATCAAATAATAGCATGAAGGTCCGAATCTATTGCAGGAAATGGACAAGCAGAACCACATATAGTTCAATTCTTAGGAATAAATGAAAAGTCAAAATCAGAGGTCAGAATGACTTAGTGGTACCGCCTAAAAATCCAGGGAGAGTGAGCCCACAGCCCTTAAGAAGAGACTTCTTATATAATACAATGAAAATTATACATGAATACAATTATTTTAGAATAACACATTTTGGACTAATCAGGTTAAAGGAAGCACGATAAAATACTGCCAGCTATCTACGCCAAACACCACTCGCGGCCAGTTTCCTGTCAACACTGCAGGCAATCCTTCACCATCCTCGGCACCCCCACCGCCGTCCCACTGACGCCGGACGCCAGCACCCCCGAAGCCCTGAAGTGCATCCTCCTCAACGTGCATTCCAGCTTTGCACAGACGGTAAACATCACTTACAACGAAACTTTTACAACGCACTACCATTACAACGCGGTCATTACAACGCAAACTATTACAACGCATTGCGCTGGGGGCACTCTAGGATAGGGAATACGTTTAATTTACTATCCAACACCTTCCCTAGTGTCCACGGGGACTGGAGTTGGAATAGTAAATTAAACTATTCACTATCCAGCACAAAAGCGCTATGCGTTGTAATGATATGCGATGTAAAAACCGTGTTGTAAAGGCAGGCGTTGTAATAGCCTGCGTTGTAACGTCATACATCCTGCACAGACACGCTATAGAGATCTAGGACCTCCTCAACGCCCTCTCACCAGACGTTGCCTTCTTCACGGAAACCTGGACCAACCCCACTCTGCCCCTGACATCGCCACCGCCATCCCCGACAGATACAAGATCCAGAGGAAGGATCGCCCCAAGTGTCCAGGAGGAGGACTTACCATTGCACACAAGAGCTCCCTCCAACTCTCCACCTCCAGCACAAGTGGCTCCACTTCCACCACCAAACACCTCCATATCCAGACCAGCCCAGGAACGACCCTAAGCGGCACCCTCACTTGCAGACCCGCTGGACCTCGAACCTCATTCACCACTACCATCGCCGACCTTATCGCGCCCCACGCCATCGCCTCCATGGACTAGATACTCATCGGTGACCTCAACTTCCAACTCGGCCTCCCTCCTGGACAACCTCGCCAACCTTGGACTGAAACAGTTCATCACTACCCCCACCCACAAGGCAGGACACCCCCTCGATCCCATCTTTGCAGGAGGTAACAACATCCCCTTCAGCCACACTACGCAAACCCTCTGGACGTACCACCACTGCGTACACTTTTCTTTCGACAAAGCAACCGCCCCCAAACCTACACCAAGCGCTCCGCGAAGGAACTGAAGGAAGATCCCTGAGGGGCACCTCAACTCCACCATCAGCCATGATCCCCCACCCACCTGGACCGACACCAACGTCTCAGCCAAAGACCTTCGCAGATGGATCACCACTGCGCAGACAAGCTTGCCTCCCTTAGCGACCCCGACAGAGAGCGCCCCAGTAAGGCCACCTGGTTCACAGCTGACCACCAAGAATCCAGACGCACCTGAAGACGTCTGAAGAAGCTATTGAGAAACAGCAAAACATCAGTATACCACACCACCTACAAGAATGCCATAACGGGATACCACCAACTCATCGGATCCACCAAAAGGACCTTCATCCAAAACAAAATTCACACCAACGCCAGCAACTCCAAGGAACTCTTCAGCATCATACAGGAATTCACCCAGCCACCCAGCGAAGCCATGAACATCACGACCTCCCAGGACCTCTGCAACAAACTCAGCTTCTACTTCCACCTGAAGATAAGATCCCTCTACGACAACTACACTGAACCCCTTTCTCCCCCCAGCAACTACCGCCAACCTACTATCTCCTCCTGGACCTCAGTCACCACCGAAGACACCGCATCAACCATGAAAGGCATTCATTCAGGAGCCCTCACTGACCCCTGCCCTCCACACATCTTCCACAGAGCTGCCGCCGCCGCCATAGCACCTGAGCTACAACGCACCATCAACACCACCTTCGAAGCAGGCACATTCCCGATGACCGGAAACTCCCAGAAGTCAGGCCTCTCCTCAAGAAGACCTCAGCAGATCCGACGGACCTCAAGAACTACCTACCCATTTCTATCCTCCCCTTCACGGCCAAAGTCAGTGAGAAGATAGTCAACACCCAACTAACGAACTTCATCGAAGAGAACTCCATCCTCGACCCCTCCCAATCCAGATTCTGCAGCAACCCAAGCATCGAGACCGCCCTACTCGCCGCCACAGACGACATCCGCACCCTCCTCGACCACGACCACACCGCTGCCCTGATCCAGCTTGACCTCTCTGCAGCCTTCGACACAGTCTCCCACCGCACTCTCATGGCCAGACTCCATGACGCCAGCATACAGGGAGCCACTGTCGACTGGCTCCGCTCCTTCCTCACTGGCAGAACCCGAAGGATCAGACTCATGCCCTTCCTTGCTGAACCCACGGAGATCAACTGTGGAGTGCCCCAGGGATCGTTGCTCAACCCAACGCTCCTTAACATCTACATGGCCACCCTCGTCACCATCGTCCGACAGCATCGACTCACCCAGCTCATCCTCTCCCTCACCAAGGACCCCCACACTGCCAGACTCGGCTTCCAAGAAGGAATGACAGACGTCGCATCCTGGATGAGCAGCAGCTGCCTGAAGCTCAACTCAGAGATGACAGAAGTCCTCGTCCTCAGACCCTCCCCCTCTGCATGGAACAACAACTTGTAGCCCATCGCCCTTGGCAGCCCCCCCACAATTCCCTGATTGAGTTTCTGAAATCACATTATTCAGCACTATTCCACAGTCACATAAAGCAGCTCCCATCCCTGGTGCTCTTCAGGCACCTTAATAGTTAGTACAACAATTGTACGTTATATATAGGCTGTCCGGTTTTAGGTTTAAACCTATAAGAACTGATAAAACCCCACCAAAAAGAAAATAGCCCTCACCAGTGTAAACATATAAATACTGAAATAACACCTGCAGAACCACAAACTAAATGATAATCAAAGAAAAGAAAACAAGAGTAAAAGAGTCATTTTTGTCCTGAAGGGTGCCAATACAATAACTTTGTTATACAAGCTAGCAGCACGAAAGACTGGGCTAACATTATTCTGCTTGAATGTGTTGTTTAAGGAGGTCACTAAAATATAATTTCATCTTCCTTTTTTCAGTTTTGTGGTCTTTGGTCTAAAGATGCAGGGTTTAGAAGCATGTTTAGGTAGTATTTAATGATTTTATAAACTGTAGAGAATCAGGAAATATCAAAATCATATTTGACATTTTGGCTGTTTGATTCTTTCACTGATAGGTAAAATGGCTGGTTTCATAAGAATATTTGCCAATGTGTGCCATCACATTACTTACAGAGAATGGGTAAAAACCCTTGATACATCTGCCCCCAGTTTTAATGAGTCAGTATTGACAGTAGGTAAACTGCCAACACCTCAGGCTTTAAACATTCAATGCAAGGTATAGTGACAAGTATATGTGAAAAGAGTGATATCACCAAGCATCTGGGACAGTGGGGAACACATGACACCAGACTTTTGGAAAACATGGAATGCAATGTCACTTGGAATGCTGCTGCAAAAAGGTTATTTCCAAGTTCAACAAAGGTTGGAATGATATTGGTTGTATTTGCTGTGATTCAGCTACGTGTATGAAACATTTGTGTGATTTCCTGTCAAAATCGATACTTGAGCTGAAGTGCTTCCCTGTAAGAGATTCTTGCCACTTGTTGGATCATATGCTGAAAGCATTTTTACAATCATCAGAGTTATTGACTTTATAGTCCATTCTGGTGCATTGTTTTGTTATGTTATGTGCAGGAACTAAAATGCAAATATTTCTCATTTTGTGCTTTGTGTGGCATCAAAGAAAGAGTCATCCAAACTGTGTCACTTAGCTGATGGTTCTCAGTCCAAGGGGCTGTGAATGCTATATTATCCATGTGGCAACCATTTACAGAATTGATGATGCCAAGGGCAAGAAATGTGAGGATCTATGGTCGCATATTGATAGTGATGTGAAAGTAAGAACACTCTACTGCATTCTAAGATTTTTACAGGAAAACATAACTGTTGTAGTGGACATCATAAAGCAACTAGAGTCTGAAAACACCCTTGTCTGCTAAGTGTTCAACATAATTGGTGTGGATGTGAAACATCTCTTTCAGAGTAGGGTGGGTGACACCATTAGTGACTTTGGCACTGCAACATGTTCCATGTTAGAGTGCTTGCCACTTGGTAACAAGCAATTCAAGAACTTTCATTTTACAATGTATGAGAAATGGCTTGCAATGATGCATAGAAGTGTCCCTTCACCAACCATGGCATTTCACGTAAATGAACCCTCACTGTGGTACTCTGTACAAGTTCTAGATTCCTTCAGTAAAGGACAATTTTCTCTGTAGTTTCAAAAGTGTTGCTTAATTTTTGACCGCTTTAATAACTCTGAGGGCATAAGTGCCCAGTTCAACACAAATGTTCCCACACCTGCCCAGAGAATCGCAATCTTCAAGTGCACCACTATTGGCATGGAAAGCTATGTCAGTGGCCAGAGTTAGCAAATTATGTACTGGCTGTTTTGGCATTGTCCATCTCAAGTGCCAATGTTGAGAGGGCTTTTTCATAGAAAAACGTTTACGTTGGAAGGAAAAAGTGAGTGACATGACAAAAGACTCACTGAAGAAGTATTGTATGGTGCACTACAATAAGTTTGATTTGCAAAATTTTATTTGGACCTCATATACTCTGTACATAAGCTGTGTATACACCATTGACTATAAGTGCAGAAAGCAAGCAATAATAAATTCTAAACGTTCCATAAACACCGCAAAAACACTGTTTCTGTTGTTTTTAATGGCGCTAAAATGTGTAATCACTGATAACCACAATTTTTTAAGGTATTGAAATCTCTTGAAAACACTGGAAAAAACGCCAGAATATACCAAAAATAGAAACTGAAAACAGGAAAGCCTAGTTATATACAAGGAAATCACACCGTGGTCCCAATAGGTGAGGCCTTGAAACAATTCACTCTCAGTGGGACATCGTGCTGCAGAGTGCTAAAGGAAAAAAACATCATTAGGTACCTGAGCTAGTGACAATAAATCTCAAAGCAATGTTTTCTGATGCATGAATCTTCTGTGGGCAGAGTGTCACAGGAATAAGAAAAAATGACAGACTAAAAAGATTATTGCAGACAGCAGGAGCTATTTTGGAATCGTGGCCTACATTTGCAAATGTTAAAATAAATGCAATCAGCTTCACATCAGTGTTATCTATTGTCACATTAATACAATTATACATAAAAACCCTTATCAACTGCTTTCAAGATACACTGCCCCTTTCGGTTCAGGCTACGGAGTTTCTCGAAGCCACCTAGCCCGGATTTACTAGAATCCTGAAACAGAAACACCATAAATAAAAGCCTTGAGCATGTGTGTGTTTGAGATACCAATAGGCATTCTTTAAAATTATGTTTGCTTTGTCAGAAGGTGTAACAATTGAGAGAAGAATCTGCAGATGTTTGCTCCTCCCCCTCCCAGTGGTGGGTGCCCTTCGCAGAGCAAGCCGCCCCAGTACAGAAATACCCCTGGCTCTCTGCACAAAGAGGCTTTCGGTGTCCCATTGTATTGTATTGTATTGTATTGTATTGTATTGTAATTGCATTATATATAGTGGTTATATGTGGGATTGTTCCTGCATTAGCAAAATGCCTGCTAATTTCCTAGGCACGGCTACAGTTATTGCCTTTGCAGTCAACTCTGAGTTATCTGTGAGACTGCAGCATATCTTGGTGGCAGAGTCTGGGCCGGCCCTAAATCAGATTGACCGGGACAGCGCCCTGGGAGGAAGAAAATTGGAGTTTGTTGTGAGGGCATGGGGTCGTTGCGGTGTGACGGCAGGAGGTGTTAGGAAGAGGGGAGGAGGGCTGGGGGGTTGATGGGGTGCTAACAATTACGCTGAGGTACATTAAGGGTTGATTACAAACTCTTTAACAGGACCCAATTGAGACCAAGTAGGATGGACGGCCTGCTGTTGGCATAACTAAGTCAAGCAGCACCCTGCTGCACCCCTCGGAATATTAGCATCCCGGGCCTGGGCCCAGCTCGCCCAATGCCGGCCCTGGGCAGAGTAGAGATGGGTGAGCCTCTGGAAGTTCAAGCCAGATGCCCGGCTCTCGCTCAAGCTCCAGGTCCTTTGGAATCTTGAAGCCAAAACAAGACAAGCTTTCAGGAGGCGAGATAGACTAGTGGCTGAAGTTAACTGGGACGAGTAATGTTTCGATCCCGGATGTGACTCAGTATCCTTCGGTAACTACCTTGCAAATAAATCTCCCTCTGCCAAAACAATTAAATAAAAAAAGCTTGCAACACAGTTGCGCCTATGTTTTGGGGGAAGTTCGCAAATTCTGTCTGTCAGCTACGCTCCAAACTAACTATTCAATAATTAAGTACAAAACATTAAACTTTTACATCAGAAAGAGATACTCACCTAGTGGCTGAACTGCAGTGTGAAAATGGAAAATCTAGAATCAATCCTGGCTTCCCTGTTTGATCAAACTATGTGACCCTTAGCAAATACTTTACTTCACCAAGCCTCTTTTTTATTTGAACTAGGCCACATGCAGGGTACATGTAGCAGCTGACTTGCCTCTTAGTTCACCAATAGTACTGTCATCAGGATGGGGGCAGGAATATTCTGTTATGTTTAAAAACTCACTTTTCAAATAATCTTCACCTCATCGCTGCAGCGCGAATTCCGCCGCAGTGCTGAGATTCCAATCGCAGCACACGCCCACCGTGACTCATGACGGCCGGGAGCCGTCATGAGAATGGAAGAGGTTAAGCACTAAGGTGAAATGCTTCTGCATGTTAGAGAAGTACATTTTGAAGACATTTTATCATACTCTATGGTGATTCTTGGTGCCCGATTGACAAGCCAAATATTTTCAGGCCTTGGGTAGTGTACACGCTCTTAGAGCCAGAGCCTACTTTTGGCCCGACTTTGGCTTGGCTCTTCCTGTTAATTTCTTGGCTCACCCACTCTATAGCTGAAAGAAGCTGCACAGATAAGGCAAAAAAAACACCCTTTGATATTTAATTTCTTTGCACCATACTCCGGCGAGGCCTCACCAGAATATAGTGCATAGATAATAACTTTGTTCACGGATGAGTGTTTCTTCATTGTGAATGAGGTTTGTCAACCCGCCAAGCAGCGGATTGAGAGCATTTACAACCAATTGCATCTGCCAAATGTATCATCATAAAAATTGTACACAAAATGTGTATATGTATGTGTGTATATATATATACACATATATATTGTATTGTATTGTAATTGCATTTGTATAGCGCTAACTACCCCTGATGAGGCATCAAAGCACTTTTTCCGGCGAGTAGCACGCTACTACGGGACCCATAGAGGATTAGTGTTGAATTAGTATAGTGAAACATGCAAGTACATTTGAGTGGTGGATATGTTAGTCAGTTATTTGGATTCGGAAGAATAGGCGAAGGATAGAAGAGGAATAAAAGGTTTGTATTTATGTAGCGCGCTTGTTACCCCTGATGTGTCCAAAATGCCTCTTTTTCCCAAAATTTATGATCTAACAATACATATTGGCAGTATACGGTTTGTAATGTGGAGAAATGTCTATTTATTATATATATATTTTTATCTCTACATATATATGTAACTAAGTATTGACTATATTGTACAAAAAGAACGTTCTAAGATGGCCGCCGCAAAAAGCTTGAATTTAAGTCTTAATTTGGCCATCTTCGCTGTTCATGAACTTTTTCAATTGCACTGAGCACTTTAAAAATGGTGTATTGTTTTCAGGTAGCTGACACCGAGGAAGGCGGTAACGCAGAAACGCCTCTTTTGGCAGGGGAGAGGGTTTCTGCACCTTTATAAAAATCATCTAAGAAGAATTCCCGCGAGTGCCGTCTATATGTTCGGGCTTGGATTGTCCTGACTGTGCTGACATATATATATATATATATATATATATATATGCGGCATTGTTTTATTAAAGGTTTCCATGTTCCCCTACGTGGCCTCTTACCTTCTCTCACTGGAGGGGTGTTTGCTAATGGACATTCACGGGCTTGCCAGTGGCGTGCAAGAGGCCCCGTTCCTCGAAGTGGCGGGAAAGATGCTTGCATCAGCTGTTGCATCTTGTGTTTTCCTCCAAGTAATTGGATCAACTCCTGCCCGCCTCCGTGTACAGACAGAGCAAGGGATGCTGCCTGGAGCAGCTCACGACTTCGTGGGGAGCCGTGTGCATTGCCACTACGTCTCACAGCCCGGCTAGGTTCTGTATTGGGGGCTAGGAACGTTCCGGGGACCAGAGGAAGCCTGATAATAACACCTTCACCTGGGACTATCCTTCTTAGTACAACGCACCTCTTTCCTGTTGCCGTTCCCACGCAACCAGAAATAGTGACTTCTGGGAACTGTAGGCAAATTTGGACCGCAGTGTCAGTGCGACCATGTGACCTGGGGGCGTTGTTCCCCCTCCAATGGGGGCAATACAGGACACTTAAAGGAGGGGGTTGGAAAGTAACTGGTGAGCAGCGGCGTGTGAGGAAGGCTACGACTTGCCGAAATGCATTATGCCTATGCTGCATTGTTTTATTAAGGGTTTCCATGTTCCCCTACGTGGCCTCTTACCTTCTCTCACTGGAGGGGTGTTTGCTAATATATATATATGTGAGCAAGGCCACGCTATTGGCCGAAACGCATCATCTCGCCCTTCATTTCATGCGCTGATGGAAGAAAAATAAAGAATTATGAATCATTTCTGCCTGCAGTCAATTGAATTCTAAGTGTCCGTTTCTCGATGTATGGTGAGTCTATGCACCAGGAGTGGTAATTGTATATAATGCATATATATATACACATACATACATATCGATCAGGTACGGACCACAGCGTGCGTTATAGATGAAGTGCTTCATTTAAAATGGCATTGAATCCTAATACAAAGGCAAGTATGTGTGTGTGTAAAATAAATATATATATATATATATATATATATATATATATACACACACACACACACATTCATATACACACACACCCTTCCTCTAACTTATACAGGATATGGACTGCACGTCTGCTAGGTCACTAAAAAGCAATATATATGCATGACTGTCCTGAAGAGATTGCGAACTCGAACAAATGCGACATTGGTACTGGTGCCGTGCTGGTCAGGGCAAGCTGCCCATTGCAAAATCCCAACAGCATCCTTTGCAATAAATAACAGCGCACATTTCTAGAGTGATAGAAAGTTATTTTATTGTGTAGGACCACTCACTGAAAACTACTATATTTTCATGTGTGTCCTATACAACAAAATTAGCTGCCCAAGTTGGAGTACACATTCGATATATGGAAAGCACATTACAAAGATAGACTGGGAAACATTCATAAGTCTCCTACCGAACTGTAATTATAGTCAGGGTCACTGGAATTATGCAGCATGGTAAAACCAAATGAGGTAGGAGTAACCAAATTATGAGGCAGGAATAAAACTAATGTTGCATACTGCAACACATTTAGCATTGGTATAACCACTTAATTTTGCCATTTTTACACGTCATCACTAGTATCAGGGCAAAGGTTTCACCTCATTAGTACCAGTCCGACACCCAAATATAGCCCACTTTTGTGGGAGCAGATTGGTTGACATGTAAGGCTTACAGAGTAAGAATGTATGTATTAGCTAAAGTAAGGACAATTTAGGCCTTGTCCATTTTACTGTAACGCTGCAGTCTACCACATGACTTTAGCTGCTGTTTACTTTGTGTCGTAATAAACTTGTAGACTTTCTCAATGAGAAATCCTTTCCCGAGCCTACCTAAGCTGAGTGTACCTATGTTTCGAGAGCATATGCTGCGAATACAAAAACTATATGTATTTGCATAGTGAGAAAACTATATGTATTTGCATAGTGGGAAAACTATATGTATTTGTATAGTGGGAAAACTATATGCATTTGCATAGTGAGAAAACTATATGTATTTGCAAAGTGAGAAAACTATATGTATTTGTATAGTGGGAAAACTATATGTATTTGCAAAGTGAGAAAAGCCTCCAATTTATTTAATTATCAATTGTTGCTTTTTCTCTATTCCCTCTGGTTCTCTTGGTTGTGTGCATGTGATCCATGTACTAATGTAGTGAATGTTTGAAGATTTTGTTAAAAGCCCGATATGCAAGTTCTCTATTTTGGGAGGAGACCCTCCCCCATTCTCTGAAGGCGAATCAATGCTAGACATTGATTAGAACTCTACTGAGTTTTACTGTAATTTCTATTGATTTAACTTTGATGGCTTAGCTTCTGCATTTCTGTATTTTAATTCTTTTAAGTACATCTTAAAACGAAGGTCCTTGTCTGTCGTTCTTTACCAGAATTGCTTTGTTCTTGCAGTCAGTACTTTTGCCACCTCCCTTGCTTACAAGGACAGGTTCCAAAGGAGAACCAAAGTCTGGTTGGGACTAAACCGATCTCGGTCCGGTGTCAGTGCGCAAGGAAATGTATCGATGCATTTAGGCACAGGCAGATCAAAAACATATTTTTGAATTTGTACAGGAGAAGTGATACCTTTCAGTCGCCTGGCTCCAGCCTTCTGCTGCATCCTCAAGGGTCCGCCACTTCTCTCCCTCTGTCCTTAGACTTATGAGACAATCCACAGGTTGGGGTGGGGTCCAATATAGTAGATTGGTTTGTCATAACGGTAGGCTGGCCCGAGATGGAGGGAGCAGAGCTTGGGACTGGGGTGGTGGTGAAGGGTGTGATTTGCCACCGTGCCTGCTGATTCAGAAGGTGCCTAACCTAGGGCATGGCCGATGAGGCAGGCGGCATGATTTCACAGATCCAGCAACCTCACAGCAGAAAGCTGTACAATTTGTGGTAGCACCCACAAGACCGGCCCCTCCTGTGTTGCTTATTGGAGGACAAGGGGAAAGGGATGTTTTTATTGTCTTTGTTTTCCATTGAGGTAACTACATTTGGACTGACACAATAAAAACCTGGAGTCCAAAAAAGAGCAGCTGGAAGACAGAACCTGGTGATGCTGGTGACTCAGAAGGTTTGCATTGCCAAATTCTGCGACTGTTTTCTGGAACCTGGTATGGAAAATATATATATTACATAAGAGCATCTACTTCACTTCAGCGTTTGCTACCCCTGCGGGTGCAGTTACCATGCTCAGTTATTCCTGGCTGCCCTGCTTTTTTGATGAAATGCTTTTCATGCTTCGCTTCAACCAGAGCTCTGTTCTATAAGTATCCAGGCACATTAATTCGTAAATGGTAAGCTTTTGGCAGAAAGATAGGTCAATGGGTTACTGTGCCTGCTGCAGTTATGTAAGTGTTTAGTTCTAACACACAACAGCCACTTCCAATAGGGTTTAGAATACTCTTCCTTTCATTAATTCAAATATCTTTTCATGTTTGTTTTACTTTATTGTTTCAGTTTTACAGTTTTATTTCTCAAATAAACATTATTATTTTTCACATAATCAGTGTGATGTAGGAGTATCAGTTTAGTAAATAGTGTCAATTGCCACTGCTGAGTCTCAATAAACATAGATATGGACAGATATTGCAAATGCCGATAGACAAATCAGGGTATTCACATCTTCAGCAACTTGGAAATAATCGAGGAACAAACATGTTTTACAAGATCCATCCTGACACAAATAGATAAGCGTGATCTTAGATTATTGTTTCAGTTTTATAGATATAAACCACTCAATATAAAACAACAGATTTTCAATGTACAATATATCCCACCCATATGTACGATCCGTCTTGTGCAAAAGTGTCTACAACAAGGATAAAAATTGTGACAATGTATTTGCTACTATCGACTTCCCTCATCCTTGGAAGGAATATATATTGTTCAGGTTTTGTGCCCACAGTCCTGGAATATTAAGCAGGTAAATGAGTCAATTCATAGCGTTAATGAAGTGAACACACAGAAAATGGGCAAACTGCTTCATCCAAGTATGTAAACAAATACTTATAGGTCAACATGCATGATCGGAATATGTGGATGGGTGAGACATTTCTCATGGTTGGAACATACACTGAGGAGCACTCAGTCTGTGAGTAAAGCTGTGAACGCAAAAAAAAGTTAGGTCAGGCGGTCTAATGATCACCAAGACTGACAAGGTAGGTGGGGGTCCAATACTATTTCAAAACTTGTAGGTGTAAATCTCTTCAATATGTAAAATTGCCATAAGCAAGGAAAAGGTGGGTGCTGCACAGGGTCCATAAGGTCTTTTTTTCACTCCCATTTAGCAAAGGCTCTGGTTACTACATAAATACAGCGATGCAGCATAATTGCCTACAGTTTACTTCAAGACTCCTCTCGCCTCTTGTTCTATAAATATAGTACACATGGTGTGTGCGCAACAACGGTATGGGTATGGACCCTACATTGATGTCAGTGGAGTGTCTTAAAAGTGCAAATGCATCTTGCTTACTCTCCCTCCAATGTGCAGATACACTAGTCTAAAAGAGAAGATATAAGGTACAAAAACGTTTTACAGTTAGGCAGACAGGTGAATATACAATGCAATTTCAAGCTTGAGAGAACACGTCTCTACAATGTGTAAAACGACCTTACGCCAGAAAGAGGTAGGTGCAATAGAGAGCTGAATCCTTGAGGACTTATCTTTCCCGCTTGACACAGGCTCTAGTTATTACATAAAAACTGTGTTACGGCATAAATGCCTAGAAAGACGCTGTCAGTGCAGTGGTCATGGAATATGCAAGGATAATACAAATTAGGACACCGGCATTGATATGTATTGTGTGTCTGTATCTGCAAGTGCATTTCAAACGCTTCTCCTCTGATGTTCAAGTACACTGGTCTTAAAAAGAGCATGTAAAATACAAGAAATCTTACTGACAGTACTTCAAAATATGCAATAGGATTGAAATGCAGAAACATCTCTCTCCCATCACTGGGAAAGTGAGTGATCTATAGACAAGGTATCGCAATGAAGTGTAATCTTTAGTAAATCTCGCCAGATCCCAATGGCCGAAGGCCCTCCTTTCAGTGAGGTAAATCAAATGAAGGAAAGATAGCACAAGGAGTAAATGTGCCTGTGGCAGAAAGCTGTGTGGTATATGCGGATGGTGAGTTCCATGGTCCCACTGACTTAACCCCAGGGATTCTGCTACATACGTGACACAGTCAATCCTATTTTTTTTTTATCCAATGGAATCTTTCCCCATGAAACACCAAAAAGTTAAAATTTGCATGCTGCAGAGATCTGGGAAAACTGCTGTAGAGATGGCTGAGTCTGTAGCCACTGAGCATTGTGCCAGGTGGAGATGATGTAAGCAGGAGGGTTCCTGCCTTTTTGCTTCTGCCTAACGCCGGGGATGGTGTGGGCAGGGAAGGATGAAGAGACCCACAAAGCAGCAAATCAGGGGCTCACTTCATGTTACTGTACAGAGTTTCTATAGCTCCTAAGAAGATAGTTGATACTCTGCTATGGGATACACTAATATATAATTTTATTGGAAAAGGTATGCATCCTGTTACTAGGCAAGGAGTGTACTGCAGCCGAGCAAATATGTGCACAATTACATTTGCTGTGGACTAGCTACTAGCCTTTTTTAGAGTGTGTGTCTAGCACTATGGGTACAAATATGTGTTCCTTAAATTAGATTAAGTAGGTACTGCTAGAGAGGAAAATGCATGTACATATGTAGGATGCAGAGTATTTACCTCAGTGGCGAATAGTGTATTTAAATCTACAGGAAGAAACTGTGCACCAATCCAGAGAAATAGGTATGCAGTGTCTTGTATATTCAGGGGCAGTGTATGAACTATCCAATCTTGACTTTACTGACAGAACACAACTCAGGCCACTGCGATCAAAGAGAAGTCACAGAATGAGTAAAAGGGCATCTAGAATTGCGAAGCTCTTAGAGAACATAACAATGGAAGACTTGCACTGTACAAATACCACTAAGTAGGAATGACATACTGAATCTATCGCTTTTATTTCAGTGCATACGTCGACAGGGTGCAATATATCGGAGCTCCTATATTTATATAGTGCATTCTATCCCAGACAAGGCATTGAGTGCTTTATGCAGACCAGCATACTACCCCAGAATACAAGGTTAGTAATTAATCAAGTTAGTATTTGTTTTTAGGAATAGTCTTGAGCTACTTATAGCTGTCCTGTGTGCTCGATCGGAAAGGTACATGGCATGGCAGAGTATGGTACTCTGCAGAATTTGTCCAGTCTCCTGGCTCGTGATGTAATTCGGAAACGCTAAGCTCATGGCAAAACCAGCTCCCTATGTTAGTGTGCATGGGAGGAGGGGCCATTTTCCCTGTTGGGTTAATACTATACATGGCTGTATTAAAGACTTTTTGGCCGGTCCACGGCCAGTTTACTATTACTTCAATTTAGGTGGGCACATTCCTTCTTGTCAGCATCAGTTGTACATAGTGTGCAGGGCTGCACACGGGACGTCTAATCCAGGTCATGTAACAAAGCGTACATCAACATTCCCCTCTCTTATTGGCAGTGCCAGCAAGTGCAAATTGATGTGAATTTTTACTTTCAATAGAAAAAGACTCTCTGGACGGAGGTTGTCATATTAAAAAAAATGGGAAACAGAACCCAACTAGTGAGAAAAGCAAGGGATTGATTGATTTCATTTATATAAAGTTAATTAAAACCATTGTATGTATACTATACAAAAACGGGATAAAAACATTAATAAAAGCGAATACAGTGTCCTTAAGCATACTATGCGGTCATAGTCAATGGTTCAAAATAAGGTGACTTAGTGAAATGTCACTTTGTTTTATGAGACTGATTTTTTTTATCAGCAGCATACAAGAATTTTACTATTTTTGGAGTTAAAGTTGGAAAAAAATAAACATCAACAGCATGTCCAGCATGGTTTTCATTCACACATTAAGAGTTGTTGAACAGCTGGCGCACTATTTGCATTTCTATAGCTGAACGCTCATAAAGCTGCATTGCACAAGACTCCCCTTGCCTTTTAGCCACCGAAAGACATCTTTTACAGGTCATAAAGGGCTGAAAGAGTGGAAGTTAGACACTCTGCGGGGTTACGCAAGGTGTCCCATATGGTAGCTATCCTACTCCCTTGATTGTCCTGTGAGGAGGTCTTGCGTGGGAGAATAAAACTGTTGGATAGTTGGCATCCCACAGTGCATCTGTGCCAGCAGCAGGACAGTAGCCACAAACGCAGGACCAATCTGCAAAATGCAGAAGGGTTGGCCACTCGCTCTCAGTGTTATGTGTGACATTTTAATTCCATGTGTTTGACATTATGAATGACAGTTATCAAAAGCAGAATGAAAATGTATGATTATTACTTCCTCTTGCGCAATGTTATCATCTAGAAATAGTCTTAAATATCTCCAGTGTAATTATTTTTTTTTAAACATATTTTATTGGTTTCATACAAGCATCTGACAATAACCATATTCCTGTAACATCATCGTAAGAGTTATAGGTCAATATTCCCCACTTTTCCCAATCTTAGTCATCCAATGGTGGTGTTGCTACTTGATGTGCTTAAAATTTACATATTTTATATGACATATACATCTACTTACAAATTCAACTCCACCTTTAACCCCTTCCGAACTCCCTCCAGTCTGCCTGCCCCCTCCCTCCCTCCCTGTGTTTGTTGCTGTGAGCATCGTTTCGATCGTAAGTCCTAGTGTAGCCACTACTATTTACAGTTCTTTATGTACCTGTAACTGTGGGAGCCTCCCTCAAGTCTCAGTTATTTACTCCTGCTCCTCAGCAACCTAATGATCTAATAACGCTTGAACCAATGTTTCCCATGCGTTTGCAGAGTCTAGTACCTTATCATCATTTAGTCTCCGTGCTTGTTGGTATTAAATATCTCCAATGTCATGAAGTACTTAAGAAAGCACAACTACCAAATTCCATGCATAAATAGCATGACATATTATGACTGTGGCATACCTATGTTACATTTGCATACCTTATGAGTGATGGCTTCCGAAATCCTCTCACAAGGATCTACACACAGAAAACTACTCAGACACCAAATCGTGTAATTTCTTTGCGTTCCTGTAAATATAGTTCTCATGTGTGCAGAAGTATACTAAGGAATACCTGGTTTCAAATTTGTTATCAGCTTGTGCCAGCTTTGAAAAATCTTCTGTCCCTTTAGATATTCACTGTGAATATGAAAGGCGTTGGGATGAGGAAATCAATCATGAAGAGGCATTAAGAAAGAAAGTGAAAAAACTGAAAAACATGCACGAGAAAGAAGCAAGCCATTAACCAAAAAGTGAGTGACATATTTATGTAGAAAAAAAGATTTAGTTTCTATTGAGGTCAACAGCACTTCCACAAGCGCCAGTACTGAAAATGCTGAAAAAACTGCTTAAGGGACTGAATTAAGCAGTGATGCGCATGTAATGGGAGCAGTTCATGATCCTTTTGAAGGTTGCATTGAATTAGAAAATAATTAAGATCTTGAAGAGAAATTTCAAGAAGACCCCCCTAGTTGAAGATGAAATGTGTGGTGATGTGACTTTGACTGATTTAGCTGAAAGTGTTGATGTTGATGAAAAACAATGGTTTACAAGACCAATATCTGAAAATTTGAATACCTTTTTCAAATGTCATTCCCATCAACCAGAAGGGCTACGCTAAAATGCTAAAAATAAGTCCTATCTAAAAGAAAGAGGGAGAGCCCATATAACCCTCCAGAACCTGGGCTATCAAGGTACACAACAATAAGAAAGGGGCTCTAGTGAAACCAATATAATGTTCCGGAAACAACTTAAGGCCTGGCTCTTCACCTAAAAGATCAGCGCCCCTAGCGACGTTCACAGCGCTGGGATGCCTCCGGGTAGCCATGCGCTATACAAGTGCCAATACATACATACATCAACAATAACACCTCAATTGTTATTGGATAGGTGTCAACAATTTTTCGTGTAATATTTCTGTACTTATGAATGGGCATCTCCTGCTGTATACCTCTTAGAATTGAAATATCTAGTAAAAGTAGAAAAGATGTATCTAGACAGGTTTTTCTTTTTAAGTATAACAAATAAATCTCAAAGTAATTTATCAAAGCTTGTACACCATCCTTGCATATCATACGTAACTGCATTAAGTGACAGTCATTTCATGATTTCCCATTATGAACTGTCTAGAGATAGTCCACTCAAGCTGAGGCTGTCCAATTAACTTATGTCTAGGGCATCTGGTTGAATTTGAACCAACAGTCTACAAGTGAATTGTCCTTTTAAGATTTTCACAGTGGGCTTGACGAAATATATATGGTCTACACATTTCGGCCTAATCGTTTGTGTCCTCCTCAGGGCAATACATGGGTGTGTGAAACCGCAGAAACAGCAAAATCACAATAGGAGCCCCCTCCACCCCAACCCACCCCTTTCCGGCACAGACCTATGAATTTGTAGGAACTTGTGAGGCCGGTTGGTCCTCGCAGCAGCAAGTCGGTCAATTGAAAGATCCTGTGTCATAAAAGCATGTTAGCCCTTGGCGTGATTGGTACTGCGGGGAAAGGGCACTCTGATCCCGGTCAGTCTCAACACCAAATGTGCCTCGGATATTGTTGTTGATGAAAAATTTACATAGATTTATCGCACTAGACCTCCTTTCCTCTGGTTTAAAAAATGTTATTAGCAAAAAATATGGCAAACCACTACAGTAGTTCACTTATTCACACAAAGGCACATACTTTTTTCTATGTGGAATTTCTGGACAGCTAGATGTGCTCTCAAAGAGGGCCATGCTGATGAAAGGCATATGTATCAAAGAATCGATGAGCACGAAGACAGCATCCTTCATCACTCTAATTCTGAATTCTTCATGATGAGATCAAGAAGCATAGGCATATGTAGTCAGTCACCTTTTTTAAAAGCACACAAACGCAAAAAAAGAGGAAGTCAATTGAAAATATGCCATTCCAGCAGTGGCAACTGCCCACAGCTGGTCCACAGCAAATGTGACCTGGGCTAGTCCCCTGGCCACATCCTGGCTGCAGTGTGCCACCTCATGCTGCTTGCTGATGCTGCGCCTTGACTGCACTGAGGTGGCTGAGGCCAGACGGTTGACAAACCTTGTAAATAGGTCAATGCGTGTGTGGAGGCACTGCCCCTCCCTGCGCCTAGCAGCACGGTCCTCCCTTATCTCAGCACAGAGTGCCTCCAGGATACCTGTAATGCCCCTGAAGCCCAACCTAAGTTGTCTCTGAATTGACCATATGCTGCTACCCTGCAGGCGCTGCACTTCAAGCATGTTCACTTCAAGCATGTTCCCCTCAAGCCCGCTTAAGTCTGTCTCCTCTCCTGCGGCAGATGTACTTGTGGATGGACGTGCCCCGAGCCTGGATGGTATAGCTGGAATGGGAGTGATCGGGCTCCGGGTTGTGGCTCAGACTGTACCTGGACTTGGTGGGCATCATCATCATTGTCCTGTGTTTCATCCTCCAGCGGTGGCAATGGTGGCACTGCGATGTACCGGGGGCGTTTTGCTGGGATGACTGGCCTGCCCGCCTCCTCCTCCTCCTCCTCCTCCACTTGCCCTGGCACTGCTGCGCTGTGGGACTGATCCTCCTCTCCGGTCCTCTGTCCCTGTGGTGCTGTGGACGTAAATGCACACATTAATTTGGTGTCCTGCCTTGCATTTGTAAAGCAATACATTACCCTATTTGTAGTTAAATGGGTCCTGACTGGCTGTATTTTACCTTTACTGATGCACACATACTGCTTGAGCCTAGCTGGGTTTCACTGCTCCACTGTTAGGTCATGTGACTACATCTTCCATAATGCATTGCTGTGGGTGCTTGTGTGCCTGGGTCTCTCCTGGGTGTGGGGGTAAAGAAGGGAGGTATCAGGGGTGTGATGGCATGCTTCTTACCTTGTCTTGGGTCTGGGGGCTCGCAGCTGTCAAGGTCTGCCACGCCGCTCACACTGTCCGGTAGCAGGGTCCCCTCCACCATTTCCTCCAGTGGCGTGGAAGCGGTGGCAGTGGCGGTCCCTCCACTGGTCTTTTTCGCTACCTCCAGCCTGGCAGCAACCTTTTCCTTTGAGCGCTGGCGCATGTCATACCACCGTTTTTGCAACTCCTCATTGTTGCGGTGGGTGACGCCAATGGAGGTTACCTTCTTCTGTATCTCAGCCCATATCCTTCTTTTGCGTGTCTCTGGCACAGGCAGGGATTTCTTCCCAAAGAGGAGCTCATGGCTCACCACCATCTCCTGTATCAAGACCTCCTGCTCCCTTTCAGAAAACGTTTGTTTTCGCTTCCTTGATGTTTCCCCCTTCTGGTTGTCCTGGCTGGCCATGTCTCCTCTCACAGTAGCCGTGCAGTGGTGCCTCAACTCTCCTCCCAGCCACTCACTCTGCTTCTGAAACTCATGTGCCACATGGGTGATCACACTTCCTAGTTGTGATGTCCTCAAGCTGCATCTGAATTTCCGATTAGCAGATTTGCAATTCCTTATTTGCGAGTTTACAAAATTTGCGGATTAGCAATTAAGGAATCGCTATTTGGGTATTCGCATTAAATAATGCTAATTTTATGAAATCACTATTTATTTGCGAGTTTTTATTTACATACTGATTTGCGATTCTCAAAATGCGATTCGCTATAAATCGCAAATTGAGAATCACGAATTCGATTTTTCATACATATGGCCCTAAGTGACTTGCTAACTAGATTTGATCCAGAAGCACCCCCACATTTCTGAAGATGAGCACTGCTAATAACACGTTTTATGTTAAGACTGCATGTAAGACTCATGGCATGAAAAGAATTTGACTTTTGCACATTGTCTTGAACATATTGAGGCAGATTTATAACTGTCACGCAACACAGTGCAGCAACCACAGTTGCTTGCCCTGCGGTGGCACACTTTGGGATTGCCTTGCACAACGCACATACCCTTGCACCACAGTGCAAAGTTATGAGTGTTATAACTAAGACAGGCTTTTCTACTGGAAGGATATCCATCCATTACAAAATCCCATGCTCAGGCTAACTTTAAAATCTTTCTCACATTGGATTTGTGCTGTACTGTAAAGCACACAAGCATTTTTGGAAAAGTCAGTAGAACTATAAACATTTCTCCTTTTTAACGCCTGCCATGAGGAGGCGTCTTTCTTTGCTGCAATGTACAGTCTACCTTTTTAGTAGCTAGAGCTCTGCAACAAAACCCTTGGGGGGTTGCTTCAGAAAGCCTATGTCCCGCCATGAAACGCTCCCTTGGCACAAAGTATTAAAGTGTAGTGCAAATGCGCTTTGAGGCACTTTTTGCCACTTTCCAGCACAAAACAAGTTTTGCATTGGAAAATAATTAGTTTATCAAGATTTTGCAACGGTTTGCATCACTTTTTGAACTTTGCACCAGCGTAAAACCTTGATTAATCTACCCCAATCTATACTATTATAATAAAGAGAGAGCCCAAACCTTTGAGGCGGGTAATCTCAGGAACCACAGCACCAATCACAACACCCAATACAGCGTCGGAAAGGGCAGTTGCAGCAGAAGGACATAGGCTATGCGGACGCCCACCATATACATTTAAAAGGTAAAAGAACCGTGCCAGCAAAGTAGTCCCTTATGGACGTGTCTGCGTTGTGCTAAAAAACGGTGATGGATCAAGCCCTGATCTTTTGACTGGGTAGGAGTGTTCTGCTCAATTCAGATACTCTGTCCATCACCACCCCCTTTATGAATCGTTTTGGCCACCACAAGTGTGGAAGGGTATACTCAGATGTGAGTCCCTTGCTCACTGCACCATCAGGATTCAAGCAAGCCGGCCGAAGACGGCTGTAATGCCAGAAACCGGTCCCCGGAAGCTTGTTTCCTTTCCAGTAAAGAATTGGCTTGGTAGTTTGGTCTGCCCTGTTCCCATGATGCACTGGGCCAGGGTCAGACTAATTTGCATGTAGCCAGGTTCTGAGCTAGGATGGTGCAGTGAGCTAAAAAACGGTGATGGATCAAGCCCTGATCTTTTGACTGGGTAGGAGTGTTCTGCTTAATTCAGATACTCTGTCCATCACCACCCCCTTTATGAATCGTTTTGGCCACCACTAGTTTGGAAGGGTATACTCAGATGTGAGTCCCTTGCTCACTGCACCATCAGGATTCAAGCAAGCCGGGCCGAAGACGGCTGTAATGCCAGAAACCGGTCCCCGGAAGCTTGTTTCCTTTCCAGTAAAGAATTGGCTTGGTAGTTTGGTCTGCCCTGTTCCCATGATGCACTGGGCCAGGGTCAGACTAATTTGCATGTAGCCAGGTTCTGAGCTGGGATGGTGCAGTGAGCTAAAAAACGGTGATGGATCAAGCCCTGATCTTTTGACTGGGTAGGAGTGTTCTGCTTAATTCAGATACTCTGTCCATCACCACCCCCTTTATGAATCGTTTTGGCCACCACTAGTGTGGAAGGGTATACTCACATGTGAGTCCCTTGCTCACTGCACCATCAGGATTCAAGCAAGCCAGGCCGAAGACGGCTGTAATGCCAGAAACCGGTCCCCGGAAGCTTGTTTCCTTTCCAGTAAAGAATTGGCTTGGTAGTTTGGTCTGCCCTGTTCCCATGATGCACTGGGCCAGGGTCAGACTAATTTGCATGTAGCCAGGTTCTGAGCTGGGATGGTGCAGTGAGCTAAAAAACAGTGATGGATCAAGCCCTGATCTTTTGACTGGGTAGGAGTGTTCTGCTTAATTCAGATACTCTGTCCATCACCACCCCCTTTATGAATTGCGTTGTGCTCTGGGCGTGTGCTGGGGGCATGACAAACGCTGGGGGCGTGTGGTACGTTCCGCCCTTCATGCCATGTCTCATATTGTGTGCTAATCCCACCCTGCTCCCTTTGAATACCCCTGCACCCCATAACCATAACCCACCCTTACTCCTTAAAATAACCCAACACCCTTAACCACTAACCCATCTTAACCCTATAAATATACCCTATACCCCAAAACCCAAACCTATCCCTAAACCCTAAAAATACCCCTGTACCACAAAACCCAAACCTAGCCCTGGACCCTATAAATACCCCTGTACCTCAAAACCCAAACCTACCCCTGAACCCTAAAAATACCCCTGTACCCCAAAACCCAAACCTAGCCCTGAACCCTAAAAATACCACTGTACCCCCAACCACCCCTGAACCCTAAAATACCCCTGTACCCCAAAACCCCAAACCTACCCCTGAACCATAAAAATACCCCTATACCCCAAAACCCAAACCTAGCCCTGACCCTAAAAATAACCCTGTACCCCAAACCTAGCCCTGAACCCTAAAATACCCCTGTACCCCAAAACCCAAACCTAGCCCTGAACCCTAAAAATACCCCTGTACCCCAAAACCCATACCTATCCCTAAACCCTAAAACTACCCCTGTACCCCATAACCCAAAACTATATCTGAACCCTTAAAAACCCAAACACCCCAAAACATATACCTCAGTACCCGAAAACATACACCCCTATACCCATACTTACCTTATCCAACATTTAAAAAAAACATGCTTTTACCATTCATGCATTTACAACGAATTTCGTTGTAAATGTATGCGTGGTAAAAGCATATAAAATGTAATGCCATGCGTTATAATGGCATTGCGGAGTCATGGTACTTTCGTAATGAAAGTATGCGGAGTGATGGTATGCGGAAAGAAAGTTGCGGAATAATGGGTGTTTACCCTCCCCGGTAAGTACATTGGTGGCACGGCGGCCCACATCTCCAGCAACATACTCATATTTTTTCACCACCCATTTGAAAAATGCACAGGTCTCTCTCATTGATGGCCAGCACCGACATACACTTTTAGACACACCTCCCGTCACAAGTTCTAGAATTGCGAACTTTAGAGCTGGGGAGCTACGTTCTAATCTCGGCATCAGCTCAACATCCTGTGATTCCAGGCAAATCGCTTTGTCTCCCCGTGCCTACCACAAATGAATGTGTTCTTCTGTAATGTAAATTGTGCACATGCCATGTTGTCGAGTTCGCGCTATATAATATTGCAAGGAAAAATAAAGTAGGGAAACTCGAGTCCACACACTACTGAACGCGCACATCAGCAGTGCACTGTGAATGGGAGCGTTTCACAAGCCTGTCACAGATAAGAAATGCTATCAAAACAAAATCCTACAAAACAATATACTACTGGCCGGCAGCAATTCATACCCGGACAACGTCGGGACGGGCTGCTGGTAGTCAATAAATCTTTCAACACTTGTTAGCAATTAAGTAAGTTGTAAATTATGTTGTTTACAGTACTTTATATTAAGTCAGTAAAATGGATCTTAAGAGTTACAAACTTGAATACTGACACACAAGGTCGTGCATTGCTGTACTTTTAATGCGATGCTTTATTTTTTGCACTGCTTACAAAACTCGGGAGATAGAAATCATTTGATTTTTGCACTTGTCTTGTACATTTTTTCCTGTAAACCTCTTACAGTTGTTCGAGGTTAAATGAGTTTTAAATCACTTGCTTACAGTATCTTAAATTAAGAATAAACATGTTCTATTTAAATGCATATTTCATATCTTATTTTTTGTGTTCTCTGTAAGAATGTCTTTGGGTATGACAGGGAATCTGAGTGTACCATCAGGTCATCATTTATAATGCTTTTAAATAAATAGTGAAAAATGTAATGGCAAATGCAGCTTTTATTTTACATTTTCTTAGGGGAGAACCCACCCCCAACCCCACATTACAGTGAGGCTCGATCGCTCTCTCCACACAGTATGGGGACTGGTAAGTCTTAATTTTTTGTGGTCTCAGGTCTGCCTTTTCTCAGTTAGAAGGTCCGTGGGTATGACTGGGTATCCTGGTACACTGTAACCTCATAATTTAGAATGCTTTAAAGGTTAATATATTTGAATATATAATGAAAAATGTGCTGTAGAATTAGGCACAATGTAAAATCTTTGACCAGGTGAACCTGGTTGGTATATCCGACTCATGCTCCATCACAGTCAGCGTCATATTGCACCTTGTTTTCTGGTCTACCCTGACCATTGACTATCATTGGCACTTTATGCTTCTTGGCACTATTCATACTTAAAACATTAAACAAACATTCATATCTCCAGTTCCCATTATTAGATATTTGTAATGTTTGTGTCATTTTGATTATTACAGTTTGAAATATTCTTCTAATTCAGTTTGGGATTTTTATTGTTTTCCATTTGGACTGTATTACTGTTTTGTTACTGTATAAATACATTACACATTGCCCTAAGTTATGCCTGTCTTCTCTGAGCAGTAGCTACATGGGACTGAGCAGAGGTTAATTTAGTGACTTTGAGAGTTCATCCTGACAAAGGCTGTGATTATTGCTTGGTTCGGCTAGTTAACACCCCAAATAATAATCCAATTTCTTACATTCACTTTCCAACATATTGCTAACTCTACTACCAAACCTGACATTGGTGCAATTACCCTATCAGATCCTGACCCCATTTCAAGCACGTTTAGGAACAAGACAATAAGCAATACTAAACCCACATGACAGCTTAACACCAAACCTTTAAATGATATGGCACCATTAGGCAGCAAAAATCCTTTATGAAAGAATATTTTTCACCATCAACCCTTCAGACTCAATCTCCACAGAACTGATCTTGGATGCAAATAAAGCATCTCTGCTAGGCACAATCATTGCCTTGGTTGTCATAAGAATAAAAGTGGTAGCCAAAAAAAGAAAAATCCCAAGAGAAAAAAAACGTTCTCTAAAAAGCAATACATTACCGACAACCTAAGTGTCACATACACAGAGGTTCTAAAGCTGAAATTTTAAATCTGCAAAAGGTCGGGAAAGGTAAGAAACCAAAAGTTTCTGAAGCCAAACTGAAATTTCCAAAACATACTCCATTTTTCAAAATTTCAAATACATCAAGGCGCCATAAGTCTATTGCAAGCTCAGTTATGGTTGCTTCCCACATTGACACAACACTGGGTCAAATTTGAAGACTCTAATGCATCCTATGCCACAGCCACTATGCCACTCAACTATTAACTGAATAACATGCTCCGCTGCCATTATACGTCTAGCTACTGGGAAATGAATTAATAATCAGAAGAAAAAGATAGACACTAATAAGAATGCACTTGGATGAAACACGATGTAAACTATTGGCCAATTGTTTGATAATGACTCACTTATCCCTTCCAAATCCTACAAGTGAAGTATGATTTATGAAATACAGGTAAAAAAAACTACAAGAAAATTACACAGCATATTAATGAAACAATATCTGCAACAAAATTCCAAAGTCATAGGTATTAACTTTTTTGTTTGACATCCGATTGAAGTAGCCCCATCATTCTCCATGATTCACAGGTAAATTAAAAGCACATACATGGCAATCACACTATTTAATCGGCTTGAATTATGGGCCAGTTAATTCAAGATCCAGCTTTGACTGGATATGCTAAAATCAATCTGGAGAAGTGCAGGCAGATGAGCCAAACCTAAATCTGCTTCCTTATCACAAACCATTTTCTTTGTCTTGCACAGATCTCTTTGGTGCCCAAACAAAATACACAAAGCTAGTCTTCTACTAAACAACAGTGCTGGTGGTGTCACAATGACAACACCAACTTAGAACACATGCTCATTTTCTGCCCCAACTAAAAGCATTCTGAAATAAAGCATCTAAAGCCATAGCAATAATAATTGCCCTTGAAAATGATACATATTTGCAGCACTTACTCCCATTTTCTATCTCCCCAAACAACATCACTGAGGAAAATAACAACGACCTAATGGATTTACTCAGTATAACTGCACACAACTAATTACCAGTTGCTCAAAAGAATCTTCCTACCCACCCAAACGCAAGGTTAACAACTAAAGCTCCAACAAACTTACTGAATGCACTTACTCATGAAATTAACAAATGCAATGTCTTACTGAGAAAACGTTTATTGTTATGAAATATGCAAAACTTATGATTCATTGCAATATCCTCTTTCCAATTCTCAACTGATGAGCTGTATTAATTTGTCTGATCAATTTGTTAACATTTTAATTAAAAAACTATTAACTTGAAAAAGAAAAATCAGACCCAGTGAGAGCCGTACCATGCATGTTTGACTAGGATGGCCCTCTTCCATGCTTGCATGTGTGCTCTTGCCAGGCCATTCCTGAAAAAGGTGCCCAATCTTTGTGTGGGTTGGCAAAGGGGTCAGCAGTAGGCTGTTAATAATGAAGTGCTTACAGACTAAAAGTATTTTATGATAAAAGAAACTTTATCTAACTTGTGCCCTGGCTCTTTGCTATTTTTAAATTTGTTGCCAATTCAACAGAAAATGAGAATGTCAAAAGGGGGACAATTAAGCTGCACAGGGTAGCATATAATAAGGCAAACTGGTTGTACAGAACTTCCTGGACAAACCAAGTATCTCTTGACAAAGAAGGTTTGAAAGAACCGAATGCCTTCATTATATGTGTGGGGATATCCCGCTTAACTGTCCAGCAGACTGCAGATGTCTTATGGGTACATGAATGTAGAATGCCACCAATGCCTGTTTGCCACTCGTAGAATATGCTTATATGCCAGGTTATGGTTTAGGCTTCAGATAGATTGCAGCAATGGTTGATGTGGGTTCAGAGGTTGGGAACATTAGCCACTTGAAGATTTGGAACTTCCTTGGACTTCTCAATAATGACTGAATGCCAAATTGCATTTAGTAGTGAGTTGTTCGGTTATTGAAAGACAACTTTTTTCCTTCCTAGATATGTTGCTGCAACTGCCAACCACTTTGAGAAGATTGGCCTGAACACTTTCTTTGTTTTTTTCCACATTACGGGGTACATTGAGAATATGCCATTGTTCTTTTAAGTACTTGGAAGTCACTCCCTACAGCTAATTTTGCTTGAAGAAATCCTACTTCATTCTGGACTGTTAAAGACATTGGTGATTTGTTCTTACTGGTTTCACAGCAAATGCAAAAAGCACAAGGCTCGTAGCCTGGACATTCTCCAAACTCCCAGAAAGCTTCCAATTGCCATTTGTGATGCTTTGCCACTTTTCTAAGTGTCTTGATATGCTCCCCCTACCAGAAAAAGTAATGGTGACGATGGAGAGGGAAAATCATTGATTAGAATTTGATGGGTGTTTACCAGCTGCAGGTGAGAGCTGCTAACCTCTACCTCTTAAAGGCCCACTCTGTCTGAATAAGGAGTGTTGCAGATACCAATGCTCTTGTTGACTTCACTGGGTGTCTGGTTGATAAGAGTTGAACTCGCACATATCTTGTCTCCGTTTATCCAACCCTACTGGGCTCAGAGTGCCAGCTTACACCTTTTTTTATGTATGTAATCATCTGCGTGAACCACAGAGAAAAGGGCCTTAACAGTGGACTAGATAATCTTCCACTATACATTGCACTTTAAACCAGTAAGCGTCATCCAGTAGGTACATCTAATGCAACGCCCATGGTAACAGCAATAGGTAGCAAGAGTGACTACATCAAGTGAGGCACCAAAAACCTCACTAGATACCATCTTCCCCTTATTAATTACTTCCAGAGAATTGGGTCTACTTTCTGCGGTATGATGGCCTGCCAATCTAGACATAGTGTCTGTAACAGCAACACCTAAGTCACTTGAAGTAAGAAATGTTTTTATTTAAAGTATTTTTCTAAGAACAGAAGTGGACTCTGTTAAAAACCTTAGAGTTAGATGGGATAAGGACTTGGCCCTTTCGGCTCAAGTCCGGCAAGTCTCGGCAGCCTGCTTCGTAAAGATGAGAGCTATCAGGAAATTGCTGGGATTCCTGCTGGAAGAAAGCCGAAGGACCCCGGTTCATGCCCTGGTGACTTCTCACCTTGACTATGCCAATGGGGATGCCAGGGTTCTTGATTAAAAGGCTGCAAACTATGCAGAATGAGACAGCTAGGCTAATCCGCAAGGTCCCACTGCGCCAGCACATCTCACCTCACCTTAAACAACTACATTGGCTCCCGGTAGCCAGAAGGAGCCATTCCGCTCCATTCAGGGGAAAGGCCTCGGCTACCTGAGGAAGTGGCTCAGCCTGTACTGCCAGGGGCAGGCATTAAGATCCAACCATCAGCGTTACCTTGCTGTTCCCGGATTTTCTAAAGCAAGGCAATGGGGTGGTCTTTTTCGGTTAGGACAGCCAAATTGAGGAATTCCCTGCCTCTCCACTTACGGATGATGAACTCTGAGCAGGATTTAAGAAGGGCGCTGAAAACCTGGCTCTTTAAGCAAGGGGAATACGGATTTGGGCATTAAACTCTGTAGTCTGCTGCGCTAGCGCCGGGACACCTCACCTGAGGTAGCCGTGCGCTTTATAAATTATCTTTGATTTGATTAATTGATTTCAGGTCTCTTTGTCAGACTTAAAACCATTCCAAGGCTTCATAATTGTCTTCTCTTCAATATGAGATTTGATTGTACCCTTCTCTTTCATGAATATTCCATTATACTGCCTCATTTGTCCTTTTGAAATATTCCTTCATATCCTGGAGTTCCAGTATTAACAAAGTCCCAAAACAGCATATATGGGCCCCTTTTCCGATTTTTGAGGCGGATACTAGTCGGTTTCTGTAGTCCAATGCTCCTCCCTCAATCTTCCTCTGTTTCGGCATTTCCTTCCAGGTGAAGATAGAAAGAACCATTCATACCTTTCATCCAGCCTGTGTGCCTCCATCCCAACCCCCTCCTTGATTAATCCAGTAGGTTTGAGCCTCCCTGGAACTCACCTTAAGAAGGATGAAGGCAGCATTCACACTTTACATGCAGTCTGTGTGCTCACACGACTGCCATTGTAATATCCCTAGTTTATCTATCAATTGATTATGTGCCAAGTTGAGGGTAGTATGGTTCCTATATTATTACTGGTGAGCTGGGCGCGCCATTGGTCATGGGGGATTCTTTTCAGTCTTGGAAAAACTGGAACCAGCCCTGGTTGGATCCCCAAAATGAAAAGGCCCTCCTCCTTCCTTTTACAAAAGTCCCTTGTTAAGGCAAGTATGTCCATCTGTGGTGTCTTAAATGTTGAGAATTGGCCCCTGTTGTTCCTCCCCTCTCTAAAACGTGGTGATGGAGGAACAATCCGCTTACTTTCCCGTTGAATGCAAAACAAAAAAACAGGCCCTGCCCATGGGAGTTAACAGGAGCAACCCAGTCTCATTGTAGGTCTTGTACTTTCTAATCATCAGTGACTGTGCGGTCTACGCGCCCAGTAATGACCTAAATGGAACTTTGCAAGCGACCGCAGGTTTGATAGTTACAAGGCAGTGACTTGAAGGAACTATGTGAAGCCACAATATTTGGAAAGGGGAACTATGTCAGGTAATCGGTCACAGAGTCCTTCAATGAACTGTCATTTTCTACCAAACATAGCTGATGAACATATTGTTTTTAGTTTTGTGTCAGAGGTCCTGCAGATGTTATTGCCAGTTCTGTCAATTATCCTGCTTTTTTTAGGACAACACAATACTGCTCTAACATTAAACACATGGCAAGCAATTAGCACAAATCTGCACTCGTTATGATAAGCAGAGGTACGGCACATTAAATAAATGTGCTAACAAGGAGCCCCAATACGCAGAGGGATCAGGCAAAAGGAATAGACTGATGATGCCGCATGAGGCGCTGCAATTAATTCTGCTGATGAGACGCAACTTAAAGAACAGTGAATGAATGTATTCAAATAGGCTCCAAACAGGCTGAAGCAGAGTGGAGGACTAAACTGATGTAATCTGCAGGTATGGTTGTGAATAACTGTTGAACTGGCCTTCATAAATTAGAAAGGCACAGAATGTGCTGATCACCAAGCTGCTACATAAATTGTGTTGCTTAGGCTCCAAAGTAGTATAAGGAAAATAGGAAGAATGTTCTGATGATGCCTTTCTACCAAAGGAATGCAGTGAATGAATGTGTTGATGCCTTCTTAGAAGGGTATAAGGAGTATATATTTGCTGATCAGGGAGCCATTTTAGCAATGTGAGGCACAGGGAATGAATGTGTTGATGAGCCCCAGATACCAGGGTGAGGTAGTGAGTCAATGTGTTGATGATATCTCGGCAGGTTGAGGACAGTGAATGAATGGGCTGATGAGAAATCTACTGCAGGGTGAAATACAGTGAAATAGTTTGTTGATGAGGCCCCTACAGTAGTGCAAGGCACAATAAAATAATGTTGACGGGACCTCCACAGCAAAATAACGCAGAGTTAATGATTGTGTCGAGTGTGTGACAACATCAGATTGAGGCACAATAAATGTGCTGATTTGGTGACCTCTTTAGCAGTGAGAATTAAAAAAGATAAATACTCCAATGAGGTCTCAAGGGTTGGGAGATGGAATATAACGATGACGTGCAGAGTGAGGCACAGCAAATGTGAGTGGGAATAAGGTCCTCGACATGTGGGGTTTCACTGGAGGCGCCTCTAGATTCTTCTAGTACTGTGCCCCAGAATGTTTTGGAACAGAGAACCAGTCACATCAACTTTCCATCTAAACTGACCAAACTGGAGGTGTTTTTTGAAACCATCACTATGTTATTCCACCCTACTCTTTCCGTCAAGAATACCGTTTGTTCCATTTTGGTGAATGTTGCATGAATGTGGACGAGAGAAACCCAGCCTAGTACTGAAAACTGTCCTTGAGCAATTTTTAATCAGTAGGTATTTTTAAAAATATCACATATTTACTCCCAGATCATGCACAAACAAAGTATCATCTGGACAATGTTCCTTCCCAGCCTGGCATGCTAGTGCACCCACTCTAAACCTCCCAGTCTGGAGGATTACTGCACTTTTGCTAACCTTACTTTCTATGGTGACTGGTTATTTCACCCCTAGCTGTGCCTTTGTGTCTGGTAAGTTTTGTAGTAAACCCCGACGGCACCTTCCAGTTTAAAAGGAAACAACAACGCAGATGAATGTGCTTTCTTGTCTGGAAGGTAAGTGTACCCAAGGTGACCATATCTTTCAATCTGGCAAGTTAATGCACCCAGGGGAACAATTCCACCCAGTCTAAATGGTTACTGGCCCCCAAGTGACCATGTATACTTATCTATAGTGACTGTCCCTTCCAGAAAATTGAGGTTCTGAATACATGCTTGCTGTATCTTCATATTTGGTAAGTTACTGTACTCAACATGACTTCCAGTCTGGAAGGTTACAGCACATATTGTGATTGAGTCTACCAAAGGTGATCACCCCACTGATTCTGGCCAGCTACTGTACCCACAGTAATCATGCCTTCAAGTCTGATAGGTTATTGCATACATGGTGACTGTAACTCACAGTGTCATATTTTTTTGTCCTGCAGTCAAATTCTACATTATATGGAACTTTCTGTGGTGACACGCAGCACTCACTCACACACACTTCATGATGCAACATTCCTGATTTTAGTAACAAGTAGACAGAGAGAATAGATCTGATGTTTTACACAACCCCGTTGTTTGTATGACATCTGCTACCAGGTTTTACACTTGGTAAACATTATAGTACACTAACAAAATAATGGCCTCAGAATATACCCTCCTGCAAATTTTCAGACTACGGTCTACGTTGAAACAGTTGGAAATGCATAGATAGCAATAAGGCAACCCATGGTGTAATAAAGTCAGGCTATGCGCTATAAAACAGTCAATAGCATCGTTTTGGGGGTGGGAGAAGTGAGAAGGACAAATATCAAAAATGTAATTCTTTTGCACACTGAGGCTGACAAATATGGCTATTATATGTCTTCTGTTTGCTAAATTCAGACCCCCAGCCTAATCTGTAATCCACCAAATAAGCCAGCAACAATAACTGAGGAGGCTGCTCAACTTGCAAACTTCAACCAGAGTTACAGCCTGAAACATTCAGTGCTAGTCTACTCGCCTGGAGTTCTTGGAGTGTACTGAGTCATTGACTGAATCCACTATCAAGCGCTCTGAAGTGTTTGCAAAGTGGCATGCTTTTATCACCAAGCAAAGCTCCCTAAATAAACAAATAAGATTTCTTTACAAAAAATGGCCACACCTCACCGTCACAGGATGGTGCCCTCTAAAGACATGCCCAGATCTTAAATGCGTTCTGTTAAAAGAAATCGAGTTTTGGATTTGCACTGTTCCCTGCAACTCACCAATAAGAATTGATTTGCCAAGAGCTAAGACAGTTACAGCAGAAAAATCACTCAAGTGAAAGCTGTGGTGCGATGAAGTAGCTCATCATCCACGAGTTTAGAAAGTTAAAATTCTTTGATAAATTCATATGTGCAAAGGGAGCCCTTTTCCTCAAGGAATCTTGAATAAGGTCCATCCAAAGGGACCAACTGAGCCTTATACCCATGAACCTGGCCTCAAGAGACTTTTGTTCAATAAAGCATCCAATTTTGTTCTTCGTAACCATAATTTCTGATCACTTTCTAGGTGTATCATCCGCACTGCGTGCTTCTTGGTTCTACAGTTTGTTAAGTCCTCACAATGAATATAATGGAGCTCCTGACACAAGTCACAGCGAAAAAAAGGGAGGTTGCCTTGCCTAATGCATGTATGGGCTTGATACCTTTTGCATACTACTTCTTTTAAGATTGCATCCTTTTCTTGCAGGCTAATATGAGTGGTCGTGTGCTGTTTAAGTCGACAACTGTCCAAGTCCTCGCACACCAAATCATGCAGCATATGGCAGTCGTCACATCTGTATCCCAGGTCAGCTTTGTCAATTACACAGTCATGCAGTGTATATGCGGCTCCCATGGAAAGATTAATGTAGATCTCGGCTTTTGGATTCCCAGTGAAGTCATTTATTGAGGAACCACCATTCAAATTTTCATTGGCTGACCGCATGCCGTAAATGCCAAGCTTGTTCAGTGAGGCTTCCTTACCATCGTGCCCCGCGGGGCAATCACAACTGTCTTTTCCATTACCCATACATCTATGAGACGTAGATACCCCATGCAGGTAATAAGAACCATCGCCACAGGCACTGTACAGTTGCTCAAAGCTCATACCCGAGGGTGGGCCGGGCTCCAAATTTTTACTTCGAACAAACTGATCAGTATTCAGATGCTGATTCTGGGCTAGGATCGCAGGCACATCTGTGTAAATATCACCTTCTAAGTCCTGGAGAATTTGGACCTCTGACTTCATCCTTTCTGCACTCTTCATCTGGGAACCCAGCCTTCTGAGTCTCTCTACACACCCATCCACCCCACCAACATTTTGTCTCCTCTCTTGGATCAAATGGGCAACTGGCACCTTATCTTTATCCAGTCTTGAGACTATCTCTGCCAGAATCTCACACTCCAACCTAGCTGCAAAAAAGGAGCATGCCGTTCCGATCAGCTCAGCCATCGAGGGGCGATGGGTCACTTTGAAAAATTGGTCCTCTTCTCTCTTGACATATCCCATCTTCTTCAGGTGTTTGACAATGTCTTCGTCAGAAAAAGCAGACTTCAAATTGTGCACATATCCTCCAGAAAACATCTGAAATGAAAGGCATTGTTATTCATGTAGGGCCAGGAAGCACTTTATGTCAACTTGCTGGTTTGTCATCCAGAATCTTCAAGTTACATTTGTATGTTTTTAGCCACTTCAAACACATGGATACTTACACTGAGAGTGAAAACATTTAGGGAGCAAGGTGGACCATAACTGTCTCCTACTGCAAGACAACCTGTACGTTGACTAAAATGCACCCCCTGCACTATCCCAAAACCTCACCACTTTGACCTCGTATACCATTTCTTTGACCAGATGTGTGTGTCTCAGGTTTGTGGGGCATTAAGACTCTAAAGAATTTTCTCAGCTTTTTATGAAAAACGTGCACATTACTAAAAGTCGCGAATCTACATCCACATTTCTCGCTAATCTGTAGCATTTAACTGCTTTATGAAATAAAGTTGAATATTTTACAGATTTATTATCCTAAAATCCTCATCCACAGAAAATCTAAGGACCAGAGGATATATGGTCAATATATCTAATCATTTAACCCTTCGAAGTCCGCCCAAAACCTTTTTCTGCAACATAAATATCTCACAAAATATTTACTACGAACCACAAAAAGGATCTCTTCAGAAACAATTCTATTTTCATAACCAATTCCCTGCCCCCCTCCACCCCCAGAGCAAATGTGATTGAAACTTGACATACAGGAATTTAGCTGAAGGCTCCAAGGGTATGCTATATTTCGTGCTGATTTCTCAAACAAAGGCAACGGTCATCAGCAAGGCAAAAAAAGAACTTTTCAATGCTAAGCGAAACTTAAGTGAAGCCAGAGAGTTGCCAATTACCCAACATGTATCGCAAACATGTTTGATTCTCAGATGCTCACTTGACAATTTTCTGCAAAACATACTTCCTTCAAATCCTAGGTAATTTTCTGGCAAGAAATAACAGTCAACAGCCTTATTGGGTTCAGCCCTTATCTGCAGTTTTTCACTCTGCAACAGGGTTGCAAATTTTGGCTTCGGTTTTTTAATCACCTCAGTACTTTGCAAACGATTTGAAAGTGACCTTCATTTTAAGAATTCATTATGGGTCATTCTTGTATGACTGGTGGTGTTAGCTTGAGCCTCAGAATGTATTTATGTTAGCCTTTGGATTGCACTACGACGGTTTCTTTATAACCTAAATTATGTTTATTCCCACTGATGCCTGTCTTTCTGAACCCCATATACTCTTACAACAAAGGTATCTGCTTCCAGTCACACTGTCCCCTCATCTTTCCTCAGACACCCCCTTTCAACACGGACATATTTACAACTAAATTATAGCACTATCCCAACAGGTGGTTGAGTTTTGTCTTCCTTGCAAGTACAGCTGCAGAGCCACTTCATCTATGTCAGACCGACCTCGCACTACAACATAGTTACGAACTCAAGTGGAAACGCAAAAACGTCTGCCAGGGCTGGAAATCTTGGAAACTTTCAGCCATAGTGTTGGTCCCAAAGATAGACAGAGGCCATTGTGTTTATTCTCAATTATTCAGTGCTATTATAAGCTATGTAAACTGTGCTAGGCTTCTAGGCTCACCCCGTTTACAAGTGTTAAAAATTTATGTTGGTGACTGCAATCCTGATCGTGCCAGCAGGTCATGGTGAAGAAGGACTCGACATTTCCAACAAGCATTTACAATGCAATAGGTCTCGCAGCATTAACGTTTGAGTTACTGGCATTGTGAAGGACAATGCTTTGGCATAACATGTATGAGCCATGTCTATGCTGTTAATCTAATCCCTACTAACACTTGGTGCATATTTGCGTATTGTGTATTTAAATCCATAAACCCCGCTATTAGGGAGGATATTAGCTTGCAGAGGAGAGCTTGTGCAGCACAGAAGGGCTCAAGGCTATACATGTGAGCAGTGTTTAGGTTCACTGCTTTTAAAATAGGCACCAGGGGCCTCTGAGTCTCCCATATGCTACATATAATCATTGGTCTTGGACTCAAGGGGGTGGGGGGGCCCTAGGGGATTTGGGGCTTCTACGATTGGCAGAGACCTGCTTTACACTCCTGCAGCAGCATCTACTAAATAGCTGTCAATTGGACACAAGTCAGCAGAAACTCTGCACACCAGTCCTGGTTTTCTAACCAGCAGCTCTTTGACTTCTGGGAGTTGTAGTTGTGCTTTGGCCGCTGCAAGCTTGAGCCTACCCTGATTCAGCATCAAGGTGCTCTAGGATAAAAAGTGAGAACTCGGTCTTGTACTTTGAAGATATGCCCCTGCATGTGAAATTCAGATTAAAACCCATCGCTCGAATGCGTAGGAAAGAGATGTAGCTGACTGCATGAAATATTTTTATTATAGCCCATGGTAGGCCAGTACTGTCCGGTACTGAGTACCGGCACTTTTCTAATTTGAGAGGGAGAGTCCCTCACTTATGAAGAAAAAGTCATATTTTTCATTGGAGAGTACCGGCACTTCTCAGAAACAAGCAGGCACTCTGATACAGGGTACCTGCACTTCGATTTTTCCATTTCAAGCACTGCCCATGGCCCAGTGCTTACTGTTATGGAGTGCACTCTAAATACATCACCACTTAAAAAAATCATATTACGAAACAGCAGAGGCACAGAGGGAGAGCACATCTGTCACTGAGCGGTGAAGGTTGTGTCACATAAATGGAAGGATACACAAAATATAAAATCAGCTAGAATGCGCTCAGCCCCAAGGGGTGGACGCCAGAAACAGAATCCTATATAACTAGCAGGATTGGCCAATAATTCCACCCGGGAAGGGGGGGCGGGAGCAGTCACAAACAGCCGAGTGGTTCTACAACTCTGGCTTTTCCCTCTGCCCAGGGGAGAAGCTAAACCTATGTTTTTGATGAACCTGCTAATTTACCGGGTTTACACCATAATACATTTCTTCCTGGACCATAAACAACATGGAGTTATTACTGAGTTTTGGAGTACTTGTTACATTGACCATGGCAGGGTGAAGGGCTTGGTTGACTGTGCTCAGAGTCGAACGTACACAAATATGTCGGCAAAATTCTCGCACATACTAGCTATATAGGATAATTGCATCCCTGTGCATTCGTTAGTAAGTATCGCCTTCCCTGGCCTCTATCAGATGATTTTCCTTAGCTTTCCTTTTGCAAATCACTGCATGAGGTTTGTTTATCAAAAGGGTTTGGAAACAAAATCAAGACTACAATTACCAGAATGCACTAGCGTTACACCCGATACCTCAGTACTCTACACATGCCATCCCAGTGAAGTAGAGACATCAAGTTTCCCTTTATTCAGCATACATGACTACACGTGAACAAAGAAAAGGAAAAAAATGCCCCAGTCCTCCGGGCTTTCTTTTACACGTCCTTGTTTTCAGATGTGCTAGTAACAAACTGTATGTCTGCATGAAATTATTGATACTCAAAGCATCATATCAGAATGTAATTCTATTCGGTATCAAATGCTTAGTATAAAATGCACACAGCTCTGGGGCGCATCGCTTGCCTTTTATAGCTCATCCAAACAGTAGTTGTGTCATTTTCTGCCTCTTTTGCCTACTCAATCTAAAAATATCGCAGTCAATCGGTGCTTGGCCTTCCTCATCTGGAGCCTTTCAGCGTCTTCACAAACATGACTGTACCATTACACCATTTAGGGCCGCACAGCTGTGTCCTTCAGCAGGCAGCAAAAAATACAAGTCGGGCGGGGGGGATAGTGCACAGAACGGAAGAGACGCCCTTGGAATGCTTCTGATTACACCTAATTGTTTCAAAGAAAATATAAACTCAAAACCGGCATTCAACTTCAATATTTTACATGAGGTGTGACGACAAACCGTGGAGAACCAAAAAAAAACAAGTAGGAGAGGAAGGGGAAGTGCACGGAGCAGGCGCCCTCTGAATGCCTCTGTCTACAACTAACAAACGAAAGGCACGGCTGTCAGTAATCCAACCGAGGCTTGCCACGATACTTAAATAAATAACAAGGGATAGTACTCTTTGCGCTATATAAATCAGATTGCAATACAGCCCAAAAAAAACAAGCAGCGGCACACACCCTTCTCCCTTTACCCCGCTTACCCCTCGTCCTGCTGGTTTTTGCTGGCGTTTAGTTTTGATCCCTCCGCGAATTCATCGACGTAGGCCCCGCCAGAGGGGGCGGCGGTGTATTTGCGTAACTGACCATTTCTGTCATGGTGGCCGAGGCGGGAAGGAGCCACGGGCCCCGGTCAATCGCGGATGGGGTAAAAGCGAAGGAGCCGCTGTGTTTATTTTATTTTATGCGATTTTATATAGCGCTAACATTACCCGAAGGTGTCAGAGCGCTTTACAAAAGAACCAGTTGCAATACTTAAGGACTTAGGATTACATGAGTTACATATAAGATACAAACAGAAAAAATTGCAAATGTACAAGTTGTAAAGTCACACAAGGAAGAGATACAGATAGAAAAAAATTGCAAATGTACAAGTTGTAAAGTCTCTCAAGGAAGAGATAAAAAATGGATACACTCTAAGAATCACATAGGAATGGCAATGAGTACAAAGGTCTGCTACATATACTAGTGGTTAGAGTTATCTCTATATACACTATATTGAATGATGGGGAATGCCAGTGTTCGTTATAGAGGGCCACGGACGTCCATGCGGCAGGACTAAAGCACTAAAGTTAAGCCTCTTGCAGGGTTCTGAGGGCTGTGGTGTGTGTGGGTAATATACTATACGAGGCACGTTACAGACCGTAATGATATGTTTATTAAATGCTCTTCTATGAGTGCTTTATACGAAACGACATGAGCACAGAGTTACATGAGATGCGATTTCTTATATCGGTGTTGAGCAGTGGGCACACGGTCGGAGTAGGATGGCATAATGTATAGTCCCCGCTGTATTCGAACAGGACTTCCATGCGGGAGCAGAACTATTAGCGCCAGGATACCTTTACAAGTAACAGTTGCGCTTAATAAGTAAATAAATTAATGAACTGGCTTCTAATTACAGGTTAGAGCTGTTGAAGCGATGCTTTTAGGAAGTATGGTTACTGGGGCTGTTTGCAGTTCTCTGGGTTCTCTCAGAGTTCCACCACAGGACAGAGATCTCTGGGGCTTCCTCTACAGCGCACATACCGTACAAAGGATGCTGCGCTCTCAGCGTTAATGTATTGGACATTAGGACCCCGCTGGGGCAGGGTGCTGTGTTCACAGATGCATGGTAACAAGCGTGTCTGATGAGGGCAAGTGATAAAGAGCATGGCAGCAGCACAGAAGGCATCGTAGAAGTGTTGTGTACGGGTCTTTACTGGCCGCTGTGCAGGGGCCTTTTAGGTACAGATTACTGACGAGCAGCCATGGAGGGTGTCTGGTTGACGGCTATGAAACTCCTGAGTCAAGGGGGGCCCCAGCTGCGGCCGCTGTACAGGGTAAGGACTTAAAATGGTCATTTAAGAGCATGGATGACCATATGGACAGCTTTGTATACAAAAGTAAGAACAATGAGCAACTGTCGGTCAGGATACGTCGAAGCGAGAGCCTTAGAGGTAGTACACCCCAGTGGACGGTGCCCGCCGAACGAGACGTATAGAAAACCATGCCCCAGTCTGCATCTCCAGTGTATTTATTTACCTGTCTGCACGCACTGCCAGCTTCCGGGTGATCTGTGACGTTGCACTTGACGATTGGTGCACCTTTATTGAAATTTAATGAAACATTTTCTCCACACAAATCATTTTCATTGTATTATGTTACTCCCATTTATGCCCAACCAATTTCAAATATTTTGAGAAAAAGCTAGGCCTTTGTCCGTTTCCGGGATGGTTGACAGTTTTTCACGGTTCCTCTCTTTTTTTTGGGGGGGGGGGGGGGGGGGGGTTTGCTCAATCCGCGCCGGAACCTGGAATATATTAGGCACTTTCTCACTTCAGAAACATCAAACAGACACAGAGGATGTTCGAAACAACAGGAATACGGAATGGGAAAAATTACGACGATAAGATATCGGCCCGATTCAAGAGCACAGGCTGTCTGCTTTCTCTGCTCTTTTGGACAGAAAAGAGGTGGGTAGGGTTTCACGTGGGTAAAAGCCTCCATTAGACACATTTTACGGGCGGTGGAGGTAGGAGAGGGACGGGGACGACCGTGTTGGTCTCTAAGGAGCATTTGCGGTCCCTTGTGTGCAGGTCTGCCTCAAAAAACGGCCCTTTTTAAGCAGACTTTTAGCCCCGCTGAAAATGTGATTGTGAATGATAGTCACACAAAGATGATTCCACTCAGCCTTATTTGATGGACTTCAGAGGGTTTCTTATTATCAGTAACTACTACATATGTCTATTTACGAAAGGGTTTTGTTTCAGAGAAGGTAGATCATAATATATGTTTCAATGAGGGCGACCTAAAATACCTGATTGCGTTCACAATACAAAATAACGTTAGGGCGCGAAACCGAAACCACGGTTGTAGCGCAGGAGACGCCGTCGCCGTGCGTGTGCACGTTGGCTGTCCCTGCGCAAGCAGCAATGAGAAGACACGCCGAGCCGAGGCAGGGGATGTGTGTCTGTAAGCGCGGGGGGTTCTGTATGTATCACAGTGTGCGCACGGCGGCGGCCGGGGCGGGGGAGGCGGGCGATGTTCTGTATGTGTGTGTGTGCGTGCGTGTGTGTATGCGTGGCTACGAGGGGTGGGGGGTTCTCTCTGTGTGTGTATGCGCGGCGGGGGGGTCTCTTTATGTGTGTGTGTATGCGCGGCGGCGGCGGGGGGGGTCTATCTGTGTGTGTGTGTGTGTGAGTGTGTAGGGGGGTGGGGGTCTATGTGTGTATGTGCGTTTCTGCTTCCAAGGAGCCATGGGAGACAGGAAGCGCGCGTGACCTGATCCGTTTACGCGCGCATGCACATCAATTGTCTCCTGTCTCCCTTGACTCCTTGAAAGCAGAAATGATTGCAATAGAGTCTCGGAGCGACGATTGCTTCGCAATCGGTTCGCAGTCCGAGACCTAAAAAGGAGTCCTGCGTCAAGTTTGTTAAAAGCAGACATGACCATCAGATCAGTCGGACCCCTTCTTTTAGGCACAATTCAGTGCCAAGTGTTTAAACACTTGGAATTTCATTTTCCCCGTCTGGAAGGACACTACAGTCAACATTTTAACTGCCTGTGTGCAGGCCTCAGCCTGCCTTGGATAGTTCCAACAAAATTCTCGATCAACTCTACCAGTTTAGAGTTTATTGGGCCGAACAACCCCAGCAAGTCAGCCTCATGCATTCTTGTTGACTGTAACACACGTGTCAGAATAGTCTGTGTGTACCACTATTCGCTGCACTGGAAGAAATTGGACACTTTTCTTTCCACATCTTTATGTGAACTACAATGCCCCTAAAGTGCAGTATTGTTTATAGAGGATATGTTAATAAATAGAACTTTTACTATCTCCTTTGACCTGAAAATAGGTCTTTATATATAGCTAACTCAAAGGTAGGAAGCAGTTTAAGCTTCTAGTTCTAAACAGTTTTCAGGTTACTCCTCTCTCTACCTACTAGTCAATCTTCACAAACCATCTAAGTAGTGACATCTGATCAGTGTACATATGTGCTACTTCAATAACAATTAACAAGAGACTCTAAAATTTTATGTACTCTTTGTGATAAATTCGTAACCCAACAAGGCACCAAACAGACATTGCCTAGGAATGTGGCACTCTTGACATGAGAGTGCTTGTCTTGCTCCGTAAGGTGACTTAGCAATGCCATCAGCCAGAGGAAGTCAAACAACTATACTAGTGATTGAATCCCTCATCTTACAGCTCACAAGCTCCACAGCAGACATTAGCTTCACTTCAGTTCTCAATGATCTTATTTAAGAATCTGGATTATTCCCTCACACATAAATTGCACCAAGATCTATAAATCACCCACGTCCGTGAATGCCTACAACTCTGAGCTGAGGTATTACTGATGCATCACAACAGTCCCTTCCTCTATGCCTGCACAATTTCTGTTGGTGTACTGGGGAACGGTCAATGCCCACAAACTCCATATACTGCCCAGTAGGTGGTACAATGCTATTCAGATATGAGCCACTAGGACGCACCTTAATTACACAGAACTCCTTGCGCCATGGGAAGCAGCAGAGGTTCACAGCTGCCAGCTCCAAGGACTCGAAGGCTCGCACAAGACCTTTCAGTATCAATGTCACATCTGCCTGTGCCCGCAGGGCACGGTCTATCACCGGCAAGACGTCCTCGTTACGCAGGGCTTTATGCAATTCTGGATCCATCTCCAAACGTTGTCGCACTAGGTTCTTCAGTTTTAAATCAGTACAGGTACTGGGAGCGCTGCAGTTGCAGTTCCTTTCCAGGCACTTCCTGTACTCCTCCACCAGATTGTGAGTACCCATCCTGCAATCAAGAACACAGGTTAACTCCTGGAAGTGGAAGGTACAGAAACAACTAATCCACAAGAATATGGAAGCAAATATTTAACAGAATTGGTTCTTACTTTGCGTCAAGCAATAGGATTGCAAATATGTAAGTTGGGCATCAACATTAACTTATTAAGAGGTTTTCCTTAGTGGTGTAGTAGCTCAATGAAGAAACCTAGTCTGGACAGGAGTATAAAAGATCCATGTTTCCAGTTATGCATTTGACGAATACCAAATAGGTGCTCCCTTTCTTCCATGCAAGGAAGTTTCAATAAGAAAGGGAAGAGGAAGAGAGAGAAAGAAAGGAAGGTAGGTAGGGCAAAGCGGGGAAAGGATTGGCAGGGGTGGAAAGAAGAGAACATACTGAAAATCAGTGGCACTGAAGAACGCTTGGTGAAGGCCTGCAAGAATTCTGGGGTGATTGAGAAGGAGTATGCACTTTGATGGAGATGAAGCTGTCAGGAAGATTTGTATATTTTTATTCTGGGTGTTTGTCAAGCTCTGCGCTGCATTTCTTCCACCACAGAGCACTCTGAATGACAAGGGCTCCAAGGAAGACGGTCCATTTTGTCACTTCATACTGTAAGCAGGGCTAAAGATATGAAAAAGTTTGGCAAGGTGAACGGGGGGGAAAGGCCTAGACAGAGTATGTGAAAACTGTAATATCAGAGCCATACATAGGATGCAGTTGGGCAGCGGATTTGTGCTCAATATTGATGCCTTGTTAACCTGTTACATGGAAAATGCTCAATAACTAACGACAGGCAGAGCATTTTGGTTTGGGTCTAGGTGTTACAATATGTGAGGTGTTCTTGCCTCTTCTTAAGTGGAGAGCCTATTTTGAAGAGAAGTAAGGCACATTACGTTGTTAAATGCTTCTATAAACCATCTTTTGGAAACCGCCACATGGACACATTTCAATACTACTCATGGTCATGCATTCCTTTCCAGACACCATTCTTTATCTTCGGGATACCAATTTTGGAATAAGACAGATTAGCCACAACGATTCTGAATTGGAGACATTCTGGCCTTCAGATGTATGGCAGTATAACATGGCTTAGCAATTAAATACATAATAATGTGATATCTTACTATAAATAGGAAGTTTAAGACAAATCTATCTGGCCTCTTGGAGGAAGACCATGGGTGCCATTAGGTATCTCTCCTGCAGCGAGCACTAACATGAGATCGTAAGGTGCCCACTCCGAGAGTCTGTGGTAAATGGGAGGTAGACATAAAGGAACCTATCTCGGATAAGGACTGAGAACTGCATGCTTTACGGATCAAGATATCTAGTAACATTCATTTCAAGCTAATTCATTTTAACTTTGTGCATCACACATAGTACATCCCGTCACGCCACAGTAGAATATGCTCCACCAGATCTTTGGTTTACCCCCAACGAGGCGTAGATAATGCACATTTTATACACATGACCTAGTATTTCAGAACAATTTTAGAATACTAGCGGGAGGCCATTCAGATAACAAAACGTGTGACAAAGATACAAATAGAGGAAAATATTACAAACAGTTTACTGAGAGTGCGCCCAAATTCGAAAAACTGCAAAATGCAACACAAATTTGCAGCTTTATCCCTTGGTTTAAGGAAGCATAGATTGGAAATACACTGGATGTCACATCATCCGCCATGAATTGCATCCTGGGTGAGGGATGTAGCTGACTGGACAGGGGCGGAATCTAGACTGAAGGGGGGGGGGGGGGGAGTAAGGGCTGATGAGAAACTGGTGGATGATCTGCAACTTTTTCCAGACATGACAATTGCCATAATGGAAACCACTGGAGAGGAGCCGAGGATGTAACTGATGGTATGTAAATGGGAAATTCTATAAGGAGATGGGGGAGCAATTGATCTACTCATCTAGACCAACTGCGGGGTAGACCTGAGCTAAGGGGCTGGTAAGTGGGATATAGGATAGTGACGTGATTATGGCTGTAAAAGACGTAACAGAGTATGAATAAGCAATATAGAGGAGCTCTCTAAGTTACTACATGTATGACAGTTCTTTTAGGCCGGCGTCAGCCAGCAAATTGTTAAACACAATAATATATATATTTTTTTAAAAGACTTATTAATCAGGGATGTGCAATTAATATTTAAGGTTTAGATTTTATTTGCTTGAACAATATTTGTTATGACTGAGGTAGTAATCACTTTGATGATAGTTATTATTCATATGATCTACATACATTTAACACATAATACAGTCTAATGATAAAATGCCAATGATTCTGTATGTACTCAGTCTGGTGGTTGAGGGGGTACTGTTGTAAGTTTACCTTGTAAGAGAATGATATTCTCTGACAGTTATTTCTGATTTTCCACAGCCTTTCACTCTGCGCAGCCCAACAAAAAGGCATGGAAAATACCTGGCTGTTTTCCTCGTGTTTGCAGAGAAATCAACTGCCTTTGGGACTAAGGAAATCTACCAGGTGTGGGGTTCTCGCTACAGTGGCATCTGATGAGAGTCCTAGTGGCCCAAGACCCCAAAATCCAGAGACATGCTAAATAAGAGATGACCATAGGGATTTTAAAATCCACATGAGAAGGAGGAAAAGTGCATCCTTATCTGAGTGGAGATTATTATGCTTATAAATACTGCATGAGTAACAATACTGGAATCTTTACATGCCATAGCTGATAAAATAGAAATAGACAAGAACATGCTCCCTTCCCTTACTGCAGATTTAGCAATAAGAAAATTCCCTCTAACGGGGAGGGGAATAATGTTCATTATAGTGGCAATTCATACCTATACCACTGAGGTCTATTTTTCCTGCCTTTAATAAGCACAGAGCACATGACTCTTCCAGGACAGACTTCCACATACTATACAGGATACATAATTGGGATCAACAACATTAGTAGGACAGACATGTCAGTAGAAGGCGCTTAGGCTTCACACCACAAGGAAGCAACAAAATATGAATGTAACCAGAGAGATCTTAATGCACGTCGTGATTGGGATATAGCAGCAGCTTAGACATTAGGAGTTACAACAGCAGGAAACAGCGGCGACAGACACACCTCTGACAACTTCCTATATTAAAACACCTACCATTTATCCCCAAACTATCAAAGCAATAATGGGCATTGCCCGTAAAGATCTCTAGAAAAACAAGTCAAATGCAGATAGTATGCCCTCATTCTGCACCACAGGGAAAGATACAGTGATGAATGTGTGTGTTCCCATGGGGATGGTGCCTAATTCACATCAATGTCAGTCATATGGGAGCCTATATGCAACCTTACCTCCAACAACGTACAACAGCTCTTCAGTACTGGCTGAGGTTCAAAGAGAGATTCCAGAACAGCATGGTGCCTCTCCAGCTTGGTACCTTGAAAGATCCAGTGCTTTTGGCCATACAGCAAAGAGGTGACTCATCAGCAAGATCATGAAGCAGAATCACAAAAATCACTACTCACATTTATGCTTTAACCCCTTTAGAGCTTGTAAATAAACCTCCCCAGTGCTGCGCTGTCCATTGGAACTAGTGCTGAATGGACGTCCAACGGTCGTGCGCAGCACTGGGGAGGTAGTGGCCGTGACGACCGTTGGCCGACGGCAGCAATTAAGGGGTTAATAGATAGACACCATGGGACACAAACAGCCTCAATTAAAATTCAAAGAAGGCAATCTAAAAGAGAAAAAACTGGGTCAACAAAGATCCCAGGGTTACTAGTCTAAAAATCGGTCCGAATTTAAGAAAAAAAAAAATATATTTCAATGGAGTGGAAGAGCAAGTGATTTTTAATAGAAGGGATAGAAAGGATATTTCAGCTCATGAGAGGTTTTACTTCGCTGAAAAACTTTTCTCTGATTTTCTGCAGGAATGCGGAGATAGGAGTAATACACGTGTCCATTCTTCGCTGGGACCTGAGGCAAGTTGAAGGACGTATACATGGGACAGAAAAGGATCAGAACTACAACTAGACAGAAAGGAACTATACTTGCAAGCGTAGGATACAAAGAAAATTCCCCAAAAACAAAATTGGGTTCATAAAAATTATTTTCGGCTAGGTGTTTTTCTAGTTTGGTAATGGTGCTAGCCTCGAGTTTCTGGAGAAGTGTGCTACACTTGAGCCTTCCAATACTCAAAAACAACAAGCATTAATAAGGTAGGAAATATACCTTTTCTGCGTGGTCACCCTGGATTGTTGATCTTTTGCTGGACCCTATATTTTTTTGGGTGTAAATCTTTTTAATAACGTTTTCGGGGGAAACAGGGACATTCTTTATGGTTTTACAGCTTCTGCAAAAACATTTCGACATAGACTGAACACCAGTAACGGTTACAGGAAGCACATTAATCCATCAATGTATGGTGTAAGTCAGATCACATAAAATCGTGTTCCCTATGTTCACAGTTTTCCTCCCCTACCTTCTGCCTACCCCAACTGCAGAAAGCTAAGCAGTCCCCTAGGGTCCCCTCTAAGAAACAAAGTCAAAGATAGCAAAAACACCTCAAAACAAACTATATCGGACCTTCCCCAGCAAGAGTATCAATGAAAAATGGTAGCATACACTCGCCCGGTCTTATCAATGAAAAACGCTCAGGGCTATCAGCCGTGGTGGAAGGGATGAGCTAGGAGGCCCACCGCTTACCAAGAAGGAGTCCTGGGCAGAGTTAGGTGTGTATACTGTGGCTAAGGCAAATATCAACCATAATGTTGCAGGGAAATGAATTTAAATAATAAAGCCTCCAATCAAGAAAGCCGGAGAGTCTGACCCAAAACCCACTCTATGTACATTGTAGCCAGTAGGTCTTCAACAACATCCAGCTAATGCTGAATGAAGGGTTAAACCTATAAATCGAACACCTTTCAGGTATTCCCGAGTTGATGTTGAAGGCTGACTTCAGCTGAATTATTTAACCACTTTCCTCAATCAGGGTTTTGTATAGTGCGGCTACTCACCAGTGAGGGCATCAAGGCACAAGGAGTGGGGGGGCGGGCTGCTGAATCGCCGGGTGTGGAGGTTCAGTTGAAGAGCCAGATCTTGAGATCCTTCCTGAATTGGGTCAGCTACGCAGATTGCTTGAGGTGGACGGGAAGGGTGTTCCAGGTCTTGGTGAGTAGAATTTTGTGGATCCGTCCCGATTCCAGAACTTTCCATCACAGAAATGTGAGAAAAATGTATTTTCACCTGGGTGTCTAGTTTTCAAAAATGTAATAGGTTTGCTAGGTTTCCCTAGGTGCCAGTTGAGCTAAGGTTCAAAGTCCACAGCAAGGCAATTTGCAAAAAAAGGGTCAGATTTCACAGGACAAATGTGATGTGTTCACATTGCGTAGTGGGCTGTTTCCTGGTGCAGGCACTAGGCCTACACACACAAGTGAGGTACCATTTTCACTGGAAGGCTTTGGGGAATGCGGCTGGGTGGAATTTTGTGAATCCAGGCAGATTCCAGACCTTTTTAATCACAGAAATATGACGACAATGGCTTTTTTGGATTTGTTTTTACAAAGTTTGAGGTTTGCAAGGGTTCTGGATAACAGATCTTGTTGGGAGCATCAAAAGTCACCCCATCCTGGATTGGCCTGGGTGTCTAATTTTCACAAGTGTATAGTACTGGCTGAGCTAGGATTCAAAATCCACAGCTAGGCACTTTGCAACAAAAAAAAAGGGTCTGTTTTCACCTTAAAAATGTGTTGTGTCCACGTTGCGTTTTGGGACGTTTCATGTCAGGGGCACTAGGCCTACCCACACAAGTGAAGTAGCATTTTTATCGGGAGACTTAGGGGAACACAGAATAGTAGAGCAAGTGTTATTACCAAATGTATGTCATTGCATTTCTGCCTTCCAATTGCAAGACAATATGAAAAAAAAGTAATTTGGGAAAAATGACCTAATTCACATGCTTGTATGGGTACCCACATTTTTGGAGATGTGCAAAAAAACACTGCTTATTAATGCTATATTTTGTCCCAATTGATATTGGTTTCCTTGGTACCTATTTTTAACTCTTTATATTTTACCAAATGAATTTCTATATGCCCGGTACACAAGTACACAATGAAAAAGCATTGCAAGACGCAGCTCAGTTATTGGCTCCGGGTTCCTTGGATTCCTCCTAACTCCATAAGACGTCATCAGTGATAGAGGTACAAGTGCAGAGAGGAGGTTAAACATATGGGCTGATTGCTGAGGAGAGGTGCTGAAAAGCTGAATTCTGACTGCTGACTAAATGACAGGAAAGCTATGAAGGGAAACGCTACATCGCTTGGCATAATTATGGATTAGTAAACTAATAAAGCCATATAAATAAGAAGGCTGACAATATACAGACACTTTTGATAGGGAATAGATTGCCAGGTTATGGATGCATGATGAAACATGATCAGGGCCTAGCTAACATTTGCTTTGATTTGCATAGTATTTGCAGAGCTGTTTATGAAAGTTGTAAACATTCTGATCCACTTAAGTTGTAGACTAATACTACGAAATAAATAATTAATTATTTGTAAAATACCAACAATGGTGTGTGCAAACCCATTTAGGGGTAAAGGGTGGGAATCTATCCATCATTACCTGCAGATAAGAGATTCTAAGACTGGCCTGTTTGACTCCTAAGACACCCTGTCTAACGCAGCATAACTTGCTGGAGAGGTAGTGAGACATCTGCCAGTTCCACTTTCTCTTAAGAGGATACATTTATTTTGGGGCTATTGGAATCTACTGGTTATGATCCTAATTATATTGGGGTGAATACAACGATATAAAAAACTAGACATATTGCCAATGTGTTACCTGGATCTACTCAGGTTGAGTGGGAGGAGATCAGGAATCTTTGGGTTAACAAGAATGTATGTAAAAAGTGGTGGTCCTTAGAACAGAGATTCTGGACAACAAATGCAATGAACCACCTTCCGAAGGGTAACTACCCCTGCTTCTTTGGCTATGGGTTCAAACCTGTATATCTTGTGGACTAAAGCCCAATGAGATTAAGTTTCCAGTAATCATAATACTAAAACATCTGGACCCAAATAGCGAAATCCAAAAATCAAGGGTCCAACCCAAGTAAAGTCAATCGTAGCATTCAATGCGTCAACCCACTTCCACCAACCCCACTGGAACTGGATTCCAGGGATGGAGGCATGCAGATCCCAATGAGGTAGTGCCACCAAGATGTGGGGAGAGATTTACTATCAGCATTATGCTTGGATGTTGGCAGACTGATGTTTTGCCCCACTGAGTGAGGTGTCTTGCTGTCACCCTACTTATGCAAGAACAACTAATTCCATAACAGCAATGGGGTCTAAAAAGCATACAAAAAAAAAGACGTGAGAGGGTAGAGCAGTGTTTTTCCGCCCAGCCTTGCAAGCAAGTTCCTGTTAGTGTTGCTGACCATACAGAAGAGGGGAGTGACATGCTCTCCCAATAGGAAACAATGATTATGGCTCTAATGCACAATCCGCAAAGCTCTAAAAGTCGCACAGAGTGGAAGTTGTCCTCTCTTTAGGAGATGATGGAGATTTTACTTGGTGGTTACGAGCATTATAATTCCTGCAAAATTGATGGGAATACAATGATCTCTGCAGTAGTTGTCTCAGCCCTGTAATGTATTTTTTTTAAAGCGGCCCGTTTGTGACCAAATAAGTAATGTATAACAACATATTTACAGTCACATATTTCCTTGTTGACATTTCCTAGCAGATGTTTTAAAAGAATTATATAAATCGACTGTCGGACTGTTTCTCAAGCTTTGCCCTTCTTGACTCCACCCCACTTCCCCGCTTTTCTACCCTGCCACACTTTTCCCCCCAATTTATGGATTACGCCTACAGGAACAAATTTTTCCCAATTCCAGCACTGCCTATCATACAACAGAAATTTGGCGTCTTGAAGTAAACATACCCTCTCGGCTAAATCATAGCATTAGTACTAATACAATTAATACATACCTGTCTGCATCAAAATAAACTGGGCAGTAAAATACACAATTTCACATAGCCTACATATATATTTTTCAGTTTTATACAACGCGAATTCGACTTGAAGGTATTGGATCGCTTTACACGAGCACCATTCCCATTTCACAAGCACACATTCATGTTTTTAAGGCATCGAGAGATTAAGCGATTTGCTTGGAATCACAGACTGTTGAGCCGACGCCAAGACTCGAACCTATTTCCTTAGTTCCGAACTCGGCAGCTCTGAGTGTTACGTAATTAACACATGGCACGCTGCGTGTTCCAAAAGTTCTTAAATTACGTATTCTTTGTGTCTGTCTCTTTTTAGGTTCACAGTGTGCAAAAAAAAGCAAATAAATTACCTGATAAAGTTTTCTTTCCTTGGCCTTACAGAGCCACTTCGATTCTGAAACAGAAAGTAAGGAAGCTCATTAAACTAAAAATAAACAAAGGACAACAAACAGAGAAACAGGAAGTAATAGAAAAAGAAGAAATACTGTTGTTTACTTATTCCCAGTAAAGGAAAGAGGGAAGCTGCCGGCGGAGACGCCGCTGGAATGGTCAAAGGGTGGACGGCTGCGGGACCGGTGGCTAAGAGGGTGGTGGCGCACATAAAAGAGGCCTGATGGCAGAACAGATGATGCTGACGCTAGCCTCTAATTCGGCCAGCATCTTATTGGCAGACAGATATTGGGATCTAATTCTGCCAACATCTTATTTGCAGCTACAGTTTTATATGAAATACTTTATGTTTACTGAGCCTTAAATATTTGATCAGTCTGCTTACCATACTATTAGTACGTACATGCCAATATTTTTTATCCTAGTAAGATGGAGATGCTGGAAGAATACATGCCAACGATTGAAAACAAGAAAGTGTGAGTTTTTGAATCAAAGGCAATTTCAGATGTGTCAGCTAAAATGTAGCCATTGTTTAAAAAATCAAGAGTCTCCCTCCTGAATCGGCTCTGTTTACACGTATGCTAAAAATAGGGGGAATTGCTTTTCCCCATTCATCCATATCCATACTAATATTATAAAGAGAGAGCCCAAACCTTTGAGGCGGGTAAGCTCCAGATCCACAGCGCCAATCGGAACACCGAATACACCATTGCAAAACACAGTCTCAGCAGATGGACATAGGCTATACAGCAGCCCACCATATACATTAGGGGGGGGGAAAGAACGTTAGGGGAAAAGTAGTCTGTTAGGGGTGTGATGGGCGTCTGCATACAGCGATATGGGCGCGGCGTTCGGCGTGATTGGCGTCTGCATACAGCGATATGGGCACGGCGTTCGGCGTGATGGCCGTCTGCATACAGCGATGGGCACGGCATTAGGATACCAGTGGGCGGGTTATGCGCTGGCGTGTGGGCGGGGCGTTCGGTTAAAGACTATAACGCTTGCAAGAGGCGTACTAGCGTTACAATACCAGTTTACAATAACAGTGGGCGTTGCATTTACTATTGTTGGAGGCGTTGGCCGTTGGCGCGATGTGGTGCCTCTAAGTGCCGTCAGGTGGAGCAAACAAACATCCTTCGCGGCTGGAGCACAGACCTTCCAACATTGCATCAAACACACTGCCTCGGAGTGCACACATTCATCTGCGAGTGCTGAGGCGGGTGCAGAGCCGAGCCAGTGTCGCAACGGCACGGACACACATTCCACGGACTGGTGTGTAACACACGCACACCATCGCTGGGCCGCTGTCTGACACTGTCAGCCCAAACGACTTCAAGCGCTACACTCTGCCACTTCCTGCCACTGGCTGCAACAGCGGAGGCACATGTTCCACTCCAATGGAAACCTAGCGTTACCGTGTATGCACACCTCAACTGGACAGGTAAAGAACAACGTCCCATATTACCTAAACGAGCCCTTACGAGAGGACTGCCTCACTCATGGCAATTTATATGTCGCACTCTCTAGGTCTGGAAATGTGGAAAACCAATTCATTCTCAATCCCCACTCTTATGAAACAAGAAATGTTGTCTACTGTGAGGTTTTATAATAAAATAGCATTGCCTATTACAAACATTGCACACATTCTATTTCATCTCCGGACAACGTCGGGACGGGCCGCTAGTTCTTATTAAAACAGAGAAAATTTCAGTTGAGAGACACCGAAAATAAAGCCGCTTTTGGAGTGTCCTGCCAGAATCAGGTCTCTTTGCATGTATGTGAGTATGTTGTGTTTTAATCACAGCATGTACCACTGTTACGTCTTTTAGGATTTCAGTCTGAGATGAGAAACTTTTCGGCCAAAACATGGGTCTACTGTGCCACCTCGTTATGTGCATTTGTAAAGCACAATATCACTCTTAAGGGTATCCTGGCGCTGAGCAGGTGTGTGCGCCTAGGTCTGACTATGGTGGGTTGGTTAATTGAAAAGCCAGTCTTTCAGCTTCTTGTGTAATTCAAGAAGATAGGAGGAGGATCTGATGTGGAGTGGGAGGCCCTTCTACACTTTAGGAGTGATGTAATAGACCACTTGTCCTGATCTGGTTCTGTGTGTTCATAGTGTGTAAGCGAGTAGGAGTCCAGGCCAGTCAAGTATCACGCATCAGGTGTGACACTAACGCATTTCAGTGTGGTGTTACGCATCACCGCACTGAAATGCGTTGTCACGCATAATGCATGAGTCTCACAGCGGCCACTTTAGGCCTGGCAGGCTGTCAAAGCTGTTTAGTGTGGAAGTGCGCTGTCCACCCACTGCTCTCACAGGCTTGCAGTTGAGCTATTAAGACAGGCTTCTCGCAGGGTGACTCACACTGATACAATGTATCACCATCCCCGCGGAGCAGCTGGCCAATCATGTTGTGTGCTTGAGGCGGGCGTGTGGGGGACGTCACACCCTACTTCCAAAGCAGGTCCGGGAAGTTTGCAAATGAAAGTGCCAGCTGACTAGTGTTTTGCAGGGCTCATGCAGTGTCGTGCTGCCTGCCGCAAGCCCAGCTTGCACCGGCGCTGCCGTGCGCTATCAGCCCTTTTACTTTACCCCCCTCAATTGAATAATGCCAGACCTGAGGGAGCCCGAGAGGAGTGAGTGACCCACCCGGCTTGCAGCGTGGCCGCCAGGACAGAGTCTGCGTGTCACTGGACGCCCAGCCCCGGGACTCACTGGACGACAATACTGGTGACATCCAACAAATTATTTTCAGTGCGGCCACCGTTGCAGTTAAGTCAGCAGAGCTGGTGTTGTATTCATTCGCTCTGTGACAGTCTATGTAATCTGGGTCTGGGCGAATTACGGCTCGCTAATGATTTATAATAGGCTTGAGCAGTGCATTGCTGAAGTCTACTGTATTCTGATAATTACAGCGTCCTGATTGCACTAGTGCGCCATACTCCCTCTCCTGAGCTTGCTAATGTCCGTGCTGTCTGCAGCGGCTCGCAAGTCATCTGACTACTGACTCTTTCACTTGATATAATATAATATGTATTCATTCATTCATTTGATAACTTTATTTCGGTCAAAGACCATAAAAGTGCAATAAGATATATACAGGCACGACAATAAAACCATAAATACAGTCAAGTTAAAAAGTTATTAAACGTTGAGTTATCAAAGAGAAAAGGTACAATAGATAAATATGGGCCGTTATTTCATACTGGTGAAAAGAGTTCTTCTCCGCCACATGCCATATAAAAAACGGGCTCTCCACACCACTGGAGTCAAGCTATCCAGGCTGATGAAGGCTGATAGCCAGAAACCGGTCCTTGGATGCTTGATTCCGGTCTGGGAAAGACTGTGGAAAAGTCAGCCCATAACGCCCCGGATGCCCAGGCTGCTGGCGCAGGGCGACTCTTCGTTTCCTTCTTGAATAGTTTACCAAAATAAAGAGACGGGCACTGGAAGTAGGAAAACAAGAACAGGGTTTATTACTCATGAGGAGAGCCTGTCCTTTGGGACACTCGCATAGTGTCTTCGGGAGGTGCTCTAACAAGTTCTCTGAGGTTTTGCCTTTTATACACAGGTTCGTGACACACAGGCATCCTATATTACAATCAATACATTGTATAGTATGAAGGTATTTCAACACGTGGCTACAGTATGGGCCCTTATCCTCCCTGCAAGAGGAGGGGCTGTCACGCAGCTGAGTGTTCTGCTGATTTCCATTGGAATGTGTGTGTCTGATCGAGTCTCAGGGGGTGGGGTGGCCGTGATCAACAGTAGCTTCTTCCAAGAGAGACGAGTGCATAAAGTAGTGGGCAATAAACTGTATCCTCAGGCTAAGGGATGACCAGTGGTCCGTGCAAACATTCAGGCTCAGAGGAAGAGGTCATCAAAGGAGAGATATTCATGAAAGGGAGGGTCAGTGTGGACAGTCGAATGCTGTGGAAGGGTTGATCACAAGAGGGGTATTCAAGGGCGGGAAGGAGGTGTTGGTCAGGCGCGGGGTGCGATTCTTTAGGGACAGAGTCATGCGGGAGGGGAGGGCTCATGACTTGGGCATGAGAGAGCGGGGGCAGTCAGGGTACACGGGGGGGTGCTCGCAGGGTCAGGGAAGGGTGCTGATGAGCGATCGTGAACAGGGAGACCATGGTACCTAAAATGGCTGTCGCGTACGTGTGTGCATGGGTCTATGCTAGGGAGACAACATAGTCAGAGTTTTAGCGATATTTGTTCTGTTTACATCAAGGGGCACTGAGAACACAAATGAACGCCGCTTATGTACATACATATTGCTAATTTTAACAGTCCCCACTTTTTACATAAGCACATTCAATTTCTACATAGTCGATGTGATAGGCAGAATACAATGCGTGTCAATCTATGTCTGTTGGGCTCTTTTATACAAGCCTAGAAATCGGCATAATATTTAGTCGGTGTAGAATCAAGGAAAAATGTTCCGATACATACAAATCAAGTTCACATTTTTCTCTCTAGTGGCATCACGTACAGAAAGAACGTTCTGATACCTTCCGGCTTGTCAGTATTATAGGGAATTTTCGGAAAACCTAACCACATGAGTGACCGATGAAACATTTCTTAAAAGGCAATACAAAATGGTTGAGGGAGGTATTCAATTCGATGCAAGTAATTTAGTCAAGGGGCGAAATAGAAAGTTCTGGAAAGGGGGAGGGTCTTTGTCGCAATGTCTTTTAACAGAGTCCGTCTTCTTTTGTTGGCGCTGCTGAGCACCGGCGGTGGAGCTATAAGTCCAGCTCGGAATCGTCCTTACACGTTGCAGGGTGCGATCAGTCCTTTGCTGTTAGATCACAGTCCTGTTTCCTAACTCATTTTCTTAGGGGTGCCCTATGCTGGGCACCTGCGTGTCTTTCTTGTCTTTCGTGGCAAAATCCCAGTCCATAGTCAAAGTTTATATGAAAGATGTTGTTGGATAATCGAGGGAAGAGAGGGCGGAGTGGGGCCAGATCTTTGAACACACCAAGGGACCAAGGGAGCAAAGGATGATGAGCAGGCAAGCCCAATAATCGGACTAAAAAAGGGGACGGGGACTTCAGGCACAAGAGGGTCAGCGAGTCGAGGGCTTCAAGGCAGCCCTTCATTCCTCCATCTGCTGAGTTTGAAAGTTATGCCTCGTCCCACGTCACGTTGCTCTGCGGCTCCACCTTTGGTCGTCACACGTGCTCCATGATCTGTGGCCAGGCTGTGCGTCACGTCCAGCTCCTCTCCTCCGGTGATTGTATCTTTGAATGGGGGAAAAACAAGTTTTAGAAAACTGGTCGAGAGAACAGATATACATCTCAATTCCTTCCCCATTCCTGAGTAGGTGGGGGATAAGTTCATCGGTCACAGTCAGAGGTCGTCACTTATGGAGTCTGGAGAAGGGCATTGCATATTGATTATAGGCTGGCTTGTTATTCATTCGCGACATATGATAAGAAAAATTTGGCTTTTGTACACAATGTATTACGTTACAAAAAAAATCGAGTCCTTATGTAGAGACTCGTTCTTCCCTTTAACCCAAGTATCGACAATACTACATCTTCCTTCGGGGTCGGCTAATTCTTGCAAGCAGGGGTATTATCATCATGAAGAAGGGGGAGTGGTGGATGTAAAACATGGCTTTCCTGGGGGATGACCGTTAATCGAGGTCCTCAAATTACATTTCGTGGGTAGCTGCATGGGTCTGGGGTTGACCGGGGTCGCGTGGGTGCTTTGGACAGGGAGCTGGGGTCGATGGGGAGAAGGGGGGTACTCTGGACGCCCGCACTTAGGTGCGAGGGGGTGGGGCAATCGTGGCATTGGAGATCGCATTTCTAAAACAGAAGACCATTGACGTTAGAGTTCCCTTTATAACAGGCCAGATTAGGGGACATCCGTCGTCTTACCTGTCCTTTCCTTTAGTACCAACTTGGGTTCTATCGTTTGCGGAAAGGGGAGGTAGTAATATGGCGAGTCACAACCGTTTTGGGTTTGGTCAATTTTGTTGAACACCTTTGCGTTCGAGGAAATCCAATTATGTTTTGCGCCGGAGGGGCACAACGTCACTATACAAGAAGAGGAAAACAGGGGGGTTTTTGGAGAGAGAGAGAGGGAGAGAGAGAGAGTGAGAGAGAGAGAGAGAGAGAGAGAGAGAGAGAGAGAGAGAGAGAGAGAGAGAGAGAGAGTCGCACTTCTAAACGAACCATTCGGTGCACTTATGTCGCGGAGAGAGAGAGACGTGTACAATAATGGTTCATTCAGTGCGCACACAACATAGAACTGCAGGGGTTAAATAATGCGTAAACACACGCGGAGAGACGACGTAGATCCATACATCATGTACACACAAACTCGGACGGGGAAGACAGTACAAATATTACATACAAAGGTCCAAGACAAAACATAAAACAGTTATTGGCCACAATTATCTTTTTCTGCATGCTGCGCATACTTATTGTCCTGAGCTCTTTTTACCTGTTTCTTATCCTTTATCCGTTGGCTGCCTTGTACTGATGATTTTGATTGTACACACTTACGCCTTTGGCAACTGGCCATAAACTAACCTGGTCGGGCTAATGCTCACGGAGGTTTAGTCGAGTCATTTTAGCAAGTGCGTTTCCAGGCTGAGACAACCGTTGGTGTCAATTGGAGGGCAATGGGGCAGCTTTCAGTTATATGTCTATGAGGATGCGAAAGGAAGAAAAAAAAGGGGGCAGTAGGATTTCAAACATTGGTAATATCCCTAGTCCTCTCGGCGGAGGATACTTGTGTAACCCTTACCTCGAAATACCCTAGACCTTTTCCTACTTTAGGCGAATGTAAGAATGCTTGATCAAGTGTGTACATTATTCATTTTTGCTTTATTCGGGGTTTGCCGCGGTTAGATACTATAATTAGACCCTTTTTCCTGTCTCGTCGTCCGCTGGATCACCTTCTTCGTACATTAGTCGGCATTCCGAGGTGACCTGCAGAGAGGAGGGAAAAGAAGGGAGGGGAGAGCAGGAGGCTACATTGATAGACACACTAGCGCGCATAAACCCAGAAAGGCTTTTACTTACTGCGTACTCGGTCTATTTCCACAGGATGCAGTTACTGCCAACTGGGGCGCTTAAGCCCAGGTGGACCTTTAGCGTGACTTTTCTTATGCAGGTAGCATATAAAGTATAGGCGAAGTACCAGGATCTTTAGCTGTTGCCTATGGCTGTATAAAAAGGAAGAAATACACAACTAAAATTTGACCCTTCCTATTTGCAATATTTCTACGTACTATACTTTTCAACCTTTTATCTAATCGAGCTTAGTCATTCCGTTTTTATTCTAGTTATATCGAAAAAATAGGGATCATTCATTCAAAACTTTATCAAGTTACACGGACAACTATAGTTGCTTTCTCAAAACTCTTTAATAAGAATGTCGGTGCATAAATACAGGACTACTCTCCTGTGGACCAGCCACGGAGCAGGCTGAAACTGTAGATGTGAGGATACTTTATTAGAAAAAAACTTTAATGGAGTCGGTGGGCGTTTATTTCTTACATAAAGTGCGAAAAGCGCAATGAAATCATATTGAATCTTTAAGCGCGAGCGAATATCATAAACATCAAAATTTCGAACTTTCAATAATCACGATGCGCCAAACTCAACAACAATTCATGGTCCGAATGTTCAATCGGTACCCATCTTACGCAAATTCATGGTCCTTCGTTGTCCGAACACCTAATCGGTACCCATCTTATGTCAATTCATTGTTCGAGCTGACAGTATACATCCTATATCCATCCATTGTTTCGAACTCACAATCAGTACACATCCTATATCAATCTAAAAGTTTAAAAACGTCATACATATTCTATGACACCAAGGCTGAGCAATCGGGGTACAATAAGGAGTGTGAGAGTTTCATTTGCATCGGCGCCATTTTGGGTGCAGTGAGGCAGAACCAGGCATAGTCTAAATGTCTATTAACTCGTGGTTGGCTCAGAGCTTCTCTTGGCAGTCCAAAAGTTCAGTTAAAGGGCAAAAGAAAGGATCGGTGGTTTGAACCATCAGTCAAAAAGGGGAGGGAGGCAACAACGTTCCTACCGGGTCATACTGTGCTTTCACCGGAACTGATCCGAACTGTGGTCGGCAAGATTCTAGTCATTCAAACTGAGGCTGGCGCCAGTATGGAAGCGCCGACGTCCTGCGGCTACATTTCCATCGTTCCGTGGGCAATCATGGCAGTTATTCCCCATCGGGGGTATTTGCGGGAGTCGGGGACTCCCGCGGCTCCTCTAGAATCTTCAAGGTTGTGGAGAACTACGACGGTGGAGTCAACAAGGGACCAGGCCATACCTGCATGATGGGCCCACTCTTGCCGGGTCGACCGCCATCTTGGGAGTTCGGCAGCCGCCAGCAATCGCGGGGTCAAACGAGCGGATGGGCTCCAACCTGCTGGATGAGGCGTCGCGGCATCGCCATAGTGGACGAACCCTTTTCCGGGCGCCTGGAGCGTTGAGGGTGCAATTGGGAAGCCTCCACCTGAGGAGGCGGGAGAGGCCTGTTCGCACCGTCTCTCCCTCCCAGTGCACCCCACGGCGCCTCGCTTGACATTTGTTATGGCCGGCGGCGATGAGGACGAGGGGGGGGTCGGAGGCATGTGCAAGACATCCCCCCCAGTGTTGTCAAAGCCATTTTTCAAGAAAGAAGTGGTGCCTGGCGTTTGGTCGCTGCTATTACGGAGGAGAAAAGAAAGAAGTGGCGCCTGGCGTGTTGTCGCTGCTATTACGAAGGAGAAAAGGAAAAAATGTCCCGTCTGTCTTTGGGCCGGGCTTCCGGTGGATGTCGGCCGGACGCCCCTTGCTCTGGCCCCATGAACGGGTTCCTTGGTTTATCGGCTGTAGCCGGATCTCGTCGGCCCCAGCCCGTTGGTGGCCGGACCGGGGGAGCATGTGGCGGGACTACCTGCAACTCTCAAGGGCCGCTGTGGCCGGACTGGGGGAGAGAGAGGAGGGTCGAGGAGACATTCCCCCCCCTACAACTCTCCAGTGTGATCAAGGCGATCCCCTGGCTGGGTCCCGCTGGCCCCTGTCTCTCCTCCGGCTCCACCCTATGTTACGATTTCCTGGCCGACTGTTGGCAGCAGGACCCGCCTTATATGGGTTGCCTTTGGCTGGGCGTGGCCGCAACCCTGCCCTGCTTTGGAAGTTTCCAGAGTGGGGGCAGATGTTCTGCTGACTTGCATTTTCTACAGTTTACCGTTCTTATTTCTAATGTTTTATTGTTTCTAGAGCATTTAATAGGTTTTATTATTACGTATTGTTATTGTTTCTTGTTCGTTATTTTTAAATAAAAAGTTCATGTTCATCAGTGGCCTACTGATTTCGTTTTCCTATTCCTTTCTTTCCAGGTTGTTTCATGCTAAAGCTTCTGTTAACTGGTTACAGTGATCACTTAGTTATTAGTGTATGTGTCCCTTTTCACTAGGGGTGTTCTCTGGTCGGGCCAGATGACGTTCTTCTAGTAAATGGTCCGAGTGAAACTGGCGTATCAACCAGTGGGGAGTAGATAGGTATGACAGATTACAACGGGGACAAAGGTCCGCATTACCTACCCTTCACTACTTGCAAAGACTAGAGTATGGCGACTTCCGTGCTCGTTTGCAAAAATAGAGAATACCTTCAAAAAGAACTTATTCCCAAACAGTCAATGTTCGGGCAAACAATCAATCAATGAGGAACGAAATAGGTACGACGTGTTAAAGGTTTGCGTTGCCTACCCTTCACTCTCTGCAAAAGGGAGAGAGAATGTTGCTGTTCTTCCCCGTTTGCAGGTAGAGAAGATTCCTAAGAGAACCAACTTCGAACAATTCAATGCTCGATTCAATCAATCAATCAATGGGGAGAAAGAGAATAGGCACGACGTGTTAAAGTTTTGCGTTGCCTACCCTTCACTATCTGCAAAGACTAGACAGAGTATGGTGATTCTGTGTTTGTTTGCAAATAGAGAATCTCCCAGAAGCAATCAATAGGTAATACTAGTATTATCAAACAATCAATCAATCAATTTTCGCAATTTGTCGTGTGTCACGACCTTACCCGGACCGGACCATGTGGATAGTTCTTCGCCTTCCTTTTTCCAGCGCCCACTCGTTCTCTTTCTCCATGTTTTTTTTTACTTCCGGCATTCCTGTGGGCTTCCAGTCAGGACAACAGGTCACTTGAGAGAGAGAGAGGTCCGTTCGGAATCGGTGAAGTTCATTCAATCGGCAGCCGGACGAGGGCCCTCTCAAGGCAGGTATACTCCAATCATTTAGATGTTCACCCCATCGTCTGGACCTCTCTTACCGGACCTGATGTCGCTGATGGGCCCCGCGTTTTGGGCGCCAATTGTGGAAAAGTCAGCCCATAACGCCCCGGATGCCCAGGCTGCTGGCGCAGGGCGACTCTTCGTTTCCTTCTTGAATAGTTTACCAAAATAAAGAGATTGGCACTGGAAGTAGGAAAACAAGAACAGGGTTTATTACTCATGAGGAGAGCCTGTCCTTTGGGACACTCGCATAGTGTCTTCGGGAGGTGCTCTAACAAGTTCTCTGAGGTTTTGCCTTTTATACACAGGTTCGTGACACACAGGCATCCTATATTACAATCAATACATTGTATAGTATGAAGGTATTTCAACACGTGGCTACAGTACGGGCCCTTATCCTCCCTGCAAGAGGAGGGGCTGTCACGCAGCTGAGTGTTCTGCTGATTTCCATTGGAATGTGTGTGTCTGATCGAGTCTCAGGGGGTGGGGTGGCCGTGATCAACAGTAGCTTCTTCCAAGAGAGACGAGTGCATAAAGTAGTGGGCAATAAACTGTATCCTCAGGCTAAGGGATGACCAGTGGTCCGTGCAAACATTCAGGCTCAGAGGAAGAGGTTATCAAAGGAGAGATATTCATGAAAGGGAGGGTCAGTGTGGACAGTCGAATGCTGTGGAAGGGTTGATCACAAGAGGGGTATTCAAGGGCGGGAAGGAGGTGTTGGTCAGGCGCGGGGTGCGATTCTTTAGGGACAGAGTCATGCGGGAGGGGAGGGCTCATGACTTGGGCATGAGAGAGCGGGGGCAGTCAGGGTACACGGGGGGTGCTCGCTGGGTCAGGGAAGGGCGCTGATGAGCGATCGTGAACAGGGAGACCATGGTACCTAAAATGGCTGTCGCGTACGTGTGTGCATGGGTCTATGCTAGGGAGACAACATAGTCAGAGTTTTAGCGATATTTGTTATGTTTACATCAAGGGGCACTGAGAACACAAATGAACGCCGCTTATGTACATACATATTGCTAATTTTAACAAGACATGGCTTGGTAGTTCGGACTGGACTGTTCCCATGAGGCACAGGGTCAGAGCTGATTTGCATATAGCCAGTGTCTAACCCAGGGTGGTGTGGAGTGCAAAAAAACGATGGATTTAGGCCCAGATCCTTGTACTGGGGTGAATGTATGACATTGTTCTACATTCTGTCCATCAACTGTGTTTTTTGCAATTTTCACCCCGAGTGGGCTGGGTATGCTCAGACGTGAGTCCCAGGCTCTCCACACCACTGGAGTCAAGCTATCCAGGCTGATGAAGGCTGATAGCCAGAAACCGGTCCTTGGATGCTTGATTCCGGTCTGGGAAAGACATGGCTTGGTAGTTCGGACTGGACTGTTCCCATGAGGCACAGGGTCAGAGCTGATTTGCATATAGCCAGTGTCTAACCCAGGGTGGTGTGGAGTGCAAAAAAACGATGGATTTAGGCCCAGATCCTTGTACTGGGGTGAATGTATGACATTGTTCTACATTCTGTCCATCAACTGTGTTTTTTGCAATAAGATATATACAGGCACGACAATAAAACCATAAATACAGTCAAGTTAAAAAGTTATTAAACGTTGAGTTATCAAAGAGAAAAGGTACAATAGATAATTATGGGCCGTTATTTCATACTGGTGAAAAGAGTTCTTCTCCGCCACATGCCATATAAAAAACGGGAAACAGCAAAAACAATGGGAGGGGCAGTATCATAAGTTAAAACTCTTGAAGCTTGTGCACATTGTCTAAAACCCAGATTTTTACACAGCGGAATGATCCAGCATTTCCGAATTCCGCTGTATGCCGGGCAGAAAAAAAAGATATGTACAATGTCTTCCCTCCAGTAGCTGCAAGCAGGGCAATTGGCCTCCGTCGAGTTTGTCCATCTGGATGTTAGTGCCCCTATCGGTATGGAGCCATGCCTCAGTTGGGTGTATAATTTTCTTGCAAGTGGAGGCTGTACCAGGTCCAAAAACACCTCCGTCCTGGAATCAACTTTCATCAATAAAAACTCTGTGGACAGCCTGCCCAGGGAGGTCGAGCAATGTAGAGTTTTAAGGTTATGTGACCTTACAGCCGCCACTATTTGGGACCTTTGTGTCCTCGCGCAGCTGTCTTCAGGTGCATCCCAAAGTTGTGGCATACCAATTTGATGGAAGAAAGCCTTAACATGGGCCAGCCAGGGTATATTCTTATGCTGTAGCTGTCCCCAGATTGCAGTGAACTCTGTTCTAAAAGGTACAAGCTCCGGCACGGACCAGAGCCTTCTCCAATAGAGCAGAGGTCGTGCAGCTGCCAGTTCGTGGATAGGTTCCAAGCCTAGGTCCAGGCGTAGTGGTATGAGGGGAGTGCTTTGGGGGAGGGCAACCAGGTGTCGCATGAATGCCTGTTCAACCCTCAATAACTCATGTACTTTCGTGTGTCCCAGAGTTCTGCAGCATACAAAGCTGCCGACCTGACCTGTGTTTTGTATATCTCAAGGGCAGGAGTGACAGGTTTAAAGGTCGAAGCTCTATGGAATCTACCTATGCCTCCCATAATCTGAGCCAGTCTCAGGGATGATTTTGAGATTTGGTGATCCCAAGTGAAATGCTCAGTCAATGTGACCCCCAGGTATACAAAAGTCTTGACTCACTCCAGGGGAGTTCCGTTCAGTGTGGGATTTGGGCGGGTGTGCCTCGGGGGATTGAAGATCATGAACTTGGTTTTCTCCAAGTTGACCTCCAGCCCCCGTGAGGCGCAGAAGGACACAAACCCGTCCAGAACCCGCTGGATGCCCGTTGATGTTCGCAATAACAACAGAGTGTCGTCCGCGAACATCAGAGCGCGCACCCTACCAGTGGCCAGGCGGGGAGAATCGTTATCCCTAACGCCATTGAGTACATCTATCAGACCATTAACATACAGGCTAAAGAGGGTGGGGGCCAGTACACATCCCTGGCGCACACCCCGGGTAACGGGGAAGCGAGCTGATAATTCCCCGTTCCTCCCACACCTCACCTGTGCAAAATTCCCTGTGTGAAGTCTGATAAGGGTATCTAGTAAATAGGGAGGGAGACCAAGCTCCTCCAAGACCGTCCAGAGCCTCTCCCTGGGAACCAGATCGAATGCGGCCCGCAGGTCCACAAAGACAAGGTAGAGGCTGCCACCCTCTACTCTTGCAGTTTTCCAGTATAGGACCTGGAGTCAGAAGATCTGGTCCATGGTCGAGACCCCTGATCTAAATCCGGCTTGGAGGGTGGTCAAGATTTTATTCTCCTCCATCCAGCCCAATAGTCTATCAAGTAGGATTCGCCCCATCAGCTTCTGGGTGGTGTCAATTAAGCTGATTGGTCTATAGTTGGATGGGGCGAGCGGGCAACCCTTTTTAAAGATTGGAACAATCTCGGCTCCTAGACAGGTCTCAGGCAATGCGGAACCCTGTAGGACCGCATTGAACAAGACCATCAGGTATGGAGCCCAGATTTTTGGTTGCGAACGGAAAAGATCTCCCGGAAGCCTGTCAAGGCCGGGAGCTTTGTTCGGGAGCAATCTCTCGATTGCCGATTCAACTTCCTTAAGGGAGATATAATCGAGATTAATGGTGGTGATCCTCTCATGGGCACCCAATTGTCCCATCCGGTCTCCAGAGTCCAAGGCCCCCGGCAGTCTATGCTCGTGCGGGGGGTCTGGGGCCACGGGAACCTCAGGGGCTAGCAGGGTATCCTGGCTTTTACAAAAGGAAACCCCGGGCCCCCAGACCCACGGCAGTCGATGCTCGTGCGGGAGATCTGGGGCCGTGGGAGTCCCAGGTACAAGCATAGAGGCCTGGTTTTTACAGGGGGAAGCCCCGTATCCCCAGACCCCCGGCAGTCTATGCTCGTGCGGGGGGTCTGAGGAAACCCCAGGGAGTGGCATAATGTCCTGACTTATACAAACGGAAACCCTGGGCCCCCAGACCGCCGGCAGTCGATGCTCGTGCGGGGGTCTGGGGTCGTAGGAGTCCCAGGAGCTGGCATGGTGTCCTGGTTGTTACGGGAGGAAGCCCCGAGACCCGGGGTCCCCGGCAGTCGATGCTCGTGCCGGAGATCCCAGACCATACAGGTCCGTAGGGGCGAGATCACTCTAGACAAATTGTCCCGACCTTGGCACACGAGTGTCCCCAACTCAGGACTAGTATAAAGTGACTTAAAATGCATCTCCCAGACTATTGGAGCGATGTTCGAGACCCCACCGTCTCGCTCACCACCTGCCGAGGAAGTAACAATGGCCCAGAAGGTCTTAGAATCTTTTAGGAGGAGTGCCTGTCTCATCTCATCCCATCTGGATTCCTCCCACTCACTCTTGGCCCTGATGAGTTCCTTCTTGTAAAGCAGTCTTGAGGCTTGGATTTTTAAGGTATCCTTAGATTTAATTGCTGTAAGAAGGTCTTTCTTGGATTTCTTACAGGCATGATCATGCCAGGCGTGTGTTTTAGTCCTGCGCGGCTTCGTCCCACTGGCTGGATAAAATACATCCCCTAGGCTCACAACTAACTTTCTGTGGGATTCTATAATCTGCCCATGGGAAGTAGCGCTCCCCATGTCACTTATAAGTGGGGTAGCAATCAGGTAGATTTCTGCAAGACGACTTGGAGAGTCCGCACATGAAGGCCATTTAACCCTTCCCCTATTGTTAGATATAATATAGGATGGCACTACCGTGTTGTGGCTAGGGTCGGGGTTAGTTAGTCCAAATGATCCAGGCTTAAGCGTCAGGACCAGCGCGTTGTGGTCGCTGTCGTGCCTTGGAATGACCTTAAAGTCTTTTAACCTGTCCCAATGCTTGCCTTCCAACATGAGATAGTCAATGGTGGAAGTACGATTAGTCCGATTATATGGAGGTAAGCCGGAACTATTGTTGTTTGCCCTTCCATTGCATGCCCGCAGGGACATTGCAAGGGTCAGGGATTTGATTTGTAGAACTAGCGAGGTCCAGGCCTTTACCGGGGCAATCCTTGGGGCAGGAATATGCCTCCGCCGTGGACCACATCTGTAAAGCCCCTTCCTACAGAGATTCCCAAATTTTTCCTCTGCACATATCCTATTTCTATCCTACCCCTAATCACAAACTGACTTCTCATAGGAGACCCCAACTGACTAGAAATCGCTACTCGCCTCCTAATAGGATTCACCACTGGCAGTCATTTGGGGAGGGTATTTTTCCAACTATTCCTACCTACCCTCTGCAAGCTCACTGGAATAGCTTTAGTGTCCTTGAGGAGGTTGATTGACTCACCCCGAAAGGCACTCCCCCAATACAACTTAACAACGGCAATCTAGTGGAGGGGGTTGGTACCAAGGAGAAGACTCTACCAACGGTCACTGGTGAGAATTTCGCCCCCAATGCAGTGACAAGGGTGGGGTTTTGTGCAGAGCAGACACTGGGCCAGGGACTCCCCTTAGAACTAGGGGATGCGCAAGGCACAAAAGAGGCCATGGAAGGAAGCATAAAAATCCTTTCATGGAATGTAGCCGGGCTAACGAGTAAGCTACTTGATTCAGGGTGGTCTTCTTTTATGGCCACACATGATATTTGCCTGTTGCAAGAAACTTGGTCCTTAGAGGAGAGTGTTAGTCCCGGCTTTGCCACCTATGACATCTACGCAGTTTCTGGGGGGGAAGGGTCGTCCTTCAGGCGGCCTATCCATATGGGTAGGCGCACACCTAGGTGCACAGGCTACCCATGTGGATACAAAATCACTCGATATACAATGTGTCTTACTTAAGACCATTGATAAATCCCGTGTGGCTATTATAAATATTTACTCAAGGCCCACTGCGAATGGAAAGGAATCGAGCACTATTAAAGCGCTCGCTCCTTTTCTCCAAACACTTGACCCAACAACTTCGATAATCCTTGGTGGCGATTTTAACTGCCAGTTTGAGCCCCTGGGTGGATCCGAGTTGTGCGACGAGGATGAGGTTGATCTGCTCTGGCATATTCCTGCCCCAAGGATAATATGCATTAAAAACAACCTACAAGGAATTAATTTGTGATATTTAGGCAGCTGGCATCAATTAGATCATCTGAGAAGATCTGTGTTTTGGGGGCCCTCAGTAGTATTAGCGTGCAGTGTCAGCACTGGTGCCTGTTCTCCATTAATATGTGGCAAATAGTTGCCTTTAACATCTGGTACCTTTCTCGACAAACCGGGTCCCGATGAATTGCTGCTGCCGCCCAGTGCTGGCTGTGTTAACTTGCAGGAAGACCGACATCTGTGTTCAACTTCCTGCCCTCGACACACAAGTGCAGGTAGTGCCCTTTCATTTCTGGTGCTTGACACACAAGTGCAGGTAGTGCCCTTTCATTTCTGATGCTTGCTTTGAGACAGTTTTAACATATTTAATGTTTTTCTCTGAGTGTGTTTCTGACTCAGCACTTACTATAATCTCAGTGTACTTGTCAGCTGTCAATCATGCTTCATTACTATTGTATTAGTCGACTAAAACTCAGATCTGGCTATAATTTCAGCAGACCACAACATTTTGTTGCATGGAACTCACTGCCTGCCTTTTTGTTTCCATTACACATTCCATTTGTTCGGAAATGTCTTTACTTAATTCTTTATTAAGGAGGACTAGCTTACGTTCTTCTGATCTCACTTCTTCAACTCTCCAGAAATACAAGTCTTTAATGGAAACCCCTCCTCAGCTTTCCCTGTCCGAGCAACCCCTCTTAAATTAATTTCACTTGCTGTAAAAATTCTGTGGCTCTAAAGTCTTCTCTATTTTCCATTCTTATGCAGACGTATCTTTTTAGCCTCACCTCTACTCTGTCTTCTTTTTTACCTGCCATAAATACATATGCTCCTTCCTGCCAATTTTAGGCTTCTTTCTGTACATTGCAAATTAGCTCGCATCACTCTATTAGGCGCTCTAGTTTGCAATAGAGGATCTTTCCTCTTAGCACCCTTCTTAGACTTAACATTTTGATCCCAGAAAAATCCTCTTCCCATTCTCCTACCTTCATCACCCCTCAGGATAGCACATCTAAATTCTACATTCACTAAGAATCATTCAGTAACCTCATTGTAGACATTACGACTATCTTAATTATGAATGGCTTATCAGCAAGTCCTGTGACTTCTTCACTCATGTCAGGTTCAATCTATCCACTCAACATCAAAAATACAAGCCCGAAGGAAGCCTCAGCAACATTTATTGCGATTTCCTACCACTTACCTCTGGGAATGTTCTCTCATTTTTGAAGATTTGGTTGCCAACTTTCATACAACCAATAAACTACCTGGCTTATTAGTACCTTTCTCTTTCTGTGCAAGGGAGTCCATTTTACATACCAAATTCAATGCATGGTCCATAATGGGAGCCAATATGTTTTCTAAATTGTAGATGGTATGATCAAACTTCCAGCTGCAATCAACCTGGCTGCGGCGTGTGTGCTGCCTTGAGAAGAACAACACTAAGTTTTGGGGAGTGCTGGCATCATGAGAGTACCACTGCTAGCACCAATGTCCCACAGTCTGCCACTGGAAGAAAGTGGTGGACTTACTACAGGGGAAACAAAAAAGTTGGGAAACTTTATGTGAGGATTTAGTTTCTAGCCTGGGTGAAAAATAAATCTCAGCAATACTACCTGAGTGGTCAGCACAGGACGTCACCCTTCTCAACTCAACTGCTATATCCATGACTGAAAAGGCAGAGCACAAACGTTTCCATGGATAATGAGAAATTAGGGTTTTCCTTAATTCAGCTTCAGGCAGTGGGCATCTTTACTGATTGCTAAAATATTGCTTCTCCCTGCATTATTTCTGATTACCTCTGCTGTCTCTGTCTTCTTTTCTGTTCAGGGGCCATCCAACAGGCTGCAAAAGAAAGATCTGATCTAATAGCAACCAGAACAAGGCAGCATTATGACATCAGTCCAAATATCACAAAGCCTAAGCACCACAGTCAATACTGTATCCTGTGTAAGCCCCAGCATCACAATAGAAATGCCCAGCGGCTCATCCATGTGCTGTGCTCCTTTTTAAATGATCCCATACTGTTTGTCTAAAATGTCCAAGGTGCAGGGAGATGGGGTAGTTTAACCAGAACAACATAGTGTAATGAAGTTTAATTCCTCCAATAGAGCCTTCATCAAGTGAGAGGGGACCCTCTTTAACCCTTTTGCTACCTCTTTTCATAATATTCTCAAACACATAAATCCTACATCAGCTGCTTCATGGTCCCACTTACATTGGTCACTCAGTAACTCAAATTCTCTGCCTCCACCTACCATTTCCCATGGCTGCCTACTCTTTCTGCTTATACTAATACCTGTAAATCTTGTTTCCTCCCAACCTTTTCACAGAAATCTAACTATGTGATTTATTGGCAGAAAAACCCTTTTCTGTTTATCCACAATCTTATTTAGGCAACATGATAGAATCTTACCAATACCTCCCCTGTATTGAAAATCTTTGTTAGCAAGTCAACCTGCAGGACGTTTTTAGGTTTCGAAACCTGGCGAGGGGCGAAGCCCCTCCCAGATCGAAATCTATTGTTTTCAATAGTGAGGTTAGGACAGCCTCTGTTTCCAATTGGCTAGCTCCATAAATGGAGGCTAGCCATTGGGAGGCAGAGGCTGTCAATCGCGCTTTCTCACGAAAACGCGATTCGGGGGCGTTTCTGGTGCTTTTTTTAAGCCCCGCCCCTTTGTCCCGGGCCGCGCTGCGATTGGCTGCCGGCCCGGGACACCCCCGTGACGTCATTCCCGGGCCGCGCTGTGATTGGCTGCCGGCCCGGGACCCCCCCGTGACGTCAGCCAATCACAGCGCGGCCCGGAGCTTTAGTTATATCCACCTCTCAGTGTGCTCATTTTAGGGACCGTGGACGAGCCGAGCCGTTTTTCTCCCGGTTCGATCTCGGGCCCGGGCCAGATCGAGGCAGCAGGTGTTTGACCTGCCGGCTCCCTTTCCGTAGGATTCACTCACCAGGGATCCCCGTCAGAGCTGCTCGCAGTGCCACAATATACAGTCCCCGCGCAGCCCGTGGCACACTGTTGACATAAACACTCTTTAATTCTGCCTTGGCATACTTCGCCGAGGAATCTGAACACAGTCGTGTAACCATAGACCGAGCGTGTTGGCAGCCTTGCAGCAGGGCGCGCCCACACAGAATTATTTCTCTCTGCATATGTTGTATTTGTTTAAACAGAAACATATTTTTGCGTATTACCATGTTTTTGTGTTCTATTTTCTTGTTCAAAAGTACAGACGGAAAGAGTTGGGTTTCCCTGCATAATTATGTGTAAAAACAAAGACAAGGTACACTTGGAGCTTTAGTTATATCCACCTCTCAGTGTGCTCATTTTAGGGATTTATTTATTTATTTACCGTGGACGAGCCGAGCCGTTTTTCTCCCGGTTCGATCTCGGGCCCGGGCCAGATCGCGGCAGCAGGTGTTTGACCTGCCGGCTCCCTTTCCGTAGGATTCACTCACCAGGGATCCCCGTCAGAGCTGCTCGCAGTGCCACAATATACAGTCCCCGCGCAGCCCGTGGCACACTGTTGACATAAACACTCTTTAATTCTGCCTTGGCATACTTCGCCGAGGAATCTGAACACAGTCGTGTAACCATAGACCGAGCGTGTTGGCAGCCTTGCAGCAGGGCGCGCCCACACAGAATTATTTCTCTCTGCATATGTTGTATTTGTTTAAACAGAAACATATTTTTGCGTATTACCATGTTTTTGTGTTCTATTTTCTTGTTTAGGGTTGGAGGGGCTGTCCAGTAGGTCAGACGTCGAATGAAAGGCTGATTTGTTGCTAGGCACATCTCTGTCAGCCAATGGGAAGCGTGGCACAGAAATCAAGGCTAGAACTTAAAACACACCTCCACCCCCACAAGGATCCTCTTCGGACATCATACACTAAACAATACTTGTCCAACAACAAAGACGTCTGTTCTCTAAAGCAATGCAACATTTGTTCTCCAGTCTAGAAATGACAGGAAAGAGCCGAACAATGGTGTCCCCATCAAGTCCTGTGTGTTACTTGTAACAAGAGGGTCAGAATAAAAGTTCGGGGGGTGTCGGGGGATGGGGGATGGGGGAGGGCGGGGCGGGGGGGGCGTGAGTGTTGTATGTGTGTCACTCACCGGTGATAATCATGCGCCCCCCTGCACATGTTTTTATTCAGGGGGTGCTGGCGAAGTGTTCACCGATAAGCTCTCAGCTTCAATTACATGCAAAGTTGTCCTTTTTTCCACGTTGCTTCAGTCCTCTGAGGTCTTTTAATAACCAATGTTTTCGAGCGCTTTAGTTTCACTTGGTCAACTGAAGTGCACCAGGACTACAACTCCCAGAATTCACTCTGTTCTTAAACTAAAACCCAGGAGCGGAGCGCTGTGTCCTCATTGACCGAATAATCTTGTAATCTTTTAATCAGGGTGATGTATAGCCTGGGGCTGCACACATCTACATAAAGTGCCCCGGGGAAGGCCTGGACAGGTGTGAAAACAAATTAGCGAGGAGGACAAGGCGCTGGTGTTAACTTTAATCCAGTCACTGCTCAATAGGGTGAAATTTACTCCAAGCAGCTCAACAATAACAGGCACACGGAGTATTTGTCCATCTTTGCAAAATAGGTCCCATTTCTGCCAGCACACCAGTCCTTAATGTTGTGAGCACTGTCAGCCAATTAGAAGCCACATGACTTTATCCCTGCACTATTATAATCACCTAACACTAAAATCTACACATAGCAAAGAAGGCCTCGTCAATGTAAACATTCTGGCACACAAGTCTCCATCCATACACGAACCAGCCCTATCCGGGGGGGTTCCCCGGGCCTCTCTCTGCTGCATACCGCACGTGCATCCTTCCATTTCTTTTTACAACAGCGCCGATGGTTCAGGCCGGTACCATCAAATCCAAATGTAATTTTTTTTGTTAGGTCTCGCATTTGCGAAAGATTAAGCTATTGACATTGTAAATGACAATGCCATTTATTTATCTGTTTTCAAAACCAACACATAAATAAACAATTTGTCATTTGCAATGCCAATAGCTCTAACTTTGTCAAAGTCGAAACCGTTGCATTGTAAATGCTTGTTTTAATAAGATATGTTCATGTCAAGCAGAGAATTTTGCCTTGAAGAATGGAAACAGAGGAAATCCAATCTAATTTCAACCCAGTGTGAATAGAGGTTATCATTCTGCATCAATCAACAAAGGCCTTCAGCCAAGTTAAAAGAAAAATCCCAGCCTCTAAAATTGGCAGGACCACTAACCACTCAAAGAAATGATTAAAGTGGTCTCCAATCACAATCTAACCTCCAGCTTCCATTACTCCTCTGCACTCTACCTTATCACATTGATGCATCAAAATTCAGAACTTCTTAATCACAAAGTGGACAAATCAGGCAATCCATCCTACACAATCCTTTTGTACGATTGACCCTTAACTTTCATCATCATCTCTGTACGTTTCATATACAGGAAGTGTTCCCACTATCAGGATATACAATTGACTGTTGCTAAACCATTTAGCTTCTAGCCTGGGTGAAAAATAACACTCAGCAGTATTTCATGAGGGGTAAGCGCAAGAAGCCACCTGTTAGACCTGGCATCTTTGGTTTGGTTTCCCCTGACTTTTTGCCTCGACCTCCTGTATTTTTGACGCTGTGCTGGATTTCGTTGTTTCTGGTTTAGATGCTTTGGGCACTTTGCCACTGCTGATCAGTGTCAAAGTGCAAGTGCTCCCTGAGTAAATTGTTATTGTGATTGGTTATCCATGAGTGGCATATTTGTATTACCAAGAAGTCGCCAGTAAAGTGCACTAAGTGTGACAGGGTTGTTGGTTCAAATGCTACTAGTGGGCCTGCATCACTGATTGTGCCACCCACATGAGTAGCCTTAAAATGTTGTCTCAGGCCTGCCCGCGGTGCCTGGGTGCAGTTGCTAACTGCCATGCTGCCTTGGCCAGTGTCCACACTGGCCAGGCCTAACCCTTCCCTTTCTGTACACATTGGACCCCCCCTATAGGAGGCTCTAGGTACCCCCCTGGGCAGGGTGCAGTGTTTATGAAAGGTACAGCATGTATTGGTGTGTGTGCCATGATCTGGTAGTGAATTACAGCCAGTTTTATTTTTCACTATTGATAGGGCTATCTTGCCCATAGGCTTTAATGGGGAATGCTGTGTATAATGTTTATCTGCATATCTTCCCATAGGGGCAAGATGGAAGATTAAAGTTTGGTATCCCTGAACTCAGAATTTAATAACACTTCTTTTAGGAAGGATGTTTTTTAAATCCTGTGTTTGAGAACAGCACTTTTAAAAAGTGGCTGTTCTCTTGTCTGACCTTTCCCTGTGCCTTGGCTTGTTTGTGAATTGACTGTCTGGTTTGTGAGTGACAGGGGCTAGGGAGTCCCCAGGAGGCTGGTTGAGTCAGCCCTAGGCTGAAGAGCTGCATCTGCATCTTGAGTGGTGGAAGGGGATAGCGCCTGTGCCTGCCTTCCACAATGCTGGCTCCACCTCCTGCTGGGCGACTGACAACCATGCCCCTCTCTCTGAAAGGAAAGAAGAAGTCAGGAAAACAAAGTGCTCCAGGACTGACCAGAACTAGTTCTGACTAAGCCAAGGCCCCTCTGCCCCCAGAGAACAACGGAAAGACTGGTATAAAAAGGGCTACCCATCTACAGAAAATTAGATCATCCTGGAATCAAGAAGGAACCTCTGCCAAGGAGAAAGCTGGAAGACTGAAGAGGTAGGACTGTCCGGCTGTGTGTTTGTGGGCTGACTTGCAGTTGCTTTGCTGCCAAGGAGAGGGGAAGGACTTTGCTGTTGCTTTGTCCCCTTGCTTGAAGAGATCTCTAAGGGCCTGAGAAGAGCTGGCTTCCTGTTAAGAAGTCCCAGGAACAAAAGGACTTCACCCGCAGCTTCCCACTGAACTCTGCTGTATGAGTTCTACCCTTCCTAGAGTGCTTGATCCAATTGTGGGGCCTCTGGAAGTTGTGCCTGCTGTTTGGGGAGCTGTACAAGGAGAAAAGAAGAAAATCTGCAATTTTCATGCATCGCTCGATTGCGGAGCGCATCCCCGACAGTTCGAGGAAATTCCAGCCGCCGCGAAGATTGAGATCATCACAAGCCCTGTTGCCGCTGCAAGAACAAACGCATCGTTCGCTTGTGGAACGCATCGCCCCGGTGCGGGAAGATTTCTGTCGCTGCGAATATCATCGCAGAGCCTGTCGTCGCTGGGTGAGATCGTTGCACCGCTTGCTTGCGGACCGCATCACGTCGCTGCGAACATCATCGCAGAGCCATCGCATCAAGGGGCCGCGAGAGGAGAAGATTGACGCTGCTCTGCGCATCGCCACCGCACCTGAGATCGTCGCCGTCCCAAAGATCGTCGCATCGTGCCTGTGGGAGATGCTTCCTACTGAACCTGCGCACCGTAATCCATACAAGGTATCGATATCCCGGGGGGCGTGGCCAGGAGCCGAACATGGCGGACGTGCTCTAGAGAGGCTCCGTACATGTCCTGTAATACTAGCTGAATATCCTTGTTCCCCTGCTCCCCCGATCGCCACGATATTCCCCCTGGCACCAAGGAAGCAGTGCAAACCTCCGACAGCGATCTGCAGCACCCGGCGACTGAGGGAGATCGGACACGGGCCGCCGCTTTCTTGCGGCCTGCCCCTCGTGGCACAACAGCGGACTGAAGTACTGAGGCGGCCCGTGAGTACCGGGATAGACTGCGGGCATGACCCGGGCTGCTGGCTGAAGGTGAGCCGTGGCGCACCAGTGACGGATCTTCGAGGAGGCGGCGGCGAGACCACCAGAGCCAGCGGGTAACCGGACACTGGTGAGGTCGCTGTCTCGGTGAACGGCCTGCGCTGCCCTCCTATTAGACGGGAAGAAGAAGACGTCGCCGGCCATATTGGCTCCTCCTCTGGGCGCACCTCCACCCATCGCGCTGAGCTGAGGCCCTGGGGACTCTCTCCGCCGCTACCCTGTCCAGCGCGGCGGTGCTGGGGAGAGCTTGGGACAAATACTACCTACATAGCGGCGCATAGAAGACCTCCATTGCTCGTGGAGACGCTGCCTGCTGGGACGCTTGTGCAGTCTGAAGACCCGTGCGGTGAGTGGGGAAGGAGCAGCGGTGCTTGACCCAGCGCCGCGCTGCAGTACACCGGGTGTTGCGCCTGGGCTTTACCACCCCCCCCGCTGTCAGCTGGCACCCCGACGGGGAGGATTAGCAGACGTTATAGCGCCTAGTGGGCCGCTGTTCCCATTCTACCCGCCTTTGCTGCTCTGGCGTGCCACACACTGGAGGGCCTAGTGAGGCCTCTCGTCTGAGCGCTTGCTGTGGACGACGTCCTAGTACCGACGACTGCTGCAGGAAGACGCCTGGGGATTACTACTTGCGGGTGGCCAGTACAGGACAGCCCCAACCCAGTAGTATTGAAGACACGCTACGTCTGCCACCCTGCACACAAGAGCTATGGGCAGGAACAGGGCCAGAATGCAGGACCATGGAGCGCACACCGATATGCATTCTACGGGCTCAGAGGACCCGCTGGCTTCGTCGAACGTGGAAATGATTCCACCTACGGGCAAGACTTCACAGGATGCAAAGCTGGACCTCATACTAGCTGAAATCAAAGCGTCCAGAGAGGCACTGGAATCCCGAATGGACAGCATGGTGACGGGCCTATCGCTACTAAGGGCGGACCATACAAAGCTGGCGGAGAAAGTCACAGAGCACAAGCTGGCGCTGGACGACCTGATCCCTCAACAAACGGCTCACTCCGCGACACTTGAAAACATGGACAAACAGATCAAAATGATATGGGAAAAGCTGGACGATGCGGAAGGGCGGGCCCGCCGCAACAATGTGCGAATACTGGGTATTCCGGAGAGAAGCGAGGGGAAGGACCCTACTCAATTTGTGGAGGACTGGTTAAAACAGTTAGTGGGCCCACAGGACGTCACGCCATTGTATAGTGTGGAGAGAGCGCACAGGATGCCAGCGAGACCACCGAACCCGGGATCATCACCGCGCCCCTTAATTGCGCGCCTCCTACACTATAGGGATCGTGATTCCGTCTTGAGGGCGGCGAGAGAGAAAGCTCCATTGCGCTTTGAAGATAAGACCATTTCGGTGTACCCAGACTTCACACCAGCAGTGCAACGAGCCAGATCATCGTTCCTGGGAGTAAAATGCAAGCTACGAGACAGGAATTCGAAATACGCACTGCTGTTTCCGGCCCGGCTGAAAGTCATTTACAACAACAAGTCCTACTTCTTGGAGTCACCGGAGGAAGCGGCAGAGTGGGTGGAGATAACACTGACTCCCGCAAACTCTCAGGACCCCCTTGAGGAGGACCGGGGAGAGGGACCATCGCGCAGGGAAGAACGGAACCAGACTGGAACGACAATGGGACGGGTGAACCGGCAAACAACCTCAGGAGGATCGTCGCCGACCGGGTCCAAGGGGGTAGGCCGACTAACTGAGGCCGCCTTGGCTGTGCACGATGCTCAAGATCCGGCCGCCTCGGCCAGCCGCTCCGCCACACACACGGAGGTGTCAGGTTCGGCGGACAGTCTACAATTGTTCCCCAAGATCACTGCACAAGAAGCGAATGACCTATGACTGTACCTGGGGAAGACACCGGATGGTAACGTATGAACTGTATGCTGAATGATCGGGGGAGGGGGGCCTCACTTGCAATGGGCACGACGGAGTACTACCAACAGACTCTGGACTGGTGTAAGTGGCCCAGGCTCCCCACTATATAGACATGTTTCGAAGTACGGCTTGCCCACGTTGGGCAGTACTGTTTGGATCCCGGAGGGTTTTCTTCGGGGACCTAGTAGTTGTGGGATTGTTTTTTATAAAGGCACGGGACTCATGGCTAACTATATGCACCTGCTTCTTGGTGTGTCTCTCATTGACTATACCTGCTACTGCTCGGAATGGGGACCCTTAATGATTACAGGCTGTGCACCTGGAATGTTCGTGGCATGGGGTCAGTCCACAAACGGCATAGAATTCTAGCCCAATTAAATCGCAGGAATGTCACAATTGCCTGCCTTCAGGAAACCCATTTAACGAGCTCTGAAAGTGGGAAATTGCATAAAAAATGGAAGGGTCAATTGTTCGCTACCTCGTACTCAGCCTTCTCTAGAGGGGCGGCTGTGTGGCTGAGGAACTCGGTCCCCTTTAAACTAGTGGAAGTAAGGAAAGACACTGAAGGCAGATATGTGTTTGTCTGAGGGCTGTTGGATGGTTCCCCAGTTGTGCTGGGTAGTATATATGCACCGAATACGGGCCAGTCGGCCTTCCTGGTAAAACTTACCGGAGTACTAGCTGACTGGACGGACTTTCCTTGGTTGATGGGTGGGGATTTTAATGCTGTATTGGATATCTCCCTTGATAGATCCCACCCACCTTTGCATGCTACGGAAAGTAGGAAACAAGCTGAAGCGCTGGCGTAGTGGGCTGAGGGTTGGAGCCTAGTGGACATGTGGCGTGGTAAACACCATCTAGAAAGGGAATACACGTTCTATTCACCGCCCCACAACTTACACACCAGAATTGACCATGTTTTCTGCACCACATCATTATTGGGGTCGGTCACGACAGCAGAGCACATGGGTAAAACGCTCTCGGACCACAACCCGGTGGAAGTCGGCTTCCAGTGGGGCAGGATCCCGACACCTATACCGACTTGGCGGCTTACACCAGAACTTTTAGAGGACACGGTCTTCCGCACCACACTTGAGATAGCAATCGCATCTTACTTTGACACAAATAGTGGATCCGCGAGTTCACGCCAGGTGGAATGGGACGCATTCAAAGTCTCGATCCGGGGAGAAGCGATGAGCACACGGGTGGGCATGAGGCACACTGTGATGGATAGACTCCGGGAGGTGGAGGGGCGCCTCTCCATGCTAGAAAGTGAAGCTGCTGGCACGGATGTGCCCTTCACGCCACTGCAGGAAGCGCACATCCAACACGCAGAACTGCTAGAAGAACTGCGCATTCTAGATTACAGGGAGTACATTTACATTTACATTTACCTGCCCATTCTGGAGGTGCACGAACAAGGGGGGTCGATGGCAACCACGCAGATGAGTGTTAACACAGCGTTCAGAGACTACTATAGGACACTGTATGGCCCGCACACGCCTATGGTAGAAGGGAATATTAGGGAATTCCTTATGGGATTGGACATACCGAAGCTTGAGGAACGACAGAAACAAGAACTAGCGCGGCCTATCACGGTGGCGGAGGTTCGCCACGCTATCCGTGCACTTCCACGGCACATGGCCCCAGGCACAGACGGCCTTCCAGTGGAATTCTACGGAGCCTTCATAGATCTTCTGGCGCCACGGCTCCTCGAGGTGTACAAAGAGGCGCTTAAAGATCGGGGTCTCCCGCAGTCCACACTGCAGGCTCTAATAGTGTCACTTCTGAAGCCGGGCAGGGATGGCTTACATATGGCAAATTACAGGCAGTTATCACTACTGAATACGGACTACAAAATATTAAGTAAAATACTGGCGACGAGACTGGCCCAATACATCCCATCACTCGTACACCCAGATCAATGCGGCTTTGTGCCGGGCAGGAGCACTGCTATGAACCTGCGGCGACTCAGTCAAATTATGCTAGGCACACCGGGTCGGGCGAACACAGAGGGGTGCATCTCACTAGATTTGAAGCAGGCATTTGACTCGATCAAGTGGGATTACATGTTTGCGGCGCTCGACTGCTTCGGGATACCGAAGGAGTACATTAGCTGGGTAACGCTACTCTACACACATCCGACGGCGAGGATCCGCACGAACAGATGCATATCATCACAACTGGAGATAGCAAGGGGTACTAGACAGGGATGCCCATTATCCCCGCTTTTATTTATACTGGCACTAGATCCTTTACTGTGCAAGCTCCGAGAGTCTGCACAACACAGGGGCATACAGAGAGGCGGGGTGACACAATTGGTGTCAGCCTATGCGGATGACATTATCCTCTACTTTGGAGACCTGGGAGGGGATCTGGGACCCGTGCCCGACATCTTTGATAGCTTCAGCACCATGTCAGGCCTAACAATTAGTGAACCCAAATCGTATGGTTTCTTCTTCTCTACACCCAATGCGGAAACCAGCATTCCCTTTGCACCTTACTCCTTCCAGGTGGCGGAGCAAACCTTCCGCTACCTGGGGATACAAATATACAGAGAGACGAGGGACCTACTAGATGGCAATATAGGGAGGGCGATAGCACAGTTGAGGTCGCAAGTGCAAATCTGGACCACATTACCTCTAGCGGTAGCGGGCAGGGTGACTATTTCCAAGATGGTGGTGCTGCCCCACCTGTTGTACTATTTTACCGGTTTGCCATTGAAAATTCCTGCCTCTGTATTCCGAGCCATGGATACACTGACGACCGAATTGGTCTGGGGACCCGGGAGGCGACGTATTAGCCTGGAAAAATTGCAGCTCCCCACATCCGCAGGCGGTATGGGAGTCCCGGACCTTCGGGCATATAACTTCGCCTGCCAACTGCAATGGCTCGCCTACTGGCTGGCAGGACGCAACCTACATGAAATTGACATGTCAGTACCAGAATGGCAAAAGGGGGGCGTCCATGCATTACTACTCCCGAGGGGGGAGATCCCACGGTCAACACCCCCCCTGCTCCGCATAGCGATAGAACACTGGCGGCGAGCGGTGAAATACACGTCCTCTACATCCACTTATGCCCCCTCGATACCACTAATGGGACTACCTGCCGGACTGAGAATACTCTCACATCAAATGCTTACCGACTGGCATGACTCGGGAGTGACACAAGTAGGGGATTTCTTTAGTGATGGCAGGATGATGACATTCGAAGACTTTCGCAATACGCACCTCGCACCTGGAAGGTCGTTCCTGCTACATGCAGGAGTGAAATGCTACATCACACAGGTGTGGGCCCCAGATGGATTGGAGCCCCCCACGAACTCGCTGCTCACAATGCAGTATCTGATGGGATCGGGTGGCCATCTGACCAAATGGATAACACATGGTATCAGAGAAGGCAGGGCCATTTCACTGCAACCACTACGGGTTAAGTGGGAACACGACATAGGGAGACCACTCAGAGATAAGGAATGGGACCGGATATTGAAATATCCTAAAAAGGTGACGAGGAACCAGAAGTTTAAATTTATACAGCTTATGCTCCTGCACAGAGCATATCTGACGCCACACCGCCTACACATTATGTTCCCGAATACCCCTGATGCATGCCCAAGGTGCGGGACAGAGGATGCCCGACTCGTACACATGTTATGGACCTGCCCAAAACTAGGTTATTACTGGACTACAGTTCAGAATGACCTGGCTAAGATAGTCCCTGCCAAACCATACACCACATTGGAATACACCCTTTTGGGATTGGGCCCAGTGGAACGAAACAAGAGTGTAGGCACGCGATTCACGGACTTGGCCTTGTTATTAGCGAAGCGTTCCATTACCATGAAATGGAAGTCACCCAGGCCACCAGACCCTGAGATATGGAGGGCGGAGTTGGTGAGGTGGGGCAAGGCTGAGAATGTGACGTTACAGCGTGAAGAACGCAGAGGGCTCAGGAAGCACCCCATTTCTTTGGAGTGGAATGCATTGTTGGGGTCGTTCGAGACAGGGTATGACACTGACTCAGATCACACTGTAGATTTGGGGCAGCAGGATTGAAGGCATTTATGAACACTGCAGCGCCCCTCATACAGCTTGCACCACATAGAGGCGGACCGGTGCACGTACTTGCAGGTGCTCGAATAGTGTCTAATAAACGTGCAACATTATATATACCCTCAGTAAGGTTGTGGCAGGGTCTCCACAGGTGAGGTCCATGTGTAAAAATGAGTGACACCGTATATGAATGTAATTAGGAGCAGATCAGTGCCTGGGGGGAGGGGAAGGGAGGGGGGAGTTTAGGTTGGGAGACTTTTTGAATGTTCCTAGAAAATGAAAATGTGTGTACCCTACAAGTGCGACAATACTGTACGAATGTATCAACTGCGCAATATGATTTACATGCACTGTTATCTGCTAATACATTTCTCCTGTTAATAAAGAAATTTTCAACAAAAAAAAAAAAGGTATCGATATCCCTCCCAGTACACACCAGATTCATTGCAACACGTCCGCTGCATGCAGCGGGGCTGTCGCATCGCCTCCCCAGGATCTCAGGAGTGACGCATCGCTTGTTTTTCAATGCTGCAGCTTCCATTTGGAACTTTTGTCGCATCTACAGGTACTTTGGGCTAAACGTGACGCAACTGTGGATTATTTTGACGCAAACCCTAGAACTCTTTTAAAATAATATTCTTGAACTGTGTATGTTGGATTTTTGTTGTTTTGGTCTTGTGTAGTTTAGATAAAGATACATTATTTTTCTAAACTGGTGTGGAGTCCATTTGTGGTGTTTTCACTGTGGTACTGTGAGTGTTGGTACAAATACTTTACACATTGCCTTTGATATGCCTGTCTGCTCGTGCCAAGCTACCAAGGGGGTGAGCAGGTGTTATCTAAAGAGTGTATCCCCCCCACCCTGACTAGAAGCAAGGGTCCCTATTGGGACATTGGTACCTACCTCTGCCAACAAAATACCCCCAGATCTAACACCACCCTTCTCAACTCAGCTGCTATATCCATGGCTGAAAAGTCAGACTACAAACCTTTCCATGGATAGTGAGGAATTCAGATTTTCATTATTTCCCTGCACTAAGTTTCTAAGCCCTAGGCAATGCATGTCTTTACAACAAATATCCCTCTACTTCTGAAGAAAACCTAAACAAACCATCTCTTGTAAAACAAATTGTTAAATCTCAATGTAACTACAAACTACAGACCCAGACTAGTTTCTTCCGTCCCTTTAATTGACAAGTTCTTCTAACTGTTTGTTTGACATCGAGTTGTTCTTGAATCACATGTCTGTTTTATAGTTATTTATTGTTTAATATAATCATTTTCTTTTTTATGCTTATTTTAATTTGGATGATTTTATCATACTAATTGATGAATTGTATGTTTTCTGCTTCCCACTGGTATGTTGTATCCACTCTGTAAAATGTATTATTGTTGTTTATGCATCTTTTATGGCCGAATTAGCCGAAATAAAGATTAAATGAAAAAAATGAATCACATGTCATATGGAACCCTTGTCAATTGAGTTTTTGGTCTACAAATTTCACCAAAACACCCATTGCAGCAGCTGTTGATGAGCTCAGGTTCTTTGAGACAAAAAGTGCAACACTCTTCTAGTTATCTCCCACCTTCCAGCCACATTTGACATGATCAGCCATAAAAATCTCACTCATTCATTACAAGCCTTGGCCCAAATACATCTCCAAACCAAATGCTCGGTCGAACCTTAAATCCTCAATCGGCAATTTGTTGTCGGTCAAGGTCAGTTTTCTAGTCCTAGAGCAACATTTATGTTTGAATTCTCTCAGAGCTATTTTATGTCCTCGATGTTTTAATGGTTTATATACCATCATGGGGAAAGCTACATAAAAAATTGCACGACAGTTCCCATAACACCACACCAGCAATGCATAGAACTTTCAGGCAATGACTTTCCATAAACATTGCCTTGTATGATTAACAACACAGCCTGTTTAATAACCTTGCCACTACAAAGAACGAATCACCATTGGGTGACCTGAGACACCCCTTTCTTTTTTGATGCCCATCTCAACACTACATTCTCATCCATAAATTTCACACGTAGCTTCATCCAAAACTTAAGATCTCTTTTCTCCTGCTAAAAACATTAGATCTGTTACTCAGGCATGGATTGCTCCCAAAGTAGAATACTGCAACACCTTCACTAAAAATGTCAACACCTTTTCTCTCAAGAAGTTACAAATAACCTACGACGGTTATCTTCAATTGCTGACTTCCAGACCATATTCATACAAGTACTATATTAGCATCAAGGAAACAAACAAAAGGCAGTTTAAAATATTAACCATTATCAACAGAACTCTTCTTAACAAATCTCCAAATACATTTTGGAAATCATTATACCCCAGTGCACCACAAAACCTCTAGACTCAACGAAAGGAACCTAACTAATCCCCCTTCCTCACAGATCCACGGTTCTAAGTCAGGAATACACTGCTATGGAACTTTTGACCTTAATATCGCCATGCCAAGGAATATGCGATTTCTATAAGTAGACTGCTCAAGAACTGACTTTCTTGATGGTGCAGTTCCAGATACACCATCATTCTGAAGGAAGGACTCGACGAGGAAGCAAGCCATGAATAATCCATGGGTGAGAGGCCCAATAAAAACCTAAGAAGGGTCTCCTGCGGCATGTTGCTTGGACTGGATAGGTGCAGTTCTATGCCACTCCATTAAAGAACAGGGCACAACTCAAGTTCACCAGTTGAAAATGAATTGTTGGGTGGGGGTTGGTGTTAGATGGTGTTTCTACTTGATAGCTCAAGTGGGCACGTGCAAACTATGGAACTAGGAGACTGTCCTATTGAGACTAATGAGGTGGGGCCGGAGATATTTTCATTTGCAATCTGTTGCTCAGTGTTTTTAGTTCTGCCTCCGCTTGGGGCCTTATGTGAAATTGCACATGATGTACTGCTATAGGCGTTACAATTATTCCATGTGTACCTGAGATCGCTTGGCTTTCAAGCACCCCATGCCTGAGAAGAGGTGGTTAAAGTCTTTAAGTCTGTCTTCTACTACATGTGCATGTGGAGTGCATAATGTATGATACTCAGTTTGTTGGCTGTACGACAGCTGATGAGTGTCCCTGTGCCACAAGAATCAAGCACTGTTGGCGCAGCCCCATGCCCAGTTTATCAACAACAGTTTATCTGTTACAGCTGCTCATTGCCTCCATATGGTTAGATTCTAATGGTGGCGTGTTCAGTCTGGGGCATGGCATAAGGTGGAGTTATGTTCTCCTGTCCATCTGGTTGACATATGCTCCTGTAGACCAATGTATACTGTTGTGAGCCCATTTGAGCCCATGTGAAAATATCTTAAACTTGTGTTAAGGCCTCAGTGATTTTAATTTGCATTCCACAGATTATATGATTAATATTTCTTCTCTCTCTATTTGTCCTTGCAGGATGCAGTGCTCATAGTGATGGGGTAGTAATTCCCATCTCTTGGTCAGAATGATGTTTACTTTCTTTGTCGATAACTTTGTTTTGGCTCTCCTGTCTATGTCTTTGTAATGCTGTACACTTGTGCAAATTGATTTGGTTTTCTGCAGGTTGATCAGTGTTTCCCTTTGGCATGCTACATGTTACAGTGGTGGAATTAGTTGGCAAACTGCCCTAAGCGCTGGTAGTGATGATTCATTGTACTTCGCCACATGTCTTGGTTGATTAATGGATCGTTATTCGGTTGACTTACCTTGAGGTTTACTAGAGTCATCATTGGGTGTTTGTTTCATGGCTTTGCAGGCAAGAGTATACTCAGTTTTCCAGACCCTTACATTTGAAATTGTTCTCACCTTTACAAGCCTAGTATTTAGTCTAGGCTAATTTGAGCTTGCGCAGAGCAGGATGCCCTAGTATCACTGACTTGCATCTCTGAATAATTCTTGTGTCTTTGTTTTGTTATTGTTGGTGCAAGATGAAGTCTGCACTCTCAGCCTTTTCTAATGTATCTTCTTCCCTCTGTTGTGACTGCAGTCGAATGTTTTTGTCATAATCTGGGTTTATCAGGGGGATGAAAAGAGCATCTAAAGGAACATCCATCTCGTTGCACATGTCTTCGCCACCCATGTTGAGTATGGGTTGAAATCCTACAACTCCAACCTTGCATGTTATAATAATAGAAACTGTTTGATTTCTCAATCTGGACCTCTCGTGGTCTTTTCATATTTTCAACTTTCTTGCTGCTGATGATGCTGTGGCTACTTCGCTAAATGGTGACAGCCAAGATCAGGAAATGCCGACTGGCTTTTGTTTCTGGGCTTAATTTCCGAGACTCACAAGCATCACTTTGTTGATCCTACCTTTGTCGCCAAAGTTGGATCCTGACATCCTCTCAGATGTGAGTGGCCTGTGCATGTCATGCGCACCTGCTGCTTCCAAATACTGAAAGAATAGATTACTTACTCAGGATATGTGTTCCAGTTATCGTAATAATGTAAGTGTATGAATGGGAATAGACCAGGGTAAAGAGACCAGCAAGGATTTTCAGGAAACAAGGAATGGGACTGGAATCTAGCTGCAGAAACCTTGAAGGGAAAATCAAAGACAAACATGGTAGCAATGGGCATTGAACATGATGAGAAATTAGGAAACAAAAGCATTGTGACACATTGTTTTCTTATTGCCTCCATCTATGTGTTCTAAACAGGGAGTCACATCACAGGGAAAATATTAGCTTGGTCTTTGTTTGGGAACAATCTTAAAAATCTTTGGAAATGATGTGTCACTTGTAGGATACTGTATTGAAAGCTGCAGAGAAGTTGAGGAGGATGAATGCAACCGTTTCTCCTCAGTTGAGGATGCTTCTGATGTCGTGGTTGCCACAGTTTGGGCTTCCTCTGTGCTGTGGTTGGTGCGAAAGCCTGATTGAGAGCTGTCTAGTAGTTTATGGAGTTTTAGGTTGTCTTTGAGTTGGGTATTGAAGACTTTTTAATTACTTTTTCTGGAAAAGGCAGGCGCGATGTAGGTCTGTAGGGCGTTGACTTCTGCATTTATCCAGCAAGACAGGAAGGTGGTGGTGGTGGTTATGGAGGTGTTAATGATAGCGGTGAGCACAGGGGTGATGATGGTTCTTCAATGGTTGTATATGAAGTAGGGGCATGGGTCTGAGGGGCCTCCTAAGTGAATGGTATTCATCAGGGCGGTGGTTTCTTTGTTCAAGAAAGGTTTTCAGTTGCTAAACTGCTGTTTTGCAATGCGGGAGCTGTCCAGCTGGTCGTGGGAGTTCGTATCCGTATGCATTTGGTCGAATGTGTGAAGAAGTTTGAGAGGTTGTTGCAGAGTGCTTGGGATGGGATGATGTAGTTGGCAGCTGCAGAATTGGAGAACTCCATGACTGGGGAAAAGAGTTCTTTGCCGTTGTTAAATCTGGCTTCAAGTTTGAGAGTTAGGGCCTTTTTCTTTGCGTATTGTAGTTGTTGGTGGTAAAGGTTGTGGGCGGCTTTGTATGTAGATTTTGCAGTGTTTTTGTTGAGTCTCCATATTCTCTCAAGTTGTATGCAGATATGCAGATTAAAAGGCTTTAATAACACAGCTAAATACCATTGATATGATAAATAAAAACATTCAACAGTTAACAGGTTAAAACATATCTCTGGAAATTAACTAGACATTGAACACTGAAGCAATCAATGCAATATTTTCAGTGAGGCAGCAAACAACGACTAAAAACGTTCCAAATATACTTTCGGGAAAGCCCACAGTGCTCATTCAAGTTAGGGGCCAAAATAAAATCACACTTTGGAATACATTAAACTTTAGCATTGTTTTAGTTTCGTTAAGTAAAAACGAGTTTGGATGAGTTTGAAGTGAATATTTTTGCTAATGTGTCACATTACGAAACTCTCTCCTGTCCGCCTTTCAAACAATAAAAATGTTCCTTAGACACTAAGCACTATACCAGAAGGGCATGGCACCGACCATTCAGCTTAGCATCAGTCTCAAGTTCTTCTGAGTATTGGGAAGCTACAATACATTTAGATTTGATTTTGACATTGCGCAATGACTAATGTTGGTAAAGTTGCTCAGGACTGGCAACCAATTGATGGTAAAATTAGAGGATTGATGGTACCTGATCAACAGAACAATGCAGAGCTGATGCAAGTAGTGGTGCTTAGACTGTCTGGACCACCGGACTCCTAGGTATGGCATATTTTTGAAGCTTTGTATGGCAAGCATGTAGAAAGGGTGATCTGTCAGGAGTGTGGAGAATTACTTAAACACATCAAGCATCATTCTTGGTACAGTTTTAGCACAACCACAATCATAAGGCTTCTCTGAAAAATCCACAATGACAATATATCTTGAGAAATACATCTGCAGATAACCTCAGGTCACAGAAAACAGCACCTGAGAATAGTGAAGCAGGTGAGTCACATCAACAGCAGTGTGCGCTTGACAAGAACCAAGGAGTTCTACGTTCGCCTTTGCTTAATCCGCAAACCAACATGACATGGAGGGGGAGGAATAGCACAGGCACCACGCCGGAGGGAAAGGATGAGCTGGGGGAGAGTTGGGTGATGTCTATGAGGGTTCAATTTCCCTGTTAATGCTGTTGTTTAGGAACTAATGTGGATTATGATTGCAGATCACCCTCTTTCACCTGAATTATATTTTGGACTGTGTATGTATATTAGGCGATGGACTCAGACCCAGTAGCGGCTGCTACGCTATGGCAGAGCAGCATTACTGACCCTGCCAGCCTCAAAACTTGAAAAATAAAACGGGTTCATTATCGTTTTATTTTTCAAGTTCTAAGGGCCAGGCTGGTCGAGTCTTGGGGATGACAGGCACGAGGGGGAGTGATAGGTGCACTGCTATCAGTCCGCATGTCGCTTTGGCCGGCTGTCTCAGGATGACCAAACCAACATGTGCTCTGACCTGTCTCCAACCCGAGCTGCATTGCACAGGGTCAGACTGATTTGCATATAGCCATGTCTGAACTGGGGTGGCAGAGTGGGCTAAAGAACGGTGATGGATCAAACCGAGATCTTTTGACTGGGTGTGAGTGTTTGATTGGTTGGGATGCTCCGTCCATCACCACCCCCTTTTGTACCGCTTTGGCCGCCATAAGTGTGGCAGGGTATGCTCAGACGTGAGTCCCTTGCTCACTTTGCCACTGGATTCAAGCAAGCCGGGCTGAAGACGGCTGTAATGCCAGAAACCGGTCCTCGGAAGCTTGTTTCCGGTCCAGGGAAGGCATGGCTTGTCAGTTCGGGCTGGACTGTTCCCATGAGGCACAGGGTCAGACTGATTTGCATATAGCCATGTCTTAACTGGGGTGGCAGAGTGGGCTAAAGAACGGTGATGGATCAAACCCAGATCTTTTGACTGGGTGTGAGTGTTTGATTGGTTGGGATGCTCCGTCCATCACCACCCCCTTTTGTACCGCTTTGGCCGCCATAAGTGTGGCAGGGTATGCTCAGACGTGAGTCCCTTGCTCACTTTGCCACTGGATTCAAGCAAGCCGGGCTGAAGACGGCTGTAATGCCAGAAACCGGTCCTCGGAAGCTTGTTTCCGGTCCAGGGAAGGCATGGCTTGGCAGTTCGGACTGGACTGTTCCCATGAGGCACATGGTCAGACTGATTTGCATATAGCCATGTCTGAACTGGGGTGGCAGAGTGGGCTAAAGAACGGTGATGGATCAAACCCAGATCTTTTGACTGGGTGTGAGTGTTTGATTGGTTGGGATGCTCCGTCCATCACCACCCCCTTTTGTACCGCTTTGGCCGCCATAAGTGTGGCAGGGTATGCTCAGACGTGAGTCCCTTGCTCACTTTGCCACTGGATTCAAGCAAGCTGGGCTGAAGACGGCTGTAATGCCAGAAACCGGTCCTCGGAAGCTTGTTTCCGGTCCAGGGAAGGCATGGCTTGTCAGTTCGGGCTGGACTGTTCCCATGAAGCACAGGGTCAGGCTGATTTGCATATAGCCATGTCTTAACTGGGGTGGCAGAGTGGGCTAAAGAACGGTGATGGATCAAACCGAGATCTTTTGACTGGGTGTGAGTGTTTGATTGGTTGGGATGCTCCGTCCATCACCACCCCCTTTTGTACCGCTTTGGCCGCCATAAGTGTGGCAGGGTATGCTCAGACGTGAGTCCCTTGCTCACTTTGCCACTGGATTCAAGCAAGCCGGGCTGAAGACGGCTGTAATGCCAGAAACCGGTCCTCGGAAGCTTGTTTCCGGTCCAGGGAAGGCATGGCTTGGCAGTTCGGACTGGACTGTTCCCATGAGGCACAGGGTCAGACTGATTTGCATATAGCCATGTCTGAACTGGGGTGGCAGAGTGGGCTAAAGAACGGTGATGGATCAAACCCAGATCTTTTGACTGGGTGTGAGTGTTTGATTGGTTGGGATGCTCCGTCTATCACCACCCCCTTTTGTACCGGGTTGGAGACAACAAGCACAGACTCCCAGTCTTCCTGGAAGTACAAATTCAGAATGCTAAGGCCAATCCTGATGCTGCTTTCAAGCTTGAGAGCAGCCTCAGGATTGGCTGCAGGGGAGTCTGGATGGCAGTGCTACAGCGAGGACTCAGAGCTGAATTTATTTTAGAGACACTGCCAGTAGCCCAATCTGTAGAAGCAGGTCCTGTCATGTCCTTCGTACGTTCAGATACTGATTAGCGAGGCCAATCCCACCTGTCACCTTATAGATTAACCCAGCTCCTCTACAACTCCAGGACAGTGTAGAAAACCTAGAACGGGGGAAAGGCGGGAGGGATTAGAGAGAGAGATGGAGAATCCTCAAACCAGCAAATTTGATTGTAGATGATCTGGACTGGACTCTTTGGACTAGAGGAGACACTGCAACACACTGGCGTAACCCAATCAGCTGTTAAAACACAGAGTGGGAGACAGGCAGTATACTATATTTATACAAAGGGAACAGACAAATGTAAGACTTGCAGCTCAGAGTTTTACTCTAACTAGCCCCCAGGCAAACCGAGAACCCTGCCAGAGAACCGAAGATGGACGATTTCTACAAGACCGGGCAGGATGATCAAGGCCAGATATCCAAGACAGGACACAGGAGAGAAGACAAGGTGTATGACGAATACTGCAGCCAACAGGAGAAGAAACACCAGAGCACAGTCACAGAGGATAAGGTAATGGGAGAGGAACCGAGGAAGGAAAATCAGTAAATGTGTGGGATCAAAAACCGGTGCGAACTATTGCAAAAAGCTATAACAGCTGGTGTGCCAGATACCTGCTTTCTGTTCAAGCAGAGTTTTTACAGGGCTGTAGGCCCTGGAAGTGCCTCTGATCTCTAATGGCCTTTTAGTGGCTGGGGATAAGTACATGCCCTATTTACCTAGAAGTCTCTGTCTTGCATACCTGTGGTCTCCAGAGCCCAATCCTCCATCCCCTTCACATGTGAAACTTTCTGGGTATTTGTCTTCTCTGCAGTGTTTCTCTCTGAGATCTCAAAGGTCATTTCACTGCAATAACAACACAAACTTGGCACACTTGTTATTGATACTCTGGCCCCTTGATCATGATCATTCTGGCAGGTTCACTTACTGTGGTGGACAAAGCAGAGAGGGATGGTGTTTTATTATCTGTGAACATCTTCTGTATTGTCATATACTGTGAACTTTGTTTACCACACTAAGGTCCTATCTTGCTCCTGCAAATGGTTTAAAAGTAATGAGACTTTGTTTTTTATATAATTTGCATTTTATAAGACTAGCGTTAGGGAACATAAGTATAATGTTTGCAAACACTGCGCGTACACATTTGAGTTTTTGAAAAAAACTTGAATTGACTTCACAAAATAATGAGGTAATTGAAAAGGTAGTTCTTAGAAGACCCTTGGTGTTTAGGGCAGATATTTAAGTGGAAGTGACTTGGTAGCATGTTTGAAAGCACTTTGCAAATTTCACACAAATGCAGCATTACGAAACACAGGCGTGAACCTGGATCACGTCGTCCAAGATCATTGTCATGTAAAATATTGCATTAAGATGACATAGACTGGACATATCTTGTAGAAAACACTGCTCTCCACTAATTTCACAAAATCCAAACCTTTTTACCTAAACTCTAGCACATCCCAGAGTCATCAACAGCTTATGCTGAGCAGCACATTATTCTGGCCAGTACACCCAGTACCCGGATATCTCCTAGAATCCAATCTTCAGGAGAACTGCTAGGTAACATGGTAAGCCACATTCATAGTTCCTTCAAGAAATGAAACTGAAAAAGAGCTGATTTTCCAATGGCTGTGGATCTGCCGGCTCCGCCATCGGAAACCTCTGTACTCATGTCCATCTGCTACAGGTCTGTCAGGTCATAGCTATATATGCCGGGAACTAATTAGGGCAGGGTGACAATCAATTTCATTTTCCTGAACAGGACTGACATTAGCATGGCAAACAGGGAAATCACCCAGTTGCCTCCAAAAGCAGAAAGAAAGCTCCATGCTCATCAGGGTTATTGACTTTTGGTGCAGAACTCCTATTCGGTCTTGAAAAACAAAGCACTTTGTTGAGCAGACGCTTGAAGCATGGTGCCCTCTAAGCAGCACATCACTGCCTTCAATGAAGGTGCTGCATCAGCAGCTCCATTTAAGACACAGAGATCCCTGTCCACCTGGTGGGAGATCTCAAGCAGACGATCCTCCACCAGTAAAGTGGAGGTGATGGCCTCTCTAAACATCCACGAGTAAAACTGAGGTGATGGCCTCCGCGAACCACCACCAGTAAAGCGGAGGTGATGGCCTCCGCAAACCTCCACCAGTAAAGCGGAGGTGATGGCCTCCGTGAACCTCCAGCAGTAAAGCGGAGGTGATGTCCTCTGCGAACCTCCAGTAGTAAAGCGGAGGTGATTGCCTCCGTGAACCTCCATGACCTCCGTTAACCTCCACCAGTAAAGCGGAGGTGAATGCCTCTGTGAACCTCCACCAGTAAAGCGGAGGTGATGGTTTCCGCGAACCCCCACCAGTAAAGCGGAGGTGATTACCTCTGCGAAACTGGTAGCTTGGCTGACTATCTGCTATGCTTTAAATGACCCACATGGCCGCCAAAAACAAAACACCTTCAGGCAGATACTTTAACCACTGGCTGTTGGAAAACAATGATGTCAATACAGTTCTCGTACAGTAACTGATATGTGCACTAATTTTTAAAACATGCACTGCAACTGCTTCTTAACTGTTCGAGAACATTATTAACACATTTAGAAAAAACACATAGTATAACGTGTTATAAAAGGGATTCACAACTAAAAAACACAAACACCAAAACTTAGGCTTACATTATGTTTAATAATTACTATTTCACCTTCACTACATGCTGAAGTCAAAATCATAAACATCATAAATAATTCAAATATGTTCCATTGGCTGTTTGTGGAGATTGATAAAAAGCAAAACATTATTTATTCATTTCTTTTAAAACATAAAATAACAATTATTAACAATGAAAAACTTTTCACACAAAGTAAAACAAACAAATAATCACAGTGCACGTTTAGTTTTAAAATAAAAATAGACCCTGTTCCTTTTAGACAAAAATAATTTGAAAGTTATCTTCCTTGATTTCTCTGTTAAATTTTGTAAGACCAAGCATTAGTTTCTTTTTAACAAAAACATCACATTTCCAGAATGCACTAACCTGAATTCCAGATCCAAAGGGAGCTAAGAACTTTTCTCACTTCTCTGTATCATCAGCCATCTACAACACACAATAGGAATATGTTGATTCACAATGGACTCTGGAAAAGAGGAATGGATAAGAGAGAAAACTTAGAAACTGTATACTACCACCCTGCTGGGTGCTAATGTTTACTGGATTATAGTGGATATTTATAACTGTATAGAAGCATCTATTTGATATATTACAAATAATAGACTTTTAGAATACCGCTATGCTTCAGGCTCTCTGGGCCCTTGGTGGAGCTCTGACAAGCCTGGAACTGAAGCATAAATGATATCTATGGAATTGATATTACTTCATAAAATCACTGCTGTCTCTGACAAAGGCAGCATTTTTCTGTTTTGTGAGTACATACTCTCAAATTCTGATATACATTCAGGGTTGTTTCTTAAACTGCAATATAAAAACATTGCTCGGAAATATGTAGTTTAGACTGATATTACTGAATCACCTTCTTACGCCATGCCATTCCCTTAAATGCAATGTATCTATCAGGAGATGCTAATCTAGAATTTCTAAGATTTGCAAGAGGAGGGAAATAAAAAGACAATAACATTTAGGCAATACACAGGGGGTCGAGTTTGGAGATATGATCTATGATATGATATGATATAGAATACTTACAGAGCGCAACTGTACACCTGAATTTCTCTTGGCACAAACCAGTAAGACTAACTACAGCACTGTTTAAGAAAATAATAAGTTAGTAAGCAAACAGTAAAGGTTTAAGTTGTTTTCTGTTAGGAAATGGGGTGTATTATATGGTGTGATTGTGTGACCTCGCCATGTGATACAGTACCAACCCCTTTAGGACCAGTCAGGTTTTGTTTGTTAAACTGTAGCTCAAACCTGCGTAGCTGTGGCTCTGAGCAGCCAGACTTATACAAAGAAACAAGGGTAAAGCATTTAAATAGCACCATAACAGTTGACGAACAAAGATAGTCGACAGTCAAGAAATCTGACACCAATTTCTAAAATTAGATTATATTTTAATGTATTTTTTGACTGCACAACAAAAAAACATCCACTAGAAGGTTTAGGAGACATCGAGTTTACAAGAAACCATCAAATCAAAACTTTTCACTTTACCGCAAACAGGCTATGGCAAATTTAATTAATTTGGCACTTATAACATTTCCAAGAAAGCTTGGACAAGTTGTTAGAATGCGGTTACTTAGAGTTTCTTTGAGTGACAACCTTCGGCAGGGAGTCAGTCAAGGGGACCAACAAGGTCAAAAGAAAGAGTTACCTCCTTAAGAAAAGCAGTGTTGAGTCCATTGCCAGCTTCAGTGCCCCTTGGCATTGACTTCTATGGAGGGGTCCTGATGCAAGGGATACAGGGTGCTGAGGTTGTTTAAGGATCCTGAATATGCTGTGCAGTCGACTGGGGGTCTTCCTGGGACTACTCCTTGGTCTATGGTCCTGGTGAGGTGAGTCTGGCCATAGGGATCGATGGCCCTCGGAGTCAGCAGAAGTCCAGTCGCCACTGTGCTACCAGTCACCTGGCACAGCAGGTTCAGCTTTTTCCATCTTTGGGTGATAAATCCCCTTCTGGGCGACCAACCTGCATTCCGACGACTCTACCAGGTCCTCGAGTGGAATTTTTGAGCGTCGGGTCCTGTTCTCTTAGGCTGCACGGCAGCGAGGAGCAGTGATCCAGTGTCCTGGGTCACCACCTCGCCCAGCAGGCTTCTTCAACTTTTGTGGCCCTGTGCTGCGAACAGGAAGTCAGTATAGAAAACAAAGTGGTCCCAGACACAATTTATCTAGTGCATTTCAATGCAATATTCATTTTTGCATCTAAGTAATCTTTGTAGGATTCAATCCTGAAAGACAAAAACAAACAACAACAAGCCAAATGTGTATGCAGTCTTAGCAACAAATATATATATATACCCAGAACAGATATTACAACACTGAGTTTTGTATGGCAATATAAATTTGCATTTTATTTCATATTAGTATATACATGTTTATAAAAAACAGGAATAGGGGAGTTCTGCCAGTGCAGTAGAAAGTGCAAAAAGGTGTGCTCAAGTGAGACAAGGAAGAATAATTAAAAAGAAAATTCAAACGGTTAAAACAAAGGCTAAGGTTCTATTCCCTTAGTGTTGAGCCTGCCCCACGTATATTACTCATATGATTTCGTTATAGTATTTCAAATGGCGGGGGAAGGGGGGCAGGCATCAGAAAAGGTGGGGATCGTCGACGTTTCGACCCTAGCTGTTGAGGAGTCCTGCGAGACTCTTCTGACGTTTCCTCTTGAGCTGCGAACTCCCAACTCCCTCAAGGATCAACCAACCCAATCAGGACTTGGACACTGACTGGACTGACTTCTCCCCCAGGGAAAGGGGAAGTGGACAGAGAGACGCACAACAAATTATACAAGATTATATCTTCGGTTGCTTGTGTCTCTCTCTAGGAAGTGCTCCAGGCCGAAGACCTTTTTCTTAAGGGTTGTTCAGCGATGCTTTCACGCTACACTGTGATGCAATATTAATAACAATTACTCAACTGTTGACTTCTGACCTTACTTACATAATCAACTGACATTATGCTTACTGACCATTAATCCGTCTGGCCCTTGTTCACACTTTACTGGAGTTTTTTAAGGTTAATCTCTGGCTCTAATCTTGACACCTTCAAATAAACAAAACTTGTCAGAATTGCATAACACTCTTGCTAAAACTTAACTAATTAGATTAATAGGATTAGTTTTAACTGAACTTAGGAACTTCATGCAGGGTCATACCTGAGTCTTTAATTACTTCTTCTGTAAGAGGATTCTGCAGTAGGAAGACAGGAAATAACAGCCTACCTAAATTCACTCTGCTATCTAAGATTATTATTCCTGCCTGACCTTGTGAATATACCAACCCTTCTTATATAACTCTGTTAATTAACCAACATGTCACAGAATTATTCATACGAATTTGAATTGCCTATTTTACACTTTTGCCTGTATCAAGGCTTGCTTTTTGTCTCAGTTATCTGCTTTCAGAACACTTACAATTGTACTGTGTTTGACTCTATGCAGCTTTGAACATTAATCTCTTTCTAAACACTCTTTGTAATCGCTTTGTTTAACAAGCGCTACTCTTGTGGATAAGTAGTGCCAACTCAACCTTACTAAACCCTTGCCTTTGCCAAGGCTTGTTTTCAGGTTTACTTAACACTTCGTGTAATCACCTTTTTAAAAGTGTTCCAAGAGTTTCCTCAAAATAAATCCTTGCCACATTAGCGTATAGTCTAAATGTCCGTGGCTTTTATCAAACAAAAAGAAATCTCTTACTGTCTTTACTTTACAGTTAGGCAGAGCAGCGCTGTCAGGAGTCTCGAACTGCCCACAGCGAAGGAGCGGATAAACAAACCTCCCGGCTGCCTCAGGGAAACTCCGTAGTCAGGTCGCGTCGTCTTTCACTGAAGTCGTTCATCACCGACGCTGACAGCCAGGGTTTCAGGAAATGTAATTACACGGTTTACTGGGAACAGACTAAAAGGGGTTTTGAATCTTACACGCCGGTTTAGCGGAGTACTAGGGCTAAAGGAAGGATCCAACGCGGAGCAGAAGCTCTCGCTAGGCACAACGAAAGGCAAAGCAACTGACAGTTGGCAGAAGCGCATATTTATAGCTTCTGTCACGAGCCACAGCGCGCGCCTGTCATCTCGCATCTCCAAGCGCGAGGGCAGACACGCGCCTGTCTCCTAAGAGCGCACATTCTGAAAACTTGCTCATCTCTTGAGAGATGAACAAACAAGCATTGCCAAATGTAATTACAAAAATTAACATTACAGAAACGAATTAAAAACAAGCTTTACTTTACACTAATAAACTAAATGTACTCACTGAACCAGATTAACCCTTCTGATTCCCAAGTGGTACCCAGAGTCTGTATTGAGTCAGAACCTAACTAAGACGACCGGTAACACCCCTAACAGTTCCTCCCCCCAAAGGTCGTCTTACAGGTCTGGGTTTATCAGGATGCAGAGCATGAAAAGACCTAACAAGTCTAGGAGCATGAACATTTTTCTCAGGTTCCCAAGATCGCTCAGAAGGATCATAACCCTTCCAGTCAACCAAATAAAACAAGGCACCCCGAATCCTTTTGGAATCTAGAATGGCTTTCACCTCATACTCTACATGATCACCGACAATTACTGGCGGTGGTGGGTTATCAGCTCGAGTAGAAGGTTCAAAAGGTTTCAACAGAGAAACATGAAAAACAGAGTGAATAGCATATTCCTCAGGCAAAATTAATTTCACAGACACAGGGTTCAAAACTTTCTTAATTTCAAAAGGCCCAATAAATCTAGGCTTCAACTTCCTGGGACCCTCCAACTGAATATTTCTCGTGGATAACCATACCAACTGACCTTCCTTATACAAAGGAGCAGATTTACGATGAGAATCAGCAGTCTTTTTCATAGACAACTTACTTTTAACCCATTGTTTTCTAGCTTTATCTTGAATATCCAACAGATGAGTCAACCTATCAGTAACTGCTGGCATAGACAATTGTTCATCAGGTAAAAGTATAGGAATAGATCTTGGGTGTTGACCAGTGAGAAAATAAAAAGGAGAACAACCCAAAGCTGAATGAGTGGTGTTATTATAGGAGAATTCAGCCCACGGTAAGAGGTGTGGCGCCGCGGCCAGGGCGACTGACGCTGGAATCTGGGGACCACGGTTCGATCCCCGGCTCCGGCGGCAGGTTAGCCCAGCACCATGTGACTCTGGGCAATAGCTCGCTTAATCTACCCGACGGCCCCCAGCGCCTAGAGACCCTTACGGGTGATTGTGCGCTTTACAAATGTGGACTTTACTTTACTTTACTTTACGGTAACACTTCATCCCAAGGGTGAGATGAGGTAGTTAACAAACATCTTAAACCCTGTTCAACATGCTGATTCAATCTCTCTGTCTGACCATCCGTCTGTGGATGAAAAGAAGAAGACAGAGCCAACTCGATTCCCAAGAGTTTACTGAGTTGTGACCAGAATTTAGAAATGAACTGAGGGCCCCTATCCGAAATAATCTTTGAGGGCAGACCATGAAGTTTCACAATATTAGATAAAAATACAGCACTGAATTCAGTTGCCGAGGGAATCTTGTGTAATGGAATAAAATGTCCCATTTTGGATAACAGATCCACCACCACAAGAACTGTAGTAAAACCATTAGACTTAGGGAGATCAGTAATAAAATCTAAACTGATTGTATGCCAAGGGTGAGGAGGAATAGTCATGGGACGAAGCAAACCCATTGGAACCTCATGTAAAGCCTTTTGACGAGAACAAACTGGACAGGCTTTCACGAATTGTTGAATAATAGAAAAAAAAAATTCCCAACAAAAATGACGTTGACACAAATCCAAGGTTTTGTTAATACCTGGATGTGCAGCAATCGCCAAGTCATGATTCCATTGCATGACCTTATCCTGTAAATCTCTTGTGGGAATAAACAATTTATCATTGTGATAGAAAAAACCATCTCTAATGGAATTACCCTTTTTTAATAACCATTCATGAACATCAAAAGTTTTTAATTCCATCTTAACAGAATCCAAAAAACTTTCTGAATGGATTTCAGCAGCAATTTTTTCTAAAGGCAAAATACTGGGGGGATCTTTAACAGAATTTAAATCTTTTTCACAAACTAATCGTGAAAGTGTGTCAGATAACAGCTGCTTTTTTCCAGGTCGATACATAATTAAAAAGTCAAATTCGCTAAAGAACTGTAACCACCTCATCTGTCTAGGAGTAAAAGCCTTAACAGTGGAATAAAATTGTAAATTTTTATGGTCAGAATAAACAGTAATAGTGTGTTTAGCTCCCAAGAGATGATGTCTCCATTCTTGAAACACATCTTTAATGGCTAACAATTCACGTTCCGCAATCGTATAATTCTGCTCAGCTAAAAGCAATTTCCTAGAGAAAAAAGTGATAGGATGAAAGTGACCAGTATTTGCATCCTTTTGAAGCAACACTCCACCAATAGCAGTCTGTGAAGCATCTGCTTCCACAAAGAAAGGCCTATCAGGATCAGGGTGAACCAAAATGGGAGCAGAAGTAAAAGCCTTCTTCAACAAAGAAAAAGCTTGATCAGCTTCTTCAGTCCAAGAGAAGACCTTCCCTTTCTTCAATAACTGGGTAATGGGAGTCACAATATCTGAAAACCTAGAAATGAATCGCCTATAAAAATTAGCAAATCCAAGAATTCTCTGCGTGTCTTTGATTGAAGTAGGAATTGGCCAGGTTAGAATTGCTTCAACTTTCTTTGGATCCATATGAATCCCCTCAGGTGATAAACAATAGCCGAGAAATTCCACTTGAGAAGCATTAAAAACACATTTTTCCAATTTAGCATATAGAGAATGATCTCTTAATTTCTGTAACACTAACTGAACATGTTGTACATGTTCTTCCATATTTTTAGAATAAATTAAAATGTCATCAATATACACGATGCAACAGACATCCAACAGATCATGCAAGACCTCATTAATAAAATATTGAAAGGCCGCTGGAGCGTTGCAAAGACCAAATGGCATAACCGTATACTCAAAAAGACCAAATTTCGTACGAAAAGCGGTCTTCCACTCATCACCTTCTTTGACTCTAATCAAATGATATGCTCCTCTAAGATCCAGTTTAGTATAAACACTAGAACCCTTAATTTGATTAAGAAGCACTGGAATCAAAGGCAATGGGTATCTATTCTTAATGGTTGCTTTATTAACCTTTCTGTAGTCAATACAAGCCCTCAGATCCCCAGACTTCTTCGAAACGAAGAAAAGAGGAGATGAAACAGGAGAAGTAGAGTGTCGAATGAAACCTAACTCCAAAAGCTCATCCAAATAATTCCTTAAATGAACATTTTCAGGTTCGGTTAAGGCATAAATTCTACTACATGGTAGAATAGCACCAGGAACTAAATCAATTCTGCAATCAAAAATTCTGTGCGGTGGTAATTTGGTTGCTTCAACAGGATCAAAAACCTTAGAAAAATTTCTATACTCAACTGGAAGCCTATTATCTTCCTCAGTTAGAGCAGCACAAAAAAGGGGCATCACCGGATCTTTGGTTTCTTGATAACAGTGTAACTTACAAAAAGAAGACTCTAAAGTAACAGTCCTTTTAATCCAATCAATACTGGGATTATGTAATTCCAACCAAGGAATGCCTAAAATGACACCAAAACTGGGTGCATCAATAAGATCAAAAACCACTTTCTCAGTATGCCCATTATCTGCTACCAAAGTCAATGGTTCGGTGTTAAATTGAATCATACCAGAAGACAAAACCGAACCATCAACAGCTCTCACAGATTCAGGTTCTTCCTTGGTAACAAATTTCAAATTCAGTTTATGGGCAAACCCAATATCGAAAAAATTCCCAGTAGCCCCAGAATCCAAAAGTACAGGAATGCTATGTCTTTGAAGAGTAGTTAAGATAAAAACCATCCGAATAGTAAAATGTTTGGGAATATGTGTAGTTACATTAGTGACAAATTTGGAGATCTTAGAAGAAATTTTGCTCGAGGAAACGATCTCTGCTTTCCTCGAGAACTTCAGTTTTCCGACGGCTTAATGGGAAGAGTTTCAACAACTAGAACTTTCTTTTTTGCAGGTTTTACAGAACAATCCTTGGCAAAATGACCAGATTTGCCACAATATAAACATAAATTGCCCTTACGTCTCCGTTCTTTCTCTTCAGGAGTTAAAGGCCCTTTGAATCCACCCGGTAAAACAGGTTCAGCAAAGACATTTTTAACATCTGACTCTTTTTTCTCAACTTTAACTAAAGGACTTCTAAAATCACTCCTTGTTTTTTCATTCCTACGCTCACCTAATCTGTGATCAAGTCTAACCACTAGATCCTGAAATTCCTTAAATCCATCAGGCAAATTCACTATGTGTGCAAGAGAATCTTTTAAATCATCTTTTAGACCTCTATAAAACAAAGAAATTCTCTTCTCCTCAGGCCAATGAGTTTCGGACAGGAGTCTATTAAAGGTAGTAATATAAGAGATTAAATCCTTGGTCCCTTGACGAAGACTTAATAACTCATTATCAGCAGACTGAATTAAAGTATGTTTAGCGAATAAACTGGACATAGCCAATTTAAAATTCTGCAAATTGTGAAGCAAAGGGTCATTATTATCTACTAAAGGCATGGCCCAATTCGCAGCCACCCCTCCCAGATAAGAAATTATAAATGCTACCTTAGCAGAATCAGAAGAAAAAATTTGAGGTTTACACATGAAGTGCAATTGACACTGACTAAAAAATGTTGCAAATCTGCTATTGTCTCCTGTAAACCTTTCTGGGTTAGCCAAAGGAACAGGTGTAGGAGTAACCACAGTAACTTGAACTGGTTGTTTTTCAGCCCGATCTTCTGAAGTATGAGACTGAACAGCATCAGCGCCAAACCTATCTGGCGCTAAAACCGGTCTCTTCTCCTTAGAGGAATCTCTCCAGGTCGAGAATCCTGCCCTAGAATCATCTAGCTCCTGACGAAGCGATTGATTCTCTAAACGTAAATTTTCCATCTCCACAGTCAGCTTCTGCACTAACTGTGACAACTGCGAAGCATCCATGAGGGTGAGTTTGCAGACTCAAGAGGAAACGATTTTGTTTATGGGAAGATGGGCTTTGCCTACTGTTGAGGAGTCCTGCGAGACTCTTCTGACGTTTCCTCTTGAGCTGCGAACTCCCAACTCCCTCAAGGATCAACCAACCCAATCAGGACTTGGACACTGACTGGACTGACTTCTCCCCCAGGGAAAGGGGAAGTGGACAGAGAGACGCACAACAAATTATACAAGATTATATCTTCGGTTGCTTGTGTCTCTCTCTAGGAAGTGCTCCAGGCCGAAGACCTTTTTCTTAAGGGTTGTTCAGCGATGCTTTCACGCTACACTGTGATGCAATATTAATAACAATTACTCAACTGTTGACTTCTGACCTTACTTACATAATCAACTGACATTATGCTTACTGACCATTAATCCGTCTGGCCCTTGTTCACACTTTACTGGAGTTTTTTAAGGTTAATCTCTGGCTCTAATCTTGACACCTTCAAATAAACAAAACTTGTCAGAATTGCATAACACTCTTGCTAAAACTTAACTAATTAGATTAATAGGATTAGTTTTAACTGAACTTAGGAACTTCATGCAGGGTCATACCTGAGTCTTTAATTACTTCTTCTGTAAGAGGATTCTGCAGTAGGAAGACAGGAAATAACAGCCTACCTAAATTCACTCTGCTATCTAAGATTATTATTCCTGCCTGACCTTGTGAATATACCAACCCTTCTTATATAACTCTGTTAATTAACCAACATGTCACAGAATTATTCATACGAATTTGAATTGCCTATTTTACACTTTTGCCTGTATCAAGGCTTGTTTTTTGTCTCAGTTATCTGCTTTCAGAACACTTACAATTGTACTGTGTTTGACTCTATGCAGCTTTGAACATTAATCTCTTTCTAAACACTCTTTGTAATCGCTTTGTTTAACAAGCGCTACTCTTGTGGATAAGTAGTGCCAACTCAACCTTACTAAACCCTTGCCTTTGCCAAGGCTTGTTTTCAGGTTTACTTAACACTTCGTGTAATCACCTTTTTAAAAGTGTTCCAAGAGTTTCCTCAAAATAAATCCTTGCCACATTAGCGTATAGTCTAAATGTCCGTGGCTTTTATCAAACAAAAAGAAATCTCTTACTGTCTTTACTTTACAGTTAGGCAGAGCAGCGCTGTCAGGAGTCTCGAACTGCCCACAGCGAAGGTGCGGATAAACAAACCTCCCGGCTGCCTCAGGGAAACTCCGTAGTCAGGTCGCGTCGTCTTTCACTGAAGTCGTTCATCACCGACGCTGACAGCCAGGGTTTCAGGAAATGTAATTACACGGTTTACTGGGAACAGACTAAAAGGGGTTTTGAATCTTACACGCCGGTTTAGCGGAGTACTAGGGTTAAAGGAAGGATCCAACGCGGAGCAGAAGCTCTCGCTAGGCACAACGAAAGGCAAAGCAACTGGCAGTTGGCAGAAGCGCATATTTATAGCTTCTGTCACGAGCCACTGCGCGCGCCTGTCATCTCGCATCTCCAAGCGCGAGGGCAGACACGCGCCTGTCTCCTAAGAGCGCACATTCTGAAAACTTGCTCATCTCTTGAGAGATGAACAAACAAGCATTGCCAAATGTAATTACAAAAATTAACATTACAGAAACGAATTCAAAACAAGCTTTACTTTACACTAATAAACTAAATGTACTCACTGAACCAGATTAACCCTTCTGATTCCCAAGTGGTACCCAGAGTCTGTATTGAGTCAGAACCTAACTAAGACGACCGGTAACACCCCTAACACTAGCGCTGTTGAGGGAGGATCAACACCTCAGCTACGGGTCTTCCTCAGGACGGACAGAGGGAGGGGGGGGAAACCTAGACTGCAGGGAGACACCGCCCCAACAATGAGGGTAGCTACCAATTAATGGTGTGCTCCAATATTCCAAAGTTAAACATCTGATATGAGGAAATTTATTTTTTTGAACGACAATCATTTTTACAGGACTCCATTGATTTTTACATTGCCATCTCGTCGCAAACACTTTCCACACAACCCACCTGGTAATTTTTCATGATGTACGAAGAAAATCTATAAAAACAACAAAAAAACATTTTTGCAGGCCTGCATTTCTGATCAGGAACCGTCACCAGCCCAAGTCCCTGTTCTCTGCAGAGTCATCAGAAAGCCACAAGACCCTCACTCCGAGTAAATGAATCATTCTTCCTCTCCTGCTCCCAGCCTGATAACACATCCTTGCCATCTTGATCAGGTTATCTGGACAATGGTCTGACTGCTGAACTTTCATCCAGACAATCGGAGAATGGCTCGTAAAGCCAGGGCTTTTTTAACAAGGCAGCTGGGTAAAGAAACCTGAGGAAACCAAGCCCCGATCAAAGCAAAACTAACATTTGGCTGTGTACCTTCCCATAACCAGGTCACCAACTGCAAACACCACCTGGATCCGGCTAATCAACAACAAACACTGCTCTGATTGGACAATGGTCTTGCAGCCAAAAGTCTGGAATTTGAAACATATAAAAAGGCTTGTTAGCTACGGATTTAAGTAGCAGCCTCCTCTGTCTTGTCTTTGACTGGCTTTGGACTCTGTTCCATAGCCCGGGCTATTGGAATAAATCTGGGTTCCTCCTGCAGACGAAGGCTCCTGTGTCTCCTTTTACTACGTATGAAAGGTATGGAAGATTTGGGCGGTTCCCCTGCCGCCGAGACCCTGTAAGTGGGTTAATCCGGTTCTTCAAATGGCGCCCGAATAGGGACTCCACGAGTACGGAGGTCAGGCCCGGTGGACGTGAGGAGGTGCATGGAGAGACTCCGACGGAGGCGCCCTACCCAAGGATTCTTGTTATATTCCGGTAGACAGAACGACTCACCCGTTGTTCCTCCCCACCTGGTCTGGGCCACTTGACCGCCTTCTCGCTGGAGTCCCTAGCAAATAATTTCTGGAGCAGGACACAGCCCTACGTCTGCAGAAGAGAACTACTCCTGTAAGGTAAGGGTGGACTGATCATCCACCAAGTCTGTATGATTCTGTTATTGACTTTCCCAAAAGCCAATTTATTATTGACTTTTGCCAAAGCCAAGCAAGCGAGGTGAATTTTAAAACCCGCTGGTATCTGTTCTGTATGAAATCTGTATGAATTATTGTCCTTTGCAAAAGACAAGCAAGGGAGGTGAGTTTTAGGAACCCGCTGGTGTCCGTTATCTGTTTAAAAGCATGCCGGTCAGTAGTAAATTCAAGAGGTTATGTTGTTGTATGTGTATGCAGGACTCCCAGCTGGAGGAGGCCTGCTCGCTTCTTCCAGAAGGAACTCCTGGCCACACTATGTATATTAAATATGGCCCTGCTGCCATAATGTTTTCCTCGTTTTGGGTGAAATACACCAAGAAAAGTAACGCGGAGTTACAGTGGCCATTTTTTGGCTCCTTTGATTCCCAAGGCCTTGCAAACTTAGAGGAGCAATCAATTAAAAGAAAAACGCGCCCGTCCATGTTTGAGTCTGTCCGATTTTGGAGGAAAGAGGTAGAACAGAGAGCTAGGAAACAGAAGGCGCAAGAAAGAAAACAAGAACGAATTTCTACGGCCGACCACGCCAAAGAAAATTTGCAAAATAGAATGACCAAATCGGTAGAAATAGCCGATAGGGAGCATGGGGCCCGGGTACAGAAATGTTATCCAGTCCCTGAGGAAAAAGTAAAGGTCCATATAGAGGGGGGAGAATAAAGCGATTCCTTGCTTGATACCATGCTAGAAAGCCCTCCTGCATATGCCCCAGTGTACCCTGCCCTGACGCCTCACACCCCGCATGTCCCCCTACCACCACGCGCTCCAGCCCCCACTGCCCCTCCTACCGTTTCCCCTGTCACACCAGCCCTCCCGAGCTTTCCCATGACTTCGACCACACACATTAACTCTGTCCTCGCCGAGGGAATGATAACAAGCCTCCATCAGTCCAACCCTAGCGGCTTTACCCCTACCCGTCCTTCTCCTGCTTCCCCGTGGTCTACAGTCAAACAAGACTTATGTAAATTATTTAATTCCCCCCGATTAGCCTCCTTACGCTCAGCAGTCAGCTTTTCGTCCCTTCAAGAGAAAGACCTACAGAGGCAACAGTGTGAATGTTGGATGAATAACAAAGATATTTATTCCTTTAAAGAAATATGGTCCACCTTTTCACAATGGACAATTATGGAACAAACCACCTGGACTGAATACATGTGTGCTTTGGTCATGCAAAAATTTGAAAATGTGTCTGTTCAGATACCTACCGGATTGATGGACCTAAAAAAAAAGGGGTGATGTTCAGGGAGAGAGGATGTTTGGGGCTATATCTGTTTTAGTAGCTTACCGTGACATGACTGCCTTTTCAAAAGCCCCTTCAGAAACAGCTATGTCAATGAGAGAGACGGCCCCTGTCTTTGTTAGTGCACTTACCGACGCCCAAAATAATGGCCGAGGGGCTGTCGAAGCACACTGGCGCAGGCTTTGGGTTCATGTTCCTTGGAAAAGGTCAGAAGTAATGCAGATAAAAGGACAGTTACCAGATCCCCGGAAGAATCCGGCTGCCTTTTACAGAGAATTAGGTCAGATTATATCTGCAGGTACTCTCGTTCTTGAGGATATAGATTTACTTTTTGGTGCGGTTGTACCCACTGAAATATGGGACAAGATTCGGCATACTGATCATGAAGTGGCATTGGGAGGTAAATGAGCTGACCTAGAGGCTATGGAAGAAGCAAGCGTAGGAGGGACTAAACCAGAAGCTGCCATCCTGACTTTGCACGGTAAAATGATGACGTTTATGAAAACACTTTTACCGGAAACTGTCATTAATTGGGATAAAATAAACACCTGTAGACAGCGAAAAGATGAAAATGTGGCTGACTTCTTTACCCGTTTTGAGACTGAATACAAGGGACATAGTGGTCTGGATCACCGGACCTCAGGTTCTGGCCCAGTGTTTGTCGACAAATTTGTCAGCAACTTACTTCCCGAGATCTCTGCCAGGCTTAAGAAGGTTCAGAGTACATGGTCTGCCCAAACTATGACCGGTATCTTGGCTATGGCTCAATATCATGAGAATAGGGAGAACGAAGATAAAGATAAGAAAAGTAAAAAGATTAGGGATCTTAAGACTAAGGCACTTCTGCAGCAGGCTTATCCTCCCCGAGGTCCTGATGCCCGCTGAAATTTTAGACCACAATCCCAACCCCCTCCAAGGGCTCGCCAGTCCACCCCCTCCAGTCCTCAAGGTACGGGAGCCCTCCAAACCGATCAGTGTGCTTATTGTAAGGGGTACGCCCATTGGATAGATGAGTGTCCTGTATTAGCAGAAAACATAAGAACAGGGAGGACTCGGCCTCGCGCTCCCAGGGAAGCGAGGCCGACTCGGGATCATGGCCCTCCCCATCCACAGGATAAAGAACGTAGGCCCAGGGATGACGCCCCCATCCGGCAGCGCCCGACCAACAGGTTTGATGGGAACGAAGCAACACGCACTTATTATAATGATGATTATGACGAAGTTGATGAGACAGGACTCTACCAAGCATAGGACAGCCAGGAAAGGGGTATTACCAGAGTGCAAATTCCAGTGGATCAAAAGGGCCCGTATGTTAAAATGTCAGTTGTGGGGAATGATAAGAATTTTCTTTTGGATACTGGGGCCACCAGGTCTTCTATTGCACGTCTGTCAGTCCCGGAGGCACCCCTTTCTGGCAATATGGATGTCTCAGTGGGATTTGCAGGGATGCCTGTGACCAGTCCTGCCTCTGAACCCCTCCCTCTCGATATTGACCCTGCACATGTTGACGCTCCCTTGGTCCTTACTACAGGTTGCAGTGAGAACTTGCTAGGTTTGGATTTACTAAAAGCCCTGTATGCGACCATATCATGTAGTCCCCAAGGTTTATCCCTAAAAATCTCTCCGACTGCAGCTTCCTACATGTATCTGTCCGGTCCCCTCCCACTAGAGTTGCAGTCTTTACCTTCCTCCCTCTGGGCATCATCAGACACTGATGTAGGGTGTCTCAACATACCCCCTCATGTGGTACGCATCCAGACAGGTGCACTTCTCCCCCGCCTTCAGCAGTATCGACTGCCCGCGGAAGGAGAAATGGCCCTGTTGACAATAATATCTGAATTGATGGACAAGGGCGTAGTGGAGGAGACACGTGGCAATATCTGTAACAGTCCCATTATTCCTGTTCTTAAAAAGACTAATGGAGATGCTCTCTCCCCTAAAATATACAGATTTGTGATTGACCTGAGAGCCCTTAACAAAATAACAATATCCCAATATCCTGTTGTCCCCGACATCACTGCTCTCTTGACGATGGTTCCCTCTGACGCCACACACTTCTCTGTCATTGACCTTAAGAACGCCTTCTTCAGCATACCCATACATCCTGACAGCAGACAATTTTTTGGTTTCTCCCTTGGTGGGCGGAGTTTCAGATTCTGCCGCGCCCCTCAAGGATTTACCGAGAGCCCCAGTATCTACAGCCAAGCCCTAAAAAGGCAACTAGATTCCTTGGAACTTCCTGACACACATGTAAAGAAGCTACTCTCTGTCTGTTACGCCACCTTGCACTCCACAACCACAAAGTCTCTTTAAAAAAGCTTCAGTTTTGTCAAGAGAAGGTGACCTATTTAGGTCATCTCCTCTTGAAGGAGGGAAGGCAGCTCACCGCTGATCGTGTAGCTATTATCAATGCTATGAAGGCCCCACAAATTCAAAAGCCGGTACGAGCTTTCATCGGCCTAACCTCATACTGTAGACAGTGGATTTCAAATTTTTCAGCCATGGTCAAACCCCTTCTTGCCCTCACCACCAAGGATGTATCAGACAGTTCCTTTCCATGGACTACAGAGCATGCGCAGGCCTTCGAAGATTAGAAGAGGGCCCTGTGTACTGCTCCAGTCCTCGGTACCCCTGACTATAGCAAACAATTTTTTTCTTTTTGTACATGAGACAGATGGCTGTGCATGCGCAGTCCTGACCCAGATGTTTGGAGATCACCAAAGGCCATGTGCCTATTTTTCAGCCACCTTAGATCCTGTTGCGAGGGCTCTCCCAGGATGCCTACGGGCGACATCTGCGGCCGCCCTCATGGTCCGTCAGAGTGCGGGAATCGTCATGAACTCCCCTCTGACTCTGATGGTCCCCCATTCTGTAGACACCCTCCTTAACAACACCAAGACACAGTACCTCACTAGCGCACGACTTACAGGGTATGAACTAACACTCTTTGCCAGCCACATTAACATCAAAAGATGCACTGCACTAAACCCCGCCACATTACTCCCACTGGACACTCCAGATGTCCGCTTAGACCCACATTACTGCATATTAAGGACAGAGGACGAGACAAAGGGACGGGTTGACTTACAGAATACCCCTATAGAGGACCCAGAAGGTACACTATATGTGGACGGATCATGTCCCAGAAGGCCAGATGGTAACACCTCAGCTGCCTATGCACTCACAACATTAGAAAAGGTAGTCGAAGCAGCTCAGATTCCGCACTGCTCTGCCCAGGCAGCAGAACTAGTGGCCCTCACTAGAACCTGTGAGTTAAGCAAGGGTATAACGGTAAATATCTACACCGACAGTCAGTATGCCTTCCGGGTGGCCCACAACTTCGGTAGGTTATGGAAAGAAAGGAATTTCCTTACTTCCCATGGGACCAAGATCCAACATGGCCCCCTAATACACCGACTACTAGACTCTGTCACTCCCCAAGAAGGTGGCCATTATGAAATGTCAAGCCCATAAGGTGACAGACGATGTCGGGAAAGGCAATGCTCTGGCTGATCAGATGGCCAGACAAACAGCGCTGAGGAAGAGGGAAGGAATGTATGTAGGAGGTCCCGCTAGGTGGGTGACAGAAGGGGGCATGGTTGAAAATACAGTACAAAGTGTGCTTGACATTCAGTCCCATACTACTCCTGAAGAACTAAGAGTGTGGGAAGATCACTTAGCAAAGGAGGGAAGTGATGGTTGCTGGGTCCGTACAACCATGGAGAGACAATGGATGTTGCCTGACAGTCACGTGCTGGCAGTAGTTACAATGGCCCATGGTCCCGCCCACATTAGCGCGAAAGGAATTTGCAAACTGTTGGAACCTACATGGTACAACTCCAAAATACCAGCATATGCTGAAAAGCTGGTTAAAACATGTATGGTTTGCCTAATGGACAACCCAGGAAAAGACACCGTTGGACACAACCCCGCCAAGTCCTATTGGCCACCCGCACCGCTGTGAAAGTGGATGGTTGAAAAAACTGGATCTACTCTACCCACTGCCGGCGTGTCCCTCTGCCTCTCCCCTACGATCAGTGGGTGAGGGAAGGACTGGGAGACACAGAGACAGAGACAGTTCCAACCTTTGTCCCATTCAGCGACGCCAGGCTGCATTCCACATCCACTGAAGTGGAGAGTGACAACGTCCTAAGAGGAAGGGTGGAGCCCTCCCTTAACACTGCTCAGCATCAAGAACAACTGTTTCCTGATCATACCGTCCCTGCTTCCGACAGGTATAATCTATGTTCCAGAGGGAAGGCTTGCTCTTGACTTTGCCAGGTGCCAAAGGCTGTAGGGCTGAGAACCTCCCAGGCTGAGAGTAGTGCCATTTGTAAGACTGAGGTAAACCATAAGGTCCCTCGGCCACTGCATCTGGTGAAACAACCACCAATCACAGACAGCCACTAGGGGTCCCTGGCTTAGCACAATGGCCGCCTTCCCAAACACCCGTATCCAGAAACGAGATGCCAGTCTCCGACATAGCAGATGCTTCCTGGTCACCTTGGTGACGCTGTTTGTCTCCCTCCTCCTATCAATCCTTGGTTGGCTCTTACTGATCTACCATCCTGCTACATCACCGACTCCTATCCCGACTCCCGCAGAACATCAGTACTATTCCTTACCAGCCCATGAATTACCCCGCCGTGCAGAATTTTTCAATAACACCTTCATCCAAATGTTGCATCACCACCAACTGATCATGAACACTTCCAACTGCTGGGTGTGCGGACTGATGCCACATTCCATGTTACATCCTGTCCCATTCTTTCCTTATCCATTTTCCATCTCTGGGTCTTGTCTTGCATGGTGGATGTTGATGCAGGAGGCCTTCACTGTCAACAGCACTGCCCATCCTGTCCTTGGAACATTCCGTTATGACTTCTGGCGGAACAGATCTGGCAATACCAGTGCTCCTTTTTGCCCGACCAGCTCTTCCACATTGCTACTACCACCAGATGAGCTCGGTGAGATGGTAGTATTCAATTCCACCACTCGACAAACATTTTCTAGGTTCCGCACAAGAAAGATACTGCCTAATGAAAGAGACACTTTGAACGTCATAAATGTACAAGGCCGTGTCTGCATCCATGGCCTAGGGACTAAGAAAGTTGGCAACAGTATATGTGACATCACTAAGACACTAAACTCCACATCTCCTCCGAAGTTGGTGGCATCCCCCAACACCTATTTTATCTGGGGGACTGCCGCCTACACTTGGCTCCCCCGTAACTGGTCTGGTACCTGCTATCTGGCCTTCTTCCTTCCACCAACATATTCCACCCATGGAGGTTACCATCTGACAATGAAGGGTGCCCTGCGCCGCTCACGTAGGGGTGTCATATCGGCAGAAGATACAGCAGGCCAGGAAGCTGGGGACTTCTTTAAAGGAATGCTTCCATTCTGGTGCCCCATGGCAAGCAGTCGAGCTATACGAGGACTGACCAGGGTCCTTGAGGCCACCATCACAGTAACAGCTGGTGCCCTCTCCAACATCACTGCAGAGCTGTAGGCGGACCGCCTCATAACGCTCCAAAATGGCATGGTCCTGGACGTCATCCTGGCTGATCGTGGTGGCGAATGTAAATTGATCAGCTCCAGCTGCTGCGTGTATATCCCGGACAACGCACCTACAGTGTACGATGCCATCCAACGTCTGCATCGTCTCTCTTCCGAAGTGCATCTGGATGAAGGCAACTGGTCCATCACCGGCTGGATCTGGGGCCTTCTTTCCCAGAGGGGTTGGAGGGTTCTCATCTTCCTTGCCATAGGAGTAGCTGTCCTGGTCTCCTGCTGTCTGTTTGCCACTCTATGGCACCCGCGTAGGGGGGGGCGGTCCACCCCAAGCTGCACCTTTGAGGCGGCCGCGGCCGCGCTGGCGGGCCGGCACTCTCACTGACTGACTGGAGGAGGCCCGACGTCACATCAAAACTCAGGGCCCCCCCCTCCCAGCCTCGCTCACAGGGCCGTCAATCAGGTAGCGTGCGCAGTGCGCACAGCTGCAACCAATGACGGCCCTGTAACATTTTGGGCCAGCCCTCTCGCCGCTGCACCGTAGCCAGCCAGCTGAGCCAGTGTGACCTGTGACGCGTTACGCGCTGCGGCTGCGCTCTCACCGCCCCAGCCACTCCCGTCGTGTCGAGGAGTGACTGTGTTGACCACCACCATTCTTCTTGCCTGGCCTGTCCGGGGCCCTGCTGCCCTGCCCTGTTCAGCGCTTTACAGTACTGTACTGTCTCTCTGTGCTGTGGGCTGTGGCTGCGGGCGGGCGGCACTCTGCGCGACACACACGAAAATAATTGAGGTGAGACGAGAATCGGTCGCAGCGCGGCCTGGGGCCGGGGGGGAATCGAGTCGAGTCCAGAGATGGGGGCAGACATACCAGGGTGGTGGGGCTTGATAGCTGAGTTGCTCTCACTCACTCTTGGCCTTATTGACTCGTCTCTGTTGTCCTCTTGCTGTTCTCTGCTGTCCTCTTGCTCTCACTCACTCGTTGACTCCTCTTGCACCCTCGTTCTCTAATCATTCTGCTCCAGCCTGTTCTCCCTTTCACTCTCGCTTTGCCCCGTTATTTCACATGTGTGCTTTTTCCTGCCTTTTGTGCCTGTTTTGTGTACATTCTTTTTGTGCCTGTTTTGTTCTCTGCCTCATTTTTTGTCATATATCTGTCTCAGAAGACTTGAGTCTAGCACCAAAGTGTTTTCTTTGGTACAGTTTTTTTCACACCGGTCTTTAGATAAATACCTTTCACATATGAAATGTATTTATTTTTGTTTTGCAAATCACTGTTTTTTATTGCGAAAGGGGCCATATACGAAAGAGAAACAATTCTTTATACCCAGTCCTGCATCTCATACAGTCACCAACAAAAGGACTTGCCTTAGTTTTATGATGATAGATTATGTAATTAGGGGGTTGCAGTGTAGAATTTCGGCCTGCCTTTGTTGTAATGTTTAAATGAGTGGGTAGTAACACATCCTGAATGTGATAACCCTGCTATTGCATTGGGGCATTCCTCAGTAAATTAGCACTAATCTCTAAAAGAGGGTGCATGGTCGTAGAGCGGGGTTTCTTGAATCTCAATGTCTTAGTAAATTCATCTGATAGAATTCCCCATTGGTCATGTGGACCTTTGGTTGTTGACTTGAAGTGTAAGGAAGGAGCTAACATCAGTAATACAATTTATTTAGAGTGAAACTAATGTGACTCCACAAGGATGACAGAGAGGATGGTGTATAAACCCTAAAGGTTTTTTAACAATTTAATTCAGGTTACAAGTTAAATCAATCAGCAAAATTTAAGCAAATATATTGTAAGAGCATACATATTTAAATGATCATGCAGCCTGGATAGGAAAGTGATGCAAAATCGAATCACATACAGCAAACAAAATATCACCCATAAAGAAACTTCCCTAAAACAATGTATTGAAAGAGGCAAGGGGAAACATTTTGATGAAGATGTCAGAATCAGATGAAGCAAGTTTAAGGTTCAGGGGAAAATGTACGAGTACTATAGCATGAAGCTAAACACTGGGCAGGGGAAATCGGCAGAGTCGAGGAGAAGTCGTCTATCAGCGAAAGTCAGGATAGGGTGTGGTCTTCCATTTTAATGAGCACACAATTAAAGCATGAAAGAAGATTCTAGAAGGCTTCACCATCTCAGTATCCATTAAATGGACCAGTCGGAAGACAGTGTTCTCTGGGAGCAGGTAGTCTTCCTTTTTTTCCAGATCTCAACAAAGGAGCAATCATCTGGGCTCTTCGGATGTACCATCAGTCTGGTCTCCCTGGTACAAGAGGATCTCTTCGCTTCCTCTTAGTCCCCATAGCCGAGGCCAAACCCTAATTAAGGTTCAGGTACCTACAAGTCTAACACAATAAACAATGAATCTATTCTAACTTAACAAACACGCTGACAAGATACGTGTAAAGGAACGAAAAAACAAGACACTGGCAAGACATTTTAAGAAAATACTTGTGCAACTCGGGCCTGGTAACAAGTCATTCCAACATTAGATTCAGAATAGGTCCTAAACAAATACAGTTTGCACAAGTATATATATCAAATACATTCTAAGGAGGGCATATATTTCCTTTCCATTGTGAATATATTTATTATAATTCAGCTAAAGATATGGGTGAATCTCATCAAAGTGAATATATAGTCACTTGCTATAATTGATTAATAAAATGCACACAGATGAATACACATTTAGCATATAATTACATACAAAGGGGTGGGACACTAAATTATACTTCTCCCATGGTCCTACTAACAAGTTCCTCATCCCTGCACATCTAATAGAAAGCACTGCAGAGTCTTAAACAAACAGACCATGCCATCTCTTCTGTGAAAGATTATTGAAAGCTTTGAAATTTAGAAATATATCCCATCAGAATTATGCTTCTTTCAGTGAAAATATCTTGCATGCAATTAGTGAAGAATTCCTCTAGTACTCCAGCATTGTAGAAAGTTGCAATGTCACCACATTTGCACCTCGGCATAGTGTTTGTTTACATTTAACATGGTATCATAAATCCTAAATTTTCAAAAGTAGAAACTGCACCATGCTAGCTTAATTTCTTCATATGGAAATCCACATTCTTCTAATCTGTTCTTTTAAATATAGTTGGGATTTTACACAGGCAAATTTGATATGTTGTGTGAGTAAATTCAATTTACATCAACCTCACAGCAATACATTTCCAGTCCAAAGCTGTGCTCCACCCAACACCGCCCTCTGCACTGCTCAATCCATCCCATACCATTCCCAGAACTGCAGATATCTCCACGCCACCACCCACCTCACAACCTGCACCAGCCACTGCACTGCTCAGCCCCATCTTTTGCACCATTTGTGGTGCTCGAACAATTTTCAGAGTGGTGTCGCTGCCATCAATGCTTCATCACTGAACTCAAAATGTTGCACATATATCATTAAAGCATGATGTGTTTGTGCACTGTCATTTATAGACAGCACAATTTCCATTGAAGGGGTCACTTAACTGGTAAAGACACAGTTTCACAGATAAAACTCATATAGCGCACAAACGATGTGTGGAAATTGGGTGTCAATCAATCAAACAAACAGGATTTGCATAGCGCTACTTATCACCTGTGAGGGTATCTAGGCGCTGGGTGGTGGGGGCGGTGCTGCTGATGAGGGACGTTAATCGAATAACTATGTTTTTAGGCCCTTCCTGAAATCCTTCATGGTGGCAGTCTGTGTGTTCTCCTTTGTACTGCCGGTCACCAGTATATTCGACTGTGTAGCCTTGGACCGTGTCATGTATGTGCATGTAACTTACATGATCGAGGTAACTATTTGCGGCGATTCTACGTGTCTCTCTGTCCTTTTTCCCCGCACCCCGACCCCCCATCCAGGGGCGGCAATCTGAGGCATAGCCCCGGGCGCCACATGCTCTAGCTACACCCCTGCTCTATGGCAAAAGGAGGGTCTGAGGAAATGTATTTTTTTGAACGACAATCATTTTTACAGGACTCCATTGATTTTTACATTGCCATCTCGTCGCAAACACTTTCCACACGACCCACCTGGTCATTTTTCATGATGTACGAAGAAAATCTATCAAAACAACAAAAAAACATTTTTGCAGGCCTGCATTTCTGATCAGGAACCGTCACCCGCCCAACCCCCTGTTCTCTGCAGAGTCATCAGAAAGCAACAAGACCCTCACCCCGAGTAAATTAATCATTCTTCCTCTCCTGCTCCCAGCCTGATAACACATCCTTGACATCTTGATCAGGTTATCTGGACAATGGTCTGACTGCTGAACTTTCATCCAGACAATCGGAGAATGGCTCGTAAAGCCAGGGCTTTTTGATCAAGGCAGCTGGGCAAAGAAACTTGAGGAAACCAAGCCCCGATCAAAGCAAAACTAACATTTGGCTGTATGCCTTCCCTTGACCAGGTCACCAACTGCAAACACCACCTGGATCCGGCTAATCAACAACAAACACTGCTCTGATTGGACAATGGTCTTGCAGCCAAAAGACTGGAATTTGAAACATATAAAAAGGCTTGTTAGCTACGGATTTAAGTAGCAGCCTCCTCTGTCTTGTCTTTGACTGGCTTTGGACTCTGTTCCATAGCCCCGGCTATTGAAATAAATCTGGGTTCCTCCTGCAGACGAAGGCTCCTGTGTCTCCTTTTACTACGTATGAAGGGTATGGAAGATTTGGGCGGTTCCCCCGCTGCCGAGACACTGTAAGTGGGTTAATCCGGTTCTTCAGATATATCACTCAACCTTGACTGGAGAGGTCACAAGGGAATGTATCCAAAAGGAATGTATCCAATTCACCAAAGGTGATGCTCGAAATGTGGCAACCCAACAGGGAGCAATATGCACTATTGATTTATGCAAGCGTAACCAAAACGCCAATCCTTTAGTTCCAAGGTGTGGTCCTGTACTTAATACACGCGACCTCCTAAACGGGTGCCATCTGATTTTTTTCTTTCAGGATTGAATCCTACAAAGATTACTTAGATGCAAAAATGAATATTGCATTGAAATGTACTAGATAAATTGTGTCTAGGACCACTTTGTTTTCTATACTGTACGGTACCCAGGTCCTTTGACTCTGTTTGGGTTATACCCCATTTTCTTAATGCGAACAGGAAGTCAGTCAACTGACTCTTGGAATCTCTGATTTGGCTGGGTTCAGGGAATGACTTCTACAGAAGCAGGACACAACAGCCACAGCCCTTTCCTATGCTAGCCCAAGGAGTAGCAGGTACAGTCCAACTTCATTGCAGGCTCTTCTTCGCCAGTCCCATGATCAACGTGGCAGTGGTGTAACAAAACTTGAGCCCCCCCCTGCAAAGTACATGGAGGGGGCCCCCCTCTGGACCTACTTAGAAGTGCTGAGGTCAGGGTAGTGTGCTGAGGGACCCCCCTGGAGCTCGGTCCCCTCCCCCACACTGCAGGGGCTGCGGGGGCCTTTGTTACGCAACTGCAGCAGGGGACTCCTTCTTAGGTCCTCTTTTCCAGTCAAAAGAGATCTGAGTTCTGGGTATACCCAGCAAGAGCCTTCAGGGTAGGTCACTAGCCAATGCGCTACCAGGTTCCCTCCAACCTGATGACATTGTGCTGTGAAGTGTGGCATCTAACTATCCCAGAGTGCTTTATTCTGCCCACTACCAAGATCTCAGGACCCCTCTCTTGGTGTATGGTTGCCCACTCTAGGTGTGGCTACCTTCGTGCTACATGCCCATGGGAAAACCGGTTTGGCCAATGTTTCTCCCTCTATATCCCCAGACACCAACCTGTCTACTCAATCAAAAATGCAGCCCCTCTCTAATATGTTCACCATTTGCCCTTCAAATGTGGCTTCACCCTTGAAGCTCGCCTTTTCGACCAACACCCTGTGTGGCTTCTTGCCTAGAGGAGGTAACAACTTCTCCAGCTGCAGGGCTGTATTGTTACTCATGCTGGGAGCCATTGAAACGTTTCCCCAGGTGGGCAGAAGGCTGTTTCTTGGCCAGCCTCAGCAAATGGGAAATGGAAAAATGGGCAACAGAGTGGCAGTTTTCTAAAAGTTGCATGAGGCAACAAATGACATTAAATTTGACTTGGGCATCAAATCAGGTTTAATGTAACAAGTTGTTTGATACCTTAAAGTACCAACTTTGGTAGCCCCATTAAGGAATTAGCACAGCTGATGTGTAAGCGTGCAATTCTGTACTTGCTAATGGGGCTACCAGTCTCCCAGTAAAAAAGACAATTACATCTCTACTGCTAGAACATGTTAAACACATTCTCTACTTTTCTAATATACAGCACACTGCCTTAGACCTTAATAGGGCCATACTAGGGGAAGCTTACACACATTAAAAATGGAGCTTGATAAAAATGTCGAGTTGGCAGTCTTGAACTTCCCTTCCAGTCTGCAGTCGCAGACTGAGAGTCACGTTTTACCCTGTCCCACTTCGGGGAGCACAATAAATGCTGCAGTCCCTAAGGGGGCACTCCAACTTACAAGCCTTGGCACACCTGGTACCATATACTAGGGACTTAGCAGTAAGTTAGCTTGCGCCAATTGGGTATAAGCCAACAAAACAGGCATGTTTAAGGGTGCAGGACACTGAAGTCTAGTTAGCAGGCCTCAGTGCACTCTCAGAGTCGGAAAATCACCTGTCCAAACCTTTGGGGGGTAACCATACACAAAGAGGCATTTCCTTAAATTTTCTAAAACAGATATGACAGGAAATTGATTCAGGTAACAGAAGCAGATTATTTCACAGACAAGGGGTTAAAGTGGAGGACTTTCTATCAAAAAAGAATTATTTTTTCAAGAAATCATTAACAGAAGATGGAACGCAAAACAAAGAGAATATGTGGATTTATATGTGGTAAATCTGAATTTTAAGAAACTGGGGGATGAGCACTAAAAGAATATATGGACCAGATATAAAGTTTGACATTTGCTTTTGTGGATGGGACACCAATGCAGATCTGCATGACTCAAACAAGCAAAAGACGAACAGGGCAGTGATGTTACTAACCTGGCTGCCTGATTTTAAACATTCTATAATCTGTGGATTTATTTGTTAGAAATTCTAATATAAAGGGCAATCAAATAGTCAAGTCCGGATTCAATGAACGTGGCCATTACAGATTTCTTCCCATCCAAGGGAAGAAGAGGAAGAATGGCTTCAGTTTTGGAAGATGCCAAGTACAAGCCAAGACCACACCAGAGACCTGTGCATCCATTTTAAGCCTTTGGTCTAATTTGGCTTCCAAACGTTTAATAGTCTTCTTGGTTTGAGAAAAGTGGTAGAGCGAGGATGGCCAGTGTGAAGGAGGCCACATTGAAGATTTACCATTAACCAGAAATATCTTTTGTATCCAAATGAACTCAAACCAGTTAAAGTCCAGTCATTTTTTTTACAGAAAATTAACAGTCTACGCAATACATTCCTTTTGTGTATGTAGAATGTTTAACCAGAAGGTCAGATGGGTATCCTTGGTAGAGGTATAGAAATTAAAGCTGAGCTTCTGAATTTGATGGCCTAGAGGAAGAATCTTGATGAAGCAGTGTGAAACAATGCAACCTTGAGGAACTTCATTGTCAAAGAGGGGAATTTAGCCGTATGCATTGAATTCTGGTGCCGAGAATAGAGTTTATCCAGGTATCGGAAGAGAACTTTAAAGCGCACTGAACAAGTATCATATTTAAAATAAAAAGGTCCACTGTATTGAAGGCTGCTGATAAATCCAATAGGATAAAACAGATCTGGTATTGCTGTCAGCAGCCATTCAAAGCTTGTCTGTAACAGCGATCAGAGCAGATTCAGTGCTTCTGGAGGGATGAAAACCCACCTGGGACTCATCTAATATTCTTTGTGTTTCATGGTGAGAGTATAATTTACTAATATGGCGGGGGGAAGTGGGTGGCGGGCGGGGAAGGATGCAGGGCGGATCGCCACTGCCATGGGGTCATAGCATTTCTCTATGTGGACATTAAGTTCTCCCACGTTAAATAAGTGTTTCTGATTGATAGTAAAGGCTGCAATTGTTTCTTAAACATTTGGGAGAAATTCTGAAATAGAAAAAGTAGAATGAGAGATCAACATAATGGCAATTAAGCAAATTAAGTGTGATATTGAAAGAAGCAGATAATATATCAGTTTGGAAATAGAGAAAGGTGAAGTGTTATAAATTGTAAATGAAATGTTGTAGATTAGAGACTTCCTTATCAGTCATAACTTATTAGGGAGTAGTCTTTAGAGGGAAAGTCTTTTATGCTGGTCCTTAAACTATCTTTTAGTCATGTTTCTATGATTCCAAGTAAGTCAATATTGGAAGAGGCAATTACACACTTAATTCAAGGGCATGTTTTAGGAACACTAAAGAAAAAGAGAGTCACCATTGACTGCCAAATGGGGCAGGGTAGTTTACAAAGCACAATTCCTTATTATGCACCCTAAAACACTGAGAACCAACATATGCTTATCAAGACCAAATGGAAATTCACTAAATGGTAATTTATACAATATAACAGCCTTACCCACACACTTATATAAGTAATCTCTGTCAACCTTTATGTCCTCAAGAAATATTTTCATTTATTTTCATAACAAGCATTCATATGTATTATACATATATAAAATCAGATGATTTGGTTAAAAATGATTTTTCACAGTTCATCATTATCTAATGCAGCTATGATTCCTAAAATTCATAACCACACAATCACAAATGTACAACAGAGCAAGGCTGAGCATGAGGAAGAAATACGCGAGTGAGTAACATGGAGCGCGGAGGGCAGTTAGACAGAGCACAATGGAAAGGGGGAGAGCTGGAAAATACATGCATTCTCCTGGAGTGCTTAAAAAGAAGAAAGTAGTTCCCTAAAGAAATGAAGCATGTCAGCCAAATCTAGAGGAGGGAAAAGAGACTGTGCTTCAAGAAAGGGGCAAATGCAAGATGGACAAGAAGCCCTTGAGCATGAAGCAGGATTGCCAAGAAGACATCGAACATGAAACAAGGAAATGAGAGCGGCAACAGAGCTAACCAGGGTGAGCTTTAAGCCCACTCTATGTTATTGGTAAACCCACAATAGACCTTTTTTAACCAGGCAGCTGCACTGTCTGTTACTCATGACGTAAAAAGCAGCAGCAACATTTAAAAATAGTTGAGTGTTAAAAAAATTGGTAATCAGTCACAATATCGAATTTAAAATATCGATATGGCAAAATAATGAGTTTTAAATATCGAGTGGACATAATATCGACATACAAAAATATAGTGGTGCAGAATATCGAAATGCAGGTAAAAAATATCTTTTTTCATTATATTGAAGTTAGTAATATTGACAGTCATAATATAGTTGTTAAAAATATCGATTTTTTTGTGTTATAAGTGTTAGTGTATGTGTTAAAAGTATGTATTATTTTTGTAATGTATGTTTGAATTTTTTTAAAGTAATGAATTTTCTGTTAATGGTTGCATAATTTAATTCTGTAGTGGTAGTAGGTTTATAGGGGAATAGGGTGGGAAGTAATTTAATTAAAATATATTTTTTAGGGGCGTGGCCAAGATGGCGTCGGAGTAGGACGCTTTCTCGAGCCTCTCCGACGCCGATCCTGCACAGCAACTTACAGCGGGGTCCTGAGGCGTTCTGCCTGTGCTGCTTGATCGGCGGAGGCTGCCGCTTGCTGGCGACGTGTTCCGGTGTCGCCGCCTCGGTGAGGGGTGACCGGCAGGAGCTGTTCGGAGGGAGCCAAGCCGAGGCCTGTGAGGCAGCGGCCTCGCGTGCCCCGGAGGCCGGAGGAGGCGGAGCGGTCCTGGGCCCTGACGCGGCTTCGGCGTGAGCTTTGCCGCGGTGAACGGGTGAGGCGGAATGCGGACCGCGCCAGCCGAGGAACGCTTGCTGATCTGCGCTTGAAGGTGCTTTGGCGGACCTCGCCGGGGACTGGAGCCGCCGGGAGTTGACTGAGGAGCCGGCGACGAGCTTGAGGGCGGCCCCTGAAACCGCCGATAACGGACGCCGTGCACAGGCCCGGCGGGGGCAGAGCGAGCGGATTCCCCCCCCCCTCGGAGAGCTGCGGACTGGTGAGCGTACCGGCGGGGGTAGGAAAGCGGAGCTGCAGAGTGGCGAGGCCCAGTACCTCCCTGGGACACACGCCACGCTGAGGCCTTCCATACTTGGGCCGAGTGGCTGCGAGTGGCTGGGGGGCCGGCGCGTGGTCTTCTACGCGCCGGCATAACGCAAGCAGTGCCGTGCAACATGGGTGGCTGGCCCGTAGTAGTGGAGGGGCTTTAATTCTTCAGTGGCCCTGCTAATGGGACTTGTGGAGTGACCTGCCATTGCGACTGTGGCGCACCCCCCCGAGGGAAGCCCCGCCGGCGCGGCTACAACCTTCAGCTATACACTGGCACCAGGGGGAGTGGAGACCTTGCGGCTTGCTAGCGCGGCTCTGGAGAGCGGGGCACTTGGTCTGCTGCCCACCTGGGTGGGCCCTACTGGCGGCAGGGCGCCTGGCGCTACCTTGGAGAGGTTCTGTCGGTGACCGTCCGGACCGGCCCCTCCCGGGTCCTGGGCACTGGTGAGGACACAAGCTGTGGTGGGAACCCGCGCCGGTCACCAGCCTTGGGGTGTGGGCCTCCCTAGGGCCGGAGGGACCCCTGAATACTAGCGGCGTCACTGCGTGGAGGTGGCCTGGTGGAAGAAGAGCCGCACTTTGGTCGGTGCTCTCATATCGGAGAGGGCGAATAGCGTCTTCAGCGGACCGCCCCGGCGCGGTGCATCGCCGGTCCGCATCTCGGCCTCCCGGCTGCGGTTGTCCTGGGCCCAGGTGGAAGTGCATGGGAGCAGCCCGCAGCCATGTCCAACTCACAGCGCAGAGGGGGGAAGACGGGGAAGGAAGTAGCCCCCAAATCGTCGCAGCAACCGGCGTCGCCCGGTGCCAGCGGTTCCTCCAGGCAATCGGATGATGAGGCGCCAGCAACTAAAGCTTTCATAAAGGAACTCTTCGCGACTATCAAAGAGGACATCTCAGAGCTTCGTACCCAGCTGGCCTCGGATCTCAGGGAGGTGCGGAGAGACGTGGATGGGATTGGGGAGAGAGTGGCGACGTTGGAGGACCATGACCTTAGCATTGCGAGCAATGTGCACCAACTCCAACAGGATATCATACGCCTCACAGAGCAAAATCTGGACTTGCAAACCCATGCGGAGGATTTGGAGAACCGCTCCAGAAGAAATAACATTCGCATCAAAGCAGTGCCGTGGGACGGGGAAGCGGGAGACCTGCGTGGATACGTCCTGGCGCTGTTTCTCCAGATCCTAGAGGACGAAGAGATGCGTGACGTCCAGATGGATAGGGTGCACAGAGTGGGGCTGCCCAGGAGGGGCGGGGGTCCGCCGCCGGATATCCTCGTATGCGTACATGACTTCCAGTTGAAGGAAAAGATATTGAGGAAAGCGAGGACCACTGCTTCGCTGCAATTCAGGGGCCATCACCCCCAGCTTTACCAGGACCTGGCGGCGACGACCTTGCAGAAACGAAGGGACTTCCGTCCTGTGACCGCCTTTCTCCGGGAGCGTGGCATATCCTACTCCTGGGGGCATCCTTTCCGGATCATCTTTAGATGGGAGAATCGGTTGCGTCAGATCAATTCCCTGCGGGAGGCGAAGGATCTTCTGGGCATTGAGGACACAGAGCCGTCGCAGGAGCCGCGGGGATCCCCATTCCGGAGACGGCGTCGTTCTTCCTCGTGGCACAGGGTGGGCCCGTCCCCGGAGCGGCGGCGGCCGGATCCGGCAACTAGTGAGCAGGAGAGGGGGGCCGCGGTGGCTTCGGTGGCCTCCGCCACCATGACGGATTCTCAGACGAGCTCTGGAGCAGCGTGACCCCGGTCTTATGGAGTGGCGTCGGAGGGGCTCTTGGCCTGAGGTCCCTGGGGTACTATGGTACTTTTGGAGAAGACACCCCGGAACTTGGACCTGGGGGTCCCCAGGTGGTCCCCCCTGCCCCAACCCCGGACCAGCGGGGAACTTTTGGACCTGGACCTTGTGGAACTGAAGACTGCGTGGTTCAGGTTCAGTGCATTGAGTTGCATTTTGTTATTCTTTGTTCTTGGGGGGGTTAGGGGTGGGATTGTTGGCGCTCTGAACGTGGGTGTCATGGCGGGATGTTCTGGGTTGGGGAGGGAAGTTCGGGGAGTGTCGGCGACGTTGTGTGACGAGTGTGTGTGGAGAGGGCCTTTGTCGATAGTTTCTTTTGTGATTTGTATATGGCTTGGGGATCCGCCTTCGTTGACCCTTGCGTACCCTGGGACTATGGATGCCTCACGGGGCTTGCGGAATGACCGGGCGGGCCTTCTGGGTTGGTTGTGGCTGGGGTTCTTCCCTAGAGTCCCCGTGTTTATCTACCTCCCCTGGGCTTGGCTTGTGGAGCGTGTGTGGGTCCGGTGCGAGCGACGTGGCTGTTTGGCTGTGAGCATGGCGTGGAATCTGTCTAATCCCTTATGCCTGTCAGCATAGGAACATGGAATGTGAAGGGCCTTAACTCTCCGCAGAAGAGACAGAAACTCTGGCACTACATTGTAGATCACCATTTGGATGTGGTGGCTCTCCAGGAGACCCACCTGGCTAGGAGGGATGAGTTGAGGCTTCGACATCGGCAGTTCCCCCTTATCTATAGGGCCTCTGCGGCCACAAAGCACAGGGGGGTGGCCCTACTCTTTCGGGCTTCCCTGCATTTTCAGCCCATGGGAGTGAGTGTGGATAGGGACGGCCGTTGGCTATTGGTGAAGGGACTGTTGCGGGGGCGCTTGTGTACATTTGCTGTGTTGTATGCCCCTAATGCGGGACAGAATGGCTTTCTGCAGGATGTGTTGGACAGGATGGGGGACTTTGTGGAGGGTCATTTACTTTTGCTAGGCGATTTCAATATGGTGTGGGACAGGGGTCTGGATAGCTCTGGAGGCCGCAGGGCAGACACTGGCGTCTTCTCAGACGACACTAAAAGGCAGTTGGGAGACCTGGGACTGATCGACAGTTGGCGCTTTCTCCACACACAGACCAGAGATTACACCTTTTTTTCCAACGTACACCACTCGTACTCCCGCATTGATTATATCTTGCTGAGTCAGGCCCTTCGAGGGGACGTACAATTAGCTAGTATTTTTCCACTCTCGTTATCAGATCATAGCCTTGTGGTTCTGGGACTGCACTGGGCCACCGGGGGGGGATGGTTGGCGCAAGTGGTATTTCCCGGCAGCGCTAGTGCGAGATGAGGTATCGTGTAAGGCCCTACGCAAGGCAATTGGTGATTTTTTCCTCCTTAACCCGCCGTCAGACACGTCGGTGTATACCACGTGGGATGCGTGCAAGGCCTCCTTACGGGGCACGTGCCTCGCCCTCAACGCAAATCTGAACAAGCTATGGCGCGAAGAGAGGGAGGCTCTGGAATTGGAGTTGGCTACTTTAGAGCAGGCCCACAAGGCGAACCCCTCCAGGGTGACCCTTCGCCCCCTGACGGCGGTCCGAGGGAAACTGAGGGCCCATTATAATAACAGGGCGGAATTCACTCTTTTGCGACTTCGACGTACCTCCTACTCCAAGGGCAACAAGATCGGGCGCCATCTTGCCCGGCAACTTCGGGACAAACGCGAGAAGGACTATATCGGGGGCATTCGTGATCCTGCAGGCTCTGTTCAGCATAGAGACGCGGACAAAGCGGCCATTTTCGGGCGCTTTTATGCGGCACTCTACTCAAGCGATGCTCTCGATCCTGACGCACAATCCAGATTCCTGGAAGGCCTGTCTCTCCCGAAGGTTTCTAGGGAGTGGAACGAGTCCCTATCCTCCCCCATCACTCGGGAGGAAGTCTTGGATGCCATTAAAGGCCTGAAGCTGCACAAGGCCCCCGGGCCTGACGGCTACACGGCCCTTTTTTACAAAACGTTTGCCTCTGAAGTGTGCGACTACCTGGTCTCCCTCTTCAACGCAATGGCGATTGACGGCAGGACCACGGATTCTATGGCTGAGGCGTTGATCAGTGTTATTCCCAAACCGGGGAAGGATCCTGCTTCTTGTGCATCCTACCGCCCGATAGCACTTCTCAACCTGGACGCCAAACTGTATTCTTCTATATTGGCGGGCAGGATGCAGGATCTGATGCCTGCCCTGATCCATCCTGATCAATCGGGATTTATTAAGGGCAGACAGACCCACGATAACCTACGCCGCGTCATACACCTCATCGAAAAGGCGGAGCGTTTCCGCATACCCGCGGTGTTAGTAGGACTCGACGCAGAGAAGGCTTTCGACCGCGTCGACTGGGGTTTTTTGCATCAGACTCTATTGGCCTTCGGCTTCTCGCCTTCTTTCGTGAGGATGATTGAGGCTAATTACAGTGGGCCCACATCCCGTGTACTGATCAATGGCCATAGATCCGCGAGTTTTCGCCACTCCCGAGGGACGCGCCAGGGCTGCCCCCTCTCACCCCTTCTCTTTGCTCTTAGCATTGAGCCATTGGCGTTAGCGGTGCGAGACAACGAGAGGATTCTAGGACTTCCCTTTACGGGCGAGCAGCACAAAATCTCGCTCTTTGCGGACGATGTCTTACTGTCTATCAAGGAGCCGGCGCTGTCGCTGCCGCATGTCCACTCTGTGCTCTCTGCCTACGAGGAAGTCGCGGGCTTTAAGGTTAATTTCGATAAATCCTTCATCCTAAACCTGACCCTCTCGGCGGGGGAGGTGCAAATGACCAGGCAGCTCACTCCGTTAGCTTGGGCGACGGAATCCTTGCTCTACCTGGGCGTGCGGTTGACTTCCTCCGTGAATGCCCTGTTCCACGCTAATTTCCCTCCGATGCTTTCCTCGGTACGGACTGAGCTGGATCGTTGGAAGCCTAAATTCATCTCGTGGCTAGGCAGGATCCACGCCCTTAAAATGGTGCTCCTTCCCAAACTGTTGTATTTGTTTCAGGCTTTGCCTATTCCGGTAGGGCTAGACTACTTACGCCGATTGAAGACCATGATGCTACGATATGTCTGGCAGGGAGGCCGAGCACGACTTCCATTCCACGTCCTGAGGCGCCCACGCTTGGAAGGGGGGGTAGGCTTCCCAGACATGCATTTGTATTACAAAGCTGCTCAACTGAGGGTCATCGTGGAGTGGTCCCAACAGAAGTCGGAAAAACATTGGCTCCACATGGATCGTAGCATTGCGGGCCGCTCCATCTGGGATCTGGCCTGGAAGCCTAAGGCAGACCGCCCCAAGAATGCTTACATTAGCACCCCCACGAGTACGGTGCTGAAGGTGTGGGACACGGTAAGCGGTGACGACCGTTGGACCACGTTCCCGTCCCCATTCACCCCGATTCACTTCAATCCGGCCTTTCCCCCGGCCCTCGCGGAGGGTCCCTTCGACGCTTGGAGGAAGGGGGGCTGTAGAGCCCTCACCCACCTGTTCCATGGCGCCGAACCCCTCACTTTCCACAACTGTATGAGGGACTACGATATCCTCCCGACGGAACGCTTTCGGCATCTCCAACTCCTATATTGGGCGACGTCGCCTGCCGTAGTAGATGCAGCCACCAGACCCTTGTCACAATTTGAGTCCTTCCTTCTTCACACTTCTACCATGAGGGGTACGATTTCTTTCCTGTACAAATTGTTATTAGATTCTGCCGTGTCTCCACGTCCTCGATATCAAGACCATTGGGAATCCACTCTGGGGAGGGACATCTCTGCCAACGAATGGCGGGCCCTATGGAGAGATGTGACAGCGCACAATCACTCTACTGACCTCAGAGAAACACATATGAAACTCATCTTTGATTGGTACATGTACCCCGCCAAATTACACCGCATTTTCCCGGCCACCTCGGATAGGTGCTGGCGGGGCTGTGGGATGCTGGGAGACTTTAAGCATATATGGTGGGATTGCCCCTCCATTCAGCCGTTCTGGGCTGAGATTCTGTCCCACATTAGAGACATTTTGGGTTATCCGGTTCCGAATTCCATGGACTTTGTCCTATTAGGGCTTAGGGATCCACTGCTTGAATACCAGACCAGGGCGGATAAGCGTGTCATGTGGTTGTGTTTGGGTGCGGCCAAGGTGACTCTGGCGGCAGCGTGGAAGTCCCCATCTACCCCGGCTATTTCCTTGTGGCATGCTCGACTGTGGCGTCTGTTGAGCATGGAACGCCTCTCTGACATCTTCCTGGGGAACTACAAGAATTTCATGTACAATTGGGGCTCACTTGTGCGATTTCTGTCCCGAGGTTTGCCCTCGGCTGTATGCCCGTCAACGCTGCGGTCTCTCCATCTCTTCCAAATTTGATCTCCAGGATGTCTGTATTGTTTGCTATGTTTGTTGGTCGCCGCCACTGGGGGGAGGGTGATGTTGGGGAGGGACGAGGGTGGGGGGTAGTTGGGGTAAGTGTCTTAAGTTCTTCTTCCTTGCTGCTCTCTCACGGCGACTAGCTATGCCTTGGGAGGGCCACTGGGCCGTGAGCGGAGTTTGGGCGGTCTTGTCGACCTGAGGGTGCCTATACTGGACTTGAGCTTTTCATTGCCTGCGGACTATGGAACCATACCGCCCTTCCTCTTTGGATGAGCCCCTCTCCCCCCTTTTTTGCACCCCCTGTGTGGGGTTTTATGGCGGCATGTCGCCTATCTTTCTTTTTCCTTTCTGTTTCCCCTCTTACTGTCTACCCCCCCTTCTATTTTCAACTGATATATTGCAAAATAAATTTTTTTAAAAAACATATTAAAAAAATATATATATTTTTTAGAATTATGTAGAAATAATTATATGTTAATTATTTTGTGCATAATTTAATTCAGTAGAGGGTTGTGGGTTTCATAGGGGAATAGGGTGGGAAGTAATTTAAGTGAAATCAATTAATTAATTATTTTATTAATTAATAATGTAGTATTTAATAATTTATATGATTATGTTAATTACGCTATTATTATTTATAAATTGATTAATAATAATTAATAATTGGTAATTATGTTAATGGTGTTATTTTTTTATTAATTAGTAATTAGCTAGATATTAATAATTGATCATTAATGTGTAAATATGTTAATTATGTACTTTTTGTAGGAGTGGGTTGAGATTTGATAGGGGAGTAGGGTAGGAAGTACTTTAGTTTTAATGTCATTTTTATTATTTTTTATATTATATTTATTAAAAGTTATTTTATAGTGTTAAATGTGTGAATTAATTTAGGTTTGATGGTTATTAATTTGACTGTTAATTGTAATTAGTTAATTAATTAATTGTTAATTAATTTGGTTAATTTATTAATATTTTACAATATTGTAGGAGATGTTTACAGGGGGAAATGGTGGAAGGTAAATTAATTTTGAAAAAATAATTACTTGTTAATTAATGTTAATTATATTGCAGGAGTGGGTATACATCTGTTATTCAGTGCCAGGACACCTACGGGTAATCGTGTGCTTTACAAATCCTTCTAATTTGAGCTGCTTACTGATATTTCGGAACACATAACTGGCTGAAACCAGTAGACAAGTGCCACAGCTGTGTTATGTTCTCTTTGTCTCTGCTGCATTATTCCCTTTTCCTGTTATTGACATCCCAGTAGTTAGCCTCTCTATATGTTCAGTGACTTGCCCCTCAGTGTGTAGACTGGTGGAATCCCATCAAAAGACTGTCCTGACATTGTTTCATCTGGCCAAGGCTTTACAAATTGTCATTGTAACAATATCAACAGTCTTTAAATGTAGTAAGGATCTTTACACAGCTAAATATCCAAATGAGCAACTAAAAATATTAGTTTATACTTCTTCACTGTCTGAAACACAACATTTAACTATCCAAGTTGGTTTCCAACATATGATTAAATTTCATGGAACACTTCTCTGTATTCAGCTTTGGCTTCAAACATGCTTCCAAAAAGAAAACAAACCATCTCTCAGGTTTTCTCCAGGGCTGATAACGAGGTTCTTGCTTTAGCAACAAAGTATCTCGATTTCCTAGCAAGGACACTTTAGACCACATGGAAACTTATATTCAAAGCCTTCAAAATAGCCACCGACAAACATTATGAGAGTTCTATAACTTCATGGGAAATGTAGTTTTTGAATTTGCATATAGCTGCCTATGCGTAGTACATCGTCCACAGATGCGTAGCCTTTTGCAAAACAGCACCGATGATCCGTGTGCGTTGCAATGCTTTCCTTCACTGGAATTAGCATAGCACTTGTGAGTTCAGACTATTACATATTCGCACGTGGAACATACTGCAGTTCGATGCACAATTGAAACATTTGATTCCCCAATATCCTAATGTTGCATTTTGTTAGGCAGGAACTCTAAAAACAATATTAAGTCCCAGTGACACAGTAAGGATTTGATTTAGATTTTGGCAGACTGGAATTTACTCCATCAGGAAGATGGAGTAAAGTAGCCTGTTGCCCAGAGGAAGTACCTCCCTGACAAATTTAGAGAAGTCTGCTGACCAAGTGGACATTTCTTTTATTTACAGGAACCGCGGTCACTGTGGTTCCTGTGAATGCATTGAAAGTTTGACAGATGGCTCCTTCAATCTTTCAACTTTTTTTATTTTCAAAATGAATCTCCAAAAGTGAGATTTTCTTTATGAAGAAATAAAAAACAATGACCACCCCCTCACCATAGGAGATTTTTACAATGGGGTGTGGATCATTTTGCAGTTTTCACTGCCGGTTACCACCAAGTTCGATCATTTAGAATGGCAGCACATTTGTGTCATATTATGGGTGACCTATGGGGTAAATTGAATGTGCATTTGCACAAGCAATGGCAACAAACATTAAAAGAGATGCTCCTTAATGAAATGTAATTTGTGTATCCAGTTTTTGAAATATTTGATGTTGAAAGTTCGTCACTGTATTAGAAGACTTCAAATCCAGACACGCCAAAGCAATCTGTTACAACTGTGATACTGAACATCAGTCCAGTGTAATGTTAACATTGAATTTAAGAAAGCAAGCGGTTTGAAGCTTATCACATTTTTCCCAATTATACATGAAATAGTGTAATTTGAAGGAGTATATTCCAGGTCATTCATTCTAACTCCGATATCATGTAAGAGCAACAAATCTTTAATTCAGTCTTGGATTCTACTCTACAGTAAAGACTAGTGAGATAGAAACCCAAGGGATCTCACCTATCACTGTGTATTTCCGATTCTCGGTTGGTTCACTTGTGGGGTGAATGATCGCAAAGGGTGGACAGTACAAATCGTCTGCTCCTGGATGCCAATAATCTCTCTGGGGAACCCCTTAATTTAATGGACAAGTAACCTAAAATCATCAAGTTTACAAAAAATAGTTGAAGATTTTAGTTTTTTTAATTTTATATTTCTTTTTATTAATATAAAACAAATACAATAATGGCATATCAGGTGCAATACAATCGGCTACAAACATAAATTCAAACTATTAAAAGAACAGGATAGTCACGGTACAATGGACAGGACACGAATTACACAACGCCCAAGCTCTTTCGACAGTACATAACAATTAGAGTCCACCGTGTATACTAATCGTGCGGCCCTCCGGTCCCGCCACCCACAAAATCAGGATATTAAAGCTTACTTTGCACCTTGATACTAAAACCACGAACAGGATAGATTCAGAGCCTCTATATACAAAAGAATCAGATCAGAATAATAAAATACATATCGCCCCTAATACTAAAAAAGAAAAAAGAAACGAAACAGCGCAACGTGCGGAACTCCCCTCCCCCACACTGCAACCCTGCATGTAGCTTACGCCCGACCCCAACTAGCAGTGTGCCTGTCGCCCCATCTATTCTACAAAAACTAAAAAATTAGTGAATGGAGGAGGACCCTCGAACAGGCTCCCGGCCTCTCCCTCCCGCTAACTCTGAGCCTCCCCTATGTGTACAAACTTAATAAACAAGCTGTCAATCGGTCTAAAATCAGGGGATTCGTTATTTGCCTATAGCGCCTTCCGTTGCCATCATTATAAAGTGTGTCCCGTACAGTCACCAGCCAAATAAATGTCTTCAAATGATAAAACATCCTCAGCCTTGGCCCGTTCAATCAAGCATACGAATGAAATCCAGCCAAACAGTCGCCATTTTAGAAGATGTAGAGGACCAGAAGGACCAGGATAGTTCATTGGGCTGCACATAGAAGCCAGCCGGAAACAACTGAGTACAAACAAATCTATTGATACTGAGTTCCATCCACCTCGATAAGAGCTCAAAACGTAGTTTCCAGTCCAGTTGTACAAGTTCCGGGAAGGGAGAGAGGGTCACATTATCAAGGCACATCTGAGTCTTTGCGTGAGTCGTCAGGAGCACAGTACGGCGCAGATTTCCCACCTTCGGTGCTGATATTAAACGTACTGATTCATCCAGGATTCCCAATACTCGAATCTCAGCTATTTTATAGTTCGGAACCTCCAGTGTCTCTCGCGTCTCGGGGTCAACCGCATTGCTGTGTTTTGGGTGTCGAGTCAATCATTGTGTCGTGCATTTGAAGGGAAACTGGTCTCATTTGCCCCAGTGCAAACGTAGCAGCGTCCAGTTTCTTCTCCAGGGCTTGGGCGCTACCATCCAGGGAAGAATATAGGCCACAGATAGCCGCCATGAGATCTCCGACCGTTGGTACATCCCTGGATATTGCCGCTGTTTCTCCCTTGATAACGATATTCATTCCCACTTTCAAAGACCCCTTAGACAGGATATTGTGTCCCAAACATTCCGCTCGATCTTTTCCCGACACTTCAAAGGAGTGGGAGCGAGACATACACAAGTCGATAATGGGCACCATGTTGTTCCCTTCGGACATGATCTATCTCTCGAGTTTGTGGAAGCGGATCCAGTAAAACAATGAAGTGATGACCCACATTTACACTCATCGGTGTGTGAGGATATTCTGAGCGACCTTCCAGAAGATGCCCGCAACCATCGGGCCGCGTTATAGATAATGTCCGGGCCGTTCACACCCAAGGTTCCGATGATTAAATAAACAACTCGGATCTGTTGTATCGTTAACGCGCTCCACTTAAGCCGCTAGGTTGTTCAGATGTTCACCGCAGGAATCAGGCATAATGTCACTTCCGTGCCGGTTGACCAACCCCACCCGGATTCAGGTGGCCGATGTTGTTCAACTAGTAGCTGACTGCTCTCCTACTCGGGGCCCCGGCTGCAAAGCTGATACTGGCCGCAAACTTAAAGATGATGTTTCTCCGGTCTCGTAGCTGGTATATCACTCAGGATCACACGATCAGGCATCATTTCGGTACATCTTTGCGGGAACGTTATGCAGGCACATGATAAATAACAGGATTTCGCAGCGGGATGAGGAGGTCTACGGAGCCGGGAGCCTAAGCGGCCATCTTGGTCGCCAGCTTGGCTCCTCCTGAAGATTTTAGGTTTAAGTGACAACATTTACTAGCCAAAATGTTATTCAGCTGAGTCTTATTTTTCATATTTATAATATTTTAGAAGCCGCATCATGGGCATTCCTATGCGCTGAATTGAATGACCTCTTATCAGGAAATTTAGAAGTAAAAATACTGGACATATGGGGTGGATTGATTTAAAGCAAAACTGTGGCCCAGATCTACTAACGTTTCACACAACACAGCAAGGAAAAGGGAGACAGCAGTAATGTGACATATTTACGAAAATATGCCACACTTCTGTCTCCTTTCACTGGCGCATTATACGCTTGTTATGCCAGCCTCTGGTAGGTTCACAATTTTTGACCAAACCCCAGGCTACAGACTTCAGTAAATCTGTGTTTGAGTATAATACATAGGAAGATGCGGTATAATGCCCATGCTTCACATAATTTTTGTTTTACAAAGCTGCACAAATTGGGCTTTGTGTGGCTTTTGTAAATCCCGAAAGATCATGATTCATGGTCGATCTTGCCTTACCTTTCAGGATTGACAGTTAGGCATTGGTTCTTTTGAAAGTCCTGCTATGGAACACAAACCAAACATCTCATGAGAAATGAAAACGTATTATTGTCAGTAGTGGGGTCATTAATACTATTTTGAGAACTGGCGACCAAGGAAGAAATTAAATGATTCACACATGTTGGTCTATTGTTTTCAGTATCAAACATTGATTTTCACTGTCCTCTTATTCATTAGATAACATTTATTCATATTTGGTGCGTATGAAATACTGCTATATGGTGTCGGTGAATGAAATGGATTTTAGTGTACATCAATATCTTAACAATATTTCGATACAAACTGTATGACTTAAGTTTGTACATACATCTGCATAGTGTTATATATATATATATATATATATATATATATATATATATATATATATATATATATATATATATATATATATATCCAACGTAAAAGTTATCCCAACTTCAAGGAGCCAGCAATCAGGTAGGTTTAAATATTTGTTTTTATTTGCAGGTTTGTCAGCGCAGAAAGGAATCAACAAAGTTCTGTTTAAATCTGAAAGCCTGACGCGTTTCACGCTCTCACAAGCGTTTCCTCAGAGGCTTGTTAAACATTTGAAAGGAGCCACAGAGTTTTATAATCATTAGTTCCTGCCCCAGTGGGCGTTGTCACTCGCAAAGCACAGTGGTGCTTGTAGTCATCCCTTCACATGGCAGTGGTCCAGGCTGTAGCTACATAGCCAACAGCGTGAAACTGGAAGTAAGGTCGTTGTGCAGGTGAATAATCACGGCGCAGGCAAGAGATGAACAATTTGCTGGCTCACTGGAGTTTTTTTTTTTTTTTTGAAAACCTTTATTAGATAATATAAATCAACAAATACGGGCCTACAACCCACAATCCGGCCTCGACAACAGTTAAAGCACAGTAGCAGGCAATTATGCGACTCAGCAGCGTAGCAAAGCGAGTACGAATAATACAAGTTACATTATAAGTAAATGCGCTGCCGAGAACCAGGATAAGTGAAGGTTTTAATTTTAAGGTTTCGAACGTGTCCAAAGCAAGGAAAGTCAAGAAGGATCTGAGTCCAAACAATACGTCTAGGACAGTAGCGGGCAGTGGTCTTCAGAAAAATCAGCAAACATTATTCACAAAACAAATGGATGGAGGCGAGTAGGTCAGGATAGATGACGAGCACACATCGTATAATACACCCCAGCCACTACCCACATCTCCCAATTCACCCCATGACCCAAAGAAATAGGAGAAGAAAAGAATAAAAAAGAAAGAAGAAAAAATTTAAGGCCCATAGGAACTAAAACGAACAAAGAAAAACCCCCCCACACACCCCCCACCCAACACGCATGCAGAGGCTACGGCCTACCCCCCCCCCTAGCAGTGTGTCTGTCGCCCCAAAAGAGTACCTGAAATTCAGAAGGAAGAAAAAGAAGGAAAAAGAGAATCACATAAGACCGGAGGAGGGCCAGAGAAATTACCAAAACAATCAATATTTTAACCCGCGGCCACCCAACCCCGGACCCCGACCCAGCACCCAATTAACCTGTACCTCCAACAATCGTCCAGCACAGCCCCAGCAATACACACAGCAGGTTGCAACAAAAAGGAGGAACATCCTCAGCCCTGTCCCCTACGATCCAGCATGAGAGCAGAGTCCAGGTCTAAAACAGCCAACGTGGACGGAGAGGGTAACTGTGAAATCCACCGCAGAAGTCGAGGCACTTGAAATGAGTCACACCGGCTGGGAGGTCGATCACAAAAGTCAATAGAAGCCACTGCTGCGTGCCCGAAGACGGTACAGTGGGAAGCAAGACCAAGCAACAGTTCAACCATAGTAGCAGGCAAAGGCAAGGGCATCAAATCCAGGAAGAAGCAAAACGACACGCCATCAGAAGACAAAGGAAATGGAAAACATGGCGTCCGAAGCAGATGCACCCGCCATTGAGAAAGACCATCATTGCCAGACCTCTTCAAATCAACAACGGAGAGTACTGCAGCGGAAACTGAGGCCTGACCAGCTATCGCCTTCACACTCTCCAGGATAGACAATCCACCGTAAACAGGTTGAGGATGTGGCATAGTGGGCAGCACTGAAAGGCAATCACTGCCAGGCGGAGAAATCGCATCAAGTCGGTCCCCCAATCCTCGGGCAGTGTCATGAAAGGAAACCAGGAGATCCTCCAAAGCAGCCAACACATCACGAAGCCCCTGCGGTGCATCCGGGAAGGAGGATGCAGCATTGTCCCCCGCCCAGGGCGAACGGCAGCAGAGCCCTTCAGAAAGCAAGTCACCATTTGCGACCAACGACTTAGAACAGGTCTGCAGAGGATCTGCGAAGCACCGCTGGGATAAAAACATGGGGACAGCCGATCCTGAAGCAACTCCAACTGTGGTAATGCCGGCAAACAGTCAGCCCCCGAAACGAGCAGAAAACTCCGCCGGCAGGCGCTGGATGTCCGATGCGGAAAATGGCGTCCGCCACAGGGGTAGAGCAACAAAGAGGCAGACCAGGCACATCCAAGCCGGGCAAGGATATAATGTGGCAGCGCCGTTACAACGTGTCCAGGCGCATAGGGTCGCCGAGCGGAGGGAAGCGCAGCAGTTGTGTTTGCAGCAGCGATAAGCCCAGCTCACCAATGCGACTCCAGCCGACCGGCTCCTCCTCCACCACGGCGGCCGCTGTTGTTGTGTACGCTTCCGGCCGTACCCACAGGCTATGGCCCGGCTGCGATCACTCGGAGGGCCGGGAAGAGCGCAGGGACGTCTCACCATCGGTAACGCTCGGATTGCGCCGGGAAGAACATCGACGCGTTCAGGAGCACTTCACGAGAGCACTTTTCGTGTGGAGGTACAGGATATGCGGCAGGATTGTGAGGAAAGGCACAAGGGCCGGCGGAGCCGAGAGACTAGGCGGCCATCTCGGCTGCAGGCTAGGCTCCTCCTCCCTCACTGGAGTTTTTAATGTTTGATTTATTGACATTTGGGGAGCAGCGCATTTTTGCGTGAAGGGATGACTACAAGCACCACTGTGCTTTGCGAGTGACAACGCCCACTGGGGCAGGAACTAATGATTATAAAACTCTGTGGCTCCTTTCAAATGTTTAACAAGCCTCTGAGGAAACGCTTGTGAGAGCGTGAAACGCGTCAGGCTTTCAGATTTAAACAGAACTTTGTTGATTCCTTTCTGCGCTGACAAACCTGCAAATAAAAACGAATATTTAAACCTACCTGATTGCTGGCTCCTTGAAGTTGGGATAACTTTTACGTTGGATATGTTTACCGGCTGGTCCCAGTCGGTGAGGAGCCCTACCACATGGCAGTGGTCCAGGCTGTAGCTACATAGCCAACAGCGTGAAACTGGAAGGAAGGTCGTTGTGCAGGTGAATAATCACGGCGCAGGCAAGAGATGAACAATTTGCTGGCTCACTGGAGTTTTTAATGTTTGATTTATTGACATTTGGGAAGCAGCGCATTTTTGCGTGAAGGGATGACTACAAGCACCACTGTGCCTTGCGAGTGACAACGCCCACTGGAGCAGGAACTAATGATTATAAAACTCTGTGGCTCCTTTCAAATGTTTAACAAGCCTCTGAGGAAACGCTTGTGAGAGCGTGAAACGCGTCAGGCTTTCAGATTTAAACAGAACTTTGTTGATTCCTTTCTGCGCTGACAAACCTGCAAATAAAAACGAATATTTAAACCTACCTGATTGCTGGCTCCTTGAAGTTGGGATAACTTTTACGTTGGATATATATATATATATATATATGTGTGTGTGTTTTTTCCAGCAATGTTTATCTTAGCAGCACTGAGGAAGCAATGGTCAGTCATGAAACTCATGTTAAGCTATCAAGCAGGGCATGTTTACATTTTAGGATAACTTCGCTTGATTCAAAGAAATTCAATAAAAGTAATAAATTAATTATAAAACCATGAACACTGCGTGCCTTTGTCTGTGCGAACGCCTGTATGTAGTGCTGGCTCCAGAGTCGTGAAGCCTTTTTACCACGTTAAAACATACAAAAAAGTGATGGATGGAATGCTTGAATTAATCTCAGCCACTGCTAACCACTCAGGGCCGCATTTACAATCCATTGTTATTTTGTGCACCGTTCCACCTCAGTTTGGACCCAACCATATGCAAATCAGTCTTGAGCCTGCTCCAATGGGACAGCACAGCCCGAACTGCCAGGCCGGGTCCACTCTAAACCAGAACAGAGGCAACCCCAGACCAATTTCACTTTAGTTATGGCCTTTCACCGAGTGGCAGACACACAGCTAGCAGTGGAGGTGCAAGGGGCGCACTGTGGCTACTGAGAGAATGGGGGCATACATAGGGGCTGATATGGGGCGGGGACCACAAAGAGGGTATGCAGGTGTCAAGTACAACCAACTCAGTATTAAACATATACAGATAGAATGCATGGGTTTACTGGCACCTAGAGGGCCTAGAATAGCTCACAGAGGATCTACAGTTCCAGTGGTAGAGCACCAAAAAAAGCAGGAGAAGGGCACACAGTTGTGGTTCAGGAGGAACACTGGATTTGCAAAAGAGACAGGGGCAGACAAAGGTGTTGATGTGGGGTGGGGACGCAAGAGAGTATGCAGAATCAAAGAAGAAACCACTCAATATTTTAAAAAATGCTCAAAGGGACTGAAAAGGTGTGTGGGTCACCTGGAAGGGCTGCGGAATGGATGGAGGTACACATCAAGTCTGCAGGGCAGGTGGTAGGGCAAAACCGATCGACTGCAGGAGACTGAGCGGCACACAGAGGGCCAGCAGTGGTGGTACAGGAGGCACACAGATGCTGCAGGATTCACATAGGGGCCAGCAGATGTCCACAGGAACATCATAGTGAGGTTTATCCAAATACTTACACACAATTAAAAAAACATACCAAATTGCATACACAGAGCAAATATAGACATACATGCACCCAAACATTTATCAGTTTAGAACAAACGTAAAAGACAATGAGAATTGTGTATTGACAAATCCTACATTAAACAACACATTAATAAATAAAACTACACAATCCCACCTCTCAATACTCACATACATAAACTATGATCATCAAATATATATACTTATATTATTTTTATGGTTTTAAGATCAACTTAAAAAAACATCATCACGCAGCAACAAGATGTCATAAAAATAGTGAAAACAATTACACTGACAAAAAGAAGAAATACAAGCTTAAAGTCATTAAAAATTATAACAGATGTTTTTAACATTGATTAGGCAACATCTGAGAAAACAAAATATTAAAATATGCATTTTTAAGTGTTCAAAGGTGTGAGTATATTTAAAACACCCCCTGAATAAAAAAATAAAAAAATTAAAATGTCCCTTGTTATAAACCCCCCCACCCGCCCCCGACCTAAAATAGGTTTACAAGAAGAGGACTCCTTAAAAAGCAGTAATCTAACAATACATGTAAAGTAAACCAAAGAAAAACAATCCAACAAATTCTAGAAAAGGCATTTTGCTAAAAAATCTTAACAAACTTAGGGCCCTATTAGGATGGCGAACGGACCTGCGTCCGTCCGCCACCCCCGAGGAAGAGGGACCATCCGCATGGGCAGCGGCGGTCCCTCCATGGCAATTAGGATGTGACCGCCACCCTGGCGGTCACATCCCCTACATTTAACATTGCGGCGGATGCTTCTTCAAGCAGCACCCGCCGCAAGGTTAAAAAAGTGCATGTTGACCTTTGCATGCACGAAGCGGCAGGCACCGCGTGGTGCCTGCCGCTTCGTGCACGCAAAGGCAGGGTGGTACCATAGGTACCCCCCATGTGCAACCCCCACCCCCCTTCACCCCTGGGGGCCCGCAACGGGCCCCCAAAGAAAAGACCGTATGCCTTTCCACGGTGGAAACGCCGCCGTGGAAAGGCATAGAACCACAGCCATCCTAATATGCCTGGCGGTGTCTGATAGACACCGCCAGCCATGTTAGAGCTTTTCCGCCGCGGTCGGAAGGCGACCGCAGTGGAAACACTGCGGACGGAAAAAATATCCCCCCGCCATCCTAATCTGACGGGGGTATTTCTTCAGTCCGCAGCGGTTAATCCGCATCCTCTGGCCCGGCGGTGGCTTCCGCCGGCCCGGAGGATGCGGATTATCCGCAATCATAATCGGCCCCTTATTGTGGAATGTAAAAAGGTCTCTTTATTCCACTAAAGATTTTTAACAAAAATAATTATAGGGATCCATAGCTAAAGATTCATATGTGTAAAGAAAGTAATACAGAGTAATTTTCCAAAAATACAAACATTTAATTTCAAAAGTGTGCAGCGTTTTTTGAAAGGAAATAAATCCTAATAGTGTTGCTTACATTTTTGGAGGACGATGGAAACATACCCTATTTCCCCAAATATGACTTCTGTGATTCCATCCAAGTAAATCATGTAGGATATTCAGCTACAAGATACAAGGACAAAGGTAATATAAAAATACCCTACAGAGTTTAATACTAATATTCTCAACCATTCTCTTCTTATTATAAACGTTTTTTTCAACAGGAATAAAGATTTTCAGAAACCTAGCTAACCAATAGTGTAAACTTCTCACACTTAAAAATGCATATCCTTGTTATCGGCACTATACAACAAACATAGACCCCCTCCCTGATTGGCCCAGCAGCACACACGGTTAACACATGGTACAAGGCACAAGTCAGATTAAAATGCACAGGGATCAATGCACAGGGGACACCACTCTGGGACTCGCAGCAGCTTGGGCGACTTAGGAACAGTAAGGGGTTCAAGAACTGGGGTGCCATAGGCATCTCCACAGTAGGCAACCTTTGGAAAAGGGAGAAGTGGTCAAATTTGAACATTTTTAGGGCTCAATACGAACTGGTACCGACGGAAATGATCAGATATCTGCAAATTCGACATGCGCTGCAGGCAATTTTACCACCCGGCACTATCATACCGGAGGCTACACCTCTGGAGGATAGGCTATTGACTGAGTATATGCACAGGACGGCTACATCCTTCACCTATCGTGAATTAGTTAATAATTTGCCAGACCCGATGATAACGCTTAGACAAAAATGGTCAGGGATTTGGGAGACTTTGACAATTCGGAATGGCAGGAGGCATTGTCATCTCTGCGAGAAGCTGCCATACCGTCACGGTTAAGGCTATTGCAGCTCAAGGTGCTACACCGTTCATACTACACCAGACTGACTCTCCACAAAATAGGGATGGTACAACACCAATTTTGTCTGAGAAACTGTGGGGAGGAGGGCACGTTCTATCACACCATATGGCACTGTCCAGAAATTGCAGCTTACTGGGCTAAGGTGATGCACACTATCTCACAAAGTGTGGAAATATTGCTATTACCGGACCCAAAACGATGTCTGTTAAATGTATGGGAACCCAATGATCTTACTCACCAGGCGCAGGATTGGGTGACATTGGGAATGACATTTGCCAAAAGAAATATTGCTAAGTTGTGGGGGTCAGGGGAAACACCTACACTCTGGGAATGGTGCAAAGTCATGGATGAGGCCATGGTAGCAGAGAAGGCGGTCTTTATCCACCGCGGATGTCCATGAAAAGGGAAAAGATGTGGGGAGCATGGAATAAGTTGAGAGGTTATATTTGTGACCAACCTGCAGTGGAGGTAGACGATGTGTCCGAATAATGAAAAGGAGAAAGGGAATGAGCATAAAATAAAACAGCTGAAATGTTTATGTTACAACAGGTATTGTTGGAGTATGTAATGTTGCCTAAACTCGAAGCTATGATTACAGCCATATATATGTGTCATATGAATGTCTTTCGCCCTGATTTTCATCCTAATAAAAAGTTTTTTTTTAAATGCATAACCTTTAGAAAATGTATGTAAAAGAAACAAAATAAATGTCCTAAAAAGTAAAGAAGTTTCCAAGTTAAGGTGCAGCCTTTTGTTGTGGCTGCAGGGAAGGAGCCACAAGGGAACAGGAGGAGTATCCCCTAATCCTCTGACTCAGGTGGGGTGAGGCCATAAGGGTCTCCGCCAAGGGTAAACAATGACAAAAATAGATTTGTGGACTCCTCAGCAGCAATGTAAATCCTCAGTGAGGCCCCAAGATTCACACACCCTGCCCATGGGGCACAAAACTCACAAAAAGGACCCAGGGTTGGATTGGGATTAAAAATCGCCCCGGGCACGCTAAAAAAAAGTGGCCCACGTTTGCATATTGCCTTTCATCAAAATACTGCTTTGCAAAATTTTATTAAACTGGGGGAAGGGGAGGGGGGGTTAAAAAAAATGCATGGATTAGTTAACACTGGTGAAACACACCTGAAAACAAGTGAGACCACTTCTGCTCAGGCCCCCTGCCATTGCTCAATTGGCATACATTGATGGGCCGGCCCAGCGAGTGAAAGGGAGTGACACCTCTGCCGTTGATAGAAGGGAGGTAATGCACGCCCATCTGCCTCCAGAAAGGCCACTCAGGCACCCACGCCCATCTGCCTCCAGAAAGGCCACTCAGGCACCCACAGGGTCGCTGGCGGCATCGAACAATGCAGAAACCGCCCAAATCAGCCCACCAGGCTGCTCAAAAAAGCAGCTCACAGCTGGAATTCGGATACCGGCCCCTCGGGCATTGCCCGAGTGCCCGCATTACCAATCCGACGCTGTTTGGACCCTTGTTAGGCACCTGTCAGGTTCATGGACCAAGTACCAGGTGTGTGAACCCCACAGAGGGTTGCAGCATGTGGTATCTTGATGTATTCTGTGCAGTCTCCTGTAATCTAGAACACCGTTGTGTCCGGGATTCCAGTGGAGACAGTTATGACCCATGCTTAATGATAAGATGTACATTTCCTTCTTCCATAAATAAAGTTAATAACTCATCTTGGCGTGCGAAGTACTTACTTCACCATACAGCGCCAAGGGCCAACGAGCCTGTAAGGGTTCGGATACCCACATTGTGGTTCAGAAACCCTAAAGGATTACAAAAATAATAAAACAAGGGCAGCTCACCTCCAAATGGCTGCTTGAAGGCCGTGTTCAGCAGAGACTGGCCCTGCAGCAATGGAGGTAGGCCCAGCAGCCAACCCCTACCTCGCCAGGCAAAGTCCCTGCACAGCTGGGGCTGGCCACCCACTGCGGGCAGATTATTTTACTTGCAGATTTGGGCATGGGGGAAGCTTTTGACACTGTTTTTTTATCACGTGTGGTGAAAATTCCCCTCTGCAGCTCATGCTGTGTGTGGAACACTTGTGCCTCCAGCACTCGTGCCAAGCCTTTCACCTTCAGTAACAAAGTGTCAGGCGCATCTTTTCTATTTGGAAAATGTCAGAGAATAACACAGAGGAAGAGAAAGAGGGTGGTTGCCAAGTGTTCACTTTAGCTGTTAAAGTTGGGAAACTGTGACAGAAGTTGCATTGGGGGTAAAAATGACTGGACGATTCTTGTGTTTTTTTGTGTTCCTTTTAATGTGTAACAAAATAGTAAGCGTCCCCTATAGGTCTTAGGTTAAGTCTTGCTGACACAGGTCTGGGCTCATGAATGCCCTGCTGACTTCGGACTGACGTTCCATGTGTTCTATTAGTAGTTTGAGTTCGAAGTGAAGAAGGCCATGGTGTAATGTGTTAGGGCTGATGTAGACATACAATGCTGAGTTTTAGGCTTCAGATTCAGATTCTAGGTCACTTCTCAAACTCTTCCTCCAAGCACCGGATCTTTTAGCAGCATACAGCAACATTGGCGCGTAGAGTCCTCGTGTGACATTTAAATGTTAGAAATGTACCACCTTTGCCTTTGTAAATAGTATCAAACCTATGGGTAATTTCGATTGTATACCAGACTAATAACACAGCCTTTTCTAGATCAGTACCCTTCAGCAGACACTAGATGGCACTCCAGGGTTACTGTTATTTTGTCATGCTACAAGACCTTAGGGATTGAACTGTCATTACTCCACAGGAGTTTGTGTTCAGGAGTCATGAAGTGTCTCACAACTATTGTAGGCACTGCAATTGATTACAAGCGCGTAGCGTGTGAATGGCAGTGCCATGAATTATTTAAAATATATATGTGCATGCCTTTCATGTACACATACATTTAAAATCACATTTGAAGACGCATTTAAAAGGAATGGGACAACTTTTAACTGCCCAACAGAGGGATCCAGGGCACGAGTCGGGGGTACACGTGGGTCAACCCAATTTTTTCACAGGGTCGACGCCGTCCACCCTGCCAAGAAGTTGGGCCCCACTGAAAAATATGCTGAAAAATTCTTCCGGGTGTAATTTTCAAATACCGGGATACTTAGTTTCAGCAGCGCGCAACAACGTGCAGGCGGGAACGGGATGGGGCTCTCTTATTTCTGACTCCTGCTGTGCCCATAATAAAGGCCGAGTCTGAGGGGTCTCCTTTTGTTTGAGTCTCCTGGCTGGGAGCAGTCAGGAGCCTCACACCTAGATGCAAATGCAGAGGGGAAACAAAGGCTCTCACCTTGTTAGCACTTTGCACATACTTAGGAGAGGCAGCTTTCACTTTGTTCAGTCCCCGTTTACAAGATATGCATGCACTGTTAGAAAGTCAGATGTGTTGATCTTTCCCAGTATGTGCACAAAATAAATAGAATTTATATAGCACTTACTACCCCTGAGGAGGCCTTGTAATAATTTAAATATCACAATTTTTTGCTTTAAAGCACTTTGGGTAGAGAACGCTTTACAGTGTAAAGTTTACACTGACAAAAGGCAATATTGGTATATGTGAAGCTTACAAGTGTGTGAATCTTCTGCCTAAATCAGGAAGGTTTGCAAGTATGCTCAAAATGTGCTCAAATGTACTCATGATAGACCTGCTAAACATATATGTGAGGGCTTAAGCTCTGATGTCACTTCTGGTGATGTCAAGCGTTGTGATGTCACGCACAGTGATGCCACTGGCATACTGATTAATTAGGTTAGTCCCCCCACTTCTTTTTTTAGGACTTGTGCCCTGGAGGGATCTTGTTTAGAGGGCAACTGTGTGAAGGAGTGCTAGCAAAGAATGAGAGAACGATGGAAGGGTCAGTGTGTACAGGAGTGAGATGTGTGGTAATATACTGTGGGCAAGCCTGGGAACATACAGTGAGATGAGTTCAAATAAATATGAAATACCAAGCGCAAGGAATTTTGGGTCAGATGTTCTAAGCATTTTACCTGTGGTCCGTTTGCTATCGGTAAAATGCATTTTGCCATGTACAGAAGGCAAAATGTGACTCTGTAACTTGTTACCAAATCGAATTTTGCTTTTGCGATTCAGTATTAGGAAGGGGCGTTTTAGGGCGTCCCTTCCTAATACCAAATTGCACTGGTATGTATGAATATTTTGTGACCGGAAGGCGGTCGCAAACATTCATAATTTACCGACTCCATAGAGGAGGCAGTAACCTATTCGCAAACGAGAATGAGTCCCCCAATTTTTTTTTTTTTATTGAGTTTCAAACAACCAACGAAAAAGAGGCAGCATTGCAATATCAAATAAGTAAATAATAACTTAGCAAATCACACGCCGCTTATCCCTTCATCCCCCACCCGCAACCCTTCCCTGCCACCGGTGTGCCTTGAGTGCATGTACTGTAAACAATAAGGTGCATCTGAGTCTATTGCGATAAGAAAAAATATAAATAAATTTAACAACAGTAGTGCAGTGCAGGGGATAGATTTTCAGTAGAGTTCAACACTCGTTCCTCTTATCATGCCCTGGTTTACTCCCCTTGTGCCAAAGCATCGGTTGAATCCTCCTGACCCTAAAAAGACCGAACCCTCCTCCAAACCTGCTTCCGGAGCCGGCAATATTGCAACTAAGTCCTCCCACGCCCTTGCCGCTTCCTGTTCCTTTTCATTAGTAGCACGTAGGGCCTGCTGTAGTCTAAGTGTACCTTTACTCCGTGCCCATTTGAGTAATTCCACACTTGGCCCCCTCGCTGACTTCCAATGCATTGTGATTTCCCTCTTAGCTAATACGAGGCCCAGGTCTATAAATTTGCTTGTCACTTTAATTTTAGAGGTATGCGGAAACCAGTGCAATAAACAAGTACCCTGTTCTGGTTCTAGTTGATGATCAGTTATGCTACACAGTAAATCCAGCACTTCCTCCCAATACGTTCCTATACTCCTACATCTCCACATCATATGCTGGAAGTTAGCCCCCTCTAGGCCACACCTCCGGGCACTGAGCGGCGTCCGCAATAAAATATTGATTAATCTTAGCTGGTGTCAAGTACGCTCTATGCAGGACATAAAAATGCACCAATTGAAATCTGGCAGTCCTCGTGCTCTTCTAGGCTCTCCTAACCAACTAGGCCCACATCTTCTCTGGAATTTGCCTGCCGAGGTCCGCTTCCCACTTCCCCTGTAACTCGTGCAACCGTTATAATGCCTCCGTCAACATGCGCCTGTAAGGGCACGTAATAGCCTTAGAGGTCCCTGCTGTCATTACCACATATTGGCACACCATTGAGGTCCGTGGTTCCGACAATCCTGCTCTCCAGTAGCGTTGCGACTAGTGCTGAATACAGCAAATAATCTCCTCGCTGGAGATCATATCTATCTTGCAGGGCCTGAAATGACAACAGGGTTCCATTTTCATAAAGGTCTCCCAGCACTTGTCCTCTCAGTACCTCCCAGTTAGCTAATGCCGTCCAGTCCCCGCCATGCGGGAGGGCCGTGCACATACCCAGCGGTATCTCCGGGGCATACGGTCGGGCAAATCCAGGCCGGCGCTGGCTCCGGTTCCAACACAACCGCAGCGTCTTCTCTTCGACAGTTAGCGGTTCTAGGCGCATCTTCTGTTGAAGTACTATAAAGGACAAGATATAGTGTGGGACCCACCGTCCTTCAGGACCCTCCGGACCCCGGAACTCCCGAGCCACAGCTTGGGTGAGCCACTGCAGCTGTGCTGCCAAATAGTACCACTCAAAATCCGGCACTGCCATACCCCCATCAGCTCTCAGGCGTATCATTGTAGCCATTGCAACCCGCCGTCTGCCCGTCCCCCAGAGAAATCCTTCAGCCATAGAGCGTAGCTGTCAGAAGACGGAGCCCGGCACCCAGATCGTCAATGTTAAAAAATAATACAGTAAGCGCTGGAGCGCCACCATCTTCAGGAGCACCACCCGTCCTGCTATCGATAAAGGCAACGTGCTCCAAAACGCAAAGCTGCCCCTAAATCCTCGTATGGCCCGATCCAGATTACCCTCCAGCAAACCCTCAGGGGTATGATAAATGTTGGTGCCTAAGTAAGTGGGGCTCCCAGCGAATGCCCACCACCTGAGACGGGTTCACCTCAACTGGAACCACCGGAAACAAGCAGGTCTTTGCCCAGTTCACCCTCAGCCCTGAGTACTTCCCAAACATTTGGAGCAATTGTCGCGCACCCTCCAAGGCCGTATCCATGTTTGCAGAAAGATTAACAAGTGATCCTCATATAGGGTGATGAACTGCATGTCGCCGCGAAGGTCTAAGCCAGGATAATGCCTCCCCAACCTGGCATGGGAGGCCAAAGGCTAATGGCCAAGGCAAACAACAACGAAGAGGGGAAGGGGTCCCCCATGGGACTCCTTCACCTTTGTGAATGTGGGTGAATTTGTTTTTTTTAAGAGCAGTCAGTTTCAGTTTTATTTTTGTAATGCAGCCCGTTTTCCTTTAAGGAAAAAGGGCTGCATTACAAAAAAGATTATAGGGCTGGTAGTCTTGCTGTCCCCAGCCGGCCACCATCACTGTGATTGTAGCCCTTCCCAATGGGTAGTAAATTGTGACCTGCCTCATGAATATTGATGAGGCAGGTCCATTGACGACCCATTTGGAATTCGCAATAAGGAAATCGCAAACTGACTAATTTGTACATCTAACCCCCGATGACCCTTTCACAGGCATAATTACCCCTTGTGCACTGTTTTTCAAGGGCTCTTAAAAAAAAGGCTGAAAATTAATGATAACAGAGCACATGTGCATTCAGCGCGTATGTCCTATTGGATGTCTTGCCCTCAACCCTTCCTATCCCCCCACTCCCAAGCTTACTTTATTGTTCCTGAGGCACTCCATTGCTTGGTGGCCAGTAACATCAGGATAATTAGTTTCATTTTACCGTTAAAATGCAAGCATTTCATTGTCTAAAGTGCCATACAACTTAAGACATGGGGTATTGGGCGACTAAGGGGTCAATTAGGATGGCGGACGGATCACCACCGCCATGCAGGCGGTGGCGATCCATCCGCCATCCTTGCCCGTCCGCCACCTATTCCCCCCCCCCTCTCCGCCATATTACAATGGCGGGGGGACCGTGGCGGACGGGAAGAAAGCTCTAATATGGTGGCGGTGTCTATCAGACACCGCCAGCCATATTAGGATGTGCTGGGGGCTATGCCTTTCCGTGGCGGCATACAGTCCTTGCTTTGGGGGCCCGTTGCGGGCTCCCAGGGTGAAGGGGAGATGGGGGGTGCACATGGGGGGTACCTATGGTACCCCCCTGCGTTTCAAAATACAACATGGCAGGCACCACGCGGTGCCTGTCACGTTGTGCTTTGATACGCACAACATGCATTTTTAACACTGCGGTCAATGTTAAAAATGCAGGATGCACCCGCCACTGTGGCGGTTGCATCCTAATTCCACGGATGGGACCTCCGCCCCTGTGGCGGACGGTCCCGTCTTCAGACAGGATGGCGGACGGACTTTGTCCGCCCGCCATCCTAATTGACCCCATAGTTTGAAAATGAATAGTTTCCATTTCAAAAATAAAATGTATCATAATGTATGATGCAGACTTTCTATAAGGGATCCTATTTAGGGTTAATATCTAGGGCATCCAAAAGAGAGCCTGAAACTGCAGGTGCCAGGCTACACTTGGCTTATTCCTGATTTCTCTCTCTGTCTGCAGGATGGAAGCTTTGCATGCAGTTTATGAGATCCATAGTTGTAGAAGAAGGAAAGGGACCCGTTCGACGAATGTAACTATCAATAATGCAGCAGGTGCAGTGGCATCTGGGCCCAGGTGTGTTAGGGGTCCACTGCACACCAAAGTCTGGATGTCTTTTACTATGCAACCAGTGGATACAAGACACATTTTACTTGCTCGCACAAGAGCCCTCAACAACCTTTCTACGTCACGGGGACTCTCCAGGGTGCACTACCACCAGGAGGTGCCCTGGGGGCAAAGAGTAGTCATCACAGTGGCGCTGGCAGAATTTTGATTCATTCCTTCAATATTTATCTGTATGAGATATAGCATGCAAACCATCTAAATTTCAAGTAAAGTTGTGGTCTCTTTGTTTGACGGTTCATAGCTTAAAACATAAATATTCAAATCTAAGGATTATTTTGTTCCTATTTTCTTGACGGTAAGTCACGTCTTTTTTAATTAGAAACAAAACTGTGAAAAATTCCCAAAATTCTGTACTTTTAACGTAAACACAAGTCTTTTATCCCAAATGCACTATTACCCTGTATGCAGTATGTATGCAGTATATATGCAACCAGGCGTCTGTGCTCAGTTACTGCACTGAAAGTTTGTGATGTTTAACTGCAGAATTCATCATAAATAAATATATATATTTGGGATATGACCTTCTTATGTGTGGTGTTCCCCCTGATTTTTGGCATTGGCTGTTTTTGTGTGCTTTATAACTGTACACTTTACTCTTGCTAACTAATGGTAAAGTGCTTGTGCTCCCACTTTAAGCATCCTACAATTAGTATTCACCTGATTGGCACATTTAACTTACATTTAAGTCCCTAGTTTATGGTGCAAAGTGTGCCCAGGGCCTGTAAGTTAAATATCACCATTGGGTTGCAGCACAATTGTACTACCCACTGCAGTGACACAAAAAGCCTGACCTGACCAAAGGCCTACCAAGAAACCGGTCCTCGGAAGCTTGTTTCCGGTCCAGGGAAGACATGGCTTGGCAGTTCGGGCTGGACTGTTCCCATGAGGCACAGGGTCAGAGTAGACTGATTTGCATATAGCCATGTCAGAATTGGGGTGGCAGAGTGGGCTAAAGAAGGGTGATGGATTAAACCCAGATCTTTTGACTGGGTGTGAGTGTTTGATTGATTCAGATGCTCCGTCCATCACCACCCCCTTTTGTACCGCTTTTGGCCGCCATAAGTGTGGCAGGGTATGCTCAGACGTGAGTCCCTTGCTCACTTTGCCACTGGATTCAAGCAAGCCGGACTGAAGACGGCTGTAATGCAAGAAACCGGTCCTCGGAAGCTTGTTTCCGGTCCAGGGAAGACATGGCTTGGCAGTTCGGGCTGGACTGTTCCCATGAGGCACAGGGTCAGACTGATTTGCATATAGCCATGTCTGAACTGGGGTGGCAGAGTGGGGAAGGGTGATGGATTAAACCCAGATCTTTTGACTGGGTGTGAGTGTTTGATTGATTCAGATGCTCCGTCCGCACCACCCCCTTTTGTACCGCTACCATTGTAGTCTGGCAGAGCAGTTTTTAAACTGCCTCATCTACCTGTCAAAATAAACCCTGTTGACATGCCTAAAACCCTCCTTGTAAATACTAGTTACCCCTACAGTAGGCCTGAGTGCCCATAATGGCAGGTCACATGGTATGTAAAAGTTTAATGTTCCACAGATCTTTGCAGTAACTATCCCCTCAAAGATTTTTCACTGTAGCAGGGTTTGCTGTTCCATAAGAAAGCCCTAGAATACAATACTATATACAAATACTGTATTTCACAAACGGGTCTAGCAAAAAATAATAATTAAGCAACTATTTTATAAGTTTTTAAAATCAATGGTGGTCTGATTTTTCTTTAAGATATTATGAAAAAGTAAGTTTTAGAAAGTGCCCTGGAAGCTAAATCTGCATTTTGCTCTCCAGCTTCTGCCAGCCAGGATTTAGCATTTCAATAGGCGTGAATAAGGTGGGAACTCCAAGGAGAGGGACAAAAGGCCTTGGGTTTGGGGAAGTGTTGCTATGCCCGTGACAGGATGGCCTGTCAACTGGGCTCAAAAACTTGACTACCTTAGAAAAGAGGCCTACACTATCACAAGCAGATATAACTAACATCCAGGCCTGAACCCTTATTTTGTACCCTCAGCAGGCAGCCTCCATCACAGTGGACTTCATGTTGATATCACAATTTCAGATCCTGCTGGAATGTGAACATCTGCTTGACAAATCTTCTGGGCTTTTTCATATGATATTTGTGCCACATTTCAAAGGAGGAAAAGAGAATGCCAAAGCAATTTGGGTATCCAATGTATACTTGCTGAAAGCTTAGCTTTGTTCTACCAGACTTCTGTCCTTGAGTTTTATGGGGGTAAATGGATTGCCTAAAATTGGATTTTAGTTTTGGAAAGACACTAGGATTACCATAGGACACCCCCCACACAAACCTACAGCTCTAAGCCATCAGAGGCCAACTATAGTGTGGCCGAAGACTTCGGTCATTTCGAAAATTCCCAAAGTGGGTAGGATTATCCTTAATAACCTTACCCCTTGGGTTAGCGCATCCCCAAGGGTCATTCCCACCCACAAGCATTTGCCAAATATTAATGCGCCATCTCCAAGCACCCACTTCAGAACACTCCTGAACATGCTGTCTGAGAGCTGAGAAGAGCCTAGAAAACTGTACTTGTCTTTCCTCTTGTACTCAGAACAAAAAAGTGGACACAAAGGGTCATGAGGCTGACCTCCAGTTAACACTATTGGAAAACAACAGATTACAAGAGTCCTTTTTCTGCAGCTGCTCAGCTGACCAGTGACAACTGCACCTGGACTCTCCTATTGGCCTCTGCCTGCACTCTGTGAGTCTCTAAGTGCACTCTTCTAAGGTCTTGAGGGCCTTAGAAATGTACTCCTGTGGTTAAGTGGGACTCAAAATATTGAGGGGTCATTTTAATTCTTGGCTGTAAGGATACTCAATTGCAACAGTGACAGAGTATCCTTATCGTCAGGAATACAGTCTGTCCACCGGATTTGAATGCAGGTGGGCCTTTGGGTTAAACATGGCATAGACTACGCATCTCCGCCGTGATTAATCCACTCCAATTGCCCTGGGGAGTAAGGGCCATCAGCGGCTGACCTAACATTCCGCCCACCTGATTTAGATGGGAGGAATGACAGGTCAGTTTTTACTGCCTGTCACCACCAGGAAAACCCTGGTGGAAAGGGACAGTGAAAACTGCAAAATGCTCTCCTCACCATGGGAACTAGGAGCTGTGATAATTCTTGCTAGCTCTAACAGAAGGAAGAAATGTGGAAAAAAGAAGGACTGTGACTAAGTTGTACGGCTATCACAATCAACCCACGTTTTCACGTCACAGAGATTTTCTGCAAGGGCGAAGGACAACTTTGCTAAGGACCTGTCGGGGAGAGGGATTACTTTTACAAAAATAAAATGTGTCCGCAGCTCATTTAACCCCCTTCCCGTACATGCAAGTTCCAGCGTTACTCATACCATACGCCACCACCCTTGTACCGTTCTACATTCTGCCCTATGGTTCTTGGGGGACAGTCGATAAAAGTGCTGCCTCCCATACTGTTCTGTGTCTGCTGGTATGACAGTGTGCCTGTGCATGGGACAGCGTTAGATGTGTACTGCTCTGAGTGCAGGAAGGCATTGCTGATCTGCACATGTCCAAGTGTGTGGTCTATGGGAATTTGTGAATGGATGTTGCTTGTCTCTGTGTGCATGCCCTATGCAAACCTATTGAATTTTTCAGTTTTTCTTTACATATGTGAAACCACAAAAACAACATGTTGGGGGAAAAAATCCAGATATTTGCATCATTTTTGCTACTTATGGAGATGGAAATGGAAAAGGGGCCATTTCACTCAACTTGATGCCCATCTTCTACTATGATACAAAAAAAGCAAACAATGCCTAGGAATTAATACTCAGTAAATTAAAGGAAAAAGATCAATGAATGATCCCTTCCTGCCCTAATTAATTAGCACTAAACATTCTGTCTCTTCTATTTATCTACGACCAAAGGCAACCCAGAGATGATTATAAAAACAAGCTATTTTATTGTTTTAGTGATTTTCTTGAAAGATGAATATAGATAAGTATAGATAAATGTGCTTCTTTTTCGAAACATATATATATATATACAAAAAAACATATATATATATATATATATATAACAAATATACTCAATACAAACACACAAATATATACACTCTATTTACATTATCGACAAACTAACACGTATTTTGTACCTTTATATATCATTGCCCTTATTTTTTAAAAGAAGGATGCTTCAACAATTATAAATTGCATTCCTTCAACAAAAGATCACCTAAAAATATCGGAGCCTATGAGGTATATTATTTAGACCTCTGTTCTTTATGTACTCCTTCAAATTGAATTTAAATATTTTTGATTCTCTGGTGGTGTCTTCAAAACAAATGTCGACGCGTTTCAGCCCTGTGATTTTCGGGCCTCATCGGGACTAGGGCTTTCAAGGATCCATCTATAGAAAAGGAATTATATTTAAATATACACACTAAGGACTATTGGTTCATCACTTCTGTACCAATCATATAGGAACATCAATTGTCTTTCAATACCCATTCCTCAGAGTGGTAAGTCATATATTGACTAAACACACCCACGTGATATAATAACGACCTATTTCTCCAACGTAAGAGTACTCCTGCAGAAAAGTGCCGAACCATACCTTATATTCTTTCCGCGTTATTTAACCGCGTCTGCTTCCATCGCCATTCTGTTCCACCAACGTGTGTGTTATCACGTTGTACGGAAGCAGATAAACCCGAGCACTGTTCTATATAGGCCAGACAACACAAACTATAAAAAAATGTATTTTGTAACATAAATCGCGTGTGAAATGTAAAGTACAAGGGGCCCGGCTGGTGCATCATTTTCAATCTTTTAAGGGATAATTCATTGATCTCTGTCCTTAAATTTATTGAGTATTATTTCCTAGGCATCGGTTGCTTTATTGTATTATGTACTTTACCCAGATGTCGTAGGGTTAATTGGGTTGCCCCCTGTGTAATGATGTGACATCTTCTACCATGGACACTTTCAACAATACCATGAAGGACCCCCATATGGTGGTTCACAGTCCAGGACCCAGTTAACAACATGCATGCCCCTTCTCCACAAAAGATCAGAGACAAGGGGACATGTATGCCAACTCTCTTTTATTTGGGGTATTTCAGTCTGCGGGCTGCAATCCCACCGTAGAACACGTACAAAGATCTGTTTTCAAGGAATGAAGTCCCACCAGCTCATAGATCTCACTGCTTTCACTTTGGGACTCAGACCCATTCTATCAACTCTGGACCTGGGTATTTCTGTCTGCTGGTTCCCTAGCGAACCATCATCGGTGCTCGAGTTTTCTCTAGTTGTGCTCACGCTCACCAACCTGGGAAAATGTGGCCAGTCTCACGTGGGAGACAATGCGGGCCGATGAGTCACTGTGAGGGAAAGGCTCCCTTCCGCCCCCTTCCCATGGATCCAACATGGAATGGGCTAGCTGTGATGCCCCAGCGTGGACATTTAACTGGTGCCTGGCAGACTGCCAGGAAAAGAGGTGGTGCCCTCTTAGGCAGACGCGGCACATGCAGGTAAGAGCAGTGGGGGGATTTCGACAGATGGCGACAAGAGAAAATTACTCTTACCTGCTCGGGCTGTGACTGCTCTTAGGACAGATGAAGGGTTCTCAGCCAGTTTGCTGGATCCACCTGTAGAGTGACCTGCGATCTGGTCCAGTTACTGCTCTCTTACCAGGGTTCTAGGCGCTAGAAACCTGTCAGAATCGGGGCCATTCTGCCCTGAGGTCTGGAAAGGGTGGAGTAGGAACTAGACCACCCTAACACATAACCTGTGATGGTTGTAGTCTAACTTCTGCTCCCCCTCAAAGCCTGTTAAACCCTGGAGGGATACATTTCAGACAAAGCCTCTCCAAGACAAGCGCTAGACATGCTGAAGACCACCCGCCATACCAGGAATGCCACAGCACTTTAAGAGTAATGAAAAAAGGTGACGGGTCCCTAAAAGGGGTGGGTCCAAAGAAGCATAGCTAGGAATCCTTCCCAAAACATGTGGCCTATGTAATTAAGGGTGTGGCTTAAAACATGTGAACTAACATCCTGTGCTTCACAGTGTTTCCCCTCACCAGTACTTGGGTGTCTTTCTATAGTTTTTCTGTTATTGCATCCAGACCCATCGCACAACAATGAAAATGTCCATAAAACAAACCAGACCTATTGGTTCCACCAAAGCTTGTTAGTAGTATCAGATAAATGAGTTACATTAATGATTTTGTTTTGAACAATTAGAATTTAAAATTGTAAAATTAGGGAAAAATTAGACTAAATTAAATTCTACTCAGGTGCGTGAAAGTGACATTGATCCTGGGATTGTCACAATCACTCCTCTTCTCCCCTTTACAACATTCACTTTAGAATTTCTTTCTGTTAGACACCTGAGCACTTTTTTCACACCACCTCTTTCTGAAACCCTCCATCTACATACCCCACATAGCATCACTGTCCTATTTATCAATGTCTTTTCACTCTGTTCCTCTTCATGTACTTCCTTGTGACATCTCTCTTTCCCTGTGCCCTCTCTTGCACACCAACAATATATCATCGAGTGTAAACGCCTTTTGGCCTAAAAGGTCTTCGGTCCTTCCCACCTTTCCCTTCCCCTCTATTGTCGTGTGCATAAGAGCTACTGCACCTTTTCAGGGCACGCGCTGTTCTTTAGCTGATGTGTGCTGGGCTGCACTGGAGATAGGGTCTCGATGACAGTCTTGTATAGACTTCAGTGCGTAAAAAAGTATGGGACATGTGATCCTGAGAGCAACGGTGAGGGGACCAGAGATGTAGCTCAGAAAAGAACAACTACTTTGTTGGCCTTTCACCTTCAGTTAAGTACAAATAAAATGTATCTTACACACTTTAAATGAAAAATAAATGCAAGTGTAAAGTAATAGGTGGGAAATGCATTCCTTTATTTTATGAATGCTCAGTTGCTTAATACGACCACTGCAGATGTCTGTGTGTGTAACCAGACAGTCACAGAAGTGAATCATGGTTGGTGCACTGGGGAACAGTGGCCTGCATTTATAGAGCTGTGAGATGTAAAATGTAAATGTATTTCGATTTATATAGCGCACATTTCACCCAGGGGTCTCAAGGCGCTTGCTTAGGGAATCCGTCCTGGTATTCCCCTGTGAGAGATACCCCGGCAGGGCATTCACAAGGTGAAAGCCAGGCATCCCACCGCGAGGGGCTGTAGTGGAGATTAAGCAAGCTATTGCCCAGAGTCGTGAGTGTGACCCCGTGAGTCAAGTAGGCACCGGAGCGAGAATTGTCGAGTCCGTGGAATTTTTGAGCCCAAGACCCGCCGAGGCAGGGAATCAAACCCTGGTCCACAGCTGATCTCAGCTTCCGGGTCTGCCGCCTCTAACCACTGAGCCACACTTCTCCACAGGCTGCTACTGAAAGCACTGCCATTAAGAGCATCGTTATGTTAAAATTGTATTACATGCAGTATAAAATAGGCAAGTGCAAAATGTGCACACAGATAATACAATAATATTAATAACAATACTTTATTGTTTATGGTTATTTAAAACCTTTACAATATAAAATAGCAAGTGCAATCAGTAAAATAGGAGAGATTTCATACAAGATAAGCAGAAGTAGAATTTATATGTATAAAAACAGTAAGGTAAAAAAGCGTGCTATGGTTACCACATTGGTCAGCTACATACGAGCATCTACTGGTTATTCCTCATTTAAAGCAGCACAGGGTCGAAGTCATAGGAGTCGGGCAAAAATTGAGTTCATGCATATAAAACAGTGTGTTCAGCTAAAAAAAGAAGGCATGCTAAAGTTACAACACTGGTCAGCTACATAGGGATGTCAGGTAGTTATTCCACATTTAACGCAGCAAAACTATTTTTTTTAGATACAGTGCAGGTGCATTAAACCAGCTACATGAGTTTACCGTATTGGTCAGCTACATAGGAAAGCAGCAGGATGTTACACGGTTAAAGCAGCACAAAAATGCAATAAAGTGCAAGTGCACTGAGACAGGCATTTTTGCAGAAACAATATGGTGCATCAGGTTCAACAAGTAAATTAGCTAGCTGAGAACATCTGTTAAATGTGCTTCACTGGAAACAACACAAAAATTAAGTACAGTTCCAATAACTTGGATGTGTCCAATCTGGTTGCTTGTGCCAGAATAGCAATCATTACTGATGGAGCTGAGTTGTTTTAAAATTGACATACAAAAGTAAAACCGCCTTTAAGCGCAACATTGTAGTCCCCAGGGCTCGCACCCTTGAGTTCGCAGCTTTCAAGGGACAGCTTATTTGTGGTTACATGTGACTGTTCACTCGTAATTATTAGATCAGGGGGTATACGTGGACCTGCTTTGTAGACACCCCACCGACTAAACCTGTTGGATGCGGTGGTATAGTTGAGGTGTTGACTTATGTGAAGTTAGTACACAGGGTTATTAATCCTGCTGCAAAGAACATGTACCAAGTTGATTACAGAGTGCATATAATGTGGAGAAGTGTGGCTCACTGGTTAGAGGAGGCAGACCTGGAAGCAGAGGTCAGCCCGGGACCAGAGTTCAATTCCCGGCTCGGCGGGGTCTTGAGTCCTAAAATGCCCATGGACTCGACAATTCTCACTACAGTGCCTACTCGATTCACGGGTTCACACTCTGCGACTCTGGGCAATAGCTTGCTTAATGGCCCCTCGCGGCGAGATGCCTGGCTTTCACCTTGTGGATACCCTGCCGGGGTTATCTCACAGGGGAATACCAGGACGGGTTCCCTAAGCAAGCGCTTAGAAACCGCTTGGTGATTTGCGCTATATAAATTCCTGTACATAATATAAATAGATCAGCAGGTTACTGCTTTTAAGAGAGACCTCCTTTTGTTACTTGCAATTTAGAACTTAAAGTCCTAATATTCAACAGTGAGCTATTAACTTTCATCATAGAACTGCATACACACTGCAAAGTATACATTAGAACACTGATTAATGTTGCATAAAAGGTTAATTTGGCTAGAAATTGATTCTTATTATTAAAGAAAACTCCCAACTATGCTGTTTCTTTTTCGACGATGAGTTTGTGCTTCTCCACACCAGGCACTCTTAAACTATACTGCCTACCAGTTTGGATGACATGTGACTATTACACTTTTAGTCCTTTGGCTTATGTAACATGTCCTATACACTGATTTACACCCGTATGATTAATTGTCTCTGTGTAATTGTTGTGTTTCTATTTAGGACCCTAATTCGATATTCCCGATTTATGCCCTTATGTGGTTATAACAAATAATATCCTTATAAAGGCATAAGAATCATATCCATATTTAGTAATAGCCAATGCAGTCCAAATATGACAAGGCTACTCCCCTAGACTCCTAGAAAGTACAACGCGTTCTTTAAACAAACCAAGCCTCCAGCAGCCCAGGAAATCCCCCTGCTTTTGTTTTGATTTGCACAAGAACTCCTGGAGTCCAGAAAGAACTGTTAGTTCTTAGTGAGGTCTTATGTCCAACCTTATGTCAAACCCGGCACCTTCCAGGTATAAATATACCAATGTTGCCTTAAGCAAACACATGGTGGTTTGGAGCAGAGCGGCTATCTACTTGCCCGGAAGCCCAGCTGATGCGAGAGCCGAAGGAAGCCGATCCTCCCTTGACGCACTGAGAGAGACGCTGTCTTTTTCTCCAGCTGAGAAAATCCAGCTCCGGTGTTTCCAGTCACCCTTGCGGGTTGCTGGGAGATCGAGTCCTGAGAGAGAGATACAAGACCTCCAACATTCTAGAACCACGGTAAGGAGCTGACTAAACCCTTGCAAGAATTCTTGATTCAAATTCTTGGCAAAAACCAACTTAACTTAAACTGCAACTTATTTACTCCTTCCCACGTATTAGGCTTAGGTCAGGTACACCGGGGTAGGCGTATCTTAGAAGCACCAGTTCAGTACGTTAGTCAATGTTTTTATGTATGTATATATTTTATCCATTTTAAAGTATCATATGGCTAAGAAACCATATCAATGCTTTTACAGTATTATTTCATAATACTCCTTTTACTGTACGTACTTTACTTCATGATAAGTATTGCAATTGTGGCAACTCATTTCTCTTGCATGAGAAAGAAGACTGCTCAATAAATAACACCTTTTTTTGAAAACGCCCGTCTCTCTATTTCTCTGCACTCTGGTGAAACTAAGTATGCACGATTGACTGAGTGAAATAACTGTCTATTGTTTTCACACGACTCTAGAGATATACTCTTTATTCTGAGGGAGCAAAGTTGTCATGTTTATGCGGTTGTCAGAAACGAATCCCTTCTTGTCTAAATCAGGAGAGTTAACTCTTTCCTGAACATTCGAGAAAGTTTCTAGTGACCTCTGAGCTAGCTGGCAAAACTAATTAAGTCTAATATAGTCAGTAGAGACCTAGATGACCTCAGTCCTACGTCTACACTGCTGTTTATATTATTCCAATGCGCAGAGCCTATTGGGAATATAGGAACTACACTACATGGCGCCCAACGTTTGGTAAGGCGATAATCTAACGCAAGACATTAGAGTAACTCAGTTGTGCTTTTTCACACAGACCCTTTTTCCCGTAAAAACTCCAAAAGACGTCTGGAGTGGGTAAAAGGTTAATATCCGCCAGAACTTAGTAGGAAGAGATTCCTATGTATTAGTTTTTGGTTTAGTCAACGTTGAAGGATACAGTGTTCCAAAATATTGTGCACCTAATCTTTGTTTCCTTGAAACTTGATCTGCAACAAAACTTTCTGTCAGTAAAATGCCGGAAGGTGACGAAGAAAGAGATGTTTTAGCATCTCAACTGTTGGTAGATGACACAACTCTCCAACAGAATGACCCAAATGCTATAATCATTCCGGTTAATGTAAGAAGAACTATAACTCCTAAACCTATAGAAAATGGACTATCATCACTAGGTGGTACAGTCATATTCGTGGTAGAGGCCCATGAATATCGGCAGACAGAGGTATTCTATTCATGGATACATTTTCCAGCAGCAAACGCTGTAACACAAGATTTCCACTATTACAAAATAGAGGAACCTCCGGATGAATACGCTCCTTTCGAGGACGTTGAAATCCCACTAACTTACCAAGAGCACCTGCTCTGGTTTAACGGCGCCCTAAAACATCAAAATCACATCACCAGGCTCGGTCCACTAGGTAGACCAGGAGCAACGTGGCCGGTTCTAGCCAGCTACACACCACATCCCGACATTGAAGAAATGTCAAGTGAAGAACTCTTAGTTAAACTAAAAGAATTAGCAAAGGCATATAGAGAATTAGTTCAATTGGCTATGGACGATATAACATACCTCCAGAAACTGAAAGAAACAGATATAGCAGAACAACCTTTTGAACTTGCCAGAATCATAGAAAAATCCTATGAAGAACTAGGTAGAGATAGTTTGGGTGGGAAACCAGTGTAACCCCAACTACTTGAAAATCCTGAAAAAGCATTTATTAAAAATAATCTAAACACTCCTAAAAAGAGTTGGGATGGAAATAAACAATCCACTCCCAGGGAAAAATGATTCCAGTCCAGAGGAAGGTCTCCTCAACGGAGAAATAGATCTCCAGAACAAGGAGGCAAGTCTCCCCAGAGGGAGCCCTCTGAGAAAAGATACAACCTTAGAGAAAGGGATAAATTGAGAAAACCTGACAGATATGAAGATATTGATACACGTCCCTCTCGATCTTTTCAGACTTCCTCACAGAAATCGGAAAGAAGAGGATGGTCAGAACACAAAGAAGAGCACGTCAAGTCCAAAGACAAGGAACCTGCTCATCAAAGTAAAAATTGCAATTTCCAAAGAAGAAGGTAGCTAGTATTAAAATAAAACATGCCGAGGATACTGAGGACCCAACTGAAAAACGGAGAGTGGGCCCAGACAGTGCTAGACAGCGCAGCAGAAGTAACCATAGCTCGCAAGATCCTGATGAATCTTCTGGAGACAGTGGACACTAATGAGTACATTCAGGTGGAAACTGCAGACACCAGAGTTAGCAAACCCCATAAATTATATGAAATAACATTGCGTATAGAGGGGGACAAGACTAGGAAAATAAGGGGTCTCTTTTGGGATAACCTTTCGAAAAGGCTATGACATCCTGTTAGCTGAGAAAGATTGGCCACAATAGTTTGTCAGGGAGTGCCCTCATGGCGCAGAAATGATTATGCCTGCCTTCTCAAATCATATTCCAATTCATAAAAAATATACATTTGCAAGAAAATGGGCAGTAGCCCAAGCTCCTGCATTATATAAAATTATGTAGGATGGGATTAGGATTCTCCTCACCATAAACTCCAGTTAAAAAATCAACCTACTGCACAAAGGCAGTATCCTGTTAAGCAAGAAGCTAAAAAACAAGTCATGGAGATTTTAGATCAACTTGAATATCAGGGGGTGATTGAAACATGCACCTCACAAATGAACAATCCTTTGTTTCCTGTCTCTAAGCCAGACGATTCATATTGTCTAGTTTTGGACTACCGACACCTAAACTCCTGCTGCAAAACATTTGCAGTACAAAACTCACACAGTGCAGCACTAATGAATAACATTGTGCGCAAAAAATATAAAACAACATTAGATATCTCAAATGGTTTCTTTTGTCAAAACATTGCACCTGAAAGCAGATATTTGACCGCTTTCTCAACAATGGGGTCGCAAAAACAATTCTGTCGACTCCCACAGGGATTCAAGAACAGCCCAGGATTATTCTCAGCAAGGGTAACAGAGTTACTACAAATATATGATGATGAGGCATTATCATATGTCGATGACATCTATCTCACAGACGATGACCTGGAGACACACTGGAAAAGAGTGAACACCATAATACTTGGTTTCGCAGCTGAAGGGTATAAATTCAACTTTAAAAAGTCACGAATTGCCCATCTAACTGTCCTGTTTTTAGGATATGAATTATCAAGTGAAGGCAAAAGCCTAGCAGACAATTTCTTAGAGAAATGTGCTGTACTCCAAACTCCAAAAACGCTGAAGAACTTATAATCAATTCTAGGTTTCCTGAATTTCGGAAGAACATACATTCTAAATTATGCAGAGAGGGTTAAACCTCTCTATGAATTAATAAAACCTGATTTCAAACCAATTAATTGGACTCAGAAACACACAGAAATTTTAAGATCATTACAAACAGACATGTTAACTAAAACAAAACTGCAAACTCGCGAAAGCATACGCAACCTTGTAATCCGAGTCACCCCAGGAAGATGCGGATTCACGTACATGACCTCTAATGAGGGAGAAACGGTACCAATAGCTTACAAATCACACTTGTACACACAAGCTGAAATGAAATTCAGTTCTACTGAAAAATTCTAACTGCGGTTCAAACTGCTGTAGCAAAAGAAAGAGCCCTAATCCAAGTGAGAAACATATCTGTTTTAACAGCAGAATCAGCCCTTGAGGCTGTAACAAGACCATGCAATCTGAAAAGTGTGGCATTAGATCCAAAATGGATACAATGGGAAAATTATTTTGCTGCAGAAGACGTGAAACACGCTTTTGACCCAAAAATGAAAAAACTAGAAGATCTAGAATATGAAGAAGAGTATCCTCTGCCAATCGAAATTCTGCCTCTCGAACAATACACATGTGTAATCTACATGGACAGATTTGCACAACATTACGATGTGGATAAAAAATCCTACAATGCAGCGTGCGCGATTGTTAAAGGTCGCTGGCACTTTGGTAAATTCAGACCGATAATTACCAAAACTGAATCACTCAGAAACTGTACAGCTCAGCGAGCTGAAATAAGATCTTTAAAGATGGCGCTTGAAAATGCTGATCGCGAATTCCCCACACTAATAGTGTGCGATTCGCATTATTGCGTCAAGTCTTACAACAATGACATGCAGACATGGATCAAAAACGGTTACAAAGATGACACAGGTGCCACAATAAAGCATAAAAAGCTTTGGGAACAAGTAGTTCTTTTACAGAAAGAACTACAAAAGACTCATGTGATACATACACTGAGTCATCAACGTGATGGCGTTCACGTTGCAGGGAATTCATTGGCTCACAGAGCTACAGCGGTAGCGGTTCAACCGGCTTCCATAGCCACAAAAAATCTTTCTAAAAAACACATAGACGGGGAAACCATGCTGGCAGTAAAAGCCTCATTAAAAGGCGACTATGCAGCATTACCTCTCGACTATCCACTCTATAATACATACATAATTGATGCAAACTCCGTTCCTTTTGCATAAATCCCTGGAGTGGGGGATAGAGTAATTCCAAACACGAACCGGAGAGTCTTCTTGATTGAAGACGCACACATGGGATTGGGTCTAAGGCACCAAGAGATCGTGAAATCTCTAAAAGAATTACAATCAGAATACTGGTGGCTGGGGATGAGCCTGCAAAATTACAAATTTGCAAAGGATTGTCCAGACTGCAACAGAGATCGCAGTTGTGAACCGGACCAGACTACTGCCAGGACACCTTTATTAGAAAGCAACAGGCTATCTATACGCGGAAATCCAGCCGGAGAAATGCGTTCCCATAATTAATAAGACTAGATTCACTTAAGATGTAGACACCAGCGCTCGGCTGACGCCAGAACTGTTATAAAAGATTTGCGAGTCTTTATCGGCACATACGCAATTGGCATGCTACATTCTGATCAGGGTCCTGCGTTTAGCTCTCGAGCTTACAAAGAGGCAATGACCACCATGGGCATTGCATTGCGGTACTCTTCTCCCTTCCATCCTGAGGGTAATGCGGTAGTGGAAAGAAAAAACCGTGACATAAATCAATCTATAACGGCGAGAGTATTACGTTCGGGTGATGGGTGGGTCAAACATTTAACAAGTGTCCAACGTAGTCTTAACAATCTGCCAAGAAATTCTCTAAAAGGTTTCACTCCTTACGAACTATTGTTTGGCACTAGAATGCACATCCAGGATCTAGATTGTCAGACTTCAGTGGTAGAAGAAAAAGCCTTTGATATCAAAGATCGTTTGGCTGTTTTACAGGACTTAAATGAAACAAGAAGAAAACTGAGTAATATAAAGTTAAAGCCAACAGCCACTGAAGAGAAACCACCTGTCCCAGCAAGACCTGTCTGGATTCCAAAGATTGGGGATCTAGTCAGAGAGAAGATTGCGGTGAAGAAGGAATTTGGGCCTTCTTACAGAAAACCAGTACCTGTCTTAGCTGTCAGCGGAACAAGATCAGTAGTACTACTGCCCCCTGCTGGTAAAAAGGAGAACAGAGTTGTATCCATCGACCTGGTAAAACCACAATCATGTGACCTATAATAAGTAGTAGGCCCAGTGGACTCCCAAGAAATAGCAGAAGACCAAATCTTGCTACAATCCAAGAGGTTCAAACTGAGAGACTAACCACATTTGATAAACCTGCAGTGAACAAAAAAGGACTATGCAACAAAGCCATGGAACTTGTGCCTCTTGAAACCCAAATTGCAACAGTTCGTCAAGAAACACCTGTCTACAACGATGTAGCCTCAGACTATGCCAATGAAACAAAGAAAAATGCAAAGACAAATGAAAATCCGGAAGCAATTCCAACAATTGACAGAACTGCATCTGGCTACTTCATCAATTTCAATGACTTTTCTGATGATCCAAGTGAACATGAAGAAACGCCAGCAACAAAAACTTTCAAAGAAAAAATGACTGAACTCTTTCATCAACTAAAAGAAACATATCTGATTTCACCATGGATTGAATTTTGGATTGTGTTAGGTGTACTTTTCCTCCTGCTTTGGCTCATCATGGTTCTATGTTTGGGAACATTCATTGAAGGAAAATATAGTACAATGGGCACAGCAAGTCAGAACATCAACTTGGTCCTAAAGTCTCACAAGTCATCTCACATCGAGAAAAGAGAACTGTCATCAGGGAACATCGCAGCCAATCCAATACCCGGTGGGGTAGCATGGGACAAAACGGATTATGAAATTTATGGCCCGATTGAGCTCTTGAAATACCTACACCAGTTCAAGGTTTCATTAAGTGACTTTGTAAAACCAAGTACTTTCTCTGATGATTGGGACTTTGAAAATATTAATAATATGATGTCAGGTTTAGTAATGTCAGCTAAATTCACAGAACATGATTACTTGCAGGGTTCATCAAATTATGAAGAAATGTACTGTTATAATCATTATGGTCATCACTATTTGCATAAATCTGCTCAACCTAGATTTTTTTTAAATTATAACCAATGGGTACATTGTGCAACACCGCCTAAAGGCAGCTCGAAAACATTTTATGAGAAATTCCCATACTAGTGATGCAGAAACGTTTTATTTTAAAATGTTAAATAAGACAGGAATGAAAACAATGTTGACAAATACTAAATTGATTTATTCTGAAACATTTTATGAAAAAATGACTACATTTGGTTTTGAATTTTGGAAAAACAACATTGAAACAAAAACCATCTGGGGTACAAAAGACTGGCAGGTCCAAGGTTTAGAAGCATTATTTAGAGCCTGCATGAGCCCAGAACAGATAATATTCCTGAATGACACCATTCAGCAAACAACCTGTCTTGGTTTAGCCAAGATAAAAGACTTAAATAAACCGTCTATTCCGAAGCCAATACCTGATAGTAATAGCACTACAGATGTGGAGATAGATGTATCCCATATTTTACACCAAAACAGAACAAATCCTGATTGGAAAAAATGGTTGATCTGGCCCACAGACACTAATAACTGTCAAGATAGATTCCTGAACAAAACGCAGGGGTTCAAACAGAACAGGCCAGACCCAAGATATTCCCAGAGACAACATCCAGGTATAGTTACAACATACAGTGTAGAGAAGCTATGCCTCGAATGGCTACAGAAATCCACACTGGCTGAAATTAAGCAACACTTGACTTTACTTAAAGAAGGTGCTGACTTGCGTGATTTCATACTGGGACCACACAAACAGCATCAAAAACGTTTCATATACGCCGGTATATACACTACTTACAACGAGGCTTGGAAACTAACACAAATTGAAACTGCTGAAAAAATACGAGAAATTGATCGTATAAATTTGGAAAAATCACTTTCTGTAGTGGACAATGGGTTAACGACTCTGTCCTCCAGAATATATTCACTGGACAGCATTGTATCATCTGCTATTGATATAATAGAGCAGGACTTGCTAATGTTACAACATGGTCAGTCCCAATTACGTTCTATTGTACAGCTTGGCTGGACGTTGCAAAATCTGCGTTCAGGCTACGTGCCATGGCGTTTAATCAACACAACATCATTAATCTCTATCTTTAACCTTACTGATAAACAAATCAGTTTGGCACAAAAAGGAGCAGACTATACGATTCTGAGCATTGAAAAACTTGAGAGATTACCATTGACAATGTCAGAGAGACCTGTCATTGAATGGATAATATATGGAACGATTACAATCCCAATAACAACTTTCCAGTTTAAGTATTGCCAAAAATATATACCAGCAGGCCTGTATGAAAGGTTGGGTAAAGGATACATCAATTCAACATGGAATTAACTTATACACACAAATGTTATAGTGAAGGGAAAAAAGAGGTATTTCTTAGTGGTAACAATTGTAAAAAATCACTAAGCGGTACACTTCTGTGTCAAGGTATTAACTTGCATGGAGCCTGCAAAGGGTCTTCAAATAACCTTTCATGTCACCTGCACGGCACTCCTGCAACACAGATAGAGCCATTTTTCAGACAACTTTCCAACGGCAGTTATGTTCTAATAAGTGACCACAGCTGTTGTGGCATGGTGCCAGGAAAAGCCTATCTCGTGAGCGTTAGTTCCATGGACACTTGCTGTATGCAAGTATTGTATCCAAACAGCAATCCAGACATGGAGGCGGCAATATGGCCTTCTTTGAATATCTCTTCTATTCGAATTGATACTTTAAGCAGAATGAAGTCCATTCTTTTACAGACAACTGTGCCTTTAACCTCGTCCAAAGAGACGTATGATCTGCAAGTTGCAAGGACAGCAGCAGAGATACATTCCCTATTATCAACAAATTGCCCCGTACATTTCGTAGAAATGTTAGGTCAAATCTTAAACATGTCTGATACCAGTGGCATCGCACATGTATTTAAGACAATTTTTTCGGGACTGTTAGCACACCTTTGAAACAGTTCTGGGCATTTTCCCGAATTTTGTCCATTCCTTTTTCGGTGGCCTGCCTCTTCTTTTGGGACTCATAGCAGGAATTTTATTTTTGATCCTTCTGCTCCGATATGGCAAGCCAAACCACAGACAGAACTCCAGCTACAATGGAAGAAACGATCTTAGCAATACGCTACCGAGACCAAATCACTAGAGTCCTCGGATTAGCCCGGCTAAGAGATCTGAGTGCAACATGGTTTCTTTCATTCAGACCAATCTGGCAAGATTGCATCTCACCTGTGCTTCGATGTCTGCTATGCGGAGAAGAATGCGTGTTGGACGTCTGTCTTACACGGATCACTGACATAATATCGAGTGACAGAATATCGACTAGCAAAAATATCGAGGAAAAAATATCTACAGACAAAATATCGAGTTTGTATCTACAAACAGGTAAGTACTAAAATATCGAGAACAAAATATTGTTTACAAAAACATAGTTTTAAAAAATATCGACTTTATTAAAAACAGTGTTAAATTAAATTAAAATTATAAATTAATGACTAAAATATACTTAAAAATACTTAAATTAACTTATAATAATTAAATAATTAATGAAAGTTATAAAAAAAAATTACAAACATATTTGTTAAAACATATATATATATATATATAAATAAACATAATATAATTAAATAATATCCAATATTATAACCGTACGATAGCATAAGTGTAAAAAATACTATTCCCACTCTACAGAGTGCAACTGTAGGGAAAGCGTTGGATAGCGTAGGGGTAAAAATTACTATTCCCACTCCAGTGGGTGCAACAGTGAGGAAAGCGTTGGATAGCGTAGGGGTCAAAATTACTATTCCCACTCCAGTGGGTGCAACAGTAGGGAAAGCGTTGGATAGCGTAGCGGTTAAAATTACTATTCCCATTCCAGTGAGTGCAACAGTAGGGAAAGTGTTAGATAGCGTAGGGGTAAAAATTACTATTCCCACTCCAGTGGGTGCAACAGTAGGGAAAGTGTGGGATAGCGTAGGGGCAAAAATTACTATTCCCACTCCAAATAGTGCAACAGTAGGGAAAGCGTTGGATAGCGTAGGGGTTAAAATTACTATTCCCACTCCAAAGAGTGCAACAGTAGGGAAATCGTTGGATAGCGTAGGGGTAAAAATTACTATTCCCACTCCAAAGAGTGCAACAGTAGGGAAAGCGTTGGATAGCGTAGGGGTTTAAATTACTATTCCCACTCCAAAGAGTGCAACAGTAGGGAAAGCGTTGGATAGCGTAGAGGTAAAAATTACTATTCCCACTCCACTGGGTGCAACAGTAGGGAAAGCGTTGGATAGCGTAGGGGTTAAAATGACTACTCCCACTCCAAAGAGTGCAACAGTAGGGAAAGTGTTGGATAACGTAGGGGTAAAAATTACTATTCCCACTCCAGTGAGTGCAACAGTAGGGAAAGTGTTGGATAGCGTAGGGGTAAAAATTACTATTCCCACCTAAGTGGGTGCAACAGTAGGGAAAGCGTTGGATAGCGTAGGGGTAAAAATTACTATTCAAACTCCAAAGAGTGCAACAGTAGGGAAATCGTTGGATAGCGTAGGGGTAAAAATTACTATTCCCACTCCAAAGAGTGCAACAGTAGGGAAAGCTTTGGATAGCGTCGGGGTTTAAATTACTATTCCCACTCCAAAGAGTGCAACAGTAGGGAAAGCGTTGGATGGCGTAGAGGTAAATATTACTATTCCCACTCCAGTGGGTGCAACAGTAGGGAAAGCGTTGGATAGCGTAGGGGTTAAAATTACTATTCCCACTCCAAAGAGTGCAACAGTAGGGAAAGTGTTGGATAGCGTAGGGGTAAAAATTACTATTCCCACTCCAGTGAGTGCAACAGTAGGGAAAGTGTTGGATAGCGTAGGGGTAAAAATTACTATTCCCACTCCAGTGGGTGCAACAGTAGGGAAAGCGTTGGATAGCGTGGGGGTAAAAATTACTATTCAAACTCCAAAGAGTGCAACAGTAGGGAAAGCGTTGGATAGCGTAGCAGTAAAAATTACTATTCCCACTCCAGTGGGTGCAACATTGAGGAAAGCGTTGGATAGCGTAGGGGTAAAAATTACTATTCCCACTCCAGTGGGTGCAACAGTGAGGAAAGCGTTGGATAGCGTAGGGGTCAAAATTACTATTCCTACTCCAGTGGGTGCAACAGTAGGGAAAGCGTTGGATAGCGTAGGGGTTAAAATTACTATTCCCATTCCAGTGAGTGCAACAGTAGGGAAAGTGTTAGATAGCGTAGGGGTAAAAATTACTATTCCCACTCCAGTGGGTGCAACAGTAGGGAAAGTGTGGGATAGCGTAGGGGCAAAAATTACTATTCCCACTCCAAATAGTGCAACAGTAGGGAAAGCGTTGGATAGCGTAGGGGTTAAAATTACTATTCCCACTCCAAAGAGTGCAACAGTAGGGAAATCGTTGGATAGCGTAGGGGTAAAAATTACTATTCCCACTCCAAAGAGTGCAACAGTAGGGAAAGCGTTGGATAGCGTAGGGGTTTAAATTACTATTCCCACTCCAAAGAGTGCAACAGTAGGGAAAGCGTTGGATAGCGTAGAGGTAAAAATTACTATTCCCACTCCACTGGGTGCAACAGTAGGGAAAGCGTTGGATAGCGTAGGGGTTAAAATTACTACTCCCACTCCAAAGAGTGCAACAGTAGGGAAAGTGTTGGATAACGTAGGGGTAAAAATTACTATTCCCACTCCAGTGAGTGCAACAGTAGGGAAAGTGTTGGATAGCGTAGGGGTAAAAATTACTATTCCCACTCCAGTGGGTGCAACAGTAGGGAAAGCGTTGGATAGCGTAGGGGTAAAAATTACTATTCAAACTCCAAAGAGTGCAACAGTAGGGAAATCGTTGGATAGCGTAGGGGTAAAAATTACTATTCCCACTCCAAAGAGTGCAACAGTAGGGAAAGCTTTGGATAGCGTCGGGGTTTAAATTACTATTCCCACTCCAAAGAGTGCAACAGTAGGGAAAGCGTTGGATGGCGTAGAGGTAAATATTACTATTCCCACTCCAGTGGGTGCAACAGTAGGGAAAGCGTTGGATAGCGTAGGGGTTAAAATTACTATTCCCACTCCAAAGAGTGCAACAGTAGGGAAAGTGTTGGATAGCGTAGGGGTAAAAATTACTATTCCCACTCCAGTCAGTGCAACAGTAGGGAAAGTGTTGGATAGCGTAGGGGTAAAAATTACTATTCCCACTCCAGTGGGTGCAACAGTAGGGAAAGCATTGGATAGCGTGGGGGTAAAAATTACTATTCAAACTCCAAAGAGTGCAACAGTAGGGAAAGCGTTGGATAGCGTAGCAGTAAAAATTACTATTCCCACTCCAGTGGGTGCAACATTGAGGAAAGCGTTGGATAGCGTAGGGGTAAAAATTACTATTCCCACTCCAGTGAGTGCAACAGTAGGGAAAGCGTTGGATAGCGTAGAGGTGAAAATTACTATTCCCACTCCAGTGAGTGCAACAGTAGGGAAAGCGTTGGATAGCGTAGGGGTAAAAATTACTATTCCAACTCCAGTGAGTGCAACAGTAGGGAAAACGTTGGATAGCGTAGAGGTAAAAATTACTATTCCCACTCCAGAGAGTGCAACAGTAGGGAAATTAAATACTTCATATAGTATTTCAATAAATATAAATTAATATCTATCAAAAATTATTTAAAAGTAATTACGAATTTAATATAATATAATAATTAATCAATTAAAATTACAAATTACATTTAATTATTACAATTATTTAACTATTAATACAAATTAATTACAAATTAACAATTAATAATTTAACATTTAAAAATTAATTTACAATAAATTCAAATTAAATACAATTAAATACATTTATTTATTTATTTATTTATAAATAAATAACTTCCCATCCTATTCCCCTATAAACCCACAACCCACTACAGAAAATAAATTATTAAATTAACATAATTAGCAATTAATCAATTAAATAAAATTAATTAGCAATTCTAATTTAATTAATTACCCATAAAAATTAATAAACAATTAATTCTAAAACAATACTAATAAATATGTTAGCATATTTAATTAATTATAAATAAATTACTTCCCACCCAATTCCCCTATAAACCCACAACCCGCTACAGAAAATAAATTAGTACAATTAACATAATTAGCAATTAATCAATTAATTTTAATTAATTGCCAATTAAAGGTTAATTAATTACCAAATGTAAACTAATTAACAAATAATTAAAAATGAATAACAATAAATAAATTTACATATTTAATAAATTATAGTTAAATTACTTCCCACCCTATTCCCCTATAAACCCACAACCCGCTACAGATTTAAATTACGCAAAAATTAAAAAATATATATTTCATTAATTAAAATTATTTATAACATAAATACACACTTTTAACACATATAATAACATAAAAAACACTATAAACAATTCAATATTATTAAAAAGTCGATAATTTTAATAACCTATATTATATACTTCGATATTTTAACTGTCTATATTTTTAACATTCGATATTACATTACTTACCTTAAAAACGATATTTTTGATGTCTATATTCTGTCCAGTCGATATTTTGTCCATTCAATATTTAAAACTCAATATTATGTCCAGTCGATATTTTGTAGTCGATATTTTGACTGTTCACCGTCTTACATTACCATCAGCAGTACCAATGGATATCGATACTTTGCTAGGTCCGGTAACGACTCATGCAACGTGTTGTCCCCAGCGGCTACCTATTCTGATGACGGCATTCGTTGAGACTTCACCATTACGAGTAGGTGGCGGTGAAGTACGAGAGGAAAGCAGCACCAAACAGGTACAACCTTCTGTGAGCATTGCAGAACCCGACATCGATTATAGCAATCACTCTCACATATGCACTGTTTCAGCATTTTCGAACTTGGTCGAACTTTCACCTGATGTTGTAGACCAATTTTTTGCAAGCCTGTCTGATATGATGTTCTCTCCAGTCAACTAGAATAACTTTTAAAAACAACGAGTACACAGCGTTCCCTGAACTCTGAATTCGGCCTTCAGTTTTTGATAAACAAAACTACTGAAAATAATTGGAACTATTTTTCCCCTGAAAACGAAATTATTTTTTCCATTTCCAAAATATTTACTTTTTTTGGCACATGGTAATCTGCTTAAAGTAGAACTATTCTTAGAGAACAGAGCTTCTATTTTAGGAACTCTAGAGACAATATTTTACCTCAGCCTCCAGCACATGTACAGTATTGTATAAATATGTGATGAAATGGTCTCGACCTTCTTTTCTGTAATCAGAGCCATTTCATGTGTAATTTTCGCAATTCATTCAGCTGATATATATATATGCATTTAACTGAATGATACCACTGCTTGAAAAAATGTACAGTACCAATACTCATTTTCGTGTATTTACCATATACCATTTCAAATGCGATTTATGTATTTTGGGGTGGTTGGAAAACACACATGCATCGTTATATGTTTAATATTGCTTAGTTTTTAGTAATGATGGACATTAATACGTGGAGTGGGTGTTGTGTTTCTATCTAGGACCCTAATTCGATATTCCCGATTTATGCCCTTATGTGGTTATAACAAATAATATCCTTATAAAGGCATAAGAATCATATCCATATTTAGTAATAGCCAATGCAGTCCAAATACGGCAAGGCTACTCCCCTAGACTCCTAGAAAGTACAACGCGTTCTTTAAACAAACCAAGCCTCCAGCAGCCCGGGAAATCCCCCTGCTTTTGTTTTGATTTGCACAAGAACTCCTGGAGTCCAGAAAGAACTGTTAGTTCTTAGTGACGTCTTCTGTCCAACCTTACGTCAAACCCGGCACCTTCTAGGTATAAATATACCAATGTTGCCTTAAGCAAACACACGGTGGTTTGGAGCAGAGCGGCTATCTACTTGCCCGGAAGTCCAGCTGATGCGAGAGCCGAAGGAAGCCGATCCTCCCTTGACGCACAAAGAGAGACGCTGTCTTTTTCTCCAGCCGAGAAAATCCAGCTCCGGTGTTTCCAGTCACCCTTGCGGGTTGCTGGGAGATCGATTCCTGAGAGAGAGATACAAGACCTCCTACATTCTAGAACCAAGGTACGGAGCTGACTAAACCCTTGAGAGAATTCTTGATTCAGATTCTTGGCAAAAACCAACTTAACTTAAACTGCAACTTATTTACTCCTTCCCACGTATTAGGCTTAGGTCAGGTACACCGGGGTGGGCGTATCTTAGAAGCACCAGTTGATGACGTTAGTCAATGTTTTTATGTATGTATATATTTTATCCATTTTAAAGTATCATATGGCTAAGAAACCATATCAATGCTTTTACAGTATTATTTCATAATACTCCTATTACTGTACGTACTTTACTTCATGATAAGTATTGCAATTGTGGCAACTCATTTCTCTTGCATGAGAAAGAAGACTGCTCAATAAATAACACCTTTTCTTGAAAACGCCCGTCTCTCTATTTCTTTGCACTCTGGTGAAACTAAGTATGCACGATGGACTGAGTGAAATAACTGTCTATTGTTTTCACACGACTCTAGAGATATACTCTTTATTCTGAGGGAGCAAAGTTGTCATGTTTATGCGGTTGTCAGAAACTAATCCCTTCTTGTCTAAATCAGGAGAGTTAACTCTTTCCTGAACATTCGAGAAGTTTCTAGTGACCTCTGAGCTAGCTGGCAAAACTAATTAAGTCTAATATAGTCAGTAGAGACCTAGATGACCTCAGTCCTACGTCTACACTGCTGTTTATATTATTCCAATGCGCAGAGCCTATTGGGAATATAGGAACTACACTACATAATGTGTGTGTGATGTAAAGTGCTCGGACACCCTACGCTGGTATGAGTGGCGCTATATAATTAATTCAATGCATCTGAGAGAGTGTGCTTATTGAGACTTGGTCACTGTCAAAGGGTGCTTTTGAGAGAATCCATGGTGGAAGTGGTTATTGGGGGTATGCCAACAAACATTGTCGCACATCGCGCCACCAGCGCCAAGGCCGGCCCTGTAGTGGTAACAAACCTAGCCAACGAGATTTTCAGGGCTTCGTTGCCAGGATCTAATGAGGTGATGATTGCCTACTCACAGGTACGAACTCCCAGATTGTTCCACTCTCTTCCCAGGCTAGACCTGCATTCCTTTAGCAACGCTGGGCAAAGGCAAAGGCATACAATATGTACGGTTAGGAGGTCTTGCGATGTGTCCTGATTCGCCACCAAAATCGAGAGACATAATATCGTGTGATCTATTCTTGACATCGGGCTATTGCATTTTATTTGACCCATACTATATATACTTTTTTGTGATTAATAAAGTTTATGTTAATGTCGAAGAAAGTACACCTAGCCATAATTATTGTTGTATAAATTATTATTTTTTGTTACTCTTTACGTGTAAGGGAATGGATACATGGTTACCATATCCTGTGAACAAGTAACTGAGTGGCAGAAGAATTTCTCTCCTTCAAGAGACACTTTGTGTTGTTATCATAAAATGCATGTGCCCGGTAGGAAAATGCATGGAGCGAAATTCCAGTGTAATAGTCTGTTCTGCATAACTATAAGAGGTCCAGTGCTCCTGCACCAGGATTTATTGAGTGTGGGAAAAACAAATCTGAATTTACCAGTATGAAAATCCAGGAGGTAAAATCCCTGTGGAAAAAGGCTGCATTGTAGCCAGTACCCTAATCATGACTCCTGCTGAAACCGCACAGTAGGCACAGAGGGTGCATTATTTGCTCCTCCCCTGCCAGCGTCCATGCTCCACTCCTCCTCCCCCTCTCTCTCCCCCTGCCTTACAAAATCCCCCTGCATACTTTTACAACCTGCTCAGAGCAGGAGTTAAATTTGTGTGTGAAACTCCATGGAAAAGGGAATGCCATTTGGAATACCTCCCGGTAAATCCAGGCCCGCAAAGTAATTTCCCATTCTGTGGAGTTTAACTCATAATTTCATGATACTGGTGACTTGTTGCTGCACTGTACTCGTAATTACTTGTTTATTGTTTACTGTAAACACAGTGTTATTAATCCTTGGTGTTCTTTCTTTATTCTTTATTCTTGCGTCATATCGTAATATCCTTTGTCAGCCAACACGTGTTTCGTCGCATACAATGGGAATTCGTCCCGCAGCTTTCTCAAGGCTTCAATATCTTTGGTAAAGATTGTTCTTATGTGGTGATAATTCCATCCCACATGGGAAATGAATGATATCCATTCTCAGAGTCTAGTGTCCTGCTCCACAATAGTGATGGATCTCAGTATGATCCTCAATTACGAGCTCGTTCGGGGACGTATTCGTCTGTAAATCAGCCTGTCTTGTACCTCGAGTGCGAGAAGGTACAAAACGAGCTGATTTACAGACGAATACCTCTCCAAATGAGCTCTTAATTGTGGATCATACTGAGATCCATCACTATTGTGGAGCAGGAACATTTTCACGTAAGTGACAGCTCAGGTACTGATAGAGCGCGCGAGGTCACCCAGCCAATGATTTCGCCGTTTCCGGCTTCAGGGCCCATATATTTCAATTCACACTATTCATTGACCAGGCGACTTCACGGGCTGCTACTAATTGTGTGTGTTCCCTACTGTTATTACTTAGTGTACCCGACTTACCATCCACCGACACGGGTACCTATGACTTCAATGGATCAGGGGCCTAGCTGTAAAAGGAAAGACAGCAAATGCAATTTCAAAATGACATTCAATACTGTTGTAAATGACCACGGACAACTGGAAGTTTTAAAATGTTTATCTAAAGTTCGTTTTCTGAAAGCATGAGATTTACAAGAATAAGGCAATCGATAATCAAGATAATGAAAAGTACATAACTATAGAGAAATAAAGTCAGGATAATCATTAAAATGCAATAATGAGATGCGAAGGAAATATGCTATGCATTCAAGGCAGGAATTCTTTAGAAAATCTAAGTAAGGTCATTCTAGACCATATCAGAAAAGACAAACTGCAATGCAAAATATGATTTCTAAAAGATAGGGTAACATGAGAACATATCAAGAAAAATTATGCAAATGACTTTACGTTTCAATAGTTTGCGGCAAAAGCATGGAAAAATCAACGTATGCAAGATGTCTCTTTATTTGAGCAAAAGACAGAAATATAGAAAGGTGCAAGTTTTAAGGAACTTAGAGCAGTATTTACCTAGACTGGTGTGGAAACCAAACCCTGGCCACGGGTCAGTTAAGGACAGGAAACCCTCAAGGAAGGATACCCCTCAAAGGACAGCAGGTGCAGAATGGACACCCCGGACAGGACAGGATACCCTCAGATTAGGAATCAGGACAGGACCTCAGGACAGGACAGCAAACCCTCAGGACAGGACCGCTCAGGACAGGACCACACCCGCAGTTTGGAAGCAACGCCTGCGTTCCACCCTCTCTGCAGCTATCGATCAAGACCCCGATTGGGTCAGCGAACTCCCAGCAAAGTGCTTCGCCAGCACTTTAAGGTTCAGTAAAACCTTAGTCTATGGTCAATTTCGGACAGAGTGCTCCGCAGCGCTCTGTATCTTCAGTCACCTATTGAGTACGATGGGTCAGTGACAGGTCAGCTAAACCAGACAAGTCGGACGATTCCCTAGGTGAACCCAGGGTAGATATACTCTTTTGGGTCAGTGTACCACCCCCCAAATGTTGCAAAGTGTCAGAATCCCCAATTTCGATTGGTCCTAAGGTAGGCTTTGGGTAACACACCAATCATATCAGTCTATTTAGATGCTACATTTACATATTTGGGTACCGCCTAGCGAGATTGGGGTTCCCATGAGAAATTGTGCAGAAATATGAGTGACAATTTACATTGTTGCCGAGCTAGGACAATTGTCTCTGTTTTCCTGGGTTTTTCAGGTCAGTTCTCAGGAGCATCTTGCCCATCACTGCCAGCTGGCTAAGTTCCATCAGCCAAAGTTGTCAGGTCCCTGGAAAAGCGATCATGCGCAGAAGGGACCTCCAAGATGGCTCATCGGTACAAACAGACCCCCATTCCCCGCGGTACATGAAAAGTAAGCGAGAACAAATTAATACATAGAAATAACGTTATGAAAACACATCATTTGGTTTTGAACTTTCAACTTATCACTACAAAATATACTTATGCAGTCTAAATGTTAGCTACACATAACATACACAAGAGCAGTGGCACGAGCAGTACCACGTTGTAGGCAAAGCTATGAATTACGCATGCGCATAAATTTCCCTCCACTTCTGCAGACCCGTCAGGACACGTGAGTGTGGCTGACGCATGCGCAGTAACTAAATACAAGCGGCGGCCATATTTTACGGACACGGATTAAAATCATTAGGAATACACATAGGCAAGCTTCTTAATCCTTATTCAAACTAAATATAAATGTTAGTAAGACATACACATATTACCTTGTTACACATAGACGAGGTTCATGACTTCGGCAAGGTCGCAAAATATGCGAAGCTTTGCTTCATCAATCCCCTCTTTGATGATATTTACTATCATCACAAAATAAATGGAACTAGATGCCAACTTTTCCTTCACACTTTATACAGTTCTATTTCTTCTAGCAATCGCTCCAGCTTTTCTCGTTCAGTTTTGGTAGGGTGAGAATTCTTCACCTTTTTATAGATCTTATTATTCATCTCTTCTAATTCGAGCTCATCCACACTCCGTTTCACTCCTCTTGTATTTACTTCTCTCGCATTCACCTCATACTTCTTTGTGTGTTTGCGGCATTTGCAACAGACAAATATGAAAAATAAGATGAGACCTATAATTCCAATTGGCATCAGTACTTTGAGCAATAAGCCTTTACCTATACTAGCGAACCAATGACCTACATTTGAGAGACCATCTACCAGTCTCTTCCAGGCACTATCAACCTCGAGTGGTCTGAGTTCCTTTGCCAAAATAGTAATGTTTCTCACATATCTTTTGAGCTGCACACTTTTGTCCGGAATATAAGTGCAACAATGTTGCGCCTTCAACATCCGGCAGACTCCGCCCTCTTTCGCCAATAAGGTATCAAGAGCAGGTCGATTCTGCAAAACCATTGATCTGATCGCAACCATTTCGGTATTAACCAGCAGAAATCCATGAGCTGTCTCAGTCGACAACACATCCACTATAGTGGACAATTTACAAATTCTGTGAGTGTTCAGAACCACTCCCACTCCAGGTATCAGTGCACTGAAAATACTACCCATTATTTCACCTATGCTTTCTCTTTTACTACGCACTAAGCCATTAGTATTTTCACTGCTTCCAGCAACTCCATTCACATGGTATATTTTCGGGAAGACAATGCCAAAATAGCAACTTCCATACCAGTGATCCGGCAATTTGAAATAAGCCTTGTCCCCACAAATATAATAAATTCCAGGAAACACAGGCTCTGACCCATTTTTGAAACCCCAACCTCCAATTACCTTGTAATTATGTTCGCATTCACTGGAACCAATGAAAATGTTATTATAATGGCTAGTCTTCTCGCGGTGAAGACATAGCTTGCCTTTCTTTTCAAAATCCAGCAACAGAGCAGGACCCGCCCCACCAGTTGAGGTGCCTTCCATGTTCTCTGCCCACTTTGGCCTTTTCTGACTTTCGTCATTTGCCTTCTTTTGTATTTTAATTCTCCTTTTCTCTGCCATGTTTAGGAACATCTTTTCCTGCTCATGCAAAGAACAAGTCAAGTTATCTCTGTGTGCGTCAGCTATGTCGATATTACCTATTGTTAGGAAGTAATCCCCCATGTATCGTATTGCGTCACTTTTGGTATGTACAGGATTCAAGTTCCCACGTATAGGAAGCTCAGAAAAGATCACGTCATTATTAGAGTAATAATACTGTAACGGTCCTCTTTTGTAAAATAAACTAGCTAAAATGCTACAGGAGATTCCGTATGTCAGTGGCAAGTGATGGTATGTCACGCCTTCAGCTACAGAAGTAGGTAGCTTCATGCAGACATAGCAATCTTCAATTTCCATAGTCTCTACATAGTGTATTAACAAGTTTGCGAAAACATTTAAGCGTGTCCTGTTTTTGATTCTATGATAATGTAGTTCTTCCTCATCTGATGCTTCTAAGTCTTGTTTTGTTTGTCTCAGTGCTCTCTCATGTCTAGCTACACTCTGTGTTGTCAGCTCTTCACTGTCAGTATTTACAATTTCAGTAGGGACAATATTAGTATCTTTGCTTACAGCAAAGGGAATGAAAATTGTTAGTCCTATCCAGAGTAATATCAGGACAACTATACTACAGACACATACCTTGCAGCATGTTTTGCAACAGCTGCGACTGGGTCTACCATTCACGTTTGAATCAGACATTTTGGCTTCAGAAGAAGTTTCTCAACCCCTCTTTGTGTCTCTACACAAGTATCTTACTTTGTGCAAATTCACGGTGGCTCTTCTCCCTCTTCGTCAGAGTACTCAGGGACGGGCTCTCCGTCGCTTACGTCAGTGATATCGAGATCTTCAAGTTCTTCTAACACAAGTGTCCATTCAGGTGACTTGTACTTTTTGTTTTGTCTCTTTATCCGATCACTCCTTCTTTTGGAAGTGTCTTCTGGTTGTTCTGCTATACGAGCACTTCTCCTTTCTTCTGCACGTTTTTCTTCTACTGTTTTTATTCTCAATCTCAATTTCTTTATGTATTTAGGCTCAAGATGCTTTCTTTTCTTAAGTCTTTTGGTTGGTACTTGGACTTCGTTTTCTTCTCTTGCCCTCTTATTTTCATTAGCTTGTGGCAATTCTGCTTCAGTTTCTTCTTCTTCTATCTGACTAATTCCAGGGCTAGCATCTGTTTCTTCTTCCTGGGTACTAATCTGGCCTTGTTCAGGTATACTGTGTGTTTGCTCTTCAAGTGTCTCTGACTCTGTTTCCTGAACACGTTCTTCTAATTCTATCTGATCCTGTTCAAGCACTTCGATCTCTGGACTTTCTTCTGCTCGAACTATTACACTATGTCTAGTCTGTCCCTTCCCGATATCAGGTGTCAGTGGAGGAGTATCAATCACTTGTTCTGTATTCCTCTCTTGTTCAGGATCCTTCACTTGTTCAGTATCGGGCACTTGTTCAGTCTTATTCACTTGTTCTGTATCAATCACTTGCTCTGTCCCTGTCTGACCTTCTCCTTCCTCAGTTTTGATGTGAATCTCAAGAGTCTGAGGTTCTTCGCCTGTGCCTTGCTTTTCCTCTCTAGTCCACTCTCTACCTTCCCAAAGTCGTTCACTTGTTCGGATGGGGTCTTCGGTGAGATCAATCAAGGGAATCCACTCTTCTGGCCATATGCTAGGCAGCTCGTCTTCAGCTACTTCTGGCTCAGCTTCCGTTACCCCTTCAGCAGTCTGGGCTCCTGGTAGTTCGTTGTCAACTATTCTTGGGCCAACGTCTGCTGATTCTGCAGCTTGACTGGTACTGGGCTGTACGTCGTCAGCCACTTCTGGTCTGGCTCCTGCAGAGTCCTCTGCTGGACGTCCTTCTGCTTCAGGCACTTCGTCTGGTGGTACCTTCTGGGTGTGGCTGGCGTGTATCCAACGCGGAACCCCTGCACACTTGACTGCTGTGGTAGTAACCAGAATCACCTGACGTTTTTCTCCCCACCTTGGCTCCAGGCAGCTCTTCCGAGTATGCTTCTTTATCTTCACCCAGTCCCCCGGGACCAGTTTGTGGAGAGGAGTCGTTGGATTGAGGATGGCGTCTTCTCCGATCTGGCGAGAGATAGAACGCACTTGGTCACCCAATCTTTTGCAGTATTCAAGCACCAAATCATCAGTAATACTCAACAGTTTGCTTCCAGGCACCCATGCTTGTCTCATCACTCTTCCCATAATGATTTCATGGGGACTTAGGCCTGTCTTGCGATCAGGAATACTCCTTAGTCCCATCAGGACCAAGGGTAGGGCCTTCACCCAGGTCAGTTTAGTTGCATCACACAGTTTTGCTAGTCTGTTTTTGATAGTTCCATTTATTTGTTCCACTACTCCAGAAGCCTCTGGACGGTAGGCACAGTGAAGCTTTTGGGAAATTCCAAAGGCCTTACAGAGTTCGTCGATCACTGCATTCTGAAAATGTGAGCCTTGGTCTGATTCAATAGTGACTGGAACCCCGAACCTAGGTATCAGTTCTTTAAATAAACACTTAGCTACTGTTTTTGCGTCATTTTGGGGAGTAGGGAAAGCTTCCACCCACTTTGAAAATAAACAGATCATGACAAGGACATATCGTTTCCCTTCACAACGGGGCATGGTGATGAAATCAACCTGTATCCTTACAAAGGGACCCCCAGACCTCCCAATTTTCCCCAGTTCCACCACAGTCCTCTTCCCTGGGTTCATCTTTTGACATGACAGGCACCTCTGGCAGAGGGACTCTGCTACTTTCCTGAACTTTTTACTGTACCAAGTCTGTTGGAACACTAGAATCATGGCGTCCCTACCAATGTGTGATCCTTCATGTATCAACCTCGCCATTGTGCTAAGTAAGTGTCTAGGCAATACAGGCATACCAGTTGGACCTAAAATGACACCATCCACACGTCTTGGTCTACACCCATCGTCCTTCCACTTCTCTCTTTCTTGCCAAGGTGCCGCCTGCTGCCACTCTTTCACTTCATCCCATGTAGGCACTTCCTCAAACACTTGAAGTTGGCAGCTGGTTCCTGGCCCCCCTCGTTTTGGATTTACAATATACCGATCTCTTGCGCACCATTGGGCCACTCGATCAGCATAATCGTTTCCCAGTGATACCTTGTCCATGCTCTTCTTATGAGCAGCACATTTTACCACTGCCAGTTCCTTTGGTAACTGGATTGCCTCTAAAAGGTCCTGAACAACTTTTCCATTTCGAATAGGGGTACCTGATGAAGTCAGGAACTCCCTCTGTAGCCACAACTGGCCAAAGTCATGCACAACCCCATAACAGTACTGACTGTCAGTATACACTGTTATGCGTATGTTCTTCCCAATTTGGCAAGCTTTTATCATAGCAATCAATTCGGCTACTTGTGCAGACTTGATGTGATATAGATAACCTGCTTCCTCAATTTTCTCTAGGGACACTACTGCATAGGCAGCACTCAGGCCTCCTTGTTCATGCCTTAGACATGAACCATCTACAAATAGTTCTTTATCATGCACAGGCAATGGCGTTTCCTTTATGTCTGGGCGTGGCTTGGTATTGAATTCTGTTAGATCAATACAATCATGTTCATCATCCACCCCCCCTTCCATATCCTTTGGGTTGGGGAGTTAGGTGGCTGGGTTCAGAATACTGCACCTAACAATGTTTACATTTGCAGCACCCACAAGAATCCTCTCATATTTAGTCAGCCGACTAGGGGTGAGATACTGAGTTTTTGTTCTGGTCAACAAAATTACCACTCCATGTGGAACATACACAGTTACCGGATGTCCCATGACAATCGACTCACTCTGCTCTAAACTGGCACAGGTAGCAGCTACTGCTTTCAGACAACCTGGTAATCCAGCAGCCACTGGATCTAAAGTGGCAGAGAAATATGCCACAGGCCTTCTCGTCGTGCCATGTTCTTGAGTTAGGACTGACAATGCGCAATTATCGCGAGTGTCACAGAATAGGGCAAACTCTTTGGAATAGTCTGGCATCCCCAATGCAGGAGCAGTACACAGACAATCTCGTAGTTTGGTGAAGGCTGTTAAGCTTTCATCATCCCATTCTACAATCTCGGGTGTTCCTCTCTTAGTCATTTTTATCAAGGGCCTGGCTAGGACTGCAAATCCCAGAATCCACTGCCTGCAGTATCCTATCACACCCAGGAACATTCTTATTTCTTTCTGAGTACGGGGCAACTGCATCTTTTGAATTATTCTCACTCTTTCCGATGTCACTTTTCTGACACCTTTTTCTATCTGGTGCCCCAGATATTTCACCGATTTTGCACAAAACTGTAACTTGTCAGGGGACACTTTATGTCCTTTTTCACACAGGTGATTCAGTAGGGCAATGGTGTCAATCACACAATCCTTATGACTCTTAGACGCCACCAAGAGGTCGTCTATATATTGCACTAAGACAGAGTTCCCAGGTAGGACTAAAGTTTCCAAACATTTTTTCAAGATCTGATTAAAGATAGAGGGGCTCTCTGTATACCCTTGAGGGACCCTGTTCCAGCAATACACGTGACCTTCGAAGGCAAATGAGAAAAGAAATTTGCTATCTGGATGCAAGGGAATGGAAAAGAATGCATGACACAAGTCTATCACGGTGAACCACTCAGCATCCCAGGGAATCTGATACAGAATCACTGCTGGATTCGGGACAATAGGGCAACAGGGAACTACTATTTTGTTGACTTTTCGTAGATCCTGTACTACTCTGTACTTGCCACTAGGCTTCTTAATACCCATAATCGGAGAGTTACATGGGCTACTCATCACCTCCTGTATGATGTTTCCTTCTAACAATTTCTGTATTTCCACAGCAACACCAGCTTTCACTTCTGCATTCATCCTGTAGGGTTTAGTATTGGGGTATACTGCATTGTCCTTTATTGCTATCTGTATGGGGTCCACATTTTTCATTAACCCTACATCTTTCCCGGTAAAGTCCCACACCTCTGGCTTTACTGCTTCTTGGAGTTCTTTGGGCAAATCCTGCATGGTCATTCGTTTAATTTCCGAGTCAGGTCTGACTAACATTAATTTATAAATGCCGTCTTCATCTGGGGTCTGAATTTCCACCCCCTTTGGTGTGCAAAAGATGGTACAGTTCATTTTGCACAGCAAATCACGTCCCAGTAAGTTCACTGGACTGGTGTCACAAACGACAAATCTATGCATTTCCCTAAAATTTCCAATTGAGATCTCCATGGGCTTGGTAACAGGAGTACTAATCAATTGATTAGATACACCCACTACTTGGATGGCTTCTCCCGAGAGGGGTAGGTTTGGAACGTCCACTGTTCTCACAGTAGAACGGGTAGCGCCAGTGTCCAACAGAAAGGTGACATCGTTTCCGTCAACCTTTCCTTCAATGTATGGTCCGGACTGGTCTACCGGCAAGGAGGCGCCAAGTACGCACTCCTCGTCCTCCCCTCTCAGGCCCTGTCAGTACTGGTCATCACAAAGGAAGGTATCATTTAGAAGATACTGCGAAGTTGCTGCATTTCTGTTCTCATTGCTTTCCCAGACTTCTATCTCATCTCCCTCTGCCTGTTTTCCCCTGTATACTTGCTTTGGTGCTCGGGGCACCTGAACTGTTTTTACCTGTGGTTGAGTCTTTCTTGGTCTCTCTTTCTGCGTCTGTGGAGTTAAATCAGGAGTTTTGGGGTTATCTTCGGGCAAGTAAGGACACTCGTTACGCCAGTGTCCAATTTCGCCGCACTGATGGCAGGGAAATTTCTTCATAGCCTCTTCCCTGCTCATTTTGGGCCGGGGCTTGCCTCCTCCCCCTCCCCCAGGGCCTTCGTTCTTTGCATTTTTGACCATGTTACTCAACTGCTTTTCCTGTTGTTCTGCGAGCTTCACCTGAGCCCACATCACTTTTTCCTTGAGAGCCTTTTTCTTTTCTGCAATCTCGTCCTCGCAATACTTTGCGTACCGCAGGACCTCGTCTACCTTTTTGGAGTGCCAACAGATTTTGTTATCTTTTATCCACTGACAAATTTCAGGTCTTAAACCGTTTACAAACCTGTAAATGGAGTGCGTCATGTCCTTCATCTCGATGTTATCTATACCACTGTATGTTTTAAACACCTGCAACAGCCTTTCATAATAGGAGTGCACTGTCTCCTCTCTTTCCTGCGTTGTTCTATCTATCCTGGTCCAATCAGTTTCCTTAGCTGGCACCTTTAGTTTCAAGTGCTGAATTACTTGTTCATACTTTCTCATGACTTCCTTCGAAGGTTCCCCTGTTTCTTTATCTCTTGCATACTCCTCACTAGGCCAGGCTATGGCTATTTTACACTCGGTCCATAGATCGACCGGGACCACAATATCGAAAAACCCATCCAGGTCTTTCCACAGGCATTTCTGCACCTTTATGAACCTTTCCACTTGCCGGTACCATTCAACCGGCTTCTCGCGCAGTTTCGGGAAATCGTTAGTAAAGGACACAATATCCTGTCTGGACCATGGAACGTGCACATACCTCCCACCTGGTACTTCCCGCATGGGGCATAATGTTTCGGGTTTGTCTACTTCTCTCAGAGGGAACTCAGGGGTAGCTTGTCTTGATCGGGCCTCATCTTTCTTACGTGCCCACCTCGTTTTCCACTTTTCCACGTCTCCCCATTTTTGCAAGACCGCAAGCAACTCTTTAATCTGCAACTTCCTCCCTGACACATTCAAGTTCTCTAAATCCTTATCTGAGAACTCAGCTCGGTATGGTTTCTGCAAGGGCTTTGATCTCGATATATCTATCCCCATACTAGCTGCAGTGTCGGTCAGTTTTTCGTGGAGCACCCTGGTACTTCTGGTAAGGCTTTTACACATGAACAGCAATTCTTCTTCAGAATAGGTGTTTAATCTGTCTAACCCCACATTTCCTGCCATCAATTCCTCTATTTCTACCCTCAGCTTGTAGAGGTCTAAAGGTTTCGTTTGCGGAGCCTGTTTTTCTAAATCACGACTCCAATTTTCAATCTCTTCTGGCGTTACCAAGGAAACACTCCTAGTCCCTGTTGCTGATTCTAATTTAATTTCTTTCGCATCAAAAGGATTATGCCTCTTCTGCACTCCCTTTCCGGTCTGTTTGTTTGGTAGATCCAAGAACACCACTTCGGACTCACACTCACTGGACTGATCGTCTATCAGTAGGGGCTCTTGCCTCGGCGGGGCCATTATCGGGTTCATAACTGGAGGGTTCAGACCTCCTTGATTATTCCCGTACAACGGAACCACTGGTCCGATTGTTACCGGAATAGTCAAAGCTTCAGGACTGGTATTTAACTGGGAGATCTTCTGAATTATTTCTGTCCTCTGTCTAGCTAGGGCCTCTTGCTCCCTTTCATCTAGTACTCTTCCTAATGTCCGGTCAGGTATCATCTGTGGGGTCAGGTGAGGGGTAAGACTCGGGGCAGTAGGATGCGTCTCACTTGGACCCCCACCATAATTTGGTTTCGGGAACAAAGTTCCTGTGCCAAATGACCTGCGCTCTTCCCCATATGGAGGCTGCAAAAAGGGTACTCCTGAACTTACTGGCTTTTCTTCGTTTTCATACAGAGGTCTGGGGAAAAATGTTCTTTCACGGGAATATTTTTCCTCTGAGCTCTCGGGCATTCTAGGATATATATTTCGTACCTCCGGGGGCTCGGGCTTCTCGAAATAGGGCAATACCTGGCCCCCTCCCCCCCTACATAGGGATCTGTCCTCCTCCTTAATAGATGGACGCTGGGGATTCTCTCCTGCACTGGAAGGTCGGGCTCCCTCATTATAAGGGGGCGGACTTCTCGTAAAGATGTCATCTAACAATTCATCATCTGACTCTCCAAGAGCTCCCCAATGCTTACACTTTTCTGTCCTTTTTTCTCTCCCCGACGGGGTACATGCTGGCATCATAGGAAACAGACCCTCAACAATCATGCTCTGCCTCCACTGTTTCATCCTCTTGTCCCTTGTCTCTTGTTTCAGCCTGGGGTACCACTTAGTCAGACCTTTGTCCATTCGGGGTTTCTCCCTTTCGAAAGCCTCAATTTCCCATTCCTCTAATGCCTCATACTGCGTTAGTCTCGGTCTGGGATGCAATTCATTCATGCGGGTTCTCAAATTAAATAAAATTCTGCCATTGAAAGTACCGTCTAACGGAAAAGCCAATATTCCGTCATCTTTTGTGTACTTTACCCAATTCTCCAACCACACACAGGTGTTGTACCCTCGGTCAAACATCATGAATGAGGCAGGAGTATTCGGTGGCGGGATAGTAACACCCTCTCTAGACTTAATCGGGTTGTCCGTTTTGAAGAAATTCTTTACCCTGCTTACAAGGGACATCTTTCTCTTAGCTCCGTACATAATATCGTATCTATTAGCTTTCCACTGATCCCTTTCAAACCCTTGGTTTCTTGGATCGGGTCTAGTCTCTGGACAATACGAGTGCCACATACGATTTTTACGCTTAACTCTGTTTACAAAGTCACCTCCAATCAGAACGCATCTTGCAATTTCGTGCGACCAATGAGGTGCACGCGTTCAAGTATTTTCGGCCAATGGGTGCGCGGCCCCTTCGTGAGACTGTTCTCACGCTCCGGCGCTTCACCCCTCCTTTACAATTCCAGGCCCGCTACCCGCCCGCTGCTTCTACCAATCCCAGCGCGGCACGGGGTGACGTCAGAGGCGCTTCGCGACTGACTCCCTCCCTTCACAAGGTAACGGAAACTTTCTTTCCTTTTAAAGTGCTCAGTGCTTGGTTATTTTACAACAAATACACATTCGCCACAGTGCTCAAGTGTCTAGACAGGAAAGATTTCTTTTACTGCAAGTAAACTACTTCCATTTACTTTTCACGCGCTGCGGGCAGATCTCTTCCGCCTACCCTTCACTCTAGCATCGGTGACCCTGTTATTCCCCTAAACTCATCCACTTCTTTCCGGGATATATCCGAGTCTAAGGTTTCCCAGCGGACCCCTTTGCTTTCACCCAAGCTCCGATGAACCTGCTACTCTTCCGATGTGACCCTTACTAGGTTACGCCACTATGGGAATTTTGCCAATGAACCTCGTTACTGCTATTTATTCACACATATATTCAGAAAAACCCTAGTTAGTGCTTCCCGGTTATCCTAACCTGCACCTAACTTTCCTTAAGCCTGTGACCTCAGGACAATGGATTCTATTCACCACTTGCCCTTTCAATTCCCCGGGGAGTTCGGACAACAAGAAACAATACGGTTTACAAATGCATGGATTAATACATATAACAATATAAGAACAAGAATAATAACAATACAACAATTCATGAATTTCAGCAGCGTATTCACAAGAGAGTGATCAGTTCCCTCGCAACAGCCGCTCTTATAGCAGCATTAATGTACTAGCAGCTTCCGACTTAACTAGTCTAACCTTTAGCTAGTCCCTAACCATCCTCTGATCTACCAGAAAACTGATAGAGCGCGCGAGGTCACCCAGCCAATGATTTCGCCGTTTCCGGCTTCAGGGCCCATATACTTTCAATTCACACTATTCATTGACCAGGCGACTTCACGGGCTGCTACCAATTGTGTGTGTTCCCTACTGTTATTACTTAGTGTACCCGACTTACCATCCACCGACACGGGTACCTATGACTTCAATGGATCAGGGGCCTAGCTGTAAAAGGAAAGACAGCAAATGCAATTTCAAAATGACATTCAATACTGTTGTAAATGACCACGGACAACTGGAAGTTTTAAAATGTTTATCTAAAGTTCGTTTTCTGAAAGCATGAGATTTACAAGAATAAGGCAATCGATAATCAAGATAATGAAAAGTACATAACTATAGAGAAATAAAGTCAGGATAATCATTAAAATGCAATAATGAGATGCGAAGGAAATATGCTATGCATTCAAGGCAGGAATTCTTTAGAAAATCTAAGTAAGGTCGTTCTAGACCATATCAGAAAAGACAAACTGCAATGCAAAATATGATTTCTAAAAGATAGGGTAACATGAGAACATATCAAGAAAAATTATGCAAATGACTTTACGTTTCAATAGTTTGCGGCAAAAGCATGGAAAAATCAACGTATGCAAGATGTCTCTTTATTTGAGCAAAAGACAGAAATATAGAAAGGTGCAAGTTTTAAGGAACTTAGAGCAGTATTTACCTAGACTGGTGTGGAAACCAAACCCTGGCCACGGGTCAGTTAAGGACAGGAAACCCTCAAGGAAGGATACCCCTCAAAGGACAGCAGGTGCAGAATGGACACCCCGGACAGGACAGGATACCCTCAGATTAGGAATCAGGACAGGACCTCAGGACAGGACAGCAAACCCTCAGGACAGGACCGCTCAGGACAGGACCACACCCGCAGTTTGGAAGCAACGCCTGCGTTCCACCCTCTCTGCAGCTATCGATCAAGACCCCGATTGGGTCAGCGAACTCCCAGCAAAGTGCTTCGCCAGCACTTTAAGGTTCAATAAAAAAATCTTAGTCTATGGTCAATTTCGGACAGAGTGCTCCGCAGCGCTCTGTATCTTCAGTCACCTATTGAGTACGATGGGTCAGTGACAGGTCAGCTAAACCAGACAAGTCGGACGATTCCCTAGGTGAACCCAGGGTAGATATACTCTTTTGGGTCAGTGTACCACCCCCCAAATGTTGCAAAGTGTCAGAATCCCCAATTTCGATTGGTCCTAAGGTAGGCTTTGGGTAACACACCAATCATATCAGTCTATTTAGATGCTACATTTACATATTTGGGTACCGCCTAGCGAGATTGGGGTTCCCATGAGAAATTGTGCAGAAATATGAGTGACAATTTACATTGTTGCCGAGCTAGGACAATTGTCTCTGTTTTCCTGGGTTTTTCAGGTCAGTTCTCAGGAGCATCTTGCCCATCACTGCCAGCTGGCTAAGTTCCATCAGCCAAAGTTGTCAGGTCCCTGGAAAAGCGATCATGCGCAGAAGGGACCTCCAAGATGGCTCATCGGTACAAACAGACCCCCATTCCCCGCGGTACATGAAAAGTAAGCGAGAACAAATTAATACATAGAAATAACGTTATGAAAACACATCATTTGGTTTTGAACTTTCAACTTATCACTACAAAATATACTTATGCAGTCTAAATGTTAGCTACACATAACATACACAAGAGCAGTGGCACGAGCAGTACCACGTTGTAGGCAAAGCTATGAATTACGCATGCGCATAAATTTCCCTCCACTTCTGCAGACCCGTCAGGACACGTGAGTGTGGCTGACGCATGCGCAGTAACTAAATACAAGCGGCGGCCATATTTTACGGACACGGATTAAAATCATTAGGAATACACATAGGCAAGCTTCTTAATCCTTATTCAAACTAAATATAAATGTTAGTAAGACGTACACTTATTACCTTGTTACACATAGACGAGGTTCATGACTTCGGCAAGGTCGCAAAATATGCGAAGCTTTGCTTCATCAGTACCTTATGCCTGACCCATGGGTACACTGAGAGCTAGCCCAGCTACTTCATGCCTGATCATATACTTTATGTCTAACTACAGGGAGGCATACCTCTGCCACCTAAAGCAAACACCTCTGTGATAACATTCTCATAGTGCATTATGAAAAAAACATAAAATGTGCTTTAGTGTATGTTTTGTAGGGTTTACTCTGGGATGACGTCCCTGCAGAGGCAGTACACCCGCACTACTTTTGTGTAAGCACTGCATCGCTGTGTATTGCCTCTTCGAACTAGTGACGTATGGCAGGAAAATGCTTGCGAAACCTTATTCTGCTGTCAAATTAAGCTGGGTCTGTCAAAAGCAGTGTACCTCTGATGCTGTCTATCAACCATTTCAGAAGACATGATCATTCTTCTCAAAGGAGTTTGGGGGAAATCTGTAACAAATGTTGCATTTCCAAATGCACATTGCCCTAGCAGAATTTCAAAGTCATATTGATTTTTTAGTGGATTTGACACTTTATGTGCTGAGGACTGCGCAACAGAATTAAGTGCACGGTTTCTGTTACGTATAATATATGCTGTTACGAGGCTGTATTTCTGTCTCTACTGGAGTAACATCTTTGCAGAACATTGCTGGTCAGCCATACATCCTATGAGTTATGGAGCTTGAAGAAATACTTGTACTGTTTGCTTGCTCCAACCCCATTTGTTCCAAAGTTATTTCAAAGCAATTACCTTTATTTGCCAGTTCTTTAGGCCTGGTAGATTCCTGCATGTATGGAGTGAAGTCATCCTATATGAGAACTGGTCGATATGTGGTGCTAACAAAAAATATTTTATTTTGATTTACAATAGCGCTGATTCCTGACACAGTAATTAACAGGCGGGAATTTTAACAAATGATTGTCTCTCGCTTATTCAATCTCAGGAGGAATGGAAGATGTATTAAGAACCAATTGCAAGACTTGCCAGTCTCAAATCACAAAATCAAGTGCATTAACCCAGTAAACTCAATATTCTGAGACAAGTACATGTGTGCCGCCGGAAACAAGAATATGTTGCAACATCCTGATGAGCACACTGAAAAATACCCTTTGGTCAACAGTGGACCAGGAGTGTTGTTATGGACATGGAATAAAAAAATATTTTATGACGTAATTTCATGGAAGGGATTTTGGGAGAATTGACATAAAGATCGTCATCTAACGCTCCAAAAACTGTCTGCAAAAGCTGCTTTTTAGTTGACAATTCCAATGGAGGATGTGATTGTGTCGTACTTTGTGGTATTTTGTACAGTTAATCTGTGGGTTGTTATGTAGGATTTTGTATATATATAAAAATTGACAAAGCTTTTTCAAAAATGAGATAAAGCTAATAAATAAAAAGCAATTCATGAGCTCAAAGATATAGTGATGAGCAGTTCTTATATCTTTTTGGATTAAGTTCATTAAACTGTAGCAGCACTGGCAATTGTTCTTTGGTAGCCCTTGAAATTTCAGGAGCACACACATGGCACTGTAAAGCTTATTAAAGTGCCTTAGCTAAGGAAATAATGTATGTTGTTTTTCTGTGGCAGTAGCACAGATGGGAGTAGGTACTCCTCAAAGTACATGCATTTTTAGGTCTGGCTTGACAGTGCATTTATAAGCCAGACCTATTGGCATTGCCAGTCTACTGAAACGTCTCTGTCCAGTGCCTATAAACAAGTTCTAATCCGTAAAAACATGTTTGTTGTAATAGTATCGGATTTGAACAATGTGTTCAAGTTTCACCAGGTAGCACTCCGTTTTCTTGTACTGGCTTACTGGCAGCTCTGTCCCATTATTTGAAGAGTGAACCTCACCTCCTCTGGTTGGCCGGTTGCCCTCCTTCCCTAAGTTAAGGTCTAGTTGGGGCCCTGCATGTAAACATAGGATATTCTTTTTCATGGTGCTGTCAGTATCTGTACAGATGTGGCCTACCTTCATGAACTTCCACATCAAATGATAATACCAATTGGCTTGTGTGAATACTTTTCTGACACTCACAGTGTGAAACTTAAACTATCATCAGCATCCACTCCAGAGCTCTCCATTGTGCCCCATCATGAACACCCACCCACAACCTGAACTTAACAGACACCTAGAGTGGACTTAATTCACAACATGTGCTATTTAAGAGCCATACCATGCATGAAAACACATGACAAAACCACAATATTTGGAAGAGGCAAATACTTATAGGACAGGTAAGAAGAAATAAAACTTGTGAAATTTAAACAGGGGCTCCATTGGTGACTTGGATTGCCCTGTGCGGTTTTGCAATCATTGTTAAGAAATCGAGCAGGGTCTTTGCCTTTGAAGTTAAGAACATGAATGTAGGGCCAATAGGGACCCATTTTGAAGTCCGTTTTTAATTACTGCCAGGTAAGAGCATCAGCGGAACCTTCCCCACTTAAAGCACTTAGGGCCATATGTATCAAGGCCAAATGAGTTCGCAAACGCCGAAATTCTGCGAATTTCGGCGTTTGCGAACCCATTTTCGCAAAATGGTATGTATGAAACAATTTGGGTGCAAAATAAGGAATCGCAAAATTTGCCATTCCTTATTTTGCAATTGCATTTAAGGAATCGCTTATTTTGCAATTCCTTAAAAGCAATGTATCAAGGTAAAAAAAAATCAAAAATGCCCTTGAGGAATCGCAAATTGCCACCAACTTCTAGTTGGTGGTAAGTTGCGAATTCTCTTAAAAAAAGATTTTTTTTTAAAATACAAAGGTGCCATGTGACGCTCATACATGCCCTTAGGGGGAATGTATGTGCACCATATGCGCACACATGTCATTTTCAGGGGTGCAGCAGGGTGTTCTTGAGACACCCCTGCGCCCTTGAAATTATTCTCAATTTGCGATTAGCAAATTGCGAATCGCAAATTGAGAATATTTTCACATTCCTTCCTATGGGCCTCCTGGCCCATAGAAATGTATGGGAAATTATTCCTTAATTGCGATTAGCAATTTGCTCATCGCAATTAAGGAATTTTAAGAAATCGCTAAAAATACGTGATTTTCCACTTTTTTTTTTTTTTTTTTTTTTGTAAAAACGGTTTTTATTGGCAATCAAGTGGAAATGGTACAGTACAGGATAAAGTAGTTCAGGCATCAGTTAACGATGCGGCAAAGCGACACAGCTCCAACAAGACACCTTTTATATAGAACAGTCCCCAACTGACCCCCCCCCGCATTCCCCCCTCCCGTAGCCAGTGTGCCGCACTCCTCCTTGCCAGTCGATGATGCGTTATCAGCGCTTGTCCTGAACAGGGACCACAGTGGAGGGTAAGAGGCTCCCTTCAACGGAGAGTCCCGATCCCCAGGTCTGCCATCAGTAGGTGTAAGTAGTGTGTGCACTCTGGCGGGTGTGAGGAATCCCAGGTTCGGTACTCTCACCCTGGGGTCCCCCCCCCATCCTCGCTCTGGTCGCCATCCGGCAGTTGGAGCGCTACTACCAGGGCCTCCCACGCCCTGGCCACCTCCAGCGCTTTGTCATTATCAAGACTCCTAGCCTGGCGCAGCCGCAATGTACTCTCCGCTTTCGCCCAGCTCTCTAGTGTGGTCTTCCAGCGCAGGTAGCTGGGGCCTTGAGTCGATTTCCAGTGCATGGAGATTTCCCGCTTAGCCAATATTAATCCCAGGTCGCAAAATTTGCTGGTAACTCGGTTGCGAGGGGTGTGAGGGAACCACAATAAGAGGCATGTGCCCATGTCAAGAGCGATCTGCCGGTCTGTGACAGCATTCAGGCAAGACATTACCGCCTCCCAGTAACCCGCTAGCTTGGTGCAAGTCCAAAACGTGTGGGCGAAGTCCGCTTCCGCGGTTCCGCACCTGGGGCAAAGCGAGGAAGCCCCCTCGAAATATTGCGAGATCTTCGTCGGTGTTAGGTACGCTTGGTGTAGGGTAAAAAATTGGACCATTTGGAACCTGGCGTTCCTTGTGCCCTTCCATGCCCTGCGCAGTAGCTGTGGCCACACCGTGTCAGGGATAGAACGCCCGATGTCCCCTTCCCATTTGGCTCGCAGCCCGTCCAAGGGTCGCAAGGCCGTAGACGTCAGCCGTCGGTAAAGGCATGTGACAGCCTTATAAGTGCCAGCGGCCGTCACCACATATTGGCAGCACTCCGAGGTCAGTGAGCCCACTCCCCCAATACCGACGAATACCAGCCACCAATGCAGCATGCAGCAGATACCCACCCCTCGGCAGATCGTAGGAGTCCCGCAGCTCCTGAAACGGGAGCAGCGAGCCGTCCCTGTAGAGATCGCCGATCATCTGCAGGCCAAGTTCCTCCCAGATTGCTAGGGCGGACCAGTCGCCGCCATGAGGGAAGGCCGTGCACATCCCGAGCGGGATGTCTGGGGCGTAAGGGCGAACAGTACCGGAGCGCTTGTGTGCCCGAAGCCAACAGCTGCGGATCGTCCGTTCCTCCAAGGTGAGCAGGGCTAGGTCTAGTTTCTGTCCCAACACTATAAAGGAGATGATATGTCTCGGGAACAATTTGCCTGGCACATCCTCCGGGCCTCGGAACTCCAAAGCCACCGCCTGGGTCAGCCACTGCAGCTGCGCTGCCAGATAGTACCACTCAAAGTCCGGGGCTGCAAGGCCCCCGTCCGCCCTGGGGCGCATCAGCGTGGTCAGCGCAACCCGTCTCCTGCCCGAACCCCAGATGAACCCCGTCATCAGGGAACGGAGACTGCTGAAAACCGACACGGGTATCCAGATCGGCAGAGTGCGGAACAGATACAGCAATCGGGGAAGTGCCACCATCTTCAACAGCGCGACTCTACCCGCGACCGAGAGCGGCAGCGTCTGCCAGAAACCCATGCAACCCTGTAGATTCCGAATTGCCCTGTTGATGTTACCGTCCAGGAGGGCCGCGGGCGAGTGATAGATGAGTGTGCCCAGGTAGGGGAGGCAATGGTGCTCCCACTGCAGGGCACCCTCCAGCTGGGTGTCAGCGGCCCTCGGAGTCAGCGGGAAGAGGCAAGACTTCCCCCAGTTGACTCGCAGCCCCGAGAGGCGACCAAAGTCCGATAGGAGCTGTTCGGCCCCACGTAGCGAATCGTCCGCGTCCGCCAAAAACAACAGGCAATCGTCCGCGTAGAGAGAGATGTAGTGGGTGTCGTTTCTCAGCTGAAGCCCTGCATACGCCTGGCCCAGCCGGGCATGCGCAGCCAGTGGCTCTATGGCCAGTGCAAATAACAGGGGTGACAGAGAGCACCCCTGTCAGGTTCCTCTACCCACCACATAAGAGGCTGAAATGGTGGTCCCCGTTTTGACCCGGGCCGTGGCCGCGGCATAGAGCAAGGCAGTCCATTTCACAAAGCGGTCACCCAGCCCAAATGTCTCTAGGACGCGGAGCAGGTATGGCCATTCGACGCTATCCAACGCTTTCTCGATGTCAATCGAGAGGACTGTGGCATTCGGAAAGCTAGCGGCCTCACCCCCCATGATCCTGAGCAACCGGCGCACACAGGTGGCAGTGGTGCGCTGAGGAATAAAGCCCGCCTGGTCGCTATGCACCAAGGAGCGCATGTGAGTCAGGAGCCGCGTCGCGAGAACCCGGCTCAGGATCTTATAATCCGTGGTGAGCATGGAGAGCGGGCGGTACGCCGATCGGCAGCTCGCATCACCTCCTCTCTTCAGTAAGGGTATCACTAAGGCCTCGCGAGTAGACGCCGGCAAGCACCCCGAGTTCCAGGCCTCTTGGTAAACCGCCTGCAGGCGCGGAACCAGCACATCCGCGTAGGCCGCATAGAATTCAATCGGGAGCCCATCTGTACCCGGAGTCTTCCGGCGAGCCATGTGTCTGATGGCCACCCTGATCTCACCCTCGGAGATATCTCCGCCCAGCTGTTTCGCGTGCTCCGGGTCGAGCCTGGGTAGCTGCGCCGACCCCAGGAACTCCTCCAGCTCCGCCGGGGGATCTGGCATCCTGCTCATGTAAAGGTGTTCGTAATACTGGAGGAATTGGTCGTTAATGTCCAATTGCGTGTAGAGCATGCGCCCCTCCGGCGTGGCGAGCGCCACTATAGGGGAGCCACGGGCCCCAGGGCTGGCCAACCACGCCAGCAACGAACCCACTTTGTCCCGCTCAGCGTGAGCTCGGACCAGGAACTCCTTATAATCAAAGCAGCGCAGCTTTTCCAATGCTGCCGCCACCACCTCCCGTGCCTCCGAAACCGCGCCAGAAGCCTCGGCGTCCGTATGGCTGCGCCGTTCCTCCGCGCGCAATCGGTCCTCACTGCGCTCTACATCCTGCAGCAGGGTTTTGCGGACACCTGCGGTAGCCGAGATGCAGACGCCCCGAACCACCGCCTTAAAGGCGTCCCACTCTATAGCCCTGCTGGAGGCTGTGTCCACGTTGGCGTTGAAATACCCCTCCACCCCACTACGCACACTGGCCTTAAATGCTGGGTCCTCCAGCGTCAGCGGGTTTAACCGCCACGTTGGAATAGCTTGGCGTCGTCGCATCCACTGTACCGTCACCAGGCAAGGGTTGTGGTCAGACACCGTCCTAGTCAAGTACTCACTATGGCGGACCAGGTTCTGGATGTCCAGGGAACACAGAATGCTGTCTAGACGAACATGCAGATCGTGTGGGGGGGAGTAAAAGGAGAAATCCCTTTCCGTCGGGTGGTGGGTCCGCCATGCATCGACTAGGCCCCAACAACTCTGCCATTCTCTCCTACTCTGCGGCAATTGTTCTTTGGTAGCCCTTGAAATTTCAGGAGCACACACATGGCACTGTAAAGCTTATTAAAGTGCCTTAGCTAAGGAAATAATGTATGTTGTTTTTCTGTGGCAGTAGCACAGATGGGAGTAGGTACTCCTCAAAGTACATGCATTTTTAGGTCTGGCTTGACAATGCATTCATAAGCCAGACCTATTGGCATTGCCAGTCTACTGAAACGTCTCTGTCCAGTGCCTATAAACAAGTTCTAATCCGTAAAAACATGTTTGTTGTAATAGTATCGGATTTGAACAATGTGTTCAAGTTTCACCAGGTAGCACTCCGTTTTCTTGTACTGGCTTACTGGCAGCTCTGTCCCATTATTTGAAGAGTGAACCTCACCTCCTCTGGTTGGCCGGTTGCCCTCCTTCCCTAAGTTAAGGTCTAGTTGGGGCCCTGCATGTAAACATAGGATATTCTTTTTCATGGTGCTGTCAGTATCTGTACAGATGTGGCCTACCTTCATGAACTTCCACATCAAATGATAATACCAATTGGCTTGTGTGAATACTTTTCTGACACTCACAGTGTGAAACTTAAACTATCATCAGCATCCACTCCAGAGCTCTCCATTGTGCCCCATCATGAACACCCACCCACAACCTGAACTTAACAGACACCTAGAGTGGACTTAATTCACAACATGTGCTATTTAAGAGCCATACCATGCATGAAAACACATGACAAAACCACAATATTTGGAAGAGGCAAATACTTATAGGACAGGTAAGAAGAAATAAAACTTGTGAAATTTAAACAGGGGCTCCATTGGTGACTTGGATTGCCCTGTGCGGTTTTGCAATCATTGTTAAGAAATCGAGCAGGGTCTTTGCCTTTGAAGTTAAGAACATGAATGTAGGGCCAATAGGGACCCATTTTGAAGTCCGTTTTTAATTACTGCCAGGTAAGAGCATCAGCGGAACCTTCCCCACTTAAAGCACTTAGGGCCATATGTATCAAGGCCAAATGAGTTCGCAAACGCCGAAATTCTGCGAATTTCGGCGTTTGCGAACCCATTTTCGCAAAATGGTATGTATGAAACAATTTGGGTGCAAAATAAGGAATCGCAAAATTTGCCATTCCTTATTTTGCAATTGCATTTAAGGAATCGCTTATTTTGCAATTCCTTAAAAGCAATGTATCAAGGTAAAAAAAAATCAAAAATGCCCTTGAGGAATCGCAAATTACCACCAACTTCTAGTTGGTGGTAAGTTGCGAATTCTCTTAAAAAAAGATTTTTTTTTTAAAATACAAAGGTGCCATGTGACGCTCATACATGCCCTTAGGGGGAATGTATGTGCACCATATGCGCACACATGTCATTTTCAGGGGTGCAGCAGGGTGTTCTTGAGACACCCCTGCGCCCTTGAAATTATTCTCAATTTGCGATTAGCAAATTGCGAATCGCAAATTGAGAATATTTTCACATTCCTTCCTATGGGCCTCCTGGCCCATAGAAATGTATGGGAAATTATTCCTTAATTGCGATGAGCAATTTGCTCATCGCAATTAAGGAATTTTAAGAAATCGCTAAAAATAAGTGATTTTCCACATTTTTTTTTTTTTTTTTTGTAAAAACGGTTTTTATTGGCAATCAAGTGGAAATGGTACAGTACAGGATAAAGTAGTTCAGGCATCAGTTAACGATGCGGCAAAGCGACACAGCTCCAACAAGACACCTTTTATATAGAACAGTCCCCAACTGACCCCCCCCCGCATTCCCCCCTCCCGTAGCCAGTGTGCCGCACTCCTCCTTGCCAGTCGATGATGCGTTATCAGCGCTTGTCCTGAACAGGGACCACAGTGGAGGGTAAGAGGCTCCCTTCAAAGGAGAGTCCCGATCCCCAGGTCTGCCATCAGTAGGTGTAAGTAGTGTGTGCACTCTGGCGGGTGTGAGGAATCCCAGGTTCGGTACTCTCACCCTGGGGTCCCCCCCCCATCCTCGCTCTGGTCGCCATCCGGCAGTTGGAGCGCTACTACCAGGGCCTCCCACGCCCTGGCCACCTCCAGCGCTTTGTCATTATCAAGACTCCTAGCCTGGCGCAGCCGCAATGTACTCTCCGCTTTCGCCCAGCGCTCTAGTGTGGTCTTCCAGCGCAGGTAGCTGGGGCCTTGAGTCGATTTCCAGTGCATGGAGATTTCCCGCTTAGCCAATATTAATCCCAGGTCGCAAAATTTGCTGGTAACTCGGTTGCGAGGGGTGTGAGGGAACCACAATAAGAGGCATGTGCCCATGTCAAGAGCGATCTGCCGGTCCGTGACAGCATTCAGGCAAGACATTACCGCCTCCCAGTAACCCGCTAGCTTGGTGCAAGTCCAAAACGTGTGGGCGAAGTCCGCTTCCGCGGTTCCGCACCTGGGGCAAAGCGAGGAAGCCCCCTCGAAATATTGCGAGATCTTCGTCGGTGTTAGGTACGCTTGGTGTAGGGTAAAAAATTGGACCATTTGGAACCTGGCGTTCCTTGTGCCCTTCCATGCCCTGCGCAGTAGCTGTGGCCACACCGTGTCAGGGATAGAACGCCCGATGTCCCCTTCCCATTTGGCTCGCAGCCCGTCCAAGGGTCGCAAGGCCATAGACGTCAGCCGTCGGTAAAGGCATGTGACAGCCTTATAAGTGCCAGCGGCCGTCACCACATATTGGCAGCACTCCGAGGTCGGCGGTTCAGTGAGCCCACTCCCCCAATACCGACGAATACCAGCCACCAATGCAGCATGCAGCAGATACCCACCCCTCGGCAGATCGTAGGAGTCCCGCAGCTCCTGAAACGGGAGCAGCGAGCCGTCCCTGTAGAGATCGCCGATCATCTGCAGGCCAAGTTCCTCCCAGATTGCTAGGGCGGACCAGTCGCCGCCATGAGGGAAGGCCGTGCACATCCCGAGCGGGATGTCTGGGGCGTAAGGGCGAACAGTACCGGAGCGCTTGTGTGCCCGAAGCCAACAGCTGCGGATCGTCCGTTCCTCCAAGGTGAGCAGGGCTAGGTCTAGTTTCTGTCCCAACACTATAAAGGAGATGATATGTCTCGGGAACAATTTGCCTGGCACATCCTCCGGGCCTCGGAACTCCAAAGCCACCGCCTGGGTCAGCCACTGCAGCTGCGCTGCCAGATAGTACCACTCAAAGTCCGGGGCTGCAAGGCCCCCGTCCGCCCTGGGGCGCATCAGCGTGGTCAGCGCAACCCGTCTCCTGCCCGAACCCCAGATGAACCCCGTCATCAGGGAACGGAGACTGCTGAAAACCGACACGGGTATCCAGATCGGCAGAGTGCGGAACAGATACAGCAATCGGGGAAGTGCCACCATCTTCAACAGCGCGACTCTACCCGCGACCGAGAGCGGCAGCGTCTGCCAGAAACCCATGCAACCCTGTAGATTCCGAATTGCCCTGTTGATGTTACCGTCCAGGAGGGCCGCGGGCGAGTGATAGATGAGTGTGCCCAGGTAGGGGAGGCAATGGTGCTCCCACTGCAGGGCACCCTCCAGCTGGGTGTCAGCGGCCCTCGGAGTCAGCGGGAAGAGGCAAGACTTCCCCCAGTTGACTCGCAGCCCCGAGAGGCGACCAAAGTCCGATAGGAGCTGTTCGGCCCCACGTAGCGAATCGTCCGCGTCCGCCAAAAACAACAGGCAATCGTCCGCGTAGAGAGAGATGTAGTGGGTGTCGTTTCTCAGCTGAAGCCCTGCATACGCCTGGCCCAGCCGGGCATGCGCAGCCAGTGGCTCTATGGCCAGTGCAAATAACAGGGGTGACAGAGAGCACCCCTGTCGGGTTCCTCTACCCACCACATAAGAGGCTGAAATGGTGGTCCCCGTTTTGACCCGGGCCGTGGCCGCGGCATAGAGCAAGGCAGTCCATTTCACAAAGCGGTCACCCAGCCCAAATGTTTCTAGGACGCGGAGCAGGTATGGCCATTCGACGCTATCAAACGCTTTCTCGATGTCAATCGAGAGGACTGCGGCATTCGGAAAGCTAGCGGCCTCACCCCCCATGATCCTGAGCAACCGGCGCACACAGGTGGCAGTGGTGCGCTGAGGAATAAAGCCCGCCTGGTCGCTATGCACCAAGGAGCGCATGTGAGTCAGGAGCCGCGTCGCGAGAACCCGGCTCAGGATCTTATAATCCGTGGTGAGCATGGAGAGCGGGCGGTACGCCGATCGGCAGCTCGCATCACCTCCTCTCTTCAGTAAGGGTATCACTAAGGCCTCGCGAGTAGACGCCGGCAAGCACCCCGAGTTCCAGGCCTCTTGGTAAACCGCCTGCAGGCGCGGAACCAGCACATCCGCGTAGGCCGCATAGAATTCAATCGGGAGCCCATCTGTACCCGGAGTCTTCCGGCGAGCCATGTGTCTGATGGCCACCCTGATCTCACCCTCGGAGATATCTCCGCCCAGCTGTTTCGCGTGCTCCGGGTCGAGCCTGGGTAGCTGCGCCGACCCCAGGAACTCCTCCAGCTCCGCCGGGGGATCTGGCATCCTGCTCATGTAAAGGTGTTCGTAATACTGGAGGAATTGGTCGTTAATGTCCAATTGCGTGTAGACCATGCGCCCCTCCGGCGTGGCGAGCGCCACTATAGGGGAGCCACGGGCCCCAGGGCTGGCCAACCACGCCAGCAACGAACCCACTTTGTCCCGCTCAGCGTGAGCTCGGACCAGGAACTCCTTATAATCAAAGCAGCGCAGCTTTTCCAATGCTGCCGCCACCACCTCCCGTGCCTCCGAAACCGCGCCAGAAGCCTCGGCGTCCGTATGGCTGCGCCGTTCCTCCGCGCGCAATCGGTCCTCACTGCGCTCTACATCCTGCAGCAGGGTTTTGCGGACACCTGCGGTAGCCGAGATGCAGACGCCCCGAACCACCGCCTTAAAGGCGTCCCACTCTATAGCCCTGCTGGAGGCTGTGTCCACGTTGGCGTTGAAATACCCCTCCACCCCACTACGCACACTAGCCTTAAATGCTGGGTCCTCCAGCGTCAGCGGGTTTAACCGCCACGTTGGAATAGCTTGGCGTCGTCGCATCCACTGTACCGTCACCAGGCAAGGGTTGTGGTCAGACACCGTCCTAGTCAAGTACTCACTATGGCGGACCAGGTTCTGGATGTCCAGGGAACACAGAATGCTGTCTAGACGAACATGCAGATCGTGTGGGGGGGAGTAAAAGGAGAAATCCCTTTCCGTCGGGTGGTGGGTCCGCCATGCATCGACTAGGCCCCAACAACTCTGCCATTCTCTCCTACTCTGCGCCAACTTGTGAGCTGCTGCCTGCGCTAGCGGTGGGTGAGAACGATCTAGCCCCACATCCAACACAGAATTAAAATCCCCCCCAAGCAGGACCGTGCCAGCCAGGACAGTCGCCAGCTTCCCAGATAGTCGCGCAAAGAAAGCAGGCTGGTCCACGTTCGGGGCGTAGACACTGCAGAGTGTCACGTCCCTCCCATCCAGGCGGCCCTGTACAGCAACAAACCTTCCCTCAGGATCAATTATCGTCACCAAAGGCTGAAAGGGAACCCCCGCCCGGACCCATATCAAAGCCCCCCGTGCAAATGCCGAGTAAGTGGTATAAAACATATGCCCCCGCCACCTGCGCTGCAGGGCCCGCCCCTCAGTTTGATCAATGTGGGTTTCTTGCAGGAAGGCAACCTGCCCCCCCCCCTGCGGACAAGATGGGCATGGACTCTGTGGCGTTTCAGCATGGAATTCAGACCCCTCACATTCCAGGTCACACACTTCAGATCAAGGAGGGTCCCCATTCCTCACGACAAGCACAACCTCAATAAAAGCAACTTCCGCACGCACACTGGCTACCCCCCATGAAATGAACCCCGACACATCCCAACAGCCCCACGTCCCACCCCTCCCCAGAATAGGTCCCCAACAGTAGAAACCCATCCAAATAAGTAGTACCCAACAGTAATAATCCCTGGTAACTACCAGAGTCCCACAGCAGGTGTGGGAAATGAGGGGGTGACCTGTCGCCTCTCTCACCAGCCCGCCAGCAGCTCACTCCCCCGAGTCAGTTAGGCCTCCCCTACGTGCCCCATGCCCCCCGCATCCCCTCCACAAGTAAAGCTACTAGCGCCACAGCTGGTGGTCGCCCAACTCCAGTCCCAGGCCCAACAGGTCAATGCCGCCATCCCAGGTCACGAACACAGCAGGTCATACGATACCAGTTCAGGGGAGCATTGGCCTCACTCGTCCAGCAATCCATCTGCAGTCCCAGGCGTGGCATGCGGAAGTGCGGGGTCCCCAGTCGCCGATTCCTCCGAGGTCCCCCCGTCAGTGCCACCGCGAGACCCCGACTCCACAGCCGTCGCGGAGTCCAACGCCTGAGAAATGTCGGAGACCGCCTGGAGGGCATCCCTGCGCTCCTGCTCAGTTTGTGAGACCGTGGGTGTCCGAACCTTCGGCGGCCGTTTCTTGCGTCTCCTACCCCGTCTAGGCCTCGGTGGTGCCCTCCGTTGTTCCCCAGGCGCATGAAGGGCATCCGCGCCGGTCCTGTAGAGCTACAGCCAGTCCCAGACGTCGTCGGGGTTGTCGTAGAAGGAAGATTTGCCATCGAGCATGATCCGTAGGCGAGCTGGGAACAGGAGAGAGTAGCGGACGCCCTCCTCTCGAAGCGCCTTCTTGACCGCTAGAAAAGTTGACCGCTGCCACTGGACCTCCAAGGAGTAATCAGGATATATGGAGACCTGGGCGTTGTCCACTTTATAGGGCCCCAGAGCTCGCGCCCTGTGTAGAATGAGGTCCCGATCCCTGTAGTGCAGCAACCGCGCCACCACAGGGCGGGGAGGCCGGCCCTCGGCCGGAGGACGAGCCGGCACGCGGTGAGCACGCTCCAGAGTGTAGAACGGCGACAGCCCCTCCGGGACAACCACATCCCGTAGCCAGGCCTCCAGATAGCCCAACATGTCGGCCCCCTCAATTTTCTCCGGCAGGCCCACCACGCGAATGTTGTTGCGGCGGTTGCGCCCTTCTGCGTCCTCCGCCCTCTGCTCCAGCAGGTGCACCCTCTGCTGCAGCTCCCCCAGCAAGGCGCCAGCTGCTTTCGACGAAGGTTCCAGCGCTTCAATCCGAGTTTCGGTCTCTTTGACCCGATCTGCCAACTTGCCGTGGTCTGCACGTAGTAGGCCCAGGCTCGTGGACACCTGCCGGATATCATGATGCAGGGCCTCCCTGGTATCAGCGATTGCCTTCAGGATCTGCTCCAGCTGACTTTGCGGCAGACCCGCCGCCGGGACAGCGTCCGGAATGGGGCCCCCATCAACCACAGGCCCCTCAGCAGCCCCAGGGGGGGGTTTCAAGGGGCGTTTCCCCATGGGGGTAGCCGCGTCTCTCCCCCGCAGCAACAGGGTCAGCGTCTTACCCCGTGTACAGCTCGCCAGGCCGCAATCCTCGGGGTCACTTGTCGTGCGGCACTCCCTCCGGGTCCGCCGGTCCCCAAAACCAGCCACTCTCCGACGATTCCTGGGACCCACTCGATAGTATGTAGTCCACCGACCACCAGGGGCCCCCCTGGCCGCAGCACTCCCCCAAGCCCAATTGCAACGTGCAGATCCACCAGCCCAAAATGGCGGCAGGGGCGGCCGTGCAAGGACCCAAGTGCGCGAGGGTCAGGGAGCGGCGTGCCCGGGTCCCAAGAGATAGGACCCCCCGGGCGGCCTCAGGTTCAGGTCACCAGTCTTTTCGGTGATGGCAGAGTCCCTCAATGGGGGATGGCCAGGGGTCGCACAGGAGCGCCCCTCCCCAGGTTAGCAGCCTCAGAATCTGGATGCGACCCAATCCCGGGGTCCGAGGCCCACTCCTCCGGGCAGCACAGGGCCGGTCCGCACTCCGAGCCTGCGCTCTACAGGCGGTGCACAGTGGGGCCCCCCAAGGTCAAGCTGGGAAGGGGCAGCGCCGGGTGGTCGTGTCTTCGGTAGTCCGCACGGGGAGATGGCCGAGCCCAAACACAAGCTCCTCGTCCGGGCAGCAGCAGGGCCCCCCCGGGTCGGGGGCCGCACCCGGTCCCCCCACGTGCAAGCGCCCCCGTCGGGTCTCCGCAGTCACACCGCAGGGAAGCGGCTCAGGCTCCACCGCTGCGGCAAGCTCCGCAACCAGGGCTCCAGGGCAGGTGGCAGCCGGCGGCCGGCCAGGTACCGCCGCAGGTCGGCTGCCGGAGCACTTGAGGCCGGGGACGCGGCCGAACGTCAAGGCCACAAAATGGCCGGCGCCGCCCACCGATCCGTCGGTGCAGCGCGGGCTCCGCACAGCCGGGGGCTCGCCTCCGCCGCCTCCGGTCAGGCCCCCAGGATAGCAGGAGGAGACGCGGGTAGATTCAGGGCGCCAGGGCCACCAGGATCAGCTATTGCAGGATTAATGGGGGAAGGCCGCTGCGGAGCTCAGCGCTCACACGTCTTCCTCCATCGGCTGCCAAGCCACGCCCAAGTGATTTTCCACATACATACCATTTTGCGATTTCTAAATAGCGATTCCTTAAAAATCGCTATTAAGAAATCGCAAAAGGGTATGTTGATACATATGGCCCTTGATGTCCACTCACTCAGGCCCTCCAAGAGACTTCTACCCGAGGTCTCAGAAAATTCGTGTTCAGCCAGGCGCCTGAGACTCCCATTCACCCAATTTGTTAATCACTCGCTCACACGTTGGCAGGGCTACTGAAATTGTGCAATAATGCAGCCGTGGCGATTTTCGCACAATTTTTGGTTTGACACATTTGACACATAATCCATCATCTGCTGCATAATCTGCAGATTTGAAGAAAAAAATGTTCTAGCTCAAACGGTTCAAAAGTCACTAAAAACACAGTGATACTTGCAGTGGAAGGCCCTTTGCAGAGGTTGACTGGTCACCTTTCTGTAGCTTATTGGGTGTTAGACTGGCACTGTTGAGGTACAACTAATTCCCTAACAGTGTTAACAAGTTGAGAAATAAAATAACGAAGTAATACGATCGCAAAACGTGCCTCAGAATTCCACATAACTTGCCTTTTCTTGTTGCAAAATTTTTTCTATCCGGTTGCATAATTTGTCCCGCCCCTGCCACATAATTCCACTGGCCCTGCACATTGGCAACCGAGTCCTGCACAAGCTGTCCATCCTCCCGTTGCTAGGGTTTACCCATCACCTCTGCCTCCCTCCTACGCCGCACCAACATTCGGCATTGCACAGCACTGCCCCCTCGTGGTACCAAAGGGAGTGCACTCAATTCACACCCACCGCTCTAAAACTGACATTCACATTGCATGCTGACCTGCTCACTAACTCACTCACTCGGTAGGGAGGGAAACTTGGACCAACTGAAAAAACAGTGTTTACACTTTACCGTAAAGTTGCCGGTGCTACTTTAGCAGACTTTAAGAAAGCTGTCAGATGCTCGTTTCATGCTTCAGAAAAGAAAACACAGTAGTGAACTTTTAAAGTATATCCGAATGCACGCCTCTTCGGGCTAGCAGCACGCGTCTACCTCTTGGCGCTAGTAGCACGCAGCCCTATTGCATAAATTGGCTTCACACTGGTCAATAGTTTAATAAATATGACCGGGCTGCAGCCCATAACGCGCGTGCCACTCACACTTGCGGGAGCGTACGCAAGCAGCAGGTGTGCCAACCCACCAAGCTGCCTCGGTAACTGCGCGGGGGAATATTCAGTGCCTGGCTAGCTACGCAGCAATGCCCGTGGTGGGTAATTAGAACAAAATGCGAGGAGTGGTTTCCTTGGTGCAAGGCAAGCCTCGAAGCGCAGGGGGTGGGGCCACGCTGCCTCCACGGTACTAAAAGGGATGTATGGCACAGCGAGCTGAGAGCTTGCACTGCCTGCCGCCCACCGCACTGCTGCCGCTGCCGTGCCCACCAACATGTCCTCAGACAGAGTGGTCCTGGTTCTGGGAGGGGCTGGCACCGTGGGCTCCGGGATCGTGAAATCGCTGCTGGACAAAGGTAATGAGACTTCTTTTACGCCGCTGCTGTCACATGCTTGCAAAATAGCCCAGTAGGTCGTGCGCCTGCTCCTAAAACCAGTGTGTCCCTAGTAGAAAATCTAGTCGACCATCTGTGAATAAATGTATTTTCTTGCACATGGCTTACTGCGAACTGAACCGTCGCTTGGTGCGCCACTTTTTGGTTGCTAAAGGGACTAAGGTACGGTGAGTTAGAGGGATGTGTCTAGGAGCACACAATTGTTCACATGGAGAAGTTGAGATTCGGCTGCTGTTTCTTAATTCTCTCCGAGCTCTAGTGCTTTCGACTGGATCCAACCGTGACGTGGGTTTTAGATTTATCCTTATTAACTGAGCAACAGATGAGCGGCAGATAGACAATAAAACTGCAGCATTAGTTAAACAGAAGCACCGCTGACAGCCGTGGAAGCAACTCGAGGAAAACTTGCAAGTGCTGACATCAGAAGTTGGCTCCAAGCACTAAATGCAAACAATGATCTGATATACTCATCTGGTCGCGGCTTACATCTTGAGTTAGCTATTCATCCTTCCACGGCCGGTGAAATGAGAAGCATGCGTCGATTAAGCATAGTTAAAAATGTTATCTATTGTGTTAGTGCCCATCAAGTTGGCAAAACTAGATTTAGACGGGCACGGTGCCCTGCTTAGGAGTTATAAATCTGCGCACTTAGTGGTAGGTAGAGCAACTCAGTGGACTTCGCGCCTGTTGCACACGGCTCTGTAATCTCGAGCCATGGTCATCGGTTATAATCCTGGCATGGCCAATTTAAACTTTCCTCCTTCTGAGATCGATAAAAGGCGTAGCACATAGAAGGCGTGCGGTGGAATAGGACGACGTGCGTTGATGTGTGCAATGAAGCAATGGACGGTGCTGTTAGAAGAGTGTCCCAGGAGGGTCTGTGGAGTCTGTGTGTGGTGTCAGGACTCAGGAGCATGCAGGCAGTTAAGGCATGAGAAGTTCGCATGTGCAGTGTTCAGAGTGTGCATCTCTGGTACCAGTGGTTGTACATAGAGTCTGAAAAGTTTGCAAGTATAGCACTGCCATTTTGCACAAGCGGGGTGAAGAGTTAGCACCTGGAGTTTGCAAATATCAGTTACAAATCTGCAGATTTCCACAAGGAGGGCCATAGGTTTTCACAGGTACTATATACATTTGTATGAACACATTACTATTAGCTACAATCAAAGGTAATGTATCATTCGGATAGTGTATTGCTTCAGGACGAAATGACATAAATACACCAAGCTGCTGTATTAAAAACTAGTTTAATTATTCCTGAGGAATCCATTACATTTGTGCGTAAACATTATTGCATCATATGACCAGCCAACATATGTTTCGCCCCATACGGTTAATGCTTGGGTCTTCCTCAGGCCTCAAAAAGCATATGTAAATTGCATTGAAAAGTAGTCTCCCATGGCCTCATTTATGAGGCTGTGCGTCACTTTTACGCCGCTGGTGCGTCACTTTTTGTGACGCACCAGTGGCGTAAAAAATGCGCCTTGTTGCACCATATTTACAAAGTGACGCATCTAGGTAGATGCATCACTTTGTAAACCCCTGCGCCACATTATACCTGCGCCAGGTATAATGTATGCAAGGGGGGCGTGTTGACGCAAGAAAGGGTCGTAGAAGTGACGCAGTGAAATCTATGAGATTTCACTGCGCCACTTCTAGGACACAAAGCAGCAGGCGTAAGACTGACGCAGGCCCTTTCACATGGGGCACATTGCTGGAGTTGCGGCACTTTTGTGACACACTCCAGCAATGCGTCACTTTTACGCCATACAGATACGTCAGAAATACTGAGGTATCTGTAACTCCTTGCGCAATGATGCATCATACTGTAAATATGACATATCATTGGTGTCGCAAGGAGGGTACAGTGAAAAGTGACGCATTGCTGTTTTCATGCAGCGATGTGTCACTTTTCATAAATGAGGCCCCCTGTATTTATCAGTGACGCAGTGAAGTATGACCCTTAAACGGACACATGGTGTCCGCTAACAGAGGACAGAATAATCCTTCCAACTCTCGGGGCAAGCGGCGAGTCTCATGTGTATAAACCAAACAAGGACAACCCTATATGCACAAAGAAACTAGGGTAATTCAGTATAGTACAAAACACCGTTGTCCAGTGGGACTCACTCCAGGAATACCCTTAGTTTGACTTCAAAGTATTGAGTTGAATTGTGCGATGATTAGTGTTATGGGATATATAATCATACAAACATTATTCAAAACCCAACACTTAACTCCTTAGTAGAAATTATATTGCTCTTCATATAAGATATGTACATACACACAGTGGCGGCTTCTCCGCTAAGGTGGAGGAGCGTCACCCCACTGAGCAGGCCAACTAGGAAAAAGTAAAATGATAACTCATTGTTATTGTCATTTTATTTTCTGTCCTTCCTCAGCTGGGTAGGGACGGGCGGGGCTGCTCTACTCAAAGAGTAGGGCAGGGGTGGTTTGCCGACTCCAAGTGCGGAAAATGCTTTGGCCTGTAGTCTTGGGCCGGCAAAATCGTCATGCGCATTTTGCATGTTCTCCATGCAGGCTGCATTACATCCAGGGTGCAGAACATGCCCAGCCTCCCATTCCCCGGCTGAGCACCGAACCACAGCGCTTAGACCAATCACTGCACTGCATTGCGCGTTGTGATTGCCTATGGGGAGTCTGGGAGCCGGGTGCTTCCTGCTTCTTGCCGTGGAAGCAGGCGAAGAGGAACAGAGGCAACACGTGCAACAGGAAAGTGTTTTAATTCTTTAATCATCCCTTCGCCCACGCGACTCTACCCCACTGCCGTTAAATATCAGCCGTCACTGCATGCAAGGCGCACACTGTACAATGGAAAAGTTCAGACAACACAGTCAGTTTTTAATTTGTAAATGAATGAGTACTGGTGACCAAATCTCTGCCCAGAAGCCTACGACTGGTGCAATTACATGTCAGAAAGGCGAATACCAAAACAGTGCAGTTTTCAATTACATTCAGGCCTCTTTAATTCACTTTCAGACACTCACTGCCCCTTTCCCTCTTTGTGACTTTTTTCTGTCTTTTTTTTCGTGTTTGTCTTCCTTCATCTTTCTACTTTGTGTGTTTTCCCCTCTCTTGCATTGGGTGAAACTCTGATGTGGGAAAATAAGTGCCAGTGTCCAAAAATATGTGCCTGTGGCCCCCACCAGCATCCACCGGCTGAAATCAAGCTCTGGATGCAGTGCTAGTGTAGGAGAATGTATACAAGAGTGATAGAAAATGCACTGTACACATCCCTGGATATCAACAGTTTGGAACACAGTTCATGTTGGAGGATTATCATTTATTCATAGATTCCTTCAATCTGAATCTGTAACCAGGGAACGTGGTGCTGACTGTTCGACTCGATCTCTGTTGTAGGATTTTATCAGAGACTAAATACCTTAAAGTTGGACTATAGGTTTTCCTGGAATGATTCCCAAAGGACAACTTATTTTTTATTATATGGGGTTGGGTCTCATGTGGTCTGAGTAAGTAGTGGGGGGTTAGTCTGTAGTGTAGTTCCTATTTTCCCAATAGGCTCTGCGCATTGGAATAGTACCTACAGCAGTAAAGGCCTAGGCCAGACGTTAACTAGGTCTACTACTGTCGATACTAGACTTAATTTTTGGGTTTGCCAGCTAAGCTCAGAGTTCGCTAGAAACTTTCTCGAATGTTCAAGGAAGGATTAACTTCCCTGATTAGACAAGAAGGGATTTAGTTTCTGACAACCATAGAACATGACAACTTTGCTCTCCCCTAATCAAAAGTCAATCTCGAGAGTCGTGTGAGCACAAGGCAATTATTTTACTCAGTCAGTACGTGCATTCTTAGTCTCATCAGAATGTAGAGAAAAGGAAGAGACGGGCGTGTTCAATAAAAGGTGTTATTTATTGATCAGTCTCTTTTCTCGTACAAGAGAAATGGATCGATATTATTGCGATACTTATAGTTAAGTAAAGTGCATACATTAGAAGCAATAGTATAAAATAATACTGTAAAAACATTGATATGGTTTCTGAGCCATATGATGTTTAAAATGATTAAAATATATTTACATACACATATACATTTGACTAAACGTACTCAACTGGTGTTTCTAAATACGCCTACCCCGTGTACCTGACCTAAGTCTAATGCGTGGGCGGGAATAGAAAGTTACAGTTTAAGTTAAGTTTGTTTTTGCCAAGTGAATAACTAAAGAATTCTCTAGGAGGGGTTATTCAGTTCTGTACCTGGAATTTAGGATGAATGAGGAATGGTATCTCTTTCTCTGCTCTCAATATTCCAGGCTGCCTGCGAGGGCTACCCGGAAGCGCCGGTGCTGGGTCTCTCGGCTTGAGATAGCAGCGCGTCTCTCAGCGCGTCAGGAAGGCGGGGCTGCTGCCTGCGGGGTCTGCTTCTGCTCTCGGCTTCGGCAAGTGTGGCTGCTCCGTCTTGTCACCACGCGTGTGTTTTGCATAGGGCAAGATCGGCAATATTTATACCTTAAAGGTGCCGGGATTGACGTAAGGATGGACATAGGTACGTCAATAAAGATGTCATACGACTTGCTCGTTAGCACATTCTTTACTAAAGTTCTCTGTGAAATCAAAACAATGGCCGCACGGATTATCCAGGTTGTCATAGGTTTGATTTGTTATGAGAACGTCGTATGCCTTATCAGGGGCTGGAGGAATATCGCTTGTCTAATTAGATCTCAAGCGTTATGACCTAATCAGATAACACGTTCCTGTGCCGTAGTGTGACTGCGTCAGATAACGGTATCTGCATCATGGGGAATTTCTTGCCTCATGGGCTGACTGTTAGTTAACTAGCTAGGTAGTTTAACCAGAATAGGGTCAGGAATAGGGGGATCGATTCAGAACCTATAGAAATACACGACACCCACTCCACGCTAACTATGGTCATATCTACTAATCTATGCATAGTATAACATAGTACAACATACTATAGAGTATAGTGTATACCTTACCACCCCAAAATACATAAATGCATTTTGAAATTTTCAAATATACTGAAAAATTGCAGACATATATATCGTATGCACTTAAGCTATGAATCAAATGCAAAAGTAAACACGCATTGTTATGCATTATTGTTTGTTGGTATATGATAAATACACATGAAATGGCTCTTAATATGGCTATACAGAAAAAAAGTCGAAACCATTTCATCACATAAAATATATTGTGAACATACCAGTGGGCAGCTAAAGTCTATATAAAGTCTATAAAGAATCTAAAAAAATAGAAATCTTAGTTCTCTAGGAATAGTTTCTTACTTTAAGCAGAAGATCAGTGTCCCGGGAAAAAATATATAGAAAAATATTTTAGGGGCTTGCTGAAAAAAGTTGCTGTCCGTGAACTGGATTGTAATTGTTCATGTGACTTTATTTTTAAAGTTGAAGGCCGAATTCAGGGAACGCCGTGTGCGAGTTTACTCAAAAGTCTCTATTTCTGTTCCGGAGAGAACATCATATCATTCAGGCTTTCGAAAAAACTGTCAACAGCTTCATGGGAAAGTTCCACTAAGTCGGAAATAGGGGTAACCATGCATTCATGCGCATGATTGTCTCCATTGACATTCTGATTTGCATTGCTGACAGAAGGTCGTACCTGTTCGATGCTGCTTTCATCTTGAACTTCACTACTCTTCAATCGCAGTGGTGAAGATTCCAGGAATGCCGTCATCAGAATTGGCAGCCTTTGAGGGCAGCACAGTGCGTGAACCTTGGTAGGAACCAACAGTGTATCTGCATCCACTGGCGCATCCGATTGTAGCGTCAGACAGGTGTCTAACACGCATTCTTCTCCGCATAGCAGACACCTTAGTACAGGTAAAACACACCTTTGCCACATTGGTCGAAATGATAGAAACCAAGTCATGTTTAGGTCTCTAAGCCGGGAGAGTCCCAGGATTTTTGATATCCGGTCCCGGTATCCAATGGCTAGGATCGTATCTTCCATTGTCGTGAGATTTTGTTCTGTGACATGGGTTGCCATAACGAAAAATAAGGACTAGGAATAGGATTCCTGCAATTAGTCCTAGGATCAGGGGAAGTCCGCCAAAAATCGAATGGACGAAGTCTGGAAAAATACCCAGTATGGCTTTGAATGGTGTTAATGCCATCGAAAATACTGTCTTAAATACCTTTGAGACCCCTGTGGTATCAGAAATATTTAAGATTTCGCTCAGGATTTCCGCGAAATGTACGGGGGAATTGGTTGATAATAATGTATGTATCTCTGCAGTCGTCCTTGCGACTTGTAGATCATACGTTTCTTTAGATGACGTGAGCCTTGTAGGCGTCTGAAGAAGCACTGTTTTCATTCTGCTTAAAGTGTCTATTCGAATAGAAGTAATTTTCAGACCGGGCCATGCCCTTGCCTCCCTGTCTGGAAAGGAGCTGGGGAACAAAGAACGTCCACAGCACTTGACCTTCGCCGTCGTAGTGACGAGATAAGGAGTCCCGGGCATAAGACTACAGCATCTGCGGTCTACAATAAGAATGTAACTCCCATTATAGAGTCTTTGAAAGAATGGTTCTATTTCAGTTGCAGGTGCGCCTTGCTGGTGACATGAAAGGTTGTATGAATTCCCTTCACAGGCTCCGTGCAAACTAATACCGTTACACAGAAGCGTGCCGCTCAGTGACATAGCACAATTGTTGCCACTAAGAAACACTTTCTGTCCTTTGTTACTGACACATGCATGTGAATAGGGCAGGTTCCAAGTTGTTTTAAGGTACCCTTTTCCCAATTTCTCGTACATGCCAGCCTGTATATATTTTTGGCAGTATTGAAACCTGAAGGTTGAGATTGGAATATTTATGATTCCGTGTATTATCCATTCACTGACAGGTCGTTCTGACATTGTCATTGGTAATCTTTCTAGTTTTTCAATGCTCAAGATTGTATAATCAGCACCCTTCTGCGCCATACCGATTTGTCTATCAGTAAGGTTAAAGATTTGGAATAGTGACGTTGTGTTGATTAAACGCCAAGGCACATAGCCTGAACGCAGATTTTGTAACGTCCAACCAAGCTGTACAATAGAACGCAATTGTGACTGACCATGTTGTAATAATAGTAAGTCTTGCGATAATATATCGATTGCTGAAGACACAATGCTGTCCAATGAAAAAATTCTGGAGGACAGAGTCATTAACCCATTGTCCACTACAGAAAGTGATTTTTCCAAATTAATACGGTCAATTTCCCGTATTCTTTCTGCTGTCTCAATTTGAGTAACCTTCCAGGCCTCATTGTATGCTGCATATACAGAGGCTGCTATGAAACGCTTATGACGCTGTTTGCGTGGTCCCAGTATGAAATCACGCAAGTCAGCACCATCAGTAAGTAAAGTTAGGTGTTGCTTAATTTCAGGCAGTGTGGAAGTTTGTAGCCATTGAAGGCATAATTTGCCCACACTGTAGGTTGTTATTATCCCTGGGTGATGTCTTTGGGGATATCTAGGGTCTGGCCTGGTCATTTTGAAACCCTGTGTTTTATTCAGGAATCTATCTTGACAGTTATTTGTATCTGTGGGCCAGATCAACCATTGTTTCCAATCAGGATGTGTTCTGTTTTGGTTAAGTATATGGTTTATGTCTATTCCTTCATCTGTATCAGAGTTATTGCTAAACATTGTTGGCTTTGGAATAGATAGGTTATTTAAATCTTTGATTTTTGCTAGGCCAAGACAGGTGGTTTGTTGGACGGTGTCATTTAAAAATATCATTTGTTCTGGGATCATGCAGGCTCTAAACAAAGCTTCTAAACCCTGTACTTGCCATTCTTTTGTACCCCAAACACTTTTCAAATCAACATGTTTGTCCCAATAATCAAATCCAAAAGTATTCATTTTTTCAAAGAAAGAATCGGAATATATCAATTTTGTGTTGGTTATCATGGTTTTCATCCCTGTCTTGTTTGACAATTTGTAATAAAATGTTTCAGCATTAGTTATGTTAAAACCTGAAAAATATGAATATTTGTCATATACGGTTCTAGAGCTCCCTTTTGGAGGTGTAGCACAATGTTCCCATTGATTATAACTTAAAACATTTCTAGGTTGTGCAGATTTATGCAAGAAATGGTTACCATAGTGGTTATAGCAATACATACTATCATAATTTGTAGAACCCTGCAAATAATCATGTTTTGTAAATTTAGCAGACATTACTAAGTCAGACATCATATTGTTAATACTTTCAAAGTCCCAATCATCAGCAAATGAGTTTGGTTTTGCAAAGTCACTCAAAGAGATCTTGATTTGGTGTGGATATTTCAGGATCTCGACCGGACCATAAATTTCATAGTCAGTGTTGTCCCAGGCTACCCCACCAGGTATTGGAATTGCTGTGAAGTTGGCTGAAGAAAGTTCTGAAGAAAGTTCTCGTTTCTCGACGTGTGAAGATGTGTGTGGTTTGAGGACCAAGTTGATGTTCTGACTTGCTGTGTCCATTTTAGCATATTTTCCCTCAATGAAGCGTCCCAAGGTAAATACCATGATGAGCCAAAGTATGAGGATAAATGCACCAAAACCCACCCAAAATTCAATCCATGGAGAAATCAGATATGTTTCTTTTAGTTGTTTCAAAAGTTCCTTCGCTTTGTCTTTAAAGGATTTTGATGATGGCTGTGTCTTTTGTTCGCTGAAACCGTCAGAGGAATCATCGAAGTTGATGAAGTAACCGGATGCAGTTCTGTCAATTGTTCCAATTGGTTCAGGATTTTTGTTTCTTGCATTTTCACTTGGTACTTCTGTATAGATTGGTGTGTCTCTACTAAATGTCTTTATTTGGGTTTTCAGAGGTCTAAGTTCTATTGCATTGTTGCATAGTCCTTGTTGTTCTTCTGTAGGCGTTTCGAATGTGATGAGCCTCTTTGATAGGACCTCTGTACTGGTAGCAAACCTTGGTGTTCTGCTACTTATTGGGAGTCCACTTGGCCTACTGTTTGTTATCGGCCACATGTTGTGGTTTTACCAGGTCGATGGATACAACTCGGTTCTCCTTTTTTCCAGCAAGTGGCGGTAGTACAACTGATCTTGTCCCGTTGACAGACAAGACAGGAACTGCTTTTCTGTAAGAAGGCCCAAATTCCTTCTTTACCGCAATCTTTTCCCTGACTAGATCCCCGACTTTTGGAATCCAGACAGGTCTTGCTGGGACAGGTGGTGATTCTTCAGTGGTTGTTGGCTGTTGTTTCAACTGTATGTTGCTCAGGTCTTTTCTTGTTTTGTTTAAGTCCTGCAAAATAGCCAAACGGTCTTTGACTTCAAAGGTTTTTTCTATTACCACTGAAGTCTGACTATCAAGGTCAGAGATCAACATCCTAGGTCCGAATAATAATTCGTACGGACTGAATCCCTTCAGAGAATTTCTTGGCAAGTTATTTAGACTACGTTGGACACTTATTAGATGTTTGACCCACCCAGCTCCCGAACCTAATACCTTTGCCGTTATAGATTGCTTTATGTCACGGTTTTTTCTTTCAACAATTCCGTTCCCCTCAGGGTGAAATGGACAAGAGTACCGCAATTGCACGCCCATGCTGACCATGGCCTCCTTATAAGCCCGAGAGCTAAAAGCAGGACCATTGTCCGAATGCAGAATGCCAATTGCGTATGTGCCGATAAAGACCCGCAAATCTTTTATAACAGTTCTGGCGTCAGCCGTTCGCTGGGGCCACATCCATATGAATCTCGTGCATGAGTCCACTGCGACCAAGATATATTTATAGTTACCGTCCCTTTGTAAGGGACCGCAGTGGTCTAGATAAACACAGGCTAATGGTTTATCCGAGATTAGAAGGGGCGTCTGTGCTGGACGTCTCACAGTTGATACTTTCATTTTTTGACATATTTCACATGCTAGAACATAGTTCCTTGTTTGTCTTCTCATTTGCGGCCACCAGTATCTCTGTTTTAATAATGATACTGTGGCTGAGACGCCAGCATGGGTAGAAGCAAGCCCTTCGTGTGCCGCTATTATTAGTCCTAATCTGTGTTCCATGTTTGGAATTGCCCTATCCCCCACTCCAGGGATTTGAGCAAAAGGAACATTGTTTTCATCTGTTATGTATGAGTACTTTAATGGAAAGCCTTTAGGGAGTGGTTCTATCGAATCCTTTTCAGAAGCGCTGACAGCTTGTAATATTTCGCTGTCTATTTTTGTTTTTGACCGGGTGATGGCAGCTACGGAAGCCGTTTGCACAGCTGCCTTCGCGGCCTCATCAGCCAATGAATTCCCTGCAACGTGAACGCCATCACGTTGATGACTCAGTGTATGTATCACGTGAGTCTTTGGTAGTTCTTTTTGTAAAAGAGCTACTTGTTCCCATAGCATTTTATGCTTGATTGTGCCTCCTTTCGCATCCTTGAAACCATTTTGAAGCCAGATCTGCAAGTATTCATTATAAGATTGAACGCAATAATACGAATCGCACACTATGAGTGTGGGGAATTCTCGATCGGTATTTTCAAGCGCCATCTTGAATGCTAGTAATTCAGCTCGCTGAGCTGTGCAATCTCCTAGAGATTGGGTCTTAGTCAGGGTTGGTTTAAATTTCCCTTCGTGCCAACGACCTTTAACAATCGCGCACGCAGCACTGTAAGCTTGTTTACCCCCTACTGCGGGTTGTGCTGATCCGTCTGTATATATTATACAGCCGTATTGGTCTAGAGGCAGAATTTCGGTTGGCAGAGGACATTCGAATTCATATTGTAGAAATTCTTGTGTTTTTAAGTAAGGATCAAATTCGTACACCACGTCTGTTGCAGCAAGAGAGTTAGCCCATTGTATCCATCTCGGATGGAGTGCTTTCGCATTTGGAATGCTTGCCTTTGTTACCGCCTCTAAGGCTGGTATTGGTGTCACGATTATTATTCGTTTACCTTGTGCCAGGGCTCGTTCTTTTGCTATAGCTGTCTGTGTTGCTGTAAGAATTTTTTCCGTTGGGCTAAATTTCATTTCAGCCTTAGTGTACAAGTGTGATTTGAATGCAATTGGTACCTTTTCTCCCTCATTAGAGGTCAGGTATGTGTATCCGCATTTCCCTGGGATGACTCGGATCACAAGGTTGCGTGTATTATCACGGGTTTCTAATTTTGTTTTAATTAGCATGTCTGTTTGTAAGGATCTCAAAATTTCTGTGTGAGTTTGAGTCCAACTGGATCTTTTAAAGTCTGGTTTAATTAGATCGTAAAGGGGCTTGACCCTTTCTGCGTAATTAGCAATGTAAGTTCTTCCGAAATTTAGGAAGCCTAGAATTGACTGTAGGTTTTTTAGTGTTTTAGGAGCTTGGATTACGGCACATTTCTCTAGGAAATTGTCTGCCAGGCTTTTGCCTTCACTTGATAACTCATATCCTAAGAATAGGACCGTCAGATGGGCAATTCTGGACTTTTTGAAGTTGAATTTGTAACCCTCTGCAGCGAAACCAAGTATTATGGTGTTCACTCTTTTCAAGTGAGTTTCCAAGTCATCATCTGTTAAGTAAATGTCATCGACATAAGATAATGCTTCATCATCATATTGTTGTAGTAATTCTGTTACTCTCGCTGAGAATACCCCCGGGCTATTCTTGTACCCCTGGGCTAACCGACAGAATTGTTTTTGAGTGCCATTTACTGAGAATGCAGTTAAATATCTGCTCTCTGGTGCTATGTTTTGACAAAAGAATCAGTTGGAGATGTCCAAGGTTGTTTTGTATTTTTTGCGCACTATGTTATTCATTAGTGCAGCACTGTGTGAGTTTTGCACTGCAAAAGTTTTGCAACATGTGTTAAGGTGTCGGTAATCCAAAACTAGACGGTACGAATTGTCTGGTTTGGAGACCGGAAACAAAGGATTGTTCATTTGTGAGGTGCAAGTTTCAATCACCCCTTGGTATTCTAGCTGATCTAGTATTTCATTTACTTGTTTTTTAGCTTCTTGCTTAATTGGGTACTGCCTTTGTGCAGTTGGTTGTGATTTTAACTGGACTTTGTGAGGAGGAGAATCCTCATCCCATCCTACGTGATTTTTATATAAAGCAGGTGCTAAGGCCACTGCCCACTTTCTAGCAAGTGTGTATTTTTTATGAATCGGTATTTGATTCGAGAAGGCAGGCATAATTACTTCTTCGCCATGAGGGCACTCCCTGACAAACTCCGGTGGCCAGTCTTTTTCAGCTAGAAGGATGTCATAGCCCTTGGATAGGTTATCCCAAAATAGTCCCCTTATTTTCCTAGTCTTATCTCCCTCTATACGTAATGTTATCTCGTATATTTTGTGGGGCTTGCTAACTCTGGTATCTGCAGTTTCCACTTGAAGGTATTCATTCGTGTCCACTGTCTCCAGATGATTCATAAGGACTTTGCGAGCTATGCTCACCTCTGCTGCGCTGTCTAGCATTGTCTGGGCCCACTCTCCGTTTTTCAATTGTGTCCTCAGTATTCTCGGCATTGTTAACTACCTTGATACTGGCTACCTTCTTTTTTGGAAATTGTGATTTCTTTTTCAGTTGAGCAGGTTCCTTGTCTTTGGACTTGGCGTGCTCTTCTGATCGTCCTCTTCTTTCCGATTTCTGCGAGGAATTCTGAAAAGATTGAGAGGGACGTGTATCAATGTCTTGATATCTATCAGGTTTTTTAATATTATCCCTATTTCTAAGGTTATATCTATTCCCAGAGGGTTCACTCTGAGGTGACCTTTGTCTCGGGTTTGGAGATTTCTCTCTTCGCCTAGGAGACCTTCCTCTGGACTGGAATTTCTTTTCTTTAGGATTGGATTGTTTGTTCCCATCCCAGTTCTTTTTGGTGAATTATTATTATTATTAAAAAACATTTTTTCTGGACTTGTAGTCAGTTGCGGTTTTACTGGTATTCCACCTAGACTATCTCTGCCTAGTTCTTCATAGGATTTTTCTATGATTCTGGCAATTTCAGCTGGTTGGTCTGCTATATCTGTCTCTTTTAACCTCTGGCGGATCGCCACGTTTGCTGCTTCACCCTTTATGTTGGCTAGTAATATAGCCGAGACCTGCTTGAAGTCTTTCAGTAATTTCATACCAAGAGTTAAAGCAGGTTCTGGACCATATTCATCTTGAATTTGCTTTAGCACATCTGGTATTACCGAAATGGATGGAACACCGTGCGTTTTTGTGTAGATGGAAGCAAAGACTGTACCCCAAGTGTCACAGTCCTCAATGTGTGGTGCGATTCCCATTGGGAGACATATAGTCAGAATCCTGTGTTTTTCTAATGGGGTGGTGTCAGGAAACACCGCCTCTATTTGGGTGATTTTCTGTGCCAACCAGAATGGTATCTGTTCCCTTTTAGCTGGAACCTTACCTAGGCAGGATTGGATGTTCTGTGGTGTAATTTTATTTGTGTTCCCCTGGTGAGAGGTCAGCTGTGGTAGTTTAATCGCTGGCTGAATTGTAGAAGTCCGCATTACATACTGAACTAATTGTCTGTGAATTTTTAGTAGTTGTTTTAGCTGTATTAATAGCTCTGGTGCAGTCATCTCGTCGATGTCTGGATGTGGTGTGTATCCGGCTAAGACCGGCCACGTTGCTCCTGGTCTTCCTAAAGGACCGAGCCTTGTAATGTGATTATTATGTTTTAGGGCGCCATCAAATAAGAGCAAATGCTCTTGGAATTTGAGTGGTACTTCCACCTCCTCGAAAGGAGTGTACGTTTCAGGAGGTTCCTCTACTTTGTAATAGTGGAAGTACTTTGTTACAGCATTTGCTGCTGGAAAATGTATCCATGTATAGTATACCTCTGTCTGCCGATATTCGTGTGCCTCAATTACGAATATGACTGTGCCACCTCTAGGTGTCAGTCCATTTTCTATAAGTTTTAAGGTTATAGATCTCCTTTTGGCGACCTGGATGAGTATTATATCCGGGTCTGCTGTTTGCATGGTAGCATCAGCATCTGCTATTTCAGTAGCTAATCTAATTGCCTCTCTTTCTCCATCACTGTCTCCCATTTTACTGACAGGATGGTATTATTTTTATTTGCAGATCAGGTTTCTTTATGGAAACAGAGATTAGATGCACAATATTCTGGAACTGTTTTATCCTTCAACGTTGACTAGACCAAGAACCATACATAGGAGTTCCCTCCTGCGAGGTTTTGGAGGATATAATAACCTTTCACCCACTCCAGACGTCTTTGGAGTATTTTGGGAAAAGGGGTCTGAGTGAGAAAGCACGACTGAGTTACTCTAAATGTCTTACGTTAGTTTTATCGCCCTTTCCAAACGCGTTGGGCGCCATGTAGTGTAGTTCCTATTTTCCCAATAGGCTCTGCGCATTGGAATAGTACCTACAGCAGTAAAGGCCTAGGCCAGACGTTAACTAGGTCTACTACTGTCGATACTAGACTTAATTTTTGGGTTTGCCAGCTAAGCTCAGAGTTCGCTAGAAACTTTCTCGAATGTTCAAGGAAGGATTAACTTCCCTGATTAGACAAGAAGGGATTTAGTTTCTGACAACCATAGAACATGACAACTTTGCTCTCCCCTAATCAAGAGTCAATCTCGAGAGTCGTGTGAGCACAAGGCAATTATTTTACTCAGTCAGTACGTGCATTCTTAGTCTCATCAGAATGTAGAGAAAAGGAAGAGACGGGCGTGTTCAATAAAAGGTGTTATTTATTGATCAGTCTCTTTTCTCGTACAAGAGAAATGGATCGATATTATTGCGATACTTATAGTTAAGTAAAGTGCATACATTAGAAGCAATAGTATAAAATAATACTGTAAAAACATTGATATGGTTTCTGAGACATATGATGTTTAAAATGATTAAAATATATTTACATACACATATACATTTGACTAAACGTACTCAACTGGTGTTTCTAAATACGCCTACCCCGTGTACCTGACCTAAGTCTAATGCGTGGGCGGGAATAGAAAGTTACAGTTTAAGTTAAGTTTGTTTTTGCCAAGTGAATAACTAAAGAATTCTCTAGGAGGGGTTATTCAGTTCTGTACCTGGAATTTAGGATGAATGAGGAATGGTATCTCTTTCTCTGCTCTCGATATTCCAGGCTGCCTGCGAGGGCTACCCGGAAGCGCCGGTGCTGGGTCTCTCGGCTTGAGATAGCAGCGCGTCTCTCAGCGCGTCAGGAAGGCGGGGCTGCTGCCTGCGGGGTCTGCTTCTGCTCTCGGCTTCGGCAAGTGTGGCTGCTCCGTCTTGTCACCACGCGTGTGTTTTGCATAGGGCAAGATCGGCAATATTTATACCTTAAAGGTGCCGGGATTGACGTAAGGATGGACATAGGTACGTCAATAAAGATGTCATACGACTTGCTCGTTAGCACATTCTTTACTAAAGTTCTCTGTGAAATCAAAACAATGGCCGCACGGATTATCCAGGTTGTCATAGGTTTGATTTGTTATGAGAACGTCGTATGCCTTATCAGGGGCTGGAGGAATATCGCTTGTCTAATTAGATCTCAAGCGTTATGACCTAATCAGATAACACGTTCCTGTGCCGTAGTGTGACTGCGTCAGATAACGGTATCTGCATCATGGGGAATTTCTTGCCTCATGGGCTGACTGTTAGTTAACTAGCTAGGTAGTTTAACCAGAATAGGGTCAGGAATAGGGGGATCGATTCAGAACCTATAGAAATACACGACAAGTCCGCAAACCTTTGCAGTGACTGAAGTCAGGTGCCACATGTCGGTTTGGGGACCTTTTTCTGCCCCAGCCGTCATGAATAAAGGGAGACAGCTTTCCAATGCTATTTACATATGCATTTTGAACCTTGAGAAAGCTCCAGACATCAACCATAGGGGTCGAAACACATCGGCTGGTCATGTGATGCATTGAGGAAGCCCCAGACATCAACCATAGGGGTCGAAACACATCGACGGGTCATGTGATGCATTGAGGAAGCCCCAGACATCAACCATAGGAGTCGAAACACATCGACGGGTCATGTGATGCATAATGTTGACACACACATGTAATGGATTGCTGTGGAATAATTTAACACGTTTGTGACACAACAACTTGACCTATTGGTGTCATTTGAACCTGAAGGAATATGCAACGAAACTGAACTGACACGATGAATGATGAATTATTTTCTCTATGGAGTGTCCAGATATATTACGTTATGACTAATAATTTATGAGATATGTGTCTTAATGTTTTAAAAAAAAAAATTATGAAGAATTTTTTTTATTTTTTTATTTTTTTTATTTTTTAAAACCTTTATTGAACAATGAAAGCTCACAAATACTGGCCTACAACCCCACGGGCTGGCCAGAACAGAATGGTCGAATAACCAGCATACAAAAGGAAGATCTGCACAGGATATAACAGCAGGAGCACTGGTGAAGCAATAAAAACCATCGAGCGTTCAGCAAGAGCAGGATAAGAAAGGTTAATTTTCTAGCACGGGGAGGGGACCAAAGGAATAACGGGCCGTCTATGAGAATACAAGGGAGGGACCGCGGCAAGCCGCCATTTTATAAACACAACGTAAGAAAATGACTCCATATAATCAAATCTAGCAACGGACAGAAACAGAATCAGACCATCAAATAGCGACAGTGGCAACAGTCAATCGCGCTCACTCACCTCCGCCCCTACCCGAACAAAGAAGACGTGATCAAAAAGCCCCATCACAAAGACTATGCAATACGCACCCCATCAGAAAAGGGGGACCTCCATAAAGGAGGAAGGGAAAGAGGGAGAAAATGACAACAAAAGGAACACCCGCCAGACCATGCACCCCCAGGGGGAAAAACAGGACAATAAAACCGGCATGCGATATAACAGAAACACGATACCAGAATAGGCAGCGAACCACAATCAGCCACGCACCGGAAGAAGGACAGAAAACCCCCGGGGGAGACACGAGGTGACAGAGTCCCGAAAAAGTGAATACACAAGAGCCATAGAACAAAAAAAGGGGAAAATAAGGGGGGAAAAAGACCCCCCGGCACAAACAGACCCCCCCCACCCACCCCTAAGCCCACCCTGCACCCCTGCAGAAGGCTACGGCCTACCCCCCCCGCAGCGTGCCTGTCGCCCTAAATAGAACCCGAAATATAGTGGAGCAAGAAAAGTTGGAGTTAAAAGACAAAAAAAAAAAAAGGGGGGGGGGGGAGGAAGGGAAGGAAAGAAGGGAGTAAAGACATACAAACATACACACGGGGGAGGGCCAAAGACAGGAGTAAACGCACCCATCCACCCGCCCGGGTTAAAGGTCCAAGTCCACGGGAAGCCAAAGAGTATCAGGCCAAAGTCCAGGAACACTAACCAATTACACAGAACCATATCAGGACACAGAGATCTTCCAAACCGTTCATGAGCTACCGCATATAAGAGTCAGTTTTCATCAGCCCTGACCCTTTTTATCCAAAGCAGTAAGGGTCCGATCCAACGAGGACCCTGCCAGAAAGAACAGAAGGCAGGCAGCAGGAGAGTCCAACGGGAGTCCAAAAAAGTCACAGGAAGAAAAGCACGGAATATCCAGGAAAAGCACAGAATGTAGCAAACGATGCAGGCACAGTTCCAAGGATATATCCATAAAAGCCGACCCATCCGGGCCGGCACAGGAGACGTCATCGGGCAGTGGTGATTTAGAGGGACCAGGAGAATCATGAAAGTCCGGCAAAACAAAATCCAGCTCCCGGGCCAAGGGCAGAGGAGGCAGCACAGGAGGAGAAGGCGCCATCAGGTTGCGCACCTCCGGGGCGGCAGCCGGGGCCGAGTCCGCCAGGAGAGTACCAGCCACACCCCGCGATATCAATGCCTCATCCGGTCGTGGGGGCCCGGGAGGCCCGCAGTGAGGAACCGTCTCCAGAGCCAGGAGTGGCGCGGCCACCGAGAGCCGCCAGGATAGCAGGATGTTCAAGATCCCCTTAAGTGCAGGAAAACCTTCACAGTATCCGACACCCGGGCCTTGCGGCGGGCCCCCAGTGCTCGTCCGGGCCCGGCCCAAACAAATGGGGTTGGTCGCCATCCCGAGAGCCCGAACAGGCCGCGCGGCCAACAACCTCCGCCGGGGCGGCAGTCAAGCAGACGAAGTCCCGCCGACAGGCAGAAAAACACCCCGGACAGGAAGGGGGGCCACCAGAAGAAGGGGATTCACCGGCCCCCCAATGTCGCCAGTCCCGTTTTCCGAGTCCGGCGGCAAAGAACAAAATGGCCGGACCGGAGAACAAAGGGGGAGGAAGCTGAACACACGAGGAACCCCAATAAGGAAGGGCAGCGTCACCATCCAAGGCTGCCGCCACACAGGAGTCTCCCGGCCAGGAACCTCCGGCTCACACGAACAGCGGCCCTCCAATCACCTCCAGCGCGCCCCGAAGGGCAAGCCCGCAGGCTGCATCCGGCCCAGGAGCCGGGACGAAGAACCAGGCCAGTCCGCTCTCGAGTCCCGGGAATGGTCGGGGGCACTGCACCGGACCCACAGCAGCCAGGACAACCGGAACAAGTGGTAAGTGCCTGCAGTGCGTCGTAGTAGTACCACACAGCAAGGAGGGCTTCCGGGGGCAGGATAAATGCAGGATAAATGTGAAAAACACAGGCGGGCGAACGGAGCCGAGCTAAAGCGCGGCCATCTCGGTCGCGAGCTAGGCTCCTCCCCTATGAAGAATTTTTAACATCTTAACTACTTTATTTATTATATTAATGAATTATTTGATTTTATCTGTATACTCTTTTTTACGATGGATTGTTAAACTGTATGCCCCATGACCTTATTATTGTGACAAATTTACTCTATCGCTAAGTGTGAGATGGAAATGTGATATATTCGTTTTTAATTGTGCACTTTTATGATCTAAAGATCGAAATAAAGTTATAATTGAATTAAACTGACACGATTAAGGCATTAGCCCTACTTAACCACTTGGTAAAACCATAGATTCTTACCCCTCAAATAATTCATTGCTTGACCAGGCGATGGGCAACCCGCTATATCTAGTACTATACTAAGTACTGGCTATAAAGAGGAAGGTCTAGAATCCCCAAACTCTTATCCACCCGTCCTCAAGTCCAGAGCATATAAAAATCTTACAAAAGTAAAAAAAGAAATTACAAAAATAAACAATCGATCTGTAGAGGCCATTACCTACCCATACTGCAGTTCTCTACTGAGGAAGAAAGGTGCTTTATTTTTTTTTGGGGGGGGGGGGGGGGGAGTTTTATATAGTGTGTGAACTCGACCCAAAGGTATCAATGCGCTTTACATGAGCACCAGTTGTATTACAGACTGACACGTTAATTTAGTTAGGCACAGGAGATTAAGTGATTTACCCAGAATCACAGGATGTTGAGTGTTTCTGCCGAGACTAGAACTCGGTTCCCCAGCTTCGAGGTTGGGGTGCCTACTGCCTAGCTGGCTGACAGCGGAGGGCTGGGGCCATTAGAGGAATCAAAGTCAGTCACAGAGACTCAGCTAAGGGCAAGGACTTGTCGGGAATCAAATATCTTTAATTCTACAAAGCTGTGATTAATCGTGGCCAGGGACCATGCATATGAACATCTCCTCTCTCCATTTCCTTTCTTATTTGCACCCATTTTTTGCAATACCTTCTTAACACATATTGTTTTTAAACATATTAGGCACATGTTTTTGCTCGATGCACTCACTTTGTGCACAATACGAATGTCCTGGTAAAATGATTTGAACCTGAATCTTATTTACACACGGAAAGCCTACTAATCTTTTGCACAATGCACTGCTTTTTGCACAATTCCATTTTGCGATTAATGCTTTGATCCTGATGTTTGTGCAGTGTTTACTTTCTTTGTTGTGAAAAGTTTTCACATTTGTGACGTCAGGTATTTGAACATCGGATCCGAGGCGTTTGCACATAGGTGACGAGTTTGTAGGTGATGTACCCAACTAGTGCCAGGATTTTGTACATGTAGTGTTAGTTATTTTTATATATCTTACCAATAAGGCCACCAGACCACCATGTCTGTGATTGCTTTTAAATAAAGCATTTTTTGTTAACACTTTCCATGCTCATGACGAGCTGAGCTCGTCATGAGCCACGGTGCTCGTGTGCGCTCGTCATGACCGTTGGAACGTTCACACGCTGGGCAAATTCCCCTGCTGTGCGAGCGTTCTAAGGAAACAGCTGAGCTCGTCATGAGCACCGGGGCGCTGCGTGCGCTCCCCTCCCCCCAGCACAGCGGGGTAATATGCCCAGAAGGGAAGGGGTTAAGTGCTGCTCGTTTTCATAAAAAAAAACCAGGATGTATTTAAACAGAAAAACGAACATTTTGCAAACATTTTTTGGGAGCAAGCAGTGTCTTGTGGACCACTTCCCGCCTCTAAAAAAATGTTTGCCTCCACATTTACTAAAAGGAAGCCGTCCCTTGTGGACCTTTTCCAATATTTAAATGTGTTAAAATATACTTTGAGGTAGTAGTAAAACATTAATGTTTTGCCACAGAATTTTGGTTGCTAAACATTAGTACATTACTATAGGATGCCCTTAAAATGCCCCTTCCAAATACTGATTCCTTTTGTTTTCCTAAATCCATTTAACAAATCAGAAAACCTTTTCCATTGTTGTTAAATGGGATTAGTACATTTCAAAAAGGGTTTTAGTGTTGGAAACCTCCCCAATTTAATGAATCAGTGGGTTTGTGAGCTCAAAATTGTACGAGACCCTTATGTTCTGATTCTGTTTCAGAAATATAGTATTTTGTTCTCCTATTTGCTTCTTTTTCCTTCTACAGGTCTATTAATGTTCCACACACAATCTGATTGTAATACCTCTTAAAGTGTAATTAGTTCCCCTCTCCAATATGCTGGATGTTCATAATTGTCTTTGATTGTTGTATCTTGACTTGCTTACTGAAGTAAATTCCTCCTAGAAGCTGGACTCCTGGCGCATGCCTACATATTTCCTCCCAAGCACTTTGCGTCTATGTTTTGGTTCTCTAGGTGTAGTATTGTTCCTACCTTCCTATCCTATCCCTTCATGAAGCAGAAGTCTTTGGGCATCTCTGGGATCCAGGCCACATATTAAAAGGGATGATTTTGAGCTGGGTAAGCTTCTACCATCGGATTAAATTAAATCAACCAACTAGTGAGTGACCGGTGAAGACACAAACATGCCCATGGGTGGGCGGTCTCTGGCTTTGTCCCAAAATCTCAGGGAGTTTGGCCAACCTTTTTATCAAAATACACTAGCAAATAATAACATTGTGGACCTTCTTGTTTGCAGCTGTAGAAACCGTACATGTTTTTTTATTATGATAGTTACATACATCCAGGGGCATCGTTTTTTCCGCAAGATTGAGGGGGGGTTGTGAGCTTCATGTTTCCCAACAATCACGCTGTTTTAAATACATTTTTTGAAATGCCGGGCATGATGGGGGCTTAAGGAAGAGTAGGAAGGGAGAGGAATGCAGATTATGAGGGGTACTTAAACTCAATATTTTGTAAAATAACCATTTTTTAAGATTTTTAAAACAGTCAAGAGTGCGTGTGTGTGTTTTTGGCTGCATGTGTACATAAAAATTCCAAGAGAAATCCGACAACCACCTGTACCCAACGATTTAATGCAAAATATATTTATTAGGGGGATGTAACACCGCATGGTTAAGGTGACGATTGATGAGAAGATCTTTTAATTGTCTTTTGAAGCTCATGAAGGATGGGTTTGTTCGGATATATATTGGGAGGGACTTCCAGATTTTGGGGGCATTGCCCGAGAAAGAGCGTGCTACTGCTTTTCGTTTATGGTTTGTGGGTGGGATGAGAAATAAAGAGTTGATGCTTCTTAGATTTCTCGACTGGTCAGCCTTTGTGAGTTTGGATGCAACGTAGACTGGTTTTCTGGTTTGGAGGACACTGTGGATGAGACCGGCAGTTTTGAAGCAACAACAGGCTTTGATCGGTAGCCACTTAGGATTATTCAGAGGGAGATGTGTTTGTGTTTTTTGACTCCAGTAACCATCCTTGCTGCTGCCTTTAGAGTGGCTCTTAAGGAAGCTAAGTGTGACCTAGCGGTGCCAGTGAGGGTGGCATTTTCGTAGTCCAGCCTGGAGAGAACTATCATCTGCGAGGTGACTTTGCGATGATTCAGAGGGAGAAAGGACTTAATTTTGTGCAGCAGTTTTAGGTTGTAGAATGCACTCTTCACTGTATTTTTCATTTGTGAGTTATTGCTTAGAATAGGGTCCAGGGTGATTCCTAGTGATTTGAAGGATCCAGCTGGAGTCAATTTGAAATTAAAAGCACCAATTGTGTTTAACCATTTTTGGACCTGGGTGGTTTGATCATTGTTGGAGAGGAGAAGAATATCTGTCCTGTCTTGGTTGAGTCTAGGTGGTTATGTGACACTCAGTTTTGTACTTTAGTGAGAGTGGAATGTCATTGTCATTGGTCCTCTATGAAGGATGTTTCTAAATAGAGCTGAGTTTCATCTGTATAAAGGTCGTAGGGATTGTTCGCCTGTCTGAGTATGGCGGTGAGGGGTTCCATATAGATATTGAAGAGTGTAGGTGAGCCTTGGGGTACACCCCTGGTTATGGTAGAAGTATCAGAGGTTGAGTTGCTTGTTTTTATTAATTAGGAGCGGTTATGTAGGTATGAAGCGAACCATTTAAAAACCACATCATCTGCTCTGATTTGTTTTTTGAGGGATTTTAAAAGCAGCTTGTGATCGACCATGTCAAAAGCTGCTGATAGGTTAAGGAGGAGGAGCAGGCAGCATCTATCCGCATCCAGAGATTTGTGCAAGTCATCTAAAATATTTTGGATAGCTGTTTCTGTGCTACATCCTTTCCTAAAGCCAGATTGGAGTGAGTCAAGGAGATTGTTGGTGTCAATGTGTTGGATGAGTTGGGAGAGAATGCCTTTCTCATGATTTTTTTCCAGGAAAGGAAGGTTGGAGACGGGCCTGAAGCTGTTAAGGTCATCTGTGTCAGCATCTGTTTTTTTAGGATGCAGGTGAGTTGACCAAATTTGAGGCAATCAGGCATGATCCCATTGCTTAGGGAGCTATTTCTTATCTTGGTCCATAGAGGTGTTAGGGAATGGTTGAGACTCTTCACTAGGGAAGCTGGGAGAGGGTCACCTAGGTGAGAGGAGGGCTTGGTATTCGAAATCATCATTGAGATGTCCTCCTCCATGAGTGAATTGAATATCTTCCAACTCCTGGGAGTTGTGATGGGGACTGGGCTCTTATTGCGGGATGAGGGCTCATTGAAAGAGGCCACCCTTGGAGGTTTGAGGAGATCGAAGGAGTGTGAGTTCCCTCCTTTGTTATGGGAGAGATGTCTGTGGATGTCTGATTGTGGTGATCAAGGGAGGGTTCAATATTCGTGATTTTGTAATTAAAGAATTTTTGCGAATTTGTCACAACATACTTTAGTGACATGCAGATTATCTCCTGCTGGTTCCACGGTTTGTTGCTTAATGATGTTGAAACATTCCTTGGGGCGTTTTTTTGCTTTTTCCTGTGCTCGGCGGAACAAAGCGGCTCTTTGTTTTACTATGTGGTTTTTGTAATTTCTGCGTTCTACTCTGAGCTGTTGAAGATGGGTTATGGACAGTTTTGTTCTCCAGAGTCTTTCCGCCACTCCAAGTTGTCTTCTTTCAGAGTTAAGGTCTTTGTTAAACTAGGATCTCGAGGGAGACTTTCGGATTTTTTCAGTTTCCAAGAGCTAACTGGTCTAGGATGTCTGAAGCTGTTGCGCTATAGTGTGCTGCAAGTTCCTCTGCTGTAAGGTTGTCTGTTGGGGGGTGGGGTGAGTAGTGCCCTCATTCTATTTTCAAGAGCAGTCCAGGGAATATGACTAATTTTACGAGACCATTGGCTAGCTATCTGAGAGCAGATAGGGGGAATTTCCATTGATTGAGTTGGAACAGAATGATGTGGTAATCTGACTAGTGAATTCGAAGGATATTGTTGATAGTTACTCCTTCGTTATGGGCTATGGCTGTGTCAAGGTTGTGCCTCTGATATGTGTTTGGCCTTTGCTGTGTTGGATAGGATCTTTGCTGAGTAGGAGTTCATTAAGGGATTGAATTAGTGTGTTTTTCTCATCATTCCAGTGGAGACCGAAGTCATTTAGAATTATGTTGTTGTCATTGGAGAGTGAGCAGTGCATTATCAGTTCCATTAGGTGTTCGCTGAAGGCGGCAGTGTTCCCTGGTGGATTATGGAGTTGGTGACATTATGTTCGTGCTGAGGTATTCAAATGTGGTTTATGTGAAGGTGTCTGTTTCAGCCACGAGAATGCTACTCTTGTGGATGCTACTCTGGAGGACAATTAAACAGAGAAGTCCTAATTTACATTAATCTTATGTATCTTTTTAAGGTTCATTTAGGAGCTGTGGAGACTAAATCTTGTATGCTGTACGCAAGAGTACTTTTTGTTGGAGTGGGGTGTTGAATATTCAAACTACACAACAACAACATGGCCGTCTCAAAAATGAAATAGAGCGCAAGAGCTCTTGGCCTTCAGATGGGTAATATATATTTCTTTATGTGTTTTGTGTGGCAGCAAGCCAACCAAGAGGTGATAATAAAACTCCAAAAGTGCGTAGAGGACAAGCATGAATCATTTAAGACTGATCCTACGGCGGCAAGGATCAGCAGTCATTGAAATTCTTACGTAGAGCCAAGAAGATGTGTTTTCACTGGTGTTGTACCACAAAAGTGACTATTTAATACTGACTTGCACAATATCATCCAGCTAAGTAGAGGTGGAGCTAGAGTACTAAGTCTTTGATGCTACTGAGCAAGTCGGTATGTTGGAGTACGCATTGTTTCAGGTCGATATTTTTGTACTCAATATTGTGCCATAGAACCATTTTCTATGCTCTTCATGTGGTCTCGCTCCAATCGGAAAAGAGATTGAACAGCATTCAGTGTGCGCCAACCTAACGCGTATGGTTGACGGAAACTCGCAACAACAAAATGAAAACAACCCCACCACAGCCAGTCTATGCAACTCGGCTCTAGTTGGTTTAAACCCCACTTTCTGGTTTATACAATTAGTGCAGTTTATAGAGCTCTGAAATGTTCAGGGTCGTAGTAAGGCCACCGTGAATCGACAAGCAGCACGGTTCAATATTTATAATAATTACTGGATCACTCTGCCATCTACATTGTACTGTAGATTCATGGACTGCTGGCTACCCCTGGCGAGGCCTTGAAGCGCTTTGTGGATGGATAGCACACTACTTCCATGGTACCCAGGGTTAGTTTGTAGTGCTAGTTGTAAGGCTTTTCAGTTATGCATACATTACGCACCATTATTGGAGTTGTTATAATGATTAGTTGCATGTAGTTTCTAGTCTAGAGGAAATTAGTTGTTAATTGTTCTTATTGATGCAAATGATTTTGACTATGCATCAATATGCTTTCCTAACTCCTGTGTCTCTGTGATTAAACGTAATGAAGAGCAGGCAGTATAGAATGTATATTACCCTATTGTTTGGTTGCTGTAGTAGTTGTGTTAATGGATGGCAGTAGTGTTGATAGAGAATACAGTGATATGTACAGGCTGGCTCAGTGAGCCTGGTGGGAAGAGCTCAGCAGGATTCCCTTTGGAAGGTCAAGCCAGGGTCGGACTGGCCTGTAGGGCACTCAGGCAGTGCCCGATGGGCTGGTCAGACAGATCAGTGTGTGGGCTGTTTCTTCTTCTTCTTTTTTTTAGAAGTTTGTGGACTTGTTTTATGACCAGGTAGGTCGGGATTTACTATTGATTTCCCTACCACCACCACAAACTTTGCCTGCAGAAAGAACAAATGCATGCAGTCTCCCATACATTGCAAAATAGTTACAGCGTGTCTTTAGCTCGTAACTGGCCTAATTTGTATATGTGGGCCACTTTTTTTTAGCTCTCTGGTTCGCTAACAGGGTCCACTTTTATTTTGGTGCACGGGTCTATTTTCTGTCCCTCTCCGACCCTGGGTCAAGCAGTATAGAACCGAAGGAGACACTGACTGACAAGGATTCAGTTAATAGGGTATAAACTAAGCCTGTTATGCAAGTCACGCACATTCTGGTGATGGCGCAAATGCTGTGTCACTCCAAGGAGCACAAGAACAAGAACACATTGTCATTGAAATTTGTTTCTTTGTAATTACAGAATTCTGCCCTTAAATTTAAATGAATTTGTAGATCCATTAGAGGCACATTTGTATGTATCCCTCTATAACTTTCTCAACCCCATTACTTCAACACTGGATTTACTTCCCCACACCAATTAATTGACAGGACTTTTACTGTCACATGACGTCACTTTTACTGCCCAACGCCTTTACTTTGACATGACCTTTACTTCCCCAGTCCACTTCTTTTATATGACGTTTACTTTGACATGACCTTTACTTCCCCAGACCACTTCTTTTAAATGACGTTTACTTTGACATGACCTTTACTTCCCCAGTCCACTTCTTTTATATGACGTTTACTTTGACATGACCTTTACTTCCCCAGACCACTTCTTTTAAATGACGTTTACTTTGACATGACCTTTACTTCCCCAGACCACTTCTTTTAAATGACGTTTACTTTGACATGACCTTTACTTCCCCAGTCCACTTCTTTTATATGACGTTTACTTTGACATGACCTTTACTTCCCCAGTCCACTTCTTTTATATGACGTTTACTTTGACATGACCTTTACTTCCCCAGACCACTTCTTTTAAATGACGTTTACTTTGACATGACCTTTACTTCCCCAGTCCACTTCTTTTATATGACGTTTACTTTGACATGACCTTTACTTCCCCAGACCACTTCTTTTATATGACGTTTACTTTGACATGACCTTTACTTCCCCAGACCACTTCTTTTATATGACGTTTACTTTGACATGACCTTTACTTCCCCAGACCACTTATTTTACATGACGTTTACTTTGACATGACCTTTACTTCCCCAGTCCACTTCTTTTATATGACGTTTGCTTTGACATGACCTTTACTTCCCCAGACCACTTCTTTTATATGACGTTTGCTTTGACATGACCTTTACTTCCCCAGACCACTTCTTTTATATGACGTTTGCTTTGACATGACCTTTACTTCCCCAGACCACTTCTTTTATATGACGTTTACTTTGACATGACCTTTACTTCCCCAGACCACTTCTTTTATATGACGTTTACTTTGACATGACCTTTACTTCCCCAGACCACTTCTTTTATATGACGTTTACTTTGACATGACCTTTACTTCCCCAGACCACTTCTTTTATATGACGTTTACTTTGACATGACCTTTACTTCCCCAGACCACTTCTTTTATATGACGTTTACTTTGACATGACCTTTACTTCCCCAGACCACTTCTTTTATATGACGTTTACTTTGACATGACCTTTACTTCCCCAGACCACTTCTTTTATATGACGTTTACTTTGACATGACCTTTACTACCCCAGACCACTTCTTTTATATGTCGTTTACTGTCCTACATCCTTTCATTGACCTGACCTTTGATTTGACACGTTCACTGTGCCACATCTTTTTATTTCCATTGCCCTTGCCCCAAATTGTTTGCACTGGAAAATATTTTATCAACTTTGACAAAGTAATAGTGTGTGGGAAGTAAACTTGTGAAAGAGGGGGATATTGACAAAGGGTGAACAGTAAAGGTGATGGAATCAGAAGAAATGGGTGCAGAAGACCCTGCTGTGTTTCTGTTCTTTTTCTGCTGAACAATTTCGGTTACATATATTGAGAAGACTCCTCCGTTAAATTCCAGTTAGTAATCCTCACTGTAGTTCTTTCACCCTGTAATAATAATAATAATCCATATTTGTAAAGCGTGCACATATCACCCCTTAAGATTTCAAGGAGATTAAGTGAGCTATTGCCCAGAGTCACATGGTGATGAGCTGATCTGCCGCCGACTCCGGGGATCGAACCGTGAACCCCGTGCTTCAGAGTGAGCAGCTCTGGCCACTGTGCCACACCTCGGGTGGAGCACTGGTCTCCAAGGTGATTTACAAAACGTTTCTGTGAGTAGGAGGCATTTCTAAAAAAGAAACAGGCAGTGTTATTTCACTGTTCACAGATCACACATTTGCCTAATCAAGAATTTGAAATGATCACAGACCACAGAGTTTCTTGTGAGATACATTGAACCATAAAGATTACAGCAAGAAAATAGGAGTTACCTTTAAAGCAATCTGTGTGCACGGGGGCGTGGCTTGCGCGCCGCTTCTACATGGCGTGTTGCGCTTGAGCTCCGTGGCGAGTTCGTCCCGTTGAGCGATTTCCTTCACTTTTGGCTGCCCTTCTTCGCGGAAAAGTCAACCCTCTTCAGCGGAACATGCGGAGAGCTGATTGATGCTGTTTTCCTGTTTGTTTGCTCACCGGCTACATGAATTCCGCCGCACGCTTCAAAGGCGCTCGCATTCCTTACGAGCGGCCGCCATTTTCCCGCTCTTGACGTTCCTGTCATTTTACTTCAGAGGCGCCGCCATGGATACAAATTTGCAGTGCCGCTTGTCTTCCTAGTGCGTTTCTTCCATGAGGCTTACTACTGGTAACATTTTTGTCTTTTTTATATTATTTCATTGTTGCTTGGCTGGTTTTTAAGCTGCTCACGTGCTGTTTGTTTCTCAGAGCGCTTCTGTCATAGAGGTGTCGACATTTTTTCCTACAATTTCAATACTGTGCTCCCCTGCTCTGCACATACCTTCGCTGCTAGAAATATCCTGGCGCACATTGGACGTGGGCGCCTATATATATTTTTCTGTGTCATTCTGCGCAACTCCTGTGTTCCTATTTCTCTCAAGTGGTACTCTTGCAGTATTCTACTTCACAACTGCAACTATGAATCGGTCTACGACCACCAAAGACTCAAAAGATGTTGGCACGTCGTTGAAAAGACTTAAGTCAATCTCTCCGTCGCCCGAGTCTCCTCAGGCAGACACTGCTTCCACGTTGGATACCATTTTGGCGCGCCTTAATGAAGTACATGATATTGCGCAGTCAACAAAAACTAACACAGACTTGTTACAAGTGGAGGTGTCTGCTATCAGAAATGACTTTAAAGCCCTCTCTCTTCGTGTGTCAGCCACAGAATCACGAATCAGTTCTGCTGAGGATGGTATGCACAAACAGTCCAGATCTCTCACCCACTTGGAGCGCTCAATGGCGGCATTGCGCAGAGATCTCACTGAGCAGGAGGACCGTAATCGTAGATCTAATCTGCGTATTTTTGGTGTTCCGGAGGATTCGGAGAAGGCTTCTTCCTCTATGATAGAGTTTTTATCTCATTGGATTCCGGACACTTTACAAATCTCATTCCACAGAGAGTTTGAGATTGAAAGAGCACACCGTGTTCCAACGTTTCGACCTAAAGCAGCAACCCAGCCAAGAGCAATTATTTTTAAGCCTTTACGACATCAGCACACTGAGTTGATTCTCTCTCATATGCGAAAAGTTAAACAAGTCAGCTGGGACGGTCATCGCATCTCCATTTCACAAGACTTTGCCAGAGACACAGTTATAAGGAGGAAAGGCTTCCTGAATCTTCGGAAACGTCTGTCTGAAATGGGAATTCCTTTTTCTTTTTCTGGTCCTTCAAAATTTCGCATCACTCATAAAGGTCGCTCTAGAATCTTCGATGAGCCAGCGGATTTGGCTACATTCCTGGACAACCAGTTGGAGATAGAGATGGAAATCCAAAGAGCAACTTCGCAGACTCCTGGTTCTTCGGGAACTTGAACTGTTTCTTGTTTGTTTCTGGTTGTATTTTTCTGACTGCCTGCTTCTGATCTCTCTCCAGTTGGCTTCTTTGCCGGTCTCTCCTTCTTGCTTTGTTCGTGCTCATTCTGTTCTTCTTTTTCTTCATGTTAATCTCGATTTTCTCTCTTCTTCGTATGTTTTTCTTTTTCTGTGTGAACACTTTTTGTCTCCACTGTTTTCTTCTCTTGTATTAAACTCATATCCACATTCTCGTTTTGTTAGTTCTTAGCTGTCGTCCTTTTCTGTTCCTCCTAATCACTTCTCTAACATTTCATTCCTTTTTCTAGTACGGGTCTTTTTCTCTTTCTTTTTATCTACCATTTCTCCTCTTTTTCTCCATATCTGCTCCCTTACATTCCTACTTTCTTCCTTATATATCTGACTTTCTTCTTCTTATCTTATACAGTTATGCCTTTTCCTCATTTATGATGTTATCTTTTACTATGAGTATATTATATGCCTTGCATTTATCTACTGTTTAGGATGTACCTTATATATTTACTGTGTTATTACTTATTTTACTAATCTTATTCATTATACATATATCTACTGCTAAGATATTGGTATATTATATTTGGTGTAGTTCTCTTCAGTATTAGGTTTGATATTTCTTTCTCTTGTTCCTTTATTTCTATTCTTTCTCTCTTTTATTCATTTACGGTGCTTTTTTTTTACAGTTCCTTTCTCATACATCTCTATTTTCTTACTTCTATAATTCAACTTCATAGTACTGACATATGCTGTTAGAGTTTGTTCTTTAAATATGTGGTTAGCTTTTACGTTATATATTTTATTCACTTCAATTTTATATACTATTCAGGCTTTCTCTCATATGAGTTTTTTGTTGATATTTACTCTATTATTGTGACATATTCTAGCTAGCTCTTTCGCTAGGTGGTTTTTTTTACCCTACACTGCAATGTAGGACTCTTTCATTATCAATTTTATTCTTTACATTGTAACGATGTCTTCCGATAGTACTTGTTCCTTGTTACCAGTTCTGTTTTTCCTGCTATCAGCTGTTATATTTTAGAATTGGGCTACTGTTTTTACCCACTATTGCTCCTTGTACGGGTCCCTTGCTCGCTTTTTCCACGTTCTCCCTTGCATGATGTGGGTCTTTTTTAGACCTTCCCTCCTACTTCTTTTCTCTCTCCTTTCTATTCTCTTGTCATCTCTTCTTTCTCTTTTTTTCTCCTGGTTCTCCCACAGGCACGCTCCCTCTGTATTTCTTTTGTTTCATGGTTGGTCCCTTGTCTTCATGACGTATTTTCTCTTTCTACTATCAGTGTCGTCTTCTGTTTACCCCTCTCTTTCTACATGCCAGGCTTAAATGTGTTATCCCTCAATGTTAAGGGGTTGAATCATCCGGTGAAGAGGTCGAAAATTTTGGATTATTGTAAGTCTCTCTCTGCAGATTTGGTTCTTTTTCAAGAGTCCAAGATCACTAATAGAGAAGCCTTGTTTTTGAAGAAGGATTGGGTTTCGGATGTTTCTTGTTCTGATGCCTCTGGCAAACGGAATGGGGTTGTTACTTTAATCTCGAGAAACTCTGGTTTATCAATAATTTCTTCTAATCATGATTCTGAGGGTCGGTGGCTGTTATCTAAATTGTCGGATGGTCAGCATGATTTATATGTTATGAATATCTATGCTCCGAACGCTGATGATCCCACTTTTTGGAAATCCATTACCAACACATTGAATAACACCCCACATGCTGGTAATCTCATTGTTGGTGGCGATTTTAATTTACCGATGGACCCTCTCTTAGATAGGAATTCTTCATTTCAGTTTCGTCCTCCAAAATCCCACAAACAAATGCTTAACATGTGTTCCATCTCTCATCTTCAGGATATCTGGCGTCTTCATAATCCCACTGGTAGTGATTTTTCTTTCTTCTCTTCGCCTCACTCTTCCTTCTCTCGTATTGACTATCTCCTAGTTCACTCTTCTCTTGTCTCATCTTCTTCCGCTCCGCTTATACACCCTATTGTGGTCTCTGATCATGCTGCGGTCAGTTTCACGCTATCATCCTTTGCCCCTAAACCACGTTCTCGTTCATGGAGATTAAATACTGAAGTGCTCTATGACTCTTCCCAGGTTGCTGAATTTTCTACAGCTATAGATACTTTTTTCCGTGAAAATGAGGGTTCTGTCTCTTCCCCGATCGTTTTATGGGACTCTTTTAAATGCACGTTCCGGGGTCAGATTATCAAATGTATGTCCAAGCGTAACTCATCGATTAAAAAAGAACTTACAGATTTATCTTCTGAAATCAAAACTCTTGAAGCCTCCTTCCGGCATACTAAGGATCCGTCTTGCTTACAACAATTAAAATTCCTAAAGTACAAATATAATACAATTGTTACTAAAAGGGCTCATATTGGTGTCCAAGCACAAAAGTCCAAGAAGCTACTATTAAAGAATAGGGCTGGGAAACTTCTGGCTGCTACCTTAAAATTTCAAGATTCTTCTTTTAAGTCCTCGCAAATCTCTTCTATTACGGACCACACCGGATCTAAAAAATTCCAAACAGAAGAAATCCTTGAAGTTTTTCGCGACTTCTATAATAAATTATATACTCCTTCTAACCAATCCTCTTTTGCCCAATGTCAAGATTTTTTAAAATCAATTCCGATTCAGTCAGTCTCTGAGGAAGATCGCTCTATTCTAAATGACCCTATCTCTTCTGAAGAAATAGTGACTGCGATTAAGGCCACACGTTCTGGTAAAGCCCCTGGCCCTGATGGCTATCCAATATTATTTTATAAAACATTTCTTCCTTCGATTGTCCCTAAGTTACAATCGGTCTTTAATTCTTTTGTTCAGGATGGATCTGTTTCTGGTTCGGCTGCTGAAGCCACCATTGTTGTGATTCCGAAAGAGGGGAAAGATCATTCGGATCCTAAAAACTTCCGTCCTATTTCCCTCCTAAACATGGAAGCAAAGATTTTTGCTAAAATCCTAGCTAAACGGTTAGAATCCTTTATTCCCCATCTGGTGCATCCTTCCCAAACTGGTTTTGTAAAAGGTCGTCTTGCAAGGGATAATATACGCACTTTCTGTCATATTATCGGTGCTGCCAAGCGATCGCATCTCCCTGCTGCGGCCTTGGCCCTTGATGCGGAAAAGGCCTTTGACAAGGTTTCTTGGCCATTCCTTCGAGCTGTCTTATGCGCGCATAACCTCGGAGACTCTTTCATTAATATGGTAATGTCCCTATATTCCCAACCTAAAGCTAATATTAGAGTTAATGGTGCTACGTCTTTGTTTTTTAATCTTCGTCAGGGCACGAGACAGGGATGTCCCTTGTCCCCTCTCTTATTTTTTATTATCTATTGATCCTCTTCTTCGGTTGATTGACTTACACCCTGATGTCAAAGGTTTTTCTTTTGGCCCTCATTGTCTTAAAACTGCCGCTTACGCGGACGATGTTCTAATTTTCTCGGACGATATCGCCTTGGCCATCCCTGCTATCTCTGACACCATCTCCTTGTTTTCAACGGTCTCGGGTTACACCCTAAATAAGGATAAGACGGAGATGTTCCCTTTAAATGCCTATTGTTTTCCTGCTCATATGGGTTTGGCTGGTTTTAAGTGGCAATCTAAGCATCTCAAATATCTGGGAATTTATTTCTGTTCTACTCTTCATGCCACTGTGGCTTATAATGAATCTCAGACTCTCCTCAAAGTCCGTAGTCTTTTGGATACATGGTCTCCAAAACATATCTCATGGTGGGGTCGCCTACAAACTCTAAAAATGATGATCACGCCGATTATTAATTTTGTTTCCTCCATGCTCCCGCTTAAATTGTCTGATTCCTTCTTTCGAGAAATTGATGCTCTAACATCTAAATTCCTATGGAATGGCAAACGAGCTCGTTTAGCATACAAATATTTGCGTCGACCCTGTGATATGGGAGGTTGTAACTTTCCTGATTGGGAAAAATACCAAACAGCTTTCTTGGCCTCTCAGGGTGCGTTGTGGTTCGCTCCTCCAACTCGTCATGTTCCCTCTTGGTTGCTCATAGAACAAGATTTGGCATCACCTTTACCTATTGCCTCTTTTTGTACTACATCGTCTTTGCATATTCTGTTTTCCCGTTCTATTATTATTGATACAATTGCTGCGGTCAAGAAATTAGATAGGAAGGCGGCCATTCCTCTGCATAAAACTAGATGGTCTTCTATTTGGAGAAACTCCAAAATCAAGCTTAATATTTCTCCCACCCTCATGGCATATTGGGCAGCAAAGGGTATCTCTCTTGTTCAGCATCTGTATAGTGCCTCTGGGGACCCCTTACCGTTCTCTTCCTTGGCTCACAAACACTCTTTGACAAATCTCGACTTTTATACCTTTCTTAAAATCAAGGTTGTAGGAAATTGGCCGTGCACTGCTTTAAGTTTATCAGTATTCATGCGTAAATCGTGCTCCTTTGGATACTCCCCGCTTGGAGTGTATGAATCAAATGGTTGCACTGGCACCAGATGGTGCGAGTGTCTCCTAGGGCACTGATAATTATGTGCTGAATTTGTCAGCCAGGTTATGTACAATAAAGTTTTCAACAAAGTTTATCTTTTTCAATTCTCTGAGGTATTTTATTCATACTCGTAGATTTTTCCATAAGTAAATATGAGTTTTTCCATATTGCAATTATATACATTCCCCATGTACATTTTTCATCCGATTAGTTTTTAAAATATGCAAGAATTACATTCCAATGCATTTCGGCCAAGGGGCCTTCATCAGGGAAATCTGTGGAACAACAAAAATTGTATCCATCACAATGTGTTTGCTTAATGTTAAAGCATAATTCAACCAATACAGTACTAACGTGATAAACAACATGCTATCTCAGTTTTCAAATATTAATAATCATGTTATTCAGGTACGACGGTATTATTTACAGTCCTTCATGTACTCGTATGCAATTATACACTATGTTCATATTGTTTATATAATCCCTTAGATTATTCAGGCTCTAAACTGGTGTTGTAAACTGTACTATTCGTATGCAAGTCAACCGTGTCTTTAATAAATTTAAGTGCGATGAATTTCTACCGATGGTAATGCGAACCGCTTTCTATCAAAGTGACTGCTCGCGCTAGCGTTTCATTATTAGGGCTTGCAGTTAAGGATTAGTGAAGGTTAACATAAGTGCTCAATGCGGTAGTTATTTTTTCCGTTTTATATGTTGCACTAGCCGGCAAATAAATCGCGGATGGAGGTTGGCTGTAACTGCAATGCGCTCAGCGCGATACTTATTCTTACCGGGATACAATGTATTCGGGATTCAAGCCAGCACTTCGGGTTCGATCTCGCTGCTGGAACCAGCTGGAACCAGCAGCGAGATCGAACCCGAAGTGCTGGCTTTGAATCCCGAATACATTGTATCCCGGTAAGAATAAGTATCGCGCTGAGCGCATTGCAGTTACAGCCAACCTCCATCCGCGATTTATTTGCCGGCTAGTGCAACATATAAAACGGAAAAAATAACTACCGCATTGAACACTTATGTTAACCGTCACTAATCCTTAACTGCAAGCCCTAATAATGAAACGCTAGCGCGAGCAGTCACTTTGATAGAAAGCGGTTCGCATTACCATCGGTAGAAATTCATCGCACTTAAATTTATTAAAGACACGGTTGACTTGCATACGAATAGTACAGTTTACAACACCAGTTTAGAGCCTGAATAATCTAAGGGATTTTATAAACAATATGAACATAGTGTATAATTGCATACGAGTACATGAAGGACTGTAAATAATACCGTCATACCTGAATAACATGATTATTAATATTTGAAAACTGAGATAGCATGTTGTTTATCACGTTAGTACTGTATTGGTTGAATTATGCTTTAACATTAAGCAAACACATTGTGATGGATACAATTTTTGTTGTTCCACAGATTTCCCTGATGAAGGCCCCTTGGCCGAAATGCATTGGAATGTAATTCTTGCATATTTTAAAAACTAATCGGATGAAAAATGTACATGGGGAATGTATATAATTGCAATATGGAAAAACCCATATTTACTTATGGAAAAATCTACGAGTATGAATAAAATACCTCAGAGAATTGAAAAAGATAAACTTTGTTGAAAACTTTATTGTACATAACCTGGCTGACAAATTCAGCACATAATTATCAGTACCCTAGGAGACACTCGCACCATCTGGTGCCAGTGCAACCATTTAAAATCAAGGTTGCCGTCTCTAAAGTCCGTCTTCACCCCTCCTCCTCCACCATTTCGCTTTTCCACATCTGGATCAAATCTGGTCATGTTGCCTCTAAAATATATAAATTTCTGTCCTCTACTTCGCTTCCTGATCAGACGGTTGTACAACAAAAATGGTCACGTCATTTTGATCATAACATCACGGACCATATCTCATCCGAAGCTTGGCAATCCATTGGTAAATTAGCTCTCCGTAATAAAATAGCTCCCTCCCTTATGCAATCCAAGTTTTTCTCGATCAATCCCCTCCATTGGACGCCTGTACGTCTTCATTCGCTCAACCTTAAAGACGATGATCTCTGCTGGAGTTGCGGTTTGGAGGCTGGTGATTTTCCCCATATGTTTTATCACTGCTCCTTACTTAAACCTTTTTGGGACCTCATTCAAAAACATTTATCTCTTATTTTTAACATTGAGCTACATCTCTCCTTTCCCTTAGTCTTATTAGGTCCCTTGGCTGCTCCTACCCCTCTCCCTTTGGACCCTTTGGAATTACAGTTACTAGATCTTCTCTTGACTGTTGCGGTTAAAATCATTCTTATGGAATGGAAATCCTTTTCGTCTGTCTCTTACCATACGTGGTGGGCGTGGATATCCTTTTTACGCAGTGCCCACACCTCGGTCGATCTAGCACACCTTACGCCTTCCATTTCTAAAGGGGTTTGGACAGCCTTGGATGATTATATGGAACTCTCCTCGAAAGGGTTAGTCCCTCAGTTCCCTGTTGATTTGTCTGTCTAATTATTATCTGTTCTTTGTTCTAGATTGGGTTAGTCCTGTGGGAATCCTTCTTTTTCTTATTTCTGCTTTCCTGTCCTCTCTTCCCTTTCATCTTTTCTGCTACTATCTTCTTTGCTTTTCTACTTATCTTTCTCTTCTTCTGTTTCCTCCCTTGTCCCCATTCCCAAATCAGAAAGTGATACGGTTTGCTTTTGCTTGCGGAAGGCCTATATTGGATCAGATCCTCTATTTCTCATCGATTTCTTTTTAATCTTATTCACAGATATTTTACTCCCTTCCCAAGTTGAGCTCATGTTTGTATTTTTTCAGCTTGTGGCCGAATGTATCACTTATATTGTATTTGGTTTTACTATTTGTATAATTTTCTTTCTCAATAAAATCTTCTTGAAATGAAAAAAAAAAAAGCAATCTGTGTGCACCATTGACGCCTCTTTGACACATTTCAGCCCTAACTATGTGATCCAGAATTACATCCCGGTCACCAAATAATTTGTGGCTGAAGAATCTTTCATCCAGGTTGACATGTGTTTCAGGACCTGAGTCGTTGCATTCATTTATTCCTCCTTGCCAACAGCACTATTGAACCCAGTAATTTGACCCCCGCTTTGAACACTTTGTTACTCAACAGCAGTCCCTGAAAATGTTTATGTGCACAACCCTTGCTAGGGAGGAGTGTAGGTGGGAAATTGCATCCTCAGATTGTTTTGAAGAGAGCTCCGAGGTGGACTCCTGTCCGCTGTGTTGGGTGACCACTGTCGTGTCTATTGGATGCTCCCAAGGGTTGGGTCATCATTTCTCACAAGGAGCCACCCATGGGTGGTGCACAGAGAGGGCTGTGTCTCAGCCCACCACAAAACATACCATATGTATTTGTAAAGCACACGTTCACCCAAGGGTATCTTGCGGCTAAATAACAGATTTTTATTGTTACCCAACTCAATGGTACTCATTGTATCGACCTCAGGAGGAGGAGTGGCAAAGTGGACCCACCAGAATTTTAAGTTGTGACCATGATGTTGAGCACAGGCCCCTACATTGGATGGTTTAGTCCAGTAAGCAACCAGACCCGGCTTCGTGCAAGACACCTCATGGAAGATGCCATCATTATCCCAGCTGTGGGCTTGGTTCTGTGTATCTTCAATTGGAGTACCGGGCATTTTCTTCCACTGGCTGTCGTTGTTCACTGGTATTCTTTTTCATTTGGGTTGCATTACATAGAAGGTAGATCTTTTGAAACCACCTCATCGCACAATTTGCTAAACTCCAACTTGATCGAATCACCACAGTTAAGTCCAGTTATACTGCTTAAGATACAAAAAGCCAATACTTTGAGTCACAGCTTTCCAAGGGTAAGAGATTAAGAACAGGATAAAGATCTTAGAATCATCTGTGTGAGAGAGACACATTAGAACATGGGGAGATGAGAGAATCCAGAGGTGTAGTGTAAATTCAGAACAGAAAAGAACTTAAGTCAGAACATTGAGGGGCAGCACATGGGAGGAATAGAGTTGAAGGTGGCTGTCCAGAATAGACACCATCCCGGCAAGCATCAATGAAAGAAGGAAACATGATACCAAGAGTGGGGGAAAGAATAGTCTGATCAACCGTATCACAGACAAGTGATCAGTCAAGAAAAAAAAAAGAGCTGAAACTTTTGACTAGGCAGAAAAAGAATGAACGTTAGAACTGGAGGAAAAAGAAGAGAATTAGGGCCTCATTTGGAGTGCAGAGGGAATAATATCTCTATGTGGAGGAAATTCAGCTGGTAGAGTCTACTCCATAATTAGAGTTTACTCCAGAAACTCCAGGAATTTCAGTTGATTTTAATATCTGAATAAGGAATTGTACTACTGAATATCAACACCAACAATATCCCGATACAAGAATATCAAAAGATAAGTGCATGTAGGGAAGTACGATTTACTATTCCTGTCTCCACATACATACTTTGAAGATAAATGTACCAAGTAGGTACATTGATCTAAAGTTAGGTATATAAAATCTAGACTTACATACCTATCAATATATTTTTTTTCAATATTCAGATCTCGATGTTGTGTCCCATTGTATTGCGGTTTCGATATTCAGGGGACAAACTTGATTAAGGCCATTAGAATCCAGAGACTAGGGAAGCTGCTCTGAAGCCAAACTTTCAAGAAGTTTGGAGAGAGGGAGAGGAAGGAGAAAGATAGAAGGCAATTTAACAAGAAAAGAAGAATGACAGAACGTTTTTTAAAAAAAAATGTTAGAAGACTAATATGCATACATGAGTTATTATATATGCTGATTGGGACAAATTGGTTGCATGCAAAGCAAGTTGAAGATAAAGACATAAATACTCAAAAGGTGTAAATAAGAGCAGGCTCAGGAAAAAACTTACTAATTTTAAAAGTAACAAAGACACCAAAATCAACGGACAAAAGAAGAAAGAAAAACCGGATCAGATCCATGAGGAGGTAAGCCGATTAAAAGTAAATAAGCTGCAAGGGTGAGCAGAGTGGAGAGTAATGCGAGCGAGTTAATAGCATTGTGTAGCATTAAGTAACTCAGAATGATAAGTAAATTAGAAGGGATAAAGTTATAGGTCAGTAGGTGCCTGGGGTTTCTTCCATTTCCACTGAGCCTTAGGAAGCGAATTCCAGGATAATCTCAATAGAAGTACTAAATCAGGACTGTTGGGATTCACAGGAAGGAGTGAAGGGAGTGAACATGTCTAAAGAATAAAAAACTGAAGACACTGCAGGAATTCTGATTGGGTTATCTGATCGGGCTCTGAGGAACAGAGGCAATAAACATATGGGGCGTGATGGAGAAAACAAAATCAGGAATATAATAGAGGAATAAAGGAATAAAGGCAGTATCAAGTAAGGAGCCAGGGAGAATTAGATGAAAAATTAGAATATAGAAGGTGTGGTTGGCAGCATAATAAGAGGGCAAGAAATCTAGGACCTTGAGGGAGAGGACGATAGATTAAATCTAAGTAGGAACCTAGAGTGTAAAAGGGGAATAGAGAGTTGAAGTAGATGGGTGAAGTCAATGAGAGAGAGGAAAGGTGAGGCTGAAGAAGGTGCTTGAAATCAACTAATGCAATATTAGGAAGCAGATGTAAGGAGAAAGAGGTTTAGCAAGAAAGTGAGAAAGGAATGTAATGTAATGTAATGTATGTATACTTGTAAAGCGCACTGTTACCTCGTTACGTGGCGTCCTGGCGCTGTATACCGCTGGGGAACCCGTCCTGGCTTTCCCTGTGAGAGGGCACCCCAAGGTGAAGCCAGGCATCCCCGGCGTTGCTGGAGCCGTTGTGGAGATTAAGCAAGCTATTGCCCAGAGTTGCAGAGTGGGACCCATGGTTAGCGTAGGCACCTAAGCGAGAATTTATCGAGTCCACGGACATTGACCCAAGACCCTGCCGCGTCGGTAATTGAACCCTGGTCCCGGGTCGACCTCTGCTTCAGGGTCTGCCGCTTCTAACCAGTGAGCCACACTTCTCCACAATGAGTACTGCAATAGTCTTTATTGTTTCGATTACTTAAAAGCGATTGAACAATTTTTCAATCAAAGCAGCAAAACCTGGCCCCTACTAAAGCAACTAAATAAATGTTAATCGCAGGAACGCTACCAGAAATATAATTAGAACATATTAAAGTATTGATTTCCACTTAGCACGTTCAGGATCAAATTATGCAGTCTAGCTATGTCACTCTTTAATGCAATACACCCCAATATTTCATGGAGGTGCTGGAGGAGGGTTTTCTCCAGAGGGATAAAAGTTTTCCCCTTAGAGAAAAAAAATGTAAATACTTTTTTAATATGTAAAAAACAAGAACCCCCTGATAAGGATACAGTTCCTGGGTCAGGGCAAACAATTTATGGTAAGTAAAGAACCCAGGCAACCCACACAAACTGGCAAAGTTAGAGAACAAGACAATAATGAATAATAATAGAGCACTGAGATAGTATAGAGAATACAATTTAATACATTTGATAAAATAGTGTCATGAAACAGTTAATTGACATGATAATGAATTAAAAAACAATAAAAATATTCTTTTCAATAGATATATCATTGGTACATGTGATTTGTATTAATGATGATCCCAGTAGTACAAGAGAAAGATGGTTTTCGTCTACGCGTTTCGACACGTTGTACGTGTCTTCCTCAGGACATTACCATCATACTTCAACATATGTATCTTCGAATATTGAAGCCACAAACTAGGGTAGTGAAGCTGGATAAATTCTAACGGCACAGCCTTTATATCTGAAATACTGCCACTGGATAATAAAGCCGCTTCAGCGGAGTACCACGTGCGGGCGGTTATGGCAATAACATCATGGTCTGCTGATTCTCTCTAGAGTCCGCTTGTCTGTTTGGGGAATGTTCGTGCTTCAAATCTCAGCTTTGAAGGTCAATGCCGGATAATTTCTGGCGGGGTGTTCTAATCTCGGAAAGTGTCTATGACCACTGCGAAAGACTCATTGTGGTTAGCAGGCCAAGCAGAAATCGATGGAATATATAAGGCACTGGAGACTGTAGTTGTTCAAATACTACGATAGGAAATAGGGTTCCGAACACCTGATACGTTGAACCAAACGGACTGACTGCTAAACAAGATGTGGATGCAGCTGTAACTCGTTGTGGTTCGGGCGCGGTTATAGAAGTTTAAAAAGTCAATTATCTGTGTAAGGATACACGTTGTCGGCTGAAGTGGCATCTCGTATGTCGTCGGGATGGATCAAACATACTTTTTTAATGCCCATTAAAGCCATGCTTGCTTCAGCGTATTCCCCTCTGGAGTTAAATAACGTTGTTTAACTGAAAAAGGCAATTCTATTGCAACCTAGACGTATCCCTTACCCAGACTAAGGGTACCATTAGCATGGCGGGCGGACAAAGTCCTCCTGCCACTGTAACGGTATGCGGGACCATCCGCCAGGGGTCCCGCACCTGCAATTAGGATGCCACTGCCACCGTGGCATCCCCAATTCCCAACATTGTGGCGAGTGGTGCTCACAGCACCGTGGGCTACAATGCTGGGAAGGCACGTTGTGCATTGGCATGCACAAGGTACAGGCACTGTGCGGTGCCTGCCACCTTGCCCATGCCAATGTAGGGGGGTACCATAGGTCCCCCCAAGTGCACACCCACACCCTCAACACTCAGGGGACCCGCAACGGGCCACCAGAAGCAGAAACTGCATGCCTTTCCATGGCGGCAACTCCGCCATGGAAAGGCAAGTCTCCGCTGGCATCATAATATGGGTGGCGGTGTCTTGCAGACACCGCCATCATATTGTGCCAGTTTTCCGCCCGGTCAACGAGTCGACCGGCGGAAAAGAGACGGACTGTCTTCGCGTCCGCTGCGGATCCCCCAGCCATCCTAATGTGGTGGGGGGTCATTCATGGTAGGATGGCTGGCGGATTGCCCCCGCCGGACCGGCGGTGGCCACCACCGGCCCAGCGGGGGCCATCTGCCCACCATCCTAATGGGCCCCTAAGCGTCCGATTGTGAGTTTAACAAACAAGTTACCCGTCACAAACGTGATGGATAGCCATTCCATCTTATTAAAATAAGGCTGATAGGATATCCATCACATAACCCGTCCGCCAAACTCTAAATCACGCCCTAGATCCTAACCTGGGTCCTAATTGTGTCCATTGGCTGACGAAGTTATAAGGAAGTGCCACCATTTTGAATACAAAATATCCAGTTTTGAATAGAGTAGGACAAGCTCTAATTTCTGCATCCTTTCGTCCAATGTCAAACACCTGAGCATACTCGCTGTAGAAAAATTACTTTGCCTGGCACATCACGTCAGACGTTTACACTGACTTATGTTGAAATGGTAATAAGGCCAAATTCTTGTGTAAGTATTGCTCGGTAGTTGATTGAGGAATATCAGAAATTAAGTCTATTGAGTTACGGTAAATTGTACAAAGCAACTACACATGAAAGTAATCGATCTGTATAAGAAAATTGCATTTAGATTAGCAGTTATGGCTATCAACACCAGAAGCACTGACCAACAACTCCAGGGATACTTAAAGGGCATCACACTTCTTGTTATACACAGTGTTTTTGTCTTATGATGAATGCTGTGGTCAGTACTGAGTGTCATTCCTAGTTACCACTAGATTATTTCTTGTTATTTTAGATCAATTGAACAGCATAGCTCATCCCATAAGTCTTCAGTTCTATTTAGTAGAATCACACACAACATTTTCCTCTGTTGTAAGCTTGATAGTTAGTGCCTCTGTATTAAAAGCTCCTTCCTTATTAACAGAGCATAATCCGATGCATTGCACATCTGTGTTTATATTACTTTTGCTCCATTGTTTATTGTTTTAGCATGAAGGGGGAGTTCCTTCCTTGGCCTAAGATGACTTAAAACCTTCACAATAACAACACATATACCCTATGCATGAGCGGTGTTCACGCTGCATGCTTCCTGCGGCAGATTTCACGTTGCTTGGGAGTCTTCGGTATTGAGGCCCTTTTTGGAGGAGGTGGGTCAAATACTATCCACTGTTTTGGGTCGCCCCCTGGAGTTGACGCCTCGTATGGTATTGTTGGTATTGTTGGGGCTCATGGAGGAGGTGGGGGACCCTAGGGCTGGACGTGCCTTTCCGGGGACAGCCTGTTTGATTGCCAACCGGATGTGGCCTGAGTCTGGAAACAACCTAAGCCACTGACTGTTAAATGTTGACGTGCAGGGGTGGACTGGTGCGCGCATCAGGGGAAGCCGATTTTTTGGAGGCCCGTGGCTGTCCGAAGAAACATGAACGTGTATGGGGGAAATGGTGTGCCTATTATGGCTTATCAATATGGCAGAGCAATATTATAAGCTATTGATGTCAGAGCTTACTATCATCAACATGCCGTGCTTGTACACTGATCAAATATCGTACTGTGTCTTGCCGTGGTTTACCGCAAAACTTTCAATACAGTTGGTTTTACATTTAAAAAAAAAACCTTCTCAGTAGGCCAAACTGCCCTTAGTTTGGTAAATCTCCCCTGCACAATTGAACACTTATCGGACACGTATTGCATCAGTGAATATCGCTGTGAGTACCAGACATCTATTTACTCAACATGTCCTCAATAGTTTTTTTAATTGAAGTGCATTTATTTATTTCATACAATGTTTAGTCAATATCTGTAAAAATGTGCATTTTTCTGATGCCCTAATGCATTAGTTATCCCTGCAAGTTCTCGATACTAAAATTCTATTATCCTCAGGCAATTAAGGTCATTATTAGTCAAAGTATGTATTTACTTAGAACTTTTTACACATTGATTGCTGCTCCTTGGTTTAGATTTTGGGTTTATATTGTGATACTGGGATAAAGCTCCTGAAAGTTTTGCCCCATTTGGTACTTTTAGATCTTCTTATCATTATTTTCAAATAATGTTCTAACAAATCAGCACTTAAAGCATAGACCTTCTGCAGAGGAAACTAAATATTCGTTAACCTCAAATATCAGTCGACAAGTTAAATTTAAAAAGTAGCAATCAACCTTTAGGGTATAATTTGATATGGATTGGGTTACATTTAAAACCAACAATTAGTTATGTCCCTGGCCCATTGGCCAAATGGCACAACAGCACTACCCAAAATACTGCTACGTCTCCATCACACAGTTTCGGCAGATTGTTGTTTAAATATTAGAATGTTCCCGTTCAGCTTGAATTAGCAGACTTACCCTCCCCATTCTGTGCTGGGCCAAATAGCAAATAGCTCTAGAAGTCTACATCCAACATTAGGCAGCAGGTAGGGCAGAAATCCTGGGATCAAGGACAAGAAGACTTTTTACAAAATAAATTAAAAAACTCTAAATTGTCCTGCTTGCCAGCAGATGGCATTTCTCAGGGGCTGATTTCCAGGCTCTTAGAAAATGTTCAGGTCTTGAGTTCCATTCAGATGCAGGTCGTGTTAGATAGCCAGTCAGGTTTTCTTTTTAGCTATGATCTGAAAGCATAGTCCTGTTTCAATTTCCACCCTACTGTAAAATGTTACAGACTTGCCTTTCAATCCACATTTATGTTTTGCTTGTGGCAAGGATTACTCTTCTTCCAAAGACTTGTTTTCCTAGAGGCCTTTGCTCATTACTTTGTCTCCACCCTAGTAGGCCTTAGATAGGTGAAGAAATCAGCACACCAGTGGCAGTAGGTACATTTGACCCAGGTGATCGTTAGCAAGCTTTTTAAAGCCTATCTTTGCATCTGTCCAACGTTGGTTATTGATTCAGTGTGGCAGCATTCCTGCTCCTGCTCCTACATCCTGTTATTACTGATTTCTTTATTCCTGAGATAGCACTATTAGGCAGTCCATACTTCTGTCAAGAGCCAGCACTGTTTCACAATACATTAGTGTTCCACTATAGCCTTAGAGCCCAACGTAGCGGGCTCTACAGCCCATTAAAGGCCAGCTCCAGCGTTAAAGGCCTGAGTCGAAGTCAATGGCCTTTAACAAGGAAGTGGGCCTTTATTGGCCGGTAGAGCCTGCAACGTAGAGCTTTAAGGCTATTAGAACATTCCACCCCTAGAAGGCAGAATGTTCTAATTTGTAAAGAAAAGGTCTCACGGAGCCCGAGGGGGTTGAAATTGCATCATGCTCCGTGAGGTTTTTGTTAAACATTGGAATGTTGATGCTTTGGGCATATAACAGCCATTAGAAGCCTGGAGCACCCCGTTGTTTTCAATGGGGCGCTCAACATTAAACGTAAAAAATTAATGATGTTGGAGATGTTTAAAAAGAACTTGATGACATGACCAATATTCTACATTACACATTTTTCACACTTCTATGGTTTATGTCAACAAATCAACTTCACGGTATAGTAAATTCCTCATTCTCCACATTTTAATTGTCAGTCTGATAAGATGGAGATGTTATTTTCTGGGACCATGTTTCATCTAGGGAACAATGAGGCAGATGACACCTCACCTTAATCTGATGATGAAAATGTTCCCAAAGTTATATAGTTGCCAATAATTCAAAATGAATCATTGGGAGCGGTTTCATCATATGAGCATAATATTCGGGTTTCAGATAAAGTCCCATAACTAATACATTGAGACCTAGATCACTATGAGGTTGAATGTCTACATGTTACAACAAAGGAAATGCAATTTGAAGTGGTGATTCGAAGGCAAACAAGATGGACTCATAATGAGATATCCAGGCTGAAAAAAGCCTATAGAAGGAATTGACCGCTGGAGCCGGCAATTAAAAAACATGAAGAAATTCAAGTAAAGTTCTGTAATTGTATGTTTGCTTTGTTACTGGTGTTTGTATGGCACACTTCTGCTATTGCTGTTCCCTGCTATTGCTGAGGGCCAACTTGACTTTGTCTTGCACTCCTGACTCTGGGCCTTCTGAGGTTCTCCAATGGTGCACCGCCTTCAGCTTGTAGCGATTGTGTGTTGCTGCACAGCTCTGGACTTTTATGGAGTTGACTGTTGCTGCACAACACTGGAATCATGCAGACAAGGCTCTGTTTGCAGGCTTTTCTGGGAAGTAAATTTAGTGTGGTGTGTATGTGGCCTTGAGATGCGAGTGCATTGCTGTAGATACATTCCCCAGCATTGTGTTGGTTGTGTCTTTTGTGGAGTTCCAAGATGTGATGGGGTTGCAAGGGTGGTAGTCTTGAGAAGCAAATTTATGGCCTTTGGCCCAGGATGAATTTCCTGTGGGACTGCTTTCAGTGTATGATGCGTGTAGTGTGGTTTTGTAAGTTACTAACGGCCTCATGTGCATTCCCCATTTGTCAAAGTAGCCCAAGTCTTGTATGTTATAAAATAAATGGTGCTCTTTCTTCTACCTTAAATAAAGTACTACTTCAGTACAGACAATTTCACTTTTCAATTTGTCAACACGTTTTGTCCAGAATGATATGAGCTTTATCAAGGCTCCTCCTGTATTAGTAATATATGCAAAACAAGCAGCAAGCAAATTAGAGATACTGAGTCGAACAATGCCAGATCAGCTTCAAGGGTAAGATGCCAGTGCCTTTGTGTGGCAGGCAAATATACTGTGAAAAAAGTACTGAGGAACCACGCTACGTTAGTGCTAGGGTATGCATAGGCTGTCCGGAATTCGGTTAAAACCGACTGTAAACGACAATACACTACTGAATGAAAATCAGCTAACCCGGTTGAAACCGAGTCTCACTGAATTTCATTGTTGTTGCGCCTCTTAGCCACTTGATAGAGCCAACGCAATACAAATCATTGGCCTGCCTGTAGTGTCTGGCACGGAGGTGTCTGGGGAAAACACTGCTTCTGCAAATGGGCAGCCGAGGTGTGAATGGCCCAAGGGCCAGAGTAACACCAGGCCCGCTGCCTGGCTCACGTGGGGGTGAAGAGGAGCTGTTGTGGTCTGCGTCTTACTGACGCACACGAGTACTTTACAGGTCTTTCAAAAGACCATTTACATAACAAGGCTTTGTTAATAAAGTAGTGGGCGATGGGGGACGGGCACCGGAGAAAGAGGCGGAACGCTCAAGTTTCTTGCATGTTAGTTCTCACCTAGCGCAGCCCTTCAGGCGCCTACCACAATCCCTCTAGTCTATTGCTGCCTTCCTTGATGGCGTTGAACGCTGACGTGTGTTACCAAGCTTTTCCGAAGTCTGGTCAGGATATTATTAAACCGCATTTTCGGAGCTCTGCTCTCAATGTCACCCCCACTCTCTCGTAGCTTGGCTCTCATTGTGGCCATACTCACTCACAGCTCTGCTCTCAATGTAGTAATTCCCTCTAGTCAATGGAAAAAACTACCTAGGCGGCAATTATAGATTGCTAACACAATATGAAATGGACAAAGACTAAGGGTGAACAGTTTCCAAGTAATCACAAAAGTTTATTACAATAGCATAAAAAACACATATATCATGAAACAATAGCTAAAAATGTACATTCCATAAAAAATAGACATACATCAAGCATAACATAAAAGATTCTTTGACATTAAGGAATAAGTTGTGTGTCTCTAGTTTCTGCCCTGCGATTAGCCAGTCTTTTTCAAGAGCTAAACAATCATGGACGAATTGCAATGGTTAACTGCAAAATCTGAAGAGGGGGTTTTGCTCTGTGCAGACCCTGGCCGCGCCGCCATAGCGGGAACCACACTGCAGCATTGCTTTTGCCATTTTGACCGCTCATGTCACACTGTGTGGGAGTCGGGGACGATTACCGAGCTCGGGCACATGTATTTTTAAGTCTTTGGTGCTGTTTTTCCTTTTCACTATTGCTGAGTTTTCTTTCACCTACTCAGACAACTGGGTCAGGGGCTCTTGCTGGGAGGATCCCGTGTAAGTGGAGCTGCGCGCGCGTTAGATACAATAAAAACAATATGCAAGCCCTTGAAATGAAGCTGTTCAAGGTGCTCATGAAAACACATGGCATTTGTCCAGGGCAGGTCTGTTGTGCCTTCGAGGTATGTGCAGTACTTAGTACTTCTGTTTTCCAAAAGCAAGGTCTCTCCAGTCTAAAGGTCGGAACATTTTTAAAGATGAATGTCTGTTAATATATTTCTATGCACGGTTTATTAAAATAGCCTTTGATAGCAGAACCATGTAATTCTTGGAAGCCCCCGTGTTTCATAAATCCTAGATTGGCTGATATTTGTGAGGAGGTAGCAGTCTTTTTAAGGTCCCTATTGTCCGTCATATAGATATTTTTGGGTGGCATGAGCAGGCATTGTTCAGCGCCATGAGGTATTCCAATCTCCTTTGATTGCACTGCTTAGCTTGTTAAAAAACAGAAGTCCTCAGGTTCACAGTTTAAAAAAAAAGACTTTCCTGTTCATCAGCAGCCAGACGTAAATTGACCCAGTGATAAGAACTTGGGGACAGATTTACAAGCCCCTTGCGCCACTTTTGCATCACTTTCTCCATGTTAATAATGACACAAAAGTGGCGCATGGGCCTTGTAAATAAGCCCGTTGAAGTCTAGGGCTCAATTTCCAGATCTGTTTAACATTGAGATCATCTAGCTCCAGTGTTGTATCCCTGATTTGGAGCTTTAAAGGTTTGAGTCCTTGCTTTTAAATAGAATTAAGAAATGCTTACATAAGGGCCAATGATGTTTTTTGCCACGACATTTGGGGATACATTCTGACACCTATTTATTTTATGCTCTTTTATTTCCAAGAACTGGGTGACCATGTGCCATCTCCCGCTGATACAATGACATAGTGCACGTTTGCTGCTTAAATTAATAATGCGGGACAGGAAAGGTTGGTCATGTAAGATGGTTGCCTCGTCGGAATTGCCTTTGTAAGGGGTTCGCTGTAAAACTGTTTGTCTAAAACCATATATCGTGGCTAGCAGCATGCAGCACGATACCTGTAGCAGTCCTGGATTCTACATTTTCCCTGCTTAGGATATTTACCTCTATCCATCTGAGGAAACGCTTGCTCTGGAAATTTCGTGCCACACATGAATTTAACAGATTGCTGTCACTGAAATGCCAGCATCGCAACATACTCGATGTGTCAAAGTTTTTATTACGATTATATTTTTTAGCTTGGTGTGAAAGCACATTCAGGGGAAACTCGCAATTAATTTTTGACTAATGAAGTGTCCTAAAGGGTGTTGGTAACAAATAGCACTATTCCAACCATTAAAAGTCAGCTTACTTGTGGTTGCACAATAAAAAGGAAAACAAGACACAATACTCATATCAACTGGCTTCTTCCATTCTAAACTACGGGGGGAAAATCCATTCTAGAGTCAGAAATTAGCTGTACAAGCCCTCATTCTGTCAAGCATGGATTATCGTAATAGTCTCTATCTTGGCATTTCAAATGCTGGGTTGTCCAAAATTCAGGTAGTACAGAATTCAGTCTTCCAATTAATACTTGGTTTGAGGAGACAGGAGCATGTGTCTGTTTTAACTCATAGATTACATTGGCTCCCTACTGAGAAGGATTCATTTGAGTCTGCCATGTTTCTTATGCAATACATGGAAGAGAGCCCCTTTCCCAACACACTTTCACCTGTAGCAACCCAATTGCCGACCCCGCTCATAACCATGTGCTCCTCAAGGTGAGGCCTATTGGCTATGCCAATGCTTGTTTTTTAAATGTGCACGATTCCCCGTCTTCATTGAACTGCAAACTCAAACTATGCAACTGATGTTTACCAAGTCCTTAATCAGAGTTGGTAGGCTACCAGAAACACGCTTAAGAAGCAGACACTGCACTAGTCAGGTGACCATGTACTTCGTGGAGTGCAACACTCTCTGAGCAGAAGAGGGGTAGTGACTCTGGAACACAGACTGTAACTTCCAATTTGCTGAGGGACCAATTCACATTTTCATTTAAAACAAGCATTTGCAATGCAATAGGTCTCGCATTTAGGCGAGTTTGAGCTATTGACATTACAAATAACAATGCCTTTTATTTTTGAATTCGTTTTTAAAACATAAATAAAAGGCTTTGTCATTTACAATGCCTATAGCTAAAACTCGCATAAATGCAAAACATATTGCATTGCAAATGCTTGTTAAATCTGAGCTGCAGCATCAAAGGACAATGGAAAGTATTTCATGACTGTATTAAGCTTCTGAAATGTAGAGCAGTATACAATTTCTGAAGGAAAATGGAAAAAGCAATAATAAAAGCAAAGCGTTCCATAAACACCGGTAAAACACTGTTTCAATTGTTTTTTTATGCCGCGAAAATGAGTAACCACTGAAAATAACTGTTTTTTTGAGGTATTGAAATCACTGGAAAACACTGAGAAAACACCACCAGAATTTCCCAAAAATAGAAACTGAAAACAGGAAAGCCTAGGTATGCACCAACCAAAACAACATCTGTAGTCTTGTCCTAAATGTCATCTACGGCTACTAACATTCCTATGGAGCTTATCTGGCTCTAGGGTAATTATGGATGTTGGCATGTCTTTTGGACTTGTACATGCTCTTTGCACCTGTGGATACTAAAAAGCTATAGTGTTTTACATGTGGTTGTCTGTTGTATTTGTTTGGCAGTGGGATTTTACATGCAGGAGCATCCGGATATTGCCATGGACTATGTGTTTTATTTGCTAGGGTAAACCCGTGTCCCTGGCATAGCTATGAATGTGTACATACTAGGTGGCAAGTGTGGACATGGCACATACCTTACGTGTTGTGGTAGTGGTTTTAGTGACATTTTTAATTCGGTAGGACAATTGTTGATACTGGCTAGCAAAGGGTGCTTTACATGCTTGGGGCTTAATCTAATACGACACATGTAACATGCCAAATAACTATACATTACCCACCTGAACACTTATGATAGGTAACCTGAGCTTAGTAAGTAACCTGCACCTGCCATGGTACCTCAAAAGCCCATTGGCACCACAAGTGGCGTGGCCCCGACAGTAAGCACCCCCTGACACGCAAATCATGCAAATATTGCACATCTCAACAGCACCCCAGGAAAAGGTCGCACTTTGAGGAACATATGAGCATCACACTAGAACTCCTGCTCATCAGTTTTATGAAATTGACTGCAGCCAGGAACACTTAGGGATTTATGGATGTATCCTTACACATGATGGCAGCATAGTGGCATATCATTGCAACACTTTTGCATGTCTAGTAGTTTTTATGCAAGACTACATGTAGGTCAGTTAGTCTGTGTGCATGAGTATCTTATATCTGTTGGGCTCTGTCTATATGTGCTTGTATATCTATTGGGCTGTATGTATGGGGGCCTGTTTATTTGTTTATTGGTGTCCATACATACCTTTAGGTGGATTTTTGTGTTTTTGCATGGATGCTGGTAAGTATGATACTCTGCCTGTATCTGTGAATGTTTCTGTGCATTATGGGTGAATGTGTGCCTGTATGTTGCAGGTATCTGAGTGCATGTACTATTTTTATGGTATTTTATCACAGGAATTTATATACCGGAACCTTGTCCACATTGTCATTGGAGCATCATATGCTAGATGGGATGTGAATGTTTGCAAGTGACAAAGGGTTGTAGCTGGGCGCACAGCGTTTGTTTTTAAGAATTTTAGATTTTGTAAGGTGCTCCAGAGTATCACGTTTGCAAGTGACCTAGACTCTCTCTTCTCTTGCAGGTTTTCAGGTGGCGGTCATCTCGAGGGACGCAGCCAGGCTGGAGAAACTGGAATCCCTCGTCTCCGCATCGTCCAAAGCTCAACTGCACACATTAGTTGGAGATGTGGGTAAGAATTAATGTTGGAGCCAGGCATGTGTTGTCTTGGGGGGGAAAAACTAAGCACAAAGGTACAGATTCACGAATGCATTTATGAGTACGCAAATTATTACTATAGGAGTACTCTTTTATTGAATCCTACATGCCTATGTCAATCAGCCTGATATTTCTAACTCCCTAGTAGTAAAATGCAATGAGGGTATAGTCCTTTCTATCTCTACTAATTGCACATGAATACTCTCTGAGTAGTCCAAGGTTATTCTCTCTTTATATGTTTTGGAGCCAATTCACAAAGGCATGTAAGATTATGTAAACGAGTACTGTAAGAGATCAACTTGAAGCAGCCCTTACATTACTGAAGATATATCAAAGCAGTATATCACAACCTTCAATCCACAAAGCAAGAATAGGTGGACACTGGATCTTTTAAAGTTTGTAATTTCTGCTAAGCTTGCCAGCCTTGATTGTTCTTCCACATCCTTCTTAATTTCATGGAATAAATTGGGTATGCTGTAGTCAGTGTGCCAGCCTTTGAAAAACAAATCATATAAAGTGGTTGATGGCTACTGCTTATGTCACCAATTCTCATTTGCCCTTTCGGCATTCTTTTACACATTCAACAGCTTCTCTGCTTTTTACATATCTTTGTATGTATCACGGGGCCTTTTGGCCTTCTGTGATTACCTCCTTTTAGTATATGGGCACACAGCATGCTGCTGCCATGTGGCTAAGCTGATTATCCCATATTATAATTATAATTTGCTTCTATATATCTTACATACCCTCACCCATCACACCGCCGGGTACTGATTCCTATAACACTATAACGCACCTTGGTGGTCATCACACTGGCAGGAAAACACTTCCCATACAGATAGGCTCAAAACAAAAACAACACCCTTCCAACCACGTACCCCATGGTGTAGCTTTCTGTCCGTGTGGGTAAGTGGTTCAGCTCCCATATCGGGACACTAAGCGCTGTACAAATGATACAATACAATAATTCACATGGTCCAAAAGGCCTTCTGAATAGGCCTCATAGTCTTATTGTGCCCATTGGAAAATAAACTGGGAGTACGTCACAGCCGCTCTGTTTACAGTGGTACCCAAAGAATGGACCTCTCCCAAGTCTTTGATAAAGATTCATTTTATAAAATTGTATTTATGCAAGTGTTGTGTATGTAGACACTTTCATGAAATAGTGGTAGGCTCCAAAGAAAAAATCTACACAACCAGAAACAGAACGATACACCATCCACTCCGGATCCCCAACCGACCCCTGCCCCCATCACGTCTTCAACAAGGCCGACTCCATCATCGCACCTCAACTCCGGGACATCATCAACATCTCCTTCAACACCGTCACCTTCCCGGAGAGCTGGAAGCATGCCGAGCTCAGCGTCCTCCTGAAGAAACCGACAGCGTACCCCACCGACCTCAAGAACTTCCGCCCCATCTCACTCCTCCCTTTTCCTGCCAAAGTCATTGAGAAGACCGTCAACAGACAACTCACCGCCTTCCTCGAGACGAACGGATCCCTCGACCTCTCGCAGTCCGGTTTCCGAGCCAACCATAGCGCCGAGACCGCCCTGATCGCAGCCACCGATGACATCAGATCCCTGCTCGACAACGGGGAAACTGCGGCCCTCATCCTCCTGGGCATCTCTGCAGCGTTCGACACTGTCTGCCACTGCACCCTAGTACAGCGCCTCAGCAACATCGGAATCCAAGAGAAGGCACTGGAGTGGATCATCTCGTTCCTCGCCGGAAGAACTCAGAGAGTCCGCCTCCCCCCGTTCAGATCCGAGGCCACCGAAGTCATCTGCGGCGTACCACAAGGATCTTCACTCAGCCCAACCCTCTTCAACATCTACATGAGCCCTCTCACAGCCATCGCACGACAACACAACCTCAACATCATCTCCTACGCCGATGACACCCAGCTGATCCTCTCCCTCACCAACAACCCCTCCACCGCCAGAGCCAGCCTTCACGAAGGGATGAAAGACGTCGCCGAGTGGATGAAGAACAGCCGCCTGAAACTGAACTCAGACAAGAAGGAAGTCCTCATCCTGGGATCATCGCCCTCCGCCTGGGACGACTCCTGGTGGCCCCTTGCCCTGGGCACCACTCCCAAGCCAACGGACCACGCACGTAACCTGGGCTTCATCCTGGACTCCTTCCTCTCGATGACCAGACAAGTCAACGCCGTCTCATCATCGTGCTTCAACACCCTGCACATTCTCCGCAAGATCTTCCGAAGGATCCCCACTGAAACCAGGAAGACGGTCACCCAGGCACTAGTCACCAGCCGACTGGACTACGGGAACACCCTCTACGCCGAAACCACAGCCAAACTCCAGAAAAGACTACAGCGCATACAGAACGCCTCGGCAAGACTCATCCTGGACATCCCCCGACACCACCACATCTCCGTCCACCTGAGAGACCTGCACTGGCTCCCCGTCAGCAAGAGGATCACGTTCAGACTCCTCACCCACGCACACAAGGCTCTCCACGACCTGGGCCCCAAGTACCTCAACAACCGCCTGACTTTCTACACGCCCACCCGCCATCTATGATCGACCAGCCTCGCCCTCGCCGCCGTACCACGCATCCGCAGAGCCACCGCCGGAGGAAGATCCTTCTCCTACCTGGCGGCCAAGACATGGAACTCCCTCCCCATCCAAATACGGATGACCCAGGACCATCTCTCCTTCAGGAAGCAACTCAAGACCTGGCTTTTCGAGCAGTGACGGACCCCTCCCCCCCAGCGCCTTGAGACCCCTCCGGGTGAGGAGTGCGCTATACAAATGACGTGATTGATTGATTGATTGAGAGGTTACAAATGTAGTCTTAGGAGGAATGGTGGGCCTAAGGAAAAGAGCCCACTGATTCCAATGTTAAAGACTTCTAATGCATCTGGTCAGAGCAGGAATTCACTTTCAAAACACTCTGTCTACTTCTAGAAGCCAGACTTGCACTGTTACTCCCTTACCTGGGCAAAAAAGATCACATTTGTCGCTAACCGATTATTGGTGTTTGCCGAGATCTTAATGTTGGCCGCCCCCCTCATCATGCAGAAATGCTGACATTTGACCTTCCAGGTTCCAAACAAAGGAACTACTCCCACACCAAGGACCACGATAACCGCATCTCAGTCAGGACAGAACCCATCAGATCATTCAGTTTGTACCTTGCATGCTACAAAAAACTTACAAATAGATGCATCTCGTGGGAGAATGCAACACAGTTCCAAAGAATGACAGGGTATTCTTAGTTCTGCCTCCATTCTGAGCATCGAAAGACAGATCTAAGGACAGCAGTTTAGAAATGGTGCACCTCCTTGGCTCTTTCAACGTGGACATCAATTAAGGGGAGCGTCTGTTCTGCTGCCTTGCTATTTGGCCAGCGGCGGCACCTCCGCAAAGGTGAAGGAGCCTTGCCCCACAAGAAAAATAAAATGATATCAACAGCATGTTATTATAATTTTATTTTTCTCTAGTGGTTCTGTAGGTGTGGGGCGGGACTAGGCTGCCCACAGAGCAGGAGGAGGAGTGGTGGACACTTTCTTAGTGCGCATGCCGGTTTTGCTTGTCGTTTCGGGCCTGCCAAACCGGCATGTGCACTAAGCATGTTCTCCGCCGGCTGTATTGAACAACCTGGGTGGAGAACATGCATAGCCTCCCATCCCATGTCTGAGTGCCGAACCACTGCGCTCAGACCAATCATGACGTTGCTGTCATGCTGGTGATTAGCTAGGGGAGTCTGGGACCCTGTTTGCTTCCTCTTTCCTGCATTGTGGACAGAAGGACGGAGGAGATGCGGCAGTCAGGAAGGTAAGTAAAATATTCATTTTTTCCCGCGTATTTTTTTTATTTAACCCCCCGCCTTACCACTGCTGCCCCGTAGCAGCCGCTACTGTACTTAGCACCCCTAACTATACTCAGTTTAGGTCTGAGTTTAGACCTTGCACTGTCAAACCGACCTTTGCTAACAATATGCTGAGAGTGGGCTTCAGATCCCCCTCCTTCAACCACGGGGTTTCTTCAATCAGTCTTTTGCAGTCATTGTCAGGAGACGTCTGTCAACTTGGCTTAGCCTAGTGGAGTATTTATCTCTCACCTAATGCTATTGGGTGTTTAAATGTATACTTCCACCTCCACTCAGGCGCTTACACTGAATTGTGTGAGGCACTACTTTACAATTACAGCCATCTCCGCTGGCTCCCTCCTGCCTCTCAGTAATGTGCTAACTCTACATGCATTAGCACATTAAATACAGATGTTTTAGGCTTGCCACTACTTGTTATCTCTGGAAGCAGAGGTCCTGAATGCCGTAGCAGTAACAGAATGTACACCGGGCTCGAAGAGCCCTCTTCACTTTCCCTAGTTTAAGTATGTATTCTAAGCACTAAGAAGAAAATCGAAGGATGTTGAGAGGCAGAGGGCTGGGCAAGGGCTAAACCTGTGATGTCATCAAGGTTGAAAGGTATGCAATCTCATTTCAGCTCCCCCCTTTTTGGTGAATTGTGGTGAGTGAATGTCTTTTTCTTTCACTTTTTAGGAACTAACAGCTGCACAACATTTGCATGGTTTTTGCAGTTACCGTTCAGAGTCGAATATCTCGTATGCACTATTACACTCCATGCATAATCTAGTCTAGGAATCTAGGTATACAGATAACGTGATTAGGTTTAACAAGGATCGTAGAAGGCATTTAATGGTTTAATTGGGAAAAGAATACTATAAAACTTTTCAGCTTTTCAGCAGAAAGCTTTAAATATTTTTTGGGGTTTTCCTAAATTAAATAAAACATGTTTAACCTGTGTTTTTGTTGTTAAATAAATTCTCCCATCCAGAATAATCTGAGTCCATATTTTTAAAAACAATTGAGTACATGTCCCCTGGGATCTCAGTCCAAATGGGATGGGCTTGGCTTGTCCTCGTGCAGCTAAGCCTTTACCTCAAGTTCTGGAGCAGTGACTTGTTGCTGTGCAGTTCTGTTGAATACCTGCTATCCACCACTTTTCTTTTGTGTACTATTTTCTCTGCTCATTGTGTGCTTAGCCTTCCTCTTTGGTCTCGATTCTCCAAAGGAGCAGTGTGGCTGAGCAGTCTGCAGTGGTTCATTTTGCAGGTGGGGGCACCAGCAAATTCATCATCAAGACATATTTTTTATCATGAGACTTTGACTGAGAACAAAAGAAACAACCACACAAAAGCAAGAAACAGGGAATAGGAGAAAGGTAGGAAAACTGTGACGAAGGGGGAAAGCGAGGATGTAAAAGAACTTGAAATGGAAAGGAAGTGTATGGATATTGAATACATTTGCATGCGTTAGAATCAAAACATAAGCAACTTTGATATTCGGCATCACCGCCTTTCGGCAGTGTCGGCTTCAGGCTCCTAAGGTAAACCTTTGGCCACCCCACCTAGGACCCGATGTACAAAGCATTCTCCTGGTCGCAAACACTCTGATTCAGAGTTACAAAGGCAAGAATACAGTTTTAAATGTACTAACCCCCTTATTTTAGGAATCAGTAACATTTTACTAATTCCTAAAATGGAATTTGCACCTCCTGCCGATTGGTATTTGGAAGAGATATATTTAAGGTGTTCTGTATCAGCAGGAGTTATTTGCTAAAAGGGGAGCACTTTTATCATAAAAATCATCAATTCAATAAAGCGAGAAGAAAAAATAACCACATTTTTTAATATACATATTATCTTGTATTTACAAAAATATATGTACACATTTCCAATTTGTTTAACCCCTTAGCTGCGGCGGCTATTCCGCCACAGCGCTAAGGGGGAGGCGGGGCTCTGCGGTGCTCCCGTACTCATGATGGAACCGCTCCGTCACGAGCCTCGGGTGGGCTGTGCTTGTGACGGAACGGTTCCGTCACGGCCCCGCCCGCTCATCAGAACGCTCAGCGCAGGCGCGGAATTTGCGCCGCGCAAGCGCGGCGAGCGGGCCGTGACGGAACCGTTCCGTCACCAGCACAGCCCACCCGAGGCTCGTGACAGAACGGTTTCGTCACAAGCACGCAACGGGTTAAAAAGGAAATCACATTCCTTATTGACATTGAGGGTCTCCTTCAACAAAACAAGTTTTAACAACACTGTTGGCATATATGTTTGATTATCAGTCCATATATATTGAAAATATACAATACCCAAAGCTCCATGAAATCCAAATAAATGTGCAAAGATGTTCAGATCTTTGTATTTCTTTGAATCAACACATATCCAAGGACTTCATTTAAAAACATGATCTTAATACAGCTTAGAGCCATTTTTAGATTGAGCCAACATGTGTTTCATGGAATTCTGCTGCTTCTTTAGGGATCTTTCATACAATACAGGTTCTTTACCAGAAGGAGAAAAAAGGGAAACATTACATTAACAATCTGTAGTGACTTGTCCTTGTTTTGGAATGTCGTTGCCTGAGAACATATTAGCCTAGGTGTTCTATACCAGGGTTCTAGGACGGACAGTTGATGATATTTCTCTGAGGCTGCAGCTGCTCTGCTCCGATGGCCCGGTATTAATCTAGATTAAATGAAGATAAATCTACTTACGGTGTGTTGACTCATCATTCGCAACCACATTGTTTATGGCGATCAACAGTCGGGAAACTATCAACAGTAGGGAAAGCATTGCCCTTTGGAGGGGTTACATTTACTATTTCCACTCCAGTCTGTACAACAGTAAGGAAAGCGTTGGACTTTGGAGGGGTAAGATTTAATATGCCTTCTTCCATCTGTGCTACAGGAGAGAAAGAGATGGACTTCAGTGGGGTTACATTTACTATTCCCACTTCAGTCTAAACAACAATAGGGAAAGCATTATACTTTGGAAGGTAAGAATAATATTCCCACTCCAGTCTGTGCAACAGTAGGGAAAGTGTTGGACTTCAGAGGGGTTATATTTACTATTCTCACTTCAGTCTGTGCAACAGTAGGGATAGCATTGGACTTTGGAGGAATAAGATTTACTGTTCCGACTCCAGTCTGTGCAACAGGAGGAAAGTGTTGGACTTCGGAGGGCTTACAATTACTACTCCTCCTCCAGTATGTGTAACAGTAGTGAAATTGTTGGACTTCGGAAAGGTTACATTTACTATTTCATTTCAGTTTATGGAACAGTATGAAAAGCATTGGACATCAGAGGGGTTACATTTACTATTCTCGCTCCAGCCTGTATATATAATACATACACAATAAAACACCATAAAAATATAAACAATTCAAGAACAAAAATATATTAATTAATTTAGTCAATATATTAAAAATTACAAATTTAAAACTCCCAAAAACACATTTACTAAAAATACTATAAACAGTAGGGAAAATATTGGACTTCAGAGGGGTTAAATTCACTATTCCAACTACAGTCTCTACAACGGTACAGAAATCATTGGACATCGGAGCGGTAAGATTTAATATTCTCACTCCAGTCTGTTCTACAGTAGGGAAAGTGTTCGACTTTGGAGGGGTTACATTTACTATTCCCACTCCAGTCTGTGCAACTGTAAGGAAAGTGTTGGACTTTGGAAGGCTTAAATGTACTATTCCCATTTCAGTCTACGCAACAGTAGGAAAAGCATTGGGACTTTGGAAGGGTAAGAGTTATTATTCCCACTCTAGTCTGTGCAGCAGTAGGGAAAGCATTGGCCTCCCGGGGGGAATAAATTTACTATTTCCATTCCAGTCTGTGCAACAGTAGGGAAAGCATTGGTCTTCGGAGGGGATAAGATTCACTATTCTCACTCCCGTCTGTGCAAGAGTAGTCAAAGTATTGGGCTCTGGAGGGAATAAATGTACTGTTCCCACTCCAGTCTGAGCAACAGTAGGGAAAGTACTTCCCTTCAAACACACTACATAGTTGAATAACCCTATTAATTTATTTTAAAAAACATAAAACTGTAAATATAAACTATATGAATTAACATAAATATCTATCTACATATATGTATATTAAAAAAACGATTAAACTATTTACATAAGTAATATACAATGTAATAATTAATTAGCATTTAGAAAATAGTTGTCGTCTAATTATTACTTAATTAATTCCCCACCCATACCACCGCTAACCTAGCAGCCAACATCTAAAATCTAACTAAACTAAGTATAGCACAATTTACATAATTATTAATCAATTAAATAATTAACTGACAATTAATAATTTATTGTTATTTATTACGTAATACACTTCACATCCTATGCCACTACAAACCCAGCAGCCCATGCCTAAAATATAACTAACATATATCTAAAATATATAACTATTGCACAATATACGTAATTATTGATCAAATAAAATATTAATAACAATTCTTAACTACATACAATAATTACATAACTAACTTCCCAACCTATACACCTAAAAACCTAGCAACCCAAACATAAATTAAAACAAAACTAAATCAGTATTACATAATGTTCATAATTAATATCAATCACATACTTACTTAAACATTATCAATTAATAAATAAATAACGATTACTTCATTAACTTTCTACCCTATCCCCCTACAAGCCCAACAACCCGGTATGACACTATAATATTCCTAACAACAATATTATTTACCAAAAATGTTTTACTCTTGACAACAATATTTTTGCATCGCAATATTTTTTGTATCACAATATTTTTTTCCAATATTTCTGTCTCCCGATATGAAAAACACGATTTTTTGCCGGAACACCGTAGAAGCAGGCAAGTAGAGGGCAAAATATTAAAAAGGAGGTAGAGAAAATATCAAATTGATTGGAATTCTGTACAGGTTAATAATCATGTTGCAGTGTATAGGGCCTGGTCCACACTATAAAGCATACAGAGGATGCAGTCACTACACATTTTGTTTGTTGGAATGCCAATGGATTCTTGAATCTTAGGAAGAAGTCATATACATTACTCCTGTAAACCCCTGACAAAGGATATGTAATTGCTTAATACAGACTGAGTCAGTATGACGCTATTGCTGCAGCCAACTTTGAACCAGAGGTGGATACACCCACCAAGATAAACAAGTTAGCATTGGGGAGAATCCCCTCTCAAGGAGGATGCCGAGCATGCATTGTAAAATGGAGAGCATATTTAATTGTTCTATGACAAAAAGAAAACCTGCAACACATTTAAGCACATTTAGTATTAATGTCAGGATAAAATGTACTGTATACTATAACATTAAACATGAGTAAAATTAAACTCAAACAATACAGCTGCAGATCTGTCTCATGAATCATCAACTTTGGTGTCAGAGAGCATTTTAATTATTTATGCCTTTAAAGCGCACTAATTGTATATTGATGGTATAAGTCCAAAAGAGAAAAAATAGAAGGGCTGTTTCATATCGGTTGCAATACCTAAGATATCCAGAACTTTAAACAATGCCTTGATTTGGCTCATGTGGTTCTTGCTGAATTTATTGAAGTGCTAAGGATATGTCAATAACACACATGTAGAAGAAAATAGGCGTACTAAATGTCCGTATTTAGTGGTATGATATCTGTCTACCATGCAAGAAAAGAGATGAAAAATGTAAAATTGCGGACATTCAATTTATACATTTGAGGTCTTATAGAGATTTGATTGATTACTTTACAAAGAATAATGTAAGATAAGCAAGAAAGTATCATTCCTTTGTCCTGTCAAGTAGTATTTTTATAGTGAAATAAAAATATATATAGATATGTTTCCAAAGTTGGAAATATAAAACTAATCATTGCTATTTTTTACATATTTATTTATAGTAAAATTGAGCATTGATGTGCTCTAGGTATGTAATCCTTTGTGATGTCTTACATATCTATTTTTTTCAAGCAATTATGTTCTACCTATATAATCGTGTTTCATGTTGTACCTATTAAGTTCTTTGTCATATTGCAATTATGCATTCCTCACTTGTTTTCAACTTCCTCAGTCCATTTCTAAGCTCTCCCTTTGTCATGCTTACGTACGTCAATCCTTTATATTCTACCTCCAGAACCCCTTGTTATGCTCCACCCATTAATTTCTTTAATTTAGTTATTTTCTCAACCCATTCCATCTTTTGCTGTGTTCTATATATTCCATCTTTTATGTTCTATCCAAGGAGTCCTTTAAGTTTGTCTTATTATTTATGCTTAATTAAACCTAATTATGTGTTATGTGTATTACATTCCTTGTTTCTCCTATCAATTCGATGTGATGTGTTTAAGTTTCATTCATGGTTATTTTCTACTTATTTATTCATTGTTATGTTATACTTTTAATATATAGCATTATTGCACCTACATATCTAGTAACTCCATGTAATCTAATAAAGTAATTGTTATATACTACGCATTCAGTCATTTGCTATAGTCTACCATTTTAATCCATTCTTTCCGGCACTGTGAATTAGTGTATTCTACCCAATGCCCCCTTTGTTGTACACTTTCTAATTTGTATATTGTTATGCTGCTTATAATGGATAATTGGACTATTACTGCATGACATAATAGTAGACCACTTTCTAAAAGTGCTGTTGGGGATTTAAAATCAGCTGTATGATGGGGCAACATTGCATAGTTGAAGAGCTAGTAAACAACTTCTTAATTTTGAAACTTGATTCTGTTAAAATGAAACTTGCACTGCTTTGCAATGTCCAACTTCTACTTCCTTTAGCAAACATTTTGATGGATGAAATCCTCCCCAGGTACAGAAGAAGGGGCAGAAGCAGCTAAGGCCTCTCTGTTGAAGAGTGTTGGCAAGATCACAGATGTTGTTTCCTCCCTGGGGTTCAGTTGGTGGCAAGGAGGCCCTCCCCACATGCAGACCTTGAGCGAACTTAACCGGGTACGTATCTTGTGTAGTACATCACACATAAGATGCTAGTGGGTGCTCGGTTGAGCCTGGTTACCATGAATGAGGAAGCCAATGAGTGAGGAGACCTGTATAGCACTGCACAATTAATTGAATGTATTTATCTATATTCCTAAATGAGAAAGTGGTGCTATGAATTTCAAGAGAAGTGTTTTTAGATCTGGTTGCTGGTCGTGGGTTGCGTGTTGTGGTAGAGGTTATTATTTGCAGCACTGTGGATGATCAAGGCAATGAAGATGCTGGCAAATGGTAGTGTTGGCCACAGAACTTTGGAATTTGGGCAAAATAATTCCTTCCTGAACTTAACATGTTCGTTGAGAGGAATTAATCCGATATTGTGATCATATTGACCTTTCAAGGAACAACCAAATCCCTCCCGGGAGATTATTCATAAATTACTCTTTCTATAAAGGGTGGCATTCACTCTTCTTGAGTATAAAGCAAATAGCCAACTTGTTTTGGGATACTGTAGATTTTGCACATATTAGCATGTCACTCTGACTCTACCCTACGACATTGTAGAATCTCATGCTGCAAATTGACCACCCTCGCACTGACAGTGCCCACATGATAGGCCACACTGGAGTTGCATGAAGTTGACTTAGCCTACTTTTGAATGTGGCACTGGACATTCACACTGTCACTCTCCCTTGATCCCTGCAAGTCGTCCTGCACAATCTGACATTGCACACTGACACTACCAAGCATGGCACTTCATGCTAACATAGAAGTAGAAGTAGATGGCACTACGCATCTTGACACTGCACACTTAGGCCCCCATTAGGATAGCGGGCGGACTTTGCCCGCCTGCCATCCTCCCGGTACAAGGGACCGCCACCATAAGGGCAGGGGTCCCGTGGGGGTGATTAGGATGCGTCCGCCACAGTGGCGGGTGCATCCTGTATTTTTACCATTGCCACCGCCCGCCGCAATGGTAAAAATACATGTTGTGCATTTCAAAGCACAACGTGACAGGCACCGCGCAGTGCCTGCCACGTTGTACTTTGCAATGCAGGGGGGTACCATAGGTACCCCCCATGTGCACCCCCACCACCTGGAGTCCCTGGGAGCCCGCAACAGACCCCCGCAGGGAGTCTCCGCATGCGCCACGGAAAGGCATTGAAAAATGCCCATGATAATATGGCTGGCGATGTCTGATAGACACCGCCACCATATGGAACCCTTTTCCGCATCCTGCGACCGGGCCGAAAAGCGGCGGACGGTCTTTCCATCCGCCGTGGACCCCCCAGCCATGCTAATATGGCGGGTGGTCATTCCGGCACAGATGGCGGGCGGATCGCCCCGCCAGGCCGGCGGTGGTTACCGCCAGCCTGGCAGGGGCGATCCGCCCGCCATCCTAATGGGCCCCTTAGACTGCAGTAACTGAAAAGGAAGACACTGTCAACAATGGTGTAATTTGAAATGTCAACAATAATGTCATTGAACATGTCATGATTGATGTAATAAGTGAGATTATAAGCAGTTCAGTGGGGGATGCAAGTTACAATTAGCTTGCTGAACGATAATTAGTGAATTTCAGTGTTGTTTGAGTTTAGGATGTTATGCTATGACTAACATGTCTCCTAACTATAATGTCCCTTTAACATTTTTTCCCATTAATTTCTGTCTTTTATTTTCTACATAAGTTACAGTCTTTTTCGGATACCTAACTATAGCATCCCTTCAACCTTTGATTTTTATAGCCAATGGCTAGGTTTTTTTAAAGTCGATTTTGTATGCCTAACTGTAATGTTACTTTAACCTTTATGTTTTTCAGTGAATTTCTAGGGTTTTTAACAGGTAAAATAAAATCTATTTATCAAAGTTATGTATAATGTTAATTTTCCCTTTTGCATTTTTTTAGTGAATTTGTAATAGTAAGCCTTAATGTTAAAAAATAATATGCATCATCAAGTATTTTATTTTTTTTCTTCACTTTCTATGATCCTGCGGTACTCCTGCGGGGGTGTCTCAACCAATGAAAGGCCCCAGAGGATGTTCTGTGTGGGTTTTACTTCCCGTTCTGGGTACCGAGAGCACCGAAAAATATAAATAAAGTTGTGTTTAAATGAAAGAATGATTTTTATTTAAGTTTGAGCCTAGGGCTTTTATAAATGGTTCTAATAATGAGAAGCCCTTGAGTCATTTTTATGCCTCGTTTTTCAGTTTCACGATCCTATGGGAATATTGTGGGAGTACCGTAGTACCTATGTCACACATATGAAAGACATCTGCGTGGTTGAAATCAATATCTTGCTCCAATTATAGGAAGTTCCCACTCTTTCAACCTCCTTTGGGAATTACACTTTGGTGTTACAACATCTTTGTGCTGGGCCCATCACTTTCTTGTGTATTTTATATTTTATTGAGGGATCACTATGGCATCTGGAGAAGAGAGGAAACTAGAGATAGAGGAGGAGGGGAGAGCTCTTGGCGGTCCACCAATGAATCCTTGGTATGGAAATTCTTTACAAATACCTGAATGTGCCTAAAAAGTTTCCTTCAGGTTTGTAACATGTACTATCTGCAAGAAGGAGTTCTCCAGGGTCAGTGACATGAAGAACAGCCACAGTACTTCTGACATATTGAGACACATGCATTCTGTACATCCTGTTTGCTTAGTACATGCAGAGTACCAACCGGAGGACGGGGGTCTGCCTCTACATCTGGACCCGCTCTTGCACCAAGAGATTCTGCGCATGGGGAAGTCCTGCAATGATAGCTTACTGTCAGAGGTGTAGTAAGGTAGTCTACAGTGGAGAGAAAAGTACATCCATAAGGGACAAATTAGTGGTGGAGCACACGTGTCCAAAGAAAAACAAGGTTTTTTTTCTAACTCCAAGTTTAGATGCCCTTTTTTTGTATTTGAAGTTGAACCCCATAAAAAACAAAAAGTACAAAAAAAAAGTAAAACTCTTTAAAAGTACCACAAAAAAAGGGTTCTTTTGAGAGCCGCCTTTACTGGTTTAAAAATAAAATATATATATATGTTGTTTGTCATGTGTGTATCTTTATGTAAGTGTATCATTATAGTCTGCTATAGTAGTCTTTGCTTACTAATGAACAGAAAATGTATAGTTATAAGTGCAAGTTGAAACAAAAAACTTACAACAATAGATCTTTTTGCTTCAGGATGGCATTACTTTTGCAAAGATGACCAAAATTCACGCTCAAATTTAAAAAACAACAGTAATACGTATTTCTGTGGTTTATAACTAAAAGTCATCTAATATAGTGCAATACACTACCCTGCATTACTTTGCATCAAAGGGCATTCCGTGAGTGGTGTATGGGCATTCCTGCACATCCAGTCAAGCATTTTGATGCCAGGAAAACTATAGTACATGCAGTGGTCACCTCTCAGATTGACTACGGCAACGTCCTATATTTAGGAGCATTAAAAAAAGGCTAATGAAGCTGCAATCATTACAAAATGAAGCAGCCCGACTAGTGCTGAATCTCCCTAATAGAACATCTACTACAAACGCCTTAGCCAACCTGCATTGGCTACCTGTGGAGAAAAGAATATTGTTCAAGACAATGTACTACTGTCACCGTTTCCTGGCAAAAAAGGTCCACGGTACCTTCAAACTATGATAACTGCCTATACACCCAACAGAAACCTGAGATCCGAAGGAAAGGCTCTAGCAAATGTTCCTAGAATAAGGAAGACTAGGATGGGTGTACGGTCTTTTAGATACCTAGCAGCGAAACACTGGAACTCATTACCTGTTGATATGAGAACAGAGCCATGTGAAGCTACCTTTTAGAAAAAAACTGGAAAGTGGCTTTTCCCCACTAGGAAATTAAAATAGACCCAGAGACCCCTGATACATACTCGTGGGCTAGATGTGACAGGTCTTACTTCCAACTCCTGCCATCTGAGAGTCTGCTTCTAGCGTGGGGACACACCGGCGGCGTAACCATGCGCTCTATAAATGGGTAAATAAATAAATGATCAATATCTACAAACACTTGTGGATATGGATCTACACCAAAATCCTATGCCTACATGAGGCTGGCAAAACGAAAATAATTTTTTTATTCCTCTTTGAATGTAAGGTGCATTGTACAGTAGATATACATAGAGGAAAACGATTTATAGGATAGTTTCAGTCCAGGAAGGGACTCTTTCCTGCACAAAAACGATCCTGACCACAACGCAGACATAGATGTACTACAGACCAAGTGTGTCTGCATTGGTGCCAGTCTGCACAATGTGTGGCAGCACATTGAGGGAGGACAACTGTGACATTTTTCATAGATGTAGATCACTTCTGTGCAGGGTGAAGTTGTGTGTAGTAGGGGCTTTACCACCTAATGGGACTCGGGTGTGTGGGGGCAGAAGGTGGTCGTAGTAAGGGCTTGAACACCCGATGGGCTTTGTTGTCTTGAGGGACAGGCCTCTCAGTGAAGAGCTCTGTCGAGCTCTATAGCGAGCCAAGGTGGTGCATAGTAGGGGCTCGGCCACCTAATGTAAGGATCCGGTCACGGTTTCCGCAGGAGTGCCAGGAGCCGATGATAACCCCAACCCTTCCTCCCTACACCACCTGTGCCTATCAAACACTAGGACACAAGGGTGATATGGAAGGAAAGGAGGGAACAAAACAAGGAAAGTAGGGGGAGACAAAACACTGAACTCTTCGGACACTGCTCTCTTCTGCTTCTGTCGGAGGATGAAGCTACAAAAAATAATAGGTTAATACAACAACAGTCAATCAGTCATTCCTCCCAATGTTAGTACATAAACCACCTATTACCTGAGAGCACACGGGTGTGTCAAGGAAAACAACTAGGACTGCTTCTGGAAACATACAAGTAATCATAGAACCTTATGGAATCCCAATATGGCCTAGATGGAGGAATATGGATTGTTACTTCTGGTAAGGCTTTGATATGGACCTATCTACGGGTATGAGTCTCTCTCTTACCTAACCTGAATCACTCCTCAGCTAATGGATCTGGTATGATAAAAGGTCGGCATCACAACAATAGTTGCCTGGAGGGTAATAAGTACATACATTAACACCACATAATATTTGACAAGAACACAATGTAAATATAGGGTGCTACAAGCGCTTTACCAGTTCTTCTTGTACTTGTACTGTGATAAATGCCAGAATCCGGGAAGTTCAGAGAACGCACAAATAATATGGCAAAAGGTTAATGGGGAAACTCGCCAGGCGGACCACAAGTCCCACAATGCCACGCAAACCCCTCACACTCCTACCCACGAAAATACCGGCCGTTCGACGGGACCTTAGCCCGGCCCAACGACGGGTCCGCAAGAAACAGGGTGCAGAAAGTTACAGTAACACCGGGGTAAGACAGCCGGCACTGGGCGAGAGAAATAATAAGTAATAGCATCCACGTTAAAACAAAACAAGTGGGTCTATCGGGAAATGAGTCAGGGAAACTCCGTACAGCCTTTACGGAGCGAACACCGAGACACTCTCGGCTTGCAACTATCAGAGAGACCGGATTCAAGGAAGGAATCGTTTAAGCAGCAACAGATCAAAGAATGGCTGCTCCGGTATCCGGGCGGTATGAGAGGTCCGCTAAGCGGTGGTCCCAAGCCAGGATTTAAACAAAGAAGCACACCAGTACCGCTAAGGAAAGCTATGCCCAAAAACCAGGAACAAGAGTCTGTGAACAAACATATGCAGGTAACGGGAAGCGGCCAAGCGGATGTGAAGTCTCGAGAGCGAAGAGACTAGAGCGCAAAGCGCTGAGCGCCTGGGGAAGCGAGCTTATGTTCCGGCTCGAACCCCTCGCGCATGCGCAGTCCCTCGAGGCCATCTTGGATTGGTCTCGGTAGTTCATCTGTACCTTCCACGGAGGCTAGGCAGGCATGACAGTACATCCCCCCTAAGGATCCCCCCACAAGCTTAGGCTTCTGGGGATGCTGTCTGTGGAATAGCTTCACTAATTTAGGTGAGTGTACCTGACAAGCTGGTTCCCAGGTTCTGTCTTCCACACCATACCCTTTCCAATGTATGAGATACTGCAATCTTTTTCTGACTCGTCTAGAATCAATGATGGCCTCCACCTCATATTCCAAACCATCATCCACTTCCAGGGGTGGAGGAGTGGATGGTAAAACCGTTCGAGGTGCAACAAGCTTCAGTAAGGAAACATGGAACACAGGGTGGATTTTCATCGTATGGGGGAGTTCGAGTTTCATGGCCACAGGATTTATAACCTTTATGATCTTATACGGTCCAATGTACCTGGACTTAAATTTACAAGTCCCTTTCAAACCGATGTGTCTTGTGGATAACCAAACCTCATCCCCTGCATTGTAAGTGGGTCCCTGTTGTCTGTGTGCATCTGCTCCCTTCTTGTACCTCTTCTTGGCCTGGTCCAAATTCTCTTGTGCAAGCTTGTGGTTGCGTTGGATGTCTTGTATTAAATCTCTAGCTGCGGGGGTTGTACCAGGAGGGGAAGAACCAGGGAGGATGTGAGGGTGGTAGCCATACGTACAAAAGAAAGGTGTAAAATCGGTGGATGCGTGATGACTGTTGTTGTATGCCATTTCGGCCAACCAAACCAACTCATCCCATTCTGTTAAGGACTGCAGAGCCTGACATCTGATATACTGCTCAAAACATTGGTTTACTCTCTCCGTCTGTCCATCAGTTTGTGGGTGGTGGCTAGATGAGAGACGTACCTCAACAGACAGAAGCTCACATATGCCCTTCCAGAATCGAGACACAAACTGGGACCCTCTGTCTGAGATCAATACTGAAGGTAGACCATGCAATCTAACTATCTGACTCAAAAACACGGAAGTCAACATCTTTGCTGTAGGTAGCCCAGTTAAGGGAACAAAGTGAGCTAATTTGGTAAAGGTATCCACCACCACTAGCAACGTGTTGTTCCCCTTCTGTTTGACCGGTAATTCAACTATAAAATCCAAGGACACTGTGTGCAAGGGTCCTGGGGGTGTTGGTAAAGGCCGCAATAATCCCACAGGGTTTGATGTGATACCTTACTCTGAGCACAGATGTGACAGGTTTGTATGTACCCTTCCATGTCCTTTCCCATTCCTGGCCACCAGAAAGGTCTCCGTAGCAATTCTAAGGTCTTCTTGTAACCATGATGACCAGCCAAAGGATGAGAATGACACCATATGAGAGCTTGGCCTTGTAAGTCTGTAGAAGGGAGGACCAAGCCACAATCTACATAGTAGTATTCTCATACCTTGACCGTATCATGTGATGCGATTATAGGCTCCATCTTCTCTAAACTCTGTTCTTGTTTTACTTTGTCAAGAAAGTCATCTTCAGAACTAACCCCTCCTATGAATCTGTCTGGGGTTATAATGGGTGGTGTCTCTTTTGGTTCTTCAGTGGTAACATACCCTAAACGGGATAAGGCGTCTGCCTTCCCATTCTTGCGTCCTGCTCTGTACATAATCACGAAATCAAATTCGCTAAAAAACTGGGTCCATCTAAGTTGACGCATAGACAACGCCCTGGCTGACTTCAGAAACTGTAGATTTCGATGATCCGTCAAAACTGTCACCGTGTGGTTTGCTCCTAACAAGTACTTTCTCCATTCTTCAAATGCCTTCTTAATGGCCAACAATTCCTTATCCCCTGTACAGTAATTCATCTCGGCAGGATTAAATTTACGCGAGAAGTATGCTACTGGGTGACTAACTCCTGTTTCAGGGTCTGGTTGGGAAAGAACACCCCCCACTGCCTTTTCGGAGGCATCCGCCTCCACCAAGAATGGGTTAGCCGGGTCAGGATGTCGTAATATAGGGGCTCCCGTAAATGCCTCCTTTAAAGTGGAAAAAGCGGCATCAGCTGCAGGAGTCCATTGGAAAAGGGATACCTTAGAATTAAGATTGGGGGGCGGAGTCCAAGATGGCGGAGTGAGGGCTCTGCTGTGCGGCAGTTCGAGAGCTCACCCTCCCACCCTCCAGCCATCAGACAACTAGCGTTTTGAATATGCAGCACACAGATTAAACTTGCCTTTTAGCCGAATCCCAAAGTGTACGGCGGAGAAAAGAAGAAACCGGCATTGCGGCAGTTCTTTTACTTACTGCTCATTCAGGTCGGCTGCAAGACTTATGGGCTGAATCTCGGAGACTACGGGCGCGGAGCACAGATCCCAGTGGCAACGTGCGTGACGAGGAGGGGGAAGAGGCCGGCACAGTCGTACTGCAGCAGTTTTCCCTCATCTCCAACTCCCTTGTGACGGCTTTTTTTTTCTACAACGCCTCTGGGTGACGGATGCTGTGGCTGCCTACGGCTGTCTGGCGAGCGGCCAGGATCTGGTTAGAATCACGGCTCGCTCGATCCAGAGTCGACTTGTTTGGTCTGCCGGTCACACACAGGGCGAGGAGCAAAACTGATTCACTGAAAGTGAGGCACTACAGAGCCATGTCGCCCAAACATCCCCCACGCACCACACGGAATACTAAAACATCCACAACGGCTGCAGCAGCAGCGGCAGCAGCTGCCGTCTTGCCCACTTCTATAGCTCCTGCCCCCGCCGCTCTGGCTGCTACAACATTGGTCATTTCAGAAGAGGAGGAGACGGCGAACCTGACAATGGCATCAACAGCGGCAGCAACGGCAGCGGCTGCGGTGATAGCCCAAGGGGACTCAAACGCATCTTCAAGCGCAGCGACAATGAAAGGGACTGATAGAAAGGCGACAGGTAAGACGATCCTGCGCCCCCCTGTTCTTGTAAACTGCGGGACTATACCAAAAGCTACCACGCAGAATGGCACAAATGTGATCCCTGCAAAGTTAGTGCTAGTATCACCTATTCATCCAACCGTGTCACTGTTGGATAACACTAACCATGATGACCTCGCTATCCCGGCTATCCCGGCTACTTCTTCTACCTTTACCTCTGCCACGATTAAGGGTAACGAGATTCGGGAGAATTCTAAGAATCCTGAACTTGGGCCACCAGAACAAGTAATTGTGGTAGATGGGGGGCCCCCTTCAATAATTAATCCTACGATATTACTGGCCACTTCAGTTAGCCATAGTGAATTCTCGTCTTTGAATCCCTCGGCTACCTCCACAATCTTGGCCCTAACAGACACAAACACGCATTTGACAGAAGAAAACACCGATCCGGTGACGTGTATAATGGACGACATCTGTCCGGAACAAGCTTTGGAACCGGCTGAGGAATACCATTCCTTTGAGGATTGCGAGGATGATACGGAGGAGGAACCGGATAAGTCTACGGATAAATCTCTGAGCAGGCTACCCTCACAGAGACGCAGAGGCAAAGCTAAATCAATCTACAAGAAGAGAGGGAGAGCTTTATCTAACCTGGCCCACCCTCTGGTAGTAGGTCCCCCGGCTACCAAAAAACCGATTGTTGATAAGAGCCCGCTAAGGAAGTGGATTGAGGCAAAGGGCCTAGTTAAAAACATGGCTTTAAGGCTTTCAGGGGGCAGCCCTACGGACAGTGAGACGCCCCAAGCCCCAGCAATAGGGCCTCCTATGATACAAACCCCCAGAAACGCTTCCTTTGAGCCAGCCGCAGGAGGGAAAGATCTCCCCTCAGCTGCTGCAGGCCCTAACCAGCTGATATCAGCAAGTATAAACACTGACTTAAACACATCCTCGGTCGAAAATATTAATTCAATAGAAGAGCTCAAACAGAGGGGCACCGATCACTCCCAACTGGATACTATATTAAAACTCTTGATAAGCCAAAGGGTAGAATCTGAAGAACACTATCAGCAACTGAAGAGTGACAATGTTAGGTTGCAAACTTCCATATTCGATCTAACATCTATATTAAAGGGTGTAACACAAGAGATAACAGAGCTTCAGCAACGTACTGTCGTGGTAGAAGAAGAAACCCAGCGGATAGGTACCACAGTGGGGCGCCATGACGCAGAACTAACTCAACTTCAAGGAAAAGTCGAGGACCTCGAAAATCGACAAAGGAGATCCAACCTTAAAATCTACGGAATTCCGGAAGGACTAGAAGGATCAGACACAAGGGCTTTTTTGGTGAAACTTCTACCACGTGCCTTTCCGGACCTCTCCTACTGGGATTGGGACTCCCAAATTCAAAGAGCACACCGACTCCCACTGGGTCTAAGACGACAGAATAGCAAATTTCCACGACCACTCTTAGTACATTTCGGCAATTTTCTGCTTCGACAAGCGGTGTGGCAAAAAGCCAAACCTAACACTCCAATAACTATAGACAATCTTACCATCTTTACTAGCTCAGACCTTAGTAAAACTACGATGGATAAAAGATGGGAAATGCGTAAATTAATTGATCCAATCATTAAAATGGGAGGTCAAGCATATTTACAGGAACCTGCCCGACTTAAAATGATCGTGAATGGGCGTACAAATTTCTTTAGTGATGTGCAGGAGGCTCAGGCATTTCTAACTAGTGTTAATAGGAGCAAAGACTGAGCAAAGACTGAAGGAAAGAGGGGGATCACCCCTACATGTGCTATATCAGTACTAGATAAATAGAAGTGGGGTCATGAAGGGACACAGGGCACAGGGCACTGCATTATTAAACACTTAATCACTTAATCACTAAAATCTAATAAGCATTAATTAACTAATTATCACTAGACAGCTATGGATGTATAATTCACCAAATCAAATATCACACATTGATATGAAGATAAGATTAGGCTGATGCTGCATCCCTGGTAGCTGTGGCTCCAGTGGGCGGGGGGGGCACTCAACTCCACTGCCGCAGGCGCTGCCTCACCAACGGCAGCAGTTGGTAAGGGGGGGGAGGTGGGGGTGGGTCTTCGCAGAGAGGGGAGGGAGTGGATGGAGTGGGTAGGAGGGGGTGGGTGGGAAGAAAAAGGGAAAAAAATTTCAACCTGGCAGAGGGACATGTCATGAGACATGAGATTGTAAAATATATTTTTTGCTTGGATTTACTTAATGAATTGCTAGGATCAGCAGAAATGATGGAACGGATGCCATTTAGCGACAAAAAAATGAAAAATACCTTTAATCTGGTAAAGGTACTGAACGTAACATTTGATTTTGAAAGAAACTTTTTTTTACATTTAGGACTCCATATTAAGATGCTGTTTACTGTCATTCTACTCTATATTAGTGATGCATAACATTAAATGTCTGGCTTGGAACGTCTCAGGGCTGAATAACAAACGCAAAAGACGGTTAGTTGCAGAAGAATTAAGACTTTATAACCCCCATTTAGTATTCTTGACGGAAACACATATTACAGATAAGGACAGAAAACTGTTGAATCAACTAGGATTGGAGTTGGTAGCAAGTTCAAGTGTGGTATCTCTAACTAGGGGAGTTGCAATTCTGAAAGATAAAAGATTCAAAGCAGAAATAATTAAATCAACTCACGACAAAAGGGGAAGGTGGGCAATTACTCAACTTTGCATTAACAATATGAAGTTTGTAGCCTGTGTTGTATACGGTTCTAACATAGACGAACCCAGAATATTTGATCAACTAAATATAGCGCTATTAGACTGGGAGGGAGAATTGATAATGATGGGAGATTTTAATTGTATCTTGAATTGCCAAATAGACACCACTCGGCCAGGTAATCAGAAACGTATGTCTAAAACTAGAAATTCTATTCTAGATCTATGCAGGACGCATAAATGTTAAAGATATATGGAGGCATCTACACCCAAATATTCCCGGTTACACATACTACTCCTAGCACCTCACAAATTATGTTCTCGACTAGACATGGCTTTTGCCTCAGATCTTTTGCTCAACTCTTTGTCTATGGTCATTTACCCCCGTATTTCATCTGATCATAACCCTATCATGGTGGAAATTTCTATCTCATCAAATCGTAAGCCTCCCAGACCTTTTACGTTTCCTAGGAAACTAATATCAGACATGACCTATATCTCACAGCTAAAACTACATATAACAGAATTTCTAGACATCAACAAAAACTCTGCTTCATGTCTTACAATATGGGACGCTTGTAAGGCAGGTATTCGAGGGTTTACACAATCTTATGTCCTGAGACAGACCTCTGAAAAACGAAAAACTGATGCAGCTTTGACTTCTGATATTGCTGCTGGAGAGATTCAGTTAGCACTAGCTTTAAGAAATAACCTACCTACCCTGGAAATCTGCGCAAATCTCACCCAGCTAAAATGTAAGACCAAAGAGAAACTTTAAAAAAAAAATAGTGTACAGATGCATAAATATACATTTTTGAATTATGAGGGTGGAGATAAAATAGGCAAAATTCTGGCCTTTAAAGTGGCCGAAGATAGAGTAGACTCCACGATTTCTCAAATAACGGGACTTGACAACAGGAAATACAGTCTACCAAAGGATATCATCCAACAGTTCGCTAAATATTATGAAACTTTGTACACCCCTGAAAATATACCCAGCGGCTCTGTAATCGAGGATTACTTAAGAGAAAACCCAATGAAACAGCTAACTGAGACTGAAGTAGACGCTTTGGCCACAGGCATAACGAGAAAGGAATTAGAAGAGGCTATATTATCATTGCCTGTAGGGAAGGCAGCAGGGGAAGATATTATTCCACTAGAAATATATAAACAATGCTTAGATGAACTAATACCTTTTCTTTTAGAAGTTATAACATATATTAGCAGGACAGGGCTGGCCCCCAGATCTTGGAATAAAGCTAAAATAATATTTTTCCACAAAAAAGGCAAACCCAAAGAGGAGATGGGCTCATATAGACCGATATCCCTGATCAACTCAGACGCAAAAATTTTCGCAAAATGCCTGGCCAAAAAACTTGCACCATTAATGCCCAGAATTGTAAACATTCAACAGCACGGATTCATAGCAGGGAGAGATACATCTGCTCACGTCAACACATCAATAACAGCATTTGATATAGCTGAGATAGAAGCCACCCCCCTTGCTATGATAATGCTTGACGCCGAAAAGGCATTTGACCGGGTGGGATGGGACTATTTATGGCGTACACTTGGCTCTTTGGGCTTTGAAGGGGAGTTCCTAAATGGGATTCGAGCACTTTACGACAATCCAACGGCATATATAAGTTATGGAGGGCTTACCTCGTCATGTTTCTCAATTTTGAGGGGCACCCGTCAAGGGTGCCCTCTATCACCTCTGCTATTTGCCCTCTCACTAGAACCATTCCTAAAGGCCTTGGATATCCAACCAGAAATAATCTCATTTAAGTCTGGCCGGTATAGCTTAAAAACTACTGCATACGCAGACGACATTGCTATTTATACATCTGAAATAACTAAGTCTCTAAGTGCTATTAATATTGAAGCACTTAAATTCGGGACAGTTTCAGGGTATAAATTGAACACACATAAAACTCAAATAATAGCTAACTTTGTTCCCCCTGTACCGGTACCAGAAATCTGCAAGGTTGCCACTTATCTTGGAGTTAAAATTACTTCAAATATTAAAGAACTTAACGCTATTAATTATAACGACCTAACAAAAAACACCATCTCTACTTTGAAAAAATGGCATCGACTTCCACTAAATTTAATTGGCAGAATGAATCTGATTAAAATGAAAATAGTACCCCAATATTTATATTTGTTTAGATCAATCCCTCTGAACTTGAATAAATCTTTTTTTAAACAATTAGACGGGATCTTTGGTAACTTTATCTGGGGATATAAGAAGGCTAGAAGATCAATAAAGGTACTGAAAAATCAAATAGAGTCTGGTGGCTTAAATTTCCCTGACTTGAAACTATACTTCTGGGCTTCATATGTAAGACGCATACGGTCCTTATTAAATCTGGAGGACACATTATTTTATCATCACTTAATGCTAAAAGGAGATTCTAACCAATTCTTGTTACACATAACAGACCCAAACTACCACAAACGAGTCAAGTTTAAGACTGCACGAGATATAATAAGAGTATGGAAGGATATTCTTGAATACTGTAAAACCACTATATATCATTCTCAGATGATTTTATGGAACAACCCCGGTCTACCGAGCATCTTTAGCGACGGAGAATTCCGCAGATGGCAGCTGAAAGGCATAAAGGTTCTGGGCGATTTGTACAACTCTCAAGGCATGTTAGACTTTCCCACTTTGAAACTTTTATATGATCTCTCTGAAACACACAGGTTTAAATATTTACAAATATATGACTTTTTAGTACGTAAAAATAAAATTAATAGTGTTTCAAGTGGTGGTATCTGGGACTACTTAAATTCTAGAAAAGAGAAAGCAATTATTAGTTTGACGTACAAATTTCTCACAGGCCTGAGTCCTAACGACAGCGATCTATTAGCTCAAAAATGGAACTCTAAACTGGGAACTAATTTTACAGGGAAACATATAATACAATCTTACACCAATATCCATAACTCTGTACGGTCATCTAGCTTAAGACTCCAACAATACAGAACCACCTACATGCTCTATTATACGCCGGAAAAAATCTCGAAATGGCTTACAAACAACGCTATGGGAGACAAAACCAAATGTCCAAAATGTGCTAAATATGCGGCCGATCTGGCGCACATGTTGTTTTCCTGTCCAAAGCTCAAGAAATACTGGGAAGAAGTGGGAAATATAATGACTGCTAAAAATATCCTCAGTTCTCCGATAACGGTGCCTATAGCTATATTTGGTTTACATCCGGCCAATCAACCACGATCGGTGTTAGCATCAATATTAATTTCATGTGCTAAATTAATATTAGCTAGGGCATGGATTAGCCCTAATACACCCAATGTTATGGATTGGTGGTATCTAGCTATCGAAATTAAAACAATGGAGGGGACTCTAGCAGAATTAAGAGGTACTAGGTCTCTCAAGAAATTTGAGAAAATTTTGGGAGACTTAGATTAAACTGAATAACGCTAAGACTAACCCCTTCAGACAAATTGATTATGTTGTTATATTTTTAGTTTTTATGCTATTGATTTTATGAATTTCTGTGATATTTTTGTATATTTACGAGACATATCTGATCTTACCTACACATTTTCTGTACCTAAACAAAACTCTTGTAAAAATTAAGGTCATTTAATTTAAAACACAGAATGATGTGAAACTACTGCGAAATTTTCTGTTCCGTACCAGGTAAAAATAAAATAAAAATATTTAAAAAAAAAAAAAGGAAAAGGGATACCTTTCTTCAGCAAAGAGGTTATAGGTACTACTAACTTTGAAAAACCGTCAATAAAACGACGATAAAAATTGGCAAAGCCCAATAAGCTCTGCACTTCTTTAATACAGCGAGGAGTGGGCCATTGGTGAATGGCCTCCACTTTCTGGGGATCCATCCGGAGGCCCGAGGAAGATACCATGAATCCTAAAAAAGCCACTTCAGGAACATGAAAAAAGCATTTCTCCAGTTTACAAAATAGACTATTTTCCTGTAGTCTCTCCAGTACTTTTCTCACAATTCCCTTGTGTTCTTCCATTGAGGAAGAGAAAATGAGTAGATCGTCGATATAGGCGATTACAAACTCATCTATTAGATCTCTTAACACCTCGTTGATAAAGAATTGAAATGCTGCAGGGGCATTACAGAGTCCGAACGGCATCACTAAATACTCATAAAGACCAAATTTCGTACAGAAGGCCGTCTTCCACTCATCCCCTTCCTTGACTCTCACCAGATGGTATGCTCCACGAAGATCTAATTTAGTGAAAACTGTGGCGGTCTTTATTCTGTCACGGAGGGCTGAAATCAAGGGGAGTGGGTATCTGTTCTTTATAGTGATGTCGTTCAGGGATCTATAATCAATACAACATCTGAAGCCGCCCTCTCGCTTCGGAATAAAAAAAAGAGAAGAGGAGGCAGGTGAACGAGAGGGCCGTATAAACCCTATCTTAAGCATGTCATCCAAATAGTCTCTAAGGTATACGTTCTCCTTCTCAGTGAGGGAATACACCCTGCTACATTAGCCCCTGCCAAAAGGTCATTGCGGCAGTCATATTGCCTATGGGGGGGAAGACTTGTTGCTTGCACCTCATCAAAGACGATGCGTAAATCTGCATAATCCGAGGGTAGGTCAGAAGGACTGACAGAAGCAAGTGTATTACCATTCCCTCTCATACCCATGTGTTCCGTACAAGCGTCACTACAAAACTCCAACGTACCAGTTCTCCAATCCACCCGTGGGTTATGTATGCGTAACCATGGTAACCCCAATAATACAGGGAACTGTGGTGATTTAATTAAGTCAAAAGATACCTCCTCATGGTGTCCTTGTTCTAGTGTTAGACGTATGGGTACAGTCTGATGAGTGATAGGCCCTGATTTCAACATGCTACCATCGATAGTGGTGACGTCTTCCCACGCTACTTTATCTGTTGACTCTATAGCATGGTGTCTAGCCCAATCAGTGTCCATGAAATTTCCGGTTGCCCCAGAATCCAACATGATAAGCACTGCGATTGACCTTTCTTCATATAACAAAATAGCAGAAATATAGAAATGACTTGGTATGACAGAAGGGGTGTCTATAGAGGAGACTATCAAACCTGAGCTACCCGACACCTTAGCCTCTCCAGGCTTGTTAGTTTTCCGACTTCTTGGTTTGGGAGGGCTTCACAGGGCAATTCCTCAAAAAATGGCCTGCTTTGCCACAATAGAGACATAATTTGTTTTCCCTCCTCCTTTGTCTTTCTTCTTGACTCAAAGGTCCTCTTATTGACCCAATTTGCATAGGTTCTACCTCATCAGCTGTTTTCTCAGCTTCTGTCTTTCTATGGTATACATAGGGTTTAATATCAGAACGCCCCTTCTCCCTTCTATGCTCCTGTAATCTGTGGTCTAATTTGACTACGAGGTCGATAAGTTCAGGGCAACTATCAGGAGGGTCCACTACATGTGATAGTGCATCCTTTAGTTCATCTCGCAGTCCTCGATAAAACAGGGCACTGCGTTTTCTCTCAGGCCAATCTGCTTCAGCCACTAATCTCTGAAATGTTGTGATATAAGCGGAGAGCTCCTTCGTGCCTTGTTTGAGTGATAACAGATCAGTATCTGCAGAATGAGTAAATGTATGTTTATCGAATATCTTCTGTAATTTTTTGTTTGAATGATCCATAATCCTGTAACATGGGGTCATTCCTTTCTACAAGCGGGATAGCCCAGTCAGCTGTTGAACCCCCCAAATATAAGATAACAAATGCTACTTTAGCCTGGTCTGTTGGGAAGCAACTGGCCTTGCACATAAAGTGTAACTGACACTGGCTTAAAAACATAGACAGTTTAGCCGTGCCGCCTGTAAATCGTTCAGGAGGAGCTAACGGGACCGATTGGGGAGTAGTAATGTGTACAACTGGGGCGGAAGTGCTGGGCCCAGTTCCCCCTCCTGCTTCTACGGTAGCCTGTCTGTCTCTTTGTAAGTTATCCACCCTCTGGGATAAAGCTTGTGTTTCCAACTGGAGATTGCCCAACATATGGGCCAAATCCTCCATAGTAACCTGGGTCATGGCACTCGGGCAGAAAAAGCAATTTAGGCTTTGCGCTCTGTAAGGATCCGGTCACGGTTTCCGCAGGAGTGCCAGGAGCCGATGATAACCCCAACCCTTCCTCCCTACACCACCTGTGCCTATCAAACACTAGGACACAAGGGTGATATGGAAGGAAAGGAGGGAACAAAACAAGGAAAGTAGGGGGAGACAAAACACTGAACTCTTCGGACACTGCTCTCTTCTGCTTCTGTCGGAGGATGAAGCTACAAGAAATAATAGGTTAATACAACAACAGTCAATCAGTCATTCCTCCCAATGTTATTACATAAACCACCTATTACCTGAGAGCACACGGGTGTGTCAAGGAAAACAACTAGGACTGCGTCTGGAAACGTACAAGTAATCATAGAACCTTATGGAATCCCAATATGGCCTAGATGGAGGAATATGGATTGTTACTTCTGGTAAGGCTTTGATATGGACCTATCTACGGGTATGAGTCTCTCTCTTATCTAACCTGAACCACTCCTCAGCTAATGGATCTGGTATGATAAAAGGTCGGGATCATAACAATAGTTGCCTGGAGGGTAATAAGTACATACATTAACACCACATAATATTTGACAAGAACACAATGTAAATATAGGGCGCTACAAGCGCTTTACCAGTTCTTCTTGTCCTTGCACTGTGATAAATGCCAGAATCCGGGAAGTTCAGAGAACGCACAAATAATATGGCAAAAGGTTAATGGGGAAACTCGCCAGGCGGACCACAAGTCCCACAATGCCACGCAAACCCCTCACACTCCTACCCACGAAAATACCGGCCGTTCGACGGGACCTTAGCCCGGCCCAACGACGGGTCCGCAAGAAACAGGGTGCAGAAAGTTACAGTAACACCGGGGTAAGACAGCCGGCACTGGGTGAGAGAAATAATAAGTAATAGCATCCACGTTAAAACAAAACACGTGGGTCTATCGGGAAATGAGTCAGGGAAACTCCGTACAGCCTTTACGGAGCGAACACTGAGACACTCTCGGCTTGCAATTATCAGAGAGACCGGGTTCAAGGAAGGAATCGTTTAAGCAGCAACAGATCAAATAATGGCTGCTCCGGTATCCGGGCGGTATGAGAGGTCCGCTAAGCGGTGGTCCCAAGCCAGGATTTAAACAAAGAAGCACACCAGTACCGCTAAGGAAAGCTATGCCAAAAAACCAGGAACAAGAGTCTGTGAACAAACATAGGCAGGTAACGGGAAGCGGCCAAGCGGATGTGAAGTCTCGAGAGCGAAGAGACTAGAGCGCAAAGCGCTGAGCGCCTGGGGAAGCGAGCTTATGTTCCGGCTCGAACCCCTCGCGCATGTGCAGTCCCTCGAGGCCATCTTGGATTGGTCTCGGTAGTTCATCTGTACCTTCCACGGAGGCAAGGCAGGCATGACAGTACATCCCCCCTAAGGATCCCCCCACAGGCTTAGGCTTCTGGGGATGCTGTCTGTGGAAGGGTGAGTGTACCTGACAAGCTGGTTCCCAGGTTCTGTCTTCCACACCATACCCTTTCCAATGTATGAGATACTGCAATCTTTTTCTGACTCGTCTAGAATCAATGATGGCCTCCACCTCATATTCCAAACCATCATCCACTTCCAGGGGTGGAGGAGTGGATGGTAAAACATTTCCAGGTGCAACAAGCTTCAGTAAGGAAACATGGAACACAGGGTGGATTTTCATCGTATGGGGGAGGTCGAGTTTTATGGCCACAGGATTTATGATCTTATACGGTCCAATGTACCTGGGCTTACATTTACAAGTCCCTTTCAAACCGATGTGTCTTGTGGATAACCAAACCTCATCCCCTGCATTGTAAGTGGGTCCCTGTTGTCTGTGTGCATCTGCTCCATTCTTGTACCTCTTCTTGGCCTGGTCCAAATTCTCTTGTGCAAGCTTGTGGTTGCGTTGGATGTCTTGTATTAAATCACTAGCTGTGGGGGTTGTACCAGGAGGGGAAGAACCAGGGAGGATGTGAGGGTGGTAGCCATACGTACAAAAGAAAGGTGTAAAATCGGTGGATGCGTGATGACTGTTGTTGTATGCCATTTCGGCCAACCAAACCAACTCATCCCATTCTGTTAAGGACTGCAGAGCCTGACATCTGATATACTGCTCAAAACATTGGTTTACTCTCTCCGTCTGTCCATCAGTTTGTGGGTGGTGGCTAGATGAGAGACGTACGTCAACAGACAGAAGCTCACATATGCCCTTCCAGAATCGAGACACAAACTGGGACCCTCTGTCTGAGATCAATACTGAAGGTAGACCATGCAATCTAACTATCTGACTCAAAAACACGGAAGTCAACATCTTTGCTGTAGGTAGCCCAGTTAAGGGAACAAAGTGAGCTAATTTGGTAAAGGTATCGACACCACTAGCAACGTGTTGTTCCCCTTCTGTGTGACCGGTAATTCAACTATAAAATCCAAGGACACTGTGTGCAAGGGTCCTGGGGGTGTTGGTAAAGGCCGCAATAATCCCACAGGGTTTGATGTGATACCTTACTCTGAGCACAGATGTGACAGGTTTGTATGTACCCTTCTGTGTCCTTTCCCATTCCTGGCCACCAGAAATGTCTCCGTAGCAATTCTAAGGTCTTCTTGTAACCAGGATGACCAGCCAAAGGATGAGAATGACACCATATGAGGGCTTGGCCTTGTAAGTCTGTAGAAGGGAGGACCAAGCCACAATCTACATAGTAGTATTCTCCTACCTTGACCGTATCATGTGATGCGATTATAGGCTCCATCTTCTCTGAACTCTGTTCTTGTTTTACTTTGTCAAGAAAGTCATCTTCAGAACTAAGCCCTCCTATGAATCTGTCTGGGGTTATAATGGGTGGTGTCTCTTTTGGTTCTTCAGTGGTAACATACCCTAAACGGGATAAGGCGTCTGCCTTCCCATTCTTGCGTCCTGCTCTGTACATAATCACGAAATCAAATTCGCTAAAAAACTGGGTCCATCTAAGTTGACGCATAGACAACGCCCTGGCTGACTTCAGAAACTGTAGATTTCGATGATCCGTCAAAACTGTCACCGTGTGGTTTGCTCCTAACAAGTACTTTCTCCATTCTTCAAATGCCTTCTTAATGGCCAACAATTCCTTATCCCCTGTACAGTAATTCATCTCTGCAGGATTAAGTTTACGCGAGAAGTATGCTACTGGGTGACTAACTCCTGTTTCAGGGTCTGGTTGGGAAAGAACAGCCCCCACTGCCTTTTCGGAGGTGTCCGCCTCCACCAAGAATGGGTTAGCCGGGTCAGGATGTCGTAATATAGGGGCTCCCGTAAATGCCTCCTTTAAAGTGGAAAAAGCGGCATCAGCTGCAGGAGTCCATTGGAAAAGGGATACCTTTCTTCAGCAAAGAGGTTATAGGTACTACTAACTTCGAAAAACCGTCAATAAAACGACGATAAAAATTGGCAAAGCCCAATAAGCTCTGCACTTCTTTAATACAGCGAGGAGTGGGCCATTGGTGAATGGCCTCCACTTTCTGGGGATCCATCCGGAGGCCCGAGGAAGATACCATGAATCCTAAAAAAGCCACTTCAGGAACATGAAAAAAGCATTTCTCCAGTTTACAAAATAGACTATTTTCCTGTAGTCTCTCCAGTACTTTTCTCACATGACCCTTGTGTTCTTCCATTGAGGAAGAGAAAATGAGTAGATCGTCGATATAGGCGATTACAAACTCATCTATTAGATCTCTTAACACCTCGTTGATAAAGAATTGAAATGCTGCAGGGGCATTACAGAGTCCAAACGGCATCACTAAATACTCATAAAGACCAAATTTCGTACAGAAGGCCGTCTTCCACTCATCCCCCTCCTTGACTCTCACCAGATGGTATGCTCCACGAAGATCTAATTTAGTGAAAACTGTGGCGGTCTTTATTCTGTCAAGAAGGGCTGAAATCAAGGGGAGTGGGTATCTGTTCTTTATAGTGATGTCGTTCAGGGATCTATAATCAATACAACATCTGAAGCCGCCCTCTCGCTTCGGAATAAAAAAAAGAGAAGAGGAGGCAGGAGAACGAGAGGGCCGTATAAACCCTATCTTAAGCATGTCATCCAAATAGTCTCTAAGGTATACGTTCTCCTTCTCAGTGAGGGAATACACCCTGCTACATGGTATCTTAGCCCCTGCCAAAAGGTCATTGCGGCAGTCATATTGCCTATGGGGGGGAAGACTTGTTGCTTGCACCTCATCAAAGACGATGCGTAAATCTGCATAATCCGAGGGTAGGTCAGAAGGACTGACAGAAGCAAGTGTATTACCATTCCTTCTCATACCCATGTGTTCTGTACAAGCGTCACTACAAAACTCCAACGTACCAGTTCTCCAATCCACCCGTGGGTTATGTGTGCGTAACCATGGTAACCCCAATAATACAGGGAACTGTGGTGATTTAATTAAGTCAAAAGATACCTCCTCATGGTGTCCTTGTTCTAGTGTTAGACGTAAGGGTACAGTCTGATGAGTGATAGGCCCTGATTTCAACATGCTACCATCGATAGTGGTGACGTCTTCCCACGCTACTTTATCTGTTGACTCTATAGCATGGTGTCTAGCCCAATCAGTGTCCATGAAATTTCCGGTTGCCCCAGAATCCAACATGATAAGCACTGCGATTGACCTTTCTTCATATAACAAAATAGCAGAAATATAGAAATGACTTGGTATGACAGAAGGGGTGTCTATAGAGGAGACTATCAAACCTGAGCTACCCGACACCTTAGCCTCTCCAGGTGTCGGGCTTGTTAGTTTTCCGACTTCTTGGTTTGGGAGGGCTTCACAGGGCAATTCCTCAAAAAATGGCCTGCTTTGCCACAATAGAGACATAATTTGTTTTCCCTCCTCCTTTGTCTTTCTTCTTGACTCAAAGGTCCTCTTATTGACCCAATTTGCATAGGTTCTACCTCATCAGCTGTTTTCTCAGCTTCTGTCTTTCTATGGTATACATAGGGTTTAATATCAGAACGCCCCTTCTCCCTTCTATGCTCCTGTAATCTGTGGTCTAATTTGACTACGAGGTCGATAAGTTCAGGGCAACTATCAGGAGGGTCCACTACATGTGATAGTGCATCCTTTAGTTCATCTCGCAGTCCTCGATAAAACAGGGCACTGCGTTTTCTCTCAGGCCAATCTGCTTCAGCCACTAATCTCTGAAATGTTGTGATATAAGCGGAGAGCTCCTTCGTGCCTTGTTTGAGTGATAACAGATCAGTATCTGCAGAATGAGTAAATGTATGTTTATCGAATATCTTCTGTAATTTTTTGTTTGAATGATCCATAATCCTGTAACATGGGATCATTCCTTTCTACAAGCGGGATAGCCCAGTCAGCTGTTGAACCCCCCAAATATAAGATAACAAATGCTACTTTAGCCTGGTCTGTTGGGAAGCAACTGGCCTTGCACATAAAGTGTAACTGACACTGGCTTAAAAACATAGACAGTTTAGCCGTGCCGCCTGTAAATCGTTCAGGAGGAGCTAACGGGACCGATTGGGGAGTAGTAATGTGTACAACTGGGGCGGAAGTGCTGGGCCCAGTTCCCCCTCCTGCTTCTACGGTAGCCTGTCTGTCTCTTTGTAAGTTATCCACCCTCTGGGATAAAGCTTGTGTTTCCAACTGGAGATTGCCCAACATATGGGCCAAATCCTCCATAGTAACCTGGGTCATGGCACTCGGGCAGAAAAAGCAATTTAGACTTTGCGCTCTGTAAGGATCCGGTCACGGTTTCCGCAGGAGTGCCAGGAGCCGATGATAAACCCAACCCTTCCTCCCTACACCACCTGTGCCTATCAAACACTAGGACACAAGGGTGATATGGAAGGAAAGGAGGGAACAAAACAAGGAAAGTGGGGGAGACAAAACACTGAACTCTTCGGACACTGCTCTCTTCTGCTTCTGTCGGAGGATGAAGCTACAAGAAATAATAGGTTAATACAACAACAGTCAATCAGTCATTCCTCCCAATGTTATTGCATAAACCACCTATTACCTGAGAGCACACGGGTGTGTCAAGGAAAACAACTAGGACTGCGTCTGGAAACGTACAAGTAATCATAGAACCTTATGGAATCCCAATATGGCCTAGATGGAGGAATATGGATTGTTACTTCTGGTAAGGCTTTGATATGGACCTATCTACGGGTATGAGTCTCTCTCTTACCTAACCTGAATCACTCCTCAGCTAATGGATCTGGTATGAAAAAAGGTCGGGATCATAACAATAGTTGCCTGGAGGGTAATAAGTACATACATTAACACCACATAATATTTGACAAGCACACAATGTAAATATAGGGCGCTACAAGCGCTTTACCAGTTCTTCTTGTCCTTGCACTGTGATAAATGCCAGAATCCGGTAAGTTCAGAGAACGCACAAATAATATGGCAAAAGGTTAATGGGGAAACTCGCCAGGCGGACCACAAGTCCCACAATGCCACGCAAACCCCTCACACTCCTACCCATGAAAATACCGGCCGTTCGACGGGACCTTAGCCAGGCCCAACGACGGGTCCTCAAGAAACAGGGTGCAGAAAGTTACAGTAACACCGGGGTAAGACAGCCGGCACTGGGTGAGAGAAATAATAAGTAATAGCATCCACGTTAAAACAAAACACGTGGGTCTATCGGGAAATGAGTCAGGGAAACTCCGTACAGCCTTTACGGAGCGAACACCGAGACACTCTCGGCTTGCAATTATCAGAGAGACCGGGTTCAAGGAAGGAATCGTTTAAGCAGCAACAGATCAAAGAATGGCTGCTCCGGTATCCGGGCGGTATGAGAGGTCCTCTAAACGGTGGTCCCAAGCCAGGATTTAAACAAAGAAGCACACCAGTACCGCTAAGGAAAGCTATGCCCAAAAACCAGGAACAAGAGTCTGTGAACAAACATAGGCAGGTAACGGGAAGCGGCCAAGCGGATGTGAAGTCTCGAGAGCGAAGAGACTAGAGTGCAAAGCTCTGAGCGCCTGGGGAAGCGAGCTTATGTTTCGTCTCGAACCCCTCGCGCATGCGCAGTCCCTTGAGGCCATCTTGGATTGGTCTCGGTAGTTCATCTGTACTTTCCACGGAGGCTAGGCAGGCATGACACCTAATGGGGCTTGATTGTGTAGAGGCAAAGTGTGTGTATAGTAGGGGCTTGACTAACTAAGGGGTTTGGATGTCTGGAGGGAGCAGGCTCTCCGTAAACATTTCTGTACAAGGTGAAGGGTGTGCATAGTAGGGGTCCCACAATACTCCCACAGGAGCCAGCATGGACCAGAAACGGAGTCCTACGCTCGGACCCACAGGACCCCGCCATGACTGTAAGAGGATCAGGGTACCACTACCCTTCCCCCTTATTTGCTATTTATTTTCAATTTTCCAATTCACGTGTCCTGTAATGCGGCTACAACATTACTTTCAATGTTGCGGTCAGCCAATCGATCGGTCGGTGCCACGTTACCGAGATGGCTGACAGGAATACAATCCCTCTCAGCCAATCAAATTGCTATGTTTTTCTGACTTGCGGTCCCGCAGGACCCTCAGCCGTCCAGATATCTTTATTTTTTTTACCTTAGTTTCTCAAAAACTGATTCACACCAATTCATAAAATGTATTACAGTGGAATAGATGTATAAATATGAGAAGTGATATATGAGTACAAATTTGCAGCAAATAGAGACCATCTGGCTCCTTTAATCTGTCTTTAACTCTATAGGGCTCTAGTTGAATCTTTTCTCTCAAGCTTTGCTTACATTGGCACACTCATGTTATGTATTTTCACATATGATAATGAACTAACATGCAATTACCTAACCCACACACCAATGGTGTACACTATTAACCCATTAAGTGCTGCCGTCGGCCATTGAACGTTCGGAGCACTACCTGGCTGGTGCTGCGCACGTTCAACGGCCGACGCAGCCCCGCCTGTTTTTTAAAACGGCCACACTGCCGCAAAATCGTGGCCAACGGGTTAAAAACCAAATCAATTGCCATTGTCACTGTTTCTTTTGTAAGCTGCCCCAAATTTAGAAGCTGGTTAAAGCCAACTAAGCATGCAATCTAAATGTGCATCTTACTATATTATTATGAGCCCCAATGTACCCGAATATAGGCCTAGGTAGCTGCACGACCTTTTACCTACATTTGTCCTACCTTGCTCTACATAACGGCTCTGGCGCTGTGTTTCACCCTAGGTATGTGCTGAATAAATGTTGTGTGGTTTTCTTCAAAAACAAGCCTAATTTATTATGCATGAGGATTCGTAGTATCGCACAGCAGGATTACCATCTTTTGTATAAAAACTCTGTACAAAAGTCCCCGCTCTTGTCATCCTTGAATGATAGGCCCACAGTATCATTACACATCTCGGTAGAACCCATGAGGGTACCTTTTGGGTATATAAGCACCACATCTTCGCTAGGTAAACCAGAGGAGAAGCTTCCATGTGAACACAAGATGCTGGAGTCCCTACACGCAGAAACTCCAGCATGTTGTGGTCTGACATCCCTTGCGGGGTGTCCAACTCGAGACCAAGACGGGGTCCTTCATTCTTTTCCATCAGGTAATGGGGTTGGCTCTTTCTTAAGAGGATTCTTGGCTTCACAGCTACATACATGCTAGGTACACTTAGGTAGTCTTAACTAGGGTTTGCATCTTAGGAGTACGCTTGATTACTACTATGTATCTATTTGCCTGCATATATTCACTGTTTTAGCACCATGGTAGAATTCTACCTTTTATTTACTCTGTTGGTGCTTGCAATCGTATATATCTGTTTGTGTCTAATGGCTGCGGCAGCACACATATTTTATACTAGAATGACGCTAGTTCAATAAATGCTTATTGAAAACATCCCCATCGTTTATTCTGTGTATTTCTCTGAGACTAAGTGAGCAGAAGTTACTGAGCGAAAAGTAGTTCACTGTGTCCACGATCCCAAAAGGATCAAGGGTTGTCATGTCCGATAGTTGCCAGATACTATTCGCTCCTTGGTAAAGTTAGGGGGCTTATGGTGGCACTGTGAGCTAGCTGGTCTAAAGTCTAACATGTCCTTTGGGGGTGTCTGCAATCAGTCTGGACACCAATCCCTTAGTTTATGTTGTCTAAACGCACAGAACCCAGATAGATTTATAGGAACTACACAACAATATGATTCATCCATATATGATGGTGTTGTTAACTGGAATAATTTGCCGTGATTGATGGGTTGAATGACTAAAATGGTGATGAGGATGATGATGGTTAAGCTGGTTAGAATGATGGACTATGTTTGAAGAGTTTTCTTTAGAGCATAGAGTGTAGTGTTTGAGATACTGATTTGAATTAGCTTAGATTGTGGTGGGTACAATCCTAATAATATTTCTCATGGCTGGTGGTGAGTATGTTCTAAATGATTGTTATATTGCCTCTGTTTTTCGCCGCTATATATACCAAGGCAATGGATGAAGGTCGGGTCATGGGTCAGTTCAACATATATTTGGAAAACCCTACTAAAGGCTTGTCTTAGAGAATGCATATCATAGTATGTACTTCAAAATACAAAATGGGAGGAATTCACGCTCATTTAAAAAAAATACCTCTGTGAGCAAAGTCATTAAAAAGAAAAGCCTTACAGTAACATTTGCTCTCTTCTCAGGTCTTGGATACGCTTGTGCTGAGCACGTTCACATCCTGGAAATCTTTCTTCCCACTTGTGAAAGATAACCCTAATGGGTCCTACACCTTCATCACAGGTGAGTGCCTAGACTCAACTTTCAGTAAATATGCCAACTTGCTGTTTTTCCCAAACGGATGAATAAGTGTGAAATCCTCAGATTGAGTTGGGCTGCATATAGTATTGGGTTCTTGTTAGGCATGGTGAATATTAATTTTCTGCATAGGCAGATACTTCTTTTATTTCAAAGCTTTACGCCTGTTGCACCCCCGGGGCACTTTATCTAACACGGCCCTAAGTTGGGACAAAAGCCTCATTCCCTCCACCCACAGTAAATACAGGCAATCAACCTTTATTCAGTTACTTCCAGAGCGCAATTGAGCAGGTAAGTTCTCCACAATGCTTCTACATAGTGCAAGTAAGTGTTCACCTATGTTTGTGCTGGAAGTGTGCAGTTCCTATATAGAAGCCACCCCAGCACGCTGATGTAAGTTTCGTTTTGTGACTTTCCTCTGCAGTGCTACAAAGAATACTGTCCACTGGTGTAGAAGACTAGGGCCCTGAAAGGGAAACCACCCTGTCCATAAAAATCCATTTGCAAAGTGGGGAGGATGGGTCGGTCGGTAAGGAATCTGAGGCTAGATAGAGTCTCTAACACATAAAATGTTACCGAAAGTAAGTAATTGTTCAGCTGATAGAGACTTGTAGCCACAGAATCCTCACAGAATAGATACCCAAGCAATACTTCCCTGGAGGTGGGTCTGGTAAATTAAGTCACCCTAGAAAGTCCTGCAGGACTGTACGGCAAAGTGCTCATCCTGATGGACCTGACTATCCTGGCAGTAGTGGTTGGTGTATGTGTGCAGTAGTGATTGGTAAACATGTGCAGAGAAGCCCACGTTTCTGCCTAGCAGATGTCCAGGACTGGAACTCCACGTGCCAACGCAGTGGTCACAGCTTTAGCTCTGGTGGAATGAGCACCCAAATGTTCAGGCGGTTGCCTCTTGGCCAGTGCGTAGCATATTTTAATGTAGAGGATGATCCATCAGGAGATGATCCATTTCTGGACACCCTTCTCCTTCCTGGCTTTGGCATATCACCCGGAACTCTTTTGTGCGTTCAAGGTAGAACTACAATGCTCTATTTGGGTCCAGTCGGTGGTGTCGCTCTTCTTCCTTACAGGGATGCAGCGGAGCATAAAAGGTAGGTAGGGTGATGGATTGTTCTACATGAAAGGGAGTGACAACTTTCAGCAGAAAGGAAGCTTTTTTGCAAAGAGCCAGCTTGTCTGGAAAGATGGTTAAGTATGGAGGCTTAGATGACAAATCTTGAAGCTCACTGACCCTCTGGGCAGATGTTATTGTCACTAGGAAGGACATCTTCAGATAAAGAGCCTGAGAAGACAGTTATGTAGCAGCTCAAAGGGATTGCACATCAGAAATGTAAGTACGAGATGGAGGATCCACTGAGGCATGATAAAGGTGATATGAAAATATATATTGGAGACAATTCAACAGCAGATTTGAATAGGGATGGCTGATCTGGCAATCACAGAGAGGCTGTAATAGCAGAAAAATAGCCCTAAGGGTGCCCAAAGCAGAACCCTGTTGGGCAAGAGAAAGATTAAAGATAAGAACCTGAGAAAGGGGAGCAGAAAGAGGGTCAACATGCGTTTCTGCACACCATCCCACAGACTTGCCCCAGTGGCAGGCCTATACCGTCTTGGTAGATGGCCGCCTGGCTGCCAAAGTAACATTGCAGACTTTGGAAGGAAGTTCAAAAGCTGTCAACTGTCACAGTTCAACCTCCACATATGAAGGCGGAAAGTTGACAGGTTTGATGGAGAACCCTCCCCTGCAGCTGCGACAGAAGATCCTCCAGAAGAGGCAGCCTGATCGGAGAACCGGTAGCCATGCTCAACAGCTCACAGTACCAAACTCTCAGAGGTCAGTCCAGGGCCTCAAGGATAAATTGGGCCCGGTCGTTTCTGATCAGCTTGAGAACTCTGGGCAGGAGGGGTATGGGCGGAAAGACATAAAGGAGGACTGAGCGCCACTTGAGATGAAAAGCGTCTCCGAGCAAGGGCCATCTTGAAAACTCCAGCGCCCAGAAGTGCTGACTTTGCGCATTCTAAGGGGTGGCTAACAGATTTAACCAAGGTTCTCCACAGAGCTGAAAGAGACCTTGCACCACCTCTGGACGGAGATGCCATTTGTGATCCGCTAGACACCTTCAGCTGAGTTAACCCGCCCTGGAGTTCAGAGAGCACGCCAGGTGTTGAACCACCAGGGATATGCCCTGACTTTCCAGCCTTGTTCAGAGGTAGAGGGCCTCTTGTCAAACAATCCAATATCTCACCTGCCCTGTTTGTTGCAGTACTACATGGCGGTGGTGTTGTCCTTGAACACGTGAACTAGCCTTCTCTTGATGGAGGGTAGAAAGGCTTTCAAAGCCAGCCATATCTCTCAGAGCTCCAGTAGGTTGATGTGGAGTCGGGATTCTGCTGAAGACCAGAGGCCTCTGATCTCCACCTCTCCCAGATGGCCGCCCCACCCAGGAGTGACCAATTTGTCACCACTGTGAGATCTGGTTGGAGAAGGAAGAGGGGTCTGCTGCAAATCTTTTGCAGTTCCCTCCGAGATCTGGACCATGTCGGAAACATTTTGACGATGATGCGCCCACTGGAACTTCAAGTCAGAATATGCCAGTGGGCATGGGTCACAAGCAGGATGCATGAGACCCAACAGCCTTAGAGTCAGAAGGCCTTGAAAAATCTACATGCCCATTCGCTATGGTGAGTCAGATTTTATCAGGTGAGCTATTTTTAGCACCTACTCGTCCTTCTGTTCACGTGAGTGAACTTGAGCTGGAAGGAACAGGTGTTTTCTGTTCATTCAGAAAGTGAATGAGCAAGAAAGACGCCTTTAAAACTTGCTTTTATCTTGACACATTTGCTGTCTATTCAACAACAGAGGTCAAATGTCAGTTTTGTTTTTTACTAATTGTTCCCTCTGCTAGAGGTTTTTTTCAAGTGAGATGTCCGACAATCATTATGAAACAAAAGGCTGAAAGATGTCAGTTTTTTTTCTAAAACACAATAGTTAAAAACTTGTAAATGAATGGAACAAGTATTTCAAAATATACCAGGAATTATAAAAGAACATTTTTATTTGCACTTCAGACGTGTTATGCAAACAAAGATTTAAGTAGGAGCAAAACAAATCAGAAAACTTTACTTGGTGATGTGCAAATAACAAATATTTGCAGAAACTCGATTCCAAACATCGTACACTATAATATAGTTTTATCAGTAAAGCCACATCAGTTGGAAATGTTGTGGCCATTTCAATGGAAAATCTGATGATTGCAAATAAGTGTGTTACCGCTTCAGGTATGTATTTATTAAAAAGTGATTGTTTTTAAGCATGATTTGAGAAACATTCTTGCCTACGTCCTGATGACAATGCGGTTAATGAATTAAGAGGCAAGTCAGCGGTCATGTGTATCCTATATGTGGCTAGATTTGTTTTGTATATGGAGCAACAGTTTAGTCTATTAAAGGAAACAAAAAATCGCAGATTTGTTCAACTCACCTATTTGAAGGTGCTCTCATATGTGATAAAGAAGAAAATGGCGGATCAGTGATTTATACTTGTCCATGGTCACATAATGTGAAACCAGTTTATGGGTCAAGAGCATTATAATTAGGTTGAGTATATTATTTAAGTCACTAAACCTGCAGGACTAAGATTTTGATTTTGATTTTTCAAGGCCTGGTTAGTCTCACCCAAACCCAGGATAGAGGCTTAATATCCTGGACTCACTGTCCGTGAGGATAAGCTGGAGACTGTACCTTGTCAAGAACAGCTCCGATGAAAGGGAGCGTCTGAGAGAAGTCAGGTGTGATAGTGAACCCTAGTGACTGTAGTCCACTGTAGTCCGGAGGTGGGAGGCGACTGCCTGGGGCAATCCCACGTTTAACAGCCAGTCGTCAAGATAAGGAAAGACTGCAAGCCCTGATCTCCACAGGTGAGCTGCAACTACCGCCATCACCTTGGTGAACACCCGAGGGGGGCTGGTAAGGCCAAAAAGGAAGATGGCGAACTGAAAGTGCTTGTGGCCCGCCATGAACCGCAGGTAACGCCTGTGTGTAGGCAGGGTGGAAATGTGGAAATATGCATCCGGCACGTCCAATGCTACCATCAAGTCTCTAGACTGGACTTGAGCGAGCATGAGCATTTAGAATTTCTCCTTTTTGAGTAAGAAATTGAGAGGATGCAGGTCTAGGATAGGATAAGGGCCTCTGTCCTTTTTGGGCACCAGAAAGTAGCTGGGAATAACTGCCACAACCTACTTCTGGTGTTGGCACACTCTCTGTGGCTCCCTTGCCCAAGAGAACCACCACTTTCTGGTGGAGTAAGGAGTGAGATTCCTCCATCAGCTTGTCACACATGGGTGGCATGGGTGGAGGGGTAGTCAATAAGTGGGGGGTGTAGCCCCTTTGGACAATCTGGAGGACCCACCCAGGGGTCGGATATTATCGACCTCCAGTGGTGTAGGTGATGGCAAATTCTGCCTCCCACTGGTTGCCTATGATGGTTGAAGGTCAAACTAAAGAGGTTTAAAGCTTGCGGGGTGGTGGACTGGCCCGACCTCTGGCTGTCTAGCCCACAGGGTCTGGGGGTACTAAGTCCTCCGCCATGCAGAGGGTGGGAAGCTTGCATGCTGTGGTTTCTGGGCAGATAGAGATGTCACTGGAAGCCCCTTTGTAGCCTCAAAAGGACTGAAAGGTGGACAGGAGTTGGTGGGGGCCATGGAAAGGCTTAAGAACCTGAGTCTATAATTGACCTCCCGAAGAGAGCACTAAAACAACAAGCACTTCGTCACTTAGAGACTCTGAGACTGACATCCGAATCGTCAAAACCTTCGGTCATTCATGCGAATATGATTCAAATAACGTATGGCATTCACCCCTATTTAACTCTGCAGGTAACAACTTATGAAAGAATTCTGATGACAAGATTTAGGCTGGACACATTCGTTAGATTGGTCACGTTCCCTTTGAAGAATGGATGGGATTCAAGTTTTCCTCCATGCCCTTGTGATGGAATATCAAATCAGTCTAACTTACATGTGATCATGTTTTGTAAATTCCACCACTCACATAGGAAGATTTGGTTACTCCCTACATTGAGGAGCTGGGGCCTTAGACAATGTAGGCCGGCATTTTTTAGACTTCAAATGCTTGAAACTGAAACTGTTTGCTACTTTGTTCTTAATTTTCTAAAATGTACTATGAAGCATAGGCAAAATCTATAATAAGTATCTGGCAATTTTACCTTTGATGAAATGAAATAGCTACAGAAAGGGTTTTTATCTATATACTTGTGTAAAAATGTACTTTTAATGTTTCTTTTATTTTTTTTTGTGAAACAGCCGAATAAAGAAGTTTATACTTAAGAACCTGACCATAGCTGTGCTATGCTTGAAGTGCCCCAGCGCTGAGTCCGCCTTGTCTCTGAAAAGACAGAATCCAGCAAAGGGCATGTCCATACAAGAGGCTTAGACATCACCTAAAAAACAGTTGTTCTCTGCCAGGCATGGCACGGTAAGGCCAGTGACGAAGAAACCACTCTTCCAAGCGAGTCTTTCATGCCCAGCCCATATCTGATCATGAGCTAGGCTGCATCTCTCTAGTCTGCCATAGCCTGGGAGAGTATGGCCAGGCACCCTCCGGGACCATGGGCAGCACCTGCACAACTGAATCCCACAGAACATGGTAGTAACTCCCCAAAAGACATGCAGTGTTTACTGACCGCATTGTCAGGATAGTGGAAGAAAACATTTAAGCTGCCTATGGTGTCTTGCCTTTTGGACTCCCTGTGCAGTGGGGTGTAGGGAATGCACCTGGGTCTACACTGGAAGTGAAAATTTGGACCACCAAGCTCTGGGGTGGGGTGATGCCTTCCGGCCATTGTCCTGTTCACAGGCGTCCGTGTGCAGGTCTTGGCCAGCTCCCAAGCAGGACATCCATAAATGCTCCATTTAATGGGAGAAGCAGTTCTGAGGGGGTCACTTCCGGATGAAGCACCTCTATCAAGACGTTACTCTTGACTGCCACTCAGGGCAGGCTAAGGTCCAGGACCTCCGCCACCCTTCTCACCACCATAGCCTAAAGAAGGTCCAACTTCCATATCCATGGTAGGAGGAGAGACCATGCCAGTATCTGGGGAAGTTTAAATAAACAAAGTCCAGAGCACATAGGAAAATATATCTTTCTATGAGGGTAATCACATTCGTCATTAAAGATAAGATCGCACACAAATAGTATTATCTGTTCGTTTTTAACGGTCAAGGTGGTACTCCTATCAAAGGAGATCCAAAGAAAATGAAAACCAGCCGACACGTGTTTCGTCAAATTGGGCAATCACCTGTGACTCTTCAGGGCTAAAAAAGTGTAATTGGGGGCGGTATCGGGGGAACGGTGATAATTCCAACCAAGTCCTGGTCGGGTTTACATTCAAGTAAGGCCACCTGCGGCTGAAAAATAGTAAAGCGTTGCGCCAAAGTATAGAAATCACAAAGACAGGCGGGTAATGCTGTCTTGAAATCAAAGGGGGCTGTATGTCGAACTGTTGGAGAGCTGCGCGATCGTTGACGGAGAGGGTTCTTCCCCACTCTTTTTTCAGAGGTTTTGGGTTTCCTCTGACCAAGAAGCACCATTCAACTTTAGCATTTCTCTTTACTCTCACCGCTATTTGTTGTGCGCCAATCATTTCTGAACACACAAAACCCCTCGCAGAACTTTTAAGTATCTGGGGAAGTGTCCAGTCTACTGTTGTCTGCCAATTCCCCACACCAATCCATGCTGGGGCTGGTATCCAACAGGGTCCAGTGGCCCCTCCCAATCCTTCCCAAGTCCTAGCTTGTAGGAATAGGGCTCAGGCTGCCATCTGCAGAGCAAGGCTCTAATCGGCACCAGAAGACACCCCTCAGGCTCCGTATAGGAGTCGGGAATGAGGACAGCGACACTGGAGGGCGCCAGAGGTGCTGGGAGCATCGAGATTGTAACCAGCATCGGGGAAGGTCAAAGTGGAATGACAGGTGCCGAACTGGATCCATCAGAAGATCCAAGAGGCCAACTGGTGACAGGGCAGACCTGCCAGTGAGGAACCAGTAAGGCCTGAAGGCGAAGCAGCAGGAGCGGGCCACCCAAATACGAGTTGCATGGCCTCATGAAATTCTCAGAGTTGGAGAGGGGGTTTCTTCCGCTCCCAGAAACTCAGGGACGCATGGAGCCAGCCCAGGTGCAAACTCAACCACGGAGCCATATCTTGAATGATGACGCTCCCTCAACAGAAGACTTAGACGGACAGGGTAAAGTTCAAGACCTCTTCAACTTACTTCTTTTTTCATTCTTGAGAGACTTACCCAGGTGACTTTCACTGCGATGAAGATTGATGACTCTAGGACCTATCCCACGACCTTCCTCTTGCCCAAGATTGTTGCTGCGTCACACGTCGAGCAGCAAGAAGCTTGAGGGACCGCTCCCTCAAGGCCTTGGATTGCATAGTACAGAAGGCGATGCAGGTTCTTCACGTTGTGGTCATGCTCAAGCCACCAGAGGCAAACAAGATGCCGCTCTGTCACCAACATCTGCCAGTGACAGGTGCCACAAGACTTGAAGCCAGCTATCCTACTGAACATCACTGCAACACCAGGAGAAAGATCTCAAAAAAGTTCAAGAAAAAGTTGAAAAAGGTCAGTCAAAAAATTACTGGGGGTAGCTCTCTCCCGATTTGCGTTGTCTGGTTCAAAAAGAAAAGAACTGACGTCTGCTTGTTGGGGTGGTGCCGATATCGGGACCGGGCACATCATTTCCGGCACGGACAGCACCTACGGCTCCATCTACTGTTCACAAAAAAAATCTTAATCCAGCCTGACGCCTAAGAAAAATTCTAAGGCAAGGAATGTGTGGCTAGAATTCGCTATCAGATGCAGTTTTCCCAATACTATTGCGCCAATTCAAAAAGCTAAATTTACACACGAGTAAATCTACCCTTGCAAGCTTAATCCTACACTTTGAGTAATTCTTTCACTTTTTGCTATTCTCCATTTACAAATGTAAAGTTACTCAAAAGGGTATACTTACATGTCTTGCCTGACCTGGTTGTGGAGATCTCCCTATGGCTAAAGTATAGGAAAATATCAAAAAGTTTACTGATCTTGAAAATAATTTGTAAAAAATGTTTTGATGTTAAATATTATTGTAAATGAATTGTATATATTTATTTTAAATGCAGAGCAAAATAAAAAAAAATGCTGCTCATTAATAACTTAATGCAAATTTAAAATGTAAATATTTTACTATATGGGGGTGTGGCTTGGAGCTTGGCGAAAATGGCCGCACTGTAGTGCAGCTCCGCCAGCCATCGTAATCTATCCTACAATATCCTTGCCCTAATTTCGCCATTCGGCAGACCTGCCCTCGGCCATGATCTAAAGAAACACTAGAGCCGCCGGAGACTGCTTGGTGACAATCGTGCAGAGGGGCTGCAGTGGGAACCGGGACATTGAGGGGCCGTCCGCGACTTGCAGAAAATGGCGGCGCTTAAATAACCCGGAGGACCGCCCTGAGCTGAGAGACTACAGCGACGGCTAGAAGGCAGCTAGCGACGCCACTCGCGACCTCTCTGGGACTTACCCTGCCGACGAGAAAGGTAGCGAAGCAGGCGGGAGCGGATATCTTAGCACCCGGGGCAGCGGTCGGTAGCGGCTGGGAGGAGCCCCGGACGGAGCATTACGCGAGCCCCCGGCGGTAGAGATTAGCGCAGGCCGCATCTAGGGGAGGAGCCACGGAAAGACTGGCGGACCGCAGCCGACCCACCCGCAGCAATTCCTGAGATGGAAGAAACACGCTACAGGGACGTCTGCTCCTAGCGGATCCACAAACTGCCGCTGATTGCACGGTGAACGATCCTCCCCCCCCTCGAGGCGAGACTCGAAATAGGCGCTGACACACTGCCCCGGAGCGGACGCTGCAGACACGGTAGGAACGGCGCTTGGCATTTGGGGACTACGGCCCAGCAAGTAATCAACACCCAGCGCACGGTGAGCGCTAGAGCAGGCAGCCAGATCCTACTGAATACCAAGCCCGGGATAAACGTCCCTTATTGCCTGCAAAGAGCGAGGACAGCCTAACCACTGCCACAGAAGGTCCCTCACCCCCCCCACTGCACAGCGGCTTACAAAAACTACACTATCCAGGGGGTACAACGGTGGGACACTAACTGATTGATATCACTAGAGTGATTCTCCTCCATCGCTGTGCGTCACTGTCTGGAGACGACACCTGTTGGAGGCTGAAGGTACTATAGACTAAGCAAGTGTATACAACACAGCTGTGCCATCTAAGGGTCTGCGTTACACATGAGTCCGCGCGGATTGAACAGGTAAACGCTACGTGATAGATGATATACATGCGGCACACTGATCTGCTGGCATCCTGAAAACGACGCCATTTTCAGACCGGTCACGTGGTGGATGAGTTACCAGGGCGCGGCCTAACCACAACGATAAGACCCGCAGCACTCCTAACGCACTCAGAACTCGCAAGGGATCTACGCGACAAGCGAGCGACCAGAACTGAGCAGGCACCAGGCATCCCCTGAGCAGAGAGGCATCGTGCAGACACATATATCTAGCGGCAATCTGGCCGAACATACAACATGGGGAAGCCAGAAAAGAATCAACCTCGCCTGACGTTTGAGCTGCGGAAAGGGGGAAAACTGGGGCAAGCCCCGACGTTTGACTCTGAACTGGAAACAGCTGCGACGCCCAACACAGCCCTTGAGAAATCCCTGGCTGCTATACAGGCCAGTCTACAGGCCATAGATGGGAATATTGAAGCTTTGAATGGCAGGATGGATCAGTTCTCGTCGAAACTAGACAAGCATACAGTCCGATTGAATGAGGCTGAACAGCGTATCACAGATGCGGAAGACGGACTACAACAAGTTGCGGATAAGACGAATGACATCACCAAGCTACTGGCAGTCATACAGGCCAAAAACGAGGACATTGAAGCGCAGTCCTTCCGCAATAATATTCGCGTACTGGGGCTGCCAGAAACCACAAACGTAGAGAGATTGGAAGATTACATCGAGGCACTACTACAGGATATATGTGGCAAGGACGAACTATCCCCATTATTCGCTGTTGAGCGAGCGCATAGATCTCTGGCACGCAACCTCCTCCAGGGACACCTCCAAGGCCTATAATAGCCAGACTGCTCAACTTCTGAGCTAGGGACACGGTACTGCGCATCACTAAGCAAAAGGGCTCGATTACGTACCAAGGAAACACATTATCGTTCTACCCGGACTTTACGGCCAACGTCCAAGCAGCCCGCAAAGAATTCCAAAACGTCAAGAAACTACTCCTAAAGGAACAGATACCCTACGCCATGTTGTATCCTGCACATCTGCGCGTTGGGACAATGGAAAATGGTAAAAGTTTCACGAATCCTAAGCAGGCTATGGAGCATGCACGACAGCTACGGCGCCAACGACAGCAATCTGCTGCATCACCCACATCGGATGTTGATGACTGAGTAGTAAGAGGGTCATGGGACTGGCTTCTGGTGGGATAAGAGTTGTACTTCCTATGTCGCAGCTGAGAGGGGGGGTAACATGCCGAAAATGCAGACATGAGGTTGGTAGGAGTTACGTGGCGAGATATGTAACATTGGTGTATGGAACTGCCGAGTTAAGTGGGATTAGCGGAAATCACGAAGCTTCGACGGCTCCCCTTCCCTTAGACATCTGGGAGCGAATGCAGCCGCCACGACCCCCGATGGGTAATCCCCGATGGGAATTCTGGTTAATTGAGTTACTGTTACACCGGGAGTTGAATGGGGGACATGTCTTTAGCGATTGGGGTGGGATATATGTCAGTACAACGCGATCTAAAAGATCGCGGTACTTGACAACGCGGGCATTACAACACAAGTCGTTACAACGACTTGCGTTGGAGGGCGCGGATTTTGGAATATTATAATTTTATATTCCAACACCAGTCCACGTAACAGTAGGGAAGGTGTTGGAATATAAAATTACAACATTCCTTGCCCAACAGCGCCATCCAGCTGCGTTGTAATGGCATCGTCGTAAAGGCACTGCGGTGTAAACACCACGTTGTAAACGATGTTCCCCATTGGGGTGTGCTGAAGTGGGAGGCGGGAGGGAGGGATGTTTTGTTTTGTTACAGACCAAGGGTACTTGATTCTAAACACGATGCAACACAATCTTATAGCAGATGGGTGCAATTACATGCTGACAAGAGAGCTGAACAGAATATCACACACTTGTATCCACCATGACAGGGGCCACGTATAATGCTATTACGTGGAATGTACGGGGACTAAATACACCACAGAAAATAAGACAGGTACTAGCGCAGTAAGACCGACACAATGTCACAATAGCACTATTACAGGAAACCCACCTAACTAAAGTGACTGAGGATAAGGTGGCTAGGAAGTGGGCGACATTCAGACTGGCATCATCATGTTCGTCATATGCGAGGGGAGTCCTAATTTTAATAAAGAAGGGGGTGATCTTTCAGGCGTTAGACTCAAGCACAGATGAGGAAGGCCGATGGGCGATGGTACTTGGGAAATTAGGACATGTTATGGTGACAATCATACGTTTTTATGGTCCAGTAGTTGATGATGCGACAGCATACTTGAACATGTTCAAGACGTTGCGCACATGGCCTGCCACAGCACTCCTTTGGGGGGGGAAGATCTAAATACCCACCTAGATCCTAAGCTAGATAAATAGAACCCACAGGGGGCTAGGATGGTTAGAGTTGCTGCCTGTGTAAAGGACAGAATGCTAGAATTTGGGCTAGTAGATGACTGGCGACACAGACATATAGAGACACTAGCGGGCACACATATCACACCGGCGACAAATGGATGGTCCAGGCTAGACTACTGGTTGTTGAGTGAGGGGGCAAATGAATGGTGACAGATGTACGTAATTTGCCCAGAACGCTATCAGATCACAATCCAGTGCTTCTCACAGTGACCATTCCTCAAAATCCTAGAAAACCATTCACGTGGAGATTCAGAGCAGAGGCCCTGTTAGATCCGATATTCGCTGACACAATTAGGACTGCCATTGTGCAGTACTTCAAGACAAACGTGGGGACGGTGGACAGTCAGGAGATTCTATGGGAAGCCTTTAAGGTTACGATAAGAGGAACCTGTATTAGCACGTCTGTGGGAATTCTAAAAGACATACGCGGTAGACTGCGTGCATTGGAGAAGAAACTAGGTGAGCTCGAAGCCCAATATGATAGTGTACCCTCTAAAAGTATATTAGCAAGCATACATGAGCACATTGATGAGTATAACGATCTAGCAGAGACGGAGGTGAAATATTTATCGAAACGGCAGGTTGCCAGACGATATGGAGAAGGCGGGCGCCCGAGCAGATCACTAGTGGGTAGGTTACAATGCAGGGCTGCTCAACTCCCAGTTGAACGGATCGTAGACAGCACTGGGCAGGCGCACTACTCCCCCACGGCAATAGTGGAGCAGTTTCGTTAATTTTATAGCTTGCTATACACTTCTAGCGGCGGGACTGACGAAAAGGTTCTTAATACGTACCTGGAGGACATTGCATGCGCATGGATCTACATGTGAATAAGATCTCTTCAACATGTATGATGCTGATTCGTATGCTGCGCAAGGTCCTTCCTCTCCTCCCTGTGCAAGCCAGACCAGAAGTAGTGCGTTGTACCATCCTAAGTCGACTTGACTATTGTAACGCACTACTTCTGGAGGCCCCGGTAACACTCTTGGGCAAGTTGCAAAGGGTGCAAAATATCGCTGCTAAACTCGCCCTCTCTCGCCCCTATCACAGTTCTTCTACGGCAGCACTGCAAGAACTTCATTGGCTGCCAGTTCATCTACGGGTGCGCTACAAAGCAGCGTGTATTGTGTTTAGGGCTATTCATGACCTGGGCCCCATTCCTCTGCGACGAATGTTTGCCTGGTATCGTCCATCTAGAGCTTTACGCTCCTCGTCTTCCAGGCTACTGGTAGTTCCACGATTCCAGAGAGTGAGGATGGGGGGCCGCTCTTTCAGAGTAGCGGCAGCCAAACTCTGGAACTCTCTGCCTATATCCTTGAGAAGCCTTGGAGATCTTTTATCTTTTAGAAAGGCTCTAAAAACTCATCTTTTTCCCAGGATAGGCTGAGCTACTGTTTTCATTGAGTACGGGTCAAAGCGCCAGGATGCCCTTGGTGGTGATAGGTTGCGCTATATAAGTATGCCACAATACAATACAATACAATGGCTATCTGATGTGCACGGAAAATATCTTAGCCTACCACTAGACATAGAGGACGTGATAGAAGCTATAAAATCACTTCCGAATGGAAAAGCGCCAGGACCTGACGGTTTGACCGCAGAATTTTACAAGGCGCATGCTGCCGTTCTTGCTCCCCACATTCTTGCAATGTATGCAGAAGCTTATGAGACAGGCCGGCTTCCCCCTTCTTTACTACAGGCAATGATTATCACTCTATTGAAAAAAGACAAACCCTCCGAGAGCTGCGAATCATATCATCCATTATCACTCATTAATCTAGATGCCAAAATACTAGCGAAGATATTGGCCACGAAGCTGCAGCCTCTAATGCCCCTACTGGTCCTACCAGACCAAGCTGGGTTTATTCCAGACCGATCTACATCTCTTAATCTACGCACCATATTTGCCATGCTACACGTTTTAAATCCAGAATTACCTGCCGTTGCTGTGCTATTAGACGCCGCAGAGGCATTTGATTCCATAGAGTGGCGTTACATGCTGCACATACTATTCAGAATGGGGTTTCCCCCAATGTTTATACACTGGGTCCAGCTTTTGTATACTGAACCGTCTGCCAGGGTTCGGGTAGGAGGGGACACATCTGAGCCGTTTGACATAGAGAGAGGTACCCGGCAGAGATGCCCCCTATCCCCACTTTTATTTGCCATCGTGCTGGAACCTCTGGCGTACAAAATCAGGCAGATACACAGGGCAGCGGCGCTTAACTTTAACAACAGGCCGGTAGGAATCTCACTCTACGCGGACGATATGGTCCTGTATGTCCGTGAACCGACCCAATATTTATCCCCTATCCTTGGAGAATATTTTACGTTCAGTTTGCACTCTGGTCTCAACATAAACTGGAGCAAGTCCGTAATCATCCCGCTGACTGCTATAACCACGCCTTCAATAGTTGAGTACCCACTGGTTTGGTCTGCTGATCCTGTAAAGTATTTAGGAGTGTGGAGACCCTGAAGTGGTTGTCACCGAAAACTACGGCGCGGCTTATGCAACCCTAGTCACACAAGTAGACAGATGGCTGGGCTTACCACTATCACTGGGGAACAGAATTTCCATCATCAAGATAGTAATACTACCTAACGTTTTATACCTCTTCTGCAATGTCCCAGTCCCGCTAACGACACATTTCTTCAAAACCGTCCAAACACAGTTATTGCGATTAGTGTGGGGCGCCAAGCAGCCGAGGATAAGCTGGCGCACACTGTCGCTACCCTACGAGAGAGGAGGGTTCAAACCACCAGACATTTATGCTTACTACCTATGTTGCCAAGCTCAATACGCATACTACTGGTACAAACCACATGCCTTTACGCCGCATGTTGCGGTGGAGGAAGGTGACGCTCACCCTACACCACTGAAAGGCATCATAAAACATTCCCGAAGACACACGCCGAGTGCAGAGATCAACACGAATGACATCACCAGGTCGGCCTGGCAGGAGATTGGGCGGAAGATGCAAAGGCTCCCCCTATATGCCCCTGCAATGCCCATTGAGGGACATGCTGCTCTGACGGTAGCACAAGATAGAGGTTCAGTACAGGCCCTTTGAGAGGCAGGTATCGCAAACATGGGCGATCTCTTTCCTGAGGGCACATACGTTACTGGGAAAGACTTATCCTATATTAGTAACCCTACACTGCTATTTCAATTTACCTGCTACAGACTGCGACGGGCGGTTAAGGCTCACTACGCTAGCTTTCCTGCGGAACCAGAGACATCATCGGCGCTTCAGCTGACCATTACGGCCCCCACAAAGAAAAGGCTGTTCACCATACTGTACAAAGCCGTTCAAAACGATGAGCCACATAGTGTAGATACCAGTCTGATGCGGGGAACGTTGTGTTAGACACCCCCATAACAGAGGGAGAGTGGACGCAAATATGCTCCATAACAGGGAGGTTGACCCCTAACAGTAACCCGCGAATAATACATCTTAAATCTTTACATCAAACATACCACACTCCTCACAGGTTATGGCGAATAGGTCTACGGGACCCGGGAGGGTGCAGGCAATGTGGAACCGAACCACCTAGCTTTATACATTTAGCGTGGGAATGCGGACCTGTACACACTTATTGGGACAAGGTATTATCCATTATTGCGAAAATGACAGGGTTTGCGTTGTACAACGCCCCGGCGTTGTGCCTGTTGGGGCATGCTCCTCAGCTAAAAGGTGTGATGGGGAGATTTATACATGTGGCCTTACTGCTGGCGAAGAGAAGAGTACTGTTTACATGGGACAGCAGAAGGCACCCTAAAGCTGAAGGTTGGTTGAAGGACATGGTATACTGCAGGGACCAATTAGAGACGTATGCAGAAGAACTTCCCACCTCATCCAAGCCCAGGGACATCTGGGCCCCGTTAAGAGAATACTTGCTAGCCTGCAGTGACGAGCACTCTGACGATGAATTGTAACTGTAGATTATGAGAGGGGAGGGTGCTGATAATGCTAAACTATTGCGCTTTCATTGTACCTGGTCCAAATCTGGGCGATATTGCACATGGTGGCTGACTTGTGAGTTTACTGATGAATGTAATGCACTGTTCAGGCAGGAATCAAAGCACCCCTTGACTGTGTTTTTGTTGAAGTTTACTGACTGATATCAGTTTTGCTATCTGTTAATTTGATATGAATATGCTCTGAGTATATTGTATGATTAATGAAAATTGATAAATAAAATAATTTAAAAAATATATATTTTACTATATAAAATTAAATTAAAACTATTTCCCAAAGTTGAAATTGAAAAAATTCCCATCTAAAAAAATACACTTTTTTGTTATTTATTAATAATTAATAATGATGTATGGAATATTCAAAAGTAACTTAATTATATTTTAATTAAAAATAATGCTGCATTCATTTATAAATTTAAAAAAGGTTAGTAAAATGTTAAAACAAAAAAGAATATTTTTAGATCATTTAATAACATTGAAATACATATATTTATATTTTTAACAATTTTTCATAATTAACATTATTCCCTTTTATTTGTATTTTAAGTGTCTACCTCCATTATTTTGTATGGAATGGTGTGCAGCACCAGTGGTTGGCCATGTGTGGTGCTGGACTTACTCCGGCTCTGAGCTGGAGTACATTTACAATTATTTGTGGTCCTTTTTGGCAGTGATAACTTTAGAATTGCAGTTTGAGAAGAGGAATGGGCTTACTCTACCCTCCTGTTCCTCGCTTAGGTACTTTGTAGTAAGTATGTCACATTTTTTAAACACTTCCCTTGATCCCTTCCACATTTATTCCACATTTATTACGGAATAGTAAACTTACATATGTGAGGATCTCCCCATAGAAAAGATAAGAGAGATGGAGATTTACACTCGTAGATTTGTGAATGGCATTTTGTAGTAAGTAAGGTTACTGTAAATAAAGTAATATCACAGTAGTAATACTTAACGTATGGAAAAATGCAGTTTGTAAATCATCTCCCATTTGTTTACATCTTTTGAAATGTAATGTGAGTGCATGAAGCTTTAGACAATTAACACAAATGTAATGAACTTTGCCGTATATTCCTCAAAAGGTATTCCACTTGAACAGTCTGGAATTTCATATTGTAAATGCATTTGATTATTTGAGAACATGTTATATTGTGAAATACAACTCATGTGTTGTCCACTCACAACAATAGGACAGATGAGTCACTCTGTCTGCGCCACTGGACATTTTTACAGACAAATCGGAAACTGATGCTCTTTTACAAATCTTTTCACTGCCCAAATCTCTTCCTTTTTGAAGTGCTGAAAAATGTGCAAAAGGTTAAGGTTGTCAAAACAGGCAGCTCTCATTACTGCCTTCAATGGAATCAAACTCTGTACTAATTCAGCAGTGGCTATATCTCAGAAAATGTAAGAGAACGTTTGTTTCTTGTGTATGCACTTAATTCTTTTTGTATTGTGCATGTACTAAATAATTAAAGCCTGTTTTCACTATGTGTTGGCTGATCCTACAAATATAACTCATGCCAGCATAGTTATTACTAAAGCTAAATATTGGAGTACTTTGGTCTTGGTCCCAAAGAAATCTGACATAAAGGGTTGTCGGGTCAGGAGACTTATGTGGATTTACGGCCTCTTTGCAAAAACCCCTGTAGTACCAATTTGGCCAGCAACAGGAGTTACCAGCCAAATTGGGATTACAACATCTGCGTTAACTCTGTGGATTGGGAGTATTCCACCCATCACTTTGATTGCAGCTGAGAGCCCAGGGTGAAATACTGCGCAAAATCTTTCAGATATCAGTGCAGAAACACAGTCACACACTTACTGGCCAAAATCCTATAATTGTGAGTATTGCAGTCCTGCTCCTCATTCCCTTAAATGTACTGATGGCCCGTGTTGGTCTACTGACCATACATTTCTATCACTTGTGAAGTATTTCTGATGGAACCATTTTTTGATCGGCTGTTGCCCTGGGCTCCTAGTCTTACATGGTTGCCCAGTTGTGTTTTATATACAAGTTTAAAGATATTTCTTGGGAAGAAGAAGCATGGGTGACTTTGAGAGTTTATGAACTGAATCACCTAGTCATACATCCTTTGGGCAGTAAAATAAAACCTGTATTCTTCAGATGTACGATTAGATGAACCCTCACAAATGTACATAGTGCTTCTCACACTGCTTGTTCTGCACCAGATCCAAGTATTACTTCATTTGTTTTCCAGGAGGTGCTGGGGAGCGGCTTCTCATGCCTGGCACAGGATTTTTGACTTTGGGAGCAGCAGGGGCACTGGCCTTCTGCCAGGTGGTCCGCGAGGAATATCCCAACATTCCATGCAAGCTCAATGAGGTCAGTAAGGAACCATTCTAATGCCTATTAGAATAATCTACAGCAAGCTCCAAGTGCAAAGGATCCAATGTCCAGTATGCCAACCATGTCTCTGTAAGCCAGCATCCTCTGTTCTCTGACTTGCACAGATCTTTTTGGATAATGCGGGAAAGGAATCAGAGAAGGGTGGAGGGTGGTCAAAGGAGAGTGGCAAATTTGAAAACACATTGCAAAAAACATATTGGACCGGTACACACATTCCAGCTTCAAAAGAATAAGGTGACTAATTCGGGGTGAGATTCCACAGAGAACAATGGACTGGGAGCCACCATCTGGGCTGTGTCTTTGTTTTGGAACAGACGAGGCAAAAAGACAGAAGATGGAAGTAAATAGTGGCCCTCGCTTTATCATCCAAATTTTTTAAAGAAAGGTAGGGAGGTAGCACTTTTCTAGGGCACAAGACTGGATAAGCTCCTGAATTGTTTGATTCCTCTCAGAAGGACCATTGTTCGGTTTGTTTTAAGTAATCCTTTTTATTGTTGCAGATGTCTCTAAAACCTGAGATTGAAACATGACGCAGGATACCCCTGTTTGCACATGCAAAGTTGCAAAACCGAATAGTGATCAAGAACAGACCCTAAATGAAACCTTAGACAGATCAGTGCTGATTGGAAGCAGAGCTTCAAAAAGAACTAGACGACCACAGAAAGGTATCTTTGTATGAGAGGTCCTCTTTGAACTCAACTGGGTGGGGAGATATATGGTTGCTCCCCTAGTACTTTTGGGCAAGGTACATTTGTATTCAAAGAACAGACAATGCCATTTTCATGCTAAAGGACCACATTTCGTAAGACTAGGAACTCATAGGACTGTGGAATACTTGGAGCGAATTAGCACAGATAAAAGAAAAGTGTGTGGTTAGATGGCCCCGTGGCTGCTAAGAATAGATGAGGTTGTGTCTCATCCACCTTCTCTCTTGCACCCCTGATACAATTATTGTGATTTTTATTAATTATGGACCTCTGTGAAAGAGACTAAGTTTACTGATGCAGAGCGCCACTAATACCTGTAATTGGATCTGCTTCAATGGGGCTTATTCTCTTTGGGTTCTCAGTGTCAGTATCTACTTATGTTTATAATTGTTTTCATCTGGCAAAGGCATCGAACGAAATTCCAAAGAATGCATACACACCTTCAGTTTTTACCAGAGTGTCATGGCACTATCATTGACCGGAATCATAAGAACCTAATGCTGAATTCTCCCTATGTGTCTGAATTTTGGGACCTGACAATTACCGTGACTGGCAAGAAGGGATTGGTTTAGGATTGCCTTTCTGTGGTTTTGTGCCACACTCTCAGGCTTTGCTTTGTCTGTTTGCTAATCTTCCTATGTAGCATGGACTGACCAGTGGGACCAATAACAATTACAGAGATAATCACAGGTTTTTGATTGCCCTTTGACTTGATAGCCTGCATATTTGTCCTCCTTGGCAGGATGGAGTTTTGGTGTCCCTAAATACCATATAATCTAGGCCTGGAGAAGACATTAAATCTATTATCCAAGGGTCCTTGTCTTGGCAAGACTAAAGGCTGGCTTTGGAGGACTTTTCCAGAAAGCTCATCAGAAAGAAGGGTGATCTCTCTTGAAATTGGCTCCATGGGACAGGTTTACCAGTATGAGTATTATGATTACAATGTCCCAAGCTGTGACTTTAGTAGGTGCCTTGGGCCATGTCAAAGATGCAAAAGTACTTGTGCAGATAATAAGACAGATGGGTGATATGGCAGAGATCCTGTGTCTATCGTATTGGTCCCAGGAGCAAGAAGCAAAGAGTATGCTTGGTATGTAGGGAGATGAGGGTACCAAGGGACCAAGATGCTACTCCATCCTGAAAGACCCTGACAAGACAGCAACATATCTCAGGCACAAAAAATTGGGGACAAAAAAGATCCTTATTTACTTGGCAGAAGACTACTCAAGGAAAGCCCTTGTTTCCATCATTGGTCAGTGAGAGCAAATCAGAAAGAGGTTTCTTGGATCCCTGATGACTGGAAGCAACCATAGAATCGAATCATGCCTCACTAGCACCACAACAGCATAATAGCTGGAGACACAATCTGCCCAAGCTAGCAGGCTTCTGTGACTGCTCAGTCATCCTATACTTGCTATGCCAACTTTAAAAGTAGTTATCTTGATTTGTCAAAGAGGGACCTTTGGTTTTCCCTGCTTTTTTGCTAATTGTATCAGGAGATTCTAATGATATTCAGCTCATCTGGATAAGTTCTGGGCAGAACTCAGTAGGTTGTGATTGATCTGGCTCAGCTAATATGAAGGGGATTTCAGAACAAGAAACACGGAGACTTGTAAAATAACAATTTGCCCTAAACTTAGTCAGCAGTTAAGAAACTTTTTATAGAGATATCAGATTCTATGTGGACCCAGTTGGGTATTTGGGTATTTCAGATTTATGGGAGGTCACCCTTATTAAGGGAGGTGGGGTGAAATCCAGATTGATTTCAACAGCCACTCTGTGGTACAATTCATAAGTTAAAAACCAAGGTAAGAGGTTCTTCTGGTCATCATACATACAACTTGGAATTTACTTTATTGGTCCATTATTTGAATATTACTCCTTTGTGCCCTTCAGAGGGCTGCAAAATAATGTTCAGTTACCAAGGGAAGCAATTCTGAACTATTGTCAGGATGGTCTAGTTAGTGTGATATTTGATACCCCCAGTAAATTCAAACAGGCAGCCCTGGAAGTTTGTCTGAGCCAACCTACCAGTGCAAACAACAGAACCTTAAAGATTCTTAAAGTGTTAGAGGAGATGCAAAGTTTGATCACGAACAAGTATAAAGGCAAAGTTCAGACATCCTTGTGAAAGGCTTGTAGCAGAGGGAGGTGAAGAATCGTGTGAAAACATCTTAGATGTGTCTTCAGAACTATTGGGTTGAGGGGACCCTGGGGTCCCTGGAATTCTGGGCCAGCAGAGAGAAGAACAAGCAACTGGAATCTCCTGAACCCACCTTCTTGTACTCCTTTAGGTGGCCCAATAAGGAGTCCTACAAAGAAATAGGTTACTGGAATGTGGCCATCTTCCTGTACACTGAGCACTTTAATGAAGCAGTGCAATGGGTTTGTGCCATCGGGAAGGTCATTAATAGTAAAACCTTTCTTGAAATTACTTCCTAGTTGCTCATCAAGGATCTAGAGTAACAATTCTTGAATCCAGAGATAGTTGAGTAGATCTACAAACACAATTGTGTGGCATGCGGCCAGCCCGCTCTGTGACTCATCGCTATAGGTCTTCTGTAGCACAACCGAGTACCAAAGCTGGTACTTTATGTATGCACTGTTATAACATGTTTCAGGCCATTATGGTGGTGAGGTAGGTGCTTTATCAAGGACCTCCTCACTGGTGAACCACAGTTTCACACCTTCATCCCTCATATCCCAAACCAACTGACATGGCTATGAAATTAAGTGGAACATCACAGATGAGAGAGACTCCCCTTCCTCGCCATTTGTTTACCTGAAGACCATCACTGGACCCTGGTGCATTAAACAACATTCCCCCTCTTCAACCTTTCTTCAACTCTCCATCCTGCCTCTCCAAACAAGAATGAAGGGCCTTAATATAGGGGATGCAACTCCACTAGATTCCTGTCCATATCTTTTCATTTCCAGCATTAAGAACTGTGGAAGAGATGGGGCGGGCTGGCAGAGGCTTCTAGTGATGAACCCAACGGCCTGGCAGTGAAACAAACTGTACATGTTGACACCCTCTACCTCCTGCAACGTCCTGAACAAATTGCACCCCACATCCAACAGGAGACACCACAGTGAGCCAGCTACATGTTCCTACACAGAGAAGGCCATAATTCTATCTGAACCCATACACAGATGGCAGACTTCTTTCATTCATGTATTCATGTTCTAATGGTAACCAATCACAGAAGGGGGGGGGCACACTGCCTGGCATACCAGCACACACTTAGCCCAATGTATTGTGGTAAATGCAGTGCATGATAACACTTTAGTTGAAATTCTTCAGTATTCAAAACTGTTGATGGATGCATCCAGAGCCGTGTCTCTCTAGACACGTGTTTCTGTATATTTCTTATTCTTCAGTTGTGAATAACAACTTACATTTGGGGGTGCAGCAATGCTGCTTACAGTCTTCATAGGTTTCAGTCCCACTCCCAGAATGCAGGTGCATCCCAGAGATCATCAGCTCAACAACTCAATTAAATCACAAAGGAGGGGAGGGAGCATACCTGACACAGCAGCATACTGTTCCCCCAGATGCATTGTGCTAATGCAGTACATGATACACTCAGGCAACAACTGGGCTGCACAGCAAACTCACTATCAGATGGCCTGGACATTCAAGCTATTCTAAGTACTGCAAACCACAGTGTCGATCAACTCTCCTGCAGTAAAGGTGTTTAGCATAGAAATATATATGATCTTAATGCATTGCCAAGACGACTTTGTGCCGGGAAGGGCCAACCCCTTGCAATTTATGCAAAGAAGATGCCTTTGAAGTGGGAAAGCGCAGACACACTATAAAGTTTGGACGCAAAGCTCACTCTACTAAAATAGAAAGGCGTGAATGTTCCTCATCCTCTAATACTTAGTGAAAACAGGCTCAAATGAGGTGGCTAGTGGTTGTTCACAATGGGTAAAGCTGTTTTACCTAAGCCATTGTTCAGGGGAGTCTCCTTCATGGACACATCTTAGGCACAATGCCACTGGCCTGCTCTTGCACCATGGAGCAAGGTTTTGGATGGAGCTAACCAGCTTAATTTGTGCGAGGGCTGCCCGTGACATCTTCAGACAGCAATGCTGTCAATCTGGCGCTGGGCAGTTCATTGCATGTGCAGCGCTCCTGTTTTCTTGCAGCGCTTCATTGCATGAAGGATAATACATTTGGGCCTGTGAGTCTTCCAGGGTGTTGTATCTCAAACTCCTGCGTGACCATGGAGGTCTAAGGAGTCAGCTCTTCTCCACCAAATGTGAACTGATATTTCGGGCTGTACAGAAAAGATGCAGACAGCACAGCGACGTACTGCATCCTTGAAACTGAAGATGCGAGTTGACAAACACTGTAACCAGCTATCAGGCTGAAATGAAATGACACGTTAAAAAACTGTTCTTGTGTAGAATCTTAGGGGCATATTACCAAGGGGGTTTATCTCCGCTTTTTTGGCTTTAAAAGCCAAGAAAGCGGAGATAAAATTACAGTCTCCCTATTACCTAGCTGTCGCTAACACCAGTTAGTGACAGCTAGTAGGAGATAGCGACGATCTTGGGCCCCACTTTGCATGTCAGTGATATTTATCACTAATGACATGCAAAGTGGGCGTGCCAAGATGTTAGCGACTGGAAACAGTCGCTAACATCGCTATCTCCTATTACCAACTTTTGGAGATATTCGCGCTAAGCGCGAATATCTCCAAAAGCTAACATCTGCCCTGAGCAGTTCTTAGCCATGTTATCCAATGGGAGGTGGATAACATGGCTAAGAGCATTAGCTCGGTAATACATGAATATCGCTGACTTTTCAGCGATATTCATGCATTGCGGCCGTTTTTTATCGCATTTGCGATAAACCTTGGTAATACCAAGGTTTATCTGCGATAATTTCTGGCGATGCTTAGCGTTAAAAAATTCGTTGCTAAGCATCGTTAGCGATAAATATCGCTTAACATTGGTAATATGCCCCAATGACTTTTAGTCTACACCCTCTGTCAACGCTAAAGACAACTTATTATACGAAAATAGACATGGTGAGCCATCAGAATATAAAAGAAGACTTCGAAAAAGAGCTGGACTGTTGGAAGATGTTTAGCTCAGCTTTCTCAAAAAGATCCCCCCCCCAAAATTCCTTGCCTTGACAGCGTTGTACTCAGCAGAAACAATCCTACAAATATATTGGTCTCAAATGCGAATGTCCAAACTGGGTTTTATTGAACATTAAACATGTTGTAGGTGGAAAATAAAACAGTAACCTGACATGAGTAGGATATCTAATGTTTGTGTCGGGTGGGTAATGTCAGGGTATTTTGGTCAGGTGACCTTTACCACCTCCTGGATACCTGTAGTGTAGGAAATGCCCCTACCCTAGGCCAAAGCTCTCCTCTGCTTGTTCATAGGTTATAAATGTCTCATTGGGGAAAAGGTCAGCAAGTACCTCACAGCCACCATCCCTCCAGGTCTGAAACGACACATGTGTTCCCATTTCTTTAAAAGGGGGCCAGTATCAAGATCTGTAACTCCCTGTGGAATGGTGCTTTTCCCAAGACCCTCTCAACGAACCCCTGCCACATGACTATCATGTGTCTCACCACGCAGGGGAGAGTCACCTCCACTCCCCTGCCCTGCATTAGAGCATTCTGAAGTGTCAGGTTATCCGTCCTTCCAGCCAGTAGGCGTTTTTCCCAATTGTCTGCATCTGTCAGCCATTGGGCCGCATGTTGCAATTGAGCGGCATAGTAATATAAGTCAAAACATGGGGCCTTCAAGCCACCCTCCTCATAGCTGCGTATAATAGTGTTTAGGGCTACTCTACTCCTCCTTCTGACCCAGAGCAGTAATGTGAGAATCATATTCAGTGTTTTGAAGACGCACGACGATAGCGGGCATAGTGAGTTCTGTAATACATATAGAGTTCTTGGGAACATCACCATCTCGAGATGGCTAGCCTGCCCATCAATGACAGTGGAAGAGTGTTCCAAAAAGTCACAGAGTGCTGTAGGGACGTGAGTACCCGATCTATGTTCATGGACACCGCTTGTGTATCTGACTGCGCAACCTGTATCCCCAGGTATTGGAAACCCTCCCGCTCCAATCTAAGTCCCTGGTGTGGGAGATCTGCCAGGGGCACCGAAGCTAGACCCGCCAGAGGAAAGGTCAATGATTTATTACTGTTAAGTCTCAACCCAGTGACCTCTCCAAACCGTTCCATTTGATGCAACAGCTCAGGTACTTCTTCCAGTGGGAAGGCCAAATAAACAAGCATTTGCAATGCAATAGGTCTCGCAGCATTAAAGTTTGAGTTACTGGCATTGTAAATGACAATGCTTTGCATTAATTTATTTTTTAATTTGCAATTGGTATATAAACATTGTTTGTGAATGGTTAGCTGTTGCTTATGCTGAGCTAAGTTGGCAGTAATATAGAGTGCTAGTCTTGCTTGCTATAAGTGTGCTGATTTAAAGCGCTCTGATACCTGTGGGTAAAGTTTGCGCTATATAAAAGTGAAAACTAATAAACCCACCGGCTAATGAATTGTTCCATTGCCATGAATTTCTAGTTGTAATGGGCAGATGTCTTCTATAGCAAATCATTAGACATCTTAAAGAAACTATGGGGGCATATTTACAAGTGCATAAATAGCGCCATCAGAGCGTCACTTTTTCTGATGCTCTGGTGGCGCTATGCCATACTCCATATTTACAAGGCGGTGCTAAGGCATTTTGCGTGGCAATTCCTCCTTGTAAATATGGGCCTCCTCCCCGCAGTTTTCGGCAGCAAAGGGGCATGCAATGGGTGCTGCTGTGGGCGTACCCCCGCAACACCGATTGCTTTTTGACGCTGCCCCTGATTTTCAAGGCTCTGTAGATCTGAGGCAGCGCCAACAACAACTAACGCCTTTGAAACGTAGATGTTGGAGTGTTAGAGTGGTGTAACGAGGAGAAATACTTTTACTTCTCCTTGTTTTTTGCTCTTTTCTGCAGCACACATAGAAGGAGCAAAACACCTTTAATGATTGTTTTTGTGCAAGAAGATGTTCCTTCCTGCACAAATACAATCACCCCTCAACGCAGGCACCCTTGCACCATGGCGCAAGGGTGCAAGCACTGGCGCTAGGCAGCTTTATTAGCACCAGTGCAAGGGAAAACACAGGGATGCACGGTATTTTTGTCAATACGGCGCATTCCTGCGTTTTTTAAATAAGACAGTGCAGCACTGCTAAATTGCTTGCAGCGCCGTGCTGCGCAATTTAGTCGTAAATATGCTCCCATAGCTGATGAAACCTTTACAGGCATCATAAACTATGCTGCTCAGAAGCAAAAAGTTCCTCAAAAATCTCCACTGATAATTGGGTGATGCATAGTTTTGCAATGCTCTTTTGGACTTTTCCCATATCAATGACAATCAGAAACTATTAGAGAATATTTGTAATTTTACGTCTGCAAATAATTATCTCATTTTAATGCTTCCCCCATTTGCTGTGGTTAGTTCTGGGTCAATATCCCCACTTGTGTCTTGACTCTTGAGTCGATTGGGTCGACTCTCTATTTAAAGTGAATTATATTCCAGTAGAATCGATCAGAGAATAGGTTAGATACAATTGAAATGCATTTGGTTTTGCTTTTACTTCAAAGTTGACTATATATAACTACTAATAAAGGCTTGAAATAGAAGAAAATATTTTATTAGAAACAATGTTGCAAACTTTTTGGGGTTTTGCAGGAGTGTTACTTTCATTTCAATCTTTTTTTAAAGATCTGATTATTACTTTTATTGTTCTTACATTTGTTTAGCTAAGTAAGATTGACAGAGTGATGGTTATCAATATCTGATAGCCGACAGTATGCATCTCACTCTTCTACGGAATAAGGACATTACACCATGCAACATGTGGTTAAATTGGCAGTTGCTACATAACGTACAACATAAGTTAACTGTATCAACTCTACGTCTCTTTCCTCAAAAATTAACTCAAGAATTACTTGCATAATTTTTCGTTATAATATTTACTGTACACTGTGTGCAGGTGTTTTATCTTGAGGGCTCTGTGTCCATGACTCTTGTTCTTAGATATCAATCTTGTGATGGGAGTGGGTCAAGGTTTTCATATGCCTCTAGGATGTCACATTATGCATCTACAATAGGGCACCTCCTACTACTTCTTTCCTTTCGGGTTTACACGATATGTTCACTCTGTGCCCATTGGGATACAACTCTTCTCCATCGCATGATGGGCGGTGCCTGGCTGGCCTTCCAGTGCATAGCTATACACCTTTTCGTTGGTATTAGAGCAAGTGCCAGGAAGCTGGGGCCTGCCCTCCCTTTTATTTCAAAGTATGAGAGCCGCAATAAACAGATCTATCTCAGGGCTTTAGGGTATTTCCCTTCCCAGTGCCTGGCAAAGGTGGTCCAGTGACTCGCTCCAGAATCCAGCTATTACTGCATATCATCAACCTACGTGCATAAAATTGGCTTCCGCGAGGTTGCTCACCGGACAACTGTGTAGGTTCCAATGGATATTCGCATAAGTGTCTTAGTTGCTAAGTATTTTTCTTGCAAATTATTGAATTTTGTGTATCGGAGCCTCGCATTATGTGATGCCTTTGTGTGCTTTCCAACACTTGCCCTCATTGTTTATCTGTGAGTGCTTTGTGGATCTAGGCTTCCCGCCTAGCTCTAAGGGAGATTAGAGGTTTTGTAAACATGTGCCATAGTTTCTTATCAAACCAAGAGATGAGTCTGCTTCCGCTGCACCTTGCGAATAGGAGTTGTAGTGCTTGATGTGTTCCCGCCCCCATATCTCCCACACTATGCCCTTGAGTTTTCCGTATACAAAGAAAGTGTGTAGCGGGGAGCTCCAATTCCTTGGACAACTCTGTGCTAGCTAGAAACTTCTCTTCTTTATAACGGTCTCTTATGGTGTATTCGTCCATCCTTTTCCACCCCCTTAGGATAGCCCCTGGTTTTCCAGGTCATATCAGTAGTAGACTCTTGGGTGGAATCGTAGGGGCGTATAGCACCATGCCTTTAGTTCTTTATCTACCAAAATTCCAGCCTGTGTGCACCCGGGCTGTTGGCTCACAGTATAGCAATGCAATCCATTGAGCCCAACTCCCTCCATCTCCAATTTCTTGAGGACAGCCTGTAGAAACTTTTAACTAAGAGTTTAAGATGATTTCTCTAAGTCTATACACAAGGCGATTTCCATCTTCTTGCACTCATCAGGAGTTTCGTTCAGAGGCTTCATATATTGTGGAACATGCTATGTCCAGGGATAAATTTACTCTGGTCGGGTGGACTACCAAGGGCATAATGGGAAGTATCCTATTAGCCAGTTTACTATAGTAGATTTTAAGCAAGGACAGGGGTCTGTACGAGCTGACATCAGTTGGGTCCTGGCGGGGTTTTGGGAGGGATACCACCAGTATATCTCTCAACGTCTGTGGAAGAATACCTGCTTCCTTTGCAGCTGCATACACTTTAGTGAGGAATGGTGCAGGGATATCTATATAAGTGTTATAGAATTGTACAGGCAGTCCATCTAAGCCCGGTGTCTTACCAGCCGCCAGCTCCTCTACCAAATTTTTAAATTCCATTTCCTTGAAAGTGTAGATGAGCCAGCCCTGTGGTCTGCAGTCACCTGTTTAACCCTACAGGGAGCAAAAAAGTCTCCAATTTCTCCCCGTTACTGCTGGACCTTCCCTATGAAGGGTCGCATAGTAATCATGGAGCACTTTGTTTATGTTGTGTTGAAGTGTAGAGAGGTCTTGATATAGCCCCGTATGTGTTTGACCTGCGTGGTGGAGCCTCCCCTGATTTAGGGTTTGTGGCCCATGCTCAAATTGCCCTGTTTTGTCACCCTGCCTCATGCTGCCGCTCTAGGTATGCTTTATAATTCAGGTACCTGAACCGTTCTACCTGGACAGCATATTTCTCCATCTAGGTGCTCAAAAGTATCTTGCGCTCAGGGTTTGAGGCCACTTCCCTCTCTAATTGTCTCAGACTATTCCCCAGGAAAGTACGTTTTTATTCTAGTTTCTTACATACCCCCATTACCGTCCCTCTGCAGCCACCTCTCATGACTGCCTTGAAGGCTTCCCATTCCACACCAGGAGAGGAGGCAGTGCCATTGTCCTCTGTGGAATAATCACTTATCACTTGCCGTAGCCTCTCCCGTAATGCGTTGTCTTGCTGCATTGCTTACTGTGGTCCCTATGTGGGGACTGGGGGAAGCCATACCCCACTGCACTCACAATAACAGGGGGTTGTAGCCTGATACAATCTGGCCCAAATATTCTGCATGGGTAACGATCGGGGTCTAGAATCTCAAACACTGTCTAATGGGACATTTAAGTCAAGTGGCGCTGAGAAAAAGGAGTATTCCTGTGCCTGTGCGTTACCAGTCTGCCACACATCTTCAAGGTCCCAGTTGTAGAGCGATTTTGCAAATGCGTGTGCAGCTCTAGCTGTCGGGGCAGTCGGCAATGGCAGGTAAAAGCAATCCAACACAACATAAAGCACATAGTTAATGTCTTCCCCTAGTGTTATTGGGGCAGTCGATTTTGTAGCAAGGTTTGCGGATATGGAGTCAAAGTAGAGTGACTGGTCTATATTGGGGGCATATACAAAGCTGAATGTAGTTCCTGCCCATCTAAACAGCCAAAGATCAGCACAAACTGGCCCTCCAGGTCTCTGTCAATTTCTGGATCCTGGAATGGTACCCCTGGTCTAAACTAAACTGCTACTGCCCCCTTGAGTATGAAAACTAGTTGGTGGCGTATATCTGCTCCCACGATCCTCTCTGTAACTTTGTTACTTCATGTGCTGTCAAGTGTGTGTCCTGTAGGAATATTACCTACAATATTACCTTCCTACCTCCCCAAATATGTGTGGACCTTGCATTGTTTGATTACTAAACCTAGGCCCCTTACATTCCACATCAGGTTTGTAAATTTAGGTGTGGCCTTTCATATATATAAGGATATAAATCCCCTTCCCTTTTGTCGACCTGGACCAGGCCCCAGTAGTCTCCCATTGTGTGATTTGTATGTTTGCCCCTGGCCTGCCTGCAGTGATCACCTAGTTGAGTCTGGCCAGTGAATTGTGGTTTAAGAACTTGAATAAATGTACTGCAACTCCCAATCCCCAGGTCCTGCAGCATTGGCCACTCGCCCATCACCTTTATTCGTCTAAGGCTAAAGACTTGTATGACTCCTCTGCCCTGACCACTCTTTCATTTCAGTCTCACTCAATCATTTGTGTGACCCCTTCTACCAATGGTCTTGCTTCTGTTCCAGGAGCCCAATCAAGCTCCCAGAATTCTGGCATATAACCTATAGGAGACTAGGGGGTGACATCTAGTAGCTCACGTTATGTAGAAATTGAAAGTTAGAACCAGTCGCTTTTGACATTAACATACTGTGACATATATGGAGCAGAAATGCTAAACAGACAGAGCGTACTGCTTGAAACCTCCCACATGAACACACTGTTTGAAGATTACATTGCTTCTGCCTGACTGTGGAGAATAATCTACTTGTCTTTGCACCCACAGGTAAAGATAAACATGGGAGTGACCACCCCAGAACGTCTTGGCCCCGGATTCGTGAGTCACCTGGAGGTGGGCGAGGCGGTGGCCTCCCTGGTAGAGAAGAGATGCATCACCCACACAGTACTCTGTGCCAACTCCGCTGCTGACCTCAAGACCCTGATACTGGAAGGCCGAATCTGAGGGTCCAATGGCACGTTCGATAGAGAACTTTTAGCACCAGCACTAGCCTTCTCTCACTGTCTCCGCTTGTAATGGTCCGGTGGTCCTGACTCTGGTTGGGTTCTACTCTCATCCATACCCCCACAACCTCCTTTCATATGATCCTGTTCTGGGCTCCGTGGGCCACCTGTAGTCACACTCAGACCATCATTGCCTGGAGCTATGCTTTGTCTGCTCTTTTTAACAGTGGCGGCTGCTATGGGGCAACAGTGGTGAGGCGGGGCAGGCGGGGGGGCGGTGTTTGAAAAGACAAAAGAAAATTCCACTTACTTAGCTGAGGCCGCCTCTCCTCCGTTCTTCTTCCATGGATGGCACAGGAACAGGAAGCACACAGGCTTCCAGACTCCCCTAGCCAATCACGATGCTGCTAATAGCAGCGTCGTTGTGCTTGGCCTGAGCCTGGGTGGAGAACATGCAAAGTGCTTATGACTGTTTGGCCGGCCCAAGATGGCTAGCCAAACTGATATGCGTACTTAAGTGCAAATACCACTCCTCCCCCAGCTAGGTGACAGCCCAGCCCCGCCCCTTAAACAAAACTGGGCCAGGAGGGGAAAAATACAATTATAATAACGTTGTGTTATTATCATTTTTTTTTTCCTGTGGGGCAACGCTCCGTTGCCTTAGCGGAGGAGCCGGCGCTCCTTTTTAATGTCTGGAGGGATGTTGAGTATTGTGGCTTCCTTACACTTTTCCTCAGCATTTGATTAATAAAGGGCAATCCCATATAACCGAGCTGTGTGATTAAGAGGGGACAGTCCCTAGAACCAGACATACCAGTAGAGGCTACTATGGGGAAATTGTAGAAGTACTAGATGTCCTCTCCTGTTCTGCAAAAACTGAAGAGTGATCAGTTGGTGTTGGTGGTAATGAACTCCTAACATTGAGTGGGGTGCAGTCCACTGTGGTGCATCCCTAACACTGAAAGTACTGAGCAGGGGCATCGTCAACCCCCCGCTTTAGCAGCTACAGCGGGGTGGGGTTTTTGATGGGTCTCTTCTGTCTGCAACTGCCAGACAAGGGCACATAACTAATGCGAAAGGGTGGGAAGGTGAGTGAGTGAAAGATGGATGGATGTGTGATTAAAATGATTGGTGGGAGGGTGAGTGAAGGGGTGGACGGATAGATGCATGGATGCATGAGTGGAAGGATGGGTGTAAGGACGGATGAGAGAAAGAGTGGATGAACGAATGACAGGGAGGATAAATAGATGGATGGCTGGATGGATGAGTGAAAGGGTGAATATACAGATGAGTGAGTGAAATGGATGGAGGGATGGGTGTGTGAGTGAAATGGTGGATGAGTGAAAAGGTGGAAGGATACATACATGGATAAATGAGGGAAAGGATGGATGAGTAAAAGGGAAGAAGGATGAATGGGTGAATGGATAGATGAGTAAAAGGATGCATGGATAATGTAAGAAAGGATGGATGGTGAGTTAGTGAAAGGCTGGATTACTGACTGAAAGGTTAAATGGACGGATCAATGAGTTGGTGGATGAACTAAGTGAAAGAGTTGGTTTATGGATGGATGGATGAGTGAAAGGATGGATGGATGGATGAAAGAGTGAATGGATGGATGAGTGAAAGGTTAAATGGATGGTGAATGGATGGATTAAGTGAAAGGGTGGGTGGACAGGTTGAAAGGGTGGATGGATGGGTAAAATAATGGATATAAGAGAACATGAATGAAAGAATGGGTGAATGAATGATAGAGAGGATAGATGGATGGCTGGATTAAAGGATGGATTGATGAGTGAAAGTGATAGATTGATGAGTGAGTGAAGGAATGGATAGATGAGGAATGAGTGAAAGGAGTGAAAAGGAGGAGGGATGTATGGAGTGAAAGGATCAATGGGTCGTTGAGTAAATGGGTGGATGGAGGAGCGAAATGATGTATGGATGAAAGGGGGTGGGTAAGTGAAAGGATGGATGACCAAGTGAAAGGATGGATATGTTTGATGGATAGGTTTGGATATAGATGGGTGGACAGATGGATGGAATGGTGACAGGCTGAATGTAGGATAAAAGGCTGAAAGGGTGACAGAATGTAAAAGTGAAACGGTGTATATCAGCGGTGGATGGAAGAATGAAAAGATAAATGGATGTCTGGATGAAAGAGACAAGCAAGCTCTTCCAAGGAGGGTTACAATTACTTGTTTTGCTTGCTTGGTGCCATAAGAACTTCGGTTCCAAGTGGGGGTATTTTATTTTTCTGACTACTCCCTTGGTTCTGAGTTAGTTACAATGCATTTCTAAATGTTTACTGAGCTGATCCTCAGCCCTGAATTCATAAAACAGAAAGGGCGCACTGTGAACATATTTGATAAAAGTGGGCAAGCTGGAGAACCTGTAAAGAGCGTTATCTTTTATCAAGCAGAGGTGAAAAGTAGAAAAAGAAGTGACTGAAGAGACTCCTCCTGTAGCCTCTCCCCTTTCTAAAGTGTATTCGCCCATTATGGCCACAGCCAAATGAGCACCACTAATAATGTGAAATATGTGCATGTGTCCAGCTTCCTTGAATTGCTTGTTTCTCTCTCTCGCTTTCTCTCCATCTGTCTCTTACTAGACATTTCTTTGCATGTTTTAATTAAAAAAGGTGTTTTCAAACACGTGACTCTTTCTATGAAACAAAGAAAGCAAATGCTGCCTGGGTATGCCACACATCCATTTGTTTTTTTTTAAAAGAATTTTTATTGCAGCACGAATATGCGTATAAACAAGACATCCATGCAGGCAGTATCGTATAGTCATGGTATAACAGTACTGATAAGGAAAGCTTAGTCTAACACGGCCATTCAGCTCACACCCCGGAGGTCGAGCGGCAGTATACGGTTGTTCAGTAGTCGCTAAAACCTGCCAGGGCACTCCCAGAGTGCTATTTCTCAGGTAACGCATATGGCTGCTTTTCTAATCTTCCTAGTCTCCCCGCACCTGATCCAGAGAGCATTTGAACAATAACAAACAACTTCCCCCCACCGCCCAAACCCCCCCCTAAACCCTATCAACCCTTACCCCCCTATCCCCCTATCCCACTCCCCTCCCCCACCCCTCTCCCCTGGCGTGTCAGAGGTCCACAGGAGCAAGCCCGGTTCCTTCACGGGCACAGCAGGTACGAGCCCATCAATGAGGATTAAGTCGTAGGAGAGTGCAGTCAGCACCTGGGGCGCGGGGCGATCTCTGGAGGGGTCTGGGCTGAGCGCCTATCCAAGCCCCAGTGTCTAAGACCCAGGTTTACCTGCAGGGGAGTCCTCGCTGTCGGAAGACGGTAGCGTGAGCTCCAGCACCGGCCGCTCCCAGGCCCGGCCCGCTCCATAGCAGTATCAGCGCCGGTGTACAGTCATAATATCGAGTCAATTATTTCGACTGGACAGAATATCGAGTAAAAAATATAGAATGGACATAATATCGACTAGACATAATATAGACAACAAAAATATCAACTAGAGAAAATTAATATCGAATAGAATGGACATAATATCGAATCAAAAATATAGAATGGACATAATATCGACTAGACATAATATAGACAACAAAAATATCGAATTTAAGGTAAGTTAATAATAATTTTTATTTTTTGTGTAATATAAGTCTGTAGCGGGTTGTGGGTTTATAGGGGAATAGGGTGGGAAGTAATTTAATTCTAATTAATTAAATATGTTAATTTATTTATTGATATATATTTAGAATTAATTGTTAATTAATTATTAATTGGTAATTAATTAAAATATAATTGGTAATTAATTATAATTGATTAATTGATAAATATTTTAATTTTAGTAATTTATTTTCTGTAGCGGGTTGTGGGTTTATAGGGGAATAGGGTGGGAAGTAATTTAATTATAATTAATTAAATATGTTAATTTATTTATTGATAATAATTTAGAATTCATTGTTAATTAATTATTAATTGGTAATTAATTAAAATATAATTGGTAATTAATTATAATTGATTAATTGATAAATATTTTAATTTTAGTAATTTATTTTCTGTAGCGGGTTGTGGGTTTATAGGGGAATAGGGTGGGAAGTAATTTAATTATAATTAATTAAATATGTTAATTTATTTATTGATATTTTTAAAAAATTAATTGTTAATTAATTATTAATTGGTAATTAATTAAAATATTATTGGTAATTAATTATAATTGATTAATTGATAAATATTTTAATTTTAGGGTTCAGGGTCAGTTGTCAGTTTTTGGGTAAAGGGGTATTTTTAGGGTTCAGGGTCAGTTTTCAGTTTTTGGGTAAAGGGGTATTTTTAGGGTTCAGGGTCAGTTTTCAGTTTTTGGGGTAAAGGGGTATTTTTAGGGTTCAGGGTCAGTTTTCAGTTTGTAGGTAAAGGGGTATTTTTAGGGTTCAGGGTCAGTTTTCAGTTTTTGGGTAAAGGGGTATTTTTAGGGTTCAGGGTCAGTTTTCAGTTTTTGGGTAAAGGGGTATTTTTAGGGTTCAGGGTCAGTTTTCAGTTTTTGGGTAAAGGGGTATTTTTAGGGTTCAGGGTCAGTTTTCAGTTTTTGGGGTAAAGGGGTATTTTTAGGGTTCAGGGTCAGTTTTCAGTTTGTAGGTAAAGGGGTATTTTTAGGGTTCAGGGTCAGTTTTCAGTTTTTGGGTAAAGGGGTATTTTTAGGGTTCAGGGTCAGTTTTCAGTTTTTGGGGTAAAGGGGTATTTTTAGGGTTCAGGGTCAGTTTTCAGTTTGTAGGTAAAGGGGTATTTTTAGGGTTCAGGGTCAGTTTTCAGTTTTTGGGTAAAGGGGTATTTTTAGGGTTCAGGGTCAGTTTTCAGTTTTTGGGGTAAAGGGGTATTTTTAGGGTTCAGGGTCAGTTTTCAGTTTGTAGGTAAAGGGGTATTTTTAGGGTTCAGGGTCAGTTTTCAGTTTTTGGGTAAAGGGGTATTTTTAGGGTTCAGGGTCAGTTTTCAGTTTTCGGGTAAAGGGGTATTTTTAGGGTTCAGGGTCAGTTTTCAGTTTATGGGTAAAGGGGTATTTTTAGGGTTCAGGGTCAGTTTTGGGTTTTTGGGGTACAGGGGTACTTTGTAAAAATAAAGTAAAATTACATTTAAATTACATTTATTTAATAAAATTAAATTATATTAAATTATATTATAATATTTTTTATTAATTTATATTCAAAAAATTATTATATACTTACCAATACTTATGTTGTAATGGTATGCGTTGTAAAATCTTGCGTTGTAAATGTATGCGTTGTAAAAGTTTTTGCGTTGTAAAAGTTTTGTTGTAATGGTAGGCGTTGTAAAAGTATGCGTTGTAACGTCATACATCCCTGGAGTGGGAATAGTAATTTTAACCTCTACGCTATCCAGCGCTTTCCCTACTGTTGCACCCACTGGAGTGGGAGTAGTAAATTTTACCTCTACGCTATCCAACACTTTTGCTAATGTTGAACTCACTATAGTTGTAACAATAAATTTTAAACATTTTCTAAAATGTTATATATGTTTATTTAATAATATGTTTAAATATATATATATATATATATATATATATATATATATATATATATATATGTGTGTGTGTGTAATTTTTGGTGATATAATTTTTTTAATTATATAAATTATTTATTAAAATTATATTTTTTTAATAATTATTTCTAAGTTTATATTACATATATTTATTACTATATTAGTTTTAACTTACTTTTAAGACATTTTAAAAAATCGATATTTTGACAGTCTATATTTTTGTAAGTCGATATTTTGGAGTCGATATTTTGGTACTTACCTGTTTGAAGATAGGGAGTCGATATTTTGTCAATCGATATTTTTGACTCGATATTTGTGTATCTCGATATTTGTGTCGTCGATATTATGTCAGTGATCCATCAGCGCCTGCTCTAAGCGCCAGTTGCAGACGTATTTCCCCTTCACAGGTGGCCCATTTAATGAGCTCTGCTCGCCACCTTTCCACTGTGGGCCCCCTATTTGCTTTCCATTGGGACGTTATGGTTCGCTTCGCTAACAGCAGACCGAGGTCTAGGAATTTACTAGTGTTTTTGTTTTTCGATGTGTGTGGGAACCAGTGTAGGACGCAGTGTGCCATTGTGGGTTGCAAATCCCTCTCAGTGACCTCCCGCAGAGTTTCCACCACCCCTCGCCAAAAGGAGTCCAGTGCTGGGCAGGACCAGAACATGTGCTGGAAATCAGCCACCTCCGCCGGGCAGCGTGGGCAGGTTGCTGAACATGTCGGGAAGTATCTATGGAGCTTGTCAGGGGTCAGGTACGCTCTGTGTAGGATGTAAAAATGCACCAGCTGAAACCTTTCATTGCGCGTCCCTTTCCAGGCCCGTTCAACTATGCCAGACCACGCCATTGTCAGGGATCTCCGTCGTTAAGTCCGCCTCCCATTTCGCCTTCAGAACCGCTAGCGGGGTCTGAGTCTCTGCAGTCATGCGTTTATAGAGGCACGTTATAGCCTTAACCGTTCCCGCGGCCATTACTACGTATTGACAACCCGTGGATAATGGAGGTTCCACCAGACCCGCCTTCCAGTGTTTACGGATCGCCGCAGTCAGCGCAGCATGAAGGAGGAAGTCTCCCCCCGGCAGTCCGAAGCGATCACGCAGGAGGTCAAAGGGCATGAGAGCCCCGTTGTCATAGAGGTCCCCAATGGTTAGCAGACCCTGGTCTTCCCAGTTCTCTAGTCGGTGCCATGAGCCCCCGTGCGGGAGCGCCCTGCACAGTTTGAGCGGGATCTCCGGTGCATACGGCACCGTAATGTGGCCTCTTCGCAGATATCTATTCCAGCACTTCCGAACCGTCACAAATTCTTGGGTAAGATGGAGGTCTTGACTAACTACAAAGAGTAAAATGGTCTAGTGTGATGCAACAGAGCAACAACCGGTGTGAAGGCAAATACAGTTCACCAATATTGCATCGCCTGTCCAATCCTGGGCCTGAGTAAAGTTTCCATCAGCCCACCCATTTGGCGGAACTTCGTCATCTGGAAACCTGATAGAGAGGGGGGTCACTTCTAGCCAAGGCAAATACCAAAGCTGATTTTCAAAGTAGTAGACCTCCGCCGCTCAAAAAAGTCTCAGCCACTTATTTTGTACTGGGAATGTAAGGACTGATGAAGTGCAGTGCAGGTGATAATAGTGTGTGAGTTAAAAATGTCTAGAAAGGCAAAAAATATGTTTATTGGGAATTGCCTTAATGTCATATAATAAAAACCGCCTTATAGTAATGTAAATATTGATAACTATCTGTTGGCTAAAGGTGGGGTCAACATGTTTCAGCCGTCTAGCTTGTTTGCTCGGCCTTCTTCAGGACCTTCTAAAGTGAACTATGCTACTGCAAAAAACCTAAATAATAGGTGTAATATCAACTTAATCCAAGAGAAGAGTTCAAGAGAAGGCAAGTCAGTGGCGTGATGCCACCCTACCCGACATGTGTTCCATGTGTCTATGATTACTTCTTCATCCTTAAAGAAAAAATGCATTTTGTCCCAAAAAAATTTTACAAATGAAAAATTGGTGAACAATAAATATATTACTCCACACCTGGAAGTCAGAATATGTTGCTTAATCAGGCGAACATTATCATTGACTGATTACTTGTGAACACATTGGTTCAATTTACATGAATAAATAATTTTTTACAATTTGAAGAGTACTCACCCAGCGTTATGTGGGGGTAGGCCTCACCTCACACGGCAATCGCTCGGTGGCTGAGGCCCCGCTCTGGTGGTGAGAAAACGACAGCAGGGGAACAGGGTAATCATATTATCCAGCTTACGCACCCCTAGTGCACTCTCACTAATACCTCTCTCTATAGACCACACACCGTGTAGCTCAAAAACAACAGTGAATACAGTTTGGCAGGATTTGGTAAAGTTAGTTGGATCAAACTCAATTAAGAATATGTGTCATTATGCCCACTGGATGGTGAGGGCATAGTTTTAAACAAAACCACATTTTAGGGGTTAGTATTCTTTTGCACAAAAAAGCCTTACAAATAATCACAATTAAAATCTAAGTAAGGTATTCCCTTCATCAAATTTATAACACTCAAGATGGTATATGATAGTTATAAACATGTATTCGTTTACTCTAAAGTGGACACCATAGATCCAGCAGGGATCTTGGGGACCAAATAGGCAGAATCAAGTTTTAAAAAAAAAAGGTTTTTGGGTTGGAACAAGCCAAAATCACTACCTAACCCTGAATCTCTACTTAACAAGGCACAACCAACACAACACAGGCAAGACTCACCTCTCCGTCGGTACCTCGTCGTGGACTCCGAGCGAAATGGGAGGTACCGAGGGAGAAGGGGAGTCCTTTCTTATACCGTTCGTGATTGGCTTAATTGCAGTCTGGCAGTAATTAAGCGCGGCTGCAACCCACGTGTTGAGGTTGCCATGGCACCTCCGTATAGAATGTGCTCCTATAGGTTCCGGAACTCGGGTGTATGCTTTCGCGCTATTGGTGTGCTTGATTTCTCTCATTGCGCATGTGTTTAAATTGACTGCTGCTTTAAATTAGTTAGTGTTTAACAGAGCAAGCGTGTTAGCTGAGACACTAATCTGACTCACGCGGCCTCTCAACATTGCCGCATGCGAGTGTGTCACGTCAGCAGGATCAAATGGCAGCATCAGCACAAGTCACTCCATCTGAGTCCGGTATATAGGACGGTATGTAATATTTCAAAGCAACAGACCTGGTGGTATTCCAAATCTAATTCAATGTTGGAAAATGGATCATTATGTACACTATTAAAGGTAGTGTTGGTGTTTAGCCAGACTTATAAGAACGAGTCCTGGATCGGACTCGGCATATTAGGAACTGTGCTTATGATGTGAGTGACAGATGTCTCGTATCATATCCACGTGACTTGGAAATCCTAAGTAGAAGACCTCCAGGTTTGTGGCAGATATACGCTTTGTGATATGCTGTTATGTCAGATGGATAAAATGCACTATTACTAAGTACTGCAATTATGGTGCACCGCTGTGAAGTATAAGTTACCGGTGTACAAGCATGTGTAGCGGTATCATTGCGGCAGGACTTCCATTTAGTGAAAATAGAGCGGATGGAGCGCTCAAAGAGAATACCTGAGAGAGCACCGTCACCTAAAGAATAGAGTGTTATTTGTCAAGATTGTACTGCCCCCGAATTTAGGCATTTACCGGGCATTACTGATCAAATCTGGACCCACGGGATGGTGTCATTCAGACCCTCTGTGTCAGTTTTTAGTTTAAAGATCCATTTCTGTTCTCTGATGAAGAAAAATCTAGAAACGTCTGTCACATGCTGGGGGATCATAGGATGTTCTAATATCACCCATTTCATGTCATCTGCTTGATGTTTGGCGCTCAAAAAATGATTGGTTAAGCATGTTGATTGCTTATTGCATCGTATCGTGCTTTTATGCTCGCTAATACGTAACTTAATTTTGCGAGTGGTGTGGCCTACGTATCTTAGCGAGCATGGGCATGTGATCAAGTAGATCACATGATCTGTGTTGCAATTAGTGTGATGCCGAAGCATCCATGGGCGGTCGGTTCCAATGTCGACCGACTCAGTCTTTGTTGTCTGTGGACAGACGCTACAAGAACCACACGGGTAGTGGCCCTGTACTGGCGGTAATCTCCAAAGGGTATTAGGCTCCTTGATTGATTGTTGCTTAGGTCAGGTGTGCACTAGGCTGTCCCGCAGGCTGGGGCCCCTCTTTAAAGCGAATAAGGGGAGCGGAATTATTTCAGTGGCGATATTGAGAATGCGCCAATGTCTGCGTACCGTCTTCTGCACTTTGTTAGACAGTGTGGAGAAGGTATTGACAAATGTCAGCCTGTTGGTAGCAGGTTTGGTTGTTCTTTGATCGAGTAAAGCATCTCAATTGACATTAGACGCTCTCTTCCATGCTTTCTGTACCAGGCACTTGGGGTACTCACGAGCCTGGAGTGTGATGACAGATCTTGGGCATATTTATTAAAGAGTACTGATGTGGAACAATTTCTGCGTACTCTTAAAAACTGCCCCACAGGAAGATTCTCTCGCAAAGCTCTTGGATGATGACTCCTGAAGGTAAGTAAGGAATTCCTCGCCATAGGTTTTTTGAAGAGTTCACATTGTAGCTGAGCACTCTCTGCAAAGATGGAGATATCTAGGAATGGCAGACGAGTTTTGCTATATTCAATAGTGAATCGCAAGAAGGAGTTCTGTTCATTGAGCCATGAGTGGAAGGCCTGGATCTCACTGGTTGTGCCTTGCCAAACCAACAGAACGTCATCTATGTACCTCTTCCACAGCAACACCTGATGGAAAAACGGGTTGCTGTGGTTGAGGACATGATTCTGTTCGAACAGATGGACATATAGATTGGCGAGGCTGGGCGCAAATACGCTACCCATTGAGGTCCCCGAGACTTGGAGAAAAATCTGTTCTTCAAACTGGAAGTAGTTCTCGGTCATAAGATGGAGGTCTCCCATCGGCAGGCCCAGTATGATCCGGGAGATCACCTGCACTGGTCCCACCGGCTCATCAGATCCGCTTTCCTCTCTCGTGGCTCTCGCTGCCCACTGTGTCAACCACTGCAGCTGGGCCACTAGGTAGTACAGCTCGTAGTCCGGCACCGCTAGTCCCCCCTCAGCTCGAGGCCGCAGAAGCGTGGTCAGCGACACTCTGCGCCTACCTGAGCCCCACAGGAAGCCGGGCACCAGGGACCGCAGCCGGCAAAAGTAGCTCGCCGGGATCCAGACCGGAAGGGTCTGAAAAAAATAGAGCAGCCGAGGCAGTGTCACCATCTTAAGGAGCGCCACCCTTCCCGCCAGTGAAAGGGGGAGCGTGCCCCAGAAGTCAAAGTTCGTTTTAGTGAGTCGGATTGCCGATCCAAGGTTGCCCTCTAGAATGTCTATGGTAGTATGGTAGATTGAAGTGCCCAGGTATCGAAGGCTCCTCTCCTCCCAAGTCACTCCTTCCGAAGATTGTGGACAGGGTTCACGCGCCCTAGTCGGGAACAGGTACGATTTCGTCCAATTCACTCTGAGTCCGGACACCCTGCTCAACGCTTGAAGTAGAGCCTTAGCTCCCCGCAGGGAGGCCGCAGTGTCCGCCAGAAACAGCAGGAGGTCATCAGCATATAAGGCAATATGATGTACCTGCCCGTATACGTCCAATCCCTGGTATGCTCGTCCCATACGGGCATGCGCCGCCAACGGCTCGATCACTATGGCAAACAACAGGGGCGAGAGTGGGCAACCCTGCCGCGTGCCTCTTCCCACCACGCAAGCCTCTGATATTACGCCCCCCCGTTCTGACTGGCGTTCTTGTATAAGAGTGCCGTCCAGTCCACAAAATCCGCACCCAATCCCATGGCGCTCATAACATGGAAAAGATACGGCCATTCCAGGCTGTCAAAAGCCTTTTCCATATCAACTGCAAATACCGCTGCCTCGTCCACCTTGTAGGTGTCAGCCTCCAGAACGTGGAGAAGCCGTCGTATATTAAGCGCAGTGTTACGGGTCAGGATAAAGCCCGACTGGTCCACGTGGATCAGGGTGGTCATGTGGGGGAGTAGGCGCGTCGCCAGGATCTTGCTCAAGATCTTGTAGTCCAGGTTAAGCATGGACAGCGGGCGGTACGCCGATCTGTCCCAAGGTGGTTTGCCAGGTTTCAGTAGGGGGACAATGAGCGCCTCGCCAGTGGTCTTCGGTAGGCTGCCCAAATGTTTAGCCTCATTATATAGCCTTGTCAGTCGGGGTGCCAGGAGATTGGCGTAGGTGTGGTAGAACTCCGTCGGCAGGCCATCAGCGCCCGGTGTTTTGTTCCGCGCCATACTCTTGATGGCAACTTTCACCTCCCTTTCATCAATATTAGCCCCTAGAGGTTTTGCAGCCTCCTCCTCCAATTTCGGTAGCTCCAGTCCCTCCAGGAAGCTCTGGAATTCAGCCTCCCGCGGGTGCACCCGGCTGCAATAGAGCTCCGTGTAATAGTCATGGAATAACTCATTTATCTCCTGTTGGTCGTATCGCGCCACTCCCGCATGATCTCTGAGTTCGAGGATAACCGAACTTCGGCAAGCCGGATTGGCTAGCCAGGCCAAGAGAGCCCCGGATTTGTCCCGTTCCAAATGCGCACGTCTAAGGTAAGCTTTGTGATCGAAGCATCTGAGGCGCTCTACCGTCGCCGCCACCGACTCCCTCACCTCAAGGAGTGCCTCCTGAATGCCTGGGCGCTCAGGTCGGTCCTTCTCCAGCAAGCGTAGTTTCGCGTCCTCCTGGTCAATTGCGCCGAGCAGGGTCCTTCGCAGCCCCGACCCCGCCGCAATGCAACGTCCGCGCACCACCGATTTAAAGGCATCCCACTCGATTGTCGCCGATCCCACAGTCCCCGCGTAATCTCGAAAATACGACTCTATATCCGTGGCTATCGTGGCCCAGAAGACCTGATCGTCTAGCGCCTCTGGGCGAAGTTTCCAGGTGGGAATGCGCGGGCGGTACCGCGACCATCGCAGGCGCAACAGCAGCGGGTTATGGTCGGAAATCGTGCGCGTAAGGTGTTCGCTATGGGACATTTCACCGTGCACTACCGGGGAGCACAGGAAGGCATCTATGCGGACGTGAAGTTCATGAAGGGAGGAAAAGAAGGAGTAGTCCCTGTCTGCAGGGTGGTGGGCCCGCCAAGTATCAATTAGTCCCCAACTCCGCTGCCAGCCGGAACGCGCAAGCGCCAGTCTGCTCGCCGGTGCATTTAGTAAAGGGGAATGTGACCGGTCCAGTGAAGTATCAGATACACAATTAAAGTCCCCCCCAAGGAGCAGGTGGCCCATCAAGAACGGTGCTAGTGTGCGGGACAGCAAGGAGAAGAAGGCAGGTTGGTCTACGTTCGGTGCATATATGCATCCCAGCGTGATGTCCCTCCCATCTAGTCTGCCCCTCACTACTACATACCTTCCCTCCGGGTCAATAAGCTGTTGCACGCATTGAAAGGGTACCCCCGCCCTTATCCATATGGCCACTCCTCTGGCATAGGCCGAGTAATCAGTGTGATATACCTGTCCCCGCCATCTACGCTGCAATGCTTTCCCTTCCTGCGCTAAGAGATGCGTTTCCTGGAGGAAGGCCATGTGTATGCCTCGCCGAATTAAGAATGAGTGAATCTTGTGGCGCCTATGTATGGTGTGCATCCCCCTCACATTCCACGTGAGACATTTGTATTCTAAGTCGGGTCCCATGGTAGTATACATTGTGGTCCATACAGTCCCCTATGGGAGCCTCTGACACGTCCAGAACCCACCCCCCACCCCTCAAACCCAATTGCAAACAGTTCTACCCAACTCCCTCTCCCCAGGACAGACAACCAACGTGGCAACCCCATCCAAACCCTGCAAAACAAGCGTCAATCAACAAGAGTAGACTAGGCTATGTGGATCGTCAATGACAGTCAGGTCCGGAGCTTCTCCCCCCCGCCCCCCTCAAACATCCAAATACCCCACCCAGTCTACCCTCCCCCGCAACAGTACAGCGATGAGCAATAGGAGCCATCTGGCCCCTACCACCCCCGCAATAACAAGCAGTACTCCCCCTGTGACCCAATACCATGGGATAGAGCATCTCATGTCCTCACAGCCGCTTCAGCCAAAGATGCCGTCCGCTGTCTGTGGGGTAACCACCGGGAGCTCCGTCTCGGAGAGGCCATGTGCGCTGCTGGAGCCCGGGCTCAGTTCAGCATTCTTTGAGTGTTCCGAGCCGTTACTGGAGGGGCTGACCTCCCCCTGGCTGATGGCCGCCACCGCCAGCACCGCCTTGTTTCTCTCCTGTCGCCAGCCAGTGGGGGAGCCAGGCCGTCTCAACGGTGTCGATGCAGAAGATCCGCGTCGACGCATGGTCGCAGCGGGGGTGCCTCCATCCGTCGTCCCCCTGGTCTCTATCCAGTCCCAAGCCTCCTGCAGTGTAAGGAAGAAATTAGTGCTCCCACCAGCAATGACCTTGAGGCGGGCCGGAAACAGCATAGCATAGGGCAGTTGCAGAGCTCTCAGCTTCCGCTTGACCGCCAGGAAGGACGAACGCTGACGCTGAACGTCCCTGGTGAAGTCCGGGAAAATCATGACCTTGCTGTTACCAATGCGTAGATCTGGCAGAGCCCTAGCCGCTTGGAGAATGTGATCCCGATCTCGGTAGTGTAGAAGGCGCGCCACCATCGGGCGAGGGGAACCCCCGGTCCTAGGCGGGCGCGACGGGACTCTGTGGGCTCGCTCCAGAGCAAAAAATGGGGAGAGCCCCTCCGGTGCCACCTCCGTCCGCAGCCAGCGTTCCAAGAAGGCCACTGCATCTCGGCCTTCTTCCTTCTCCGGGACTCCCACAAGGTGGAGGTTATTACGTCTGGAGCGCCCCTCGCTGTCCTCGGCCCTGAGTTCCAGCACCCGAACCCTCTGCGCCACCTCCGCCAATGAGGCCTTCAGGGTCGCCACGTCGCCTGGAATGTCTTTTATGTTCGCCTCCGTGGACGTAACTCGCTCCTTCAGTTTCCTGTGGTCGTCCCTCAAAAGGGACAGGTCAGTGCCAATGGTGTCCATTCGCTTCTCCAGGGCCTCCCGCGACGCCACTGTGGCCTGCATAATGTCACTCAATGACGGGTCCCGTGCCCCCGGAGCCAGATGTCTCCTCGCCCTCCGGCATCGTGTGACCCGGATCATCGAGCCTTAGCACCTCAAATCCCTTTTTTCGGGCCCCCTGGACCATTGTGCGGGGAGTGTCCGGAGTTCGCCACAAGCCCCTCCACTCAGGTTCAGTGCGCTGGGCCCGTCAGACCTCGATCGCCTCTACCGGGGAGCGCCCGGCACCAGATCCGCCTCCCCTCGCCTCTCGTGGCCACGAGCACTTCCACTCCTCCGACAGTGAATGTAGGGGCAAAGTTAGCGCAGGGAGGACTTTCCCACCAGGCTCCTTAGGGAGGGCCCCAGAGTCATCCGCCTCAGCAAACGGCAAGAAAGCGGGGAATCCGGTTCACGGATAATAGCAGGTGCATTTCGCCTCAAGGGACAGCCCCCAGAGGTCCAGGCCACTCACCACCAGTCCAGTGTGGGCCCCGTGAAGAGTGGGGAACAAGAGGAGGCCCCCCGGGTCTTCTCCCGCCCAGGGGCACCCAGCGGAGCAGGCGATGTCGGCCCCGTCGGCCCTGGGACACCAATGAACTCAGGGGGTTGGCCCGTGACAGCCACTCGCAGGCCTCCCGTGAAGGCGTCCTCCGGGCCCCTCGATGCCGCCTCGTGACAGGCCCTCCGATCCAGGCAGCTCTCCGCCGTCGCGTCCCCCCTCGGCCCAGGGACCGCCGTTGCTCCCGTGTCAGTGATCGGGAGACCCCTCCACGCAGGGGGGGGAGGGAAAACCGCATGCCCCTAAAGCAGTGGGTCAGTAGTCCGGGTCCCGGGGCACTCACGCGGGCGCCGCCATCTTGGGATCAGGCGGCCTGCGAATTCTTCACTCCAGGGGGCCGTTGATCCTCTCCGTCAGCCCGCTCTCCTCACCTCGGATCGCGCGCAGCCTCCTTCATTCAGCTGTCCGCCCGCGTCAGGCAGGTCGGGCTGGGACAGCAGCCGCCATTTTGCGCCAGCAGTGCGCCAACCACCTCGGGGGGAAGAAACGGTCGATTTCGGGGGTCTCGGGGCCACCCGGCTCCTCCAGTGTTCGTCCCCTAAGCTTCCCAGACCCTCCGATGCCAGGTGGGGGCCAGGGGTCCAGCGATGGGGGTCAGGATGTGTGATTGCGAGGGGCGGTTACGGAGGAGCCCCGGCGTCCCGCTGCTGACTACATCGGCGTCCAAGCCACGCCCCCATGCCACACATCCATGAGCATAAAACACCAGAGGGCATGGTAAAGTCCCACAGAGAATAACTATGAGAGTTCTAGTCACACTTAGCAAACGAGCATTGGAAAAGTCTATAGGTCACGCCTATGCAAGATGTTTCTTTAGCCAAGTTGTACAGCAACATTGCTGAAAGTTTTTCAAAAAGTATGACGCTGTTGTAAAATATTGCTTTAAAAAACATTGACAAAGCCAAATTTTAGAACGTTTGGTTTTGTCAATGCATAGGCGAAACCTATTGGTTTTGCCAATGTTTTTTTTTTCTTGGCAGGAGGGGATGGGGATAAGCAACAAAGCGGGAGGGGGGTGTGGTGGGAGTGAAAGCAATAACACAGTGAGGGGCATGGCAACAACAACGGGGCAAGAAATCGTGAGGCAAGAACAACAGAGCAACAAGAGGGCAAATAATGGCGCACCAAATATTGGGCAAGAAACAACAATGTGAAGGAGGACAGGAGGGGGCCAGATGTCCTGCAAATCAGATGCACTCTTATGAAGTGCTACAACTTAAATTTTAACAAAAGTAACTGCAAAAATGAAGAAGCAGTATGTCGAAAATAAGCAGTATTTGGGCCATGCTCCAGGGGAGGGACAAACACATGAAGAAGTGAAGCCGACATGCGCTGACAAAGAGAAGCAGGAAAATGACAGAAACAATGAAGCCAAACAATGGTAAGCAATTGGTGGCCTCTAAGCCCCCTGTATGCAAACACATTATCTTGCAAGCAACAACGCATGCGCTGTCTCATGCAAGACCTAAAAGGCAATTTACTGTTGTACTTGCCTAAAAATGCTTTTGTGTATTTTAGAAATTAAACCTTGAATTATACCAATAAAATAGGTACACGCTGGTCCGAACATTCACATTTAAAACCACATACATAGGTCCGTTTGCTTGATACCTCAGACAAGGAAATGTTTTACACCTACTTTTTACTTCTTATGTCTTCCCGGTAAAAGGTATGTCTAACCACAACATACAGTATATTGCTAATCGGGCAAACTAGAATAAAGACAATATAGCAAGAAAATGACAATATACAATAAAAATATGCTACTTTGACCAGGAAGATGCCATATTTTATTCAATACATCTTCCTATGTCTATTACTTTGGGGTGCTATTCAATGAAGCTACAAGTAAGAAGTTTGAGAAAGCATGACACCATCTGAAACCTACAATATTGCCACATTGTCAAGTAAAATCCTGGCCATTTGCATTAGGCGTATCTGTCACCATTAATGAATCTGGGAATTGCTAAATATTTAGTGAGGATGCAGTTGGAGAGCGCAAACAATAAGGTTACCTAAATTATGGGACTGTGTTTCTCTAAGTCTGTATGTTCTCTCTTTTAACCAAATTTGGGGACTGATTCTCCTCTTGGAAATAGGAGCCCATCAGTGTATGTCTTTGGTCCATCAATGTTGGGTCGGGACGAGAGGTTTCATAATGGGATTAAGAGTAATACGTTTTCCCCATAAAGGTAGCTGAGAATTCTGTGCAAGAAGGGAGCAACACTGCCAGTATGAGTGTGTAAGCATAACATGTCTATACTAGTATGCAATCTGGTGGAAAAATCTAGCGCTAAAGTACACTTCCTCAGCAGAAAAATGTAGCCCTTCGCTGATAGTGGTAAACCATTCTCATGACTATGGGTTATATTATCACACGACTAACGTTTTACTACTACCTTTAAATTGCAAGATAGCTTCGAAAATGGAGCAATTGTTTAGATTTACAACAGAATGTATAATCCCAGCAGTGATCTGTCAGTGCTCATTAACATATCAGGAAGCAGGAGCATGCACAGGACGTGTTTCCTACATCCAACACTGGTCGCAGAACATGTCACCTGATAGTGTGCATCTATATGTGCTCATGGGAACCACAAAATAACCACACACTGGTTAAAAGCTACCCATTTGTGTGAATGTTGGACTCACAATATCTACCCGTGCGACTTCTGAAATCCCTTGTGAGTGCGTCATGTAAGTTCCACTTGTGGTATGATGAGGTCAACGTAAATGAGAGCGTAAATCATGAGGAAACAAACCACTAGTACTGAGAAAGACTCGTAGGAGTCACTATGGTTGCATCAGGGAAAACGGTGCTTGCTCCTGCTCCTCTCAACTCTTGAATAGCAGGGGAATGATGTGGTCACTTGCTCCTGAGTACTGTGTACCTCAGTTGTAAACATGACCTCCCAACAAGACTTGCAGATGACTGGCCTAGGAGGGAGGTCAGCAGGAGGTGGTGCCTGTTGGTGTCTTTGCTTCTTGTTCCTGCTGTGCTTGAGGGGGTGCCTGCTGTGTACACAGATCAGGGAAAGCAGGCATTCCACATTTCCCAGGGGATAGCCTTCTTCATCTCAAATAGTCCTACTCAGTGTTGGAGTAGGTTCAATAGCATGAATGGAGGAGGAATCAGTACAAGCACATACCTGATGAGGGCAGGACTGACCAGATGTTGCCCAGGAAAGGAATTGTGCTCTCATCCCAAATGCAAGCTTCAGAGTCACTTTAGCAATCTGAGCTTCAGCCCCCTAACCTGCACCTGGAATAACTTTCTTGACCTTTTGGTGCAACAGGTTTACAGCACAACATACAGTAGGAGAGACTGACTCAGATTTCACACATGCCTTGTCGATTTTATTAATATTAAAAAGCTCATAATGCCTTGTACTATGGGTGGAACTACTAAGTCACAAGGAATTATTAAATGCTACTCATTTATGTCAATCCCTTCTTATCCACTGTTACCATGGATCCTGTTAGTGAATCTCTTTCTTATCGGTTCTCTTATAGACTATTTGTGTTGATCCACTCCTTGCCTTTTGTCCTATGCATCACTTTTGTCACTCTCTCCATTTCAAATTACTCAAAAACATTGTCTTGTTTGTTTTGTCCACTGCCATTCCGCCATGGATCTTCCATGTCAAGTCTTTTATTTCCAATTCACCCATTACTCTCTGATGTTTCTCAAAATCTCCCATGGATAATTTGTGTGATTCCCTTCCTTTTTTATCCTGCACACATCGTGTAAGTTAATTCCCTCTCCCCCTTCCAGTGTTCCCTATGAACTCTTTCTCTCAATCTTCCTGTACATCCTTTTTTTCTGTGATTTTCTAAACAATTTGTAAATATTGACGTTGATATATGCAATGATACATGTGTGCATAAAAACTTAATCGAATCACTGTTGTCAAAATCACCCAATATGACCTTTCCATCAACCCTGAGTCAAAAATACTTGGTCAGGCAGGCCCTGCGACCTAGACCTGAGGCAACTGATTGACAGATCACACATGGAGTGATAGGTAACTAGCAGAACAAATGCACGAACAGGGAAAACCCATATTAATCCCACAGATAGGCAGCAACACAACAATGGTCCAAGGAGATTGGCACCAACAAAGAGCAAATGGCTGGAGAGGACAGTTCCCAAAACGCCATAAAGATGGATGCCACATGAAGTTAGGAACACTCAGCCAATCAGGACACAGAACAAGCAGCTATCACATGCTCCTCATGCCAGACATCTGGACACATTACCCACTGGCCCTCATTGTGTCCATGCAAGGTCGAGACCCACCTGCATTTGTTATCAGGTGGGAGTAAATTATGACTCCATGTCTAGGCCCACATTCCTCTTCCTAAAAAGGGTCTATGAATTGTTTTCTGATGCTACAAGCAATTTATATAATGGTGTTCAAATTGATTGTACTTTGAGACAGTTCTCAGACCTGCTTCTGTAATTGTGCTCCCGGACAAAGTTTTTAATTGAACCAACTGTTCCTGTTTTGCCAACAACCTCTTGTCTTCATTTTTTCACAGCAGGGAGGGGTAACTTTCCTGGGAGGCATTGGCTTTATACAGTCACAAAACCCACAATCACAAAACCCACCTATGCAGTAAATTCAAACCCCCAATGCGAAACATCCACTTCACGCTCACTTCAAAACTCATTTTAAAAATATACTAGTGAGGCAACATTAGGAATTCAAGCTTTTACTTGCATTCAGTAAATTCAGGACTGCTGTACGTTTTGTCAGTCGAGTCTGCCATTCGGGTGCTTGCAGGTACCTACTCCCCACTCTGCTGCTAGTTCCCCGAGGTGGAGTTGGCTGGCCATGCCCCATGGGGTGGCAGTCTGACGAGGAGGCAGGTCGGCTCCCCATCCAGTGCATAAATGCAGGCATCCAGGTCCCCTCACCCAAGTCCAATTGGTGCGGGTTACAATGACCAGTTCAAACAGACCCCACTCTCGGGATCCAGCCTGGGGCCAAAATGCTGTTATGGCAGTTGGTCCCAACCACAACTAGCAGCCTCCAGGACAACGGAGGCCCCTTTTCCAGTTCCAAAACAAAGTAATGGTCCAGTTTCTGGAGTCAGGTTTCCCGCACACTCTGATGATGAAGACCTCATAACATCCATAGCACACGCATAAACTACAACTGATCGCAAACCACTACTTGGCGCCAAGTCAATAGGAATGTTCACCAGAACAATCGTTTGTCCCTGTACATTACACATATCAGGCAAATTTCTACGAGTTCTGGCCTTGCACTGGACTCTTCGTTCAGCAACATTCTACTTCCTCCTTTCCCTTAAAGTCTTTTAAACATCCAAAGCCTGCTCATTGGGTTATGCCCCTCGAAAACAAACAAAGGTATGTGTCGCCTGCTAGAAGTCCCTCATAACAGCCAGGAAGAGCAGGCCCAAATATCCTGGATAGGACATCGTCAGAGGGAAAGGGGGTGCAGAGAAGGAGAAAGTTCGCAAAATTCCATCACAGTTATGTGTAAGGTACTCAGAAATATGCTCACCGCTGTATCTGGCCTAGTGATCAGCTGATACACAGAAGGCCTTACACACAGTCTAGGGGAGTGAGTAGCCCAATCTTGGACACCGTCACATCAGGAACACATAGGGGGTGCGGAACAGCCTCCGACCCCCTCCAGTGCACTACAATAGAAACAAGCAAATTACATAGAAACCTAGGGAAACGCCCAAAAGACCAGTAAAAAGAAGCCCAAAGGTAGCCCAAAAGAACCCTCTAGAAAAAAGGCATAGTCAAAACACTTGGCGCACTTAGGGAGGGTCCCACTGCACGCTGCATTCCGGGACTGGAGGGGTATACACGTGACCCTATAGCACGTTGCAATCGCCCAAAACACCTAATTATGGCACGTCCCCTCTTTACACATTGTCCAGCACATGTGTAGGTCAAGAGGCACCCTCCTTTTAGAAATTAAACCTTGAATTATACCAATAAAATAGGTACACGCTGGTCCGAACATTCACATTTAAAACCACATACATAGGTCCGTTTGCTTGATACCTCAGACAAGGAAATGTTTTACACCTACTTTTTACTTCTTATGTCTTCCCGGTAAAAGGTATGTCTAACCACAACATACAGTATATTGCTAATCGGGCAAACTAGAATAAAGACAATATAGCAAGAAAATGACAATATACAATAAAAATATGCTACTTTGACCAGGAAGATGCCATATTTTATTCAATACATCTTCCTATGTCTATTACTTTGGGGTGCTATTCAATGAAGCTACAAGTAAGAAGTTTGAGAAAGCATGACACCATCTGAAACCTACAATATTGCCACATTGTCAAGTAAAATCCTGGCCATTTGCATTAGGCGTATCTGTCACCATTAATGAATCTGGGAATTGCTAAATATTTAGTGAGGATGCAGTTGGAGAGCGCAAACAATAAGGTTACCTAAATTATGGGACTGTGTTTCTCTAAGTCTGTATGTTCTCTCATTTAACCAAATTTGGGGACTGATTCTCCTCTTGGAAATAGGAGCCCATCAGTGTATGTCTTTGGTCCATCAATGTTGGGTCGGGACGAGAGGTTTCATAATGGGATTAAGAGTAATACGTTTTCCCCATAAAGGTAGCTGAGAATTCTGTGCAAGAAGGGAGCAACACTGCCAGTATGAGTGTGTAAGCATAACATGTCTATACTAGTATGCAATCTGGTGGAAAAATCTAGCGCTAAAGTACACTTCCTCAGCAGAAAAATGTAGCCCTTCGCTGATAGTGGTAAACCATTCTCATGACTATGGGTTATATTATCACACGACTAACGTTTTACTACTACCTTTAAATTGCAAGATAGCTTCGAAAATGGAGCAATTGTTTAGATTTACAACAGAATGTATAATCCCAGCAGTGATCTGTCAGTGCTCATTAACATATCAGGAAGCAGGAGCATGCACAGGACGTGTTTCCTACATCCAACACTGGTCGCAGAACATGTCACCTGATAGTGTGCATCTATATGTGCTCATGGGAACCACAAAATAACCACACACTGGTTAAAAGCTACCCATTTGTGTGAATGTTGGACTCACAATATCTACCCGTGCGACTTCTGAAATCCCTTGTGAGTGCGTCATGTAAGTTCCACTTGTGGTATGATGAGGTCAACGTAAATGAGAGCGTAAATCATGAGGAAACAAACCACTAGTACTGAGAAAGACTCGTAGGAGTCACTATGGTTGCATCAGGGAAAACGGTGCTTGCTCCTGCTCCTCTCAACTCTTGAATAGCAGGGGAATGATGTGGTCACTTGCTCCTGAGTACTGTGTACCTCAGTTGTAAACATGACCTCCCAACAAGACTTGCAGATGACTGGCCTAGGAGGGAGGTCAGCAGGAGGTGGTGCCTGTTGGTGTCTTTGCTTCTTGTTCCTGCTGTGCTTGAGGGGGTGCCTGCTGTGTACACAGATCAGGGAAAGCAGGCATTCCACATTTCCCAGGGGATAGCCTTCTTCATCTCAAATAGTCCTACTCAGTGTTGGAGTAGGTTCAATAGCATGAATGGAGGAGGAATCAGTACAAGCACATACCTGATGAGGGCAGGACTGACCAGATGTTGCCCAGGAAAGGAATTGTGCTCTCATCCCAAATGCAAGCTTCAGAGTCACTTTAGCAATCTGAGCTTCAGCCCCCTAACCTGCACCTGGAATAACTTTCTTGACCTTTTGGTGCAACAGGTTTACAGCACAACATACAGTAGGAGAGACTGACTCAGATTTCACACATGCCTTGTCGATTTTATTAATATTAAAAAGCTCATAATGCCTTGTACTATGGGTGGAACTACTAAGTCACAAGGAATTATTAAATGCTACTCATTTATGTCAATCCCTTCTTATCCACTGTTACCATGGATCCTGTTAGTGAATCTCTTTCTTATCGGTTCTCTTATAGACTATTTGTGTTGATCCACTCCTTGCCTTTTGTCCTATGCATCACTTTTGTCACTCTCTCCATTTCAAATTACTCAAAAACATTGTCTTGTTTGTTTTGTCCACTGCCATTCCGCCATGGATCTTCCATGTCAAGTCTTTTATTTCCAATTCACCCATTACTCTCTGATGTTTCTCAAAATCTCCCATGGATAATTTGTGTGATTCCCTTCCTTTTTTATCCTGCACACATCGTGTAAGTTAATTCCCTCTCCCCCTTCCAGTGTTCCCTATGAACTCTTTCTCTCAATCTTCCTGTACATCCTTTTTTTCTGTGATTTTCTAAACAATTTGTAAATATTGACGTTGATATATGCAATGATATATCACACACACACTAGGGAAGGCAGGATATTGGAATTCTAGCAACACTGATAACATATTAGTTAAACAGCCAAGATCATCCACTCGCTCATAAAGACCACCCTTTAATGAACATCCTTTCCTGTCATGGTAAGGGGGGCGAACCGATGACCAGTAAGCTAGAATTAAAGTGACCCGTGAATAAACGTCCAGTGTTTTAAAAAGTAGATACCCCAATTGGGGCCACCTTCCAGTGCCCCACTAAATTAGAACATATGAATATAAAAGCACACCCCTAAAAAAACAGGCACAGGAATTCCCAAGAATGATTGATGATGATATACATAAGGATGCAAATCTTTTCTGATCTTAATCAAAGAACAACAGCTCTTATTCAACAGGTGTGAAATCGAGCCACCAAAGTGCACCACCCTTACAGTGGCCCACCATCTCTTCGGTTACCACTTTAAATCCTAACAAGACCCAAGTGTGCAAGTCAAAGACCACAAACTTTGTCCACAAACTGTTTCCACAAACTTTTTGAACTCTTTTAAAAGTAAAGAAATGACCAATCATCAGAGGACTACATACCTCATCTCTAAATCCATCCCCATGACGTACAATGGTCAATAGGTTATGTATTGTTGAACAATTGTATACCTTCTGTTTATTGTGGGTGTGGCTACATTCATACATTGCCAAAGATCTGCCTAGACAAATGAAGTCCACTTCTGCATTTGCACAGGGCTTGCGTAGGGACCTCTCCCATGTCACTTATAATTACACTGGCCCCAACACCAGCATACCACATGCACTACACAGAACACTTTTACACAACACATGGTATCAGCACATGACCACTGCGGGTGCCGAGACATCACCCAGGTCATGTTACATCTGTTCAGTGGTACGACATGCAGTAGATGCTGGCAGACTTTACTTGTCTCAAGAGATAGCCCCAAAAAAGCGAAATGCCTTCTCCACCTAAATCTTTGTAGGATTAGAGCCAAGATACAACCCAACAGAGTAGAACCCCAAAGAGTTGGGGTAAATCTGACTTGTTACGAAGCCAATCCCACAGCACTTTACCTTTTCACCGAGCCTAGCAACATTCAAACAGAGCTGGATAGGATGTGCAGAAGGGGCACCATAGAGGAGGATACTATTTGACCCCAAGTTTTTCCCGGAAAATAAATTCTTGGTGGTAGCAAAGTCACTGCACTAGTGAACAGACACGTCCGCTCCCGTCTGTGGTCCAATGGTGGCCCTTAGCGTGTCTGGGGTGGCCTTCTTTAATAACAGATGGACGCCAGACACGGAGTTCCAGTGTAGAGTCATCTACCTTGATGGTACAAAGGGAAATGAGCCTTGTAGGGGAGGGTTAAACCCCATCATAGATAACGCATGCCAGGAAATATGGGACACTGAGATCGATAGGTATACATGGTTGGAAATGAAGGGGGAACACCTAATTGTCCAGAAACTTACACTGTATTTTGTGTGTTTCAGGGACGATTCCACTCGAAACAAATGAGAACTGGGTTGCAATACTACACATACCAGACATGCAATTGGGCATCTCCACGATGATGGATACTTACTAGCAGTGAGGTGAATCTGCCTATACCCAGCTTGTCCCCAGATGGTGGGTCTATGCTCCCTCATCACCATACACACCCCAACCCTCGTCATTCCTGGAGAAAATCTTTCAGAGTTGTACCAGCACCCACTACAGAAGATGACAACTCTTGCATCAGGCTTGAGAGAAAAGAACTAGTGAGTATTTTGTCTGGGCTCAGTTCAAGGACATTTCGGAAGAATTCCAACTGCCTTATAATACACTATTTACTAGTGTATCAGAAAAAATTCATCAAATATTCGTGAGGATCCATGGTGATGCAACATCGATACGTGTTAGACTTGATGACCGCAATGGAGGGAGGGGTATGTGCCAAGATTGGTGCATCCTGTTGTACGTTTATCCCAGACGATGATATGGACAATAGGACTTTGACTCTTGCCATCCAAGCCCTGCAATGTTTACAAAGAGACATGATTGAGGAGGGAGGTGCCCCTGTGCAGGAATGGTATAAAAATTGGTTTCCTGGCTCCCCCGGTAGTTGACCAGTTTGTGTATGTCATTGCTGCCTATTCTCATCTTCATATTGTTTTTGTGTGGCGTTTTCCTGCTGTAAAACCGCAGTCCTCAATTTGGAAAGAATGCAAGTAACTACAGAAATAGTAATAGCTAAAACTGAAGCATGACAAGCCCATTATAATATGACTGTCATGAAGTTTGGGGTAAATTATGTAGTTAAAAATTCAACTAGAGTGGGAATATCAATATTGATGATGATGTATGCAATGATACATGTGTGCGTAAAAACGAAATCGAATCACTGTTGTTGAAATCACCCAATATGGCCTCTCCATCAACCAGAAATACTGGTCAGGTCCTGTGTCCTAGGCCTGAGGCAACTGATTGACAGATCGCAGGTGGGGTAACATGTAACCAGCAAAACAAACAAATGAACAGGAAAAACGCAGATTAATCCCACAGATAGGCAGTGACACTACAATCGTCCAAGGAGATTTGCCTCAATAAAATGCAGATGGCCGGAGGGGCACGCGTTCCCAAAACACCATAATGTCAGATGCCAAATGATGCTTGGAAAACCCAGCCAGTCAGGACACAGCACACGCAGCGATCACGTGCTCCCCAAGCCGGACATCTAGACTTGTTACACACTGGCCTTCATTGTATCCACAGAAGGTCGAGACCCACCTGCATTTGTTATCAGGAGGAAGTAAGTTATGACTCCATGGCTAGGCCCACATTCCTCTTACTAAAAAGAATATATGAATTGTTTTATGGTGCTCCAGGAAATGTATGTAATGGCGCTCAAATCGATTTTACTTTGAGACGGTCCTCAGACCCACTTCTGTAACTGTGCTCCCGGATGAAGTGTTTAATTAAACCAACTCTTCCTGTTTTGTCTTTGTTTTTTCAAGGTAACTACACAATCGAGCAAAATAATTCCATCATAGGTACACTATGAAAATTTGATTATCCTATCACCCTTTTTTCTCCACATTCTTGGATCCACTGGCAAAATGTTCTTGTCCATGTCTTATATAGCTATTCACTGTAAGTCTTAAGTATAAGTAGGGGAGGAAAGTAAGCTGGCCCGGTGTCCAGGTGAAGTACTGAGGACAATAGAAAGCAACTAGAACTAGTATGATACATTCTTCGAAAGTACCACATGATCTCATGAGCATCCTGTTTTAGAATCTTATATAGATAAGCATTCATTGAACAGATATATACCACTAGAGGTGATATTGCATTTAACACAAGTGATTGTTATCTAACTTTCACATGTGTGAAATAAATAATTGCCAGATTTAGATTGTTTGAACATTCAGCTGGCAGACCACATATTTGCAGAGAAAAAATTAGAATTTGTCAATAGAAATCCTTTAAATTTATAGTTGCATCTTGTTTAATACAATGTGATTTCCACTTGTGTATTGTACAAGGTTGTTGGAGAAATTATATTTGTGATTACAATTAAAATAATTTAATCGCCATATTAAACAACTGAAAGTATTCTCAAAAAAGTTAGTAATCATAAAAGACTACATCAGAACAAATAAAACCTACAAATTTAGACAATTGCAATGACAGAAATTACAAACAATTATCACTATAGTAGTACAAAAATATTTCTGTGATTAGTTCCTAACCAACAGGAGGCGAAAACACGGCCATTTTATAAAGCACTTGGGGTAGGCATACAATTGCCACTAGGCAAGCACATTCAACACAAAGACCAGGCCCTGACATGCAAAAGAAATAAAACAAGCCCAGATTGGGACAAACAAGCATACCATACACCTAACCACATAGGAGCACAGTCAAGGTCAGGCAAGTGTAGGACCATCAGAAAACACACCTCTAGGGCAAAGAAACACCAGAGAACGTGATGCAAGGAACCAAACAGCTGCAGGTTTAAATCCTGTTTTTTCCTCAACAAGAAACATAGGGGCAGATTTATGATAACTGGCGCATCCCCAGGGATGCGCCAGTTATATTGCGCCGCTGCTCCGCCACCCATGATGCGCCGCATATACAATGCGGCGCACCATGGGGCAAAAACGGCACAGATGCGTCACGCATCTGTGCCGTAAAGGTGGCGCATTGCTGGAGTTGCGTCGCAAGCGCGACGCAGCTCCAGCAAGGCTCGGGGGTGCCCCATCTTTACAATGCTGCGTCAAGACCTACGCCTGCTTCAAGCAGGCGCAGGGTTTTGACGCAGCATTGGCCTGAAAGTGACTGAGTGAAATCTTATAGATTTCACTCAGCCACTTTTGCGAGGCGCACCTGCCCCGGAACGCCCACCCTGCGCCGGAACGCCCACATGTGGCGCAGGGCTTTACAACGTGACGCATCTGCCTCGATGCGTCACGTTGTAAATGGGTCGTAGGGATGCGCCACGTTTACGCCGCAGTTGCGTGACGCAAATGTGGCGCATTCCCAACATAAATCTGCCCCATAGAGTAAAGTGAGAGACCAGACTCCACGTTAAAGAAGGGCAGAGGGAAAGGGTGTTGAAAGCCACACAGAAGCATGCTACTAAATTTAAAGCACATGTAGGATAGAACACGTCTCAACACAATAAAGAGCTTCATGAGATCCACCACCAAAACCCACACCAAAATGGATAGGGTCCAACAGACCAAAGAAGAAAGGGTGTACCAACTTAAGGCAGTACACTTAGGGCACTCTATTCCCCAATTTTCAAGTATCAACATGTACCCAGGACCACAGAACCCCAGCAAAATCTCAGAAGAATCCACTTCATCCCACAAAGGCCAAACCAAGATCAGTGAGTTGGAAGAGCAGGACCATCACAGAAGGCACCAACACCTGAAGCCCAACAAAAAAGAGGGTCACTTACAACACAGTCCACATACATGGGGTAACCCACATCTAGAGGTGCACATCCCATCAAAAGACCTCCAACACAAAAAGAGGCTGAGGAGACCTCAGAAGAAGAAAAAGGCCACATTAAGTCAGCCCCCTGACCACAAGCACCAAGAGGTAGCAATGGTAGGAAGAGAGAACAAGTGTTGGTTTCCACCTCCAATACCCGTACACTGCAGGAGCGATGTATGGCCCAATCCACTACCCCTGCCCATGTGTCACCCACTGGATAGTAAACAATGAATAAACAAATGAGCAAAGGGGAGGGGGCGGGAAAAAAGAACAAGGGGAAAGGACAAAAAGATTGCTTCCACCCGAGTAGGAAAGGCCAGGTGGGTTCTTTGCCTCCACGTCTCTGCACCTATGAAACAAGACACTCCTTTACTTGTCTGATCTTACACTGTAACATCCCTCATACCCCTTGATCCATGGCCATGCCCCACCATGCCCCACCACTACACAATGACCTCCTTACCGACTTGTAATGTGGAGGAATCCGATGGGTTCACCCGATATCCAGAGGAGAGGCCAATTCCAGGTAGTGTAAACAAGAAGCAATCCTCTCATAGGAACAAAAACCCGCAATAAGGGGGAAAAAGTCGCATAAACGACATAAAAAACCCCTTATACTTTGTTTGTAATACAAAATACTCGGAAATGTAAGGAGCAAGGCCACAGTAAGAAAGGGACTCTCAGTGCGTTCTCCGTGTCAACCCGGAAGTACCGAAAAATTCCAAACCGGCACAACGAAGCTGACAGAATACAAAACTACGCGGAAGTACAGCGCGTCTCAGTTCGTGTATCGCGCTATTGTCTGTACTCCAGTTTCATCTGACACACAAGGTCCCCGTGCAAGAATGAGGGATCTGGAGCCCCAGCACCCCCTGTCAGTCTGCGCACAAAGCGCCACGAGTTATCACCCGAAAACACCACAAGGGACAAGGAGGAACGAGGAGGGACCAACAAGGAAGGAACAAGGGAAAAGTCCAGGAAAAACGCTCACGAGCCCGTGAGCAACAGCTGACTTGATCGAAAAACGGCCAGAGTGCGGTACCTGAAACCAACATGGAAAGATACCAAGCACCGTGAAAGGGGTGGACCCGGCATAAGTCTCCGCAGGTAGGTCATGTGACATCAGGAGCATGGTCATGAAAAGGGGACTAGCCTTGAAACCTAACAGTATCCCCCCAACAATCCTCCCCACCGGACGAGGCTTGGAGGGATGCTGCCTATGAAACAACCGGACCAACCTAGGAGCATGAACCCCCCCAGCAGGCTCCCAGGTCCGATCCTCAGGAGCATAGCCTTTCCAGTCCACCAGATAAAACAAGCGACCCCTCCTACGCCGTGAATCTACAATAGCGTGAACCACAAACTCCTCCTGTCCATCAACTAACAAAGGAGGTGGGGGCGGCAAAACCTGGTGTGAAGGCACATACGGTTTCAGCAAAGACGTATGGAACACGGGATGGACCCTATAATCCCCAGGAAGCTCCAGTTTCATAGACACAGGATTAACCACCTGCACTATCGGCAAAGGACCCACATATCTGGGCTGCAATTTACAGGACCCATGTAGCCTGAGTTTACGGGTGGCCAACCATACCCGCTCACCCACCTGGTTAGAAGGAGCAGGCGCCCTATGCTTGTCCGCCTGTGCCTTCATGTCAGCCTTAGCCTCGAGCAACTGTACTCGTGCTATACCCCAGATGTCACTCAACCTCTTACACACATCGTCTATGACTGGCACACACCCCGAGGGTTGGATGGCTAAAGCCCTAGGATGGTACCCCATTGAACAATAAAAGGGAGTCATACCCAAAGCAGAATGCTGACTATTATTATAGGCAAACTCCGCTATAGGAAGAGCCGTCACCCAATCACACGACAAAGACGACACAAGGCACCTCAAATACTGCTCCATTGTTTGGTTGGTGCATGCAGTCTACCCATCAGACTGTGGATGATAGGCTGACGACAATCTTATCTCCACCTTAAGCACCAAACAAAGCTCCGTCCAGAAATGGGACACAAACTGAGCCCCCCTGTCAGACACAACCGCAGATGGTAATCCATGTATTCTCACCACTGCATTCAAAAACACCAAGGCCATTTCTCTGGCAGTAGGGATCTTGGGTAGCGGAATGAAATGCGCCATTTTCGTAAACAAATCCACCACCACAAAAATGGCATAAAACCAGACACAGATGGAAGGTCGGTCACGAAATCCATACTAATAGTATGCCAGGGAGCCGGAGGGACCTCCAAGGGCTGTAACAGACCAGACGGTTTACAATGGGTGGGCTTACAGGTGGCACAAACAGGGCAAGCTGCCACATAACCCTGAATGTCCCGAACCAAAGTATCCCACCAAAACCATCGCAAACACATCTCCTTTGTTTTCTTCATCCCGGGATGCGCCACCAATGCTGATGCATGGCACCATTGCAGAACCAACTCTCTCAATACAGGGGGTACGAACAACCGACCCTCATGATACAGCAACCCATCCTGAACCAAGACCTGGGGCAATGACAACCAAGGAGCCAAATCCACCTGACGCAATCGTTATTTTACTAAGGAAGGAAAGTCATCTGTCGTAGTAACCCCTACAATCCTATTACCATCGATCATAGGTCTATCTTCCTTCACAGGCCCCGCATCCCTAAGATCTACATGAATCCGGGAAAGAGCATCAGATTTAATCTGCTGTGCTGCGGGACTATAAGTTATGACAAAATCATACTCATTAAAAAAAAGAACCCACCGCATTTGGCGTGGTGTCAAAGCACGAGCAGAACGAAAAAACTCCAAATTTTTGTGGTCAGTGTAAATCGTGATGGTATGCCGAGCTCCCCATAAATAATGCCACCATTCCTCAAAGGACAACTTAACTGCCAGCAACTCCCTCTCAGCCACAGTATAGTTACGCTCTGCTGGCAACAAAGTCTTCGAGAAGAAGGCAATGGGGTGCATATGACTGGTCTCAACATCCCTTTGGGACAACACCCCACCAACAGCACACAACAAGGCATCCGTTTCTACAAAGAAGGGCAGGATCAGGATGCACCAAAACAGGTGCAGATGTAAATTTCCCAAGTAACTGCTGGAAAGCATCCTGAGCCTCAGTGGACCAAACAAAGGGAACCACCTTTCTCAACAATCGTGTCATGGGAGCCACTATATCGGAAAAATGGGAGATAAAACGCCGATAAAAATTGGCGAACCCCAACAGGACCTGAATGTGCTTGACTGACGATGGTATGGGCCATGTAATGATAGCCTTTATCTTTCTGGGGTCCATCTGGATACCTCCTGCTGAGATGATAAATCCCAGAAACTCCACCTTATGTGTGCTGAACTGACACTTCTCTAATTTGGCATACAGATGATGATCTTGCAATTTCTGCAGCACTTGTGTCACATGTTCTTGATGTTCAGCACCGGTCTCCGAAAAGATTAAAATATCATCTAGATAGACGATGACACTTCTATCCAGATAATCACGGAGGACCTCATTGATAAAGAACTGAAAGGCCGCCGGCGCATTACATAAGCCAAATGGCATTACGCAATATTCGAAAAAGCCATGTTTAGTTTTAAACGCCGTCTTCCACTCATCCCCGGGGCGGACACGTATAAGATGGTATGCGCCCCGCAAGTCCAATTTGGTAAAAACCGTAGCTTTTCGTAGCTGATCTAATAACACGGGGATGAGTGGAAGCGGGTACTTGTTCTTCACCGTGGCCTTATTCAGGGCCCTGTAGTCCACACAAGCGCGCAACGTACCCTCCTTCTTCGGAATGTAGAAGATCGCCGAGGACACTGGCGAACAGGAGGGACAAATGAACCCCAACCTCAACATCTCGTCCAGATATTCTTTGAGATGCAACTCCTCGGGTTCTGAAAGCGCATTAATGCGACTACATGGCAGTGGAACACCAGGCACCAGGTCTATCTTACAATCAAAAGACCGGTGAGGAGGGAGACCCTGAGCTTGACCCTCATCAAAGACATCCTTGTAAGCCAAATATTGCAAAGGAACAGAACCCACATCAGTCACCGCACATGACAAAGGGGACACCCACTCACTCGCCTCCTGATAACAATGCTTCAGACAATGTGTGGAGTCCAGGGTTACCAAACGTTGAACCCAATCGATCTTAGGATTGTGCTCCTGGAGCCAAGGCACTCCTAACACTAAGCCAAAAGAAGGGGCATCAATCAAATCAAAGCACACCAACTCAGAGTGTCCATTCTCACATAGCAAACGCAGAGGTTCTGTCTGGCGTGTGATAGATCCCGAGGTCAACTCTGTTCCGTCTATCGCCCTTACAGGCTCTGGCTGCTCCTTGTAACAACAAGGGATCATTAATTTATCTGCCAAGGAGATATCTATAAAGTTCCCGGTGGCACCAGAATCCAACAACACCGACACCGGCACTCTGTTGCTGTCAGAAAGCAACAGACAGGCAGCAATGATGAAATGTCTAGGCACTCGATCAATAACGCCCAGAACATCGTATGTCCTCTTTGTTTCATTCATACGGGCAGAACCACCATCATAATGGATACAAGCTACCTTCTTACTATGCAAAACACCAGAAGGCTTCACAGGACATTCTCGTGCATAATGGCCTCCCTGACCACAATACAAACACAAATTCTGTTCTCTTCGTCGATTCTTCTCAACCAACGTTAATGGGCCTCTTACCCCACCTATCTCCATCGGTTCGGGCACAGTCTTATGTTCCCCAATGGGCCTCGCCTCAGACTTAACATAACTCCCACGGGACACCTGGAATCGATTCCGATCCCCACGTCTCTCAGACAGCCTATGATTCAGTTTAACTACAAGATCAATGAAAGCAGCACATTAGTCTGGGGGATCCACCACCTGAGACACCACATCCTTAAGGTCCTCACAAATACCCTGATAAAACAAAGAAGTCCTTTTGGCCGTTGGCCACTGGGTTTCGGACATCAACCTGTTAAATGATGAAATGTACGTTAACAAATCCTGCCTGCCCTGCCGTAACTTTAAAAGCTCCGCATCGCTATCCTGCATAAAAGCATGCTTAGCGAACAATCCCCGCATCAGGTCCTTAAAAGCAGGGTAATTGTATAACACACGGTCATCGTTATCCACAAGGGGGATAGACCACTGAGCGGCAGTGCCAGCCAAATACGAGATGGTGAAAGCGGCTTTGGCTGAATCATCAGGGAAGGCATTAGGCCTACACATAAAATGTATTTGGCACTGGTTCATAAACGTACCAAACTTTTCACTATCCCCTGTAAACCTCTCCGGGGGTGCCAAAGGTACAGGAACAGGTGATGTAACAGAAACAGCTATGGGAACCCCATCGCTAGAACCCTGTCCCGTCCCTCCAGTATACTGGAATGTCGCAGGCTGTATAACAGGCCCTTGACCACGATGCTGCAACTGTTCTCTGGCCTTCCCTGCTCCTAATTCTTGCTTCAACCCTACATTTTCCTGTCTCAGGTCCTGTACCTGATTCTGTAATGCCACTATAGCTCCCATCAAATCCTGCATAGTAGGAACACTAGCAGCCCCACCCGAGTGATCGTCCATACTCGCTCGGGCAGTGTTCAATTATTTGTGGGCTTGGTATTCTGTTGGTTTCCACCTCCAATACCCGTACACTGCAGGAGCGATGTATGGCCCAATCCACTATCCCTGCCCATGTGTCACCCACTGGATAGTAAACAATGAGTAAACAAATGAGCAAAGGGGAGGGGGCGGGAAAAAAGAACAAGGGGAAAGGACAAAGAGATTGCTTCCACCCGAGTAGGAAAGGCCAGGGGGTTCTTTGCCTCCACGTCTCTGCACCTATGAAACAAGACACTCCTTTACTTGTCTGATCTTACACTGTAACATCCCTCATACCCCTTGATCCATGACCATGCCCCACCACTACACAATGACCTCCTTACCGACTTGTAATGCAGGAGGCGTCTTGTGGAGGAATCCGATGGGTTCACCCGATATCCAGAGGAGAGGCCAATTCCAGGTAGTGTAAACAAGAAGCAATCCTCTCATAGGAACAAAAACCCGCAAAAGGGGGAAAAAGTCGCATAAACGACATAAAAAACCCCCTTATACTTTGTTTGTAATACAAAATACTCGGAAATGTAAGGAGCAAGGCCACAGTAAGAAAGGGACTCTCAGCGCGTTCTCCGTGTCAACCCGGAAGTACCGAAAACGTCCAAACCGGCACAACGAAGCTGACAGAATACAAAACTACGCGGAAGTACAGCGCGTCTCAGTTCGTGTATCGCGCTATTGTCTGTACTCCAGTTTCATCTGACACACAAGGTCCCCGTGCAAGAATGAGGGAGCTGGAGCCCCAGCACCCCATGTCAGTCTGCGCACAAAGCTCCACGAGTTATCACCCGAAAACACCACAAGGGACAAGGAGGAACGAGGAGGGACCAACAAGGAAGGAACAAGGGAAAAGTCCAGGAAAAACGCTCACGAGCCCGTGAGCAACAGCTGACTTGATCCAAAAAACGGCCAGAGTGCGGGACCTGAAACTAACATGGAAAGATACCAAGCACCGTGAAAGGGGCGGACCCGGCATAAGTCTCCGCAGGTAGGTCATGTGACATCAGGAGCATGGTCATGAAAAGGGGACTAGCCTCGAAACCTAACAACAAGGAAGAAATCACAAATTAGGCAATGCATTTAAAGGCCCTGACAACAAAAAACCCAAGTCCAGCAAGGGAGGCACAGGTATCTAACACATGATGAATACGAGCACCAAGCCCAAGATAAAGAACACCAACTCAGGTCCACAGAGAGCAAGGAGGGAGATCATTCATGAATCACTCATCCATAACTCAGACTGCACCCATTAACGCAGACACAATCACACTAAAAGTTTTAACAGCGCAGTGGGGCTGAGGAGGTTCCAACCAACCGGGTGGATATGCCTAGTAAAGAAAAGCTCTGCTGGTACCTGAAAAATGGAAGGGCAACCCGTGGGGCACAAGGGGTACACTCAACCCAACTTCCACAGTACCTATAACACAAACTCAGGGTGGAGGAGCAGGAAAATGCATCAGGGATCACAGGGCTATCAAACACAAGCCCCAAACCAAAGTCCATCATGGAGAAAGTGGATTATACCCACAGGAGAACAAAAAGGCACAAGGAAACCCAAACAGGTCAGAGGTACCAGAATCCCACATCTCCCCAGTGAAAATAGGAACAAGATGAGCAACCTGTATACTAGTCCACACCAGGACCAAGCATCTAGCTCCTGGATCAAGACTAATTACAGCAGAAATCACAGGGAGCAGACCAACACCAATCCCACACACAGTTGGAGACCTCTCCACCAGACATTACCCCCCTCCACTACTGTAGAAAGCTGGCTCTCTATATATGGCACTAAAATGAAGTACACTGGGCAGAGAGTCCAGTGAGACCCAGATTGGTATACAAAGGCAAAAGTAGATAGTACTAATACCCTATTTGTAGTAGTGTGGGAAAACAGTTAGGATTATGAGAGGGTAGTGCTAAGCATTTGTTGTACTCACAGAGGAAATAAATGATACACACAGTCAAGAAGAAATCCGAGATCAATCTACAAAAATAACACTGATTTTATATACATTTTAGACCAAGAACTTCATTCTGCATTAAGTACTTTTCAAGATATTAATTTTTCAAGTTCACAAAATAAATCACTTTTGTGCGCAATACGCACCATTGAAGTCAATAGAAGAAAATAGAAAAATGCATATAAAATCACACAGTTGGATTTCACTGGTCATCTTCTGGATTTAGGTAAGTAGCAAGGCCAGGTCCAATGTTCACCAGCAGATTCTTGGGAGTGTCCCGGATTCGGCCTGGAGCAGGGTGCTGAGGTCATTGGTAACTGGTGAGCTACAAAGAAGGGGGACACTTGAAAACACATTGCACAAGGGGACTTAAAGGTAAACCCGAGGGGTCCCACTCAAGGGGGCAGGGTGCAAGGACCTCAGGACCACTGGAGCACATCTAGTTTGTCAGTAGCCAGGCTGGATGCAGAGCAGATAGGTCAGCCAGGTGGCATGTATCAAGATGTCCCCGGGGTCAGTGGCAGGCAGGTTGTAGAGTTGATTCTGGGGCAGCTAGGCCACTCTCAAAGTGGTTCTCTGTGGTCTAGTGTCCCTCGATGGGTGCTTGCTTCCAAGGCAGTTGGAGCCCAGATTAGATTCTTCATCTTGGTATTTTCCACAGGGGTTCCGGTGCCCCGGGTATTGATGCAGCACGGCTCTGGGAGGTCCTGGTGTCTCCATACTTCGTGGGAGACATATCTGACCCTCTGGAACTGATGTACCTCTTTGTGCTTGGATGCTGCATTGGAGTCGCCGTGGAGCAGCAAGTTGGTAAACCGGACTCTGCGGGTTTGGTGACTGTAGTCTGCAGGGAATTAGTTCCTCTACCCCTAAGGAGTTTTCTGGTGACTAGTGAAGAGCTGGTGGTGCTGTAGCCTACTCCTGGAGTCCTAACTGCAGCATGATGAGACAGCACATCACTATGGTCAAGTCCTGGAAGCAGCAGGCCGGGTTTTGCACCAGAATTCTGCACCAGATCTTTTCGTGGGTCAGCAGCTCTTCTTTTTCTGTATCGTCTTTGTTTTCATTGAATCTAAAGTTCAGGGTCCAGGGATGCAAATTAAATACTCATTTTAGGTACGTTGCAGGGGGAGCCAGGTAGTAGCCAATGGGCTAAATACCTTTAGAGTTTCTACACCCTCTAAGTGACCACTTCCTGTGGTAAGGGGCACTACCCTTGCCCTGATAGGTTGATTTCCTACCAGCCCAAGATAGGGGAATTGGAAAAGTTGTGCTCATGTCACCTGCCCCACCTTAGGGGTAGTGCTGTCTGAATGTGGGCACGCCACCTAATCTAACTAAATTTCCCGCCTGTCTTCCTGCCAAAAGGGGAACAGGAGAGGGGGTTTGGCATGCTCCACTAGCTGAAGCTGCCTGGGTTGCATTTCAAAGGTGGTATCACCCTTGAAGCTTCCAGCCCTGGAAGGCCATCCTGGCTGGGGGAAGGTGTGAAGAACCTCCGCCCAGAGCAGGCGTTGTCCCTGGCTTCCGGGATCAGAAACATGTCTGGTGGTAATAGGCTGACTAAAACTAATCAGAGACCACACCAGTGCCTGGTAGGTTTTCAGAGGACCTTCTAAGGTGTCTTCTGTCTACATTTATTAATAAAGCCAACACTGGCATCAGTGAGAATTTATTAAAACAAGATGTTTGGTACCAAACATCTTTCGGTACAGTGAAGTCATCATGGTGCTAGGGAACTCGAGATGACAAGTATCCAGCTCATGTACTCTCTATGCCTTCTGTGTGCACTTATAATATCCACAAATGAACTTTGATATAAGAGGGTCATATCTGCTCATGCAGATTTGTCCACACATGTGATATAGTGCACCCTGCCTTAGGTCTGTAAGGCCTGCAGTAGAGATGACTTACCTATACAGGGCTGTGTGCCATGTTGACTCTTCATTTTTCGCTGCACCAAGACACACAGCCTGCAATTGAAGTATGCACAGTCTTGGTGAAGGGTCTCTGGGGTGGCACAATTTGTGCTGCAGCCCCAGTGAACCCTCTTCAGTTCCAATTCCCTAGATACTGGGGGTACCATTTACCAGGGACTTACAGGGGTTGCTGTAATTGTGCCAGTCATGGTACAGTTTTAGGGAAGAGATCTGGCACTGGGAACCCAGTTTGCAGGTACCCAGTGCACTTTCAATTCAAAATCACCTCATACACCAGGCAAAAAGTGGGGGATAACCATGTCAAAAATGGCACTTTGTTACAACCACCAACACAAGTAAAAACATAATAATAGAAGAAAGGACAAATCAGGAAATGCCAATACATTGCAGTACCAATGCAGTCCCAGGCAAACAAGGAGCACAGGGGACAGTCAACCACAACCCCTCACACCAAACAAGCATTCATAAATCAAAAAATTGATGGGATTTTTTTTATTACTGACATCAAATACACAATGTTTCTCATTCACACATGCACACATGAGTGCCATTGTGGTGGTACTGCTGATAGTAGCAGTGGGGACAAAGGTAACAGTGGTGATGGTGATAGAGCTGGTGGTAGTATTGGTATTGTATGGTAACAGTATCTCTATAGAGCTTACTACCCGTGACGAGACACTGAAGTGCTTTTCGGATAGGTAGCAATCTACACTGTGATGGAAATCTTTACTGATTTAATCAAACATAAGGGTTGTATTTGTCATGATGTTTCCATTCAGTGCCATATAATTAGTAATATTCTTCTCATTCACATGGTATGTTGGTGTGAATTTCATATGTTTTTCATGTGTTGAAGTCAGCGGGATGCTGCATACTATTAGTAATGTCATGCAAAAGATACTAGTTGTTATTTGTGATTCAGTTGTCATGCTCTTTGCATATTATTTGCTCACTAGATTTTGTAATATAATATGAAGTGGTATTTAGTCTGAAGACGATAGACACTTAATGTTATAGCACACATTTGTGTTTGATTGGGCAGCAAAGTCCTGAGGTTTAGGGAACCACATCCAGGTGTTTAACTTTTTTCTAATGTAAATTCTTGTTGGGCCTTTATAGCTGACATGAGAGGGTCGTGCAGAGGCTAATGTAACAGAATAGTAAATACAATTCTTAGATTTGTATTGGTATTAAACTGTAGTATGCACTTGCTCGTGAAGAGATACCCCATTTGTTGTTATTTACTTGCACTTGGTGTTGTTCCGTTGAGAGTAAGATTATTGTAGCCCCTTCTACCTTGTTTCTTTGGTGATGGAGTAATGGCATTTGGGGTAAGATGCAATTGTCAGGGGCGTGGCTTGACCGCCGTTGGGAATGGACGCGTGAGCTCTGAGCTCCGTCACGGCCTTCCCCGTTTATCCTGCGCTAAATCCTCCTACTGACCCTGCTGGCTGGGGTTTGACCGCATCCCCACCCACAGACTTTGAGGCTCACTCTGGGGCGGCGGAGTCGTCCCGGCGGCGGTGTGGAGACGCGTTGAGCCCGAGCTCTCCTGGACGGCGCCGGCCATCTTGTGCGGCCTGTGTGTTCGGCTGCATCCCCGGCCTAGATTACGTGGGCGGCCGACCTGCGGTGGGAGCTGCCCGGCCGCCGGCCGCTGCGAGGGTCTGCAGCCTCGCGACCGGATTCCCAGCGGCAGAGTACGGGCTGCCCCGCAGAAGAGCTGGGGCGAGGACTGCTTGGGGAGCCCCTTTGGAGAGAGGACAGACCGCCTTCGGTGGCTGCGGGGGCTTCCTGAACTCGGGCCCGGGAGGTTCCCGGTTTGTACCCTGGAGACGGCGAACGGCCGGGGGCGCCTTGCTGACACCGGATGCTTCCCCAGTGGGACTGGCATGGGCCACTGGCGGTGAGAGGCCTGAAAGATCGGCACTGGGGACCCCTGAAGTGGTTGGGGCCTGAGGGGCCCCGCTGGACGCTGCTGGCGTGGAAGCTGGGACCCAGACGTGGTCCCTGGGTGTATAGCGGGGTCTAGTCCCCGGGGGTGATTCTTAACTGGTACGCTGTGGCGTTGACCCCCCCTGGCTGGGACCGGGACCTTCTACCTCTGGCGCCACCGCGTCACGGAGAACGCACGAATTGCTGCTTAGCTGATCCCATGTTGTGGGGTGCTGGACTCGGAGGCCCTCGGCGCTGCCACGTGCGAGACGCGGGGAGTGTCCCTAGGGCTTGCGGGCCTGTGTGCTGGCTCGCCAGCGCGGCGTGCATCTTCGGCGGACTTAATTGGGAGGACGCCCTGCACTTGCTGTCGGGGTGCACTGAGACCGGCTGCCATTATGGGGAAACGCCTGAAGCCCCCACCGGACGCTGCGGGGGGAACGGCGAGCAGTCAAGATTCCACAATGGACAATGGTTCGGCGCCGGGCCTACCACAGGACCAACTGGAGCAGATCTTGAAGGCCATTGCCGACACCAGAGAGGCCTTGCGCCATGACATCGGGCAGGTATCCATGAGCTTGGGGCTCCTGCGGGCGGACCACGGCAAACTGGCGGACCGGGTCAAGCAAGCCGAGACTCGAATGGACGCACTGGAATCCACGACCAAGGCGACTGAGGCTTCGCTGGGGGAGCTGCAACAACGGGTGCAGCTGCTGGAACAGAGGGCGAGGATGCAGAGGGACGCAACCGCCGCAACAATATATTCGTGGTTGGCCTGCCTGAAAAAATTGAAGGGGCAGACATGTTGGGCTATCTGGAGTCCTGGCTGCGTGACGTGGTGGTCCCGGAGGGTCTGACGCCGTTCTACACTTTGGAGCGCGCCCACCGGGTGCCGGCTCGGCCCCCAGCTGAGGGTCGGCCTCCTCGACCGGTGGTGGCGCTCTTGCTGCACTACAGGGACCGTGATCTTATTCTGCAGAGGGCGCAAGCACTGGGGCCCTATAGGGTGGACAACGCCCAGGTTTCCATCTACCCGGACTACTCTTTTGAGGTTCAGAGGCAGCGCTCCACCTTTCTGGCAGTCAAGAAGGCTCTTCGGGAGGAGGGGGTCCGTTACTCTCTTTTATTTCCAGCCCGCCTGCGGATCATGATGGATGGTAAATCCTCCTTCTACAATTCTCCAGACGAAGTGTGGGACTGGCTGGAATTATACAGGACTGGTGCGGATGCTCATCTTATGTCTGGGGAGCCGCGGAGGGTGGCACCGAGATCCAGGCGGACCAGGAGACCCAGGAGACGACCACCGAATGCTCGGACACCCTCCGTCTCCCAGACCGAGCTGGAACGCAAGGAGGCCCTCCGGGCGGTCTCTACCATTTTCCAGACAGTGGGATCGACGTCGGGAATGGAGTCGGGCTCCGGGGGGGGGCTCTGAGGAGGCGGCATCGGAGAAGTCAGGCGCTGGTGACCCTGGGCCGCCTCATGTCCCGCCTGGAACTGCAGATGACTTAGTAGACGAATGATCCTAATGCCCCTCCGATGTGGTATTGTATATGCTGCTGGATTCCTGATTTGGGTTTGGGGCAGAGACATGTGACTCGGGCGGGCAGGGAACTGTCGTTGCTGGGGGGCTGCCTTCCGCCGTTTGTGGCTCCTGCCGTTGACGGGGTGGGGATGTGGGGCACCTAGGGCACCTTGGGGAGGGCCGGTCGGGAGGCATGTGTAGCTCGCGGTCTGTTGGACATAGCGACAGGCCACCCCCCCCTATCTCACACCTATTGTGGGACTCTGGTAGTTACCAGAGACTGTTTTTCTTGGGCTTTTGACTTTTGGATGGGTTTCTGCTGTTTGGGGCCTATTCTGGGGATGGGTGGTCTTAGGGTTCTGGTTTTGGGGTGTTGTCAGTGTGCCTAGGATTTCTTCTTTATTCAGAACTGCACTTGCAATTGTGAATGGGGACCCTACCTGAGCTGAAGTGTGTGACCTGGAATGTGCGGGGACTGAATTCCATGCTGAAACGTCACAAGATGCATGCCTATCTTGTTCGTAGGGGGATTCAGGTAGCCTTCCTGCAGGAAACCCACATTGACCAAACAGAGGGGCGGGCTCTGCAGCGCAGGTGGCGGGGACAGCTGTTTTACACGGTATACTCGGCCTTTGCAAGGGGGGTTTTGATTTGGGTGCGGGCGGGGGTTCCCTTCCAACCCTTGGTGAAAGTGATCGATCCCGAGGGGAGGTTTGTGGCTGTACAGGGCTGCCTGGATGGGAGGGACGTGACACTCTGCAGCGTCTACGCCCCAAATGTGGAACAGCCTGCCTTTTTTGCGCGACTGTCCGGGAAACTGGCGACAGTCCTAGCCAATACGGTCTTACTGGGGGGAGACTTTAATTCTGTATTAGATGTGGAATTGGATAGGTCTCACCCACCACTGGCGCAGGCGGCAGCTCACAGGCTAGCGAAGAGCAGGGGAGAGTGGCAAAGTAGCTGGGGCCTGGTTGATGCATGGCGAACTCAACACCCTACGGAGAGGGATTTTTCCTTTTATTCCCCCCCACACGCGCTTCATGTTCGCCTTGACAGCATTCTCTGCTCGCCGGATGCTCAGTGCTTAGTCCGCCACAGCAAATATCTGGCTAAAACGATATCCGACCATAACCCTTGCTTGGTAGTGGTCCACTGGACGCGGCAACGCCAAGCTATCCCGACGTGGCGGTTAAACCCGTTGGCATTGGAGGACGCGGCATTTAAGGCTGATGTATGCATTGGGGTGGAAGGCTACTTTGATGCTAATGTAGGCACAGCTTCCAGTAGGGCGCTAGAGTGGGACGCCTTTAAGGCAGTGGTTCAGGGCGTCTGTATTTCGGCTACCGCGGGAGTCCCTAAGACCCTCTTGCAGGATGTAATGCGAAGCGAGGATCGCTTACGCGAGGAAGAACGACGTCATCACGTGACTCCTGAGGCTCACGGAGCGGTTTCGGCTGCACGGGAGGAAGTGGCGGCAGCGATGGAGAAGCTGCGCTGCTTCGACTACAAGGAGTTTCTAGTTCGAGCTCATGCTGAACGAGACAAGGTGGGCTCGCTGCCAGCCTGGTTGGCCACCCCTGGGACCCGAGGCACTCCGATTGTAGCTCTGACAACTCCGGAGGGACACACGGTTTATACTCAATCGGAGATCAACGACCAATTCTTGACGTATTACGCGCGCCTTTATAGGAGCGAGATGCCACGTGCGCCGGTGGAGCTGGATGAGTTCCTCCTAGCGGCGCGGCTTCCCCAGCTCGACCCGGAACACGCGGACCGTTTGAGCGGGGACATCTCTGAGGGAGAGATTAGAGTGGCCATTAAACACATGGCTCGCCGCAAGACCCCTGGCACAGATGGGCTACCGATTGAATTTTATGCGGCCTACGCGGATGTATTGATACCGCGGCTACAGGCGGTTTACCAGGAGGCCTGGGACACCGGGGTCCTACCTGCGACTACTCGAGAGGCCTTGGTGATACCCTTACTGAAGCGTGGCGGCGATGCTAGCTCTCGTTTGGCCTACCGCCCACTGTCCATGCTCACGACGGACTACAAGATTCTGAGCAAGGTTCTTGCGACGCGGCTTCTGCCCCACATGCGCGCTTTGGTGCACTCAGACCAAGCGGGCTTTATTCCCCAGCGCACCACCGCCACCTGTGTGCGTCGGCTGCTTCGGGTGATGGGGGGCAATGCTGCTGGCCTACCGGGTGCCGCTGTCCTTTCGACCAACATTGAGAAAGCATTCGACAGCGTTGAGTGGCAGTACCTGCTCCGAGTACTGGAGGCCTTCGGACTGGGCGAACGATTTGTGAAGTGGACCGCCTTGCTTTATGCTGCGGCCACAGCCCGACTCAAGACGGGGGCCACAATCTCTGCCCCGTACAGAGTAGGGCGGGGGACTCGACAGGGATGCTCCTTGTCCCCCCTACTATTCGCGCTCGCCATAGAGCCCCTGGCCGCTCACGCCCGTATGGGCCGAGCGTATGAAGGCCTCCCACTGATAGGCGACACCCACTATATCTCTCTCTATACAGACGATTGTTTGCTGTTTTTAGCCGATACGGACGAATCCCTGCGTGGGCCGGGCGCTTGCTTTCGGATTTTGGTCACCTCTCGGGACTGAGAGTCAACTGAGGGAAGTCTTGCCTCTTCCCGTTGGCACTAGGGACGGATGACTCCCAACCGGAGGGTGAACTGCGATGGGAATACCATTGCCTCCCTTATCTAGGTACGCACATCTATCGGTCGTCGTTGGGCTTCCTGGAGGGTAACATTGACAGAGCGATCCGGAATCTGCAAAGCTGCATGGGATTCTGGCGGACGCTGCCGTTGTCGGTCGCGGGACGAGTGGCGTTACTGAAAATGGTGGCACTTCCTTGTTTATTGTATCTGTTTCGCACACTGCCGATCTGGATCCCGGCGTCGGTTTTTACCAGACTCCGCTCCCTAATTTCCGGGTTCATCTGGGGATCGGGTAGACGGCGCGTGGCGCTGGCCACGTTGATGCGTCCCAGATCGGACGGGGGACTTGCGGTCCCGGATTTCGAGTGGTATTATTTGGCGGCGCAGCTGCAGTGGCTTACCCAGGCAGTGGCCTTAGAATTCCGGGGTCCAGAGGGGGTAGTGGGCAGACTATTTCCAAGACACGTCATCTCCTTCATAATTCTAGGCCAGAAATTGGACCTTACCCAGCTCACAGGGGAGGAACGCACGATTCGTAGCTGTTGGCTTCGTTGCCATAGGCGATCCGGCACCACTGGCCCATATGCCCCTGAGATCCCGCTAGTGATGGGCACTGCCTTTCTGCACGGAGGCGACTGGTCTGCGCTGGCGACCTGGGAGGAGCTTGGCTTGCAAATGCTCGGTGATCTTTACAAAGAGGGATCGCTGCTCACGTTTCAAGAGCTGCGTGACGCTTACGGCCTCCCAAGGGGTGACTACCTGTTGCACGCCTCGCTGGTGGCCGGTATTCGGAGACACTGGAAGAAAGGGCTCACTGAACCGCCGACCTCTGAGTGCTGTCAATATGTGGTCATGGCTGCTGGTACTTACAAGGCCGTCACTTGCCTTTACCGGAGGCTGTCGACTGAAACCCTGCAGCCCCTGGATGGGCTGAGAGCCAAGTGGGAAGGTGATATCGGGCGACCGATCCCTGAGTCGACGTGGCCGCAGCTATTGCGGCGAGCATGGAAAGGCACTAGGAATGCCAGGTTCCAGTTGGTCCAGTTTTTCACCCTACACCGAGCATACCTAACGCCAGTTAAGATCTCGCAATATTTTGAAGGTGCATCTTCACTCTGCCCTAGATGCGGGACAGAGGAAGCGGACTTTGCGCACATGTTTTGGTCCTGTTGTAGGCTAACTGGTTACTGGGAAGCAGTGATGGCCTGCCTGAATGCTGTCACGGACCGGCGGATTGACGCAGATATGGGCGCTTGCTTATTGTTATGGTTCCCTCACACCCCCCGTAATCGCATTACCAGTAAGTTCTACGACTTGGGCTTGATACTAGCTAAACGAGAGATCACCATGCATTGGAAATCTAGCCGGGGACCCAGCTACTTGCGTTGGAGAACCACTTTGGTGCGGTGGGCGAAAGCAGAGAGCGCGTTGCGGCTGCAACAGGCCAGGCGCCTAGATAATGACAAGGCCTTGGAGGTGGCTGGAGCGTGGGAGGCCCTAGTGACTGCGCTCCAGTCGCCTGAGAGTGACCAGAGTGGGGATGACGGAGTAGCGACACCGTAGGGTTGTTATTTTGAGGGGTACCCCACTTCCAGCGAAGCACACAATCGTAACACGTAACGATAGAGGTTCTGAGAGATCGGAACCCCCGTTGATATGCACTACTTACCTTTTGATATTGTTCTTCTCAAGGAGGTAACTCACTGTTGGTTCTAAGCTGCTTGAGAGAGAGAACAACCGCACACTGACTAGGGGGGTGGGACTCAGGGAGGGAACGGTTTGGGGATTGTTATTTATAAAAGGCATCTTGTCAGAGATGTATTGTTATCCTGGAATGTCGGTTATTACTGCATTGTTTTATCCTTGCACTGTACTATTTTTGACTTGGAATGCCAATAAAAATTGTTTTTACAAAAAAAAAAAGATGCAATTGTCAGGTGTTTGGTTGTACTAAATTGGATTCTATGGTTTCTTTCTTGGTGGCGGGGTCGCACAATTTGACTGTTCTGGTGTTTGCAGTAGGTTCAGGTAGGAAAACACAGGTATTTTACCAGATTCCTGAATTGCAGCTTGGACAACAAAGGATGTGCCACTGATGGATTTCTTTTGTAGGGTGGTATGATTAGTTGCGGGGCTCATCTGGAACGCAAAGTCCTTTTCTGAGAGTATCACTTAAATTTAACCTGGAGGAAAAGTGGTTCCTTTCCATTTACTTCTCTGTGTGTAATGCAGCGTACTTTGAAATAAATATACTAGGGACGGGGAGACGTTAAAGAACCTTTAAAACAGTCCAGTGGAACATTTTCAACTGATGTAGATACATCATGATACATAACCATAATCCAGTCATGGTATGATGAAGGGAGCAGTTGTTACTGTTAGAGTTGTCTGGCTCCACTAAATCCAAATCCAGCCCTGATCCCTGGGTGGGTAATCTATATCCATCTGCAGATGTCCACCGCACCATCAAGTGAAGTCACCCCAAAGCCTAGCTGGGAACCATTGAAGTGCAGGCCAAACATCAGAACAGTACTGCCCAGCAGGAAGGCTATGGCATACAATAGTCTAAAGAAGACTCAATGAGAAGGAAACGGGGGCACTCGCATGTCGTCCAGAGAAGGAAAATCCAGGGCTGCACAAGTAACGCACACATGTATAAAGCCCAGGAGGGAGCACATACGGGAGAGCCCACGCCCGTCCCTCTAGCCAAGGGGTGGGAATTTACAACTATTGACAGAGGCCCACAGCAACGTCAATCAGAGCAACCATGACCGCAGTCTCTAGCCCAGCAGGGAGCCAGAGGTGGCCTGATCAAACACTAGAACCAGCATCACACAGACCCAAATAACCACACCAAGGAAGCATGTGTGTGCTGATCACCAATAGCATGCAGGTTGAAAACCAGAGAAGCCAAGAAAAACAGGAAATCAAGCTACAGTATTAATTTATTTTTATTTATTTAAAGAGTTTTATATAGCGCTGGCTAGACCCAAAGGTATCAGAGCGCTTTACATAAGGTTCCACATAGTTGCAAACTTACATCAGTTACATATTACCAATGATACCAGTAAAAACATTAAAGGAGCATAGAAGAAAAGGAAAATGGAGTAAGAAGGGTAAGGGGCTAGGGGAGAAAGGGGTAGGGTAAAGATATAACGGAAAGATGAAGGGAAGGTCTGCCCAAGGTCCTGGTAGGTGACGGCCGAGGGTGAATCCGCAGTCCATCTCCTCTTCATCTATCAGGTAGCTCCACCGGACATCGGTCAAATAGCTAGGTCTCAACAGAAAAACATTAAAGGGATAGAAGGCAAGAAGAAGGGAGCGTGGAGGGGGAAGGGGGTAGTGTGAGGGGGTAGGAGGGAGATACGACAGAGAGATGAAAGAACAACTGCCCGATATCCGCCTGGGAAGGTGGCGGCCGAGGTGGGATCCATTGCCCATCTCCTCTACAGCTAACAAGTAGCTCCACCGGGCATCGGTCAAATGGCAGGGTCTCCACGGTCGAGGGAAAGTTTGAAGAGTACATGTCTCAGGGGAGAGCAGGATCAAGGTCAGGTGAGGGAAGTGGTTACGAACAGGTCGATGACCGGTTCTATTGTCCAGGAGTGGTGGAGCATCGTGGAGAGACCAACTGAGGCGCCCATCTTGAGGTCAGGCAGGGGGGGTTGTGCCATGTCCAGATCTACAGTAAAAATGAGAATATGCCCGCAGCCTGACAAAAAAACTCTAACAGGACCACTAGGGTAAGCAGGAACTTTCATCCAAAGGCAGAAAACAGGGAACCTGCTTAACATAAGATAAGGACAAACCGGTAGATTTCTGGGTAGTCCTTTATATGCACAGTTAGACAAGACATCACTTTTTTCTTTTAAACAAGAAGTTGGTGCCTGTCTTTGGGGTGTCAGTACACTTGGTATTGTAAGGTCTGGGGCGAGAAAGTGATGAGGGAGTTACAAAGCAATGAACGATACGTTGATATCAGTGGCAGTTCCTCTTCTATGGCAGAGGAGCGTCGCCCCACTTCTTTTGAGCACTTGAAGGAAAGGAAATATAAAATGATAATAACTTTGAGTTATTATCATTTTATGTTTCCTTGCAGTCAGGCGGGCGGGTGGCTGGGTCTGCTCTGCTCACGTAGCAAGGCAGGGGAAGTGTGGTTTGCACACTCCTAAGTGTGCAACGACTGTTTGGTGGGCCCTGTTGGGCCGCCCAAACCAGTCATGTGCACTTTCCCCGTTCCCCATGCAGGCTGTATTACAGCCTACGTGGAGAACATGCCCAGGTCCCCAGTCCCTGGTTGAGCGTCAAACCAGGACGCTCAAAACCAATCACAACACCTGACACCCGCGAGTCATGCCGGCCACCATTGGTTGATATGAAAAACACTTCTGAAACAAGCAAGCACATTCCTACTACATATACTATATCACACACAAACTACACTCCTTGCAACGCACCCCATTCACAGCACTGTCAAAGTCATTCTCATTAGCGCATGATTTACTCACAGAAATGCAGCAGAAGCAGTGTAGAGCTTTAAGAAACTCCTGGACAAGACTTAACCCTCAACACCTAACTTGTCGTTATTAAGCTCAGTCCAGACCGCTTTGCAATCATACATTAGAGATGCTCGTGGACCTCATTGTCTTGCTAGAATTCAATTCAGCAACCAAAGACCAATTCAACATCCTTAACCTTGCAAATTCTACACATATCTTCACCGACCTCTCTAGCTGCGTCCACCTTTACTGGGCTGACCATCATTTCATTCAGGATTACCTATTGCAAACACAAAGTGCATCCCAAACTATCAAGTACCTACCAGATCTAAAAATCACATCACTACTTACATGCCTCAGCAATCACCCATCTCCCTATCACCAATAATACAGCTGGCAGCAACACCCTCCTGGACATTTTCAATACAACATGCTTCCCTTGCATGCATGAGAAGTTGGAACAAAAGTACTCGAACAAAAAAGCAGTAGAGTATGGAAAAAGTAAAAGTCAGAAAGCACACACTCGTGGAAGGTTAGGCACCAACATAGGGAGAATATACATCTGAACTCTCAAAAGCTCCCTCACTTGGACGATTTTTTGGGTAGCACTGATATCCAGTCATAAGGTATAACCGGCTAACGGCAAAAAAGAAATCCAGATGCAGCCACATATAATTAATACCACTAATATATGTGTGTTGCCTTGGGAGGATATTGTATGGTAATATTTCTGACCAATGATGCATCTCTACTTGAAGGAAATTATTGCAGACAAATATAGTATCTAGTCAAGATGGAAGTAATTTAGACAAAGAAATTGGTGATCAATTCCCAGAAATAAGGAGCACTTCACAGAGAGTGAAACAAAAGAAGTAGGTATTGAAGAAGGCATACTTAACCCTAACCACAAGTCTTCCCTTAACTTTGACACAGGAGCTCTGACTAGGCCCCCCCACTAGCAATACCAGCTTCACCTAGCACGGTCCCGGGGTCTACCATTACAACTAACAGGGAGCCTAATTTGTCTAAATTACATTTTAGCCCCCCCACTAGTAATTCTCTGATACTCTGACCCAGCAAGAAAAGCCCACGAAAAACTGAGTGCAGGTATATATAGCGCTGGATTTGGGGTAAAATACCGCTCATTAATCCGTCCTCTAATCACCAATGAAAAGTTAGACTTGTTCTTTATAATAGAATCTTGGTTAGCCCCTGATTGCAACCCAATTCTTGACAAACGGGTGGTTGTTGACTACAATCTCATCAGATGTGACTGCAAGAGTAGAGTAAACATGGCAGCAGTGTATGTCTTAACTATCATTATTGTTGAAAGATTAACTCTCTTTCCTCTGCACAATACTTCGGCACGGCATCAACTTGGCTTTCCATTGACTTAAAACATAACACTTGGTTGTCTTGCATCCTGTCCTACTGTCCTCCACAAATTGAGAGCAACTACTTATAGTGGTTGGAGGAATTATATTGATCTGTTAATTTTAAGTGATTTCAATATTTTGGTCGAAGGCACTACTAAATCTACCTTACTCCCATTTACTTTCGTTCCATAGTTGACCTTCTCTGGTTCATACATTTCCTGGTAAAATTTGACAATGTCAACACCCTCTACAGATCCAAGACTGTCTTTTATCATCATAATGGGAACATGATGACCCAGTTATACTTGAGAAAAGCTTTGAAGAAATGCAAGAAAATGTTTTCTTGACAGCACTAGTCAGGATGTTAACTACCACCTTTAGTCTTTCTCTGCAACTCTTAGCGAGACCGTTGATACATTGGCCCTGGTAAGACTAAGTCAATCCTTGGTTTAACGAGGGACTCAAGATGGAGAAGAAACTACTAAAACAGTGTCTATTTAAATCAAATGGCACTCTTTTTGACCCAAACAGTATTACTAATGACATAAACCGTCCGAAGAACTAGTTGACTAACTATCAAAATATCTCTTGGAAAGAAATTAAGAAAATTAGAGACAACCTGCATAATAATCCTCCGAGCTAACATTTGTCTGATAGAAGCTCTGCCTAATAAAATAATCAACAGTCTTTTTGAAATTCCTTGAAACTCTTTCAAATACAATGATCAATAGTGATGGTCTTAGTCAACTGACTCCCATCTCATGGGGCAAATGCCTTGCTTTTGTAAACTCAAGTATAGATTTCTGCTCACTAATGGACAGCTACTCTGTGATACAACTCAAAACCCTTGGCTCCTCTATGCCCCCCCCCCCGTATCAGCAAAATTATCAACAACTCCTATGCTGAAGGATATGAATCTCTCATTTAAAAAATCCTTTATAAAGCCTATCCTGAAGAAAAATAAGCTGTGTCCATCCGATCCTGCAAATTACGGACCCATCTCCTTCCTTCCTAATATAGCCAAGTTAATGGAAAGAGCGGCCATCGAACATCTGCTTTGTGTAGTAAAATAACACAGTGGATCCCTCCCAAGGCAGTTCCAGAGGTACTGCTGAAAAGTTTCCGGATCCAATCTGATGCCTGGGAGTATTCAAAAGGTGAGGAATCTGCGGCTAGAAGTCTCTATCGGAAATTCCGTCACACTGCTGTATTCGGTCTGGTTTTCACAAACCTGGATGGTAGTGAAGAAACATTAAATTATAATTCGGACATCTAACCAATATTTGAGCAAAAGAAGCTCAGTGCTGAGATGAAATGTGTAGTTTTATACAGTTTTTTTTTAAATAAAACTGTTCATTGACGAATCCTTGTTTCCCTAACGATCTCAAGCTGGGAAGTAACATTAACAAGCAACCTCCCAGTTTCAACATAAGCAAGCTGGTTACGATTACAGTTGCTTGATCTGGCCCTCAGATAATCCCATCACAGGTTTCTGCTGATACCAAAGAGTTTACAACCACAGGTTTGAGAAAACCTAACTAATCCTTCTTCTGCTATCTGTGCCCAATCTAAAGGTCATGAATGAGACTGCCAGCAAACCCACTTAGACACATGTCCTTTTAAGGTTACGAACAAGTACCATTTAGGGTCTCTTTGCGAGTGGCCGGGACTCGCCCACTAGGCTCCTGAATAAAAACTACCAGGGCTTTGTTTAACTCTGGGTTTGTAGACATAGTGGGTATTCTGTGTGGGACCCTGAAATTACTCTTAGAAAATGGGAATTACTAGGTGAATTTGCAATTCTGAGCCCAATTCACCTGGTCATTTCCCATTCCTTCATGAATTTCCCCCTGGAGTTTTCAACCTGAGGCTCTATTGGAACAGTGGAAATAAGCCAGATCCATAGATTTTCTGCAGACCTTAAGATTTTAATGGGCCTCTAACTCTTCTTGTAAGAGTAATTTAATTTAACGTGCCGCTTGTAATGAGGACCTTAGCTATTGCTTAGTAACCCTTTATTGACAATTCAGGTAAAAGTGTGTGCTGCGTTTTTATAAATACATATGTAGGAAGAGGTGTGGCGCAGCTGCCAGGGCGACTAACTCCAGAACCCGGGGCTCACTGTTCAATCCCAGCGGCTGGTGGCAGATCAGCCCAGCACCAATAGCTCGCTTAATCTTCCCAAGGGCCCCCAGTGCCTTGACACCTTTGGGTAATTGTTCACGATTTACAAATACTGGATATATATATAATATATATATATAATGACCCTTCTTCACTCACTTGTAGTGTTGACAGTCACTTCAGAAGTCAATGTTGTTAGGGAGAAAGTTGGATAAAAGTAAGATGGGTAAAAAAAAATTTACTTTTGTATGAAACTGATTTATTAGTTGGAGAAGGGTGGAAGCCCTACTCGGTCAACAACCACAATCCTTGTCAGGGTGAACCACAAACTCACTAAATTAACCTATGCTTAACCCTCTGGTAGCTTGGCACAAAGCAGTCAGGCCTAATTTAGAGGCAAAGTGTCAAGTATATTTTACAGCACACAAACATTAATACAGTGAAAACACACAAAAAAAAAAACTGGTTTGGAAAATTATAGTACATTTCAAGAAACAAAATGATTCCAAAACAATATATATATATATATATATATATATATATATATATATATATATATATATATATATATATATAATCAGTAGAACCAGAGATATTCCAGTGCCTATAAGTAAAAAGTGCCACTCACAGTGATCTGGTTGATTGGGGAACAGTCACAAGTTTAGGCTGACCACGAAAGCGTGTGGACAGGATACAGGGACCAGTGTAGTCCCACTCAAAAAGTTATCTTCTCAAGGTCCGGGACCAAGAGTTTCATTTGCAGCGACGGAGGCCACGAGGAGCCGGGAGAGCATTGCGGATGCTCATCGCTGTAAGGCAAAGAGCAGGCTGGGCATGTGGATGGTCGTTGCTGGAGCTTTGCGTTGGAGGTCATTGCGTGCTATTGTTGATGTAGAATGAAGTGTAGATTTCTCATTGCCTGTCGTCACATGACAGTCACTGTAGTGCGAACAGTTAGGTTCATAGGACCTTTGATTTGGTGGTCATTGTCTGAACATCAGAGTCTCAGTACAAACAGGTCCATTTGCACTTGCAAAGAGCCCAAAACTTCAGAATTTCAGCTTCTTCACAGGAGGAGCTCAACTGGTGTCAGCCAAGGGTCCAGGACCTGGGAAGGCACCTCTTGGGGAGCAGGGACTTATTCCAGCAGAAGCCAGCAGGCCTTAGGCAGTTCCAAGTGCAGGTCCAGTCCATGTCAACTTGGTAGTTGCAGGGAGGCCCCTGGAACGTGTGTGTGTGTCCCTGCAGCTCAGACAGGTGGTCTACCAATTGACCCTTGGGATCACTCAAGTTAGCCTGGGATGAAAGTCCAGTCTTCCTTCTCAGATATCAAGGCAGTCCTTAAGGAGCTGGCAGTCCTCTAGTAGCAGCAGGGCAGTCCTCTGGGGTGAGTAAGGACGTCCTTATTCTGTATAGTCCACAGGTCCAGGAGGGAATTGATGAGTGACTCTGGAGCTCCAATATTTACACTTGGTGCCAGCATTGGAAGTGGTGAAATTCCCTATACTACCTCACATCTGGTTCTGAAAGGTTATTCCCTTTCCCTGTCAAGGCTCCTTAAGTCTGAGGTAACAAAAGACTAGCGTCACATTCCTTTTTTGTGTGTGCTGGAGGCAAGCCTTTTGAAGTGTGAGTGGGGCAAGACACAACTCCACCCCCAGGCAACCTGGCAGGATGGCCCATACTCTCTACAGCTAATCCCCTTTGTGCCACTGGCTATCTCTCACTGTCCTTTAAATGTTTATTTTAATTTTTAGATGGGCCCGGGAGCTGCCATTTTCTACCAGACTGATCTGGACTACAAACTGTACTTTTGAGAGGCTTTGTTGCCCTCTGACACCTCATTGTGTCTCCTTTATCAGCTCCCCATCTGTAGTGACCGGCCAGTCACTGTTCTAGTGTTCTGAATTGGATGTTTGTACCAGCCACTTCCCAAGAGCTGGCTTACACTACCACATCACACCCATCCATCACAGGTGTCACAGGGCATGTGACCCTGCCAATAAAAGGGCCGGGTGCACGTGCCCTGGGGCCAGTTCCAGATACCATCTATCTGTGCCTTCATTATCTGTATATGGGGGCCTAGTGCCCCAACCCTTTACACCATCCTTCGTGGCCCTTTAAAATTATTTTCTTTTATATTTGTTGGTGGGCCCGGCAGCTGCTATTTGTACCTGTACTATCAATGCTTTTGCGTGAATGTTTTTTTTTTACTGATCCGAGAGGCGTCTACCATCTTGGATTGGTAAATTACAAAACCAAAATGGCGCCAGCGGTATTCCATATGCATGCCCAAGAGTGAAGAAGCATGGGCGTGCATATTGCAGGCTAACGTATAGGCAATGACGTGGCTGATTATCAAGTCTTAATATGTTTTTAACAAAACAAGACCTATTGGCTTTGAAATTCAGACCTCTTAAGTTTCACAGGCCAGAGTGGAGTAGCATGTCCAGTTTAGATTATCGTCTGCTATTCGTGCAAACCCATGAGCTGTTAGGTTACTTCCAAAAGAGACGCCAGCTTTTATAACACATTGGTGCACGAGAAATGCTTTCTACAAACAAAAGAATGGGAAAATGTCTTATTTTGGACGTGAAAGGAATGTGCGCCCCTCGCTCTCTGCTCCCACACAGAGCAGACATCACAGTCTCGGCCTTTTCCAAGTTACTTTTTCCAACCCACAACATATAACAGAAAACAATCTTATTTTTTCCATATTGCCTTCAGTGTGCCAGAAACAATCAAAATAGCTTGTCTGCACGCGTATTCAACACGAGAAGAGATTCTTTGTTTTGATGAATGGGTTCCCTTCGTGTACATTGTTCTACTGTCGACAGAAAGGATAATATTCCAGTGGCGAAAAAGCACTGACAAAGCCAGGCGGTATTACATTTGTATAATGCATTACACTGCAGAAGGAGCACGACAACTGTAGCCTACTATGCACACAGACAATGCACGTACAGTACCTGTGCACATAGGCAATACAATTACAAGCACCTGTGTAGAAACAGAACACATACATGAACTGAACACGGATAAACACAGAAGCATATATCCAGGCACACGTAACTTAACCACTGGTATTCATTTACACATGTGTAGTTGCTAAGTAACTCAATGTTGTGTGTTACACCTAGACCGAGTACTGGGGTTTTGCTTAGATGTCATTTTCATGCTGGGGCTTTTTAAGCAGATTCTTGAAATGGAGTTAGTAAAACGACAATAACCAAAATGTAAGGTTCTGTTGACTACAAAGCCAGAACAGCCTGAAGGTGTCACGCCTGACAAAATACATTTGGGAGCTAAACTGAGCCATTGCAAGTGCACACAAATTATACTTTTATTTTGTGTGAGCTCGATGGTGATATTTTGTGTTGTGATGGATTTTGGCATTTTCTAAGGAAACAAACAACTCTTCTTAATGGGTTCACTGTGCTGGGCTAGCCAATGTTTTAAAAAGACACATTTCACATCAGACAATGAATGGACCGTATGGAATATATATTTGTAATAAGTAACAAGGGATCCGAATGACTGCGCAAGAATTGCCAGATTTAAAAAAATGAATCATCTTTTTAAGGCTGCAGGGTTATGTTTTTGTGAACGAATTTTTGGGAATATGGCTATTTTTTCCTAAAATGCCACTAATATAAAACGTACATTATTGTGATGAGAAAGCATTAGGTTTGCTGACCTCTCCTTCTCAGCCAACTGCAAAATCACGACTTCTACACACCACACCTTGAGCCCTCCTACTGATATTCTCCCCAGGCGCATGCTCCACATGAACGCTAGCCCTAACAAGCCCTGGGAAGGCCAATAGGTCTGGCTTTCATGTACTGACAAATTTAAACATAGACATTCACAAATACTGTTTGCAGGCACTGTACGCCACTAAAAGCCTTATTACAGTGTTCCTGTTATCACAGAGTACCTCCACCTCAGAATTCTCGATACCAGGGGCATTGATAACTGCAGCGAGGGAGGCGGCGATAGAAATAACAGGGACAACAAGTTAGACCCTGAGGGTTGCCCTAGAAATTACAGAGGAAATGAATAATTTGATTCTCAATTCTTCCCAGTATTTCACTCACCTTAGGACTTTTTAGAGTTCAGGGAAAGGTAACATAAAGGGGTAGCAATAGTTTTTAGGGTTCAGGGATGGGTAGCATTAAGGGATAGTAATGTGTTCGTAGGGTTGTGGGAAGGATCACATTAAGGGGCCATTTCCAATCTGGGTCGGAAAGCACTCTGACCGAGCCGGATCCGGGGTGTTTTCGGGCGAGTACGATGCGGCCGTATGCCGTCGGACTCAGTTCGGTCGGACTCCCATAGAAGTCAATGGGAGCCGGTCATACGACACGTACATGGGCTCCCATAGACTGAATGGGTACATCGCGGACAAGTGCACCCCCTACAGTGGGTACGCGTCGGTGCCATCCGCACCGAACTTGCCTGTTTTGGGGAGACCCATGGGTCTCCCCCTGTGTAGTTCCTATATTCCCAATAGGCTCTGCGCATTGGAATAACACAAACAATAGTTTAGACGTAGGACTGAGGTCATCTAGGTCTCTACTGAATATGTTAGACTTAATTAGGTATGCCAGCTAGCTCAGAGGTCACTAGAAATGTTCTCGAATGAACAGGAAGGAGTTAACTTTCCTGATTAGACAAGAAGGGATTAGTTTCTGACAACCGCATAAACATGACAATTTTGCTCCCTCCAGAACAAGGAGTATATCTCCAGAGTTGTGTGAAAACAATAGACAGTTATTTCACTCAGTCAATCGTGCATACTTAGTTTCACCAGGAGTGCAGAGAAATAGAGAGACGGGCGTTTTCAATAAAAGGTGTTATTTATTGAGCAGTCCTCTTTCTCATGCAAGAGAAGTGAATTGCCACAATTGCAATACTTATCATGAAGTAAAGTGCGTACAGTAAAAGTAGTATTATGAAATAATACTGTAAAAGCATTTATATGGTTTCTGAGCCATATGAATCTTAAAACGGATAAAATATATACATACATAAAATCATTGACTAAACGTACTCAACTGGTGCTTCTAAGATACGCCTAACCCGGTGTACCTAACCTAAGCCTAGTACGTGGGAAGGAGTAAGTGAGCTGCAGTTTAAGTTAAGTTAGTTTTTGCCAAGAATCTGAATCAAGAATTCTCTAAGGATCTAATCAGCTCCGTACCTTGGTTATAGAATGAAGGAGGTCTTGTATCTCTTTCTCAGGACTCGATCTCCCAGCAACCCGCAAGGGTGACTGGAAACACTGGAGCTGAAATTTCTCGGCAGGAGAAAAGACAGCGTCTCTCTCAGTGCGTCAAGGGGAGGGTCGGCTTCCTTCGGCTCTCGCATCAGCTGGGCGTCGGGAAAGTAGATAGCCGCTCTGCTCCAAACCACCGTGTGTTTGCTTAAGGCAAACGTTGGTATATTTATACCTGGAAGGTGCCGAGTTTGACGTAAGGTTGGACATAAGACGTCACTAAGAACTTACAGTTCTTTCTGGACTCCAGGAGTTCTTGTTCAAATCAAAACAAAAGCAGGGGGAATTCCCGGGCTGCTGGAGGTTTGGTTTGTTTAAAGAACGCGTTGTACTTTCTAGGAGTCTATGGGAGTAGCCTTGCAATATTTGGACTGTATTGACTATGACTAAATATGGATATGATTCTTATGCCTTTATAAGGATATGTTTTGTTATAACCACAAAAGGGCATGAATCGGGAATATTTAAATAGGGTCCTAGATACATTCACAACAGTAAGGCTGCGGGTAACAGGGGGTCCGACGCGGACCCCCGAAGTCCGACTCCAGGAGCTATTGCGTGCCGGACGCTCAGACTCGATCCGGCTGTCCGAATTGAGCATCGTACCAGCTCGGTCGTGAAACGTCTCCATTGCGTGCCACGGTTTGCTTGTGACCGAGTCGTACGGAGCGGTTCGGACCCGGAAACGATTCTGAAGGAGATTTCACGCTTGTTAGCATCGTACTTCGACGTCCGGACCCGTGTACGACTCGGACGGAAATCCAGCCTCCGAATCCGGATTCGCTAATGCCGAACCTGATTCGGTGCCCTTACGACCGAGATCGGAATCGGCCCCTTAGTAGTTAGTAGAGTTCAGGGAAGAATTCAAATCTATTTGTTTTATCAATTAACATATACTCACCAACATCCAATGACCAGTGAGGTGAAATAAGGGTGAAACAAGGGGGTCTTGGATGTGGCGGAAGGAGGAAAAGGGTGAAGGCAGGAGGTAACAGGTGAGACATAAGATGAGCATGAAAAAACAGTCCTAACCACAAAGTTTGTCACTACATAAGATTAGTCTATTTCATTAGCTTCGATCCATCAGGGTGGTATGTCTGTTATGGTCAAGCTCAGTAATAGTCAGCTAAGACCTCGCTTGTGGTGAGCCACAGCATTCACAGATAGTAAGGATATCTGAGTTCTCTGAATTATTTTTTTAGGTATTTTATACATTTTGTCTAAATGTGGTAATTTGTTCTCCAGTGAGGTAGTAAGTTTCTCCATTCCCATATGAGGTCCAAAAGCTTGTGTAACCAGTCTGCATGTTCTGGTGTCCTCTCCCTACCCCATTTACACGTGATTATTTGTTTGGCCACACATCTGGTTAAGGTCATGGCCTTCTCCCTTCTGAAATACAGTAGGAAGGTTAGCATGTTCAGGAGTTCCAGTATGACATAGTTGGGGAAGCATGGGATCTCGGTGTCAAAGTTGTCGCTGATGTCCTTCAGTACCTCTTTATGAGAAGCTGGCCTGGTATATGGTGTCCACTAATGTAAGTGGGCCCCTTGCACCAGTCCAGCCAATCCTTACGGGGATTTAAGAGGTCTTAGACAACCTTAGAAAGCTCTCTAAGTGGTAGCTGTGGAGAGCAGCCTTCAGGCTTAGTCAAGAAGCAGTGTAAAGCAGCGTGTTTTACCAGAATGCAATCTAATAGTATAGATGAAGTGAAAAATAACCACATCAAGTCTTTATAAAAATATGTATTTATTATATAATACTCTCTAGCATGTTCCAATATGTCCAACACCGAGATAAACACAATGTACACAATACTTTAGCCAAGAAACACAGTAAATAGCACAAAATACACCATGGACCCAGGGGGGGGCAAACCATATACTAAGAAAGTGGTATAAGAACCACGGCTCGAGTCAGGACGATGTAGAGAGGATGTAGAAATGCTGGGGCCCCTTAGAACCACCCAAGGTAAGTAGATTGGGACCCCATGGAGAGCATGTGCAGTGTGGGAACACGACTGTGTGCTCCGTACAAGTCAATGTGCAAGTCGCAGTTGGATTTTTAAAGATTAAGGACCCTTCCCAGTGGACCCAGATGAAACTCTGTGGAGGACAGAAGGTTGGAGAAACACCCCACCCATGAATACCCTAGTACCCACGTTACCTACACCAGGGAAACCGGGTGCATACATGTGGTGGTGTCCGAAACAGCCGTTGAACCCAATAGAGGACTTCAGGAAAGTGCCGTTGTGGAAGAAGGAAGAAGTGTCCGGTGGAATCTGAGGATGGATTCTTAATGAGAGATACCTGCAAGCAGTGGGGACAGAGTCTATGTCACTCAGGAGTGACCAGGAGACTTGGAAGAAGCATGCCCTCCGATACCGAATGTTGCTGGATGGATGACAAGTGCCTTGACTCTGCAGCTGTAAGGACCCGGTGGGGTGACGCTGAGGAGGACCAGGAGCATGCAAGAGCTGTCCCACAAAAGATGTTGAGTGCTGAGGGGTCATTGTCTGGCCTTGGCAAATGCAACCAACTCAGGAATCAAATAAGGAGCAACGTTGGAACCAGCAAGGTCCAGGGGACTCACCAACAGCAGGGGAGTCAAAGCAGGTCCGAGCAATCAGGGAAGCCAAAAAGATAAAAGTGTCCCTCAAGTGGACCCACTGGCCAGAGGCACTGAAGTTGGGAGAGGACCTCAAGCAGCTCACCAAAAGATGCAGGCCACGATGCACACAATGCAGTGTGGCTGAAGAGTCTGCTCACTGGAGGTGCTCAAGGTTGGGGCTACTTCAAGCCCGAAGATCTCCTTGGAAAGAAGTCAACAAGTCTTTGCAACTGCAAGTTGATGCTGTGCACAGGGGTTTGGTTAGTGCAAACTCCACAAGGGATACTGGCCTCCAACTTGGTGGGAGGGCAGGCCTAGGGACCTGTGGAAAACCACCACCTGTATTGCAGAACCTTTGGAGTCCGGAGGAGCTCAGGATCAACAGGCCGGTTGACTTAGTTGCGGTGCCTGCGAATGCAGGGGAGTGACTCCTTCACTCCAAGGGAGATTCCTTCAAGTGTCTTTGATGCTTCACAGGCCTTGGAAGGTTCTTGTATGATGCACAGGCATAAACGTCGCAGCAGACTGGAAGGGAGACCAAGTCAGGCCCAAACTAAGTCCAGCGAAGTCCAGGGTGCCCAGACGGTAGAAGAAGAAGTGGTGTTTGATCTGAATCTTCCCTAGATTAATCTAGGGACCTACAACCAGGTAAGTCCTTAAGTACCCTGGGGAAAGGGTTGGGAAGATTCAGGGGACTCTCCCAGGGGAGGGTCTGGACAGGGGGAGGGTACTCCCATGTCCTTTGTCCAGTTTTGCGCCAGACTGGGAGCCAACAGCTCCCAGAACTGGTTTGATCCGGACTATGCACGGGACACCAAGGATGCCCCTCATGCAGACTTTCTGTCACTAACAAGTGCACCCACCCGGTCCCAATACACTAAATCATGTCTGGGAGGTGGTCACAGCTCCCTGTGACAGGATGCCAATTGTTCAACGTTTCTCTGCTCGAGCTTGGCACACAGAGAGCCTAACGGAGGGCTCTTCCAGTGCTTGGAATTATACCTCCCACACTGTTTACAGTGTGGGAGTATGATTCTAACATGTTTGATACCAAACATGATAGGATTCATTGCAGTCGTTTTCGAGAAGGTCATCGCGTAATTACGCGGTGCCCCTCTATATAGTATATGGCTGCTTCACTGACAACTCAGGAGAATGGACTCCGTAGGCTGCAGGGGTATCCTGCTCATGCAGGGGCACCCTCTCACTTAGAACCAAGCACCCTGCCTTCAGGATTGCAAAGGCCTGCTATAGGGGTGACTTATAGGTTTTAAGTGCAGTGACCCTAGATATAGGAAACCTATATCTTTAGTAAGTGGTGCAAGGACCAACTTACACAGGCTGAAATGGCCGGCCTGCAGTTCCATTTTCAATGGCCTCTTTTAGGTGGCATAATACATGCTTCAGCCCATGAGAGACCTCTGGGGTACCTATGCCCTGGATAACATGGATACCATATACTAGGGACTGATAAGGGTACCCCAGTATCCTACCTGGGATGTACCTAAGTACTAACCACAACAATTTAAGGGAGAAAGCAGATAGACTGGGGTCTTGATTAGCAGGATCCCTGTCAGACTAGTCAAAAACCAGCAGAGCACCAGGCAAAATTGGAGGTAACCATGCACAAGGATCCTACCTTCCTACACTCTTCCCAATATCTTTTGAGTTTTGGAAATTGCCAGAGGAGATGAGCTATGTGCCCAGGTTTCCACAATTACGCTAACATCCCTTCCATCAGAAGTGCCTGGTTTCCATTTGCCATCTTGGCCGGTGTATTATACAAGTTGTGAGTTATTTGAGCATGCCCCCCTCCTGGATGCACTGAAGGAGAAGATACAGGTGCTGTGGAGTATGTCCGACCACTCTTTAAGGTAAATTGGCATTCCAGCTCCTCTTCCTATATCTTTTGGGGTGGGGATTGGCTGGAGTTTAGAGTCCTATTCAGAAAGTTATAAATGTCCAAGAGCAGTCACTTGTCGTCTGCTCTTGTAATTAGCCACTTCTCGAACTTTGTGAGTTGCCTACTGGCATGGGGCTGGTCTTGAGGTCGGTAACCCAGTGCTTAAATAATTGTATCTCCATTTCTTCTGAGCAGGGACTCCATAGCTGAGCTGAATTTGTTTGACGCCCTTGAGGCTATTATGGCCAAAAAGATCACCAATTCTTTTGCAGTTGGCTTTTTGCCAGGAGTAGTGTTTGTTACCTGTCACCGCCGGTGAAAAGTCAGGTGTGCAATTGGAGGGCATGATTGGGGAAGGATGTGAATACAGGCCCTTGACAGCGATGGTCTTATCCCAGGTTTCTACTGTTGCTTGTACTTTGGGGAGATATAAACACCTGGTGTTTTTTATGGATCCATGGAATTTTCCATATGTGAATCCATGCCACGTTCAATGAAGCCTTGTGCTTTTCTGTAAGGGGCCTGTTCCATTTTATAATATAATGAAGTTGAGCAGCAAGATACATTGATAAGGTGAGGTATGCCCTGTCCCCCCTGTGCCACTGAAAGATAAGCCCTCTTCTGGGCCATGCATGGTTTCTGCCCTCCCAGATGAAGGGCTCAATCATCTGTTGCAGTTTTCTTACAAGGTGTGTGGGTGGCTGCAGTGGGAAGGTATGCATGATGATTAGAGTTTTGAGAAAGAGAGTCATTTTAACTGCTGCCACTCTGCCCACCCTAGAGAGATCCCCAGACATCCAAGGCTGTAAATCTGTGTTGGCTGAGGTGATAAGATCCGCATAGTTGCGCTCCACCGCTTTATCCGTTGATGGCCACATTTTGAGTCCTAGGTATGGCAACCAGCGGTTCGCCCAGGGGAAGGGAAAGAGGCACTCCAGTTGAGCTTATCTCTTTGCGGGGTAGTAAGGTTTAGGATGTGTGGTTTCTGAACATTAACTTTAAAGCCAAAGACCATGCTGAACGCCTCCACTCCTCTCTGGAGGCCTAGTAAGGAGGAATGGGCCTGGGAGAGGGCTACCATAACGTGATCTGTGAACAGGGCTAATTTATGTTCCTGGCGTACTATGGTGATACCAGAGATCTAAGTGTCTACCTGTATCCTCTCCGCCATTGGCTCCATGTATAGAGTGAAGAGAAGCGGGGACAGAGATTTTCATTTATGGGTTAAGACGGCTAGGCAGCACGGTTCATACATTGCGTCAGAGAGCGCACCTGTCTCTCTAAATGAATTGTAGAGGCGGTCGAGGATGGGGGTGAGCTGGGTAGGGCAAATATGTTGTAAAAGGCTGGGGTAAACCCATCGAGCTTCAGGGCTTTGCTAAGTTGGAGTTTAGCTATTATGGCATGAACAACATCCAAACAGATGTCTGCTTAAAGCGAGTTTGCTTTCAATGTTCTTATTGGAAGGCTAAGAAGAGTCGGGGTAGCAGGAGGAGTCATCTCTTGGATTCAATCTTTACTTAATGGCAGGACTTTTCAGGTCTTCACTGGGGATTCCACCTCTGAGCTTCTACCTCTTAACTACGGAGTGCCCCAGGGATCCTCTCGAAGTCCCACGCTTTTCAACGTATATATGAGGCCACTGGCCGAGGTCATCCAGCCGTTTGGGATTAAAGTAGTCCCCTACGTGGATGACACTCAGCTGGTGGTATCTCTAAACCATCTGCGGACTGATCCTTCAAACCTGGAGCTATGCCTGGAAAAGGTTGCCACGTGGATGCAACACTCATTTCTCAAACTCAACGGAGACATAACTGAAACCATGTACCTAGGCAATACGGCCAAGTTAGTCCCCACACTGTCCTGGGTCCCTTGCCTGGGCGCCCCCCCAAGCCCTGAAGGTCAAGATAAAGAGCTGTGGTGTGTGGCTGTATAAATCTCTCAAACTTGACCAGCAAGCAGTGTCAGAGCCAGGGGTTTGTCACAGCATCCTCACAATGCTGTAGAAAGTCCCCCCCTACTGCCCATAGAGGCAAGGAGAGTCGTTGTCCAGGTCCTGATTCTTTCGTGCCTGGACTACTGTAACTCACTGCATCTGGGTGCTCCAAAATCTACTCTAAGGAAGCTTCAGGTGGCACAGAATTGTGCTACATGACTGGCTGTTGTAGAACGCAGTCAGCCAGACCCAGTCTGAAAACCCTACACAGGTAGCTGATCGAGGAGAGGATTTTCTTCAAGGCCTTATGTACTGCTCACATGACTCATATGAGCACAGGCCCTCGCATCAACCAGTCCTTGATCACCGCATACCTTACTGAGAAGTCTCTCCGCTCGGCGAATTTAAATTTAGCCAGCATCCCTAAAATTAATAAGGTGCGTAGTGAAGGTCGCTTCTTTTCATACAACATAGCCAGATTGTGGAATACCCTCCCTCTCAATCTGCGGCTAGAAACTCCCCACCTTACCTTCCGGAAGTGTCTGAAAACCTGGCTATTCCAGAGGAGTAATTGCTAGCCACCTATTTTAACATGTTCTGCCGCTAGTGCTGGGATGTCTTAGGGTAGCCATGCGCTCAACAAATGCTAATTAATAATAATAATAATTGTGCGGGCCATCCAGATTGTACAGGCCGCCGAGAGGTAGACATTTCTCTTATCCTAGGGTCAATCTTTTCCGCTGTATAGAGGTCTGCATAGAAGCACACAAACACCAATTAATAGCTTCATCAGTCAGTGTTCTGCCGCCATCCCCAGTCAGTCTCTCCACAGTTCTGCTGTAATGGATTTTAGCTCGTGTTTACATGCAAGCAGATGTCCAGCTTTGTTACCCTCTACATATTATCTCTGTGGAGTGCAGACTCTGCTCTGTCAAAGTCCAGGGCTTTGAGTTGTTTTTTGGCAAGTGTCAATTGACTCCACACTTTTTGGGCACCACAGCATTTGTGGGCCTTTTTTAAAGCCCCTGCCACTCCAGTTCCAGTTGTTTCTCTCTTCTAATCTTGTTGAGTTGTGCGGAGATGGCCTGTAGGGCCCCATGACCACTGCCTTCAACATTTTACACAGAAGGGAGATGGGTGTGCTAAGGGAGTTGTTAGTTTGTAGGTAATGCTGAATAAGCTCTCTTATTTCTTTCAGGGTGGTGTTGTAGATTAGGAGTTCATTGTTGACTCTCCACAGCCGACTGGGTGTGGGGAATTCTAAGGGAGATCAAGATGGGGAGGTGGTCTCACAGTGCCAATACTTACTTTTTAATCCAACTGGTGGCAGCCAGAATTCGGGAAGAGGTCAGCGAGTAGACTAGCCTCATGTATGTCTGATGTGAGGCTGAGAAGAAGGTGTGGCCCCTGGAGGTGGGCTATTGAGAGTGCCGGACATTGGTCAATCTATGATGTTCAGCCATCTCAGCACCTTGGACGAGAATGCCCCAGTTTGCGGTGCTCTTTGAGCTGACCTGTCCAGTAGTGAGTTTTGGAAAAGGTTAAAGTCCCCCCTATTAAAAAATCTTAATCTGCAGAGGAGATTACTAGGCAGAGGACTTTGAGGATAAATTGTCCTTAGTGGTCATTGGGCACGTAAAACATGGCTAAAGTGAAGGTGTAATTGTTCAGGGTTTCCTGTACCTGTGTGTGTCTGGAGAACATGCCCCTTAAATTTGCTAGGTAATAGGATAGCCACCCCTCCCTTTTCACTGGATACTGAAGAAAAGAATTGCTTTTCGACCTTCTCCTGGGTTGAAAGGGGAGGGGAGAACTCATCCGGCCACAATGTATTCCAATTACACACTGCCGGTTGGCCAAAAAAAAATAACCAGTGTTTTATCTGGATTGCATTTCAGCTGATTTATTTTGAGCCAGTTAAATACCTTTGTGAGACACGATCTAATATTGTCTCCATCAAAGTTATCTCCTTTTTCACATGAAAAAGTCAGTTGTGTGTCATCAGCGAAAGAGAATCTTAGCACCCTCTTTCTCTACTAAAGGTGCAAGAGGTGACAACTATATATTAAAGAGGGTGGGGCTACGAATATAGTCCTGGGGTACTGCTACATTCATGTGTGGCATGGGAGATGAAAAAGGGGGCATCCAAATGTCCTGCGATCTATTTTTCAAGAAAGAGTTCAACCAGGCCAGTGCAGTCCCACCCATGCCCACCTTCCGTAGTCTGTCCAGAAGTCTTTGATGTGGGACCGTGTTGAAGGCCGCCGACGGGTCGAGTAAAATCAGAACTGCCCTGCCTCCCTGGTCTAGTTTTTCCTTGATGTGCTCTGTTACTTCCAACAGAGCAGACTCTGTGCTATACTTTGTCCTAAAGTCAGATTGGGAGACATGCAACAGATTTTGGTTGTTAATGTACTCTAAGAGTACTCTGTTTGCATGTTTCTCTAAGACCTTAGATAATGCAGGGAGGAGGGTGATAGGCTTATAGTTGGCCGGATCTTTGTGGTCAGCGATTGTTTTTTTTAAAAGTGGTAACATTTTAGCCTGCTTCCAGATATGCGGCATTTTAACAGTGGAGCGGGATATGTTAAGTACCTTGTTGACTGTGGGGTTGATAGTGTACGCTAAAGTTGCGAATTATTTAGCGGGCAGGAGTCAACTGGGGATCCAGACTTGAGGCCTTTGAGGTACTTGAGCGACTCATCTTTTTGTAGTTCGGGAATACTAACAGTGTAGGGGGCTGCAGGGGGCAGAAGTTTTAAAACAGGGGTTGGTAGGAAATCTGATCCTCGACTGGCATGTTATCAGAGGAGTGTTGGATCTTATTGTGGAAAGATAGTGCTATCTGCTTGGTCCACGCGGCTGAAAGCGGGTCTTCGGGGAAGTGAAAAAATTTACTATGTTAAACATTTCCTTTCCCTTGTTTTGGGCTAGTTCAATCTTATCCTGGAGGAAATTATTTCTGGCCTCTCTCATTATTGTGCAATGGGTTGCTTGCCTCGTGGGCTCCACGGGGCTGCCATCTTGGAATTGTCCTGGTGACCCAAGTGGCAAATCAGGCCACTTTCTGCCCATGGAAAGGTGTGAGAGCACTTTCCCCCTCAGGGGTCGTTTTTCTGCTCGGATCAGCAGGAAGGCTCAGTCAGATATGGCCGAGGTTGGTACATGTCGGAATCAGGTCAGCGGAGCGGTAAAGAGGAACTCCTATTTGGCCATGCCCCCATAAGGGTTTTTTAGGGTTCGGGGAACGGTAGTGTTAAGGGATAGAAAGGGGTTTGTGGGGTTCAGGGAATTATTATGTTAAGGGGAAATAAATAATTAATTACCGGTACTATTTTTGAATACATTAATAAAACAGATAGCTCAATAAATAAGAGGCAAGATCCGATGTATCTGAGTCGAACGGGCTTTATTCAGGCATAAGGGAAGGGACAGGATCGGGACAGCCTGAAATAGAATGGCATAGAAGGCAGCTGCAACGTTTCATCAACAGTACATGATATATATAGTAAAACATCACAATTACATTACATACAGTAGGCGTAACTAGTGACAAGCGTACGATAAGAACACATGGGCGTGAAAAGAAGGCGTGCACAGGGCGTGCACGTAGACATGTGATGAAAACGTCACAGAAATGTCATAAAGTGGGTGGATACATAGAGGGGGCTACCTGAGCAGCTGGAACCTTTAACCTAGTGGTGCGCGCAAACGGGCCATGACACGTTACCGGGGAGAACTGGGGGCTATGACTTCTGCACTAGAAGAGGAGACGAAAGTCTGCGATGTCAGGACGACATGTACCTATAGCATATCTGGTATCTGGTGTTTTGGAGTACATGTTGATAGAATCTAAAAGTTATCAGGGCAAAGGCTACTTGACACTAAGGCTGGTGCATGCATATATTCTTCGTGTATTGCGTGTGCTATGAATCTTCTATGAATATTAATACAGTCATTTACTTGTATGGAGACAGAAAGACTAGACCATAGCTGAAGCTGTTTATGTGGTTCAGTAGCTTAGGAATGTGAAGACGGAGAGCTGAACTGATAACTAGAGGCATAACATATTCTTGGCAGACAGGCAGGCAGAGCCAGGCCGGGCACCGCGCTGCGCGGAAGGAAATAAGTGAAGGGTCAGGGATGCAGGTGGGGGCTGCATCGCTCCTCGGAGTGGGTTCAGGAGACTGGAGCTTGAATCTGGTGTCCAGGCCCTTTTGAGGCCTAGAAACGGGGACAATTCAATGAATTAACGTGCATAGTGTAAAACGTGGGCAACATAGGCCTAATACTCGTTGCTTTCACGAGAACTGGAAACTGGCATACTAACGTTGGACACAACTATAATTGCGTCTTTAATCGATCATAGGGGGATATATGCATATCGATCATGCACATATATCATAGGATGGGGAACACGTAGGCACACATGACAAGGCAAAATTCAATTTTCCTCATTCCCTCCTTGTGCCCTACGTTTCCATCAGGAAACATCAATATTCATGATACCATCTATCTGTTCATATAGCATCATTTGCTCGTCTCGAATTGTCTTGGAACGGGACTTAGGACTATGAATACAAGAGGTAGCACACAAGCCGCAAATCGCAGGGCCACATTGAAAACAGAGACAGCAACTGAATATGATCATTACTGCTATACCCAGGAATGACAATACTTTCCATCCCCAGGCAGATATGATACTCCAGAGCCAACCGGACCATGTCCAGGTGCCTGGATTCTGGTGTAACTGATGGGCTATTTTATGAAGTCTGGTTATAGCTGAATAAACAGACGGTGCGTTACTAGGAATGAAAATGCAGCAACTAGATCCGATGACTCTACAAGCTCCTCCCCTATCGGCCAGTATGACGTCAAGGACGAGACGATTTTGGAGCACGACAAATCTCATAGCAGACTGTTCTTCAGTTAAGTTACCTAGAGCGGAAGTAGTCTCATTCACTACTGCTTCAAGGGTTCTGGTTAGCCTACGTATTAACTTACTATTCTGAACAGGACCTATGAAGAAAAAGAAACCTTTATTGAAGTCTTGATACTGTTCTAAGGTAGTTTCAGTTTGATCGACAATTGGGGACTCAGTCTCCCTTCTATGTCTAACGTGTACTAGATGTGTGTTTCTGTGATAATCGGATGGGGCTAGAAAAACGGGTGGCAGTAGGAAGGCAATGTAACATGTTCCATCCCAATCGAGGGGCAGACGAACATATGCGGTCTGGCCACATACAAAATAAGAATGACGTGAGGCTTTGAAAATAGATTTCCCACTGTCACTATACTCGACCACAGTAGTACAATCACTATGACCTACATGTGCGGAACCATTCTTTCTGACACATAATTCACCTTTAACGGGTAGAACTGAAATAGCAGGCAAATCTGGAGTAGTCTCGGACTGAACATTCAAAACCATGAAATTCGAGGAATAATTACCTAGATCATATACTTCATTTTCTAGATCTAACCCTGTTCTATGGGAAGGACCTTCCTTGTCTGGGAAACATGTCTGATTCAGGAGAAACATATCATTTGAGGATGACGTTAACGTGGACCATGCTCCACACGAACCATTATGTGAAAATGGATAGGGAAAGAGTGGCAGAACTCCCTTCGGTGTCTGGAAAGGGGGGAGTCGACCACACACCCAACAATTAGTGGCATTGCTGGTCTGGTGTGAATAGTGTAACATTCGGATAAACGTATTATTGCGCATGGCAAGACGGTAGGATAACTCGTGAGGAGGCAGGTCACTAAAAGTGTGCTCTACTGTAACATTAGAAAACATATGTACATGTGAATTAATAGGAAAACATAAATGTAAGGCATAATTTATGCAGGTAACCATAAGACTCAGAAATAGCATAAAAAATAAAGTAACAATACATCTACTTCGAATATTCTTTTGATAACGTATTCTCTTAGAGTTTTGACTAACTCTCTCACTGTGTGGGTCTATCTCATACATGTCAGGAACCTGTCTAACCGTTTCACCCGAGAGGGACTTAGACAATTAAACTGGTTGACTTACTAGACCGAAGCTTATCTTTATACTCCTGCTGCGGAGTTTTCTCTAACAGGGGAAGTTTAGATTCAGTGTCTGGGCAGTCCTTGAGAACGGGGCAGTCCTTGAAAACAGTCTTTGGTTTGAGTCCATGGAATCTCTTTACATGACTGGAGTGCAACCACCCCTTCCTGCCTTCGATCTTCACGGCGGTCCTTGTTGTTAGTAGGACAAGTCGGGGATCCGTCCAGCGGGGCTCCAGCGGACTTGAACGATCAAAATTACGAATCAAAACGAGGTCGCCTGGTATGACCTCATGCGGTTTCACTTCGGTGTTGTCTGGAAAAGCAGCGGCAACCTGTGAACGACAAGAGTGTAGTGCAGACATCAAGGAGGCCAGGTAATCTGTCAGCATATTACTGTCAACATCTGTAATTGTACGTGGTCTAGGTGTACCCCACATGTTTGGGGGACGACCGAACACTACCTCGAAAGGGGACAGACCTGAACGGGAGTGAGCGACCATTCTCATATAGAAAAGGGCGACTGGCAGTGCTACTATCCAATCTACGCCTTTCTCTGTGCATACTTTGGCAATGCGGATTTTCAGAGTCTGATTATGTCTCTCTACGAGACCGGCTGCTTCAGGATGTCGTACACAATGGAACTTCCACTGGTACCCTAACAGAAGGGATACTTGTTTCATGAGTTCGGATGAGAATGGCTGGCCGTTATCTGAATACACGACCCTAGGCAATCCATAGCGGGGGAAAAACTCACGAACCAACTGCCTGGCAGTGGTCGCAGCTGTGTAATCTGGGACTGGATATGCTTCTGTCCACCTGGACAAAGCGCATACAACTACGAGGACATACTTGAAACCTCGACATCGCTCCATCTGAATATAATCCATCTGGAGGACTTCAAAAGGGTGGTCAGGAGGATGGAATCCACCTTGTTCCACCGGGACACCTTTACCTGGATTGAACTGACAACAGATCATGCAGGTACGCACTTTCTGCTTGGCTGCTGCTCGTAAATGCTTGTTAAACCAAAGGTTCTGAATACTGTCTAACATGGCCTTTTCTCCTAAGTGTGCTGGACTATGAGCGGTGTTAATAATGACTTGAACCATAGAGTCGGGGAGAAACCATGTGGCTTTTCCCTTCGTCAACCATCCTTGATCTGTCTGGACCCCTCCTTGTTCAGACCATTTCTTGATTTCATCTGGGGTAGCATGTAACTGTATATCTAGTACGTCTTGTGTAGGGTCCTTAACTGTCATACAAGTAGTCTGATCTGGAATGTCTGTCTGTGTCATGTTAACTGGAATGTCTGGAGTCTGAGCTGTAAGCTTGGCTGTTCGATCTGCCAGGTCGTTACCCTGGGAAATGATGTCAGTGACTTTCGTATGTGCTTTGCACTTCATGATAGCGATAGCTGTCGGTAAATGTATTGCATCTAACAGAGCTTGAATGAGGGGGCCATGCTGAATCTTGGTTCCATGAGAAGTCATAAAACCTCTTTCTTGCCAGAGTACTCCAAAGTCGTGTACGACTCCGAATGCATAACGTGAATCTGTGTATATGTTTACTTTCAGGTTCTTGGCTCGTATGCAGGCTTGGGTCAGAGCGACGAGCTCTGCTACTTGAGCAGACAGGGTGTCAATACGATGTGTTTCTATAATTTCAGTTTCAGTAGTCACTGCATACGCGGCTACTAGTTCTCCTGTACTTGTTCTCATACATGAACCATCCACATAAAGTGTCAGGTCGGGATTAGGTAATGCAATGTCTGTCAAGTCTTGTCTTGGTTTTGTCATGGTGTTAACAACTTCCACACAGTCATGTGTGGCAGGATTTGGGGTAACTGACGGTAACAGTGTGGCTGGATTTAAAATGTTGCAGCGTCTGATTTCTATGTGTGGCTGAAACAATGTCAGTTCATATCCTGTTAAACGTGCAATTGTCAAGTGCTGAGTCTGTGTTCGGTTTAAAAGAACTTCCACGGAGTGTGGAACCTGTACTATCAGGGAGTGTCCTAACACTGTGGAATCACTTTGTCTGATAGCTAGAGCTGTGGCTGCAACTGACTTGAGGCACGCAGGCAGCGCCTGGGCCACTGGATCTAATGTGCTAGAGAAATAAGCACAGGGCTTGTATTGTCCTGCTTGATCTTGTGTGAGAACAGATAATGCAGTACCATCACGTTCAGTGACAAAAAGTGTAAAAGGCTTACTGTAGTTCGGTGTTGCTAGAACAGGTGCTTTGCATAAAACTTCTTTTAACTCATTGAAAACAAGTGTGTGTTCCTGGGTCCAAGGGAGGACAGTCGATACGGCTGCCTCCTGTGTCGTTAACTGTATCAGTGGCTTAGCTAGAAATGCATACTGAGGAATCCATTGTCTGCAATAAGAAGTGAGGCCGATAAAAGCTCGTACCTCCTTCTGAGTCTTGGGCTGTGGAAGATGTGCTATTAACTGGATACGGTCAGGTGTCAACTGCCTACCCCTCTTGGACAGTAAGTGTCCTAGGTAGACCACTTGCTGGACACAGAATTGCAATTTAGACGGGGACACCTTGTGCCCCATCTCGGCCAGGGAATACAAGACTGTAAGTGACGCACGCTCGCAGTCACGTTCAGAACGGGCTGTGATCAATAGATCATCGACATACTGGAGCAGGGCAGTGTCAGTTGGCATGTGAATATTGTCTAGTTGTCTTTTAAGTGCTTGACTGTAAATACTAGGACTTTCTGTGAAACCTTGAGGAGCTCGTGTGAATTTATAGCTCCTTCCATTTAAACAGAATCCGAAAAGGAATTGGCTGTCTGGATGAATGGGGACACTAAAGAATGCGTTCTTGAGATCAATAACAGTGAAGAACGTAGCTTCTGAATCAATAGCAGTTAATAGGGAAGAAATATCTGGAACCACTGGGTACTGGGGTATGATACATTTATTAAGTTCTCGAAGGTCAATCACTAATCGATAAACTGGAGGTGCATTTGGATCAGTACGTTTCAGAATCGGAATGATAGGAGAATTACATACATTGGAGTCAGTTTCTACAACTACTCCTTGAGCAATAAGCTCGTCAATAATTTTGGATAAGGCTGCTACAGCCTCAGGTGGCAATTTGTACTGTCGGATTCGTGGTAATACAACACCTTTCTTCAGAGTAACACGATGGGGTGTGATGTGCATACAGCCTACATCAGTTGGACCTTGCGCCCATAAATGCTGTGGTACATTCAATAATCTTGGATCAAAATCACGTAATACATAATGACCTTTAAAATCTCGCAGAAACAGTCGCACCCCTTCTGGGGAGCAGCATATAACTGCTCCTAATTCTTTCAGAGTCTTTATACCAAGTAAGTTCTCTGGACAGGATTTCGTTAGTAACAAGTCTGTAGTTCGGGACAATGGACCAACTTCTAGAGTAACTGGTTTCGATATTTCATTAACAATAGGCTTTCCTGAAAATCCAAGGGAAACATTTCTAGAGCCTGAGAGCGGAGCCCCTGGAACCTCGTCATGACTGATGGTAGTCCTACTTGCCCCTGTATCAATCAGAAACTTTCTGTCTTTCCCTAATACTTGACTATGCACATAGGGACCCTCTTGATCTACAGGAATCTCGATGAGAGGCAAGCCAACCTCCCTCTCTAGGCTGTTTCATGAATACGGCTGATAATCTGGATACTCTGACTGTGCGTACTGGTACATCTGCTGTGTAACGTGCTGTGTGGCAGCTATAGGCTGCGGTACTGTAACTGTCTGTTGTGCATTCTGCGGTGGCTGGGAAGTCTGTGAAACTTGTTCTTGTCTAGGAGGACGTGGTCTCTCTTTTGTCTTACCAGTAGCTATGTTGTGTTTCAGAACTGCACATTCGTTTATATAATGACCTGGCTGTTTACAGTAATTGCATGTCCCTTTAACGGGAGCTGCAGGATGACTAGCTTGATTCGTACCCCTCTTCTGGCTGTCTTGCGGAACAGACTGTGCAACTAGTACTTTCATTTTCGTGTCTTTCATACGTCTCCTTTCATGTTCCTGCTCCTCCCTAATTCTGTTCTGGTGATACTGTAACATCTGGAGCATCTGTGACGGAGTATTAGCTTGCCAGGTACTTTCGACTTTCAGTACTCGATTTTTAACTTGTGGACTTGAATTCTCGACTAGCTTGGTAACAAAAAGATGTGGATACGATTCACTACTTGTTTTCAGACCACTATTAATAATGAAACATTTCTCAAATCTAGAATAAAAATCACTAGTGTCTTCATCTTGTTTCTGTTTACAGGCTGAGATGGCATCCCAGTCTTCCTTTTTCGTGGCTAGTAATCTTGGCAAGACTTGTATCAATAACTCGGGCAATGCTTTAGCTTTTTCCCCAAGACCGGTACCTGGAACTCGTGTATTATCTTCAGTCTCTAATGCGGTCCAATCTAGCTTTTTCTCTCCCACCTCCCATTCTTTTTCTTTAAGTTTTTCATATATGCCCGCAGGCAACAGGACCTTTAACATTTTAATGATATCAGGATACGTGTATTCTCCCATACGGAGCATGTCCTTTAATTCACGGTGGAACCCTGCTGGATCTTTATCGTGACAAGGTATTAACTTTTTCATTTCCAGAAGTTCTATTTTCGTGATAGGGGTGTAAACAAATACTCGTTCTAGACCACCCCCCTCTCCCTTAACTGGATGTACTTCTCGTAACGGATTCTGTCTGTCTATGTAGAATGATTTTCTTACTGGAGGTGGGACAGGAACAAAATGTGGATTCAAGAACGTCCTGTATTTGAGGCGCTGTTCTAGTATGACACTAATTAAATCGGTACCTAGACCTTTCCATCTGTATTGGAGTAACTCGTTCAGCACATCATGTAAAGGACCTGGATCAGAATGCTGACCCTCATACAATGTAATGAGGTGTTGGATCATATACGTACCCACCAGACGCTGCTCGGCTGGGGGCAGTTTCAGAAACATTTGGGCCACTATTTCATCTGGAAACGTGGTGGAATCACTAGTCCATCGTACTGCTGATCGGGCTAGTTCTTGTTCATGCATGGTACTAAGCTCGCTATAACCTATTCGTGATTTCAGAATTTGATCGGTGGCCTGGAATACTTGTTCAAGAGAACACTGTTCTGGTACTGGAGGAGGAAAAACTTTCTTGTAATCTAGACATGAATGTCGGTCGGAAAGTCTAGCTCTACCTACATACGCTATTCTGGAGGGATTCTCGCTGTCTACCTCTTCACTGGAAGAGTCATTCTCTTTCTCGGTTGCTCTTTTTGCTTCCTCCTTCTGGTGTATACTTATAATTTCCTTACGAATTTTCTTGTACATACTTTCTATACTACCTAGTGTCTTGTGTTTTCCCTCGGCTATATTGTCACTCCACCTAGTTAGGCCTTTCATCTCGTCTTGATCTTTATCAGGATAATCTTGTTCTCTTATTAAACAGTTAATCAAGAACTGTAAAATCATATGTTGAATCTCGGCTTTTCTGTGTGCCATAGCTTCGTGAATACTTCCTGGATTCTCTCCTGTACGGACAAAACTATATATTCTGTCTAGATGATCCTTCATATCGGGCAGGGTGACCAAAAAGTTGGCAACCCGTCTTAAACGTACTGAATATAATACCATGTGATCTTCGCCTGGGACTGGATCATATATACAGTCGGTAAGAAGTCTCTTGAGGTCTGCGTATGTAGCCACTTTTGGCGTACGCTGTAACGCTGCGTCTCGCGGCGTCAGTCGTCTTACTTGAGGCGGGGTGATAGGAGCACCTCCCCCGCACCTCCTGAACTGGAATCGTCAGTTAATACTGTACGTGCTGGTAGAGGGGTAGGCAAAACGGGTACACCTAATGTGGGCTGGTCCGGGGGCACTGGCACATTAATAGAGTCCCCGGGACCAGTGGCTGGAGGAACAGGAATTACATTATTTACAGGATGCTGAGCGTGAGCAGGCGGAATACGATTTACATATTCCGGGACTGTGTCGTCCAAATAGGACGAAAGAAAAATTTCAGCTGCGGTCGGTTTATGACGTAGCTTAATCGGGACCAATGGTGGCGGTAAATTACAGGGTGCTTCCGGGGTTGCCTTCGGCAAGCCCTCGGCAAGAAGAGGATACATGCCTTTAATAAGGGCATTTCTCTGTCTGTCTGACTGTTCTGCTCTAACTCGTTCACCTTCTTCAATTAATTCCCTTTCTTGGGCTTTTTCTGCGGATTCCCTACTTAACTCTGCTTTTCTGAATTCTTTTTCGGTTCTTTTATGAGATTCTTTGCGCCATAACTCGATGGCATCTTTCTGGGACTGTCTGGCTTTCTTTTTCCATAATGCTTCTTCTACTCGCATGATGCACTCGGCATCCCATGTACCTGATACAGGCCATCTATATTTCTCTTCAAGATGTTTGGTGTAATCCACCCATAAGTCTAGATATAATATGGCATTTAAACCATGCTTGTGATACATAAAATGTCCAGGACTGTCCCTAGGAGGGACAGGAACTGATTCTTCGAGTAACCCCTTTCTGGTTCTGATCTGACGTAATTTCGAGAACAGAGGCATGGCTGAATTATACTTGCGAACACAATACACAATAATCAAAGTAATGAAATGGCAAACAAATCACTCATACCACGACATAGAAATACATTAATAACAGTTCGAACAGAATTCTACCTGATACGCTGAAAACATAACACTTGAATTTCTCGAGAACGGACTTACTAGAATTACTGGATGCACTGCTAAAACAGTACAGAACATACCGGTCTCATAAAGAGACACGTCATACCGTATCCACCTAGATGGACACGTCGGACTGGATCTGTGTACCCAAACCCATCGGACCAGGAACAAACTAATGAACCTGTCTAGATACTTCCCCCGCAACGGTACTCACCGGGAAGCAGAAACTGAAGGCCTCGGACTGGACTGGACTGCTACGACGTCTGGTTACTACGCATGCGCTTCGGACCTCTGTCTTCGGTTACAGGTGGGCCTCCGGATACCTCGGACCTTGTTCTCTCGGCTTGGGCTCTGGTCGGGACGAACCGCATTCCACACCGCCTCGTCTGGATGCCGGACCGCAGTTTCCGTCTCCTCCGTGGGCCTGAGGGAGACTTGAAGCAGAAATATCTGCACGTGCACGGTAGAGTTCCGTCACGGCTGTAGAAGGGTCAGGGGGCCTGCGTTACATCGCCGGCGCGTGGGGAAGGGGCTCGTCCCTGTTCGGGCGCCATTATGTGGTAAATAAATAATTAATTACCGGTACTATTTTTGAATACATTAATAAAACAGATAGCTCAATAAATAAGAGGCAAGATCCGATGTATCTGAGTCGAACGGGCTTTATTCAGGCATAAGGGAAGGGACAGGATCGGGACAGCCTGAAATAGAATGGCATAGAAGGCAGCTGCAACGTTTCATCAACAGTACATGATATATATAGTAAAACATCACAATTACATTACATACAGTAGGCGTAACTAGTGACAAGCGTACGATAAGAACACATGGGCGTGAAAAGAAGGCGTGCACAGGGCGTGCACGTAGACATGTGATGAAAACGTCACAGAAATGTCATAAAGTGGGTGGATACATAGAGGGGGCTACCTGAGCAGCTGGAACCTTTAACCTAGTGGTGCGCGCAAACGGGCCATGATGCGTTACCGGGGAGTACTGGGGGCTATGACTTCTGCACTAGAAGAGGAGACGAAAGTCTGCGATGTCAGGACGACATGTACCTATAGCATATCTGGTATCTGGTGTTTTGGAGTACATGTTGATAGAATCTAAAAGTTATCAGGGCAAAGGCTACTTGACACTAAGGCTGGTGCATGCATATATTCTTCGTGTATTGCGTGTGCTATGAATCTTCTATGAATATTAATACAGTAATTTACTTGTATGGAGACAGAAAGACTAGACCATAGCTGAAGCTGTTTATGTGGTTCAGTAGCTTAGGAATGTGAAGACGGAGAGCTGAACTGATAACTAGAGGCATAACATATTCTTGGCAGACAGGCTGGCAGAGCCAGGCCGGGCACCGCGCTGCGTGGAAGGAAATAAGTGAAGGGTCAGGGATGCAGGTGGGGGCTGCATCGCTCCTCGGAGTGGGTTCAGGAGACTGGAGCTTGAATCTGGTGTCCGGGCCCTTTTGAGGCCTAGAAACGGGGACAATTCAATGAATTAACGTGCATAATGTAAAACGTGGGCAACATAGGCCTAATACTCGTTGCTTTCACGAGAACTGGAAACTGGCATACTAACGTTGGACACAACTATAATTGCGTCTTTAATCGATCATAGGGGGATATATGCATATCGATCATGCACATATATCATAGGATGGGGAACACGTAGGCACACATGACAAGGCAAAATTAAATTTTCCTCAAGAGGAGTGTTGGATCTTATTGTGGAAAGATAGTGCTATCTGCTTGGTCCACGCGGCTGAAAGCGGGTCTTCTTTCTTAGCAGCCTTCGGGGAAGTGAAAAAATTTACTATGTTAAACATTTCCTTTCCCTTGTTTTGGGCTAGTTCAATCTTATCCTGGAGGAAATTATTTCTGGCCTCTCTCATTATTGTGCAATGGGTTGCTTGCCTTGTGGGCTCCACGGGGCTGCCATCTTGGAATTGTCCTGGTGACCCAAGTGGCAAATCAGGCCACTTTCTGCCCATGGAAAGGTGTGAGAGCACTTTCCCCCTCAGGGGTCGTTTTTCTGCTCGGATCAGCAGGAAGGCTCAGTCAGATATGGCCGAGGTTGGTACATGTCGGAATCAGGTCAGCGGAGCGGTAAAGAGGAACTCCTATTTGGCCATGCCCCCATAAGGGTTTTTTAGGGTTCGGGGAACGGTAGTGTTAAGGGATAGAAAGGGGTTTGTGGGGTTCAGGGAATTATTATGTTAAGGGGAAGCAAGGGGGCTTTAGGATTCAATATAAATTCAATATATAATTTGAAATAAATTAAATATGATATTTGTTACATCATTTTTATAAATGAAATAATAAATTAAAATCAATAACTAACTTTGGGGAGCCATGGAACTTAAAATATCTCTCAAGCCAACATCTTAAAAATAGGAAGAAAAAACACCGTTCTCGCAAGGATTGTCATCTTAAGGCATCCCTGAAGTTGATTATGGAAGGGAATTGGGGAGGTGGCAACACATTCTTCCCAGCTGCCCTCTTGTTGTCTGTGTTGTGCCAGAGAAGAACAAACACAAACATGTAACTAATCATTTAAGAGCCATATACCATTTTGGTTATGCTTGACCTAAGAATTATACTCTGTTGTACCACAACAGCTGGACTTGATAAAGAGCTCCAGCTCATGCAACTTGATAAACAAATGATTACAGCTCATGAAGGGTAAGCATTCTTTCTGTGGAAGCACATAACTTCTCTGCCCAATCAAAACATGTACTCCTGTCCACCAAAATATGGGTATATCCAAAGCCTCTCTCTGTAGTACCTGTGAAAGCTCTTTTTTAGGTTGATCACATAAGGTCTGGTGACAGCTGTGTTGTCGAGCCAGACCTACAAAACTAATAAAGGGCCAATCACTAAGTCCTGTAAGAATCACCGCTCCCGCTTTTGTTACAGGGTGGCGATATTAAAGCACTGCTGCAAAACCTGCCCCCATCACCACAAAACTGGCCCCCACCCCTCCGGCCCAACCAAATACCCGGTGCTCGCTACAGCCTGTCCGGCCCTGGTTACACAGAATCACTGGCCCCAGATTATGGTTGCATGGGATTCAAAATGTTGCAGTAGGGATAAAGTACATCATCACAATACTACACAATGAAGCATATGTGTTTATTTAACACAGCCAAAAGCCCCATATAGAAAATGCTGCCGTCTGGGAAGCCCGATATAGAGGGGATGGGGAAAGAAGCAACAAAGGGGAAAGTACAAATGACGAGGGATGAAAGGCAGACAAGATGCCAACAGTGAGCAGTAGAATGAAGAGGCCCAGCTTGGCGAGAGTCCAGTTGAGCATGGAGTGCTGTGAGTACACGCAATGTTGTATTGCCTGCGCCTTGTGATGCATTTCTTGCCGCTGGAAACATATTTGTATTCCAGTGGTGTTGCCTGATTGGTTGGTACAGGAGTACATTGGTGCTGTGTACTTTGCCATAATGTGGTTTCGGATTCCTGGGAGCAGTCCCATTTTTTTTAACGGGTGTTTTTATTCGAGCAGACACGTGGTTGAGAGGATGAACTGCACAATGGTGCAGAAACAGAATATCGAGTAAAAAATATTGAATAGCACAAATATTGTGTCAAAAATATTGTGAGTCAGGAATATTGACAGGCAAATTCTCGTGGTCAAGAATATCGATTTTAGGTAAGTAATATCGATTTTAAAAAAATCAAAGTATTAAATATCATTTGCAAAAATATAGTTGTTAAAAATATCTATTTTTTATTAATGTTATCTATTTTAGTATATATTTTATGTGTGTGATGTATGTTTTTTGTATAAGAATTGTTTGTATGTTTATTATACGTGTTAACATTTTTGTAGTTATTATTATTTTTTTAACGTTTTTAGTTTTGTAGCGGGTTGTAGGTTTATAGGGGAATAGGGTGGGAAGTAATTTAATTATATAAAATGTATTGATTATTTTTAGGAGTTATTTTTTTTTTTTAATTGTGCATTTTTTGTTCCGTAGCGGGTTATGGGTTTATAGGGGAATAGGGTGGAAAGTAATTTAATTATATTACATTTATTGAATAATTTTTTATTAATTAATATTTGTTTAATTGAGATGTTTTAGGGGCTGATTCCGATCTTGGTCGGAAGGGCACCGAATCGGGTTTGGCATTAGCGGATCGGATTCGGAGGCTGAATTTCCATCCGGTTCGTACACGGGCCTGGACGTCGAAGTACGATGCGAACAAGCGCGAAATCTCGTCTGAATCGTTTCCGGGTCCGAACCGCTCCGTACGTCTCCGCCGTAAGCTAACCGTGGCGCAATGCAGGCGAATTCCGACCGAGACAGTACGATGCTCCATTCGGACAGCCGGATCGAGTCGGAGCTTCTGGCTCGCAATAGCTCCCGGAGTTGGGCTTTGGGGGTTTGCATCGGACTCCCTGTCCCCTAATTTATTATTAATTATCTAATAATTAGTTGTTAATTAATTGTAATTCATTAACTGGCAATTCATTATGGTAATTGTGTAATTAATGTTAGGTGTGTGTTTTGGTGTTCATAGGTGAAAATGGTGGGAAGGGTGGGTAGTAATTTATTTTTAATTGATGAATTTTTTAGTTGTTAATTAATTTTAATTAATTAATTAGTAATTAATTATGGTAATTGTGTAAATAATTTTGGGTGTGTGTTGTGGTGTTTATAGGTGTAAATTGTGGGAAGTAATTTATTTTTAATTGATGAATTATTTAGTTGTTAATTAATTTTAATGAATTAATTAGTAATTAATGATGGTAATTGTGTAACTAATTTTAGGTGTGCGTTGTGGTGTTTATAGGTGTAAATGGTGGGAAGTAATTTATTTTTTATTGATGAATTAATAATTAGTTGTTAATTAATTTAAATTAATTAATTGCTAATTAATTATGGTAATTGTGTAATTAATTGTAGGTGTGTGCTGTGGATATTATAGTGTTAAAGAATGTGAACTCAATTAATGTTTATTTTTGTTATTAATAATATGTTTTAATTCATTATTAATTATGTTAATTATGGAAATACATTTAAATAGAACTGTTAAAGTCTTTATTGGTGTGGTGTTATATGGTAGGAAATAAAATAGATACATTTATGTTTTACATAATATGTTTGTTTGTTAATATTTGCTCCTTTTGAACAATATTTTTTATAAATGTATTTCTTAATGTATTTGATATATTTGTACCTTTTTGTTATATGTAATTAATATTATAATATGTGTTCATGTTATATGTTTAATATATTTAATCATATTTTTCAAATATTGTTTATTTATTTTTAAGATTATTTAATTTTTTTCAATTGTTTAAGTGTCATTATTAATTTTTGCTTCTCTGCTATTCAAATATTTCCCTACTGTTGCACTCACTGGAGTGGGAATATAAATTTTTACCCCTCCACTATCCAGCACTTTCCTTACTGTTGCACTAATTGCAGTGGGAATAGTATTTTTTACCCCTCCGCTGTCTTGCACTTTCCCCTACTGGTGCACTCACTGTTGTGGGAATAGTATTTTTCACCCCTCCTCTATCCAGCGCTTTCCCTACTGTTGCACTCACTGGAGTGGGAATAGTAATTTTTACCCCTCCGCTATCTAATACTTTCCCTACTGTTCCACTCACTGGAGTGGGAATATTAATTTGTACCCCTTCACTATCCAGCACTTTCCCTACTGTTGCAATCACTAGATTGGGAATAGTAATTTTTACCCCTCCGCTATCCAACACTCTCCCTACAGTTGCACACTTTGTGGTGGGAATACTAAGTGTTACCCCTCCGCTAACCAGCACTTTCCCTACTGTTGCACTCACTGAAAAGGGCATAGTAATTTTTACCCCTTCGCTATCCAGCATGTTCCCTACTGTGCAATCACTGGAGTGGGAATAGTGATTTTTACCCCTCCACTATCCAACACTTTCCCTACTGTTGCACTCTTTGGAGTGGGCGTAGTAATTTTTGCACCTCCCCTATCCAACACTTTCCCTACTGTTGCACTCACTGGAGTTGGAATAGTAATTTTGACCCCTCCGCTATCAAACATTTTCCCTACTGTTGCACTCACTGGAGTTGGAATAGTAAATGTAATTCTTCTGCTATCCAACATTTACCCTACTTTTGCACTCACTGGAGTGGGAATAGTACATTTTACCCCTCCGCTATCCAACACTTTCCCTACTGTTGCACTCTTGGGAGTGGGAATAGTAATTGTTACCCCTCCGCTATCCGACACTTGACCTACTGTTGTATTCACTGGAGTTGGAATAGTAAATGTAATTATTCCGCTATACAACACTTTCCCTACTGTTGTATTTATTGTATTGCAAAGTGTACGTTTTCATTTTTTTTAATAGTTTAATGTTTTCATTAATTATAGAATGTTTTTATTTTAAATTGTTGATATATGTATATATTTTATTTTTATATAATTTAAAAGTTTAAAAATTAAATAAAAATAAAGTTAATAAATTATTTTAAAGAAAATATATGTATATCTATAAATGATTATGTTTGTGTGTTTATATTTCTTTAATTAAGTTTATTTTTTATATTTAGTTAAAATGTATATTAAATTTAATTAATTTGGTTAAAGATAATATTAATATTTCATATATTTAAAATATATTGGGTTTTTTTAATTTATATTTTTTATCGATATTTTTACATTGATACTTTTTGATAAAATATTTTTGTGATTACCTGTTTAAGTATAGGAAGTCAATATTTTTGCAATCTATATATTAATTTCGATATTTTTAACATCTATATTTTATACTTCGATATTTTGTCAGTGAACCCTGCACAATCATTGAGTTCTAGCTTAGGTCCAGGAGATGACATCTTTTCTGCAGTATGGAGATTTCATGGTTGTGGGCCGACTGCCTTTTACGTCCAAATATTTGAAAAGTGCAGTTGAATGGAAACATTTGTACATCTGTTGCACAGTCACTGGTAGTGTTTTTTTCTGGTTACAATAGAGGACTTTGGGAGGTGCGTTGATGGAAAGGGTTGAACAGTTCTGTATTTGTGTTGTTTTTGAACAGCGCATTGTTTTCTACCCGCCTGCATTTTGCTGGGGCCATGCTCACCGCAAGGATGTCCACAGGCTCTATGAATTGCACACCCCTCCCTAGCAACTTTATTTGATTCACTCCCTTCATCCTCTTGCCTTTCATCCTGTGTAATATTGACGCCTTCTGGTCCAGGTTATTTATCTTGCCTCTCTTTCTCTGTCTGATTGCACTAGTCGCAGCCTCTAAAGCAGTGCCCGCGCCTTGCTCACCAGGGGGTCACCCATTGGCACTCAGAGTGTGGCACCTTGGACTGCAGTGAATTGTCGCGTAGACCTGTTCTATAAATTGTTCTCATAGTGCTTTGTTGGTCTTTGCACCTGGAAGTATTTAGCTCTGTAGTGTTTTATTTCACAGGTTGTCGCATTTTTAGCATTTTCTGTGCTCTGTACTAGGTTTTCCTCTTTGGCCTGCACTTGAAGTCTTGGTCTGGGGCTGACCGAGTAAGCTCATCAGTGCCAGAATGTAGATGTCCTCTCCAGGGTTCTCTCCAGACACAGCCTTTGTGTAGTGATACTCCTCACAGCAGGGTAGCCTAAAGCATGCACAGGGAGGTGTGAGATGTCTGCCTTTGTCTGTGATCAAGCAAGACAAAAGTCTGGGCCTCACCTAAATTTTACGAGTCGCCTTACACAGCCAGAGTCTGCAGTCTCACCACTCTCCATACCATTTAACAAAGCGCAATGGTTTCGAACGTTTAATCTGCAGCACCCTGCGAATAAAGTTTTCATTTAACTTTTAAAAGGGAATTAGTAGCCATCCTCCTCGCCTCAGGGTCTGGATCTCCACCTTCCAGCCATGGAAATGCAGGCAACGCTATCTGAGGAGGCCGTCCTCACCATCTATCTTGTGCCATGCTACACCCAGGGGCATCCAAAGTGGATCCAATTGTACTTTTATAATTAATACTTTGAGCCTGACTTAAGGCTGACCTAGTATGACGTACAGGTCACTGGGCACAGTGTCCAACCACCTGAACACAGAGGCTGGTTGTCACAGGCCCCAACCACAGGCCACTGCCCATGTCTAACTGCTGGGACGTCTTAGCAGGATGGCAAAGTGCATGCTTGCAGGCCAGGTCCAGCAACCAACCCATGTAGCGCATGCCTGAGGGGTGTGCACAGTGGGGCCTAGACACACTGATGGTTGGGGCAGGCCCTGCATCCAACTGGTGAGCGGAAGGCCTAATGACAGGCAAGGTCTGGTGTGCAAAGGCCATCAAAAATGGGGGCTGGCTGCCTGGGTGCTTGGGACAGGGTTAGGCTGCAGGCCACACTTTATCTTTAAATTCTAGAAATCATGGGTGATTGGATGATGGGAGTGGCTGGAAGCCAATCCCCATGTCCTAAGCCAACTGCTAGGATGCTTGGGAGTCTGGACACATGGGAGGTGGGCGCATGGCATGTTCACAGCCTGGTCCTGCGTCCAAGCCCTGCTGCACACAGACGGTGGCTGTGTACACTACCACTAAAATTACTTGTTTTTATAGTTCAGAAATTCACTGACAACAAGACAGTTAAAAGAAAGCTATGTTCAGGTAGTACAAACACTTAAACTTTACAATGGGGAAACACCTAAGAAATTTACTGAAAAAATGCACAGTTAAAGAATGGTTAGTGTTCGGAATCAAACCCTAAAAATCCCTTAAATTCTCCAGCTATGGACAGTTACACCATCCCTAACTTGTGCTCCTGTCATGAGCTGCTCATGGCCTAAAGTTGTGTCTAAACAGTATGACTACTTGGTGTTCTAGTGACTTAAAACAGCGCTTAAATTGTAAAATAATAAGTGGCTGGTCCAAACTTTTATTCAGAGGCTGCTGCCAGCGCTGCAGACGGTCGTGGTGCCCAATACCAAGGCTGCGTGGTCTTGATTACCCCTCATGCAGCTTAAATCCTTGACCAGGCACTCTCTGCCCCCAAACTCTCTCCTGCAGTTCTTGTTCGTCCCTGCGTTAGTTCTCTTTGGCTTTTTCACTCTCTTTCCGCCTTTCTCTTCCTCCCTCTTTTACCATTTTGTGTTTTTCTCTATCTTGTTCTGGGTGAAAGTCTGTCCAAAAGTAAAATGCTGGTGGGCCCCCTGAAACTACCGGCTCAAATTAAGCAAGTAGGTCAGTACGGGCAAAATCCTGTAGAACATCTGCCAGGGGGCTCACAATAGGGTACTCAACTCAGGAAAAAATAGCGGGGTTAGTTAAACTGAGGAGCAGGAAGCAAAGCCACGTGAACACTGAGCAGGGACCTTCTGTAATTAAACATCTACAATGCAACAGTTACTCCATTAACTTATTTCAGACCTCCACTTTAGATGGGAACCGTTCGAAATGCGGAACCAGCCTGGTACATGTTGTTATTACAGATCATTGTCCACATTTCAGGCTTGAGCTCCAGCCGAACGCAGCCCAAACAGCACGCGCTCTACAGAGAGCCCATTTACCACAATCGAGCTTCAAAGACTAGGTAAACACAATGGCATCGGCTCGGTGTCCGCCCGCCGTTCCCACCGCTTCGGTCGTACATGCTGGACTGGGAAGCGGGGCTCTGTTTGGCGGCCGGAAGTCCTTCCACCGCTCTGCCCCGGCGCGTCTGATGCGCGCTGGCATGTTTACCTCAGTGCCGAGGGCCTGGTGGCGGCTCCCTGTGTCGCGGCACCGCGGGCCCTGAACTGGGTTGGGCGGCATTTTCACGCTTCGGGGGGCACGTTAGCGTTAGTGGTGCGAGTGTGGGCTGAAGGGGGCCGTGCAGTCCCCTCTTATCCCAAACCCCAACTGATGATGTGAAACGCAGCTCTGTTGAGGTGCCCTGGATAAAGCGTGGCACCCTGGGGGCATGACGGCATGTGGTGACGTCTGCAGGATTCATGGGTAACACACATGCTTAAGGAGTTATTCAACGGTTGCAATCTAGCTGGATTTGCAGAGAAATCTGAACAATTGTCCTTTCCGGTATGCAGTCAGCAACCCCTCGTTCCCTCCTCCCCACCATCCATACCAGCCCACCACTATTACTTTCTTTTTCATGGCTACGAAATGGAACTGTGTGTCACTTTCCTCAGCTCAGTTTTTTTTACCCTACATCAGTTTGCATGATGGGACTTTTCAGTCCATCATGCAAAGTGTGAAAAGCGAATATATAGGCCGCAAAAAGCATTTATATAAATGCAGCAAAAATATAGAGCTTACATCCTCTTGCAAGGCATTGAAGTGCTTTAGGGCTGGTAACACCTTACTCCCGAACTCAAGGTATGTGGTCAATCTAATGGTTATTGCTGTTTGAGGGCTATTATTGGTTGCTGGGATTGGTCTTGTGTTGTCAAGGAAACCTTTACATACATTTGTGGTAGTGTAAATTAAGAGAAGCCAGGAGTGATGATTAGTAGGGAGTATGCAGGCGGGCTCACTAAGTTAGGCATAATGGGTGTGACATCACCACGCATGACATCACAGGAAGTGACATCACTGCGTGTGACTTCACAGGACATGCCATCACAAGACATGAAATCGCATGTGGCATCACAGGAAGTGGCATCACAACCCATGACTCACAGGAAGTGGCATCGGATCTTAAGACTTCACATATGCAGGGCTGGCTACTCCGTTATGGCGGGGGAGCGTCGACCCCGCTGAAATCCAGCAGAGGCAACCAACAAAAATAAAATTATAATAAACATTTTTATCATCATTTTATTTGTTGTTCTACAGGCTTGGCTCGAGGGAGAGGCGGGCCATTCATCCTGATGCTTCAGCTGCAGCACCAGGGAGGGGAGGGGAGTGGTGAGCCCTACCAAGTTGGCATGACGGTTTGGCCGGCCCTCTGGGGCCGACCAAACCGTCAAGCGCACTTAGGCCCCCATTAGGATGGCGGGCGAACTTTGGTCCGCCCGCCACCCTTGCGGTGTTGGGACCGGCCGACAGTGGTGCGGTGGTCCCGCACCGCCAATTAGGATGCAACCGCCACCCTGGCGGTCGCATCCCGCATGCCGCAAAGTCACAGATGCATGTTGTGCATTACCATGCACAACGTGACAGGCACCGCGCGGTTCCTGCCACCCTGTGCATGGCAATGTAGGGGGGTACCATAGGTACCTCCCATGTACAGCCCCCCACCCCCAAACCCCCCCGGGGGCCCTTAACGGGCCCCCACAGCAATTGCCGCCTGCCTTTTCATTGCGGCACCTCCGCCATGGAAAGGCATGAACCGCCATTCATCATAATATGGATGGCACCACAACCATATTGTGCCCGAGAACCGCCAACCGGCGATAATGCGGCGGACAAACTTTCCGTCTGCTGCGGTACCCCCTGCCATGGTAATATGGCAGGGGGTAAACATGCTTGTGATGGCGGGCGGATCGCCACCGCCGACCGGGCGGTGACGATCCGCCCGCCATCATAACGGGCCCTTAGCCTTTCTCCACCTAGCTGTGTTGTACAGCTGGGTTGGGAAACCAACATAGGTTCCCAGTCCAAGTCTGAGTGCCGAACAAAGGCACTCAGACCAATCCCAGCGCTTCCCACATGCTGGGAATAGCTTTGCCAGCATGTGAGCTCTGGGATTGGGAACTGGAAGCCTGCGTAGTGTGCAGCAGTTCCTGTAAGTCCGGGAGGCGAGGAAGTCGGCGGCCATCGGAGCAGGTGAGTGTAATTTTAATATTTATCATTTTTTTTCTTTAGTTTGCATTTTTGTCACCCCCCCCCGCCACTTCACAATACCAGCGAACACTACTGCACATATGTTTAGCAGGTCTATCATTTGAACATATTACACTATTAAACATAAAATAATATAACATGTATGTGTAACGCGCACATACACCCAAGGGCATCTTCACGCTTAATAACAGAGGTTTATTGTTAACCAGCTCAATGGTACTCATTTTATCGTCCTCACAAGGATGAAAGGCTTAGCGGATCCGCGTGGATTTGAACCTGTGACCATGAGGTCAAACACAGGCCCCTACAGTGAATGCATTAGTCCACTAAGCCACGGTGGCCCAGCAAATTAGATTTTGTATTGGGATTGTGTCAAAATATCGATGCAACCCAGATTCAAACTCTGGGTCTCAATTTATACATTTATGTTTTTTTAATCCTGCCACAAAGACATTTGTAATAAGGAGAAATGTGGCAGTGAATCTGTTCTGCTTAATTGGTTGCAATGTCTGTATTTTAAAATATCTTATGCGGTTAAGGCATCTGCTGCAGAGATCTTTGTGTGCCAGCTAAATCTCAGGTAATAATAATAATGGTAAAATAACTCTGAAATGGGTTACTGCTTTTAAGAATGATATCTTTTTGTTACTTCCAGTTGTTAAATTGTAATTCTTCTAATATAGTATAGCGAGGAATGAAGGACATGTGGCTCCTACACCTTGTAACCCTCACTGTCTTATGAGGCACTACTCACCCGATGCAGGTTGTCAGAGCGATTTACATCACATGTACACAAATAACAATTTAAATACCACTATTTTGTGTTATTTCTTCTATAGCGCTTTAGCCCTATGGTAGGGCTAAAGCACTATAAAAGAAATAACACAAACTAGTGGTATTTAAATAAGTATTTGTGTAAATATTGGGGCGACCAACATCTGATATTCTTACAGTGCATGCATACATATCTCTTATATACTAGGACTGGCAAATAACATTCTTCTTCAGTATGGTAGCCCATGGATTAACCAGAGTCTTTTGAGTAAAGTAACATTTTATCTTTATTGAACAAGTTACTTACCTTCAGTAACACATTATCTGGTAGAGACTCTATCTAGCTGCAGATTCCTTATCTTTGGATTTCCCAGGCATTAGGCTGGATCCGGAAACTTTTGCTGAGCAATACCCATTGCGCCCCACGTTGGGTGGCTCCATTCGGCCCCGCGTGATGTCAATGCCGTCGGTAGCATCGGTTATGATGTCACGGTGGCTACATAGGCGCTACCCACGAGCGCGGCATCAGTACTTTTCGTTTTTCCACGGCAGAAGCGCAGAACCTCAAAGTGACTGACCTAAAGGTGTGCAAAACTAGGGACCTGAAAGGGGAGAAACCCTAGTCCTACAACATCAGTCCGCAAAGCAGGGAGGCATGGGTGTGGCTGTAATGAATTTGCGGCTAGATAGAGCCTCTACCAGATAATGCGTTACCAAAGGTAAGTAACTTGTTAATCTGATAGAGACTTCTAGCTGCAGATTCCTTACCTTTGAAACAGCTACCCAAGCCATACCATCCCGGAGGTGGGTTGCGGACTCCTGGATTTGACTCAAAAGTCTTGCAGGACTGAGCGGGCAAAATGCTCGTCCCTACGCACTTGACCATCAAGACAATAATGTTTTGCGAACGTATGCAATGATGCCCATGTTGCTGCCTGACAGATGTCTTGGACTGGGACACCCCAAGCCAAGGCTGTAGTCGCAGCTGTTACCCTAGTGGAATGGGCCCTTAATCCCTCAGGGGGCTGCTTCTTCACAAAGGCATAACAGATTTTAATGCAAAGAACAACACACCGAGAGATGGTTCTTTTCTGCACTGCCTTTCCCTTCTTTGCTCCCACATACCCCACAAAGAGTTCGTCATCCACCTGGAACTCTCTTGTGCGGTCAAGATAGAACAACAATGCTCTTTTTGGGTCCAGTTGGTGGAGACGCTCCTCATCCTTAGAGGGATGTGGGAGAGCAAAGAAGGTGGGCAAAGTGATGGATTGACCCAGATGGAATGGGGTCACAACCTTTGGTAAAAATGATGCCCTGGTGCAAAGCACCGCCTTGTCCCGAAAAAAAAATAAGCTAAGGAGGCGAGCTGGATAACGCCTGTAACTCATTCACCCTCCGGGGCGATGTAATTGCCACTAAGAAGGCTGTTTTGATGGTCAACAGCCGGAGGGGACAATTGTGCAAAGGATCGAAAGGTGCGCACATCAGGTAAGTGAGGACTAAATTAAGGCCCCATTGTGGCATAATAAAGAGCATGGGTGGAAACAAGTGAACCAGCCCTTTTAGAAATCTATTTACAATAGGAGATTTAAAAAGAGACGGTTGGTCTGGCAACCGCAAAAAAGCAGAGAGAGCAGAAAGGTAACCCTTGGGACTTCTCAAAGCAGAGCCCTGCTAGGCAAGGGTCAGAATGAACAAAAGCACAGTAGAAAGAGGAGCAGAAAGAGCGTCAATAGACCTTTCTGTACAGTATAATACAAATTTCTGCCAACAGCAGGCATATACCGACTTAGTGGAGGGCCGCCTGGCTGCCAGAATAACATTATAGACCTCGGGAGGAAGGTCAAAAGCCATCAACTGCCGCTACTCAATCTCCACGCATGGAGGCGCAGAGTTGACAGGTTCGGATGGAGAACCCTCCCCTTCTGCTGCAACAGTAGATCCTCCCGAAGGGGCAGCCTGATTAGAGGATCGACACTCATGCTCAGAAGCTCTGGATACCAGACTCTCCTTGCCCAGTCCGGCGCCACAAGGATGACTTGGGCCCGGTCGCTCTTGATCTTCTTCAGAACCCTGGGCAGGAGTGGTATGGGTGGAAAGGCGTACAACAGGCCTGAGCTTCACTCGCGACGAAACGAATCGCAGAACGATAGCCACCTTGGAAACTCCAGTGGGTAGTACTGCTGACATAGCGTGTTCTCTTCGGAGGCAAACAAATCTAACCAAGGTTCTCCCCACTGCTGAAAGAGACCTTGCGCCACCTCTGACTGGAGATGCCATTCAGGTTATGCCCTGTTGTTCCAGCCATGTCCAGAGACGCAGGACCTCTCGACAAAGAATCCATGACCCCACCCTGCCTTGCTTGTTGCAGTACCACATGGCGGTGGTGTTGTCCGTGAACACCTGCACCAACTTCCCCTTGACAGAGGGAAGAAATGCTTTCTATGCCAAGCGAATAGCTCGGAGCTCCAACACGTTTATGTGGAGCCCCGTCTCCGCCGGAGACCAGTGAACCCTGATCTCCATCTCTTCCAAGTGGCCGCCTCATCCCAGAAGTGATGCATCCGTCACGATTGTGAAATCCGGTTAGGGAAGGGAGAGAGGTCTGCCTTTGACCCAATCTCGGTTCGTTAACCACCACTGTAAATCCTTCGCAGTTCCTTCCAAGATCTGAACCATGTCGGTGAGATTCCCCTGATGCTGCCCCCATTGGAACTTCAAGTCCCACTGCAGAGCCCGCATATGCCATCTCGTGTTTCTTACTAACAGAATACAGGAGGCCATGAGGCCCAACAGCCTCAGAGTCAATCTCACCCAAAAAAAGGATAGAGGCTGAAATATTGGAATAATAACCTGAATATCCTGGACTCGCTGCTCGAGAGGATAAGCCCAAAACTGCACTGTGTCCAAAACAGCTCAGAGAAAATGGACCGTCTGAGAAGGAGTCAGGTGTGACTCCGGCATGTTTATAGAGAACCCCAGCGAATGCAGGAGGTCCGCCATAGTCTGAAGGTGGGAGAAGACTGCCTGGGGCGAGGACGCCTTCAACAGTCAGTCGTCGAGGTAGAGGAAGAGTGAAACCCCTAACCTGCGGAGATGAGCTGCAACCACCGCCATCACCTTGGTGAACACCCGAGGGGCACTGGTAAGGCCGAAGGGGAGCACGGTAAACTGAAAGGGATCGTGGCCTACCTTGAACCGTGAAAATACGAGAATAACAGCCACTGTCTACTTCTGAAACTGGAACCCTTTCTATAACTCCTCTGGAGCAGCTTTAAGTGATCGGCAGAATAGTAGGAGGAAAAGAAAAGAAAGGAAGAGAATAGCCCTCCTGAAAGATCTGCAAGACCCACTTGTCTGTTGTAATACATCTCCAGCAGGGGAGATGATGACGAATTCTCCCACCCACTGGAGTAGTGTGGTCTTGCAGAATCAGCCTAGGATTGCTTGGTGGCTGCGGCTGCCGGGGGCAATGTGGTGGATGACTTCTGGCTTCCATTCCGAGGACGGAATGTACCGCATCCACGTCCACGCACGGATTGGGCAGTCTGTACGGGACGGTGGCTAGGATAGGGTGATGCGGCTGGAAACTCCTTCCGTTGCCACGAAAGGGGCGAAAGGAAGACTGGCCACGAGGAGTGGAGGAGAGGCCCCTGGATCCAGTCATAGCTCGAGAGTCCTTGAACCTGACCAGGGCCTAGTCTGCCTTTTCCCCAAAAAGGCGGGTTCCATCAAAAAGCATGTCCATGAAATTGGGCTGGACATCCCCCGAGAAGCCAGATGTGCGAAGCCAGGCGTGTCACCTCAAGGCCACTGTCGTTGAAATAGACCTGCCCAGCGAATCTGTCATGTCCAAACCATACCGTATGGTGAATTTTGCTGCATCTCTCCCGTCCTTGACAACCTGGGAGAGCACAGCCCGGGCCTCCTCCGGGACTTGTGGCAGCACCTGCGCAACCGTCTCCCAAAGAGAATGGGAGAAACGGCCCAATAAGCATGTGGCATTCACCGACTGCAAAACCAGACTGGAGGAAGAAAACATCTTCTTCCCAAATGAGTCCAGTCTCTTGGATTCCCTGTCCGGAGCGGCGTAGGGGAATGAGCCCTGGGAAGTAGAGGATTGCATCACCAAACTTTCTGGGGTGGGGTGTTGGCTGAGAAACTTTGGATCACCCGGTGCTGGGCGAGGGCGGCGTGCAGACGTTCGGTTCACAGGAGCCCCTGTGCTAGGCTTGGACCAAGTAACTATTAAGATGTCCGTAAGTGCCTCATTAAAGGGCAAAAGAGGTTCAGAGGTGGAAGCCCCAGGTTGAAGCACTTCGGTCGGGAGATTAGTCCTGACCTACACTGAGGGCAATTCCAGTCCAAGGACCTCAGCTGCCCTCTTAACCACCATAGCATAGGACGCCCCCTCCTCCGTAGCCACTGTAGGTGGAGAGAGCATGCCAGAGTCTGGGGAAGTATCCAGACCACTGGCTTCCCCAAGTTCCCCATACCAGTCCATTGTCTCCTCAGAGACATCCTGGTTCTCTAGAGGGTCTCCAGACTCCTCCCATTTTGCTTCTGAGCCTAGAACATCCGCAAAGTGCTCAGGCGACAGCATAGAAGCACTGGGTTCTGTTGACGTCAGAATCAATGTCGTACGCTGACGTTCCGGCTCCGTGTCATCTGGGATGAGGATAGGGCTCGCGCTACCGACAGCCGCCGGGGACGCCGCTGGCACCGACTTACGGATCTATGAGGCCCCACCAGCGCTGTTGCCAAAATCGACAGCGTCGATCCCGATGGGGCCCCATCTGACCCTGCGAGGCCCGAGGGCTCACCAATGGGGTTGATCCGTTCAAAAACACGGCGCATGGCCTCATAAAATTCCTTAATTTGAGCAGGAGTCGCTCCGGCTCCTGGAAATGGAGGGAGGCGCGAAGTCGACTCTGGCTCCGAAACCGCAGAACCGTGCCTAGAGCGCCAGTGCTCCTTACCTCTTTCAATGATGGACGCCAATTGAGGTGAAGTTGAAGTCCGCTTGGACTTCTTCTTCTTGTGCTTCTTTTCCGAGTGTCCAGATGACCTCAAAAGGGAGGAAGAGGACTTAGGACCCCGTGAGCGATCCCACAACACCCTCTTCTTCAAACCAGATCATGACCTCCTCTGAGTCTCGCTCAACGGTGTCGACTGCTGGGCCGTGAGCAACTTCAACGTCCGCCCCCTAAGGTCTTTGGAGCCATCGCCCGACAGTCTCAACACGAATTTGAATCGTGGTCGTGTTCAAGACACCACAGACATACGTGGTGGTGATCAGTAACCGACATCGGGCAGGAACAAGTCCTGCACAGTTTAAAACCTGTCTTCCTACCCGACATCCCTCACACACGAAGTCTTAAAAAAATTCGACAAAAGTCAAGAAAAAAACCTGCCAAAAAGCGGCAGAGGGGTAGCTCTTCCCGGATCGGCGCTTAACTGGCGCGGAGAGAAAATAACTGATGTCCGCGTGCCTGGGTGGTGCCTATGTAGGCACTGTGATGTCCTAACCGACGCTACCGATGCCATCAACGTCACGTGGGCCAAATGGAGCCACCTGACGTCACGCGCAAGGTGTATTGCGCAGCAAAAGTTTCCGGATCCAGCCTGACTCCTGGGAAATTCAAAGGTAAGGAATCTGCAGCTAGAGGTCTCTATCAGATATAAATGCTTTAAAGCTTTTGGGATGCACTGTGCATGAAGCCAAGGTCACACGGTGTGAACAGAAATGTACTTCTCCAGGAAGAGGAGAAGGGCACCTAATAGACATTCCAAGTCAGTTCTCAAACTTCCCCCACAAAATGCACAAATGGTTCAGTGCTGGTACCCTCAAAGTCACTGAGCTATTTATTTGCCAAACAAATAATGTTCAAGGTAGTCAAGTCTGACTGGGTAAGCTGGCCTCGCAATGTAGTTTGTTGTTCTAATATGTCTGATGTTTACTATTCTATGCCTTCCAATAGAACGGTTAGTTTGATCAAATGGTCTGCCTAAGACTCCCAGGAAGCACTGGCCATAACAAATCTTAAAACGAATACAAGGAAACATACCTCTTTTGTTCTAGCACGTAACTTCAGCCTCCAATGGTGAAGTCGAACTCTTTTTTTTAAAAACGTTTTGTATTTATATTTACATGGTTTACAAATGCTGACCATAACCTTTGCACGTGATGAATCGATCATCGGAAAGAGAGAAAAGTAAAATTAAACATTTGAAAAGGTAACAATTCCCAAGAATGCAGAAAGAATTTTGGCAGATGTAGTGATTTTTTAACACTGCCTTAAGGGAGTCTCTATGATGCGAAGCAGCCGTGGCTAGCCTATTACTCAAAATTGCAATGTTCATTCACAACGGTTGTACGACAGAACAACACAGGAAAATAGATTGCATGCCATAAGCATGCATTTTTAGCCCGCATTTTTTACAGCACTTATGCTCTTACAATGTATGCCATTACCACGCATTGTTTTTACCCATCAACTTACCTTAAATGCGTGGTAAAGGCATGCATTGTAAAAACACACACATGGTAAAAACATGCGTGCTAAAAAAGCGTGGTAAAGGCACAGTGTGGTAAAAACCTCTTTGTAAAGGCTGTTTCCCATTCACAACATATAACATAAAAACCCAACTTAAAAACCCTTGCCTTCCCACCTCCCACTCTCCAGGAATATCCTCTAACCCATGCTATAGGAAGCATAGCAGGTTGCAAAGAAAGGTGGGGTCCTGGGATCCACTGGTGCCCCTATACTAGTTCAGAGGGGAGAGGGTGTATCATCAAGACTAGCTTCCGGGGGGTGGCGTGGCCAGCAAGCTAAGATGGCGGATGCACTTCCCTGAAGCTCTGCATCCCTGGCTCTTAATCTGACATAAATCCTGTCTAGCTGAAAATTCCTTTCTCCATCCCACCCATCAGGAGGCACCCCGTTACCCAGGGTTCCATCCCAAACAGCTGCCTGGAGAGAGGAGCTGCACACAAATGTATAAGTGAGAGACGGAGAGATGCGGATTGGGCCTAAACTGACCTGAATGCTGCAATATGGCAGCCTGGTGACTGCAGCGTGCCTGGCCACAATGTGCATCTGGAACTACAAACTGGTGGCGGGCGCATGGCAGAGATCATAGACAAGTGGGAGGACTGCCATGTCGCTGCGGCTCTGTGTGAACACATCAGCCATTAAGATCCTGGCAGCCGGGTAAAGGAGAATTAAAGCTGCAGTGGATCACGCCCGGACTTGGACCACTGGGCCACATGCAGTGAGACGTGATAGCTGTAGAAGCAGACGGGCTTATGGCATCCACTCTTAATTAGCCCCTCAGGGATAGGGGGAAGCCATAGCCGCCTCCCTGTAGGTGGAAGGCTCAGATTGAACTGGCCGTGATCCTTGAGTGTTGCGTACTGTGACACGGGACCTGTAGAAAACGTACTGGCTCATCTTAAGCACTGCACCACCCTGTTCTGCAAGCAGCGCGATACCAGCGGGGCATCCTGATGACCCGGTCAGGGCCTGCTCTCTGTTTGCCTTGCTGCCTGGTGAGTGGGGCATGTAACCACTGTAGCCTTAAGTAGCAACTGCACTACTGCTACCCTGCCCGCACCTGAGAGACTTACTCGCCCCCTCTCATCTGTGAGAGGGTGGCCCACATTGGGCCTCGCATGGGTCTGGAGTGGGATAAGGCCCAGGCTGTGTGGCATCTACTAGGGAAAATCTGTTCCTTCTCCTCCATTAGGAGGAAGTCGACTAGGTCCAGGAGAGATACCGCTGAGGACCTGGCATCGTGATGAACAGGCCACATATGGAGTAGGTGTGGCCAGTATTGCCCTACCAGCTGCAGGGACATTCACTCCCTTCTTACTAGTGAGTCAATAGACATTGGCCTGGAGCCAGATCGGACCTAGGCCAGGTACAATCATTCACCTTCTTCACACATGCAGGAGGCCGGGTATGCGGTTACGTGCCGTTCTGAAGTCACCTGGGGCCAAGACAGGTAGAGAGGAACAGAGACAACATCAAATAAGCTCACATTTGTGTGCAGTGGGGCAGCATAAAATCGGACTCTTTGGGCTGTCGTAATTTACTCCTGCTCATTAACCCCTTGCGCCTGCCCCAAATTGTCAGCCTGAAGTCCCAACACGGATAAGGCCTGGACCTGATAAGTGTAAAGAGACAGATCACTCAACACAATGGTGGTGGGAGAGGTTACGTGACTTGGCACTATCAGGTGCAGGATGTGAGGTACCATTCAGAGAGCCTTCTCCCCAACACCCAGTAGCTGCCTTCCTCTGTGTCATCATGCTGCCCTCCCCTACACTAAACTACCATAAGTAGGTACTAGAGCAGTACTGGGACCCAACCTCCTCCTGAGGAATAGCAGGGGCGTGGGAGGGTAACACGGGAGGTACACCCTGGGGAGCCTACAGGCATATACAACACTTAAGGACCTAGCATACGATCCCACTAGGCCAGTGACTCTCCCAGACAGCATACTCTAGCATGGTGGGCCGCTGGTCACCCGGGAGCCACCCTTACCACTCCTGCCTGGTGAGCAGATATGAAAAAAGAGGAAAGTTATAGACTAACAGATGCCCACTGCTTAGCAAACAGTAATGGGATGCCTTCGCTCGACCACCTCAACCACCTGACATGCTCAGCTCTGGGAGCAGTGGAACAGTTGGCGGGGAACACACGACGATGTCGACATGCACTGAAATGACGCTAAACAACAAACTATACAGCATCCTGTCAGCAGTGAAGAAAATAGGTGCAGCATTGGAAAATATGATGACCTCCCTCGAAAGCAAAATAGACAAGATCACCATGGATTTCAACCTGCTGTATATAGACCAGCACAAACTTGTGGATAAACAATTCAACACCGAACTACAGCTAGAGGAGCTACAACTAGTCATCCAAGAAAACATAACCCTACTGCAAGTACTACTGGGGCGCGTAACTGCCTTAGAAGACCGAGCAGAAGATGCGGAAGGAAGGTCGCGACACATTAACATCCGAGTGATCGGACTCCCGGAGGTTGTAGAGGGCCACGATGCAGTAGCATATACAGAGGCCTGGATACGAAAGTTAATGCCTTCCACGGAGCTGTCCCCACAGTTTGCAGTCGAACAGGAGCACTGCATACCATTGCGGAAACCCCCACAATAGCCAACCCCAGGCTATTCCTTTTTAGACTCCTCAACTACAGAGATCGAGAAAAGCATCCTACGTGAAGCACGCCAGCTAAAAGATATCAAAGTGAACAATGCAGTGCTCATGCTGTTTCCTGACTATACGCAACTGTACAGAAGCACCGGCATTCCTTCCTAGCTGTTAAGCACTGTCTCTGGACCCTGAACATACGATATTCTCTGCTCTTTCCGGCGTGCTTTAGAGTGGTAGATAATGGTGGTACCCATTTCTACAATGCCCAGAAGACGCATGGGACTGGATGGAAGCTGCACCACATACGAAGGCGACATCAGACACCACTGGAACTGAGTATAAGACCAGAAGCTGGTGAGGGAGGTAAGGTCTGCCTAAAGAGAAAGATGTATGAGTAGACATGATTAACGCACAGACTGGAGGTGCTGCCAAAATATGTGATATAGTGGTCAGGTCAGCAGTTATATCATGGACAAAGAGCAAAATATTGTCTGCCTATAAAGACACAACATGCATTACCCCACATAACGGAATCCTACCAGGACTGACTCTGTACCCGAAACTTAATGGCTAGTGGCTCTATTGCCAGCGCAAACATCAACTAGGAAAGCGGGCCACCTTGCCTAGTGTAGGGGCGATATTATAAGGGTCTGAGATGTGGCAGCTGGTCTTGACTCAAGCTCGAGGCTCAGAGTTGAGTAGCTGAACCTACTGGAGCAGGCATTCAGGGATGCCATGCAACCCAGGATCCTCACGAAGTATGCTCAGTTAAGGGTAATGAAGCCAGCTCCAAATCCAAGGCCAGGCAGATTGGGGCATCTAAGTGGGTGGCGAATCTGATGCCCGATAGAATAGTCATATGTATAAGGACGTGTATGGCAGAGGATTATACCATTTTGATACGCATGAATACGCTCAGGCAACAGAGGAAGCAGCCTGTCTGCCAAGAGTTTACTTAATATCTTGTATCCCATATTCAGTATGGGCATAGGTCTGTAAGAGGACAGTAATAGTGCATCGCGATTCGGTTAAAGTAGCCAATGAACAGCCGTTTCACTCATGGATGACCGGAGGCAGCTGCGATCTTTAGCAGTCTGATGCGATGTATTAAGTAGCTGCACCAAGTGAGACTCAAACTTAGCCAAAAACTCTATGGGGTGGACAGCCATGCCCGATATATTGTCCCGTGTGAAGGCTCGGATCAACTGTTTTTTTTCTTGTTCAGAAATAGGAGCCAGCAGGGCTTCAGCCTCCTGTGACACCTGTGAGAAAGCAATGCAGTGTAAGAGAACGTCAATTAATGCATCTCGGTTGAGCGACGGGTTGGGATAGAGAGCGTCATAATGGCTCTGAAAGATTGATTTATGGCGTTCGCTGTGCAAACCACCTGATTATTTCATGATTGCGAATATAAACATTTGCTGCACCACCCAAGTGTAGTCCGGGAAGATCAGGGTCTTGGAGTTATCAAGCACCCAGGGAAGCCTGGAGCACGCCCTTTGGAGTATTGCATCCTGAGCCTGGAAGTTGGCTACTATCGGCCGCAGTGGGGCTCTCGGTGAGGGCTTTTTGGCAGTGACCCTATGTACCCTCTCCATTAAGAACATGGGTAATAGGCCCTGCTGGGAGACGTTAGTCTGTAGCCAATTTTCTATTTATAGTGTAGTGTTTGTACCTCCGGTGTTCTCCAGGAAACCCACAATGCAGATGTTGTTTCTTCTGTTTCAGCCTTCATCATCTTCAGCTTGATGTTCCAGCAATTTGATCTGCTCAGTGAGACTTGACAGGGCTTTTTCTGTGGTGGCAGTATGTGGGACCAGGTCCCAGAGAGTGTCTTCACTCTGTTTGATCTTGGTGCACAGTTTGTACTGGTCATCACATAGTAAATTGACATTGATAGCCAGTTTGTCAATCTTTGCCTTAAATGCACTCCAGGTATCTCCAGAGGCAGCCAGGATTGAGTCTAGTTTCTCTTTTGCTGTATCCTTGTTTCCTCCACTGCCAACACCTGGTGATCAGGCAAGTTCACGGGGGTGGAGAGGGGAGTTTGCCTGTGCTGTTCCATCCTGGCTCCCCCTTAGAGCTCTGGGGGTGTCCTTGTGGGCCCTACCCCAACCCATGTGGAAAAGGGAATGTGGGCCGAGCAGTGTGCAGAACTAATAGCCCGCCTGGCTCCCGTAGGATGAAAATCGAATATTGGATTGACACGAGCAACTATGGTCTGGCAGTAGGGTCTCAAGTGATGCACACTGAGTGATTATAAGAGTCAATGAGGGTCCAGCCAGAGGTCACAGCCTCGGGGCCACCCTTTGCACTGCAACTATGAGGATGTACCTTGCTGATCTCCCTTTCTCGGCAGACGTCGGGTGTCCAAGGAGAGCACAAATTAGCATCCAGTGGGGCTCACCAGAGTCCATGAGGCTTTTTGCACATTCTCGCTAGCAAACCTCCAGGGGCATTGGATCCTCCTGGTGTGCCAACTCGGGCCAACAGCAGGCAGGGTGTCTCATAGCACTTCGCTCCAGCTGTGCTTTGCCTCAAAAAGTAAAAACTCCCCTCCTCTGACCTCGACCTGGACCCCAGGGTGGTATCAGGTGTGGGGGTGGGGAGATACAGGGGTTTAAAGCTGAACAGGGGGAGCCGTGAGGAAGGCGCCACCGGCCAGACAAGGAACCCAGTGGGCGGCAATGAAGGCCTCACCAGGCCCTTGCCTGTAGGGAGCTTATCTAGTTCCGGGGTCCTGGTGCCACGGCTAAGTCCCAATTCTGTGCTTAGCTGTAACGAACACTCCAAACCCACACTTGCTGTCTGGGCCCTGCAAGTGGTAGGGTTTGGTTTAGCTCCCACTTCTCTCACTGACGTGCCAAGAGGCGGCATCCAGACTGCAGATCTCCTGGAGCGGGTGCAGCGGGACTCCCAGCTACAAGGCCTCAGCCCGTCAAAATTTCTGCTCAGCCACTTCAAACGGTTTGGGCCTCGATGTCCGAAGGCTGTCACATTTCTGGACACCAGTCAGTGTGTAAAATTCGGCAGTTTCCCTACAGATGTTGTCAGATAGAGACAGGCAGAAGCCGGGATTCTGTCAAGCACACATCTGCCATGTTCGGCAGTTGGGTACGCCCCAATGCCCCCTCCCCCCCTCCCCCCACCCCCGTGAAGTCCATCTTACCCCATCATCTGTTGGTCATTCATGCAGTGAATCATCAATAAAAGCAAAAACGCAGGAAGGCAACCTATGAATGCAACATTTACCTGATTTTTAACAAAAGGTTCTGAATCCAAGAAACACAAGACACAGGGGATATTTATTTTTCAACATTTAATAGTCTTGGCCTATATGTCTTGTTCCACCACTGGGCATAATATGTATAAATATTTGTTTACATTTCTTAAAGTGGTTCGTCCTTTAAAAAGTTCAAATGTAGTGTGTGCAAATATACATACTGTAAGCATAAATACTATAAGCAGAATAATCAAATGTCTAAACAGGTTCTGCATTGCACAAGAGATATATCGCTACAAAGCCATTTCATAGCTGTCAAAGACCTTTGCCTCTTTCAACCATGGCACCTATGTCTGTTACAACTCTAAACAGAGCAAACAGATTTAAGAAGCAAACTCCCTCATCCAACTAATTTAAAACTGCTGATAATAATGGATTCATGGGATTAAACTGGACCCTCTGATATTGGGAAATCCTCCTCCTTCACATGTTTAGAGCAATAGTTAATGGGAACTGATTGTAACAAGTAAAACATTCATAGATATCCCCAGTTCCCAAATATCCATTATATTCCAGAGATACAAATAGATTATAATTTAGAAAAATACACCTATTTAGTGGCTAATACAGTGCATGGCTCATTTAAGTTCAACATTTGTTTAATCTTGTACTTCCATTGAGAAAATAGCAAAGCTGCGCGACCCGTTTACAGTATTACCCACCAACAAGAAATTGCAAAAGGGTTGACTTCTATAGGTTGAGATTTTAATTACATTTAGAATTTAGTTTGAAAGCATAGTGTAAAGCACAGGGTGTCTATGCTCAGCTCACCATTACAGAAATGAAATGTCCAAATGTTATATTTTTTAAATCTGGGAACATGTAGTGCAGAAGGTACACATTTTCATCCCTAAATTCAGAGGACAGAAAGCAGGATCTTGTAAATCCAGATCCGTGAAGGCAAACACAACTGGCACCGTATGTTAAACACTATTTAATTTGTTATAAACAAAAAGGAAAATATGAATTGCCTATCATGGTCCCTCACATTTATGACTATAGTGCACTTAATTAAATGGACTGTACTTAGAACACAGCTGCAAGCATTACTCCTCCAATGTGCTCTACAGAATGACAGGAATAATTTAGGATATACTAGCTCACTGCATCTGTATTCTACATTAAAAGAAAATGTGCCCTTTTCAGGATGCATTTCGTATGCCAAAAATAAGCTAAAGTACACTCTTTTTAATTTTTCACATGGTAGGGTGACAGAAGAGATAATATCCTTTGAGTGAACAGTGCATATGTTTCATACACACATTTTTGGTCTTGGAATTGTTGGAGATAAACAAATATCATCATTCAAAGTTTGGTGGTGTGGGAGCTCAATAATCATTTGAAGGTGCTCCTGCTACAGCAAACTGATGATTGACCGCTCCATTTAGAGGTGGGGAAACCGCTGATTTTCACCCGGTAGAGTGACTCCATTGGCGCACAATCATCCACCACAGTTCTGCCACAGTCAACCCATCCTAATGTGTGCAGTACTGCGGCTGGATTTTCCAGTGCAAGTTTTCCCTGCTCAGTGCTGCCAAAACAAGACACAGCAGCCTGCATAGAAAATCACCAATGGCCGTGATGCAAAGGACGAAAACATCTTATGTGTGAGCTTTGTTTTTGACTTTGTTTTCAGTAATTAAAAACAAAAAGCTAAGCAGACCACAACAACATGGCGGACCATCACAGAATGGCGGACCACCAAGCACTTAAGATGACGGATTGCCCATCCATTGCACCGGCCAGAGCACTTTTGTCGAAATGACCCCGCCAAGCAGGCAGGGATCTTTAAATGGAGCATGAAGTCCACATTTTTGTGTGGGGAGGAGTGAACCTCTGACCCTAGGGTGGCCTGGCGAGCTGTTCACCCAAAGGCAAATGGGGCATTAAGCATAGATTTTACGCTGCTGCTGTAGTTATGTTCCTACAGTGGTTAGCAGAACCCATCACTGTGCTTTAGAACATATTTATACCTTTGTAAAAACGTTTTTCTTTTACTATTTATTTAAATTGGAACAATTTACGTTAGTCAATGAAAAATAAACCTAGGCACGTTGGTGTAATTACAGTGAAGCCCCAGCGGTACCTCCACTTTATTAAGCTGCCGATGCATAAGTTAGATGATAACATGGATAATAATTTATAGGTGCTGTCAGTAGTGTGTGACAGTATAACAGATGCTAGCAAGAGCCGATATAATACAAAATAAAAGGGTGCAGGATTTGACCATTTAAGAAACTTTCCGCAGATTTAAGGCTCATTCACCTTTTAAATTACATTTGAAATTGTAAAACAAATGTTTAAAACTATGACATTTGCCATCAGATATTTCCTGATTGGTAAAATCCAGGTGTTTAAGGACTAAAACATAGATTTCCGGTAGGATCTCAAAACAGAAGAACATTTATTAACATTAGTCATATATTATTTTAGTTATCATCTTTTATTGGGATTAGCAAGTCCCCAAAAAGTGGTCTGCTATCAGCCAGTTGTCCACGGTGCCTCCTGCCAGTCATTATGGAAACTGAAAACTCTATCCTTTGTATTAGAAACATAGATTCTAACTGTACTGGTCAGTCACTAATAGAAGATAAAGCTTTACATCTTCCTAAGAAACCAGTTTACTTTACATCCTTTCAAGAAACCCATGTTTACCTTCTAAACAGCCCAGATGTAGATGGGTCACAACGGGCACAAGTTGAGACAACCCTCCCCTGGGTACCTTTTTCAAAGCTATCAAAGCAGCTTCATTTAGTGAACTTTAAAAAAAAAAAAGGTTCTGCCTTGTTTCATCTTTGGCCAACCTTGATCCCCCAGTTAGCAGCACACAGTAACCAATGCATTATTGTTTGCAAGAGTGGAATACTGCATTGCTTTCAAGCAGTGAGGAGTACAGAGAGTGCTGAACTGTCTATGGAGAAGGCATAAAGTAACTGATGGACACAACGTGAGCCATGCTTTCTTTCCCTTTGGCTTCCGCAATCCATCAGTACCACCATTAATAAAAGACTAGAACTGATCTGCTCTAATAGAGTGCTTTATAAATGAACAAATTATTGCGCACTGGTGATACCGCCACATGCCCTGCACAACATTCCTGGCACTATCGGTGTCATATTTTACAAGAAACTATTAAGTTGTCTACCTCTGGGTATAAAGTGAACTAGCAGTTTGAATGATGGGATAAAATGGAAAGCATTTCCCTGTGGTTGTTAGTTGATAGATAATGTCAATGGTGGGCTATGAGATATCATTTCAGACTGATTGATACAACTTCACAGTCTGTCTCTCTGACAAAATCTCATGTATGTTGAGAAATTTTCCAAAGTATGTCCTACATTAAGACCAAATGGAACCTTTAGGTCCTTATAGATCTTACCAATAGCATAAGCAAAACCAATAAAAATCCTTTGACATTTCTAATGGCCCTACTATTCGCAACAGTAAAGCCAAATCTTTTGAGATTTGTAACCAGGAGGAAAGTGGGACAGCTCCTATAGGACTTCTTGGATGGGCATGGGTTAACTAAACTGTTTTGTTGAATGGGGTTGGATTTTGAACTTCTACAAATCGTCATTTCCGGATTCACAGTACAGAGACAACGTACACTTGCCATCAGTGCTCTGCTAAGAGGCAAACATTCACATTCTCCTCAGGAGGGTCCACGATTGTATATCTGTTCCATTTTTGGCCTTTAGTAGATCTTCCAACCATGGAGATAATTAGTGCAAATTATTAGTCAAGACAATACAGAGAACAGCCAGTTCTCAACTTACTAACCTTCACATGCTTCATTCAGTTTAAATATGGGACCCTCTCTGATTAAGTATACCATTGAGGCGTTAATGGTAGAATGCTTGTCTTGTTGACTGCTCCAGTGTGCTAATGTGTCCTTGGTGCTTCTTTGAGAACCAGAACAGTCACTGTTCAGAGAAAGAGCGCAAGCATTGCCGTGTAACCCCTTTCCCAAGTAGTTATCTTCCTATGACTAAACTGGCTATATAATAAATAATAAATTACCAGTTCACCTCAAAATATGTACAGGCTTCACAGGTTTTCCAAAGACCCTGAAGTAGTAATTCGCAGCATATTGGGCTTTACAAAAATAAATGTTGGATGCTGACTGAAGAACATACAGAGTCTTGTAGTCACTCTTTCAACTTAGAGAGGTTCTGGGCTTCCAGCCCATCCCTCCTTAAGAAGAGGAACATCTTGCGTAGCTCCTCCTGGATTTTCATCCACTGGCAAGCTCTGGAGTATCGCTACAGCTGTGCTGCGCCTCTGTGAAGAGACTCAACATAGGTCAGTGCACTCAGCAAGGAAGTGAGGCAGTAACCTTCTTCTCCGATTAGGTACCTGAAAAACAAGAGAAAAGGAACTTATGATTGGAAAGAGTGACAGGAGCCTGTGTGATGCACACCTTCATTATGTTATAACATTGACCATCTCCAGCATCCCTACACACTGTCATGATCCCTTGCTCATATCCTTGACTACCCATGGTTCTTACAATTTATATTTTTCAACCGACCCCTAATATATTGCTCACCGCCCTGAGTTACTTATTCTGTCCCCACTCCTCCACCTATGGTGTTCAAGCCAAGGCTAACCATGATACCATTCCACACCACTTTGCTCCACTTCATATTGGCCCAATCTAAGGGTTTACAGCTCCCTTTCTACACCTAATTTTGTATTTATAGACCAGGCATGTTTTCATGTTTATCCACTGCCACAGTCAACTATGGTCTGCGTATTTGATAGCGTATTTGACTGGGGCAGGTCTCTCTCCACTTCACGTAAATCTATGAAGTTCAGACTCCTTCCTGATTCTCTGCTACATCTAACAGGTTGTTTGCTCTACATTTGAAACTCTTGGCTGGCTACTTGACTGCATCACAGCAACCAATAAGCCACAATCTCACCCTCTCAGTCCCAAGAACAGCAAATTATATGCGCCTCCTGGTCACTTTGCTATATTGTGTGGATGGCGACGGTGTGCTACTGAAAAACATTCACAGATTATATTATACGGGAGTCACTAAGCAAAAAAGAGATAGCAAATTCCTGCCTCTGGCTTCTATTACAAAGAGTCATGTCAACAACAGATGAAGAGAAAGAGCAAGAAGGGCAGCGACAATACAGAGATTAACAATGAAAGGAATACAGAGAGGAAAGAGAAAGTGGAAAAGAAAAATTAATGGTAGGAGACAGAGTGAGAGCGACAGAGCAAGAGAGATGAGGAATAAAAGAGCAAAAGTCAGAGACATAAAAAAGCAAGAGGAAACTAAAAGAGCGAGAGGTGAGAGAGCAAAAAAGAGTCAAGGCACAAAAAGCGAGAGAAGAGGCACACGGAGAGACAGAACAAAAACTATGGGAAGCAAGTAAAGGAAAGAAAAAAAGAAAAGCAGAGGACGAGCCAAAGAGAGGCCGAGAGCAAGAAAAAGAAGGAGAGAAAGGAAGGGAATCACCTGTCATAATATTGCCTTAAAACAAGTGTAGCAGACTGTAAATACATCTAGTTCTTGAGCTCAAGCCAAACCCAGAACATAGGTGGAGACTGCAAGTAGGCCATGCTGCCCCCACGTCTCACAATAAAATGTCCACTGATGGAAATGAGCAAAGCACAAACCAACTTTAGATTACAGCTCACATAAAGTGCATTATCACATGGAAAATAGTCCACGAGAGCAAAATTAATTGCAGAACATGGGCGACTTGAGCTGCCTGTTCTACCTATGGTTGATGCCATGCATGGCCCACCTGGTTACCGCATTCCATGGGCCGGATGCACTCAGGGGATTGTCCAGCAGCAACCAAACAAAGAGACACCTGAAACCTACACCAACAAACCAACAAACATTGGACACTAGATCTAACCTCTCTTGATCCCAGTATGGAAAGAAGCAATTTCTAACTGAAGGAACTGAGAGAAATGTGAATTTACCTGTTCTGCTTTTGTAAATGCATATCTGAAAATGTTAGTTTAATAATGAGGCTAAGGGCACCTTATAAATGACTCTATTCAGAATCAATGACAATGAAACATATTTAAATCTAAGTAATGTGTAGGATCATTTAAGATAATTGACCATGGCCTGCTTGGTTGGGTCACAGAAGGAAATCTACAGAGAGTAGGGAGAGTGAGAGGGTTACGATCGAGCTGCATAGCTCCTCAAAATAATTGTCCTATATTCTACTACTGTTTGTGAACTGAACACCACGGTGAGTGAGAGAGAGGGAGAGAGAGAGAGAGATGTGCACACCTGAACAACTACATTATTTCATGTTTCCCCTCAGCACAGCTAGTCTCGTGGTCTTATTCGTTCCTGACACTTATATATAGGTTGTCTTTTTCTTCCGTCCACACTACAGAACATGTCTCTTTCCTGCTCACTTAAAATCGATCCTTTTCACACATTTCACCATACCTCCTCTCATGTCCTACCCACCCTTCCTCCTCTGGCCACATTATTTCACGCCCCTCTTATGTTCTACCTGCCTTCCATCTGACATTCCTCTACTTGACACACATTACTGCATGTCCTCTTCCCGGCACTCTACCTGCCGTTCTTATATGAATGTATGTATTCCTATATGTATGCAGTATTTGCATTGTGCAGACCTTGCCAAATGTCAGCGGAGCGCTGTACAGTGCCAAAGGCAAAAGGGCACTCAATAAACAATTGGAGGGGAAGCTGGGTTCTGAGTTTGGAAGTGGACTATTATTTCTTCTTGATGCAGTGTGTTTTAAAGATCTCTGTCACTTGCTCTTTGCTTAGCTTGAACGGGGTGGTGGCGGCACTGATGGCAAGGGATGCTGTTCCAGTTTATGGATACATAAATGAAAAAGGCATGTTGCCTTGTTTTTAGGTCTTGTCGACCCGAACAGACAGAACAAGCTGTATGGTTGCAAAAGATCTATTATGAACTTATAGACCACCTATTGCTTACCGTTGGCTGTCTTTATTGTCACTCCCACTTGCTTGGTTTTTATTTCATGGCTTGTTTTCCTCCTCCTGCATTTGTCCCTCTCCTGGAGCCTAGTCTCTTTATGATCCTTTTCTTTGGCTGACTGATATCTTTCCACTGCTCACATTTGAGGAGCTATGTTTTTCTTTTTCATTCATTGCTACATGAGAGTGCATCTGTTTTACAGCTCTCTTCCCCGTGTGTCAAATTCACTCCTCAATTACTCGCCCCCCAACCACACCATTGCTCCCCATGTGTTACAGCTTGTTTGTAAGCAGAGCTAGAGGGATATTTTATTCTGGGGTATCACTGAAGGGCAGACAAAAGAGTTGTTTTTGTTTTATCTCATGCATTCCACAAATTGCATGAAAGCACACGGTTTTGCACACAAAAGCTTTTATAGCACAGGGGAAGGCCAATCTCCTGCACTCACTCAGCTAGCATCCGAGGCAGAAGGTGTAGTCAGCATCACACTTGTCCTGGAGGCACACAAATCTGCTCCCTGAACCACCACAGAAGATTAAATGGCTGAATCCAGGGGAAATTAGATTACGCCAAGGCAAGCATTTTCCTTTACATTCTGAAACTTCCCTATTGTTTTGAAATGTTGTTCAGAGCTTCCTGAGCCACCCAAATACCCTTAACCACCCCTAAACCCTACAAATACCTTTACCCACCCATAAACTCTAAAAACACCCGTATGACCCAGTACCCATACCCACACCTTAACCAGATCGATGCTATGCATTTTCCCCTCCTGTGCTGGGATTTGATCATTCCCATGTTTCATGACGAGCTGGGCTCGTCATGAGCGTGCGAGGAGGCTACCTCATGACGAGCCCAGCTCGTCATGAGCGTGGAAGGGGTTAAAACACCCTTACCCTAAAAGGCATATGCATGGTAATGACTTGCGTGGTGGAGGCATGTGTGGTAAAGGCATATCCGTGGTAATGGACACATGGGAATGACAGTCATACATCCCACTGACAGGTAGGATAGGAGGGGGGTGCCAAATCCGGTGGCCTTGTATGTGATGCGGCCTTGGATTCTACTAGTCTACCCTTGCATTTTTTCTCTCTCCTGTGTACAAATGCAAATTTGCCACAGGCTGTCTCACATAATACAAGGAGTCAGTCCATATCAGTTCTGTGATAGGTGGCCATGTCCACATAATTGTAACTGCCACTCCGTAGCTTTTTTGTTTCTAACACAAACTTTTTTGCATTTCCTTGTATACAAAAGGAGTATATCAACTTTTGTCCATACAAAACAGTGACATATTGGCAATCAAGTACATACAAGAATCAAGTATTAAGAATCATTAGTAAAAGACATGTCATGCAAATAGGCTGTATCAAAACCCCAGCTTAACTCCTTCCCCCTTATGAACTAGTAGGTGTCACATGGTTGGTAGTGTAGAGTTGGGGAGACGTGGGTGCGGAAGGGCGTACTTCAGTAGGTAAATGTCGGTGCAGGTCATGACTGCTTGTGGATTCTGGTATAGAGCAATTAGCGGGTAGTAGGAGATCCTCCCGGTATTATGGTAGGGGTAAGAGTGCCATATGTGCAATATGTACCATTGTTTAGGCTAGAGAGCAGTAGCGGTAGGATTGCCCAGACACCGGCACTTGTTCATGTGAACATCAAAGTAGCCCGGGCTGCCTCATGACTTAGGGCTCCGAATCATTAGCTCAAAACCCCTTCAAAAGCACATCCCATTAAATCGATATGTTTTGTTTTATGTAGGTCTCTGTATACTTCTCTCCTCAGAGCCTCACTTTCAGCCAAGCCTCACTGTAAAACTTCCTTCCAACAGCTATCTATCCTAGGGGCCAGAAGAGACTTCCAGCATCTTGTGATCAGCCTTTTAGCCAAGAGCAGAGCTAAACCCACAAAACGCTGTACCAAATTGTGACCTTTGGGACGTGGAGACAGCCCTAGTATGCAATGCTCTAATGTATTCCAACCATGTAGGCCAATGAGGTCTCCTATTACTGCCGATATCCCAACCCAGTAACCAGACAGGGAGGTGCTCGTCCAAAGCATGTGCATCAGATCAGCACCCCGAGAGTGATAGTGTGGACACACTGAGGAGGGCGCAGGGAACATTTTATGGATTCTGTGTGGGGTAAGGTATGCTATTTGTAAGACAGAGAATAGGATACATTTAAACCTCAAATTAAGTGTGATTTTCTTAGGATATTCTATTTAACAAGCCCAACTCCTTATCCGTGAGCTCCCTGGCCAGGTCAGTGTCCCATTTAGTCTTTAAAAAGATGAGTGATGGCACAAGGTGTTGTTGAAGTCTCCGGTTAAGCCATTGCATTAAGTGCCTCCCATGTCCCATAATGTGCAATGCCTGGAGCAATTAGTTGGTTATGGGTTCTGTGGATACTGGTGCCCAATGTTTAAGAACATAGCAGAGGATACTGGCATGTGTAAAAAATAATGTTTCTGGCAACCTGTGAGCCTGCACTGAATCAACATGTGACATACAGGTGCTGTCCACAAACAGTAAACCCACAGTCGTTACCCCCGCCTATTCCAATGGGGCCAGCCTATGCGCCGCCACCATACCTGAGAAGGCGGACAAGCAACAGAGCGGGATATTGGGCGCATTAGGTGCCTGTGTGGTGGAATATTTCAGTGCCGTTTTTCAGCTGAGGAGGGCCGTGCGCAGAGCCACTTCGTAGTTTACCCTACCGTGACCATCATTGTGATATGGGCAGGTCCCATGATTGATAAAGTTCCTTGTGTAAATGGAACTCTTTGTGCTTCAATTCTGTACAACAGTTAGCTCTGTCTGGCAGGCAGTGCACGTGTAGCGCTCTGTGTACCAGGTGCTTCCATTTGTGATCCTGTGTGCTAATAAAATGACTACTCATGTGTAACATGTGGATATTGTGAATTCTCTTGGGTAAGAGTGGGTTCTTTTTGGAATTAAATGATGTAGTTGTTCCCTTTTATGTGTAACAGAAGATCTTTGCACCAGATTATTGGTGACATGGTCTACTCACATCCTCTGTATGTAATTTGAAAGCCTTTAGTACTGTGTGTCACAGACTGGTTTCATAGCCTCTTGTATGAGGCAACCATCATTATGCCCTCTTTGTATTGTAGTAGGTGCGGATGCCATCTTCTTTGTAGGGTGTACACATAGTATATTCCTGTTTACAGTGTTTTCATACTACACTGCATCTAACAAAACGTTGTTGTTGGATCGTCTGTGAGACAGAAGGTCCTCGTGCCACCTTGTTAAAGACAGAAGGTACCCATGCCCTACTTTGCAATGTAGATCATGATGTGCCCATGGATGCATTTAGAAAGCCCTCCTGCTCCCCTCATTGAAATTTAAAAATTGCTGTTGCCTCTTAATAGTGATGCCCTCTCGGATGTGATCTACCTTATTTGTATTAGGGTGTCCTTACACCACCATGCATGTTTGTAAAAAGGCTCTCATGTCATTTTCAATGCTCTTGTGAGTGTGATGTTGGTGCCTCTTGTTAGAGGATCTCCTCATGCCATCTTGTCTGGATTAGGAGTTCTTAATGCCTATGTGAATGTCTGTGTGTCTGTGTGAAGATGCCTTCATGTTCTCTTATGTATGTGAAAAGGTCAAGATGTCCCCTTGTTAGTTAGTGGAGCTGATCATAACATGGTGTGTGTTTGGAGGTCATGGTGCTATCATGAAAGTCAAGATGACCACAGGCCACCTTTCATGGGAGGTTAGTGTGGCCTCTAATGTGTGACAGGGAGCTTTGAAGCATTTAATGCATCTTATTTCAGTTCTTACCCTTCATGGATAAACTCCTCCAGGGCAACACACTCCGACACCAGCTGCGGAAGTTGACTCTTCAGGACCACGTAGGAGAGGATTGGCAAGAGGTCATCGGCACCGCTGTAAGAAGTCAAATGTCACAGCTTAGCTTAGCCTAAGAGTTTCGTGAACAAGGCAATAGGCCTGAAGAGTATGGCTACGCAGGGAGACTGTAAGACGTGTCCTGCTTGCTCCCAGGCAATACAAGTACATCAATATTGTAAAAATAAAAAAACAGAATAGCGATAAAGAAATCTATTAAATAAAAGAAAGCTGTGCTTGCTTTGGGTCAAATGAGAGAAGGACTAGAACACAGAGTTGGACAACTGTATGTGACAACAGCCCACCCCTGAGTTTAACAGTGTTAGTGGTGCAAATTAACGCATACTGCTGTGACTGGAGTTGCACACTTGTATATACACAAACTTTGCTCTGGTGCAAAAAAGCAGCGCAAATCAATTTGAGTAGTCTTTGAAGCTTCTGCAAAAGCGAATAAAGCAAGTAGATTTTACACCAGTCCATCTCACTTGCACTTGGGATAAAATGAAAGACATGCATGTGGAACCTTATATAAAACATGAATCTTTCGTAAATATTTGAAAATGACTAATGGAAATTGTAATATGTCTTTCTCAGGAAACCTTGTAAACGTAAAGACAGATATATTTTTGCTATATTTTGTTACTCGTGTAGTAAAAACTGGGGAAAATCATTTTGCATGGAACCTTGCCCTATCAGAAACGCGGACAAATGGAGAAAATATATTTTCTGCCCTTCCCATAACGTAAACATAGCTAAAATAGAGTCAAAACGGCTGTATCGTGATTTCTCTTATGCAAATACAATTTACTCTACTGCATACTGGAACAGCAGCAAAAATGTTCAATGCAGGGGCCGCTCCTCCGTTGGAGCGGAGGAGCGTCGCCCCACTTGATTGCACCCCAAAGCCCCTGGGCTAATACATAAAATGGTAATTCATAACCATTTTATTTTTCATCTGCCCATCCCAAACATTGTCAGAACAGGGTGGGGTTTGCAGAGTGACAGGAGTAGGTGTGGTCATCAGAGGGCTGCAAATGCACTGTTTAAAGTGGGCTTGTCATTTTGGCAGGCCATCTTGCAACGGCCAGCCACACATGTGCACTTCAAACTCTCAGCCCAGCAGTCTTACGACAGCTGGTTTGAGAGTTGGTGCAGGCTTTCATAGTGCTGCAATGCAGCCTACATGGAGAAGGGCAGAGTGCGTAGGGCTGGTTTGGGTGGCCCCAAGGGGTCGACCAAACAATCTTTGCGCACTCGGGAGTGGGCAGGCACACCACTCCTCCCCTGTCCTGGTTGTAGAGCAGCCAAACCCACCCTCCCGCCTGCAACCAAACATAAAATGGTAATAACTGCAAGTTATTAGCATTTTATGTTTTTGCTACTCTCACTGCGAGAAAGCAGTGGGGCGACGCTCCTCTGTGCTAGTGGAGGAGCCGCCCCTGCCGGGCGCTTTGTAATGCTCGAGTCCCAGCCCCTGGTTATCGGGCACAAGATTGTGGCAGTGTCTCTCTGTGTGAGGAGGCCGGCAGTGGTGGGACACCAGACCCTCTTTATAAGCTCCTTGATGTAATGGATGCTGCAGCGCAGGGTCTGGAAGAAAGCAGCGGTACCGAGCACAGCGGAGGACTCCGGTAATTTTTTAATTATTTCATTTCATTTTGACCCTGCGCCCACTCACCCCTTCCCTTAGACGGCAGCCGCCTCTGATATGTTGTAAATAAATTTGGCCTGTTATATGCACCACTTCTGATCTTTTGAAATAGGGCACTAGAAGCATGCCGCCATCAGTAATGTGCCCTGATGACTGCTTCTTTCAAATGCACAAAGTGTACTTAAAGGGAATGAAGCTGATGCTTTGATGCATGTGACAGCCCAGATGAAGAAGTAATACAATGGTTCTAAAACTGTTTGGACACACTGCACCCCATATGAATGAATGAATGAGTTATTTCTAAAGTGCAACTGTCACTCGAGATTGAGCATCATAGCGCTAAGCTTAGCAGCAGCTATGATCCTTGTATGTGGCCCTGAGAGGATCCATTAAATGAGGGTATAACAAAGAGCATCAGGTGCTTGAAAAAGCTAGGTCTTCAAAGATTTTTCAAATGCAGCTTCTGAATCTAAAAAACTGAGATCTGATGGCAATTGGTTCTACGCTTTAGTACCTAATGCCATGAACATTTTTCCAAGTAAATGGGATGAAATTAAAAAAATGAGGGATTTAATCAAGTTGAAACACATCCCAGCGGCTGCTTGTGGATGGAAGGAGAGTTCAGTGTCAAATTTGACCCCCAGATTCTTTGCTACCTGAACTGTGTCTAGTGGAGAGGGAACTGAGTTAAGCCATCAGAGTATATGAGAAAAGGAATTGAATTTCAATAAAGCACAATTTCCATTTTCTCTGAATTGCATTTAGATAGTTATTGTGCTTCCATATCACATTGGAAAGAACCTTTTAGAAATTCAATTCAGAATCAGTGGAGCCCTTTTCTAATGAAAGGATCAACTGGGTATCATCTGAGTATGAGGTGGTTGCAATTCCATAGGAATCAAACAGGAATATTAGGGGGGCAACATAGATATTAAAAAGTGAAGGGCTAAGGGGCAATCCCTGTGGTACACCTCTAGTGATCAGTTTTCCTGTAGTAGAACATTGTCCTAGAACTACAATTTGTCTCCTATCAGTACGGAAAGCTTTGAACCAGGATAATGCTTTGTGAGAGATCCCTGCATCTTGGATTCGCTGGATAAGGATGTTGTGTGAGATTGTATTGAATGCTGCTGAGCGGTCCAACACTATCAATACTGCATAATTCCCGATGTCCAGAGTCATTTTAATAGTTTCTGAGACCTCAAGTATGGTTGACTCAGTGGCATGTCTCGGCCTAAAGCTGGATTGACGTGCATGGAGAGTAGTCGAACTTTCAAGGAAGGAGGTACATTGCTGGTTCACAATTTTCTTGAGTATTTTGGTTAATACAGACAGAAGAGAAATAGGCCTAAGATTAGATAAGGTGGTAGGGTGAGCCTAAGATTTTCTCTGTAGGGGCCTGTCAATTGCCAATTTCCAGGCCAGGGGAACTACAACTGTGGCTACAGAGGTGTTCAGAATTTGATTAATCAAAGGATTTACTATATCAATGGCCTCGTGGAGTATTGCTGGTTGTTAGTGATCTGAGGGCGATGCCAATTTACAAGAAAGAAACATTTGTCGTGACAATGTCAGGGAAATATCTCCGAATGAAGACAAATTAGTATTGGTCACATTATGGGGAAGGCCAGAAACAGGACTACATAAGTGTCAGTCATGGAGGTGGATGCAAAGCCTTGTTGTATAACTTGAATCTTTTCCTCAAAGAAGGTTGAAATTCAGTCACAGAGGACCTATGGGGGTGGGATCTCTCTTGAGAGAGTTTTGGGCTGCAAAAGCATTTTTGAGATGTTAAAAATGACTTTGGGATCCTGATTGGTCTCTTCAATTATTGTAGTAAAATAAAAAAAATTGTCGTTTTTATCAACTTATGGTATATTTTCTGAGCCTCTCTAAAACGGGACAGATTGTCCATGCTGTGACACCAACCGCCATTTACGTTCACTTTGTTTGCAATTTTGCTTTTGTTTGAGAAGTGTTGGGGAGAACCAGGGTTGGGAGTGTTTTCTGGGGCGGATGAGAGGTGCAAGATCTAGCGCTGTTGCAGTGATCTAGATTTGAGGGTTGGACCAGTTGAGGACAGACAAGCCATCAGGATAGTGTTAAATATAATTTCTCCCCATTTTCGGCATGTGGTGGTAAGGGAGTCTGTTTTATGAGGAGGGTGATTTTGGGACATAATTGTTATTCTAAATGGGAATAAACAATGTTCCGTCCAGGATTGTGTAATGGGAGCGCCAGCTATCAGGCTAAAATAATTGGTGCGAATCCCATCAAAGGTATGGCCATGCAAGTAGGTCAGGTCATGTATCAATTTGGAGAGACATAATATTTTTTGAGTATCTTGAAGGGAATTGGCCTCCGAATTGTCTGAATCGTCAAAGTGGAAGTTGAAGTCTCCTAGCATGGTACAATTTGCATAGCGAACTACTACCGTGTTAGGTGCCTCCCCAATCAATGACAAGAAGCTAGTGCTAGGGCTTGGAGGGCGATACAATTGACTACTAGGAAAGGATTCCAATGCACTAACCATGAGGCAAAAGCCTAGGCTTTCTGAACTTTTGAGGGCATCCATATCAAAGGGGGTCCATTTAAAGCTATCCCAGAAGATGAAAGACATCTGGATACATTTGGGAATCTTTGAAGGAGCAAAAAGAGACAAGTATGGGAAGTAAAATCAAAATCAAATTTGAAGTCTCTCTAGTTTCTATTTGTAAACTCAATGACTCAAGGAAAATGTGAGCCTATTTTATGTTATGACCCTGGACATTTCAACTGGCAAAACTACAGGAAACAATATTCCTGCCATTATGTATGAGAACCACATTTCATCTCTATACTGTTAAAGTGGAAAAGATGCAGTAAAGAAAATAAATAGAACTAGAGGGATGTTTACCTGTGCACACCCTAATAAATACTAAGTACGCTTAGCTTAATACTGTTTAACAAAGCGTGCGTGCTGTTTGGTGGAATGGCAGCCAGCCTAATTCAATAAACAACAGCTAGTGGGGAACCCACTAGTATACCAAACGCACTGCAAAAATAATTTGAAAGTATAACAATGAAATCACATGAAACTGTGCATATTAATCATCAATTAGCCAATGAAGGATTCAAATTCGAGTCATGAATAAATCAGCTTTTGTATTCATTTACATTTTCATGAATTACACAGAAAAGAATTATTATTAGCTGCAGCACTTTTTCCTGTACCGCAGGACAAATTAATTACGCAGTTGTTGTTAACAAAACAATGTGAACATTGCTGTCAATGTTGCAAAGACTGGTAAATATAAATTCATTTTTTTAGTCATACACAACCAAAAACCAAATATTGTTGAGGCCCAATGCATTTCGGGTAGATCCCTTCCTCAGGGGCATGCGTGTTATCAGTTGTGTTAAACTCGTCTATACTGGAATCCTTAAGGAGTATGTAAGTCGCCTCACGTGTAATATATAAGTAGTCTCTCTTAAGTGGTCACTGGAACAACTCTCCCAGGGTGCTGCGTTAGGCCAAAATCTAATGTAGCTGTACTCCGCAAATGGGAAACCCAAAGACAATAGACATTGTTTCTCTCAGTTATAGACTCGAGAGCTGGTGTCTTTCAAGGCGCTGTGCTGGATGTAAATAATGAGCAGCTTCTCTTGGTTAGTCTGGGGCTCCTTAATCGTTCAAAAGAGTGTATTAACACAACTGATAACACGCATGCCCCTGAGGAAGGGATCTACCCGAAATGCATTGGGCCTCAACAATATTTGGTTTTTGGTTGTGTAACTAAAAAAATGAATTTATATTTACCAGTCTTTGCAACATTGACAGCAATGTTCACATTGTTTTGTTAACAACAACCGCGTAAATAATTTGTCCTGCGGTACAGGAAAAAGTGCTGCAGCTAATAATAATTCTTTTCTGTGTAATTCATGAAAATGTAAATGAATACAAAAGCTGATTTATTCATGACTCGAATTTGAATCCTTCATGGGCTAATTGATGATTAATATGCACAGTTTCATGTGATTTCATTGTTATACTTTCAAATGATTTTTGCAGTGCATTTGGTATACTAGTGGTTTCCCCACTAGCTGTTGTTTATTGTAAAGAAAATAAATCCATCAAGTATTATAAGCCCATATAAAGTAATAGACATGAAGTATAATCTGTAACAGCGTTCATAAGCAAAACATGGTCTGATGGTGCACTAAGGCCGAATGGATTCCCTGTCTCGTTACGAAACTCAGATAACAAGTACTAGTCTCACTGGCTACACTCCATATTTAAAATCAGCTACCTCACATGATTGCTGACAACCTCCTGGCAAGGATCCATACTCTACCCACTACACAAAAAGGGCTCAAGAGCTGACTGACTCCTCTAATTATAGAATGATCACACTGCTTGACAAAGAGGCAAAACCATAAGCTTACTTCGTCCAAAACAATATTTCTATGCCTATTTTATTGATTTCAGGACTGTCTTTGTCAGTATTGACAGAAACAGATTCTGACATAAGTTGAATTCTTGGCAGATTGACCATATGTTGCTAAAAGGTATACCGTGGCTGTGTCACTGATAGGGCCGTTTCACAAATAGTGTCCCTGTTTCCAACTGGTGTACGTAGACAAACAAGGAAAGTGCCCTCCTTTAGTGATAATGCAGTTCCCCCAGGGCAGACGCGATTTCGCGCCTGCCCTGGGGGCAGCGCATGAGTCAAAGATGGAACGGCTGCTTGAAGCATTTGCTCTGTATTTCACTGTGGAAGAGGCACTCGCCTGCACTTAAAAGGTGGGAAAGAGGACAGTTCATGGAATCCCTTTGCCCTTTCTAGAGGGCTGCTATCAGGCGGTATACCAACTATGTGCCACCTTTTTTTTGGCACTCAATCAGTGCAACTCCTGATGGCCTATTTGCCGCTGTGCCACACCCATAATACAGCGCAGGTGCAAAGGCAAACTGTTTCCTCATTTGTATGGGGTCACACCCCCATGCAAATGAGGGGATAGTCTCTTAAGATAGCACCAGCGCTGTATAAGCGCCTGGACTATCTGTATTACAGAAGGGAACACACAAGTGTCTGCAACTCCTTCTGTCATACTGTAGTGCCCCGGGCCAAAGAAAAAGGGTGCACACACCTGTTGTGCCTCCGGGCCACTCTTTGTATTTAGGCCCAAGTCAAGTCAAGTCAAGTCAAAGAAGTCTTTATTTCGATATACATATCATTAAAGACTGTGTATTAAAATCCAAATAAGTGAAAAAAACACATATACAATAGGTTAAAATCACAAACTGGTCGAAAACATTACTGCCAGGAAATTGAAATGTCCAATTAATCCGTACAAAATAGAATAAATTAGGTTAAAAAACAGTCTAAGACTGTACAATAATTTAAAGGAGTGAATAAGAATCCAGGTCAACGAGTCAATCGATAGGCATCACAGAGGGATTAAAAATACTTAGCATTTAGGTTAAAAAAAACAGCATATTTTATTTATTTTTATTTTTTTTATATCTGGCGGAGCTTTCTCATCCGTATAGCCCACATCCAATGTAAGAATTTTGCAACCGCGATTGTAGTGGGTTCAGAGGAATCAGTTAAGAGGATTCTCATTGCCTCGACACCAGTGGTAATGCCCCTCTGAAAACAGATGGGCTTTAGCCACGTGTGCCTGGGATATTTATACTCAGGGCATATAAAGAAAATGTGGGCTACACTTTCCGGCTGTAAAGGACAGAATGGACAGCATATGTTGTTTTTAGCTTGCCATTTGCTGGTAGAGGAATTGACAGGGAGGGTGCCCACCCTACACTGGTGGTACCATTTCCTGACTCCTGGTAGTGTAATGTAATCCCAGTAGCCCTCATAGGCAGTGCTTTCTTTAAGCTCCAGGAAGTTTCTTGTTAGCGATGGTCCAATACAGCTACTAAAGTTTCTCAATGTAACCATTGGCCAGTATAACTCCCTGAATGCCTTTTTAGGTGGAAAAGGATTAACAATTGGATCCTTCCACTGTAGACTTAGACCCATAGCAGTGTAAACAGCCTTTACCTCTCTTAGCCATAAGATTTTGTTGGCAGTATCCGCACCTCGGACTTCAAGGAGGGCCTGGGCGTACTGAGAGAGTTTAGGTGTAACCCAAAGTCTCCTCCAGTAGGCCGCCGGTCTGAAATGCGCCATATCCTCTAGTCGCTGGCAGCCCAAATCGTAGAGTCATTATTTACAGATATCTGGCTACAGGTAAAACTGGGCGATAACACATCCCTATTAAACAAAACAAGCATTGGAAATGCAATAGGTCTCGCATTAGAAAAGTTGGAGTTATTGGTCTTGTAAATGACATATTTTATTTATTTGTTGGTTTTTAAAATTGCTAAATTGATGGCTTTGTCATTTACAATGCCAATAGTTATAACTTTCGCGAATGTGACACCTATAGCATTTGGAATGCAACATGTTTTGTATTTACGTGACTTAGATGGCAGCTCTGGTCGTTAGGCCACATCTCTAGAGAGCAGGAGAGTGCAGCAGGGGAGAGAAGCACAGCAATGCAATAGGTCTCGCATTAGGAAAGTTTGAGCTATTGGTATTGTAAAGGACACATTTTTTATTTATGTGCTTGTTTTGAAAATAGCGAAATAAATAGCTTTGTTATTTACAATGCCAATAGTTTTATCTTTCGCAAATGTGACACCTATTGTAACACAATATGTGTTGTGAGGGTGAGTGAGGGTGAGGGGTTGAGGGTGAGGGGTTGAGGGTGAGTGAGGGTGAGGGGTTGAGGGTGAGTGAGGGTGAGGGTGAGTGGTTGAGGGTGAGGGATTGAGGGTGAGGGGTTGAGGGTGAGGGGTTGAGTGAGGGTGAGGGTGAGTGAGGGTGAGGGTGAGGGGTTGAGGTTGAGTGAGGGGTTGAGGGTGAGTGAGGGTGAGGGGTTGAGGGTGAGTGAGGGTGAGGGGTTGAGGTTGAGTGAGGGGTTGAGGGTGAGTGAGGGTGAGGGGTTGAGGGTGAGTGAGGGTGAGGGGTTGAGGGTGAGTGAGGGTGAGGGTGAGTGAGGGTGAGGGTGAGTGAGGGTGAGGGTGAGGGGTTGAGGGTGAGTGAGGGTGAGGGTGAGTGAGGGTGAGGGTGAGGGTGAGTGGTTGAGGGTGAGTGAGGGTGAGTGAGGGTGAGGGTGAGTGAGGGTGAGTGAGGGTGAGGGTGAGTGAGGGTGAGTGAGGGTGAGGGGTTGAGGGTGAGTGAGGGTGAGTGAGGGTGAGGGGTTGAGGGTGAGTGAGGGTGAGGGGTTGAGGGTGAGTGAGGGTGAGTGAGTGTGAGGTGTTGAGGGTGAGTGAGGGTGAGGGTGAGTGAGGGTGAGGGTGAGTGAGGGTGAGTGAGGGTGAGGGTGAGTGAGGGTGAGTGAGGGTGAGTGAGGGTGAGGGTGAGTGAGGGTGAGGGTGAGTGAGGGTGAGGGTGAGTGAGGGTGAGTGAGGGTGAGTGAGGGTGAGTGAGGGTGAGGGGTTGAGGGTGAGTGAGGGTGAGGGGTTGAGGGTGAGTGAGGGTGAGGGGTTGAGGGTGAGGGAGGGTGAGTGAGGGTGAGGGAGGGTCAGGGTGAGTGAGGGTCAGGGTGAATGAGGGTGAGTGAGGGTGAGGGTGAGGGGTTGAGGGTGAGTGAGGGTGAGTGAGGGTGAGGGTGAGTGAGGGTGAGTGAGGGTGAGGGTGAGTGAGGGTGAGGGGTTGAGGGTGAGGGAGGGTGAGGGTGAGTGAGGGTGAATGAGGGTGAGGGTGAGTGAGGGTGAGTGAGGGTGAGGGTGAGTGAGGGTGAGTGAGGGTGAGGGGTTGAGGGTGAGTGAGGGTGAGTGAGGGTGAGTGGTTGAGGGTGAGTGAGGGTGAGGGGTTGAGGGTGAGTGAGGGTGAGGGGTTGAGGGTGAGTGAGAGTGAGGGTGAGTGAGGGTGAGAGGGTGAGTGAGGGTGAGGGGTTGAGGGTGGGTGAGGTTGAGGGTGGGTGAGGGTGAGGGGTTGAGGGTGGGTGAGGGTGAGTGAGAGTGAGGGGTTGAGGGTGAGTGTGAGGGTGAGGGGTTGAGGGTGGGTGAGGGGTTGAGGGTGAGGGGTTGAGGGAGGGTGAGGGGTTGAGGGTGGGTGAGGGGTTGAGGGTGGGTGAGGGTGAGGGGTTGAGGGTGAGGGGTTGAGGGTGAGGGGTTGAGGGTGAGGGGGTGAGGGGGTGAGGGGTTGAGGGTGAGGGGGTGAGGGGTTGAGGGTGAGGGGTTGAGGGTGAGGGGTTGAGGGTGAGGGGTTGAGGGTGAGGGTTTGAGGGTGAGGGGTTGAGGGGTTGAGGGTGAGGGGTTGAGGGTGAGGGTTTGAGGGTGAGGGGTTGAGGGTGAGGGGTTGGGGGTGAGGGGTTGAGGGTGAGGGGGTGAGGGGTTGAGGGGGTGAGGGGTTGAGGGTGAGGGGGTGAGGGTGAGGGGGTGAGGGTGAGTGAGGGGTTGAGGGTGAGGGGGTGAGGGTGAGGCGTTGAGGGTGAGGGTGAGGGGTTGAGGGTGAGGGGGTGAGGGTGAGTGAGGGGTTGAGGGTGAGGGGGTGAGGGGTTGAGGGTGAGTGGTTGAGGGTGAGGGGTTGAGGGTGAGGGGTTGGGGGTGAGGGGTTGAGGGTGAGGGGTTGAGGGGGTGAGGGGTTGAGGGTGAGGGGGTGAGGGTGAGTGAGGGGTTGAGGGTGAGGGGTGAGGGGTTGAGGGTGAGGGTGTGAGGGTGAGGGTGAGGGGTTGAGGGTGAGGGGGTGAGGGTGAGTGAGGGTGAGGGGTTGAGGGTGAGGGGGTGAGGGTGAGGGGTTGAGGGTGAGGGGTTGAGGGTGAGGGGTTGAGGGTGAGGGGTTGAGGGGGTGAGGGGTTGAGGGTGAGGGGGTGAGGGTGAGTGAGGGTGAGGGGTTGAGGGTGAGGGGGTGAGGGTGAGGGGTTGAGGGTGAGGGGTTGAGGGTGAGGGGTTGAGGGTGAGGGGTTGAGGGGGTGAGGGGTTGAGGGTGAGGGGTTGAGGGTGAGGGGTGAGGGTGAGTGAGGGTGAGGGGTTGAGGGTGAGGGGGTGAGGGTGAGGGGTTGAGGGTGAGGGGTTGAGGGTGAGGGGTTGAGGGTGAGGGGTTGAGGGGGTGAGGGGTTGAGGGTGAGGGGTTGAGAGTGAGGGGTTGAGGGTGAGGGGTTGAGGGTGCGGGGTTGGAGGGTGAGGGGGTGAGGGTGAGGGGTTGAGGGTGAGGGGTTGAGGGTGAGGGGTGAGGGGTTGAGGGTGAGGGGGTGAGGGTGAGGGGGTGAGGGTGAGGGGTTGAGGGTGAGGGGTTGAGGGTGAGGGGTTGAGGTTGAGGGTGAGGGGTTGAGGGTGAGGGTGAGGGTGAGGGGTTGAGGGTGAGGGGTTGAGGGTGAGGGGGTGAGGGGTTGAGGGTGAGGGGTTGAGGGTGAGGGGTTGAGGGTGACGGGTTGAGGGTGAGGGGTTGAGGGTGCGGGGTTGAGGGTGAGGGGGTGAGGGGTTGAGGGTGAGGGGTTGAGATGGGTTCATATAAGGTTCCAAAGGCTTGGCCTATTGGCTATGCCAGTGCTTGTTTTATTATTACAGTTTTCTGTTTTATTTTTAGCAGTATTTGAATCACGAGTTAATTTCCCTGTAACTGTCTGACACGAACCTCGAACAATTATATGAGCTATGTGCATGTTGTACTATTTTGGAAATCTTGAAAAACTCAAATAACAGATTCAAACAAAAAAATCACTACATCGTTACGTGCTTCATGTGCAGATTTTGAACCCCACATCCTACTGCCTTGAGTCTATTGCGCGCGCTGTTCCAAGCTGTGCACGTCAGCCTCCTGAGACATTTGTGTACCAATGCGTGCCGTCATGGTTGTGTGACGTTTTCTCCGTGCATGCTGGGAATGTCACACACGCTCAGTATAATGTGCTTGAGTAGAGTGCGCTAAATATAGACAACCTTTCACTGCTCACACAGTTTATTATTGCAACAGAAGCTTATATGCAGGAACGTATTGAGGCAACTTTCAAGACTTAACTAGCTTTGATGTGTGTTTCCTCTGCTTGTTTCATTGTGAAAATTATTTGACTTGTTAAAGTATGGCTTCAAATCAGTTATTTAATCATTAACCCAGTCCATTTCTCCAGATTCCTGGTAAACCACAGGTCAAATGGCAACTGTGATTTAGAGCATATGAGAACTGTATTATCGCAAATGATGGAAAAGATATCTCACCTGAAAGAAAAACAAGAAAGGAAACAAGACGGAGGGCATTGCTGTGGGGAGGGGGGGGGGGAGGAGAAATGCACACGGCGGGCAGGGGAGGGGGCGGAGCGGGGAGAGCGGCATGAGGGTGTGAAGCCGGGGCCTTTGAAGTGAAGCTAAGCTTCACTTCAAAGGTGTGGGAGGAGTGCGGCTGAGGGAACAGACGGCGATTTGGTGATGTGCACGCGCATTTTAGGTCAATGCCACGGGCACAGCACCAAATCGCCACAGTTAGTTAAACTTTGTTTAAAGCCCTATAGTCTCGCTTCTCTCAATGCGCATGCGCATTGATAGGTCACGAGACCTAACTACACCAACGAGGCTTCAAACAGGGATGCGTTTTAGCCCAAATCTTATTCAGCCTCTACATCTCTGATACTGCCAAAGACTTACAGCCAGATTCATGAAGCTAAATTGCGATCGCAATAGCTGCGAAAAAGCAATTGCGCTCGCAATTTCCAGAAATGGAATTCAAGACAGTTGAAATCCAGAAATAGCGAAATCGCAAAACATTATTTTCGATATCGCAATAAAATTCGCAGAATCCTTGAAGAAGCCCATTAGCGATTCTGTAATAGCGAGAAAGCACGGATTCTGCGAATGAAACTGCGATATCGCAAATAAATCACAATCGCTATTCATGAAAAATCGCAAATTGCGAAAAACCCAAAATTCGCATTTTGCGACGCGCAATTTAAGGAGAACCCAAACCAGGTGTTAACCAGTAAGGGAAAAAAAATATATTTGAAAAAACGTTTCCTAATTAGCAACAGGTGCAGGCCTGACCAAACATACTTAAGGACATGCAACTGGAGCCTGAGGACTCTCACAATGCCGGGACTCTACATGGTGATCAGGCGGCGAAGGCTACAGCGAGCAGCACGGAACAGACGTCGCATCCAGGAGCGGATATTCCGCCAGCGGGTCACCCTACTGGGCCAAACCAGGGAGCAAATCTACGCCAAGTACCGGCTGAATGGGCCAATGATCCTGAAGCTGATCCGGGACCTAGACCCCCTCCTGCATCACCCAACAAGGAGGATAAATGCCGTTCCCACCCATGTGCACTGGCCTCCGGAAGCTTCCAGGGGATAGTCGCTGTTGCAGGGGGAATATCCCAGCCCACCATGTCCCGCTGCCTAAGGAGTTTCCTGGAGGCCATGCTGACCCGCCTACACCACTACATCTCATTCCCCACCAGCCAACAGGACTTGAATGACACCAAGCTGCAATTTTACAATGTAGCACAATTCCCACATGTAATAGGATGCATTGACTGTACCCACATCCACATCTGCCCACCAGCACAAACGGAATACATGTATCGCAACCGCAAGTCCTACCAATCCCTCAATATCCAGATGGTGTGCAATGCAAAGACAATCATCACGGACATAGTAGCACAGTACACATGACTCCTTCATATTCCCGCACAGTGGCATTCACACATGACTGGCCAGGGGAGACTTTGGTGAAGGACACCTACTGGGTAAGTACACATGCCCCACAATATAAGTATGTGATAATGATGCTGCGCAGCACAGGCACTCACCCTCTGCTCCTATCATTCAGGTGACAGCGGCTACGCCCTCCGTGAGTACCTCCTCACACCATACCTCAACCCTGCAACACCACAGCAACGGCGTTACAATGCAGCACACATACGCACAAGAAATTGCAGTGAGAGGACATTTGGCCTTTTGAAGAGCAGATTCCGCATACTGCACAAGACTGGGGGGCCCTCAAATACGACCCAGAGGTCTGCTGCCAAATCGTGGCTGTGTGTGCTATCCTCCACAACATTGCTACCAAGCGCAGGATACATGGAGACATCTCTGGTAGTGATTCGGAAGGGGACAATCAACCACCTGCACATGTGCGCCACGCACGCGGAGAGAATCCTGCTGAAGGACAGAGGCGCCCCAACCAAATCAGCATGAACTATTTCTAGTGCAGAAGAAATTGAGATAAAAAATGATATGGGCAATGCACCATATCATTTTTTATCTCAATTTCTTCTGCCCTCAAGGCAATAGCACGCATTCAAAATGCAATACGAAACAATTTCAAAATCAACAGAAGCTAGAGCAGACCTCCTAGCATATGGAGACGACGAAAAAGAACGCATCTATGCTTTAATTCAAGACGATGTATCACAAGAATCCGGCAGTCGCACAAGAGAACAATGTGTCAAACATCTCCTATACCTGTCAAAACGCCGAATTAACCAGCAACTACACGCTAAGACACTAGTGAAATATCATCAAGCCCTTCGCATTCCCCGTGGACTCAGAATTGCACTCAAACCGTCTCTCTGTAAGAATTCCAAAAACTTCCAAGCTAAATGGAATGCCATCCTAAACAAATGCAGTTTAGATCTAATTTTACTCATCATAGAGGAATTTTCCACTATCCTGATTGAGCTGACCAACGAAATTAAAGAAGTTGAAAAAGAACTTGAAGTATTCAAATCATCCGAAGAATTGTCACAAATGTTAGAGGATGTTAAAATACAATTAGAGAAGCACACTAAGGATATCAATGACAGGAAAATTAGAAAATTTAGACGCGATACACTGGATTATCAATTGGATGAGGTTTATACCTGGGCTGATATTTACGTCCAACGCCGACGAAACAAACCATCTAGTCAATACACAGATACCTCCTCCTCCGGGAGTGACGCATCCAACAGGCCACCAAGAAAGACGACTTCCGAAGTGAATAGGAATCAAGAACAGGTGAGAACACAAGTGGATGAGAGTGCTACCACATCTGGTCCTTTTTTAGAGAAAGGCCCACAAGAAGCCGACGACTCAGGCGGAGCAAGAGAAAAAGAATCAGAAGCACCAAACACAAGAGGTTCCAAGAAGGACAAAAAGAAAACAAATCGCTAGTTATCAATATCTCCGACATTGAATTATCTGAACATGAGACCAACCTCCTACAAAAAGGTACATCGTTCATCCCAACTACCTTCACCAACCATCTTGAATTGGAGACCAGTACATTTAAGCTAACAAGGAAATTAAGGTTACGTCATTTTTTTGAAAATGTGCTTCCACCGACCACAGACAAAAAACCGGATCAACTATGTGGGCTACGCCCACCAAGCTCATATTTACCACCGGTCAGCCACAAAAGCATTGATACCTTCGAGACATTAGTAAAACAGGACTTGGGAAAAATCAACTTCAAGAAAAAAACAATAACAATGAATTTAACACAAAAAGACAACGACACACTAAGAAAGATCGCCGACAATAAGTCAATCAAATGCATAAAAGCTGACAAAGGCGGGGCTCTCGTCGTTACGAATTCTAGTATGTATGAAGCGAAAATGAATGAACACATCTGGGAATCTGAAACTTACACATTATTAGAATCCAATCCAACCAATCAATACAAAGTCATACTAGCATCGATCATCAACAAAGCACACGACACAGGAACAATCGATGAACGCACCAAGAAATTCTTACTGGTTGATTTTCCAAGAAGTCCCACCATAACTCTACTCCCGAAGATACACAAAAGTCTAACGGATCCTCCGATGCGGCCGATCGTGTCTACCAAGGGGTCACTCCATGAACCCGTAGGAAAATTTCTTGATCGCTATTTTCAGCCGTTCGTTAAACAACTCAAGAGTTATGTAAAAGACACGACTGAATTTTTGCTTAAGCTATCGGAAATCAAAATCAATGAAAATGACAACCTCATATTCTGTACTGCGGATGTGAACAGTTTATACACATCAATCCCACATGGTGGAGGAATTGAAGCTATCGAAAAAATCTTGTTACACAGTGATATTTCTGAACCCATGCAAATCTTCCTTATGGAGCTTATGATTTTTACTCTTTACCACAGTTACTTCAGCCACAATAACAAATGGTTTCAACAGTTGTCTGGCATGTCCATGGACAATTGCGCTGCGCCAGCGTACGCTAATATATACATGTCTGACTTTGAACAAATTCACATCTATGGCAACCCCGAATGGACCAACAACTTGTTGATGTACGTCAGGTACATTGACGACCTATTTTTCCTGTGGAAGGGTACAAAAACTGCGCTGGAAAAAGAGTTGAATATCCTCAACACCAAAGATCATCGAATCTGAATAACATGGAATCTGAATGAATTTCACATCAATTTTTTGGATGTATCTATTACTAGGTCAAACACTGGCCTAGAAACGGACCTCTACAGGAAACCCACTGACCGCAATAATACGTTGCATTTTGCAAGTTTCCATCAGCATTCACTTAAACGCCATCTCCCTTTCAGTCAGATGTTGCGAGTCAAGCGCATAGTATCCAATCCAGAAATCTGCACACAAAGGATAGACGAAATGAACCTGAGATTCATCGAGAGAGGGTATCCGCCAGAAACAACAAATGAAGCTATGAAAAAAGTCTCCCTAATCCAACGAGAAACGGCCTTAAAAAAGACAACTAAGAGCGAGGAAAATAGGATGGTAGTTGTTTCTAAATATTCCACATTGAGTGGGAGATACAAAAAAATCATACTTGGACATTGGAGAATCCTGGCATCCGAACCAGACTTTAAAGATATGTTCAAGAATCCTCCCATATTTGCATACACCAGAGCCAACAACCTAAAGGAGATCTTATCTAGAGAAACACCAAGTCAAATCACACACAAAGGCACGAAACCATGCTTCAACTGCAATAATTGCAATAACATCATCACAGGCAACAAAATTAACCATCCGATGAGAGGCACAGAAATTAAAGTGAAAGTCAATGCAACGTGCGATTCATCCAACCTTATATACCTACTCAAGTGTCCTTGTGGGAAAATCTATGTAGGAAAAACAGAGAGAAAAATAAAGGTCAGGTTGAATGAACACAAATCCAACATCAGGACTAAACAAACAAAATCCAGTGTGGCCACACACTTTATGGAACACAATCACACCGTGGCACAGTTAAAATTCATGGTCCTTGAAACCATCGAGAAGAAAGAAGGAAGGGACAACAATAAGTTCCTTCTACAAAGAGAAACAGCATGGATTTATCGTTTGCAATCTTGCAAACCATTTGGTCTTAATGACCGTATTGAACTGAGTTGCTTTTTATAAATACCCGATGTGGTATCTAAGGACACACATCTCTTGTGCGCATTCATTACAATGTCATTTATGTTCCCAGTTTATTCATTTGTATGACATCATCACATCTATCACACTATCAATCGTTCTTTCATTTAATTTCATTTATTTTCACGTTTCCTTTATCTCATTTATTGCATCTTTACTTTTCACACTTTTGTCATCCTCCTGTTTCATTATCCACTTCACCTCGTCCCCACTATGCCTGCTCTAAGATGGCCGATCCATCTCACCCAAGGTTTGTCCTTCTTCGATTTTCATTTTTACACGTTAAACTTGAGTCTCTAGTTCATGTCTACTCAGCGCTTTCCCGCGATAAACAAACACACCGGCTTCGCTAGCTGCGCCCAGCAGGCAGCACACACGGAGACCTCGTTAGTCCCACACCAGAATCCTTTTTCGGTAAGCGTCAAGCCCTGTTCTTGTCACCCGACCTACCCTGTGTAAATGCTATCCGCATTGACTGTCATTCCAAACGCTGACTTTTTTCACCCTTGCTCCTTTCAGCTTTAATGACCGCCGTGTAAACACGTGAGCGTTTCTCTTTTAGCGTTTGTCTAACACCTCGTTTTCTGACTCGTTAACGACCTGCTCTTTTTCACCTGGGGTGCGCCCTTGTAATACACCTGCACTATCAACCCACCCGGTTTTTCATTTTGTATCATCCCTACATATCACACGTGCACCGTCTGTTTTTATATGTTTTCATCACTACCACTGGGAAATGGGTGTTTTGATCCACGTATTGAATACAATTGTCATACTATAATGCATTTTGATGCAAATGAAGATCGTTCTTGTTTTCAGAGCTCCTTGAGAAAGGGCATCTGGCCCGAAATGCATTGGAGCGACTATGATCCATGATAAAGCCAGTTGAAGTTGATGAAATGAATCTACTCATGAAAGGCTAAAGACAACATCCTTAATGTTAAAAATTAAAGAAATTTTGAAACCTAATGGAGTCTATTCACATTTGATGAACCAGAGGGAGTGCCCAAATACTGGGATGTGCACACAGGCCGTGTACACACATCATTAAGGTCTATTTCTAGTGCACCCACTCCCCACACCCATAACTCAACTCATGCATGACAACATTAATAATGACATGAGTCAGATTAAGTTAATCAGAATTTTTTTTATATGTTACTGCACAATAAAATGGTCATTCTGTTAACTTCAACAAGACTGACATATTGCGTCATATGTCTGTATGTCTGTAGGGCATGCTTGTGGCGTCAGCATGTACCCTCATGTGAATGTTCAACAGTTCAGTGGCGTCTCCGGGTAGTTGCCCCTGACCTCCTCTCAACGTCCTCCTCCAGAGTCTGCCGTGAGGCAGCAGAGGGCCTGCTGCTGCGGCGGGGTGCTACAACCGGTGGAAGGGACTGGCTGCTGTGGCTTGATGTAGCCTCGCTGGTGTCGTCTGCCCCCCCCCGCCTGGCCATGGCCAGTAGCCTGCATGCCCTGCATGGCTGTTGAAATATGCTCCAGGGCTGTCGCAACGTCCTGGCAGCACTGGGCCATTTGAACCTGCATGACCAGGGAGCGTCGCGAGAGCTGGGAGGTGGCGTTGCCCATAACATAGTTTGAGCGCGTGTATGCCGACAGGCGGGTCATCAGTTGTCGGTGCCTGCGGCGATTGAGATCGCGCTGTCTGGACATGGCCTGTGTGTTGGCCTCAAGAGCTGCAGTCATCCTATCCACATTACGTGCGGTCTTGTCAAGTTGTAGATGGGTGGCGGCTAGGTGACGGGCCTGAGTTTGGTGCACATGTAACATCCTGCGCTCGATGGAGAGCCCACCTGCACGCACGTTTCTGACCCTGCCAGCGCTGGAGGTGTTGGTGCACTGCTCTCTCGCCAGTCCACTAGTCTGGCTCCTCACAGCTGCAGGGCGGCGGGTTGGTTGGCGACCTGCTGCTGGTGTTGCAGGCCCCACTGATGGTTGAGTGCGGCGCGGTGGTACAGCAGCGCCTGTTGGCACAGGGGTGGTAGGGGCCACAGGGGCAGGTGGTGGGATGACCGCTGGCGCAGCAGCTTGCCCTGATGGTCCGGGCTGTGGGGTATGTTGTGTGTCTCCCTCCGTGTCCTCCAAGTTGTCATCAATCACCAGGGCCTCGCTGTCCGTGCTGGGGACATCAGCGCCACCTATGATTTAAGGTGGACGTTGATTAGTGACATGTTCCGTACACGGTTAGGCTTGCTACATGCATGCAGACTACCATTCCCTGACTCGCTGCAGGACTGACTCACACTGGGCATGTCAGGCTTAATGGTACAGGATGGTAATTGTGGTCAGACTACATGTCCCACAATGCAATAGCGCTATAGTGGTGTGCTTTGGCAGCATGATTGGGGTTTGCTATGGGATGCACTGGAGTCATGGACATTGTTAGGGGACAGGGGGTCGCTGTCGCATGGCACTTACCTGTTGTGTCTTTGGTGGGTCGGGAGGAGTCCAGATGGGTCACACCCACGCAGGCCTGTGGATTGATGGTCTCCTCCACGCGGTCCTCCAGTGGTGTGTTCTGTAAGACAGTGGGCTCCCCTCCACCTGTCGCCACATGCTCCCCCAGCCTCTCCGCAATCTTTTCCTTTGCCCGCCCTCTTAGGTCGTACCAGTGCTTCTTCAGCTCGTCCACCGAGCGCTGGGTCACCCCTACTGCGTTCACTTTGGCGCGGATGCGCAGCCATATGCGCCTTTTGTCGGTCTCAGGCACCCTTCGGGAGTCACTGCCAAATAGCCTATTGTGGTCCTTTGCTACTCCTTCTATGAGGTATTCGAGCTCCTGCTCAGAAAACGTAATTTTCCGCTTTCTCCCACTGGTGGAAGCTCCTGCTGCATCCTGTGACATGCTTGCCACTGTGGTGTCTCCTGCTGTACTCATGTGGAAAACACTGGAGGGGAGCTCTGACACTGCTGCCTGTACTTCAGCCTCTCACTGCAGAATGAGGGTGTAACCTGCCTACTTCCTGGTTGTGATGTCATCACTGTCCTCAGGATGCAACTTCCCGTTTTTGCGATCTCGCAGTTAGCGAGATCGCAATTTGCGATTTCGGTAATTGCGAGATCGCAATTTCAACACGGGAATCGGCGGATTCTGCGATTATTTACCGATTTTTTGGGACTCGCAATCCCCGATTGCGGCCGCTTGCGAATCGCATTTTTTTCTCGCTAAAATTCATGAATGCCGTTCTGCGATTTCTAAATTGCGCTTTCGCTTTTAATCGCAATTTGGAAATCGCAGATTGAGGCATTGATGAATCTACCTGTTTGACATTCCAAGAGCATGTCCGCCTACAATTGAAGGGGTCCCAATATCAATGCTTATGTGTATGCAGTTGACACAGTAATTTTCAATAAAATAAGCACGAGGTTGTAACATACCCTTAGAGGGCTAGAATCCTACTGCAATAATATCGAACAGTATATTATGAAAAGGTCATCTGTGTAAACAGAAAACCAATCAAAATCAGTTGGCAAATGTACGAGGAGCGGGATGCTTTGGCCTCCTCCTATGAATATCTGGGGGTATGGTTTCAAAGCACATGAAGTTTCCAGGCACCAGTCTGAATTAAAATCCGAGGTAATTTAATATTTGCCCTACTGAAACTGCCAAACAACGTTAGTGGTTCTTCATTCAGCTACGCCCTTGCTTGATGTCACTATAGCAAAATATATGTTGTCGGTTAACTTATAGCTATGAGGTATTCCCTGCATCTGTGACCAAATGGCGATACAGTTCAAACTAATCGGTTCAGGTGCCTTTTTGCTCGTCCCTTTTCCTCCGTACAGGCTCAAATTTAACTGGAATTTAATTTGATCAAGAAGTCAGTCCAGCTTTACATGTATTACGTTTCTGACATAGATGCAAGATCTCGGAGCAGGGTTCATTAAAATCCTTTTTACGGTCAGAAATTGAGAAGGTTCCAAATAATAAATCAAGGCACCACAATTCCCTGTCCAGCTCGCTAGAACTTTCACAAATGCACGAAGACTGGGAATTGTCTCTCCCTAGGTCACAATTTAAAACCATGTTAAGGGGCTCATTCTTTTGACCTGGATTCTAAAGCATCTCACAATTATTTTAAAGCACTTTATTAGTTCCATATGCTCAAGTAAGACTGCAACCAAGGCTGCAACCATATTTAACAAAAGCTTCAGCTCTAAATCTTGAAAAGGACTTAGTCAGATTCCGATTTGGCCAGCACTAAGGAAGAGGTAAAGCGAAAATGGAAACGCTCTCAACACAAAATGCTGCAGACTCTGCCAGTATAAATTGGAATCTTTGGTCCACATTATATGCTGCTGTGATAGCCTGACTAAAGAATGAGCCATGTTATTACTCCCATATTTCTGATGACTAGGGATTAGATCTTGTGCCAAAGTCATCAAAGAATACCTTAACACTGCAGATATGCCGCCAGCTAGCATCTTTGTTAAGTTCATAAAAATTCCACTAGCTACATTAGAAGCCTATTCTGACATCCAAACTGAAACTTGACTGTTTCTCTCTTAATACATTTTGAGGGCAGTCCTGAATCTGTAATTCAACCAGTGGAACTCGTTACCAAGGTGGAGACTACATGGTGAAACACTCTCAGAGAAATTACTGTTCCTAAACTAGATTGTTTCAAATCAAGATTTTATTCATAGCAGTGTGAATGAATGTGTTTTTGCAAAGATTTTTATTAACTATGCAATAAAGTTAAAGTTATAGTTCAGAGACACCAGAAGGTGGGTTTGAATGTTTGGTCTTGAGACAATACTTTCAAACACCAATTAGAGGGGAGATGGGGCCTGCTGCAGACCGTGAAAGCTACGATGCCTTTGGGCTTCTCAATGAGACACTGCCACTGTGTTACAGACATATGAGACATGCTGGAAGAGATGTAGGTGTCTGAGAATTGGCAAAGCAGAAATTTGTCTGCTGCCCCCGGTCTTGACAGCATAGCAGTCTCCCTTGTTCTACAATCACAAATGTTGTTAGTTGTGCACGGGCAAGTGCATAGGCAGGGCTAGTAGTGGCAACCTGCAAAACCCCATCCTCTGAGGCAGAGAAGGGGAGGGTGGGGAAGCACCAGAATGAGCAGTGAGGTGGTATGGCTTGAGGGAAACAATTCAGATGAATTTAGTTGTTTACGTATTCACATGCTTGAATCATTCCCTGTCATCAGGCTTGGAATCCCTGGTAACTTTAAATAGCAATAAACTGTGTTATAACTGGCCATAGCGCTCACCCACAGAGTGTATTTAGTAGCACAGCACATACCCCTAATTTGAAAGAACCCACAATTCAGACATTGGGTGGAAGTGCTGAGCTCTCCTACTCTCCTCAGAGGCCACCATAGCTCATATGTCTAGCACATCATGTGCAAGGGAGTCCCAGAGAAGAGCTCTGCTTTAATCTGTGTGTGACCTTGTCCTAGCTACATCTTGATACAATCAATTTCTTCCCTGGACTTCAACCAGTCTCAACTTCAGCTTTCAGCATACTGTGAGCATACTGTGAGTTAGTTTGAGGTTTTTTTCATGGACAATTTCCGTTTTCTAGACCAGGGAGACACTTTCCTGATACCAACTGCCATCATGACTGACAAGGAAAAGAGATCTCCTTTCAAATCTTGCTTTTACTGTGCGCAGTATAACATCTGCATTGCGTTCCACATGATCAATGTATTTATTGTCCCCATCCAGCGATCAAGGCTTAATTCAAGCATGTGAAGCGTATGAAAGGACCAATGCTGTAAGAACTGGCATCCTGCATTTTACCCAGGGCTGTTGTAACATCATCACGGACGCTGGCTTGGCAGAAGTGACCGTGCCAGAGACAATGTTCTTCCAGTGGTGAAGTTCAGCCCAGGCACTACAGTGCCATTGGGATGCTGTCCCTTGACCCTAGATCATGACACTTCTGTGCGCAAGGCTATGGTACAGATTCTTGTGTAGAGCCTCTGGGTAGCTTGGCCAACCAAAGTTCTCTATGGTGGCTTCTCTCAGGCTGGTATGACTTTTGAGAGAGACAGTGGCAGAGAAATAACACAGTAAGGAGGAATTCTTCTTCAAGCCACACAGGAATGGCAGGAAAATAGGACAGCAACAGATAATTGAAAATGCAGGATGTGCTCTGAGTTTCACGCCTGGGGACAAGACCCTAGCTGAATTCAATCAATTCAAACACACTGACTTGGCTGCAAAAATACAGGATTTTGAAAGAATGGCGAAAACTGTCTCATGTTGCGTATGAAAAGTTCCCATCACATCACACTATAAACACAAATGACAAGGGACCTCCTTGATGTTGAACCATACCCAGGCTATGAGCCTGCCATAGATAAATTATCCCCTGCCCCATAGCACGTAAACTGTATATTTAGTTCAGAAATTCTGTAGTAACTGGACTAGAGCTGTACCTTGGGAGGCTCTATGCCCTGTTTGTGGAGAGGCTACGGAATCACTAGGGCATATTATGGTTTTTATGCCCAGTATGTCGGTACCAAAGGAGAAAGTGGGTAGCCTTCCTTTATAGTAAGTTGGGCACTGGCCATTACATGGAAGCATACCGAATTATCTGCACCAACACAAGTAGACATATGTGTTTTTCAATTTCAAGATTCCTTACGTCAGCTTGGAACTGGTGAAGCAAGGGTCTACACGTAGGAGCAGTTTAGAAAATAGGAAAGTCATTTTTCCATAGTTTCAATGGTCTTTTATCATTTTCTAATCATTTTGCAACTAATACACAGTGAGTTTGTATGTCCTATATATAGGATGTCTGATATGCCACCTTATTGACAAGTTGTATGTCATATATAGGATATCTGTTATAGTACTTTATTGCCAAATTGCACGTCTCTTAATCAAAGGGAATGTAACCCATAGGTACAATACAGCACCTATTTTAGAATGCCAGTATGGGTGCCATGTTTGGCTCTTGTGCTCCTAAGTCTTGTCTTGATGTTGCGAAACCCTATGTTGCCTTACGCTCAGCACTAAGTCCTACTGGTTTTTCTAGGATCAAAGTATTTTCCTTTTTATAATGTATTCAATGAGCACTTGCTCTTTCTGGGGCTTAAAATTGTACTTTATACTTTTATTAAGTGCGTTGCCATTTGATGATTTTTAACCCTACAGTATTATGCATTTTAAGACCCTGAGCCGCTGTGATAATGCACTGCTCATTTACGTTAAAAGATTTCTGATCTCGCCCGATACCTATCCAATTTTGCAAGGAAGCTTTTAAGCTTTTTAGGTATGTTTTATTTTTATGATCTTGAAGGTTGATAAAGATATTATTATGATGATGATGTACACAAATGCTCATCCCTAGTTCAGTTAAAGGTTTCTATAAATGTTTCAAAACACAGTACCAAGATTTGTTATTTCTTGACTATCTAGCAAAACTGTCAGCGCATTATCATCTCCTAAGAAGCCTTCATTGAGGGTAACCTCTCCAAATGCTTTGGCGGGAGAACCCTCGGCACACAAGGGTCTGACATAAAGCTCTCACTCTCACAGTCAGTAAGACTTGAATCATACTTCATAAAATCTTGGAAAGAAGTAAAGCACAAGATGAGCCGAACTACTCAGATTATAACTCCAGCATAATGATTACCACTGTATGTAAGACTTCATTGAGTCTCTAATATGTTGTAAACCTACCTGGTTTATCACTTTCCAGGCAAACACTCTGAAATGGCTGTGAGGTAACATAAGCTATATATAAATGAATAAAAAATAACAATGATATACTATGTTTCGCTGTGTTAGCGGGTGAAGATTGAGGGTTGGGTATTAATGCAACTGATGATCTTCCACACTTATATGTAGTTGTTTCATAGCCAAATAAAATGTATCACACATCTGACTCAACTACTTATCACCAACTGGTGAAAGAGTACATACAACAATATTGTACAGTCCAGCTATAACTGTGACAAGAAACTGGCTGAGAAAGATGAGGTGTGCACGGGATTACAATTTTGATTTAGAACATATGAAGAAATGTATTTAACACTTTGAAGGTGGGGAAGTGAATCCTGTCCTCCATGAAGGACTAAAACAAGTACATATAGAACATTTACTCTTATCAAGAGATGAAGGAATGTCAAGTGCCTTAATAGTTCTTGACCTTTTCTGTCTGCTGTCTTTAATACCACAGCCCCAGTGAAACAGCTAAAAAGCCTGTAAGAGACAGCATGGATCTGTGGCACGGTCAGGTTTCGGTTGATGCACAAAGAAAAACTATATGCATTCACAGAAATCACCCTTAAATAGGGTCCCCACTTTGGGGTCCTTAAAATACGAACTTTAGATGCTGCCTATGTGAAATAATGACACGTCCTACTGCAAACTTTTTTTTAGCACACAACGGGCCACATATATCATTCAATTTTGCGTTCGTAAACAGGCTGATTAGCAGAATCGGCCCATTTGCGAATGCAAAAAAGGCTTTCCCCATGTATCAAACCCTATTTTGCGATTCATAACCTGTTACTAAATCACAAAATGGGTTTGCGATTCGATATTTGGAAGGGGCACGTTTAGGGCATCCCTCCAAATACCGAATCGCAATGGTATGTATGAATATTGGTGACCATGAATGCGGTCGCATAGCATTTACATTTTACCACCAACTTCAAGTTGGTGGTAACTCATTTGCAAATGGGTATGGGTCTCCAATGGACCCCTTCCCCTTTAAGAATGGTGGTACAAACATTTTTGCAGAGCAGGCAGTGGTGCCACGGACCACTGCCTGCTCTGAAAAAAAGAAAAGAAAACCTTGCATTTTTATTTTTTAAACGCAACCTGTTTTCGTTTGAGGGAAACAGAATACATTAAAAAAAATGTATTGCTCTATTTGAAAGCAATCACGGACATGGTGGTCTGCTGCTCTGCTTTCTGTTGACTTGAGAACTGTGACCATTAAAGGCAAATCCAAAAGCTGAACCTTGACGCCCCCTGATCTAGGCATGTCTATGTAAATCGTATTTGAGCTGTCAGAACTCAGCATTGCAGATTTTAGTGTCTGAAGCATTGACTTACCTTCCCAGAGAGATTAGACTTTTGAAATCTGTGCCAAAAAAGAACTGTGGGAAAAGTATTGTATCACAATTTAGGCATACTCCTGAACAAATAAACGCTCAGATGTCACATAGGCTAATAAAACAAAATGATTTCCTCTGAGATGATCTATGTTTTCATGCTACGTCTGCCTACAGTGGAATAGTCTATACATTTTCTAAAACTGCTTTGCACTTGTCTACTAAGGTCTCAGTGAAAGACAGAAAGGGTCCAGCTGGCTGTTTGGAAAATATCTGCAAAGAGATTAGACTTCTGCTTCTCAGGCTGCAGCTGAACATCTAGTCTCTCAGTCATTCTATTATTACAGAGACAGATTATTTGCCCATCAGACGAGTGACCTTAAGACACCAGAAATTTAGGATGAAACAGGGTCTCAAGTCCACCTGCATTCTGCAAATCCAAATTAATCTTTGATTGGACTATTTTGGAGAAAACAAATTCTCTCACCGTGTATCTATTTTGAAAGCCCAGATAATCTGTATTAGTGCCGAATATAGTCTGAAACTGTTGAAAAGAATAATCAATCATTATTTCCTTCATCTGAGGAAATTCATTTGTGTAGAGTTAATAAGATTTTTTCCTTGTAGCCTGAAATATCAATATTGTCAATAGAGTCTTAATAGGTTGTTTCGATCTCTGACACAGATGATATCACTCTCATTGTAGCCATTGGTGCCGACACTGGCTTCACCCCTGTATAACCTTCTTCTTTCTAAGTTCAACCAACTCCAATGTAGGCAGAGGCAGTTCTCCATTAGGTCTGAGAAGAGCTGAAGCTGAGGATGTCAGCCTCGTCCAAGGCTGGAAGATGCCAAAGTTGCCACCTGAACTGTAGAAACTTGAGGGGGCATGCCATAGAGTCGTTGGGATGCAAAAATGACAAAGTTTGCCTGCTGAAAACGCTTGTACCAATTTAGAGGTGGCATCAGAGGGAAGAAAACTCCCACCAGCTTTAGGCTGTAGGTCCTCCAAAATCAGAATATGTTCTGGAGAGGAACCCCTTTTATCTTGAGGAGAGACGGGCCGCTTATCAATCTTATGCCTCTTGTGACACTTCTGCTTAGGTGATCTTCCTTTTTATGGGGATCTGAACTTCTACTTCAAATCAGACTCCTCTGTTCAGGCCATGAATAGCTTTACCTCCCACAACCCCAATGGCTTTAGGTTACATCTAGAACCAAAGCTTAGGAAAGGCTGCATCCTGACCTTTTTCCCAAACACACAAACCACTCTGAATAGGGTCCAATCACTATGGCCTAACAGTGACATTTGTTACAGGGAAGAACGTCCAAAAACTTAGGAGGGATAGTCCCCTAAAGAATAGAAAAACTAAAGACCTTCAAAGACACCAAAAACCTATAACTTGGTGGCTACTTCTACATGACACACAAAAGATGGAACTGATGACTCAAGTGCTCATTATTCTCTGTATTGAATCTTTCACGGTACCAATTGTGGCCTGAAGCTGAGCAGCACTATTTGTCACCAGTGAATGGCATCACATGGGGGTTTACACAAGAATCTGCAGTAAGGTACCATTAGAATAGGGCACTCTGAAATTGTATTCTTTGTTGGCTTTCAATGTCCCAACTGCAATAACACACAGGATTTTTTTTGTTGTAAAAGGCAAATTCAGAATTAGAAAAACTGTGCCTTACCAACACGGAGCAAAGGCCACCTTACCGTGCTGATAAAATATCTCAGGAGTTTAACATGCTTGCTGCAAACAGCTCAATGTAATTTTAAAAAATCACAGATTTGAATTTTCATTGGATAACTTAGATTGTCAATATGCTTGCTGTAGAGCACTTTGCAAACCTTTATCTAAACTACAAGCCACAGGTTTTAATCATGCCTGGTATGCACAGTAGGTTTATTTGTTTCTTGCAGAGATCCATAGGTAATCTGTCAATTGAGTTCCAATTCTGGTCAATTAGCTATATTCGTTATGCAACCACTACAAAGACTTTCACATGACCTACAGGTTTTGGCTTTGAATATCTGCAAGCCCAACTCAAACTTTCATTCCTTTGAGGTGGGCAATGAATACGTACCATTCCATTATCTACTAGTTAAGGCCACTAGTTGAAAGCCAGTTTTGTTGTGTCTAGTTTTGGTTCGAATTTAACCCCCCTAGATGAAAGCCAGTTTTGTTGTGTGAATGACCACTATGGGTATAATGATTCGAATACTGCTACCTGTGTCCGTTGATCAAACAGTCAATACAACTGGGGGGGTTTCATTCTTTTTCCTAATATTTGTTAGAGTGAAGGGGGCAACAACTGGTCACTGCCTTTGGGGTAAGGAGAGGGGATCTGCCCAGTGAAGTTGAGCCCCTTCAACCTTTGTGTTCTATAAAGCAAAACCAATTTTGTCATAAAGGGAACTGCAAAACCTGCGCCTCAGTTATGACTGCTGAACATTTGCAGATAAGACAAGTCATTAGCAGTTCATTGTTTATTCTTAGCTGCAGCTATTCTGTGTTGGGGCTAGGTATGTTATGTCATTTAATTGCAGGTCCCTTATCGAGACAAAAGCCTGTGCTCACCTTCCAACACCATCCCACGCCCATCTTGATGGGACTACTGAAGCATGCCCACACATATGGTTACATCTAATCAAGGATTACTATTCAAAATTACCCTAAAACACTAACACTCATCACTTACTCATCTCTGTTGAAGGAGGCAGATCAGTGTGCCCTACCTTGGCCTCTCAACCCCAGTGAGGACTGTAAAGTAGGATTTTGCTGCACTTAGGCTATCACTTCTCTCCGACATTTATATCGCTTAATAACAACTACTATATCACCAACCTTTATATTCTCAGCATTCTCTTTTAAAAGGATATCTTGCCCTCTTTTACTCCCTGTTGATTGCCTTTTGTTTCTTCCTAGTCGTATCAATCAACTGGTTTGTTCTCATCTTCTTTTTATCCCTCTATAATCTGTATGCTGTCCCTTATCCTTGTGTATTTATTTCTTGTTCCCTGTCCCTATTCATTTAATTTGTTCCTGCCCTTTCTGCTTTACATCTAAACATCTCCCCTTCAGTAGGTTGTAGTCTGTCTGTATATAATGCTTTCATATACTGCTTCCTCTCATCCTTAACTTCTAGCATCTCGCTTTTTCCTGCCATTCCCAATCTATGACACACTCTCACCTCTTTTCTCATCCACTCTTTATCCTGTATCACCTTCTCAACACCTGTTCCACCCTCTTGTGTGTTCTCCCTCTTTCGTTACCTCTCTTACCCTCTAAACTTCATCCCTTTCTTTTACTGCTCATCTTCCCTGGCCTCCAGTAAGCCTTTTCTCTCCATTTGTCATTCTTTGGCTTATCTTCTCCCTCTCTCAACCTTTCAATTTAATTTTCTCTTTCTTTTACCACTAAATTGCAGTTCACCACTCTGTACCACTATATTTATCATGCCCTGCCCCTGACATCATCTTCTACCCAGTTCTGCCACACTCATCCTAAATACAGGCACACATTCTACATTATATTCTATATCTCTCATTCTCTTTTGTGTCCATTAATCTTCTATTGCTACCATTCCCTTTCCCTTTTTCTCTAATATTTTCTTGCTCTCATTTAAAAATTGCGAGATGAAGGATCTCCTTGATCAGATAGACCAGCAGTTCTTAAACTTTTGACTTCTGTGAAGCATCACTGGAATCTAGGGACCCTCAATGAGTCATTATTGGAAGCCCGGGACCCCCAGCCTAATCAATTTCTATGATTTGAACCTCAAAACACTACACAAAAATGCAAAAACAAGTATACCCAATCAAATGCTCAAATATGTGTTCAAATCACATTCAAATATAGAAAACGTTTTACATTTTTTAAATGTTGCTTTATTTGTATATACTTTAATCATTTTAATGTATTAATTTTAGTATTACTCAATTTTGTAGCACAGTCGTGGACCCCTTAATTAGGCCTTATGAAGCCCTAGGAGTCCTCGGACCACAGAATAAGAACCAATGAGATGAACCGCTCATTATGTGTTCATACACCTGCAGAGAGTGGAAGCATCACAAATGAATATACAATGTTACATCGCGGTGTTCACACCGCGATACTTTTACAACGCGGGCATTACAACGCAAGTCGTTACAACGACTTTCGCTGGAGGGCACTGGACTTAAAAATAGTATGATTTACTATTCCAACTCCAGCCTAAGTTACAATAGGGAAGGTGTTGGAATAGTAAACCATACAATTCCTTAGCTTAGAACGCCATCCAGCGCAAGTCATTGTAATGAGTTGCAAATGTAATGCCCGCATTGTAAAGGCATTGTGGTGTGAACACTGCGATGTAACCGATGTTTCCCATCACAAACTACTCCCTCTCCCCTAAAAGCAAAAAGAATTAGCTCATGATTCTTTCAATCTGCTGGGGAGTGCGCTGTTGGGCGGAAGTTAAAACCTCAAAATATTAAATATTACACTGTAGACCTTTCAAGACATTCAGCAACCTGCTTTCCAAATGAGCAACACAGAATTTACTCACATGAATGTGTTTTGACAGTGCTGTTACTCTGCTTCCTAAAGTGCCCCATAAATACATTTTATTTGGAAATAACTTTACTGCAAAATTAACTTTTGTGGCCATTTTGCTATAAGATAGAATTTGTTAGGGTACATTAAATTGATGTGCAGCAGAGTTTACGTTATAGATTTGTTAAAACAGAATATTGGTAAGCAAAGAAGAGATTGGGACACTCTGTGGGGCAAAGCAAGATCTCAGGATTATCAAGTGTAAAACTAAAAGGCCAGGCATCAGGATAAAGGCCGGCATGGTGGTTGGGTACCAGTATTCTGTGCAATTGGGTGGATTTGGGTTTTGCTGAGTTGTAGTATGTGGTGCTATGCATGGAATACATTTTGTGTATGAAGAGGGTGCATCAGCATGCTGGAAGGGGAATTGATGCTTGTGATGTGCCAACTTGTATACTGTGATATGTTCCTCCTTTTGGTGTAGGGCTTGTGGTTGAAGGAAACTGGAGTTTCATCCTGAGCCTGGAAAAAGCATAGCAGTTGTCCTGAGCCCTGGTTGGGTTGATTTAAAGTTGTCCACTCATGACATTGGAAATGGGTGGTTGATTAGCATTATGCTCATGTGGGGAGTGATTATTCCTGTGTTCCCAACTAGCCAGTATTTTAGTGTTTTGCGTTGTTACCCTGTACTCTTTTTGCTTGGGGTAAAGTTGCCCTCTGCCCTCGATGAGAAGATGTTGGATGTTACTATGTGCCCTAGTTGAGAAGGGATTCGTGGTTACCCTGTGCACTGGCTATGTATTGGCAAGTGTTTTCTATCTGCCCTAAATGACAAGAGGTAGTTAGTTGCATTGTCTGGATAGGGGTTTAGTCCAGCCTGTGCCTGTGGAGGTTTCATGGTTTCTTATAGGAGAGGTTGCGATCCAATCTGTGTTTGTGAATCACTTGTGCCATTCCCTGCTTTTGATGTTTGCTGTCTCTGCACACTTTGTTAACTCGCGTAACAACCTATTCTAGGTTGTATACCATTACTTTTCTCTGCATGAGGTCTATGAGTGTATCGATTGATAATCTGTTTTTCGCGGTTTTCATACCTGCCTTTCTGTCAATTCCTTTATGGGTGGAAGGTGAGTTGGAACATTCTTTTATGTACAATCTTCTCTTGCTATGCTCAGCTTCAGACAATTTGTCAGAAAACCTGTTCTGGAAGTACTGCAGTGAGGAGAGGCTGAGCAGGCTGAATTCAGCTTGCAAAGATATGGCCTTTCCTACATTTAAAATGAACTCCTCAATTAGGAGGTGTGCACTTTTGGACCTGGACATGCACCTAGAGCCTACTCCAGAGGGCCCAACTCCCATTACTACAAAGTCCTAATATTTACTGAAGACAACTCATTAGCAAATATGCTGAGTCTGATCCTCAACCAGCAGCGTTGCTTCTCACTGCCTGATCTAATTTGTCTCCTCTTGTTCGTTTGCTAATTTGGGTTGACAGATCCAAAACTCGCTAATTGCTGGCTCACGCTGTTTGGGTGGGCAGACAGCGTGACCCTCGGTGGCTGGGCTCGGCGGGGAAGGCAGCCTGTGGTGCGAAGCAATGTCAGAAAGCATCCATCAAGCCCAGCTCTCTGAAAGCGCCGGCACTGATGGAAGGTGGGGGCAACAAGGCTGGAAGGCAAAACTGAAGACTAGCACAGTGATGACTGAGGTCATGGAGTTCACTGCCGCCTGGCTGCTTCTCCAGACATCCCAGCATGTGAGCTCAAAGGATGCCAAGACAAGGGCTGTTCTTTTCTCTTCCATAGTTAGGAGACTCCAACAGTCAACTGGATGAAGCACGGCCGAGATGTAAGCTTACAATTACGCAATGAAATAATGCCTTTCATTGACATTGCTTCCACTGGCCTAGATTCAGTGCCCCTAGATTTTGAAACCTGCAGCACACACCTCTAGCTGCTATTATGGTTCCAGCGTGTCAAAAAAACAAACATATGTGATAGTGCCCTATAGATCCGACCCAGGAGTACCCTTTATTTTACTTTGGGACATAATCCAATTTCTCCAAAAGGCCTTAATCTAGGACAATGTTGTTCATATTGGTCCATGGAGGGTTGATCCATGTCAGTCTATTCAGGATAACCATTAGACGATATTAAACACAAAAAATGTGCACAGGGGTAATTGACATACTTAATCGGAAAATTCTGGTATGGAACATCCCTTAATGGATGAACATGGGACAGCACAAACATAGTCCTTCTGCTTCCTCTGCTGTTCCAGTTCTGGAATGTATGAAACAGCTCTTGTAATGCCCTGTCCTGTAGTTTCCTCTCAACCTGCATGGCTCTGTCAATGCACCTCAGGCAAAAAAAGCAGCAGCATCATGGTTTAGCAAGAGGAAAAAATACAAATCTGACATTATAGCCCACTCTTAACACACGCACCTTCATGCAAGTTATACATTTTCTGCGAGCCAAAAATAAACCGGTTACTTATTCTATAAAATAGCAATTGGAATCATTCATCACCAAAATTATTATTATGCGTTCTTATATATACCCATAGGCATCTCGGCGCTTGCCTTGGGAACCCGTCCTGGCTTTTTCCCTGTAAGATACCCGTTCTGGGCATCCCCAAGGTGAAAGCCAGGCATCCCGCCGCGGGGGGCCGTAGTGGAGATTAAGCAGCTAATGCCCAGAGCTGCAGAGTGTGAACCCGTGATTCGAGTAGGCACCGAAACGAGAATTATCGAGTCCGTGGATATTTGGGCTCAAGACCCTGCCGCGTCGGGAATTGAACCCTGGTCCCGGGTCTGACCTCTGCTTCAGGGTCTGCCTCCTCTAACCAGTGAGCCACACTTCATAAACTATTTCCCTACACTGACCAAACTCTTCTTTGGGGTTTACAAAGGAGATTGACCACAATAATAAAACCAGTTTTGTCCGCCTGATTTCTAAGAGTAATCATTATCTCCTGCCACATGTTTTGTGTTTAAAGCAAGGTTGAGATGACTCCACTGTTAGTTTGACATCAGGGCATGTTTCAATTATCTAGATTATAATATTTCATAGGGTAATCTTCTTCCTTAGGGGGTTACTATGTTCTTTTCAGACTGATAAGATTGCTGGATACAGACGTGGATGGAAGTTCAGGATAAGGACGCTGGCTAAAATGCATTTCCAAATAGAACTGACTTAATTAGGCGTGCAATGTGATTTTCTGGTTGTTTACTCTATATATTTCCGTTATGACACTTCCTGCTGCTAGACCATTTACTCCAAGGATCAGTTCTCACTCCCTTTTACCTTATGCAGACCTTTGGTTGGGGCATGTGATTTTGCCATTTGCTGGGATGCCCCACACAAGCCATTTAGGGCCAGATGTAGGTAATTCCAATTTACCTACTCTTAAATACCGAATCATACCGATTCGGTATTTAAGAGTAGGTAAATTGGAAGTAGGCAGATGTAGGTAATTTTTATTTTTCAATTACCGAATCTGTAAGATTCGGTATTTACCGATTCTGTAAATACCGAATCGGTATTTCCCATTGATTCCTATGGGCCTTGAAGCCCATAGGAATCAATGGAAAATACTGATTCGGTATTTACAGAATCGGTAAATACCGAATCCTGGCAGGGGGAACGGGGTGTCACTTTGACACCCTGTAGCACCCCAATTGCAGGCTTGTGTGCCATGTGGCACACATACATGCCCTAAGGGCATGTCTGTGTGTCACATGGCATAGGTGTACATGCACAGATGTGCATGTACACTGGAATTCGGTATTTTACCACCCAATAGGATTGGGTGGTAAAATAAGAAATCCTAAGGGCCTGTGGCACTGCAAACTGTGCCACCTACATATGGATTAACAGAATCGGTATATTTACCGAATCGGAGAAATACCGAAGTGGTAAATTTACCGAATCGGTAAATATACCGATTCTGTAAATTCCGAGCCACCTACATGCCAAAAGCCAAATACCGGTCGGTAACGGCCGAAATAGGCCGTTACCGACCGGTATTTGGCTACCTACATCTGGCCCTTAGTATTTAATCATCATGGAAACTAAGATGATGTTGTCTTTGTGATGAAATGTATATTGCAGACCAAAGGTGCTGAACCTGAACTTGTTAGAGATCTTCATTTCTTAGTGTACCCCTAGATTAAAAAAAGTGCTTACCTTGAAATAGCTTTCTGCGTTACTTTGTGTGGACATGCTATGACATTTACAAGCCTATTAGAAGTTTAGTCAGAAGTTTGGGGGTTTTTCTGACTGTTATGACAAAGGCATACAATAAAAACACGAGGCAAATATTTGCATATCAGACACTGGCTTGGAGCTGGTAGCCTAAAAATATCAGAAAGATTGGGAAGTAAACGTTGGAAAAAGACTCTAGCATTGCACCCAGAGACCCCTATCCAAGTCCAATTGAATTTCAAAATCCCACCCGTTTTTTCAGGTGTATGTTTGAAAGAGTACTTGTGAAACAGTTTCATACTTAAGTTCATGTTTTGCCCTACAACTTTGCATCTGCATTAATGTGAGCAAAAGTGTTGCCTGCTTCACTGTCGATGCTGATACGTGATCAAAAATTCAGTTAATTACAAAAGCACTCAGAGAACTGGTTGTACCTACTGATAACAACAAAATCCTTCTTACTTGCTATCTAGAAACACAACAATGTTATTTAATTGGGCACTCAAATGTTGTAAACATGGCATTGATGATATTTTATTAAATTAAGTCCTAATTTTCCCTGAAGAAGCGTGAAAGGAAATATCAAAATGTCACAGAATTTGTCATTTTTGTAATATAAAATCGAATAAACATATCACTTGCCCTTATTTGGGTGTTCTCTGGCGAAAACTAAGAGCCATTTTGGTCTGAAAATGTAGTAATTGTACTCGTAGCAAAGCACTGGAATTTCATTTTAACATAACTAAATATGCAAAGCAGTGATTCACTTCTAGTAACTATCATAATTTACAGCAAATCCTTGTTTTATAACTGTATATTTGCCCAAATCAGTGGATGTTTTGCACGTTTTATCGGTTTGATTATTTGGATTCTACTTTTCTTACCGTAACATACATGTCTTTTACATAAACCTTGTTTAAAAACACAATACATTTGACTTTCATATTAATAAGAGAAAACACTGCAGGTACTTAAAACTAATACGTTTTATACTGTCCATCAAAAAGAATATCATTAAGTTCTGTGCTTGCAGGCTGTGAATGAATATGTGCCATGTTGATTACAGTGGTCAATAATTAGATTATTCATGGTTAATTAGGCTAATTAGTATTTGTCTCACAATGGCTTTACAGTTGACGCTACATATTTGTCCTATCTTAGTGTGCTCTTTAACTAGCAACTAAAGAGCTCCTTTTGCAATCCTATTGTGGTCATGAGCAAAAATGATGCTACAGACTTACATAGCGGCTGTACTAGACTGAGGCTTTGTTTCTCCTTCGTTGCAGTAGTCCTCAGCACACTCGCAGATCAGTCGAAGAGTTCTCACTGAAAAACACAAGCAGCCTCTGTGTTACCAGCACAACCAAGAAGGTTACAGCTTTTCATGGTCAAGAGTTGTAAAACCTCCATGGAAAATAGAAAGAAGATTGTCCCACATGTAATTCAAGAGCCAAACCTCAATGCAGTCAAATTCACCAGCTTCTGTAATAGCAACAACAAAACCTTGTGTTTTATGATTGGTATGGTGAAGAAGCTTCTGACTATTATGGACACTATAGGCACTAGTCAACCTTCAGTGAGGCGTAAGAGAGTTTTTTGACTAGCAAATGCTTAAGGTACCTGATCACTATAGTGTCTCGTGTCAAGTCTCTACACCAATGTATGAGCCAGTTCCACGTATGTACAATACTCTCTTGCGGTAGGTTTCCTTGCCTCCTTAAGTATCTCAATGGATCTTTGAACTTGGTCACTTAGATCTACCACCATGTCTCCAGGAACAATGATGCGGGCTCAAAGTAGCTGGTTCCTGATGGAATGTTTATCCCTCCTATTTTGTTATTATGTATGATACACTGGAATTTTCATGACCCTGGCACATTTCAGTAAGGTCTGAGAACCACGTTTGCGTGGCTCACTTGGGGGCGATTAGGATTAATGTCATGTGGGCCTATTTGCATTTTTGTAACACACATTCTATCACTAGTATCGGTGAAAAAGTGTAGGCAAAAATCCCTGACCATTCCATTGACAAGGCATTAACTAAGGACTGTTGGTGGAGAAATACCGTGGCAAAGCTTTGTGATTTTTTAGCATTTTTTGTGTTGCAACAAGTCAAATTCAGTCAGTGCGTAGTGTGCCCCGCCTCCAAAAGATGTCCCTCACCACCATTTTTTTTTAGAGTTTTATATAGCGCAAACTAGACCCGAACCGAATCAGGTATCAGAGCGCTTTACATAGCACCAGTTACGTTACATGAGGACACACTTTCATTTTAGGCACGGGGAGATTAAGTGATTTGCCCAGAATCACAGGAGGTTTATGGCGTCGTTACCGAGACTCGAACCCAAATCCCCAGGTCCGAGGTCGAGCGCCTTAGCCGTTAGGCCAACCCCTCTCCCCTTTTATCTCCGAAATATGTGTGGTACTTGTCTGTGTACGCAGTCAGTTAGCTTGTGTGTTGGATTCCCTAGGTCAAAACTGTTATCCTTTTTTAGGTCTCGCTGGCGTTGCAGGGCGAAGCCCTGCCGCCAACGAGACTTATAGCCGCCTTGCTCCCTGCCAAGGGAGTCAGAGCAGTGAGCGAGCAGCTCCAGACCTGTGCACGAGCCGACTCAGGTCCGTGAACGCGCGGGAATGTCAACGTGCACGTTCACGCGCGTCACGCTCCTGTCCTCCCGCGTCTCTGCCGAGGCGCGCTCCAGGCCGACTTGCGGTGTGCGTCACAGCGTGTTTCAGCGTTTTTGTGGCCGGAGGTAGGTAAGTGAGGGCCGGGGGGGATTTGTTTGCTTGTTTTGTTGCTAGCTTGTTCCTTTTCCGCCTCTACTATGGAGATGCAAATATGAAATCGACGGCATCTTTAAAAGAGGATGACCCGATTCAGATCGTAGAGCTACATGTTTCACAAAGTGCTGCTTCCATTCTTTATTGTGATGCACGTTAGACTTTCTGTGAATATTAGTTTGAAAGAGCCAAACGAGGCTTCACCAAATGATCTTCACCTCGGAAGAGATTATATATGCCGTTTCTGTAATTCTTTAACCTTTGCACCTGCATTGATGACTTGTTTGGGTGAAGAGTCAGGGCTGAGCAACGGCTAAGGATCTTAATGCAAAATGCTCCCTGAATTCATGGCTAGTTATATAGTTTAAAGTTGTGTTTCTTTATCTGTAAACGTATATTTTCCCTCACCTCTGTATGTTTGCCCAGGTTATGCTTCCTCCTCTGCATACCTACAGTGAGTGCTCTAATGATGATAATTTGTGGACCACTGAGTACAGTCTTTCTGTGTTAGTCAAGATGATGCTTCTCTTTTTTATGTGGGTGGAATACAGTATATTGAAAGAATCTTGAAGCCATCAGTGGAGTTACAGATGGTTAATAGATGCTGTCTTAAGTGATTCTTGCAGCCAGGGTTGTGGAAATGGTTTTAGAAAGTGCACTGGGGAACCGGATTTCTGTTTTAGTATATGTTGGTCTCCCATTCCCTCAATGCTTCAACTGCCAAGCGAATCCCGACCGCACTGACGACCAGAACATGGTAGTGGTGATGGTACCAAGGTGGTACCTTATTTGAATCTGTCCTAGTAGCAACCAGACATGAGCTCCCTCCCCCTGCTGTGGCCAGAGCTGAATAAAGTGTTGACTTCAGTTGACAATTGCTTGTCAAAGGTTGTTTTTTTTAGAGCTGACCTTTATTTAGATCAGCTGTTAGCTGTTTGTTGTTAAAGTTTGACAACCATACCAGTCCTTAAAGTAGGCTTAGGTCAGCCCATTGCTTAGCATTGCTGACTTTCTTGTCAATCTAATTTGCTGGCTTTGTTGTTGATAGCTTTTCTCCTGCTCTTGTGGTACCCCGCCCCCTTTTAGCTTGTTTATGATCTTCCCAGCCCCTTAATTAATTTCCCGCCTTTTTGTCTAGTCAATTAACCAAAATCGGGACGCCCTGCAGGTGTGTGCAATTTTATAAAATCTTTCCTTGTCTAAGGGACAAATGCTTCAGAAATGTGTTTGTCCTGTAGAGAATCCTCTTCTCCATTTTATTGACATGCAGTGAGGTGACCAGCTTACTATATCAGAGGCCTAATAATAGCCTCTATGATTATTTCAGAGTTCATTTTATATTGAAGTTTGGATTTCAGCAAGGCTCTGATTTTGGCACATATCTGCATGCAGGGTCTAAAAGTGGAAAGGACGTGGTAGATATCCAGGGTTGGAATGCCCTAGGATTCTCTGTGCGCACACAAACTAGCATATTTTTAATGGGTTTCAGTACTCCTCTCAAGCTCTTAATATTCCAAAAAGTTGAAAATTGACTCCTGAAAAGTGAAAAAGTCAGGTGTAAAACTGTTCCAGGGTTGGGGGAAATGATGTGCAAGAAAAATTAATTTGCTATTGTTGAACACGTTTCACATGAGCAAGTATAAATATACAGTTACTTATGCGAAAATGGAATTCCCTAAAGTTTACTAGGAGTAAGTTTTTCACAGAAGTCCAAAATCTACACTTGTGCAAAAATAATATACCTGCAGCTTTTGTAACACTATTTAAGAATCGGACCCATTTATATCTATCTCTTTTCAAGTTGTCTATAATTGTACTATATAAATGTATATCTCCAAGCCAATCTTGTTTTTGTTTATTGGCATATATTCTGGGAGCATTTTAGAGAGCTCCAAATTGTTAGTTGACTGTACGTTTTTATACAGAAGCCAATGTCAACAAGCATTGGCATAGCCAATAGGTCTCGCCTTTGGGACCTTATAAGTGTTTAGTTATCCAGCACAATATCCTTGGTGCAACAAGTGTTGTATGGCTAAACACTTATAAGGTCCCAAAGGCGAGTCCTATTGGCTATGCCAATGCTTTTTTTTATTGCAATTATACAGCTAGCTGTGGTTCCCCCACAAGCAATGTGAGATTTGGGGCACTGCAGCAGGCGTGCTTCCTGCTTGTGGTTAAAGACATTGTTTAGCTGACCTTGAGGTAGGGTTTGGCTTTTTCTTAAATGTCTTAAAAGGATAATTGCTTATTATTATACGTCGGTGCAAATGTTTGCGTGTTCGTTCAGCATTCCTGGATGTGTATGATTTTGTCTAATACCTTTTTTGTCACTGCTCACCTGCTTGTCTTTTTTGTTTTGGGATTAGCCCTGCCTGTCATGCGTTGAAATGTCACACTTTTGAACCCTCTGCTGGACAGAGGGAGTGCAGGAATGTGGTTGATGTCTGTCTGTAAGACTGAGAGAAGCCTTGTCTGGGCAGGGGTTTAGTTACACTGAAGCAAATCCCTTTAACCTGAATCCATTTTAAATGGGAAGCGTGTCGCGGGCAGTTTGGGGAAATATAGTTGTTAAGCAGTTCAGTATCCTGTTTTTTTTAAAACAACAAGCTGTCTTGTACGTTAGTTGCCGTTATTAAGCCAACATATATTTTGGTTGTTTTCTTTTGTTAAGACCCAAAAGTCGACAGGACAGACCTGTTCAACGTTTTGTACTAAAAGACTGCTTTAAGAGCCATATAAATGAATTGATGTAAGAAGCATTGGTAAAGCCTTTAGGTCTGGCCTTGGCAAGTTAATGCTATGGCATTCTTTATTTGCGCAGCATGCCACCATTGCTACAAAAATACATACACATTTTTTGGGCCTACAGTTTATAGACTTTTGTTGCAATTGATGTTGCAATATTTAGCAATACCAATAGCTCAAACTTAATTAATGCGAGACCTATTGCATTGCAAATGCTTGTTCTAGATTCTCTTTTCATATAACCTGTACTAGTTTGAATACCATGTGAGATCTTTTTTCCCCACTGTTTATTGTAGTAGAACATTGTGGTTGTATTTTTTGTTTGGATTTTGACTGACTTTCCCTCCAGGTGTTTCTAGAAGGCTTTCAGTGCTAAGAAGACACCCCTGAGTTTCCCCACATGTATGTGCTGTACTACTTCTTTTGGGTTCCATAGTACCCTGATCGGTTTTCCCATTTGGGATCCCCACCCGTGTGGGATGCGTCTGTTGTAATGGTTACTGAGGGAGCTGGTAGTTTAAATGGTGTGCCAACTGTAATTTTGTTTGTATTCCACAACTGCATCTCTTTCTGTACTCTGTCTGTGCCAGTGACTTGATCATCTCAACTCTCGTCTGACTGACCATTGTTATTGTAGCCACTCCTATAGGGGTCTTGTGCAGTCGCACCTGGGGTACTAAGGGAATGCAAGATGCTATCATGCCTATCCTTTTTCTCAACATTCTCACTGTGACACGTTGACCCTTCGGGTAGAGGTGCGCTTGCTCTACTATTACCTGGACCCTCTAAAAAACGTTTTCCTTTTTTGGATTTGATGATGATTGGTAGAACTCTAACTTGTGCAGCGTTCCCATGACAGTGTTTATTGTTTGAATTACTTTTCCTTTATTACCCAGTCGTCCAGATAGGTATATGCATGTGTTCCCTTTCTTCTGAGGTGTTCCACCTGCACAGCAAGATGTTTTGTGAAAACTCTTTGCGGAGACTTCATTTTAAAGGGAAGCCCCTTGAATTGCTAGTTCACCTTGTCCACCACGAACTACAAGAATTTTCGGTGCCCCTTGTTCATTGGTACGTGGAGGTAGAAATCTTTAACTTCAATAGCTGCCATGTAGTCTCCCTTCTGCATCAGAGGGAAGACCTCTTACAGTGAAGTAATTTTTTATTTTTGTGTTTTTATTGATCTGCCTGTAGATCTAATTTGGGTCTTACAGGCCGATTTATATTTTAGCGGACGGCCTGTTGATCCACCAGTGGGATGGAGTAGATTACTTCTTCCCCAAGGTGCAGGACCATCTCGTCGAATTTATAAATGACCGCCACGCTGGTGGTCATTTATAAAGCATTGGCAGGATTTGCCGCCACAGCAGTTCCTGTCAATGCATATTGCTTTTTAGTGAAGGGTTGCTTCAAAGATTTGACCAGGATCAAAACAAACCAAGACACGATTTGGTGATGTCAAATGGTAAATATTTGCTAAAAAACGATTTCCACACATTGTAGTCTGTGTGCTATCTAGTTTTATCAGTAAAACTGCATGTCAGTCCGAATTTTGTGGCGATTCAATAGAAAATGTGCTGTCTGTAAATGACACTGCACTACTCGCTGTAGTACATTATTTGAAACTGTAAGCCCCAAAATGCACCACAAGCTAAATATCACACCTTTACCACTCTCCGGCAGAATGGAAGTGGCTGATTTGCTATTCTTATTCTTTGTGAAATGCTTGGATTTTTCACAGTCTCTATAACTTCAGTTATGTATCACCGATGCCAGCACCACTGGTCTTTGGTGTCTTCAATGATTTTTCGCTATTTTCAGTGAAATCAGTTCCTCTCCAGTATGCTTTAGATGCATCCCTAGTTTAGCAGAGCCTTGAGCTATGTTTGTGAGTAACACAAAAACACAAGGCGCACCTCCAATGGATTCACTGATGTCAGGTATACTCGGGGGGGGGGGGGGACAGAGTCCGCCCGAATGTCAAACTAAATGGCAGATGGCAGAGCGTACAGTGCAAGGATCTTTGTCCCTCACTATGTATTGCCACAACACTTTAACTACATTCCAAAACATAGCGTATACATAACTGAAATATTTTCTACAATAATAAACAAAACATACCAATTAGTTGAACCTATGAGCAATAAAGTTTATTTTGGGCAATTCCTTAAATAATTGCCCCTTTGAGCATAGCTGATCTGACACCAAACAGAAGTGATACATATAGTTCTTTGTAGTCCTACTATTTTTTTTTAAGTGGCTCCAACAGAAATAGGTCTTCTTTCAAAAATAAACTCAAACAGGGGGAAAGTATCCAGGCAACCAAGGCATGGATCTAAAAACCAATGTAACCCTTATCCTGCAGACATGCCAGTGAATGGATTTTCTCCAACCTAGATGTGAACTAATCCGTCCGTGTTCTTCAGCAGTTCACATAGACTGGTTTTATATTATTTCATTTTTAACTGAGCATAGGGAAACTCATCGAGATAGCTCTGCAAATCAACACATTAAGAAAAGTCTTATATAGAGTTTTTTTTAAGTATCAGTCATGTCACATGTTTTTGCGAGGACTGGGACGAAAACCTCACACGGGACCTTCAGATAGCACGAACACTTATTTCTACGGTGTCTAACGGGGAGGAAAAGATACAGCAGCTTCAGCACTTATTAGTATCAGTGGTGCTTAATTTGGGAGAAACAAAAGTGCTGCGACCCTTGTCAGGAGGCCGCAGAAGCTTAAACGTCCCATTCCCCCATTAGTAATGCCAGTGACAATGCTGACAAAACTACTATGCATCACACTTCTCCAAGTGTGATAATTCAGACATTTCCAGGCCCCCACAGCTATAAGAATGGGATGGACGGCAGGTATTAGTCCTTTTTAAGGTATTTTGAATTAAACACCTCTTGTTGTGCTCGTCTCTAAATTATATAAACAGCGCCACCATGTAGCAGACTAGGATACCAGCCAGTGCGGACAATTAAGTGCCGGTGCCGAGCACTGGAAACCACCGGCTCAAATTAAACACTGACTATTAGCCATGTTATCGGCCTCAACATTATTAAAGAGAGTAAGCTTGCTTCATAATCTAGAATTATGTTTTAGAGCATGAGTGCGGACCCTTCAAAAAAGAGCAGGACCTGCACCCTCTCCACTCCCACCCTCCTTCTGGCGGCCCTGTTAGATATAAAGATTACAACATTAATTATAACTGGATTATCATGAAAATCTGAAATCGTGTACTTTAATACAGAAATTGAGTATGAAGAGACTGTTAAACCACCATCTAAATACCACTGCTTCATATTTATAAATTTGACAAGCAACGAGCTGGGATTCCACTCTTAGCGGGAATGCACTTTGGCAAAGCTTTGGTAGCTGCAGTCACTCCTTTCACACTGCAGACACTTCTTTCAAATAATGGAGACCTCCTCGCATTTCACACCTGTGGCAACATCTCCTTCCTTAACCACAGAACTCATCTGCATCTCTACTCATCAAATGTACTGAGGGGCAGCTAACTGAGAGCTGTAGAAAACAATGTGCAACTTGCTTTCTTCAGAATGACCTATATACACGAGAAATCATTCCCAGCTTGAGATCAGGCACTTACTGGCTTGGGTTGCTGACTGGCTCCCATCCGAAGCAGCTCAGATTGTTTATGAGCCTGCTAAGTGTGCGGTATTGTATCAAAGACATTGTAAAAGTCCAAGTCAATCCCACCATCACGTTAGTTTGACCCAGTCACGCACTAAGCACTTGGCCTTGTCGCTCTCTCACATGAACTTGCTACGGGTAAAGCAAACTGCTATGGATCTTGTTAAGCGCTCATTCCAGTGTAGCTGAGGAGTCTTGGCGCTGTAAGAAACTGTTTTAGGGAAGAGGCTGGAATAACAGCAGTGAGAACAGCACTATGTGTTGATGTTCTCTGAATGGATAAGTGTGAGCAAGGAAGCTGGAAGAGGTGACGTGTTAGCTTCTGTTTAACGGCAGTTTTTTTTACTCGGGACATATCTCAAGCATGAGGGAATTCTAAGTCTTGGTTGCTGAACTGAGACGCTGTGTCTGCTTTTTGAGAGGCATCCCATTTTGGGGAGTGGACTAGACGTTGGTGGCTGGAGCTGCTGAAGTATCATAAATAAAAGGGATTCTATTAATTTATAGGCATGTGCTGTTAAGAGGACTTGTCTGGATTGATCAGCCTGGTCCTTGGCCCACCTTTGTGCAGTGGGACTACGACCAGTCTTCCACAGGCTGTTTGGGACATGCTCCCTTCGAGCTAGCAGTTCAACGGGCTTGTTCATGGTGCTGCCGCCACCTCATCAACCTCTTTGACTGTGCTAATAAATATCCCAGGAGTATACCAAATAGAGCTGCCAGGCTTCTTTCATGAACTTTCACAGAGAAGGAGGAGGTGAAGTTATAGTCTGAGGATTGGGGTATGGAGGATGCTAAGAACAGTCTAAGAGTTCAAATCCATGCATGGGTATGGCTAACTGCTCTGCCATACCAGGTGCTTCAGCTCAATAGAGACATCAGCGGTGTAAAACAGGAGAACTGCATAACGTCTTGATTGCGCTGCAGCACGAGGAGAACCGTTCAAAAGGTGAATCCTTATGTAGTGTCAGTTTTTCCCTCAAAATAAATCATACTTCACACAAAGAAGGCAGAGGACTTTCCTTTACTCAAATTAGTGAATGGTTCTCACAGTAGAGGTAATGTTATCGAATACCTTTAGGGATCGGTAGTCTCACGGTCTCTGCAGTTTAGATATAGTCTTGGTATCTGGGGTGAATGTTTGCATTGTTCAGCATTCAGTCAATCGTTTGTTCCTTTTGCATTTGTTGCCCTAAGTGGGTAGGGAATGCCCAGACGTGGGTACCTTGTTCACTGTGCCACTGGATTAAAGCTAACCTGACTGATGAGGGGTGATGCCCCGAAATAGGTCCCAGGATGCTTGTTTCTGGTCCAGGGAAGACCTGGCTTGGCAGTTCGGGGTGGACTGTTCCCATGAGGCACAGGGTCAAGACTGATTTGCATATGGCTGGGTCCAAACTGGGGTGGCGTTGTGATAAAAAGAACAATGGATTAAACCCAGATCTTTGTGACTGGGGGTGAATGTTTGCATTGTTCAGCATTCTGTCCATCATTTGTTCCTTTTGCTTTTGTCGCCCTAAGTGGGAAGGGCATGCCCAGACGTGGGTCCCATGCTCACTGCGCCACAGGAGTTAAGCTAGCCTGGCTGATGAGGGGTGATGCCCCAAAACCGGTCCCAGGATGTTTGTTTCTGGTCCAGGGAGGACCTGGCTTGACAGTTCGGACTGCACTGTTCCCATGAGGCACAGGGTCAAGACTGAATGATGGATTAAACTGAGAACGTTGTGACTGGGGTGAATGTTTGCATTGTTCAGCATTCCGTCCATCATTTGTTCCTTTTGCTTTTACAGCAAATCACTCACTACTGGGCTCCATGCCAAGACTGTGAGGACTAGGGTGATCCAGTGTTGCAGAAGTGGTAGAGTTAGGATCCCTCGTTGGAGGGGTAGGGGATAAGATAAATCATTTTTCCTCTGATGATTTGCAGGATGAAGTGTAACAAGGAATCCGTCATATTCAGGGGGGTGCAGTAATCCTTGAGACCACATTCATTATTTATGTGTACATTCCTTAGGAAGGGTGGGAAACCAATATATGTGGGGACCAGAGTGATGCAATATTCTATATGCGTTCTCCCTCAAGAAATACACAGAGCTCAACCTCTAGATCACCGGGTGATATTTGTATTGACAAGCTCAAGCAGGCAGGTGTGAGTCACTGACCCGTGTACTTGTAGCAAAAGGTGCTTTGGATGGCACCCTGCCCCAGTCATAGAGAGTCTCTCTGTAATCAAATGTCTCTTGCAATGCCTGAGGCCTTGTAGTTGTCTCCATTACCCCAAGAGCACTGAGAACTGTGAATGGTTCAGGAGGATCGCTGCATTTAGATTTCATGGATCGCAGTACACTGTCTCCCAGGTCAACAGGAAATAGTTATGGTTAGTTTTAGATTCAATGGCTGTACAACTTACTACTATTGACTTTTGGAGAAAATGTACACCATAACTTCTCTGCCTGAGTAAGATATGGTCCTGGTCAACAGTTGAGAAACGTGCATTCTGGACCCTCTACTCTTTACCTTCTAAACAAACCAGTTTTTGCTATGGAAGGTGAGGACACCCCAATAATGGGAAGGAAGTTAATTCCAACATTATTGTGCATCGCTGATGGTGAGCCAATAGTTAGGCTACTTCTGGGATGAAGACCTTGATTACCAGTTATGTGGCTTTATGGATGCTCTTGAGTTACCCACCAACCTCTCTATAGATGGTCTTGAGTTACCCACCAACGTCTCTATGGATGGCCTCGAGTTGCCCACAAACCTCACTAAGACTTAACCTCACTATAAGATCGAGGATTCCTAAATCCAAATTATTTTACATAAAGAATAACATTTTAGAAACAGTGCAGGTTTCCCGTATTTGGGAATATTTTTTGATAGTAGAATAGGATGGACCAACTTTTCGCAGAATAGAAGGCAGACATCCAATTCGGTCTAAAGCGGCTGCATATGTCTTTGACTTGAAATTGGGTATTATTTATGTTAGCCATTTGCAAAAAAAAATGAGTTCCATCGTTAACTTATGGTGCAGGTGTCTGGGGTTACACAGACATAACTTATTTACAAATGGAAGACAAATACTGCAAATGTCTTGTCATGAACAGCTGGTGTTGGGATATCTGGAATATAGAGGCCTCTTTTATTGTTGATCTGTGGGGCTAAATCCAGCTTCTCTTCTAAACCATGAATTCATTAAAGATTGCTTGGGAAAGGATGCAAGTAACAAATGCCAGTGGCAAAAATACATTGCATACACTTTTGTAGAATTAGGTCACCTTGGATTGTATGACCTTTTAGGTAATACAGATGTCACCGGGTTAAAAATGCTTTTTAGATCTCGCCAGCAAGTTGTCTATTTGTGAAAAAAACGTATTTTCAGCTTCCTATTTTCACTCTATTTCTTCTACCACCCACGCCCTTTGTGTTGCTTTTCTCACCAGGTTAAAAATAATTCAGCTTCCTATTTTCACCCTCTGTATTTCATCTCCCATCGCGCCCTTTGTGTTGCTTCTCACACCCGGTTAAAAAACTAACACAAAAAAAATTCTGGATTTACTGGTCCAACTTGGATTGGTAAATCAAACGAAAAACAAGGTTGGTACATCATTTTATAGGTGCAGGCACGCCTGATGCACAGGCCTACAAAATGACGCAAAAGGCAGTGTCATAGGCCTCTTTTTTTCCTCTCTCCTCGTTAGCCATACAGTGCAGCATTGAGGACACTCTTGGACATCACTAGAAACATTGGCAAAGCCAATACGTCCCAAAGGCATGACCTAGTGGCTCTGTCCTTATTTGTTTCAAAGTGGAGACAATTTATCAGGGATTCTTCTAAACTTAGTAAACTATCACTAACATCTTATGTTCTGTCAAAATATCATCGACAAAAAAAGTGCCTGATGATGGAGTGGGATTACCTTATGGAACTCCGCCTCTTCTGATATCGAGTAGTTAGGTTTTTACAAGTGTGGGAGAACCTGACTCCATGTTTCCAGCCATATGAGACTTGCACCAGCAGTCAATCTTGCTTTTTCTCTGACAGAGACAATGTTCCCCCCTGCCGGAAAGTACCTTCCACGTCCCTCCACTACTCCTCCACCCCCAACTCACTCACAGGGATGCACACAGATTTACCACCTGCTCTAAGCATGTACTGGAGCAAAATGTATTCATTTATTTATTTATTTAGGTGCTTATATAGCGCAGGACTCGACCCCCGTAGGGGTATCTCCGCGCTTGGTTCACCAAGTGTACATGAAACAGAGCTTTAGGAAGGCGTATGAGGTTATGCTGTCAAAAACAGATGTGTCTTAAATGTTTTCCTAAAAATAAGATAATTGGTAGTTTGTCTCAGACCAGGGGGACGTTTGTTCCAAAGGGTAGGGCCCATGTACGAGAGCGCTCGACCGCCCTGCCTCACCTTTCTAACCGGAGGGGTCTGTAGCAATAGTTGGCCACTGGATCGAAGGAAACGTCCAGGGTTGTAGATGTTGAATTTTTCAGCCAAATATTGAGGACCTGAGCCAAACAGGCTTTTATGTATAACACAGCAGATCTTGAACTTAACCCGTTGACGAATGGGCAGCCAATTGAGTTTTTCCAGGAGGGGGCGAGAGGGTGTTCTAGGCGGGACATTTAAGACCAGTCTTGCCGCGGTATTTTGGGCCACTTGCAGTCTGCTGAGCACCTCTTCATTAGCAGATAGGAAGAGGCCATTACAATAATCTAGCCGGCTTACTACAAGGGCCTGGACAAGGGACTTTCTGAAAATGTCCGACAAGAACGGGAATACGCGCCTCAGAAGTCCAATCACCCGAAAACAGGACCCTGTCACCTGATTCGCATGTTCTTTTAACAGTAGTCCCTGGTCCAATCGCACGCCTAGGTTCTCCACTGTCTGTTTAGGACAGGGGACGGGTCCAAAGTCCAGTGGCCACCAGTCCGGAGACCAGAGGAGAGGAGCCTTCCCAAAGAGCATGACCTCAGTCTTGCCCACATTACATTGTAGGCAATTGGAGGCCATCCAGTCAGACACCGCTCTCATTCCCTCAGCAAAAGAATGTTTAGTTGCAGGAGTGAGGGTCTAGAATGGAAACAGAAGCTGAGTGTCGTCAGCATACGACACTGGAGTGAATCCATGTGCTCTCACAATGTCAGCTAAAGGGGCCACATACAGATTAAATAGTGTAGGGCTTAGGCATGAGCCTTGTGGGACCCCCTTGGTGAGCTCCCTAGAAGTGGAGTGATAGGAGCCCAAGCTGACACTTTGTGAGCGGCCTGAGAGAAAACTCTCAAACCAGGACAGAGCCAAACCTCCTATCCCCACCTTCTGCAGGCGACCGAGAAGAATGTCATGTGAAACCGTGTCGAAGGCTGCGGACAGATCCAACAGCACCAGAATCATGGAGCCCCCTCTATCCTGTGCCATCCTGATGTTATCTGTCACAGAGAGGAGCGCTGAATCGGTGCTGTAGTTGGGTCTGAAATCTGATTGTGTGTGGTCAAGCCCTCCTGATGCCTCGATGAAATTAGACAACTGGGTATTCACATGTTTCTCGGTCAGCTTGCTCAAGTATGGCAGAAGGGAAATTGGCGGAGGTTGGATAAGTATGTCCATAGTGAGGTCGAGTTCTTATGAATAGGGTTAACTACAGCTCTTTTCCATTCTTGAGGTTACCGACCTTCCCTAAGAGAGAGGTTTGTTACTGTTTGAATCGTAGGGCCAAGTAGGTTGCCTAGAGAAGCAACCATTTTGGCAGGCAGGAAATCCAGAGGAGACCCTGTTTTAATATGACTTGTCAAAGAGTTGATGTCATCTTGACTAATCTCCGGAAAAACAGTGAATGTGGGTATAGGTATGCCACTATTATGTGAGCTTGATAATGGAGGAGTGCTAGAGGCTTTACCCTTATGGTTAGCTACTTTTATGAGTTTTTCATAGATCAACTCTATTTTGTTTTCAAAGAATAAGGAAATATCATCGCACAGGGATTGAGAGAAATCATCTGGACTCTCGCAGGCTATGGGTTTCACAAAAGTCTGTAGAATCCTGTAGAGTTCTTTGGAGGAATTGCCCGCCTCTGCCAACTGTGAAGGAAGACAGCTCCTCCTAGCCAGCCTAATATTATTGTGGTATGAGGACAAGGCATCATCATATTCTTTCCTACTTTCCTCTGTGTGGTTCTTCCGCCAAACTTTTTCCAATTTCCTACATCTCTGTTTCTCCAACCTAAGTTGTTCAGTGTACCAAATCTCCTGCTTAGGTATGGGATGCTGTTTATGAGTTTCATATTACCACTCAGTAATGGTAAAGTTGTGTCCTCATGTAACGTAACTGGTGCTATGTAAAGCGCTCTGATAACTGATTCGGTTCGGTTCTAGTTCGCGCTATATAAAACTTTGCTTTCTTAGCACACATAAAAGTAACCTTTACTAAGGTTCAGAATTAACAGACCCCACCACACGTCGTTCTTCTTAAGAGACTGGCTTTTTCTGACTCAATATATTTAGACCCATGTGTTATTTATTACCACGACACAAACAAAAGTCGCGAGGAATTTGTTTTTTCTGCTGCTTTTATACATCTATGTGAAACAAGCAGCACTAGTGCTAAAGCGTGAAAATGATACGAGCTGTAAACCAGCATTTTCATATATTCTTCTGTAGTTGTCCACACCTCTGCCGTGTTAAACCGTAGGTCGCTTCTTGAATATAGCAGACAACATGTGAATTCCAAAAAAGAATTCAATTATCTTATATGCTTTTACTGTGAGTTACGTGATGATGAAAAGGGAATTCCTATTTAATGTTTGGATATCTGTGACAGTGTTTGTACATACATTTGTATGGTCATGACTGGGGCCTCACTTGTGGTGTAAAATGTGCAAGGAATTGTGGAACCAGTGGTAGTGCTGCCAATGAGGGTCTGCCTCCAGAAGTGAGATAGGTATGGCCTGGGGCACCAGATGTAGGTAAAGGTAGGCATAAATCTTCTGGGAACTGTGGTGTGATGGAGCTGTAAAGTATTTTATTCTGGCACATGAAATTGCAGGAATGCAGAAGGAGTAGCTGAAGGAGAAGCTCTGTGTGTTAACTCCAGTGCTCGATTTGTAAAGAAATAAGTGCAGGGGCTCAAAGGGTTTCTTCAGGAGCCTACTGCCAGCACGTGTGTGCCTGAGAAGTCAAATATCACTGGTCTTGATTCGATCTATGATTGGACCAAAGTACAGTTCATGAGACTCAAGATTGGGAAAATTCCAACCTCAATTTATTATCCCGCATGGAAAAGATGTGAGGAACAGGTGAGTTGTCAGCTGTGCAACCAGGGTCAGGAAGACATCATCCATATACTGTGCTTGTGCCCCACCCTTATGGAGGACCTGCGGAAGCTGCTGCGAGAAGGTGGAACGTCCAGGGCATATGGTCCTGCAGGGAGGCACTGTTGGCCTTCTTTTATCCATCGGACATTAAACTTAACTGTGTACTGGTAAAAGTTCTTTGTTTCTCAAAAAAGTTGGAGGCCATGGCTCCAGCAGCTAAAGGGAAGGGGTGTGATTAGACAATTAACAGCTCTGGTATGAATGTATGTAGAATGTAAGCTGGGTAAAGACTTTAAATACCTAGCCCTCTGCTTCCGGACCTGTTATGATAATGCCTATCGACCTGGTATTGCAGATAGTTTTTTATCCTTTACCTTCCCTTACTGTGCATCTCTTGGATCACTTTCAAAGACTTCCTCCCTAAAGACTTATTCGGTGCATGTTGGTGCACCAGCCGGCTACAGTCCTTAGACAACTTGACCCATGCACACACACCTTTTAAGAGGTAGAAGCTAAAACACTTTAACCAACCTGTGCTCTGACGCAGTTAATATTCTAGTTTAAGCCCATTGCACTTTATCCGTTGCACAGGTCCATCAGTCGGCTAAGGTCTTTAGATGCCTTGACCTTTGCACATTCACCTTCTAACGACAACAGTCTTGATGCAGTTTTCATTTTATCCTAGGCACACTGCACTTCATCTGCAGCACACGCATGTTCACGGGTTCACTGTTTACAACATCTGCTTACGTGAACCTGTCACATTTTAGGGCAGGAGGAGTTCCCCTAGAAAACTGGTCACACTTTAGTGGTGCATCTTAATTTGGACACACTACTGGTATTAACAGGCTCAGGGCAGTTCCACCGTAGTTTCACCTCACTCTGCAAGGCAGGAAGTGAGTCCCGTTCCGGGGTCCCGCCTGTTAAAGGCCAATGGTGTTGGCACATGTGCCTGTTTTATATAATTCCTTTAATATATGTTTTAATGCATTTGCTTTGTGCTGTATTGCAATGGTTTTCTAAAAATCAAACAATAAAGATTACTTACTTACTTTTTAGATTCGATGTACATTTGCCTCTTTCTTCCACCATCCTACATCTCCTGTCTCTTTATCTCACTCGGACGGGTTTCTTTTTTACCTCAGCTTTCTTTCTTTGTAACTATTTTCCAGTGGCAGCTCCTCCGTTAAGGCAGAGAAGTGTTGCTCCACTGCTCTCTAAGCAGTGCAAAAATGAAAAATAAAATGAAAATAACACAACGTTATCATTTTATTTTTCAGTACGGAACCGGAGCGGTCTGTGCTCTCCTGACGGACAGCAGCAGCCAGCAGGGAGGAGGAATGGTGGGCACCATAAGTGCGCATGACGGTTTGGCCGGCCGTCTTAGGATGGCCAAACCGTCATGTGCTGGCCAAACCGTCATGCGCACTTAGCATTTCTCCACTTTGCTGTGTTGCACAGTCAGGTGAAGAACAGTCCGACGCACTGTCTGAGCGGCAAACCAGGCCGCTGAGACCAATCAATAATAATACCAGCATGACAGCAGTGTTGTGATTGACTTAGAGGAGTCTAGAAGCCTGTGTGTTGCCGAAAGGAAGATAAGAGAATAGAGGAGAGGTGACGGCCAACAGAAAAGTCATCTTTTCTTTTTTTTTTCTGTCCCACCCACCCCAACACTTCTGTTCAGCAGCAGCCAACGCTGCTATTTTCTCATCTGCTTATCCTTCAACGTCCTCATTTTCTGCTTTTCTCCCTCTTGCTCTTTGTTAAAGCCTCAAGAAGAAAACTAAGGGACTAATTTAGGATATTGCTGATGGGTTACTCTCTTACAAACACAGATATCCCGTCCATCTTATTAAGGGTGCATTATAGACAGGAAATCAGTTATGCATGTCCAACAAACTGTAAATCAGGCCCAGTCCCCAAGATAAATGTAGGGCCCGGTAATTGCAACTATCTGCAAATCTTTATTCCTGGAAGGACTGCTGTAGATGATGGCTGCCTGTGGCTGCACAAATCACCCCTGACACTGAAAACCCGTCCCGTTCCTGGCACCCCTGGGGTGTGCTCCCGGGTGTCATGTACTGAAGGTACTGGCAGTGACTCGCAGTCTTATGGGGTGCTGGCAGTGACTTGCAGTCTCATGAGGTAGGGAGTCCGTGACTGCTGCGGGTACCCTGTCTGCCTTGGCAGCGAGGTGCTCCACCGAAACAAGAAGCCATAGCAGACAGGAGAATACACCACAAAGGAGATTTTGTCATGCCTGATGAGTGACTCAGAAGAGGGGAAACTGCAAAGTGCTGCAGGTTGCTACAATGAGCCTGTGGACACGAGGGGCGAGAAGGCATTGCTGCTTTCTATTAAGATGTTACATCCAGACTTAACTGTGAAACAAACTAACATTATAAGGGCTGGAAAGGAGATGGAGGACAAACTAGAGGGGCTCTCTGACAGATTGTAGAGGGGGAACTTCAAAAGACTCTGCATAAGATCCGAACAGTGGAGAGCAGACAAATGGGATTATATCCAAGGAGGCTTTTCTGTCTGCTTTCAAAGCGTGTAGTGTGGGCAACATCATGAGACTAGATGTTTGGTGTGAACACCAGGACAAGCATAGGCGGCGCTGGAAGCAGTGGTATAGCTAGGGGAAGCGGTCCGCCTCGACCGGCATGATTTTTGGGGCAGTGGCCTCGCCCCACTATCACCTGTTGTTTCAGGGCAGCAACAGCAAGAAAAACAGAGAAAATGCTCGCCAGAAAATGCCTCCCCCGCTCTTTACTGTGGCTGCCGCGGGGAGGCAAACGCAGAGACCACCATGGGTGCCCATAGGGCTTGCCTCGCCACTGGCTGGAAGTAGGGTTTCCCGGGTGCTGGAGCACCATCAAAACATCCATGCTGGAGTTCAGAAGACGAATAAGCAATAAAGATGCCTTACATTTTTGTTTTTATCTTGTCACATTTGCTGTGCGTTCAAAGACGGAGGTCAAATGTCAGACTCTGTCTTCTGACAAATTACTGCTTATTCTCTTCATACAGAGAATGATGTTTACTTTTCATTTTTCTGGCTGCAATTGTGTAGGCTTTTGTAAATCGAACTATATGGCAATGCCTGGCATGTATGGGGCGTGAAAGGAAAGGCTATAGGATGTGTATTTATTTCGCAACAAAATGTAAGTACCTGTATAAGAACTGTACACATGTTTCAAAATATATCACTTCTTAGAAAGCACAAATGAAGCTCATTTTTGCACTCATGGAGTGTGATGGAAATACATGTTTTAATATGATCAAAATAAATCAAGACACTTTACTCTGTGATGTATGAATAGCTCTGTGATGCGCGAATGATAAATACTACCTGAAACCCCACACATTATCTATTATTTGTGCCTTATATAGGTTATATCGTTTTATCAGTAAAACTGCATTCCTTTGCAAATTTGGTGGACATTTCAATGACAAGTGTTCTTTATGTAAATGACAGTGTGCTACCACACAATGCTTTAGTACTTATTTGCTCGAGTGTGCTCCAAAATGCACCACCGGTTACATACTGCACCCTTCCCATGCTCATGCGGAAGGTACGTTGCTTGTTTACTACACGTGTCTTTGAATGACGCTTGAATGTTTCACAATCCCGATGACTTCAGTGATTTAACATTGATGGCAGCCCCGCCACTCTGAAAACTGTTCCAGCACCACTGGGTGCACGGATGCTCTCCTACGGATTCTGTTCTGGGCACCATTATAAGCCCCAACAGAATCCCTCACTGAGGAAATGGAGGAATGCAGGAGAGATGCTGGGTCAGCAATGTTAATGTTAATGTTATTGACATTTCTAGAGCGCGGCTGTTACCCGAAGGTGTCCTGGCGCCCTGGAGCAATCAGTGCCCACTGACACTTTCTGATGACCGCAAGGACAAGCAATACATCTGCGGAGCAGACAAGGTGCGGGACAGTGACCTTATACCGGGCGAAATGGAGAAGAAAGATATTGTAAATGGCAATTCGAGTGAAAACCGGGAAGATGGGGGGATGTCGGCTCTTGTCCTTCCCTGGTTTACATCCTGGCACCCTGATCTGAAAGGAGTCACCGATAGGAAGGGGAAGATGGCGGTGTTAGATCTCACTGCCAGGTGCCTAGGTGGGGTTTTCCAATAGACTCGAAGTGAACTACCGGGGAAATATTGTTTTGTCACTGATGGAGACTGCTAAATCCTTCTTGAAAGCTTGGATGCAGAGACTGTGGGATTTGTGAACGACGCAAACACAACATTCTCTCTTGTTTGTGCCCCCTCGGGGTCTTAAAAATAAGTGGGGCCCAGGGTGGGTCACACTAGGGTAATTCCTCTGGGACAGGAGGGATAGGGAGTGTTTTGGTTTGATTCTTCAGTAGCTTAAGGTTAGATGTTGCCATCTTTTGTCTCTCTGCACTTCCCTTCTTTCCCCCTTACGTGCCACTGAACAGGAGTCTGTGATTTGTTGCAGATTTACTTATGATGAGTGGTTTTGGATAAATGTCTATCGTTCTCGAGTTATTTTAATTTCAGGAGACAGGAACTTTTTTTCATTTTTGTGGTGATATTGCGAAATGTGCTCCACAATAAGTTTCTTTTAATAAACAGATTTAAACCAGAAGCATTAACTATTTAAATTGCAAGCTATACAGGTTAATTCCACTAAAATTACGGAGAATGTACACCTAATGCTTGCCTGCCAATAATTAAATCACATGCTTTAGTATAAATGGTTTAAGATAAATCTGTCCTCTGGATTAGGAGACACGGACAATGAAACCAGGGTAGAATCAGAACAGAGGTCTGGAAGACATGGGAGAAGCAGGGAATACTAGAGTGACACAGAAAGGCATGGGGGTGGTCCAGGAAGACTTGGTTGAGACACTGGATAACACTATAAGATACAGACACTGGGCGACACAGACATGGGGATATATAGATTTGAGAAGACACGTACATAGGTACAAAAATGAAGAGACTGCAGAGTAAGAGGTCACCTTTTAGAGGTCTGTGAAGACATCTGAGAGAAATGAACAACAGGGAGACATGGACACATGGAGACATGGGCAGAAGTCGTCGTAATAGTGGGCACATGGGAAGACACTGGTGAGCTAGTGGTAGACATGGACACTAGACAGTCTGCCAGTCCCTGGTAAAACATGAACACGGGGAGACATAATCCCCTAATATCCTAGGTACATGCAGGGGCGGCTCCTCTGTAATGGCGGAGGAGCACCGCCCCAAAGCCCGTGCCAGCAGACAATAAATACAATGATAATAACGTAATGTTATTATCATTTTATTTATGTTGGCAGAGTCCCACAATACAACAGTATATGGCGGCCGGGCATGTCAGAGAGGAGTAAAGTGCACTCATAAGTGCGCATGTGGGTTTGGCCAGCCATCCGAGGCTGGCCAATCATACGTGTGCACTTACGTTTCTCCAACCTGGCACAGCACAGACTTCAATGCACCGTCTAAGCGGCAAACAAGGCCGCTCAGACCAATCCTGGTGCTGCTCTCTGATGAGAGCAGCGCCCATATTGAGTACGGGGCCTGTGCCCTAGGGGTCTATTCCCTTCCGGCTGTCGGCCGCCAAGAGGAATAGCGATGCAGGCGTCAGCAGAAGCGGAGTGGGGCAGCAGGTAAGTCTTTTTTATATTCTTATATTATATTTCCCCCTCTCCCCAACCCGCCACCCTCTCCACCCACGGCCCGCTACCACTTTAGGTAGGTGGCGAACGCCACTGGGTAAATTGAAAAAAAAACCAGAGGAGGCTTGGATAAACAATGGCAGTGGTTCGACACTGATAGAGGCGGAAACAGATGCATGCATGTATACATTATTTATACAGCGCAAATCTAAACAAAAGGTAGCCGAGCACTGTAGCGGGAAACAGCCTTTACAACACTGCATTTAACACGCACTGCCTTTATCACACATTGTCTTTACCATGCAGGTCTTTATTACGCATGCCTTCACAATGAAATGGTAGGTATATATCGGGTAATAGTATCGGGTAAGTGTATGTATATTTGCTTTAAAAAAACAAAGGTTAGAGTTATAGTTAGTTTCAGATTTTACTTATACAAAACCAGTGAAATTCAGCAGTTGTAGTTAGCTGAGATAACTATAACTTATGCCCCCACAATGCACTGCTTATGACCTCACATATTACATCACTCATGACATGGTCAGTGACATCACTGATGACAAAGCCATATAATGAATCCCCCAGGGTTGTCTGGGCAGTTCACAGCCAGGTGGGAGAACCATGAAGCTGTTGCGCGTTTTGTGTTTCATGAGGACCTTTCATGTTGTTGTGAGCCACAACCTGTTCGCCTCTCAAGTATCTGCCCTAAAGCTTGCCTGCAACATCAAAGAAACATACAACTGTGGAACATGGCAACACGTTTCTTGTCAATTGGTAGGGGAGCTCGGTGTTCTTCAAGAACACAAAAATGAGCTGTGTTAGAGTCAATGAAAGCTACGCTTGCACTCCGCACCCCTTTCTAAATTCCCTATTGTTTTCTGAGTATTCCTAGTAGTGCTTTGGGTGCAAAGTGTGGCTCAAGGCATAAAGTTCGCGAGGTGAAACGGCACACAGAAATATTCACTGATTAGCCCTGATTTTAGCATACTATTTAATTTTTCAGTTCTTCGGGCACTACATTTGATACATTTTGGGGTAATTTTTAAGAGCCTACTAGAGTGCTTAAAAAAGCTGTATGCCTAAACTCAACAGGTTTCAAATCTAGTCTGATAGCTCAACAGGTTAACATGTCAGCTGCAAAGTTTATCTCAACATGTCACAGGCCCCAGTTCCATAATGAAGTACCCTACTCAATAAAGGGACATGATGCATAGCTGTGTGTGTTACCTGCACATAAAACGACCCTGTTGTGATCCGGTCCTGATCAAATGGTCATTGACTGCTGAATTCGAAAGCAGGTTCACGATAACAGGCAGCAGAGAATATGTCATTTTCTAGTGTCTATTGTGGCAGGGTGCTGTGTCTGTATAAAATAGTTTCAGCACTCACGCATATTACGTGGATATCCGTGGTGAGTGAACATCACCCATGAAAAAGAGCATATTATCACCTCAGGTTTAAGCGGCCAAAAATGTGCTCTAACAGGCCGTATAAACAGAAGTCCTTTCAAGAGTGTTTGTTGTTAAGCTGTTAAAATAAACGAAGGTGTGCATGTCCTCCGCCGCTCCACCGGTGGCACTCACCGTCCCAATGCCGCTTTCTGCTTCATCTCTGCTTGCAATCTGCCTGCCTTGGTCCCATCCCACTTTTGTCTTGGAAACTACCTCTGGAGAAGACTTTTCAGGATCAGTGCAACCCCTGACCCTACATCTGCGCTCTCTTCCTGTGTATGCCGATTCTTGCTAGTGCAGAGGTTCACTCCCAGCTCAATGCAACTTCAAACCCACTACCCCGGGGAAGTGGTGGTCACCAGGGCTCCCTTGTGCCCGTGGAGGGTGGTCCACGCACCCCCCTCCATTATAATTATAAAGCCCCGGGGAGGTGGTGGACCCCGGTCTTCAAATAGCCCCAGGAGGGGGGGTCTCTGAGGCTCCCTTGAGCCCGTGGAGGAGGGTCCACACGACCCCCCTCCATTATAATGGTAAAGCCCTGGAGAGGTGGTGATCCCTGGGGCTCTATAAAGCCTTAGGAGGGGAGACCCGTGCGCCCCCTCCTTTTGATAAAGCTGCATGCCCACAGGATCTGGCTTACCTGGGGGCCTAATTATGACCACGCTTGGTTTAAAAAATTTTTTGCTGCAGTCTCGTGACTCTGTCGCAGCAAATATTAAAAGAAAAAAGCTTTTTTGCCCTGACCGTGTGCCAATGGGACACCAGGGCTAGAGGGTCAGGATATTCCTAGCCTGCCCCCTTTTCTTTTGTTACATTTTTGATGCAGAGTACCAATATGGCTGCCGACACTTCCTGGTTGAAGTGTTGGCAGACAATCAGATATCAGCATGAGGACTGTCGGAACTTTGGAGGATCTGCATCTCTAAATACAAGTTTGGATTTCAGTTAATATTTGAAAAACTACTGGATGGATTTACACAAAATAACAAAAAAGCACTATTTCTGGACCAAGAGCTAGCTTTCTGCCAAATATGGTGTAATTCCAGCCAGCAGTTCGGGCTGCAGTTGTGTCTAAAATCCCTATGGGAATTAAGATGGAGAACAAATTGTACCCCCACCCCCCTTTCTTGGCCCTCGCTTCACGAATCACCCCAGACTTTTCCATGCACAACTAGACTCACTGACACACTTTTTTCGGAAAATGTAGGGAACATTCGTCAAATGGTGGCAAAGATATAGGCAAGTCAAAAAAAACTTTTCCTATGGAAAAATGGACCGCCAGTATAATATGAATAAATTCGTGAGAAAGCGGCGTGGTGCCGCGAAACGCGACGAGGAGTATGCTGGATACGAGCTGTTACAAGCAATAAAATAACGGAAAACTTGATCGGATTTTTGGTCTTTTCTTCTTAAAGCTGGGACTGCGCAAGACATTCTGCCTCGGCCGAAAAACGGACTGATATATATATATATATATATATACACACATATATATATCACACCCAACTCTCCAACAAGTAGAGAAACGGAGTCGCACTCCCAAGGTTAGCTGACAGACATTTTTGATTTTTTTTTTTTATTCATTTGATGCTGATGGTGGCAGTCCTGGCACGTTTCGGTCCAAGGTGACTTTTCTCAAAGGTAAGCCACGCACTCTTCAGTACTGTTAAACTCCCCACAACAATTGCCTCATTTTATAGTTTGCGGCCCCCTAGTGGACACAATCATTTTTGAATGACATGCTGGTACATGTGGTTCATTTGACAGTGACGATTCAAAACCTCCAGTGGGTGGTGCATTTCGGTTTCTTCAGTATTATTTATTTTATTTTGCCCAAAGTCAGCTTGTACTCTTGCTCCACAAGCAGCCCATTTTCAAAGCAGCTCAGAACCATACCGGAGACAGTCTTCGGTGGCAGCGCTTTCCCTTTCCGCTTTCACAAGCACAACTTTTGGTTCTCTGACGGGAAAGTCTGGCGCGCTTGCTGGTGGTACGTCACGCCCGCGGCTGAACCATATATATATATATATATATACTACACACACTTCAGGCCTGAAATCCTTTGCAGGAAAAACCAGAGTCGAAGCCCAATTGTCACGGTGCAGCATCAGTGTTTAATCAGCCGAAAAAACAAATACGCCCGACGCGTTTCGAGATCAGCCGATCTCTTGGTCACGGGTGGAGCTTGCCAGCACCATCAATCATTTAAAGGTACATTGTATACTAGTCACGTGATCATAGACATAGAAAAAGTAAAATACACTCTGTGTTTCCAATTCATGAATGAACCAATATATACAGGAGCGGAATTCAAAAATAAGCAAGTTGTCATTCATGGTCTGACAAAATACGATACAAAATTAAACGGAGTCCACAAACAAATTAATGCGTGTAAACAATATCAGGCAAGTTGCCAACCCAAATTCATGTGCTAGTGCCACCATTATATTAGTTACATACAATGGAGGAATTATTCATAACCAACAGTACTGCCCCAGTGGGCATGTCGTAAAGTCCTTTGTCCCATAGAATGACATCATATATAGCCCTAGTGGGCATAGTCCTTCTGAGTTCCGTGAATCCTGAAAAAAAGGGAAACACAACTGTATATAACAAATCTTTTTGAACTGATACGTGTACAGTTAAAACCAATTAAAACCTGAATTTCAAATGCTCAGGAAGCAACATCACATATATACATCCAAAATTAATAATTAAACTGAAACCTAAGTCTGTAGGTGAATGGCTAGTTCTTCTCCCAAATTGTGTCCAACAGGCTGCATGGTATTGTACATTATGATATATCTTGACTCCAACTTTCTCAGTTCCAACCATCTGTTGCCACCCCTCTCATTTCTCTCAACACTGTCCAACACATAAAATTTCATCAAATTAGGATTTTTGTTGTGTTTTTCTGCAAAATGTCTTGCTACGGGGTATTGTTGGTTGACATTCCTAATCGCTCTCTGGTGTTCTAGAATTCTGAGTTTCGCTTGTTTAGTAGTACACCCTATATAAAACTTCTTGCAGGGACATTCTAGTGCATAGACAACATACTCGGTTGTACAACTGAGATGCTTAGTGATTTTGTGTGCACAACGGTCTGTAGACAATTGTATAGATTTACAATTATTACTGTACTTGCAGGCCTTACACCTGCGGCACGGATAAAATCCCTGAATGGTATCAGTTTTAGGTTTTTCTTTAATCAGTGTACTACTTAGTGTGTCCTTAAGGGATTTCGCTTTTCTGTATGTTACAGAGGGAATGTCATGGATAGCTTCCTTTATATCATTGTCAAGCTTGAGGATATCCCAATGTTTACTTAAGCATTTGCGCAGTCTCCATGATTGACTGTTAAAGGTGGTTATAAACCGTACCTTGTCCTCACTGCTGCTTTGTCTGGGAATTAACAGATCATTTCTGTCCATGACATTAACCCTTGCAAGTGCCTGTTTAATTATTCGCTGACTGTATCCTCTCTCGGAGAATCGTTTGGCCATTATCTGGCTCTCTGCGAAAAACCCATCAGCAGAGCTACAGTTTCTCTTAGCCCTGATCAATTCTCCCACAGGTATACTGTGTATGAGACTAGTAGGATGGCTACTTCCTGCATGGAGCAGACTATTGCCTGCCGTGGGTTTCCGGAACAGGACACTACTCAGAGTTCCATTGTTGACTTCCAACTTTATATCCAGAAATTGAAGTGAACCACCTGCTGGACACCTCACAATCCAGCTTCCGAAGCAACCACAGCCGTCACCGACGACATTCGCTTCCTCCTCAACTGGGGAGAGACTGCAGCCCTCATCCTACCGAACCTCTTGGCCGCCTTCGACACCGTTTCCCACCGCACCCTAATCACGAGACTCCACAATGCGGGCATCCGCGACAAGGCACTGGACTGGATCCTCTTTTTCCTCATCGGCTGGACTTAGCGAGTTAGACTACCCCTGTTCCTCTCAGAACCCACAGAGATCAGCTGTGGAGCGCCGCAGGGTTTCCCCCTGAGCCACCCCCCTTACAGACATCGTCAGAAGCCACAGACTCAACATCGTCTCCTATGCCAATGACACCCAGCAGATCCTCTCCCTCACTAACGAACTCACAACCTCCATAACCAACTTCCACAGCGGAATGAAGGCTGTCGTCACCTGGATGGAAGAAAGCTGCCTCAAGCTCAACTCGGACAAGACCGAAGTACTCATCCTGGGCCCTGTCCCTTCAGCCATGGACGACTCATTGTGGCTAGGTGCTGTGGGACCCCCTCCCATCCCTACAGACCAAACACGGAACACCTGGCATCATACTGGACTCATCGCTCACAAAGAACCACCAAATCTATGCAGTTTCCTCAGCCTGCTTCTACCAACTCCTGCTATGAAATGTTCCGATGGATCCCCACAGAATCCAGAAAGACTGTCACCCACAAACTCATCGCCACCAGACTCAACTATGGCAACGCACTCTGCGCCGGCGTCCCCCAAAAACAGTTGAAGAAACTACAGACCATTCAAAACGCTGCTGGCAGACTGGTCCTCGAGATCCCCTTCCACAGCCACATCACGCAACACCTCCGACAACTCCACTGGCTCCGGCCAACAAGAGAATCACCTTCAAGCTCCTGGCTTTAGCCCAGGAGGTCGAAATGCATCAGCCTAATAAATTTGTTGCTGGAAAACATCCTGGAGTGCAGACACCTTCTTGCGGGGCAGAGGGCAGAGCGGGTAATTTCATTATATATATATATATATATATATATATATATATATATATATATATATATATATTATATATATATATATGATCAGGGTCGCATGTCTGGCAGCTGAAACGCGTCATTTGGACATCTGATGCTCTAAATAAAAATCATTAAACAACAAGCTTTGCCTACGGAGTCTGTTTCCCGGTACTGCGCCGCTCCTTTGGAATATATATATATATATATATATACTCCAGGTTACAGCTGTCGTGACACTGGACACCGAAGGTAGGTAAAAAATCGCACTATTTATTATGCTGTTACCACTGTTGTGTGTGTGTGTATGTATGTATGTATATATATATATATATATATATATATATATATATATATATATATATATATATATATATATATATATAAATATATATATATATATATATATATATATGCACTCAGCAGGTTCTCAATAATCCATTTTATTCTGGCACACGCATTTTGACAGAAATATGTCTTCATCAATGCCCATTACGTGGATTCACTTTGAAGCCCTTGTTGTAGGGTTTCACTCGATCCCATTGGTTGAAATACGGTCCAATGGAATTCAAACATTGCTCCGTCAGTGTGAATTGTTCATCAATCATGTGAGGGCAACCATGATGTCAAGGACGGGGTGAGTCTTTTTTTTTTTTTTTTAAACTCTTTATTCGTGACTGTGACAAGTATTACAGGGTATATTTAATCATTTCACATAATTTCAGTCTTTTCCGTTTTCTTTAACTCAACTTTGGCATATCATTCCTCGATTCCATTTGTTCGTCACATCTCGTAATTCTTCCGAAGAACATTCCATTATAACATTTATTATTTGCCTTTAGAGTACAATATCGCCCGTTTATAAACTGTCCCCCCAACTCTTCCCTCCCCGGCCCGTCTTCTGGCTATTTCCGTGTACATAGTCTCTAAGTTGGATATATCAGCTTTATGTCTTTACGAGAGGATGATGCAATCAATAGGCGTGGCTACCGGTGTATCTAGGCTAGGTAGCCGCACGTGCTGGCATTCCACATAACAGGTGTGCGATCAGATAGTATCTCCCTGTGGCATTTCTGGGTCTATATCTTCCAACTCTATTAACATAGTTCCCAGTCCTGCGCAATAGGGTATTTACGTTGTCCTTTCTCTTCCTCCCTATGCAGCGCCGCAGTCTCTGCTTTGCCCCATTTCAGTATGTCGGACCGCCATACTTCTACATAAGGGGGTCTAGGCGACTTCCATCTCATGGTGAGAGCTCGAAGTGCCAACAAGAGGGCCAGATCTACAAATTTCAGTTGTGCCTTACAGGTCTTGGATCTCTTCTCTTCCTGTTACCTATCAGGCAGGGTAGTGCACCCTCAGGAATCTGCAGACCTGTTACAGTGTATAGTGTGTTTCTGATCGTCACCCAGTAGTTGCATAGTCTCAGGCATGCCCATAACATGTGGATAATATTTGCGTCATCCTCATGACACCAAGGGCAAATGTGGGGGGTGTCAGGAAACAACCTGTGTAGCCTTTGGGGGGGTGAGATATGCCCTATGCAAAACCATGGTGTGTATAAATTTGAATTTAACGTTCCTGGACACTCTCCTAGGGTGGCCTAGGATGATCTTCCATTCCCCATCCGTTATGGCCTCCCCTGTGTCTGCAATCCAAGCCTCCCTGAGTGTGGTGAGGGGCAAAGCTGCATGTTCTCTAATGCCCACATAGAGCCACTTTACTAGGTGTCCACCCGTCCCCATATAGTGGAGGAGATGAACCAGTTCGTGTTGGTCTGGCTTGGTGCGTTGTGGAGCCCAGGTGCGTCTTACATAGTGAGTCACCGAGGCGTGTAGAAAGTACAGTTGTTGCGAAGGACGGGGTGAGTCTTAAGTAGATTTATTACGCCACATTTGGTACAAAGTCCATAATGCATTTCACTTCACTTTATCCATGATGACCAGAAGGAGCAAACAGTGACCATGAGCGACTCCACTTGCAATTATTCAGCTATTAATTATTAAGCTACAATAACTCCCCTTTCCGAAGGTATCCATCCTCTTGGATTTCCTATCCATTGGAGTGGTAGGAAACGAGCCAGGGTTGATCCTGGAAGTGGAGGCTTGCACCACCATGGTTGGGTGCTTGGTGAGGAAACTGGGGTCCCGAGGAGTGGGGTGATGGCAGCAGGCAATTATCCTGTGCACAGGAGCCCCTGTGCAGGGGTTGGACCTGGCCCCAACTAGGACATTGTAAGAGCTTTATTAAATGGGAGTAAGGGTTTCGAAGAGGTAACTTCCGGCTGAGGCACCTCTGTCAAGACGTTAGTCTTGACTGCTACTGAGAGCAGTTGAAGGTCCAGGAGCTCAGCCAATCTCCGCACCACCACTGTTAAAGAGGCACCCTCCTCCGTAGCCATGGTAGGGGAGAGACCAGGCCAGTGTCTGGTGAGGTGTCCAAACACTGGCATCCGCCAGATTCTAGTACCAGTTGTCCTTTGCGTTGTCATAGGGATGCTGGTAACCATAAGGGTCCTCTGACTCATCTCAATCATAACCCTCTCCCGGCCGGTCAAACAAAAAAGGTACTGGCTCCGACTCTGGAAGCATGGGCCCGGACGGCACCGGAGTAGGCGTTGAGTGATGTGGATCCAGCTCCGTATTGCAGTTGTGTATAACAAAGTGGCCTATGTTGTTGTGAGGTATCAATGGCATCGGGAGCAATGGCACTGGAGCAGGCACCGGGAAAAGTTGCAATCTCATGGACAATGCCGCTCCGGAGCTAGTATGGGATCCAAGGGGCCTTCCCGTACACAATAAGAGGTACTTAGCCTCACAAAACTCCTTAAGTTGGGCGGGATGGCTCCAGCTCTGGGAAACTGTGGGAGGCATAGAGCTGGCCCTTGTACAGGCTTCAGTGCAGAGCGAAACCTGGAATGCTGACATTCCTGCGCCACTTCCAAGAATTTGGATTGCTGTGGAGAAGTCAAAGATGGCCAAGAATTGGAATTGAGACAATGAGCACCTGGAACATCTTTGCAAGCGATCCTGGGACCTTCTTCATGGCCAGGATCGAGAACCTTGCAGGGTCGACCGGCGTCGGGTGACGGGAAGCTTTGAGGGACCGTTCTTTCAGTGCCTTGCAGTTCATGGCACGGCAACGCTGACATGTCTTGGAGTCGTGGTCGCACCCAAGACACGAAAGATACACCAAATGTGGGTCTCTTACAGACATCTGCCTGTGACAGACATCACATTATTTGAACCTGGTGAGCTTGTTAAGGGACATTCCTAGCATACCAAGAGACTGAATCTCAAAAAGGTCTCACCAATGGCTGGGAGGACAGAGTGTCCTTATATGCCGATGATATGCTAATATACCTAACAAACCCGGCAGAGGGGATTCCAATATTACTGGCACTGTGTGAGCGGCAGGGTGTTGCCTCAGGCTACAAGATTAACTGGATGAAATCGGTGCTCTTCATGCTGCATGGGACCCCGCCGCGTTTGGAGGCGGATTGCCCCTTGGTGTTAGAGGCTGTTTCCTTTCGATACTTAGGGATTCGGATCGCGCGAGATCCTGTGACCTTTCAAGATTTGAATCTGAGACCGCTGCTCGACAGATTGAAAGCGGATGTGCGCCACTGGATGACGCTCCCGCTGACACTGTTGGGCAGAGCGGCGCTCTTCAAAATGATGGCGCTGCCCCGGTTCCTCTATGTTTTAGAAAGCACGCCGGTGATGGTACCGCCTTCCTTTTTCAAACAGATAGCAGGGCAATTGTCGGGACTGTTGTGGGGAGGAAGACCGGCGAGGGTGGCGCAGGTAAAACTGATTAGAGATTGGTACAGTGGGGGACTTGCACTCCCGAACCTGGAACTGTACTACTGGGCGGCGCACCTCAAGGTGATCAACCAGTGGCTGCATGCCCCACAGGACGACCCGGCATATTTAGCAGTTAGACGGCAGCTTGGCACTAATACACTTCTGGCCCCGCTTTACAACAAAGGACTTCTGTCTAAACTGATAGGCCCGACCAAACACACCGTCACGTTATGGCACAGAGCTCAATCACGTCTGAAGTGGGGGGGGGGGGTGATTACGCAGCTCACACCATTGTGGGACACTAGATCGCTGGGTAACCTGAGACGTAGTAAGGGATTTGACCACTGGGACACTATAGGAATTTCCACGGTGGGCGATCTATGGACGAATGAGGGGGTGGTCCCGTTTGACACACTGCGAGAACAGTATGAGCTTACCACCACTGAGACATATCGATACATACAGATTAGACATGCTTTACTGGGTGCGCTGACACCGGGTACTCCGGTCCCGGCTTCGGCCCCTTTGGAAGATAGACTGCTCACTGATTACATGGAAATCAGCGCTACATCCTTAACGTATCGCAAATTGGTGAATAACTTGCCTGACCCACTACAGAAATTGAAAGGACAATGGGAGGAGGATGTTGGAGACCTGGATGAGGCAGATTGGAATGCCGCAATGGCATCGCCTAAAGAGGCGGGAATCTCAGCAAGATTCCGTTTGGTACAATTCAAGATATTGCACCGTGTGTACTACACACGCACCACCCTACACAAAATCCACAGGGCAGATCACCCGTATTGTTTGCGGAATTGTGGGGAGGAGGGAACGCTGTTCCATACCCTTTGGTCATGTCCGAACATACTCGCCTACTGGAAGCGAGTGGCACGCACAGTAGCTCAAACACTACGGCTCTCCTACACTCCCGACCCTAGAATTTGTTTGTTAAATGTATGGGGCCCAACCGACATTACACCACATGGGCGGAAATGGGTGGTTATTGGGATGATGCTAGCGAAACGGGATATAGCGCAAAAATGGGGGGCATCAGAGCTACCGACTTTGACACAGTGGTGCAGAAATATGGATTTGCTCATGATGGTGGAGCGGGCGGTCTATCAACAGCGGGCCAATCCACGCAAATGGAACAAAATATGGCTGCCATGGAACACATACAGGGGGGAACCTTGTGAACCACTGCCGGAAGAAGAAGAAGTGGACAGTTCAGAGGGGGAGGATGAGGTAGAATAGCACTGGGACTGTGGGTGGGATGGGGTGGCACGGGATCGGGCTGCTTAGGTCCTCCTTAGCCTGTCAGGAGTAGCCGATGATAGGACTACCTGTGGATGGTGGAATCTGGCCAGCTGGCCTGACATAACTAGAATGGATACTGTACAATTCACACGCTTCTGGAAGCCTAATCTGTACATCTGAATGTTGTTTTTGGTTCAATATTGCAAAAAATGAGAAAATGTTGCGATTCAACTAGAGTTTGGCGGAATGTTGACGCCACGTCTCTTGATACTTACACTGCTACGTGAGTTTCCTTGCTGCAACAATAAAAAATAAAAAATAAAAAATAAAAAGGTCTCACCAAAAGTCAAGAAAAAAGACAGTCAATAAAGACTAGGGGTAATGCTCTCCGGATCTGTGCTGACTGGTGCAGAAAGAAAAGAACTGACAGCACGCTGGAGTGGTGCCTATATAGGTACCAAGCACATTACTTCCAGCACAATCAAATGATACTACCTGCCAGGGCGCAGGGGTAATGCTCAAAAATGTATGGATCAAGTCTGACGGCTGGGGAAATTTCTAAGGTAAGGAACCTGCAGCTAGAAGTGTCTTTCAGATCGGTTTGACTTTCTTTAGAAGAGAGAGCTTATCAGCCTCTCTTTGTTTTTGGCACTGTGTACATGAAGAGACTACCATGTATGTATACACAGAAAGACACTTGTAAGATATGGGGTGACAATTAAGAGACTCATGAAGACGTCAGGTAGAAAACAATGATGTGGAGATAATTATGCTGACAGGCAAGGACATGGACAGAAACCTTTAGCACAATTAGGACACATAAAGTGTGATGTATACATACCTTGGAGTCACCAGGGAAACACTGAGAAGACATTGTGGAGACACAGGTAGACGAATTGTGACACACTGGTAAGACATGGGAATAAAATCAAAGATGCACAAAGAAAGACATGGGAAGACAAAGAGGCTGGGGAGACATGACAGGGGGGAGAGATGCTGAGACACAGATCTTGAAGACACAGGATAGAAGGCACGAGAAACTTGAAGACATACACCGGAAGAGATACTAGGTCTGGGCATTGTTCTTTTTAAATGGTCCTGTAAGCAACCTCAAACACTATTTCACCTCAGTCTCCAGCCCTAATTACTATGCTTCACTAAAACCTTATGTTGAGAAATGAGGTACAAACCTGAAGAAGCCAATTGTCACCATGCTTTCCATAATGACTTCATACCGTTTGAGACGTAAGGCTAGATCAAGAAACCGATACAGGAACCTGAGGGTGATGGACATCAACATGCATGCAGGATCATACTACACAAATGCCCATTCTGACACCTGCAGATTGGTGGATAGACCAAAGACATGTCTAGCTTATGGCACAATCCACTAAAATAACAAACAAAAATGCTAACAATGGCACTGCACAGAGAGAAAAATTGGACAGAAAGGGCAATACACCACATCCTGCAAAATCCATGTTTCAAGAATACAACAGTTGTAAAGGCATAACACACAAAGGAAGACATAAGACGACAGTAGAACAGCGAGCAAGCTCCTGCATACATCTATATAGTATAATGTTGGAAAACCGAACCCCAGTAAAAGGACATCTTGAAGTGGGATAATAATAGACAACACAGCAAAGAGGCTGTATAAACGGCATTTGCAACTCCATAAAAAAAGTGCATAACATAAATAAAAGTAAAGGCAGCATCTTACTATGAACTAATGTATATTACAAAGTAGCCAGCAGCAGCAGGAGTCAGAGTCAGAGGCAAATAAAAAGAACAAGATATAAATTCACACACCGACGGATATTATCTGAAGGTGCACTATAGGGCACCTAGTTTACATCTGTTACTATATAACTAACTGAGCAAGTAAGCTATTCTTTTTCAGATATAAGATTACTCCAACATGTTGGGACTGAAGTGGACACATGGAATAGGGCAAATTAGGAACAAATGGCGGTTAAAATAGGGCATATGGGATAAGGTTTCGAAGTGTTCCCGCGAAATTAGAAACAGCAGTTCTAACTTTCTTGGCAGCAACGCATGATGAATAAATTATTTGACGGTAAATATTTAATACAATTTTTCTTCCACTATTTAAGCACTTCATAAATTATCAAAAACATTACTTTTTCTTGGCTGCTTTCAAGTGATACAGTTGTGTGGAGTTTTGATCTGTGCAAACCAGACTACTTCTAAAGTTAATGAGCTCTTGTCATTACACTGCACACAAGTAATATGTATATCTTTAAAGGCTGACAAATCAGTCCCAATGCATTCTTGGGAGACAGTTATGCCTATGACAGATTCAAGGAAGTTGAAAAATTGCATTTACCAATTATCTCCAGTTTCTTCTGAGGAAGGTTCTCCATTGTGATGGACCGCAGCTCCTCCACAGCAGACCGGTAGGGGTAGGAGCTTAGAAGTGGTAGCACATCCTGGGGAAAAAGCTTTGATGGTACGCCAAAGGCAGATGGATTGGCATTCTGGTACATCTCCATGCTCCTTAGAAGGGCCGCCTCCCTACATTCGTAAACAATCCTACAACAGACATGTTTGAAAGAATGAGTACAATTCATAAAAGCAAAAAAAGTCCCTCATAATGTAAACCAAGGGTATATTAGCATTATGGAGTTTCTGTATGGCACAATATTTCCCAAGTGCTTGGTTTTATAGCACTATAGGAGGTCCCTGTATGCAAAATTCTGTCTGTGAGTTTTATTAAGAGTGTCAGTTCTGTAGGAGGCGTAGTTGGTCTTTCAAACTTCCACCAAACTCATGACAGTGCCACTGGTGTGTGTTGGGTAGTGCCTATCAGTGCCTTCTTGCCTTCAGGGTACAGACAGCTGTCTGCATGTTCTCGGTTTTCTAAAGGATAGGCAGGCACACTGTATGGGGTTGTGTTTTGTGGCTTTCTTCCGAACCTATGTAAGTGTGGCCAGGGGGACTTTGATGTCAGTTACAATATGTGGGTTAATGTGGCCCAGTCCCAGTGTAAGCCAGTGTCTGCATATTCATTGTTTCTGTGTGGTTGGGTGATGGTTTGATTGGCACAGAGTGTGTGAAATGTTATCAGCTTGTTCCCACAATGCCTTATTAACATAACATTTATTCTCTGCACCGACGCATTCCTGGTCTCATAGGATATTAATTCTGCTGCCACTGTGAGTGTGGGTGTCTTCCTGTCCAAGTTCCCAAACATCAAGAGGGATACGAGTGGAACATATGTTTCAAAACTGAGCTGTCATTGTGGCATTCATTACTGATATCTGCAGTTCTTGCCTGTTCACTGCTAATAACAAAAACAGCATTTCTCTAATGTGTATCTCCAGACCCTTCAGCTTATTTTGACTCAAAGTGTGACAGTCAGTGCTGAGGTTATGTGTGCTCCGGAGGAGGTGCTCAAAAACTGGGGAAAGAAGAGATGGCTGTAGCTCGCTTGTCAGGGTGGTGGAAGTCTGAGTTGCCCAGGAAAAGTGCTCTTATCTCCTTTTTCCAAGGAACTGGAGTGAGGCATGCGCTTAGGTTATGTTGCAGATGTGGTAAAGAACAACTATTTTTGCTTCCCTGATCGCTCCTATCAATGGGTAACAGTACAACCAATGCAACACTTTCACGGTTATGAAAAGAAGGTTGCTCTATTGATGCTTCATTTGTTCTGCAGGTACTGCACAGGCATTCCTCAAGTGAAGCATGATCTTGACTAGAAAGAAGGAAATTTGGCAAGAGAATAATGTTGATGAAGTTATTTTGAAAGTGTGCTGTGATACGTGCAGACAACTCCTTCCAGATCTGCACCAGTCCCATTCCGGCTATCGTTAAGCACATCCTTTCACCATCCCGTAAACACAAGTGGAGCCACTGTTGGTGCATATCGGTCACAGTTTATTCAAAACACATGGACCATAAACATCACAATTACTGGTCATTCATACGCTCTATGACTGAAATACTTCATTACATTTGTCCTTCTTATCAACAGTCTTGATTAATTGGTCCATATTACCAATGACAGTACTTCGCGCACAGCCCCTGAGGGACGGCTCTTTAGCAGATGTCTAGAGTTCGCGGCTTCTAGGCTTCCCTTGCTACTGAGTTTTCTGTGGGTGGCAGTCAGGCGTTCCCGGGGCTGCAAGTGCCGTGTCTGCCTGGGGCTGACCCTTTGCCGGCCATTCATCTGCTCCCAGTGCTTATGCCATTAGGCATCCCAAGGACACTGTTTGAGCGACTACTCTTCCATGGCTATTGGGCTTTTTGTGGCTGTCTTTGTGAGCTGTCTCCGCCATGCTGCCTGCGGTTCCCCTACCGCATGCAGCACCACCCTGGCCCTGCTCGCCTGTTAGAAGCCTAGCTGTTCCAGTACCCCGCTATAATGAGTAAGAGCATGGCCATACCCACCCCAGTCAAGTGAACACCGTCCACCACGTAATAGCCCGACGTCCTAAGGTTGATCAGCCCATGCCTGATGAAACCCCAACCATTCACTCTGCATACCTTTGCCATAGATATGTTCAACTTCTCCTAGACCTCTCCACTGCCATGTGGTCTATTTCCCTGTTCCATTCGTGCTGGGCTATGACTTTAGATCATATGAGGTCCACCGGGCGGACCAGTCTAGCAACTGCTGTCAGACTGGATGTCATTGCCCCCAGCAAGTCCTATTTTTCCAGGCCAGCCGATCGTTTCGCCTCAAGTGGTGTGCTAGTACTGCATCGGTTGTTTCTTCCCGCTACAGAGCATCATGGATGGCGGATAGCAGATGAGCCCGTCACATGCCTAGGCATCCCATCAAGGTCACTTCCATGTTCAGCAAACAAATTCCCTTGTAGTCTTTATGCGTCACCGCCCACTGGTGCGCTCTCGCGATATAAGAATGGCCCAGGATCCACACTCTGTGCATGACTTCAGAGGTCCCTGTTTCAAGAGAAACACAGCTCAGAAACCCGTGGGCCAGATGTAACCTTTAAAGGCGCTTAAAGCCCAGCGGCCTATATGATTAATGCACAGTTTGCTAAGCCCACTAACCGCTGCTGTTGTTGCAGGTCCTATGCAAAAAATGTGCGACCCGAACTCTTTAGGCAGCACAATGGTCCTGGTTATTACCATCCTGAGTACTGCGGAGAATTGAAAATGACTTAGACATGAGCCATCCTGGTGTAAAAAGAACAGATTACACAAAACAGAGGACCCTAGTCATTTAGGATCAGGTGAATGATAGACCCACACTAAATAGTATGCGTGTCCTTTGTCCAGCCGGACAGAACTTTTATTTAAGCTAGAATATTTTATATTGGTTCATATAATCAACATTTATACACAAGTGGGCACAACCTGTGACCCACAGAAAACAAGACAAAACAAGTGAAAATAAATTATGTAAGGGCGCACAAGGCGGTCTGCACTAGTATTTCAGTTCAACAGACTTGGATTCTTATTAGCAAACCATTGCAAAAAACGTTTGTGACTTTTATAACAAACATATGGTGCTTTTGGGTCGACGACGTTTCGATGCAGAGAGAAATGCAAGCATCATCATCATCAGGACAAAAAACATTATGTCATGTTTGTCTTGAGAGCAAAATAGCTAGGCCTCTATGACATTTTACATAATAACATGAAGTAAATCAGTGGAAGAAAAAGTTGGGAAAAAGAGGGAGACATATGAAAAAATTACATTAGTAATTATAACTTGCCAGGTATTGTTTCAATTGTTGATGTCTTTACAAATGAGATCCTTATGAATCTGTGTTGGTATTGGCCGTGGGGTAACTCTTATTTACAGTGCCATGCGTGCATAGGGGAAGGCAGTGGAGATGGGAGAGTAGTGACAACATTAAAATCAACATTTCGACGTAATATTCACCATGCGCAAAATACCCTCAGGCAATTGGACCCGTGACATGGTAAAACACTAAAAAGGTTTAAAAAAAAAAAATTTGTGCGGCGCAGTGAGCTAGATCCGGCGCAGTGATTTAAGTGCAAGGAGGAGGATATATACCTGCGTGAGGGACGGTCATTCTCACCACCCTTGTGTTAACCCCTCCTACCTTCGCCTCCTTATTCCCTTTCTCTCCCTCCAGCCCCCCAATCACGCGACGCGCCACTCGGCCTGGACGGAGCTTGTAAGTAATTGTTTACTCCTACTTTTAACGAATGGCATCCAGTATAATTCCATTTAAGTACCCTGGTACACCTTATACCCTCTGTCTCTCACCCTGACAGAACCGTGATATCCTGCGATTGTGCAGAACCGGTACCCCCGCCCCCATTGTGCAATTCGCGTCCCTCACGCAGGTATATATCCTCCTCCTTGCACTTAAATCACTGCGCCGGATCTAGATCACTGCGCCGCACCCAAAACATTTTTTAAACCTTTTTAGTGTTTTACCATGTCACGGGTCCAATTGCCTGAGGGTATTTTGCGCATGGTGAATATTACGTCGAAATGTTGATTTTAATGATGTCACTACTCTCCCATCTCCACTGCCTTCCCCTATGCACGCATGGCACTGTAAATAAGAGTTGGCACTGTAAATAAGAGTTACCCCATGGCCAATACCAACACAGATTCATAAGGATCTCATTTGTAAAGACATCAACAATTGAAACAATACCTGGCAAGTTATAATTACTAACGTAATTTTTTCATATGTCTCCCTCTTTTTCCCAACTTTTTCTTCCACTGATTTACTTCATGTTATTATGTAAAATGTCATAGAGGCCTAGCTATTTTGCTCTCAAGACAAACATGACATAATGTTTTTTGTCCTGATGATGATGCTTGCATTTCTCTCTGCATCGAAACGTCGTCGACCCAAAAGCACCATATGTTTGTTATAAAAGTCACAAACGTTTTTTGCAATGGTTTGCTAATAAGAATCCAAGTCTGTTGAACTGAAATACTCACACAAGGAAAAAATGAGACCACTGTAACTCGGCAATACATTCTAGAACACTAGAGAGAAGAAATGCCCTTCAAAATGTACTTTTCAGAAGAGGTGCAATGAACTTCAACTAAGTGGGCACCAGAACTGAGATCGGGAGGCACTCTGACATCCATGTGACTTCTCTTGACGAAAGTGGCGAGAAAAAGTGGGGTCACATACTGACTTCTTGTGCTTCTTCTTGGACTTCGACTTGCCAGACAACTTAGAATGGGAAGACAACCTCTCTAGAGAATTACCTAGAGAGAGAGAATGCATATACGTGCTGGACTTTGAACGAGACCAGCTCTTACACACCGTCAGGTGTTGTCTGGCAGTGTAGAGCTTGGCCTCATGTTCCTGGATGGCCTTAGCTTTTAGGCGAAGACATTGCACAACTTAGTGTCGTGTGAGGAATGCTGACACCAGAGACAAACCTGTGGAGGGTATGTAATAGACATCTGTTTGTGACGGTCCCAGCAGAGTTTGAATCCTGTAGTTTTAGGTGGAGATGCTTGCACACTGAAACATTTAGAAAAATATTTTCCTGTCACTGAGTGAAAATGAGGGAGCTAGCTCTGGATCCTTAGAAAGAAAGGAACTGACACACAATGCGCAGAGATGGAGGTTACCTGTAGCTCCAACGTCACTTCCAGAGCAGGATGGAGTTGATGCAGAGCCCCACAATGCCACCTACCGGCACACCAAGAACTTGCTGAGAAAATTTGCTGCATCCAGTTGGGCATCTGGGGATTAACACAAGGTGAGGAATCTGCAGTTGGAAAACTCCATCAGAATTAAATTATTCTTAGAAGGCTGATCTGGTGCTGGATCCATGTGGTTAAATTGGGAACATGAATTACTTCCGGATTCATCTTGAGATAATTAGCTTAAGGTTTCTACTTTTATCATCATTTGCAGCCACTTGACATTAATAGTTTAATTTCAATCCAGTGTTAGTTTTATAGATTGTTGTATTTCTTTTTACTTTTCAAGGGTGGGCCCCATCAAGCGCCCACCTATCACCTTTTGGGGCTATTTTTATTGATAGAATTGTAGAAAAGTTTCAGTGTATGTGAAAATTCATAGATGTAATGCAGTGGCAGATGTGGTGAAGAGCCTTCTAGGATCACAATGTTCGGCCAGTTCTGTATTTCAGAGCCTGTGTTTTCATTGCAAAGATGGAGAAATGTAGCCTTTGGAGGATTCATCTTGAAATGTGCCACTGACATCTTAACTTAATCAGTATTAAGCACAGTCTTTGATCCCTGATTTCTTCTTCCAACACTTTTCCAAGTATGGATGGTTGTCTTTGGCATAACAGTAGGTAGGTGGATATCGCAGGAATGCAGAGAAAGATCACCAGCAGGACTATGTGTAAACTGAATTTCCTAGGTTTAGCAGTGAGACGAGATTAATGGCCTATTGATTTCGAAGAACTCAAATGTACATGTTATTGTCAGACTAACCTGTCTGGAAAAGGAAAGAGCAGATTTACTGCAGGATGGTGTGGTCAGTGACCACAAAGGGCATTAGAGTGTAGAGGAGTGTGTGGATGCTCAACAGTATGGTGCGAAACGCAGCTGACTGGTCCAAGAGGACAAGAAGGCAGGGCCTTATTTTGTTAATAATCTAAAAGGGTGGATAGTTACATGACTGCATGTAGGTTTAAAGACTGATAGGTAAGATTTCAGGAAGGGGTGGTGGTAATTATAGGCCATTAGTTGGGAGCTCATTCCCTTGCAAGACTTTTACACATGAAGAGACGTTTTAGAAAGTGGATTTTGTTAATGGAAAATTGGATCACTGAATGATTGATGTGTCTTTATCTTTGTACAGTGGAATTAGAAGGTAAACTAGTGAGTTAGGTCAATGGCAATTGTTTACATAACTATTTTACTTCATTGGCCTGATGATCATGTCTAAGTGGTAGGCTACTTTTGTTTGTCTAGTGAAGAACTTACATGTGAGCATAGGTTTTTATACGCATCTGATTTAGATTTCCGTCAAAGTGTTTCATGATTTCACATTTTTTAAACCCTCCTTGCTGTTTCTTAGCTAACAAGCATATACAGCGCCAGGGCTTAGATAAGATAGTTTTGCTAACTAAAGCAAGGTTCTTGGCACAGTGAAGAAGTCTTTGATGAAGGAGTTGATGTTAGCTAGTTATCAAGGACTGGATATACATTTAGGAATGATTTTGTGGAGATAATGTTTTATTTAGGTTATCTCATGTGAACTGTTTTTTGGTCTGTGGTGTGAATGTCAACATGTGAGAAGTAGGAAAAGCTAAGGACAAGACGCTGAGGCTGAAAGCCTCACGTTTTCTAGTATCATGTCTGTTTCATGAGTGGCCATCCTAATGGCTAAAAAAATGAGGGAAGTGTGTAGTGAGCAAGCTGAAGACTGCAAACTTGCATGCAGTGTCCTGAACAGCCCTGATCAGCATAGATCATGCACAAAGGCCAGCCTCAAGTGCCCACACAGAATGAGATTGTTGAGTTTGCTTGAGTCAGCAAACAGGTGGCACTGGGTAGCAACCTACCACCGAGGAGCAAGACATGTAACACCAATAGGAAGAACAGACGTCCAACCCAGCAAGCAAGCAATATCACCTGAAAGAACCAGGCAACACAAGAAGACAACACTAAAGGAGCTCAAGGATTTGCCAGCAGGCACTTCAGGGGCTTGACACAAACCCACCCTCTCTCCACACTGACTAGGAATATGCCTTGGCAAAGGGAGGCATGAGCGTACAAATGTAAACAAAAAGAGGGCAGATGGCACACCCCAAAACAAATGTAGTACAAACAGCAATTTACTACCCTGTTGACACCTATTAGAAGCGAAGATTGAGGAATTCATGCACAAGACTAGAAAGAGATGCGCCACAGAAAAAAATATACATCAAGCACACATTAAATACATAAATGACTCCGAATATGCAGAACAAACAAAGGTGGTGAAAAAACAGCATTACTTTTGCCAAAACAACATTTTGACCACCCAGAGTAAAACAACAATTGAGGAAGGTTGAAAGTCATGTCATCACGAAGCTCACCCAGACTGACACATGTGTCTAGGAGAAGCCCCTAAAGAAAACTCTTAGTTCCCAGGTAGTAATACATTAATAAACACAAAACTAGAGGAACTTTTATTTCTACATGGGGCACAATTGGTCAAAATCAGCTTTATATCCCAGTTTCTCTTAGACCGTGGGCCACATAGCGGCTTGTAACCCGCCCAACAGCCCCTCTCACATCCTGCGCTTTACAGCACGACAAGCGTTTCATTTACCTGCAGGGCAATGAGGCCTGTGGGCCACCACGCATGCCTTTGGGTAGTTCCTCATGGCAGCTGGCCCGCCGGTGTGGTATCTGGCAAACCCTGGGGACCGCGCTGGAAGCCACCATAGGTCTTTCCCTTTCCCAGACTCCCTGGGGAGGATTCTTGGTAGTTTTATCTGCCCAAACTAAGATGGTGACCATTTCCCTTGTGATCCTTGGTTCCTTCCCAATGCAAGATGGCAGCCCAATTCATGAGGCAACATCCTGTATGGGGGTATAAAAAGGGTTGTTTTTCTCTTCATCCTTGCGTCGCAATGCTTCTTCACTCCTGTTGGTGTGTTCTTTGCTCCTGTTGGTGTGTTTCCTCACCCCTGTTAGTGGCTACTGCTCCTGTCAGTGTGATTACTCACTGTGGTCTAGCTCTTGTTGGAGGTTCCGCCTACAGACAGTTTCTCCAGTAATGTCTCTCCATTCTGCATTTGTCTGCTGTATCCATTTCCTCAGTTCGTGTCCTACTGAGCATAACAGTCATCATAGGAGGATTTTTCCCTTTGTGGTTTTCCCTTTATTGGGGCTTCTTCTGGGCGCCACTACATGCTTAGGCGCACCAAATGTCAGCGGCATCGTGAAAGGGTTCACCCTTACCTCTGGGAGACCAAGACTGTCAACAACTATGCTCTAAGAGCTTCTCTTCATCCAAAATCTGCTAAGTTCTCCATCTGAAAGGTTTGATAGTTTCAGGAACAGATTCGACTTCCGAAAGAGCAAGAACCGCCATAGAACAAGATTTTGGCAAGCCAATAATTTTAGCTCAACCTGACCCAAAATCAGATGGCAAAGCCCTCTGATAAACTTCATCAAAAATAAAAGGGACACAGTGAGGCATTAAAAAGAATCATCATGTTGAGAGCAGTAAGAAAAAAAGCCTAGAATTGCTTAGCCCAAGCCACCACAAAGGACCTGCAAGCGCTGAATTAAAAGGGAAGACAATTGATCACATAGGGGCACTAACAAGAGGCAGTCAGTAAATCCAAACTTCACACAAAAAACGGACAAAAAACACTGCAGAAGAAAGGCACACTCCCAGCAGGCCAAGGATTAACGCCAACAAGCATCCCGCTGCCCTAGCAAAAGATAAAAAACGCCTGCACAACAATTTAATAAATTTGAAAACTGAAAAACAGAAGTAAAGGAAAACAGCCCAACCAGAATGAAGAAACACAAAGAAAGAAAATACCCAATCAATCAATCAATCAATCAATCAACTTTTAAAGTGCACTACTTACCCGTGAGGGTCTCAAGGCGCTGAGGGAGCTGGGGGGTGAGGGAGGGGGGGGAGGGGGGCCGCTACTGCTCGAAGAGCCAGGTCTTGAGGAGCCTTCTGAAGGTGAGCAGGTCTTGGGTCTGTCGCAGATGGAGTGGGAGGGTGTTTCAGGTCTTGGCTGCGAGGAAGGAGAAGGATCTGCCGCCGGATGTTGTTCGTTGGATGCGCGGGACGGCGGCCAGGCGAGGCGAGCAGAGCTGGGGGGCAGGGGTGTGGAAGTTGAGTCTGTTGTTCAGGTAGGCTGATAGGTCCAGGAGGATGAGGGCTGACGTTTCGCTGTTGTCTAGTTTGCGCCTGATGTCGTCTGTGGCGGCGATGAGGGCTGTTTCGGTGCTGTGGTTTCGTCTGAATCCGGACTGGGAAGGGTCGAGGATGTTGTTGTCCTCGAGGTGGCGTGTCAGTTATGTGTTGGCGATTTTCTCGATAACCTTCGCCGGGAATGGAGCAGGGAGATGGGCCGGAAGTTCTTGAGGTCTTTTGGGTCCGCCTTGGGCTTTTTGAGGAGGGCGTTGATTTCGGCGTGTTTCCAGCTTTCCAGCTTTCCGGGAATGTTGCTGTGTCGAAGGAGATGTTGATGACCTCCCGTAGTTGGGGTGCGATGGCTGCATCAGCTTTGTTGAAGACGTGGTGTGGGCAGGGGTCTGACGGAGACCCTGAGTGGATGGAGTTCATGACTATATGTGTCTCGTCGTTGTTGACGTGGGACCTTGAGGTCAGCTGGTTGGTGCAGGTGATGTTCGGGGTGGGGTCTGTAGCAGTCGGAGCGGGTGAGGTGTTGAAGCTGTTGTGGATGTCGGCGATCTTGCGATGGAAGAAGGTGCCCAGTGAGTCGCATAGATCTTGCGAGGGCGGGATATCGTTGGTGTTGGCGCTGGGGTTGGAGAGTTCCTTCACTATTTTGAAAAGCTCTTTGCTGTCGTGTGCTTTGTTGTCCAGGTGGGCTTGGAAGGAAGATCTCTTGGCTGTTCTGATGAGGTGGTGATGTCTGCAAATGGCGTCCTTGTGGGCTGCGAGGCTGTCTGGTGTGTGGTCGTGGACCAATTTCTTCTCCAGCTTCCGGCAAGTACGTTTGGAGGTCTGGAGCTCTTCTGTGAACCATGCGCCTTTCTTGATGGAGAGGTTGGTGGAGGGTTTCTTGAGCGGTGCGAGGGTGTTGGCGCAGTCGTCGATCCGCTGTCTGAGGTTGCGGGCGGCTGCGTCTGTGTCGGAGGGGTCGGTCGGCGGGTTCTGGGTGAGGGTGAGAGTCAGCTGGTCTTCGGTGACTTTGCTCCAGCATCAGCGGGGTAGCTGTTGGGTGCGGTGGTACGTGGTTGGTTTCTTGAAGGTGAAGTGGATGTAGCGGTGGTCGGTCCAATGGAGTTCAGTGGTGTGGTTGAAGGTGATGTGGGTGCTTGAGGCGAAGATGGGGTCGAGTGTGTGGCCGTCGGCGTAAGTGGGTTTGGTAACGAGTTGTCCGAGGCCGAGGTTGGCGAGGTTGTTGATCAGGGAGGTGGAGTTGGCGTCGTTGTTGTTCTCGAGGTAGAGTGTTCAGGTCCCCAAGGAGGATGTAGTCCGTGGAGGCGAGAGCGTGGGTGCCTGCGAGGTCGGCGATGGAGTCGCTGAAGGGGGCCCGGGGTCCGGGAGGTCTGTAGACGAGTGTTCCTCTGAGGGTGGTGTTGGGGTCGGTGTGGATCTGGAAGGGGAGGTGTTCGGCGGCGTTGAGGGAGTCGTCTGCGAGAGTGTGGACCTGCAGGGTGGACTTGTGGACGATGGCTATTCCTCCTCGAATTCCGTTGATGCGGTCTCTGCGGGCGATCTTGTAGCTGTCCGGGATGGCTATGGCGATGTCAGGCGCCGAGGAGTCGTTCCACCAGGTCTCGGTCAGGAAGGCAACGTCCGGGGCAGAGGTGTCGAGCAGGTCCCAGAGCTCGACGGCGTGTTTGCGTGCGGAGCGGGTGTTGAGGAGTATGCAGCGGAGGTGGTTGGGTCCGGTTCTTGGAGGTTTAGTGGTCCTGTTGCATGTGAAGTTGGAGGTGTGGCAGGTGAAGGGTCTGTGGGTGCGTTTGGGTGCGGCCTGAAAGAAGCGGTGGTCTCGGCCGGTGTTGAGAGCGTGGAGGGTGTTGGCGTCGTATCGACGTCTGGCGTCGTGGTGGGTCCGGGGTCCAGGGGGTCTGGAGCTGGGCGCGGCTTTGGCGTGCCAGCGGCGCGTGGCCACTGCGCGCGGCTTGCAGCGGCCGCCATTTAAGGCGTTGAGGGAGGGAGGAGCAGCTGGGAGGCGGGAGTGGGGTGGCGAGGGGCCGCGGCCGCCGGGGTTTGCAGCGGGAAAGAGAGGAGCAGGATCTTGAAGGGGGGTAGGGGTCGGGGGGGGAACATGCTGTGCGGCGGGAATAAAAATAAAAGTACGGTGCAGGGGCCCAGGAGCAGAATGAGGGGGAAACAACAACAGCCCAGAGAACTACAACCCAAGCAGGTGGCGATCAGCGGCAGAGGGGTGCAGCTGGCGCGAACCCGCAATCGGCTCGGCAGCGGGCTGAGGAGCAGGTGGGCTGAGGAGCAGGTGGAGCTGTTGGGCGGCAGGGGGGGTGACCGGACATGCATTGAGTTATTACACTTACTGCCTGAAATAAGCAGTACAAGATCTAAGAACATCAATTACTACCTTAGTAAGGAAGATATCGCACAAGGAAATTAACAACTGAAAGGTACAAATAAATAAATACACCTAAGCAAACAAACCCATAAAAAAAATTCAAGAAGATACCAATGAACTCTTCCTACAAGAAAGGCAATGAGATCAATCAAACAGAACGAGGAGACAACAGGAAATTGATACAATTAAAAAGTTAAATCAACTGCAGAGAACCAGATTAACAAATCATATCAAACATCACAATGGCATAAAACATTTTTTAGAAGGCAGGCCTGAAAAAGAGAAATGCAGAGTGCACAAACCCCTGAAATCGTAAAAAGTGCATTCCCCAGCCTCCAAATACAAGCTCTGAGTAGATAGTTTCATTTTGCATTCTTTTGGTACCACGAAAGGAAGACACAGAAAAGACAAAAGGCTCTTCGAGTGAGCGAACGTATATCTGACCCTCCTAATCTCCAGAAGAACAGGGTGACACACTAAAATCCTGGCTAAGCGACAATAAGATTTTCTATCTACAATATCAAAAGATATGACGCCCTGACAAACAACGTACTGAAATAGCTAACAGAAAAGACGGGGGAAGGAATAGTCAAAAGAAACTACATTCATACCATTAAGAGGCTAACATGGATCGGTGCTGATGCAAAAACAGCAACGTAACACTTATAGGCACAGCATAGTCAAATCTAATAGAATATTTGCTAAAAGTCAAACGACTTACTAACCCCTATCTATAAATCGAATTGCCATCATAAGGAACAACAAAGCATATCCTATAAGGCCCACCTATGCAAGGAAAGAGGTGACCAAGGAAGCTACAACTAAATCTGCAATCAACAGAGGCAGACCGGGAATTAAATGAGTCCCAGTAAACCCATAAAGTTTACAGCAGAAAGAAATGACAACCCAAGAATCAATCAGGAAATGAAATAGAGAAGTGACAGTACAAAAACTCCAAACAGTAGCAAAACCCCAGACGTAAAGAAATGGCAGAGTTACTAGTAGCAGGTTGAGAAACCTAAGAACAGCCCTGTCAACATGGGACAGGAAAAAAAATCCTGTCATAAAACGTACCTGACAGTCCACAAAAACTAGGTGACCCGAATGTAATTGGTTTTCCACTGAGATATGAAATTTGGCACTTCAAGAAACATGACTATCGAGTCAAAAACTATCCCCTTGGGAACTCAGTATTCAGCGCTCAGACACATGCAATGACTCATTCATCTCTGTCACAATTGTTCAGCTGGTCAAATTGTCCGTTATCCACCGAAACGCGTTGACATACAGTTTAGACTAAATCTGATTAAATTTGGGATGCAATAGATGATGACGATTATCTGGGAACATCATGTATCTCGAATTATGATTTAAACACATTAGTAGTGGATAAAGACATTTGTGGGTTGTCTTATTTATGTATCTTTCCATTTACATGTTTTTAACTATTTGCTTATGTTTCAATCACTTGCTTGTTGTTTAAATAATTTACATTGTTTGTGACATATTTTGTTCATGTTTTTTCAGTTAATGCCAGAAACGCTGTAACATTCATCAGTTGACAGCTAGATGATCCATGCTACGTTACCTTTCATCCATGAAAAAACTGGATGTGTTTTAGCATATGTGGTAATAAAGCTCTTCATAATCTGATACTTCTGTGGCACTAAATTGTGTCTGCACTGGGGGCAATACTGGGTGAATGAGTGATCCCAGGTGTTTATTAGTGCTGAATATTGAGTTCCCAAGGCGATGTTTTGACTTGTTAGTCTTGTAAGGTGCTCTGCCCCATTGGCTGTAGGGCCCCTCTCTTCTTGCTTCTATTCAAGAAACATGGACAGCCCTACCAGGATAGATCCAAGGCTGCACCAACCAAAAAGTTATGCCCCACAAATGCAGGGATCCAGAAACAGAGTGTCCTCCACAAAGCCTGGCAAGTCGAAAACTGCATTCAAACAAAATAAACTAGGATAACCTGCATAACAGTATCCACATTTGTTACATCACCTCGCTCAAGAGATCCTTTCCTCAAGATAATACATATTTATACCCCACAACAAAACAAGGAAGACTTCAGCAAACTTCTAGACACCATTCAAGACACAGTGAGCAAACCAGCAGAGTTAAAACTCCTCACACTCATATGTGGTGATTTAAATTGCATGATGGGTAAACTGGAAAAGGACTCAGAATCAACACTTAAACTTAAAACTGCACTAAGCATGCTATCATAGTAGCACAATTTTGAGAAAAAAGATGCAAGAGGAAAATTATTTGGCAAACTAGAAGGCTTGGTCTAGGCCCGCAATTCATATAAAAACAACGACCACCAAATCCCCACTTATATAGGCTGGGGAGTTTCAACAGAATCAACTATGGGGCACATGCATCAAGCATATTTGCCTTTGCTGCGAATCGGCCCGTTTGCGAACACAAAAAATGCTTTTAAGATGCAACAAACTCTATTTTGCGATTTGGTAACCTGTTACTGAATCGCAAAATGGGTTTGCGATTTGCTATTAGGAAGGGCCGTGTTTAGGGCGTCCCATCCTAAAACCGAATCGCATCGGTGTGTAGGAATGTTTTGTGACCGAAATGTGGTCGCGAAACATTTGCATTTTACCACCTACTTTAAATAGGTGGTAACCCATTCCCAATTGGGAAGGGGTCCCCAAGGGACCCCATCTTCTTTGTGAATGTTTGTTAGAGCGTTTATTAAGAGCATGCAGTTGTCCCACGGACCACTACCTACTCTTAAAAAATGAAAATAAACTTTTCATTTCACTTATTGTAAAGAATCTCATTTTTCTTTAAGGAAAACAGGCCGCTTTACAAAAAAAGATTCCTTTATATAAAAGCAATCACGGATATGGTGGTCTGCTGACTTCAGCAGGCCACCATCCCCATGATTTTTGGGATTCCTAGGGATTTGCAAATTGCGATCTGCCTTATTAATATTAATGAGGTAGAGCGATTTGTGAACCTCTAGGAATCGCTATCTGAAACTATTTGAGTTTCATACATTATAAATTGCCATGATCTAATTGCGATTCTCAGGAATTCGCAAGTAGGTATTCGCAATTTACAGTTTTGATGCATGTAGCCCTTAATCCTGCTACCAACACAAGGCTGGTACAAGTTTAAAAACAGCTAATTTGGAGACTGGAGAGCGACCACAACTCCCTACATGTGGACATCAAAGGAAGCATTGCAGATTGGGTACCTGATGCTCACTAGTTGAACAGTACATAGGAATTTGATTCTCAAGTCAGGATCCCATAGCGTCTGGATATGGAACAAACACTGAATGAATGGAGCAATGAATCCGAAACAGAAATGATTTTATCTTACCTAGTGGACAAACTCACCCTCCATGAAAGTTGGCTGCCAAACTACGAGAACCTACTATCCTCGATAAAAACTCTTGTCACAAAATACACAGGTGGGAACAGAGCAAGGCACGTAAAGAAAACAACCCATGTCTTCTGGTTCGAAGACGAATAAAAGCAAATAAAGGAAGACCTGAAATGTTTGATTAGAACGGGGGTAATCACAGAGGAAAGAAGGGCTACCAGACTGAGCTATAAACTCTAATAAAAAAAGAAGAAATAACGCAGTACAACCGGAATACCCTTGAAAAACGTGCAAGGGAGAAGAACTCAAAAACCTTCTGGAAAATGGCTAGGGGCCTGCACACACACTGGCACTAACAATAGCAGAAACTGGAAAATATTCTTCACATGAGTTTTCAATGCAGCAAATTGAGCATGCAAGCAACACAAAACAAACCCATCTAAGAAAACCATACCAAGAAATGCATCCAAAAATAAAGATCATGACACGTTGAGAAATAATGAGGAAACCTTCACTGAAGTCAAAGTGAAAAGAGCTATCAAAGAACTAACCAGGTCTTCATAAAAATTTTGGAACGCCTTGTTTGCCCAGCATCCTGGTGGAACAGCATAGTTTTAAGATTATAAAAAGCCCAAAGAACGACCCCAAATTCTACAGACCTATTAGTGTGCTCAACACAGAATGCTAACTCTACTCTAAAATAACCTTCCTTCTGGGAGAATGGAACAATTAACAATTCTCCTTATTCTATCCTAATGGAAGAATGGATAACAAAACAAAGCATATTTAATCCAATTCAAGGCAGATTCAGGTTAAGACGCTCAACCGTACAGCAGTTCTTCATTTCTACGACACAAGCCACAAACACATCACAGTCAAAACAAAATGCCCCTGTAAATGGCAACCATGCTTTACCGCAGTCTTCAATCTGATTTCAAGGAAAGATTATAGCAAAAACTGGAAAAATTCACCCTGTAATCTGCGGTCTTTTACCTGGTTCAAATGTTGAACACAGGAACAAACTCTAAGGTAAAGGTAAATCAAAAAAGAGGTGTGAGGGTCATTTTCCTTTTCTCTGTTCCCGACGCAACGATGGTCGTGAACAGAAAACAAGCACTGGTGTTGCCAATAGGTCTCGCAGTAGGAAATTTGGAGGTATTGGTTTTGTAAAGGACATTTTATATTTATGTTTTGTGATTTACCATGCCAATACTTTTAACTTTAGCAAATGTGACACTTTTAGCATTTGTAATGCCACATGTTTTGTATTTACGTGACTTAGATGTATATATCTTACTAATATAAATGTCTTTTTTTTGTTAATTAATTAATATTGAAATAAAAGTTATTTATAATGTATAAAAGACATTTATCGTTAGTGTCCCGATTTGTAGAGCATGGACATCTAGGAGAGTACCAGCTGTCCTGTGTCTCTCTATAGTGCAGGGCTTCTGGGTAATAGGGACACGGGGGCTTTCGATGCGTGGCACTGATAGGCTGGATGAACGCCGGTAGCCATCTTGCTCGTAACGTAAGCTACATGTGAGTCCCAAAAGATCGAATTTGGTGCGCAGCGGCTGGACTCTGTATAGTTTTCATTACTACCACGTATGCTGGTCTTATGCTCCCTGTGGGCTGTTTGTGTTTGGTGTGCGTGTTTCCACGAGTGAAAAGCAGGGGGGTTATGCTTGGAAAGAGTGCACGTCTGAATGTTGTTGATGTGTGCGTGTTGCCGTGCGTGAATGGGAGAGAGTCTGTGGGCTGTTTGTGTTTAGTGTGCGTGTTTCCGCGAGTTAAAGGCGGGGGGGGGTATGCTTGGAAAGAGTGCACGTCTGAATGTTGTCGACGTGTGCGTGTTGCCGTGCGCGAATAATTTTTGCAGTTGTGCCGGTCACAGTCTATTACCTGTCTTGGTGCTAGTTATCCTCAGACCTCTTTCCTTGAATAACTGCATGGATTGGTGTTCCTTGTTATTTCTGTCCCAAAATGATGATTTATTTGCAGACACAAAAGGGTGTTTTAACTCCTCTGACCAAAAATACATTTATCGTTAGTGTCCCGATTTGTAGAGCATGGACATCTAGGAGAGTGCCAGCTGTCCTGTGTCTCTCTATGGTGCTGGGCTTCTGGGTAATAGGGACACGGGGGCTTTCGATGTGTGACACTGATAGGCTGGATGAACGCCGGTAGCCATCTTGCTCGTAACGTAGGCTACATGTGAGTCCCAAAAGATCGAATTTGGTGCGCAGCGGCTGGACTCTGTATAGTTTTCATTACTACCACGTGTGCTGGTCTTATGCTCCCTGTGGGCTGTTTGTGTTTGGTGTGCGTGTTGCCGTGCGTGAATGGGAGAGAGTCTGTAGGCTGTTTGTGTTTGGTGTGCATGTTTCCGCGAGTGAAAAGCAGGGGGGGTATGCTTGGAAAGAGTGCACGTCTGAATGTTGTCGACGTGTGCGTGTTGCGATGCGTGAATGGGAGACAGTCTGTGGGCTGTTTGTGTTTAGTGTGCGTGTTTCCGCGAGTTAAAGGCAGGGGGGTATACTTGGAAAGAGTACACGTCTGAATGTTGTCGACGTGTGCGTGTTGCCGTGCGTGAATGGGAGAGAGGCTGTGGGCTGTTTGTGTTTAGTGTGCGTGTTTCCGCGAGTTAAAGGTAGGGGGGGTAGGCTTGGAAAGAGTGCACGTCTGAATGTTGTCGACGTGTGCGTGTTGCCGTGCGTGAATGGGAGAGAGTCTGTGGGCTGTTTGTGTTTAGTGTGCGTGTTTCCACGAGTTAAAGGCAGGGGGGGGTATGCTTGGAAAGAGTGCATGTCTGAATGTTGTCGACGTGTGCGTGTTGCCGTGGGTGAATGGGAGAGAGTCTGTGGGCTGTTTGTGTTTAGTGTGCGTGTTTCCACGAGTTGAAGGCAGGGGGGGGGGTATGCTTGGAAAGAGTGCATGTCTGAATGTTTTCGACATGTGCGTGTTGCCGTGCGTGAATGGGAGAGAGTCTGTAGGCTGTTTGTGTTTGGTGTGCGTGTTTCCGCGAGTGAAAAGCAGGGAGGGTATGCTTGGAAAGAGTGCACGTCTGAATGTTGTCGACGTGCGTGTGTTGCCGTGCGTGAATGGGAGAGAGTCTGTGGGCTGTTTGTGTTTAGTGTGCGTGTTTTCGCGAGTTAAAGGCAGGGGGAGGTATGATTGGAAAGAGTGCACGTCTGAATGTTGTCGACGTGTGCGTGTTGCCTTGCGTGAATGGGAGAGAGTCTGTCGGCTGTTTGTGTTTAGTGTGCGTGTTTCCACGAGTTAAAGGCAGGGGGGGTATGCTTGGAAAGAGTGCACGTCTGAATGTTGTCGTGCTACGGTGAGATAAGCAAGAGGCACGCGCAGACAGAGAGAAGGTGGGCGGAGGGAGCAGCTTCAATGAGGCTTGGACAAAGTGAAGAGCCAATGAAAAACAACAAAAGCTGGTGAAAAAATGTTTATGGCCCAAAAGCGCGTGCCTGTGGCCACGTGAACTTGAAGAAAACCGCAACGAAAAAGCCATAGTTTGACGAGTATTTTGACCACTAGAATTCTCTCCAATCCATTCCAATCCATTCCTGCGGAATGGAAAAGGCGAGACCTAAAAAGGACATCAGAACTCTACTTTAGTGGACAGTCTGATGTACTTACACCGATGGCCTTGATTCCATCGGGCTATTCCACTGGCGGAGTCAGCGGGGGCACCATCAGTGGATACATGATGGTCTGCAAGACTCCGAACAGAGCAGGTGGATTATCAGTTTGGCAGACAGGGTGCTCTGCCACCTTTGTCGCGGAGTACCCAGACCGCCAAACTCTAAATAACCTCCTTTACTCTCACTTTCCAGTTTATAAAGCATTGGATGGAGCTCAAAGCAAATTTTGTTTCTAAACATACGCCTTCTTTTAAATGGTGAGTGGAGTCTCAGCTTGGGTTGCATCCTCTTTACTTGTATCTGCAATGCAAGTGCTAGAGGGTTGAGGGGCTCTTTCACTTTGTCACAACATAAAAGGAGAGAAGTGTGTTTTGGCCATGGGAATGATGGGCATGCCCCCTCTACTTGTCCATATTTTCACCTGGACATGTTTCCAAGTAGCAAAAACAGCACCAAAAAAGCAGTAGGGTGTCTTTCAAAGTGCAGACAGGAGGTTAAAGCAAAATAAGCCTTATTTGATGAAAAAAAATCATGCAAGGTGGCAAATGGTATCTCATGTCTGATATCGGTCTTCTGCAGAGTCTGCCAGCATGATGGGAAAGGACCACAAACGTAGAGGAGAGGAACAAACAGGCTGACCAAGCCACCCCTTAAGGGACCCCTGTACCGAGTATGTATGCCAACGTTTTTATACTTGTTACAATAATGTAAGACCAGTTGCTTTAGCTTCCAAATCAGAATATCTTGTTTAGAGGCAACGGACCTGTTGCGCTGATGTCCCATACTTACAGATACAGATGTGAAGAAAAACATGTTTACAGTCAAGAATCCCTGTTTCTTATGCTTTCTAGTTAGATACTTGTCTTGGGGCCTTAATCTATGGCAATCGCCTGGAGATATGTTGTACTCGCTACATTATGATGTTGTAGACTTTATTCTAAAAGACTTGGATAATACCTGTACAGAGCCAGCAGTGCCGGCCAGATGGGCGGGAAAAAGATCTCTTCGATGCACTCCACACACTGGTCTTTGGAGGAAGCATCACTGGGGAAGTCAAAGGAGAGCAGGATCAGCGAGAGCAGCCGGTCTGTGGAAAAGAAAGTACATTGAATTACAGCAAAGGACTTGAAAGGAGATATGTGTTGAAGTGAAGAACATAGGCATGCTGTGGAACAGGACTTCAGAGAAAAAAACATTATTAACACATAACAACAATACCAGAAGTATCACTTGAAATAGGTTATGTCCCTGATCGGCAATAGGTGGTGTTTAATGTCAGCAGTATGCCTACCTATCATAAAAAAGATCAGGAGTAGAAAAAGTATGGTGCCGGAGAGCAATCATGATGCAACAAGTCCATCATAGGTCTATCGGGAGGGTAACAAGCAAGTCATATCATTCGATGTCATTAGTAACCGGCCCACTGATGACTCTTAAAGCATCACTCATTAGGACCATATGCGGTGGGAGGTTTGTCAATAAAGCCATTGATTGTCAAAAGTCATCAGAAGGACCATATATATTAACAACATTAGCAGTTGACCTTTTATGGACACAATATAGAAACTAGATGTTTAGTATTAAAATGATGTATGTTGTAAAAGATCAGTAGCGTGGTAATATGTGGTAGGTAAGATCTACAGCAGGATCGCCTTTTTAATGTATGTATGTATGGAGTGAAAAGTCAGGAGGCAGATCATGCCTGTTGTCCAGTGTCAGTAGGACGGCCACATAACCACAAGAGCAAATGATGAACAAACAGTAGGGCCATGTGATTTGATTTGTGTGTGTATTTGATGTAAGACTTAACCACTTCGGCGCTCATGACGAGCTCAGCTCGTCATGAGTTACGCCACTCGCATGCTGATGACGAGCTGAGCACATCATGTAACGCGGCTTTTTTTAAAACGCAGCGCGCAGCGGGAAAACCGCTAGCGAGCATGCGGTTAAAGATCAGCAGCAGGACCCTATAGAGGTCCGAAGATCTGCATTATGACTATGTGTAGTAGGCCTGGGCGGTAAATTCCGTTCCACTTGTGGAATTTGCGGAATTTGGGTAATTTCGCATTACGCGGAAAATGCGGAATTGCCAAGAATTCCGCGATCCGCTGAACTTTTTGTTGGTTTGTGCTTTCAAAATGCGTGTTCGCAAGATATTTCCCCCCGAGCACGCAAACAGCGTTTGTGAACAGGAAAAAAGCATCGCAAACAGGTGGAACAAGCAATTCCGCATGTTCATGGAACTCTGCGTGCTTGCGGAGATTTTTTACTGTTTCGCGGAGTTTTGCATAACGCGACTAGGCAAATTCCGCCCACCCTAATGTATAGTATACACCATAAGCAGATGGGATACATGTGGCGTGAAAGGTCAATATTAGGACCTTGCATAGTTCAAAAGGTCAGCGATGGGGTTGTGTACGATATAAAAGGACAGAGCTAGGCCCATGTAGAGTGTGAAATGTCAGCAGTAAAACAGTGTGCGGTGTAAAGGGGGAGTAATAGGTTCATGTATGTTTTCAACAGTAAGGACGCTCCAGGTATGAATAAAAGGTCAGCCCTAGCACCCAATGTTGTACACAAGGTCAGCATTTTGATAAAGCATGGTGTGAACAGCCAACAGTAGATGAGCACATGATGTCAAAGGTCAGCAGAGAGGTCTTTATGTTTAAAGTATCAGAAGTAGCATTATTTTTTACTGAAAAGATCAACAATGAAAACACATCTAACCTAAATGACATATCATTTCGGAAAAATACCATTTGAAACATGTAGCCTTATAAAACACAATTAAGTCCTTATTCTGGAAATCTTTCGATAAGGTTTGTTCTACCTACACCGATGTTCAATTTTCTACACATACTGCACCGACCTTATTAGAACACCACTTTGCTTTAAAAGAATACGCAAAATCCTGCAGTTTATAGAACAGACACATTCTTCAAGGCTTCCAGTGTATGGATAAGTTTCGGTGAGAGACTCAGGGTTACAGCCAACACCGCCCTCTGGTGGCACTAGAACAACATCTCCCGTGTGTCTTTCAGACATCAAAGGTGCCACCACTGCTGTGAAGTAGTGGGGTTCACCACAGTTATGAGTGAGGTGGCATAGCTCTCTTCACCACTGCGGACACGGCACGCACCTGGGGTGATACAATAGCAGAACACTACATTTCCGTGGGCAAATCTTCCCATTATGAAAAAGAAACCTGAAGAGAGTAAGGGATGTGAATTATGGGCTTGCAAGGATTTCTTCCAGTAAGTCCCTTCGTCTCATTTCAGTATGATGTAATATTGCAACCCCGTGCATGATAATGCTCAGTCTAGACTCTAGACAGACAGTAACTATATGCACTGCAAGATGTCACAACAATTGGAATAAGTGACAAGAGCCTTATGTCAGTCCTTCCAATGGTGATCTCTGCCCTCTCTGCTTTGGGTTCCAGTAAGTCTCTTTCCAGGCGGCACAGGGCTTTCGGAAAGTTTTACCACTTGCTAGAGCTCGTTGCTAAAGGGCAGGGAATATTTGCTGAAAATGCATTTACCAACATGATGAAACTGCTGAAAGCTGCCTGGTTCACCATATCACAGCAGCATGTAAATCCGAGCATCATTTTTTTGTTTTGATAAAAACGAATGCAGAAAGTGGGGGTTTATTATTAAAAACCAAAAAAAAAAAACAATATCACTGATGCTCTAGGAATTTTCTCCTAGATTGTGAGGGCACTGCACCCGATGTATTAAGGCTTTTTGAATTCGCAAAGGGTCTGTTTCGCAGCCTTGAGCCATGTATCATTGCAAAAAGGACTTTTGGTATGTACCGGACACAAACTGTCATTCTGTAACATGTTACCGAATTGCAATTATGGTTTTGCCACTACATACCGATTCAGTATTTGGAAGGGGAGTGTTGCTCTGCTGTCCCCAGCAGGCCATCATCCATGTGCTGGCTGCGAACCATAGTGGATCACATTTTGCGCCCTACCTCATTAATATTTATGAGGGGGCCCACTATTGGGTATGTTGCAAACCGACCTATTAATGCAGAGGTCAGTTTGCAAAATACCACACTGGTCACAAAAATACTGGTTGCAAACTGCAACCAGTATTTTGTGACCAGTGCTTAGAACATCTGGCCCATTGATTCTTTAGTCCTGCCAAAGACTGCCATATAGTCTCTGGAAGTAAAGGAAAAATCCAATACTGTAAATCCCAAGCCTTTCAACCCCATGTAGCCACTGGTCCTTGGTGGTTAGCCCATCTGACAAGTGATCCTGTTGACAGGCCCGGCTGAGGATCTGCCGACAGACAGAAAGGAGTTTCCACGCATTTTAATGAGGCAGAGTAAGCGAGAGGAGAGGGGACATGTCAATGCTCTGTTACTGACCACTTCTAAACGAGGCACATACTTTGGAGCAATATATAAAGCATTTTTCCAATGTGGGTACAATTTAGAAAGAGTGCTTAGCGATATGTCAGTGAATGCCAGCTAGATGCATTGTTTAATCAAAAACTCTAATCGAAGTGTGGGAAAGGCAAATACCTGGTTGGCTTGCCTCTGGCTACAATGGAATCTCTCTAACCTTTTTCCACAAAACCTTTAAAAATAAATAAAAGGACATATTTTTAGCATCATTCACATTCGATTTGTGAGTTAAAAGCACATTCCTAATAGGGAGAGCATCAATATGGGAAGAAATGACAGTAAAATAGTAGGTGTATCAGTGATTCACATTAACAACTAATGTTTATTCAGCCGCCAGTCCATGCATAAATATGAAACACACCTATCAGATAGAATTGGAGAGCACATGCAGCAGCTAAAGGGATTGAAAGACTGAGGGCTTGACTCACAAAGTTATCTGTAAATTTAAGCTCAGCTGATACGCAGAAAAAGCTTTTTTAAAGGGTGTAAACCACTTTTTTTATTCACAAAACACAGTTTTACACTTATGAAAAGAAGCACACCTCACTCTCCCCACAAACTTCACACACCCAACACACTCAACACAATCACACATGCGACCCCTACAACACCACACCCTCCCTGTCCTGCATACGCCTCAACACTCTCTCCCTCACTAAACAAGCAACCGAAATGGGGGATCTGCTACGGACCAGCTTTTCCTGACTAATACCTGTCTGACTCCCTTGTCTTCCCCAATCATCGCCATGGCAACCCTTCCTGCATACAAGATCGCAAGATCAGGTCAAACAGACCCGGTGGCAGAATCACTAACATCTTCAAAGAATCCATCCAATGGTCCACCACCTTGGAAAGCACCCCCAGCAACGTGGAACACTTGACCGTCAAACTCCTCATCACTGCCAACTACACCATGAGTGGTACCCTTGCCTGCTACCCTTCTGACCATGCTCTAAATTCGGCAGCACCATCACAGACTTCATCGCCCCATGATCCTCAACTCCAGCATCTTCATCCTCCCCGGTGACCTCAACTACCACCTGGAGAACCACACTGATCCCAACATGAACCACCTCCCCATGGACCTGTCCAACATCAGACTCAACTAGTGAGTAAAAGGACCCATACACACCACACCACACATACTGGACCCCATCTTCACCAGCTTCAGCAACATCATAGTAGACAAGCCCACACTGATCACCTACTCTGATTATTATTTATTATTATTTTGAAGTTTGTAGAGCGCTCAGCTACCTCCGGGGGAGGTGTCCCGGCGCTAATTGCGGAGAACAGGAGGCGGAAGCAGACTGCTAAGAGTTACAGGTGCTAGGGGAGGCTAAAGAACCAGGCTTTTAGAAGTTTGCGGAAGGCAGATTCCGAATTGGCCTTCCTTATGAACTTGAGTAAAGAGTTCCAAAGATGGGCTGTCCTTACCGTAAAAGACCGACCACCTAATCTGGCTTTAGTGAAATGGGGAGTAACAAGAAGTACTTGGTGATTAGATCTCAGAATCCTCGTCTGTTGGTATTTGCAGAGTCTTTTTCTCAGGTAGTGGGGGCCTGTTTCTTTAATTGCCCTGTAGGCGAGAGTTAGCGCTTTGAATTCTACCCTCCTTTTTACTGGCAGCCAGTGTAGGCTCCGTAGATGGGGGATATATGGTGTCGTATTGGGACATTTATAATGAGCCAGGCGGCCACATTTTGTATAGTCTGTAGCTTTCTGATCAGATAGTCAGGCAGACCCAGGTACAGACTGTTGGCATAATCTAACTGAGACGTGATGAGAGCATGAACTACTGTCTTTCCCCAGTCCATGGGTAAGAGATGGAGGAATCTCCGTAGGGACTTCTTTTTCCAGAAGCATGAAGAGGAGACATGGCCAATCTGAGTCTTGCAAGAGAGAGCGGAGTCAAACTTGAACCTTGTTCTTATTACACACTTAACCCTTAACCACTTAAGTATACCCATCCCACATCACCTCAGGAACACCATCACCACATCTTCACGAGGGGACTGAAAATAGATTACAGAAGCATCCTGATCATCAGAACTCCTTCACCACTAGCCACAACACAACAACAAGGTCCCCAAATCAATCTCAAACTCCTGCTTCACCACCTGTACATATACCCTTGTGCCTGTCAAAGCCAACAAAGCCACGAATACCAGAACGCAAGCAAGCTGGTATACAGAAAACAACAGGCTAACCAAATACCACAGCAAGGAACTTGAATGCAGATGCAGGCAAATTCAGAATGATATGGACAAGAGCGCCTACGAATCTGTTCTGCATTGAGAGCAGCACCAATAGTGCCAAGGAAATCTTTGCCATAGTTACAAACCTCTTAGGCAACAAGATCTACCAACATAATAATGTAAAAGATGATAAACAATGACTTACCACCTCACTGACAACCACCTCCTCAACACCACTCAATACAGAGTCAAGCCCAACCACAGTACAGAGACAACCCTCATCACTGCCATAAATGACATTCGGATGATCATGGACAGAGGTGACACTGCGGCTCTCATCCTACTGGATCTTTCCTCAGTCTTTGTCACTGTCCCCACCCCAACCTTATCCAACGACAGCACTAAGCCAGCCTCCAAGGTCCCTCACCTCTTTGGATTTGCTACTTTCTGAGAGACTGCACCCAGTCAGTCGGCCTGGCTCCTTTCACCTTGCACACTGGCAACCTCGTCTGCAGAATTCCACAAGGATCCTCACTCAGCCCCACTCTGTTCAAGGCTTACATGACCCCACTCGCATGTATCATCCACGATCACGGAATCAACATCATATCATATGCTGACAAACCCTGCTTATACTCTTGTTACTGGCACTACATAAAACACCTGGATCAATTTCTCTGACTAAATGACAGAAGAAACCAGATAGATTAAAAGCAACTGCCTAAAGCTCAACACAGATAAAAGGAAGTAGTAATCTTTGGTAAAGGCCCCTTGCTCTGGGACATCCCTCCCAGCAATCCATACAAAGAATGTCAGACTAGTAATTGACAGCCAACTCACTATGATCAGCCAAGTAAACACAGTCTCTGTCACCTGCTGCCACATACTCAAAATGCTCAAGGAGATCTTTATTTTATTTTTTCTAATTCTTTTTATTAAAAAAAATAAACAAACAATACATATACAAACATCGACGAGAGCGCATCGGGTGACCACTGTTACAAATATAGAGATGCATGCTTCCAAAGGCAATAGCAATCAATTAAAAGAAGAAAACGGGCCTAGGCATCCTCTTGGTCCACACTGGCAGGATCCAATTCCGGTGGTTCACAGATATCGCCTCGGTAGGCCTTCCAGGTTCCCCAGATCTTGACCCATTTGCGGGGTCGCCCCCTGGACACATACACCGACTTCTCACGAAACATACACCATTCAAGGTCATCCATCCATTTCCCAACCCGAGGTGCCCGAGAAGCACCCCAAAGCTGTGCTATATTCCGCATAGCAACCGCACAAGCGAGAGCCACCCAGACCTTACCATGTCTCGGCAGGTCCGTAGGCTCCCACACGTTCAACAGGCATCTCCTCGCCTCCATCTCGACCCTCACTCCCCATACTTCACTCATCTTCGAATGCACCTTGGCCCAGAAGTCACGAACCCTTTCACACTCCCACAGAATGTGCAGGAACGTCCCAGGCAGCCCACACCCCCTCCGACAGTCAGCAAACCCAGCCAAACCCATCCTCAGCAATCCCGGACCCGTGATGTAGGAGCGGTGCAAAATCCGAAGTTGAACCAATCGGAGTCTCATGGGGATCGCCACTTCCTTAGGGGACGACACCGCCTCCCTCCAATCCTCCTCTTTAAGAACAAAGCCATCGGCGACCCACTGTCCGCGCAACAGCACCAAGGGGTCCTCGGTGTGATTGACCAGCTTGCTGTATGTTAAGGAAATCGCCTTAGTGGGCACATGGCCATCAAGCAATCGATCCTCGAGTGGGGAAGCCACCGGCGGCGCCTCGCCCCCGGGGAGAACAGCACACAAGGCATGACTAACCTGAAGGTATCGAAACCGTTCAGTCTCATTCAGCTGATATTTAGCCTGCAACTCCTCAAACGTCAGCAGTCTGCCCTTACCCCACACATCACGCACCTGTGTTATACCGATCAAGTCCCAACGATCAAACCCCTTCGTTTTCCAGAGCATCCCCAACATCTCAGAACTCCACAATGGAGGGGCCAGTGTCAAGCGCCCAGCCCATTTAAGGTCCCTGTTGGCCTCATGCCACACCCTCGTGGAGATCGAAGGAGGCCCTACCAGCGGGAAACGACCGCGCTTCGCATATAATACCCGGGTGTACTCTCCCCCCGGCACCTGACCATGGTCCATCGCATAACCCGGATCGACCGGTGAGCCATAAATAGCATGGTTGATAGGTGCCAACTGGGACGCCCAGTAATATTTCCGGATATTAGGCAGACCAATACCCCCGTCATACCAAGGAAGCATCAATTTCGACAGTGCAATGCGCGGCCTCCCCTCCCACAGAAGGCTACGCTGCAAAGACTCGATCTCACTAAAATACGACGGGGGCACGGGGTCAAAGGAATTCTGTAAAGCGTACAAAAATCACGGGAGAGCCATCATCTTAAAAAGGACAGCTCGGCCCAACAGAGAGAGTGGCAGCGTCTTCCAACGCGCAACATCCGCACAAAGTCTGGCCAAGGGGGGCAACAGATTCAAATGGAAACGCACCCTGGGATCCTTAGAAATCTGGATCCCAAGGTAGCGAAAACTGATCTATTCCAATTTCACAGGGCAGTTCTCAGGCACCCTCGGGGATCCCCGCTCAAAACAAAAAGGACCGACTTCGCCCAATTAATCGCAAAGCCCGAGTATCTCCCGAAGATAGCAAGGACGTCCATAAAAACGATGAGGGAACTGCGAGGGGATGTAAAGTACAGCAGAATATCATCAGCATAAAGCGAGATCTTGTCCTCCCACTCCGAAGTCCAACGCAACCCTCTGATCGAGCGATCCCACCGCATCCAGGCCCCGAGCGGCTCCAGGGCCAAGGCAAACAAGAGGGGCGAGAGGGGGCAGCCCTGTCGAGTCCCTCGTCCAAGAGAAAAGTCACGGGACCTATGATTATTCACGACCACCGAGACAAGGGGGCCGAGTAAAGAAGACGAACCCAGCCAATAAAGACGGGGCCAAACCCCAGCTTCATCAGAACCGCGAAAAGATAAGGCCACTCCACCCGGTCAAAGGCCATAGTAGCGTCCAGAGACAACAACACAGCCGGCTCGCGGATGCGAGACGCACCCGCTACCACGCCATGTAGCCGACGAAGATTAAGGGCGGTGTTACGCCGCGGCATAAAACCGGACTGATCCGGATGGATCAAGGTCGAGATGACTTTCACCAAGCGGGTGGCTAGCAGTTTAGCCAAAACCTTAGGCTCCACATTCAACAAAGAAATCGGGCGGTACGAAGAACAGTCTAATCTAGGTTTACCCTCCTTGTATATGACTACAATGTTGGCAACACGTTGATCGTAGGGCAACTCCCTACGATCCCGGCTTTCCATATACATGTCCTTCAAATACGGGGCCAATCGATTAGCATATGGCTTGAACAATTCGATGGGGAGACCATTGGGGCCAGAAGCCCTGCCAGAATGGACCCCCCTAATAGCCATCGCTACCTCATCATCCGTGAGGGCGGAGTCCAACAATTTCCTATGATCCTCCGACAAGGCAGGCATCGGTATATCCCGTATCATGTCAGCATTATCTACCTCAGTAAAAGAGCCAGCCGAGGAATACACCTCCTCATAGTATCGGGCAAACTCCTCAACTATCAACTGAGGATCCGATGTGACCCCGGAGCCCGCAATATGCAGCTCCGGCACCAAACGGGACCCCCAGTCACCCTTTTCCAGCCAAGCAATCAACTTCCCTGCCTTGTCCCCATGCTCATAGATCCTACTCTGTGTGTTGGCGTGCTGTGCCTTCGCACCGTCACGTGTCAGAGTCTTGTATTCATCCCGGAGCAGTACGAGGCGATGACTCGCCCCAGGGTCACTCCCGGAGGAAACCGCAGTTTCCAAGGCCAAGAGCTCCGCCTCCACTCTATCCAATTCCGTCCTCCTCTTCTTCTTCTGCCCAAAGACAAGGGAGAGGACCTCCCCTCTCACAACAGTCTTGTACGCTTCCCAAAGGGAGCACCTCGACGTGACCGAACCCTCATTCTCACGAAAATAACTATCCGTAACCCGCACAAGTTCCTTTTTTACTACTGGGTCTTTCAGACGCCACGCGTTTATAGGGGCAATTCTACCAACATCTCCCTGTCCCATACACAGCTGAAGCCAAATCGGCGAGTGGTCAGAAACCCCCCGAGCCAGATGAGCTACATCCCGAACAAAGGCTGCCTGAGCCGCTGGCAATAATACGTGATCAATTCTCGAGAGGGAGAGATGCGCCGCCGAGGCATGCGTATACTCGATAGCACTCGGATGTCTGAGACGCCAACCATCTACCAATCCCGACGCAGAAAGAAAGTCGGGCAACCACCTACGAGAGGGCAACAACACACGGAAGGGGCACCTATCCAACTCGCCATCCATGACTGCATTAAAGTCCCCGCCAAGCACCATGGTGCTGACGGGTAAAGTGAGGAACATCCGGCCCAAGTCACGAAACGTGTCAACCTGCAGCGCTGGGGGGACATAAATAGACACAAAGGTGACAGGCCTACCCTCCCAGAGCCCCGATATGCCAACATAAAGGCCACGCTTATCAGCCCAAGTCGATCTGACCGTAAAGGGAAAGGAATTCTTCACTAAGATGCCCACACCCCTAGAGCCAGACGTGAAACCAGTGTGTGCAACAAGCTTGTACCCTCCTCTGTGCAGCGCCATACATCGCTTTCCCATGAGATGCGTTTCCTGCAGCAATACTACATCTGGCAAATGCCGCCTAATTAACTGACTCACCATAGTGCGCTTTATCTTATCACCCAATCCATTCACGTTCCAGCTGAGGATAGAGAACCCCAGACCCTGTCTAACAGAAGCCATACAGCATACCAATGAAGAACAGATCCGAAGGCACCCTTAGCAATCCCTGGTCATACAAAACAAACAAACCAACACACACAAAAACCCCACACCCAATCCCCCAACCACCCGCCCTGCACCCTTGCATGTAGCAAATGCACATCCCCAACTCGCAGTGTGCCTGTCGCCCCCAACTAACTACAATTATCTAAAGGTAGAAAAACAGAGGAGGACCTTACAACAGGCCGCCCCTCCCAAACCAACCACTGTCCCCCCCATCTGGTAAAGGCACAAAAATAGTCACGGACAAAAATAGTCCAGAGGGGGGGGGGGGAGAACGAACAACCCCTACCAGACCCTCTGTGCCAGCGACAGCATCAGTGCGGCTAATAGTCTAAAAGAGTTCACAGTTCCTCACTGTCCGTTCGGGCCTGAGCCCCAGAGTCCGAGCCCTCAATACGATCCAGCCAGTCCGCGGCCACATCAGGAGTGTCAAAGAACCAAGTCTTTCCATCGTGTTCGATCCTCAGACGAGCCAGATACATCATGGAGTCAAGGAGATCTTTAGATGGCTCCCCACTAACCCTCAAAGAACTGTAACTCAGCCCTCATCACCAGTAAGCTGGATTACAGAAATACACTCCATGTTGGAATCAATGCTCAACTGACCAGAAGACTCCAGACTATACAAAACTAAATGGCCAGGCTCACCCTCAATCTCCCACCCTGCAATCACATCATCCCACATCTCGAAGAGCTCTACTGGCTCTCAATCCACAAACGAGCACTCTTCAAACTTCTCACGCACACATACAAAGCATTACACAACACTGGACCCACCTAACCGCAGCCCTGGTTCTGCCCATTCAACTCCTGCTTCAGGCCTGGCATACCCTCCCAGGTGAGTTTTGTGCTACATAAATGCACATAAGAACAATATTACCCCGATATTATGTCATCTTATTCAGGAATAGATCTTCTTCCAGGGGTGGGTACAGAAAGTCTCATGTCTGGATGCTCAGGACAATCTGGCAAACAAACGTGTAAGTTTGTGGGTATGTACAAACTGAATCATTGTGTGTAATGAGAATTGATATTGTCATATACACTCTTCCTTATTGTCAGAAGTAAAATCTCACCTCCATCTTCGATTTAGAGGAGGCTGGTTTGGATAAGTGTAATTAGGATAAGTTAATTTATTTACATCTATAGGAGGCAGCAGCTTTCGAGTACGTATTGCTGCAATCACCTAGGGAGGCCCTGATGGTATTGATACCTAAGGCAGGTCGTGCTCTCTCAGCTCCATCTTCATACTGATCAATAGTTATTCTGAATTTGTATAATAATTTTTTTTCAGGTTTTGGCAAGTTGAATTTTATAGGGCACTCCAATTTAATCAACAGGATTAAAATGACTATGGGCCATATGTATCAAGCTAATTAGCATTCACAAAGGCCGAAATTCTGCGAATTTCGGCCTTTGCGAATGCTAATTAGATAAATGGTATGTATCAAACATGTTTGATGCAAAATAAGGAATTGCAAAATTTGCTATTCCTTATTTTGCGATTGCACTTAAGGAATCGCACATTTTGCGATTCCTTAAATGCAATGTATCAAACAAAAAATATTCAAAAATTGCCATTAAGGATTCGCAAATTACCACCAACTTCTAGTTGGTGGTAAGTTGCGAATTCTTTTCAAAAAGCTTTTTTACAAAAAAACACAGGTGCCATATGACGCCCATACATGCCCTTAGGGCATGTATGTGCGCCATATGCCCCCAAATGCCTTTTTCAGGGGTGCAGCAGGGTGTTCTTGAGACACCCCTGCACCCTTGAAAAAATTCCTAATTTGCGATTAGCAAATTGCTAATCGCAAATTGCACTTTCATTCCTATGGGCCTCCTGGCCCATGGAAATGAATGTGTAATTTGCGATTAGCAATTTGCTAATCGCAAATTAGGAATGCTAAGGAATCACTATTGAAAAGCGATTTTGTACATACATACCGTTTTGCATTTTCTAAATAGCGATTCCTTAAAATTCGCTATTTAGGAAATGCAAAATAGTTTGATGATACATATGGCCCTATGTGTCTGGGAGTAGCACACCCATGAATATAGGCAGACTCTACAGAGTAATGGACCTGGCCCCCTCTAGCTTGGCCTCACTCGGCCTGCTTGGTCCCTGACCTAGAAAAGGCATTTGACACCCTGTATTGGTAGTACTTGATCGCAGGGATGGCTAGATTTTATTTTAGGGAGCACATCATGTGACTCCTTCAGTTGCTCTACATAAGCCCTACTGCAAGAGTCTGGAGGGTCTTCTAATTTCTGCCCCTTTAAAGGTTCATAGGGTACACCACGGCAGGGGTGCCTCCTGTCCCCTTCACATTTCGCATACACCATAGAACTTCTGGCCAACAGATTAAGACCAGAGGGGTGCGTCTGGGACATCCCGCTTGCAGACAGAACCCAAGTCGCATCTCTATGCGCAATGATATTATGGTCTACATAAGAGCAGTGCTTAATTTGTAAAATATTAGGTCCAGGTGCTCAAATATTTTTAGGAGGCCACACCCACTTCCTCTGGCTCCACCCACTTCTCCCGGCTGCACACACTTCCTCCACTGGCACCACTCACTTACTCTATTGACTCCACCCAAATCCTCAAATGACGTTTCTGAAAGCCAAATGTAATAGCTGATGTGAATTTCAGCAAAGGAGCCTTCCCCAGGTAAGATTTTGAAAGTAGATTCCCCCTGGGAAAATGTAGAAAAAAAATTATGCAAAAGTGCATGTAAAGCACTATTTTGGAATAAATTAGCTAGAACAACTAATGCAACTTCTGCAGCGCCACACAGTGGTTAGGGTTGACTTTACTAATTACAATGTATTTCTACCCAAACAAACCCTTTTTAGTAAAGTTACGATAGTCAAAGACTGGGGAAAAATATAACTTTCTAACCTGTAGCATGCTTGTTGCATGTAGCGCTTTGAGAGCAGTTCATAGCCCAATCTGCTAGGTTATTACTTATGGACTGCACAGTAGGAGGATCTATGTGACAAAAGCAGCATCCCACAGAGCAGTGTTAGGGTCTGTTGATAAACTCTACCATGAACCTTATGCTTGCTAGGAGTGTCTTCCAGACTCTGGTGTGAATGGCTGTTTGGATTTTCTGAAGTCACTCATCAGGAACAGTCTCATTAGCAATTTCTCTACAGGTAAGGTTCATTCTAAGGTGTTATATAAATTTTGCCTGATGCAAAGAATGTGTGCCATGCAGATTACAGAACAGTATTTCATGTGCAATGCCCTGGAGAGTTAGATCAGAATTTAGCACTATTGTGGATTGACTGGTGTTGAAAGGACACACAATCTAGATTCCTGCCTTACTGCAAAGAGAGTAATTGAGCTGCCACGCCAAGTATATCAAGGTGTTGTTAAAATAAAGAAAATTTTAATAGAGAATCTGTGGTTTCCTTGCAAGGAGCGGATGGGGGATTAGGCCATGTGGAGCTGCTGGCCATTTAACTAATGTTGTGGAGCAACCAGCCCCAGCCCACAGAAGAACCATGTAACATCACTATCTATGGATTAAGATCAATCACACTGACTGGGAATCGCAAGGCCAACCCTCACTAGGGTAGCATTTGGTATTAGGGTGCAAGTAACCTTTTGGGGGATGTTTTCTTTATCGGTCATGGGCTAAAATGGTGATGCTGTCCAGCCTCCTGTACTACTTTGCCAACCTCCCCTTTCTCATCACAAAGACGTTCTTTCAGGACCTAGAAGTTCAACTTAGGAAAAATAATATGGAGCAGCGGCCAGTGTAGGATAGCTTTGGCTAAACAGAGTCTCCATGTACACCAGGATGAGCTGGGTGCTCCGAACTTTGAACATTTTAACCTGGCAGTGCAGCTCCAATGGATGAGAAGTTGCCTTTCGAGACATTCACAGGAAGAGAAATGCTCTAGTGGAGGCCCTCTGTGACTTGGTGGAATAGGCATGCTGCTTCTGCGGGGCTCTAAAGTTGTGTGTGGACTGCCCCTGTTGTTGTACACGGTTCTGAGCTGCTTAATACTCAGACAGCTGCTCACCAGGCATACAGTATCCTATGTCCCTGCAATCGCCTTGTTTCGGTTCCCCAAGTTCATCAGTCACCTTACAGCTGTAGATCTGAGGTGTTGGGAGAATGTGTGCTTCACTTCACTGGGGAATTGATTCAGGAAGGTCAGCTCCTTTCACATGAAGTGCTCAAAGAACAGTTTGACCGAGGGTAGTTCCTGACATATCAGCTCAAGGTTAAGGACCTTAAGGCTAAATGTCACATTACAGGCACAGAACCCGAGACAGGGGCCTCCAACCTTTTCTGTGGTGGAAGCAACTTATGTTCAATGAAATGCATTGAGATCTACTAATATTATTAGTGTTGTGTAATTTATTTATTTTTATATGTATAATAATTCAACTAAGCAAAAGCTTTATACTTTAATAAGCTGGGCTGCACACTGGTGAGCTACTCAGAGGTAGCTGAAGAGCTACAGTAGCTCACGAGCTACTGGTTGAAGACCCCTGTTCTGGTGCATACCTTTTATGTGTTGGGAAATGGCATGAAACAAATTAGCTAGTCGTATAGAGCACTTCAGCAACACATGCACTTAACATTCCAGCATCTATGCGATGTATGAGAAGCCGAGGTAAGCAGAGCACTACATGACAATGAGTAGAAGGAGTTGATAAAATATCAACACGCCACTTCGTGAAATGCCAGGTTCAAATGTACACAATTTTATTTTTTACACTGGGCATGCTTAGCCTTCGATAAAGCCAATAAAACCTTTGCCTTTATCACCGCCTCCTATCACATGCTGCACCGCACCTTCTATGAATTTCTATAACGTTATTGAGTTGTCTGTCTTTAGGCAGCCTAATGGTCTGCGGTTGTGGACAAGTCGACTGTCATAAATAGATTAGCTAACATGAATTGCTGGGAGGTGTGCGCCCTTCAAATCTATAAATGCCGCAGAAAGGACAAAGTGGCTGCCCGCTTTCTCTGCCTAACTTTAGTCCTGGTTAAAAAAGCAATCACTAGGAGATGGAAGGCTATAGTGCCCACCCCCATGTTTGTCACATGGCACCAGGCCACCCTTAAGTAGGGTGAGGCTGAGAGGACAGCAGTATGCAGGGAAGAGTTTAGAGGCTTGCACAAGTGCCCAATTGTGGGAGATTGGGATAACCTGTTATACACACTGAAAAGGGGATCAAGAGATGACAACCTGCCATGGTAAACTCTTTAAACAGCTTTGGATAACCTTCTGGGATTCTCAAACCTTCAGGTCCATAACAGAACTGAGTCAGAGTGTAGTGAGTCTCCGAGAATTCGCAGAGCATTAGTCAGTTTCCCCCTTTTAATCTAATCACACTTCCTTCTGCACTGCATCTTCTAATTCTCCTTCTACCCCCCCTTTTCTTTTTTTTCTTGTTCTTGCTCCCTATCTTTCTGGTTGGCGAGGGTATTCAGACACTTGATTGCTTGAGCTGACTCATGTTATCCTATTTGCTTTATCTGCTTATTGGTCTTGTCTTCATAGCTCACTTGGTCTTCAGAAATGGCAATAAATATGGGTTATAAAATAAAGATTGCTGCTGATGGCTGGAACAAGAAGCTGACTCAGCTGGGGGTATGCCTCTAGGTGCATTGCTTTTTTCTGTGCTACATGGGCCTTGGGTAAAAGTGAGAGTTTGCCTGAGAACAGAAGAAGCAGTCCTCTTTCACTTCCTCCTGCAATGAGGTACCTTACTTGATTCCCTAGCAGCCATCTTTTCAACTTCCCCCTCACTCAACAGACACTGAGTTCCACTGTAGAGGATAATGAGGAGACAGGTTTTGTATCGTTCTTAACAGCCTGGGACTGCAATCAACTGCGTACAGGTGGCTCTACTCCCCTGAATAGCCTACGCCTACCAGGTGTTTACTACCCTTTCCTGTGACAATAAGAATCTGTTTGAATTGAACTGGTTGTCAGATATTGGATTGCATGGTTTAATGTATTCACACTTGCTGGGTTACTCACATCAGCTGTATTTGCCAAGAAACTTAACTTCAGACTGAGAGGCACTGTGTAGAGAGGCTCACAGGCAAAAAGGCTGCTGTGTACAGTGCCCAGTTCTGGAGCACCTACGCCCAGCTCTTGACTCCTGTTCCTAGAGATGAAATCCACATCTCCAATGGTAGCAAAGAAGCAAGCAGAAAATTACTGTTATGTGGATCAGCTGCTGCAAGAGATCAGTGAGTACTGTGACATGACTGCCCAGACAGAGTGAAGAAGAGAGACATCAGTTAAGAGAAAATCTCCAGAGAGAAAGACAGGGCAGAGACCGAGTGCAGAAAGCCACTGAGCTCGCTAGAAGTCAGTTCTGATGCACATTGATCACTTATGCAGGTGAATGTGGTACTAGGCTTCTAAAGCTCTAGTGATCAGCTATAGAAATAGTCTTGGTCCCTGGACTTGGTAGTAAGTTGGGACAGCCTGTATGCAGAAGTAGCGGAAATTACTAAAAGTCTCTGAAAACAATAATTATTTTAACAGTTGTCTGTGCTAGACCGATGTCACGTAAGCAAGAAACACAAAACAAGTACCTTTCCCAGGCTTGTGCTCTTTATAATGATATTCCCAAATAAAGCTCACCTATTGCACTGTGGATGTCTTTCACAATCATCTTCAGGTGCTCTTCTGCAGTTAGCGCTTCCATTTTTGTTTCGATGGGGCCAGTAAGTCCTTTTACCTCATTTTCCAACACGAGGGGGCCTAGATCTTCAAAAGGGCTTTCAATGTCTTTCTGCGGTCTGTCCTCAGTCCTGTACAACACCTGATCCTCAATGTCCTGCTCCACTGCCTGGTCAATAACACTCAGGTCCTCGATCAGGGGCATTGTGGACAGGCTGTGCCTCATTCCCTGCTTGTTGATTCTGTTATTCTCTTGGACGGATGTGATACAATGTAAACTCTGAGAGGACTTCAGACGGTGGCCAACTGGCATGGGCCGCAGTAGTTCCTGTGTGCTGCGTGACAGGGCGGAGATGTTAGAAGTCTTTGGTGGTGGATCAGCGGAAATCTTGCTTATAACAGGGTAAAGTTTGCAGTAGATTCGGTATTGAAGGTTCTTCAGAAGTTGGGAAACAGGGTGATCGTGGAAGCTTTACAAGAAACAAACACATTTCTTAAAATAATGAGATTGTCAATACTTGTGCAGACACATAGTCAACTGTTGAGCTTATAATTTCATGCACAGTTAGGTAACAATTCGAGGATTTGGGACTTCTTGCATCTAATGTTAGTAAGGATACAGAAGAACAAGTTACTTACCCTTGGTAATGCTCAATCTGGTGGATAGTCTAATGAACCGCAGATTCTTTGCCTTAGAATATCCTCCAGGTGCCAGACTGGATCTGGAGATTTTTAAGCAGGGCTCCCAAGCTCTGATAGGTGCAGTTGTGTCGCTCTGCAGTGACTCTATACTGGCTTGGAGGTGATGGAGTGCAGCCGCATATAAGTACCCTTGAGCGCTAGCATCAGTTACTTGTCTTTTCCTTTTTCACTCTCTCGTACGTGGACAGCGAACAATTGTTGATACCAGTGAACCAGACAATACATCCATGGTCAGTCGAGTGAAAACTCCAGAAAGTACTAGATCCCTTCTTTACCTCAAGCATTCACAGCCTGAATTGTCTACATTCAAATAGAATGCTTCAAGACCTAATAATGAGTTCTTTTTGAGCACCATGTTGTTGGAAACAGTTGTTCAATGCAAAGAAGATCCTGACTTAACGAAAAAAGAGGTTTCTATCAATACATGCAACAATGACAAGGTGTAGCTTTTTACAGGTTCACTGAAACTACAAGTAAGAGAACAGAGGTATATCCCTGCATAGATGAATTACAAGTACCAGGCGGTGATGGTGCTGATCTTATAGACTCTTCAATCAGTAAACTGCTTAACATTCCGGTGGCAGAGGTACAAAGATCTTTGAAACTAGACAAAATAACTGTTTAAGTCTTTGAATGACCTATGCATTCTGTTTTAGAATAGCGCTATGTTTCTATCAGAGAAGAGAAATCTGCATCAACTTTTGTTTACAATCCCTTTGCTCAGAAGGAGCTCCTCTTTGATATTTCTCAAAAGAATCCATTTGATCGGACACTGTACCCGTTCTTATGCCGGTCACCCTTCTCTACTATTTACAACAAGGGGTGGTGATGGACAGAGTCTCTGAATTAAGCAGAGTACTCTCACCCAGTCAAGAGATCAGGGCTAGATCCAACACCGTTTTTTAGCTCATTGCACCATCCCAGTTTCAGAACCTGGCTGTATGCAAATTAGTCTGTCCCTGGCCCAGTGCATCATGGGAACAGGGCAGACCAGACTACAAAAGCCAATTCTTACACTGGGAAGGAAACAAGCTTCCGGGGACCGGTTTCTGCCATTTCAGGCGTCTTCGGCCCGGCTTGCTTGAATCCTGATGGTGCAATGAGCAAGGGACTCACATCTGAGTATACCCTTCCACGCTTAGGGTGGACAAAATTATTTACAACAAGGGGTGGTGATGGACAGAGTCTCTGAATTAAGCAGAGTACTCTCACCCAGTCAAGAGATCAGGGCTAGATCCAACACCGTTTTTTAGCTCATTGCACCATCCCAGTTTCAGAACCTGGCTGTATGCAAATTAGTCTGTCCCTGGCCCAGTGCATCATGGGAACAGGGCAGACCAGACTACAAAAGCCAATTCTTACACTGGGAAGGAAACAAGCTTCCGGGGACCGGTTTCTGCCATTTCAGGCGTCTTCGGCCCGGCTTGCTTGAATCCTGATGGTGCAATGAGCAAGGGACTCACATCTGAGTATACCCTTCCACGCTTAGGGTGGACAAAATTATTTACAACAAGGGGTGGTGATGGACAGAGTCTCTGAATTAAGCAGAGTACTCTCACCCAGTCAAGAGATCAGGGCTAGATCCAACACCGTTTTTTAGCTCATTGCACCATCCCAGTTAAGAATTGGCTTGGTAGTTTGGTCTGCCCTGTTCCCATGATGCACTGGGCCAGGGACAGACTAATTTGCATATAGCCAGGTTCTGAACTGGGATGGTGCAGTGAGCTAAAAAACGGTGATGGATCAAGCCCTGATCTGTTGACTGGGTAGGAGTGTTCTGATTAACTCAGATACTCTGTCCATCACCACCCCCTTTTTGAAATTATTTTGGCCACCATGAGTGTGGAAGGGTATGCTCAGACATGAGTCCCTTGCTCACTGCACCATCAGGATTCAAGCAAGCCGGGCCGAAGACGGCTGTAATGCGAGAAACCGGTCCCCGGAAGCTTGTTTCCTTACCAGTGAAGAATTGGCTTGGTAGTTTGGTCTGCCCTGTTCCCATGATGCACTGGGCCAGGGACAGACTCATTTGCATATAGCCAGGTTCTGAACTGGGATGGTGCAGTGAGCTAAAAAACGGTGATGGATCAAGCCCTGATCTGTTGACTGTGTAGGAGTGTTCTGATTAACTCAGATACTCTTTCCATCACCACCCCCTTTTTGAAATTATTTTGGCCACCATGAGTGTGGAAGGGTATGCTCAGACATGAGTCCCTTGCTCACTGCACCATCAGGATTCAAGCAAGCCGGGCCGAAGACGGCTGTAATGCCAGAAACCGGTCCCCGGAAGCTTGTTTCCTTACCAGTGAAGAATTGGCTTGGTAGTTTGGTCTGCCCTGTTCCCATGATGCACTGGGCCAGGGACAGACTAATTTGCATATAGCCAGGTTCTGAACTGGGATGGTGCAGTGAGCTAAAAAACGGTGATGGATCAAGCCCTGATCTGTTGACTGGGTAGGAGTGTTCTGATTAACTCAGATACTCTGTCCATCACCACCCCCTTTTTGAAATTATTTTGGCCACCATGAGTGTGGAAGGGTATGCTCAGACATGAGTCCCTTGCTCACTGCACCATCAGGATTCAAGCAAGCCGGGCCGAAGACGGCTGTAATGCCAGAAACCGGTCCCCGGAAGCTTGTTTCCTTACCAGTGAAGAATTGGCTTGGTAGTTTGGTCTGCCCTGTTCCCATGATGCACTGGGCCAGGGACAGACTAATTTGCATATAGCCAGGTTCTGAACTGGGATGGTGCAGTGAGCTAAAAAACGGTGATGGATCAAGCCCTGATCTGTTGACTGGGTAGGAGTGTTCTGATTAACTCAGATACTCTGTCCATCACCACCCCCTTTTTGAAATTATTTTGGCCACCATGAGTGTGGAAGGGTATGCTCAGACATGAGTCCCTTGCTCACTGCACCATCAGGATTCAAGCAAGGGGTGCCGCTCGCAGTGAGGTTTTTGCAGTGAATTCACCCGTTTCCTTTCCTACGCAACAGGAGTTGCCAGCACGACTTCCAGGCCACGGAGGAGCAGAGGAGCTGAATAGCGAGGCCGCAGTGGAGGTGAGAGGCGCGGCCCCGGGACTGCGAGGACCAGCATTCAACACCTGCAGCTGGTCCTCTTCCCGTGCGAGCCGCGCCCCCTCCCAGTGCCCGCCCACATCTTAGTGCTCTTTACCTCTCGCGGCCCCCGCTCCGCGGGAGCCGCTCGCAGTGAGGTTTTTGCAGTGAATTCACCCGTTTCCTTTCCTACGCAACAGGAGTTGCCAGCACGACTTCCAGGCCACGGAGGAGCAGAGGAGCTGAATAGCGAGGCCGCAGTGGAGGTGAGAGGCGCGGCCCCGGGACTGCGAGGACCAGCATTCAACACCTGCAGCTGGTCCTCTTCCCGTGCGAGCCGCGCCCCCTCCCAGTGCCCGCCCACATCTTAGTGCTCTTTACCTCTCGCGGCCCCCGCTCTGCGGGTGCCGCTCGCAGTGAGGTTTTTGCAGTGAATTCACCCGTTTCCTTTCCTACGCAACAGGAGTTGCCAGCACGACTTCCAGGCCACGGAGGAGCAGAGGAGCTGAATAGCGAGGCCGCAGTGGAGGTGAGAGGCGTGGCCCCGGGACTGCGAGGACCAGCATTCAACACCTGCAGCTGGTCCTCTTCCCGTGCGAGCCGCGCCCCCTCCCAGTGCCCGCCCACATCTTAGTGCTCTTTACCTCTCGCGGCCCCCGCTCTGCGGGTGCCGCTCGCAGTGAGGTTTTTGCAGTGAATTCACCCGTTTCCTTTCCTACGCAACAGGAGTTGCCAGCACGACTTCCAGGCCACGGAGGAGCAGAGGAGCTGAATAGCGAGGCCGCAGTGGAGGTGAGAGGCGCGGCCCCGGGACTGCGAGGACCAGCATTCAACACCTGCAGCTGGTCCTCTTCCCGTGCGAGCCGCGCCCCCTCCCAGTGCCCGCCCACATCTTAGTGCTCTTTACCTCTCGCGGCCCCCGCTCCGCGGGTGCCGCTCGCAGTGAGGTTTTTGCAGTGAATTCACCCGTTTCCTTTCCTACGCAACAGGAGTTGCCAGCACGACTTCCAGGCCACGGAGGAGCAGAGGAGCTGAATAGCGAGGCCGCAGTGGAGGTGAGAGGCGCGGCCCCGGGACTGCGAGGACCAGCATTCAACACCTGCTGCTGGTCCTCTTCCCGTGCGAGCCGCGCCCCCTCCCAGTGCCCGCCCACATCTTAGTGCTCTTTACCTCTCGCGGCCCCCGCTCCGCGGGTGCCGCTCGCAGTGAGGTTTTTGCAGTGAATTCACCCGTTTCCTTTCCTACGCAACAGGAGTTGCCAGCACGACTTCCAGGCCACGGAGGAGCAGAGGAGCTGAATAGCGAGGCCGCAGTGGAGGTGAGAGGCGCGGCCCCGGGACTGCGAGGACCAGCATTCAACACCTGCAGCTGGTCCTCTTCCCATGCGAGCCGCGCCCCCTCCCAGTGCCCGCCCACATCTTAGTGCTCTTTACCTCTCGCGGCCCCCGCTCTGCGGGTGCCGCTCGCAGTGAGGTTTTTGCAGTGAATTCACCCGTTTCCTTTCCTACGCAACAGGAGTTGCCAGCACGACTTCCAGGCCACGGAGGAGCAGAGGAGCTGAATAGCGAGGCCGCAGTGGAGGTGAGAGGCGCGGCCCCGGGACTGCGAGGACCAGCATTCAACACCTGCAGCTGGTCCTCTTCCCGTGCGAGCCGCGCCCCCTCCCAGTGCCCGCCCACATCTTAGTGCTCTTTACCTCTCGCGGCCCCCGCTCTGCGGGAGCCGCTCGCAGTGAGGTTTTTGCAGTGAATTCACCCGTTTCCTTTCCTACGCAACAGGAGTTGCCAGCACGACTTCCAGGCCACGGAGGAGCAGAGGAGCTGAATAGCGAGGCCGCAGTGGAGGTGAGAGGCGCGGCCCCGGGACTGCGAGGACCAGCATTCAACACCTGCAGCTGGTCCTCTTCCCGTGCGAGCCGCGCCCCCTCCCAGTGCCCGCCCACATCTTAGTGCTCTTTACCTCTCGCGGCCCCCGCTCCGCGGGTGCCGCTCGCAGTGAGGTTTTTGCAGTGAATTCACCCGTTTCCTTTCCTACGCAACAGGAGTTGCCAGCACGACTTCCAGGCCACGGAGGAGCAGAGGAGCTGAATAGCGAGGCCGCAGTGGAGGTGAGAGGCGCGGCCCCGGGACTGCGAGGACCAGCATTCAACACCTGCTGCTGGTCCTCTTCCCGTGCGAGCCGCGCCCCCTCCCAGTGCCCGCCCACATCTTAGTGCTCTTTACCTCTCGCGGCCCCCGCTCCGCGGGAGCCGCTCGCAGTGAGGTTTTTGCAGTGAATTCACCCGTTTCCTTTCCTACGCAACAGGAGTTGCCAGCACGACTTCCAGGCCACGGAGGAGCAGAGGAGCTGAATAGCGAGGCCGCAGTGGAGGTGAGAGGCGCGGCCCCGGGACTGCGAGGACCAGCATTCAACACCTGCAGCTGGTCCTCTTCCCATGCGAGCCGCGCCCCCTCCCAGTGCCCGCCCACATCTTAGTGCTCTTTACCTCTCACGGCCCCCGCTCCGCGGGAGCCGCTCGCAGTGAGGTTTTTGCAGTGAATTCACCCGTTTCCTTTCCTACGCAACAGGAGTTGCCAGCACGACTTCCAGGCCACGGAGGAGCAGAGGAGCTGAATAGCGAGGCCGCAGTGGAGGTGAGAGGCGCGGCCCCGGGACTGCGAGGACCAGCATTCAACACCTGCAGCTGGTCCTCTTCCCGTGCGAGCCGCGCCCCCTCCCAGTGCCCGCCCACATCTTAGTGCTCTTTACCTCTCGCGGCCCCCGCTCCGCGGGTGCCGCTCGCAGTGAGGTTTTTGCAGTGAATTCACCCGTTTCCTTTCCTACGCAACAGGAGTTGCCAGCACGACTTCCAGGCCACGGAGGAGCAGAGGAGCTGAATAGCGAGGCCGCAGTGGAGGTGAGAGGCGCGGCCCCGGGACTGCGAGGACCAGCATTCAACACCTGCAGCTGGTCCTCTTCCCGTGCGAGCCGCGCCCCCTCCCAGTGCCCGCCCACATCTTAGTGCTCTTTACCTCTCGCGGCCCCCGCTCCGCGGGAGCCGCTCGCAGTGAGGTTTTTGCAGTGAATTCACCCGTTTCCTTTCCTACGCAACAGGAGTTGCCAGCACGACTTCCAGGCCACGGAGGAGCAGAGGAGCTGAATAGCGAGGCCGCAGTGGAGGTGAGAGGCGCGGCCCCGGGACTGCGAGGACCAGCATTCAACACCTGCTGCTGGTCCTCTTCCCGTGCGAGCCGCGCCCCCTCCCAGTGCCCGCCCACATCTTAGTGCTCTTTACCTCTCGCGGCCCCCGCTCCGCGGGTGCCGCTCGCAGTGAGGTTTTTGCAGTGAATTCACCCGTTTCCTTTCCTACGCAACAGGAGTTGCCAGCACGACTTCCAGGCCACGGAGGAGCAGAGGAGCTGAATAGCGAGGCCGCAGTGGAGGTGAGAGGCGCGGCCCCGGGACTGCGAGGACCAGCATTCAACACCTGCAGCTGGTCCTCTTCCCGTGCGAGCCGCGCCCCCTCCCAGTGCCCGCCCACATCTTAGTGCTCTTTACCTCTCGCGGCCCCCGCTCTGCGGGTGCCGCTCGCAGTGAGGTTTTTGCAGTGAATTCACCCGTTTCCTTTCCTACGCAACAGGAGTTGCCAGCACGACTTCCAGGCCACGGAGGAGCAGAGGAGCTGAATAGCGAGGCCGCAGTGGAGGTGAGAGGCGCGGCCCCGGGACTGCGAGGACCAGCATTCAACACCTGCAGCTGGTCCTCTTCCCGTGCGAGCCGCGCCCCCTCCCAGTGCCCGCCCACATCTTAGTGCTCTTTACCTCTCGCGGCCCCCGCTCCGCGGGTGCCGCTCACAGTGAGGTTTTTGCAGTGAATTCACCCGTTTCCTTTCCTACGCAACAGGAGTTGCCAGCACGACTTCCAGGCCACGGAGGAGCAGAGGAGCTGAATAGCGAGGCCGCAGTGGAGGTGAGAGGCGCGGCCCCGGGACTGCGAGGACCAGCATTCAACACCTGCAGCTGGTCCTCTTCCCGTGCGAGCCGCGCCCCCTCCCAGTGCCCGCCCACATCTTAGTGCTCTTTACCTCTCGCGGCCCCCGCTCCGCGGGTGCCGCTCGCAGTGAGGTTTTTGCAGTGAATTCACCCGTTTCCTTTCCTACGCAACAGGAGTTGCCAGCACGACTTCCAGGCCACGGAGGAGCAGAGGAGCTGAATAGCGAGGCCGCAGTGGAGGTGAGAGGCGCGGCCCCGGGACTGCGAGGACCAGCATTCAACACCTGCAGCTGGTCCTCTTCCCGTGCGAGCCGCGCCCCCTCCCAGTGCCCGCCCTCTTTCACGTAACAAGTATTTCAGTCACTCTACCTACGCCCAACGCGGGACGCGCGCGGGTTTGCGCCGGGCTAAGCCCGGGCAAAGGGCGGGCCCTCTACGGCCCTCCAAGGCCAGACAAGGTTTGGTTTGGCCACCCATCTGTCGTTGTAAGTATAAAAACGAAAGGCTGCGTATTCCAACAACTCTAAGAGTGGGATCACAGGCCGAACATGTCTACACCCACTGGTGACCTTTTACCTTCCAGGGTAGGTTCCTCTATCCTGGGCCCATTGGACAAATACTTCATAAAAGCCAACGTGGAAGTTGACAGAGAGCTGGCCCTGGCAGAGCGCCGTGCAGCTCGACGACTATCAATCGAGTACATGAAACATACAGCCTGTAATACTGGTTTTAGAGCTATCCCAGATGCCCAGGTGGATCTTCAAACCCAGGAAACTTCTGATGACGATCTATTTAATACGGACAATGTTCCTTTAATTTTTCAGTCCAGTTCGTCCCCCAAAGATCAGATTTTTATCACCCACCAATTGGAGCAATCCCTCCCCAGCACTAACATAACTATCGATCTCATTGATCTCGACACCCCTAAACCTACTAACACTCATGAAAGCATATGTATTAGGGAGAAATCCAATCCTTCAGAGGCGGGACAGCATAAACAAAGTGAATTATTTACTTTTAAACAAAAGGGTCCTAAAATGCCGAGAGGCATTATTCCGGTGAAAAGGAAAAAGGCCATAAATAAATCACCTCCAAAAAAGCGAAGGAAGAAAAGCTTATGCCACGCTGACACAATTAGTCACAAACTAATGCCTCAAAAGGATTTACTAATGAAAGAACTACATAATATAGTAGAAGGGGTGCCAACTGTCCTTAACACTACCCTTAACAAGTCACTGATGGCTCAGGTTCCTCCAACTTTGAAAGACTTTGTAGATGCTATGGAGCACCTTATGAAAGCTTTACTCATACCAATAGTGGAGAGAGTTAGGAAATTAGGAACCCAATTGGATACTCTTATAGGATACCCTACCCTAAACTCCGCTAACAGTAATAACACGGCAAATTCTCCATCGATTACTAAAGCCAAAGACAAAGACAAAGAGAAAGTCATTAAAGAGGTAAAAACATCCAACTGTGGTATAACTGTAACAACACCAAAAACATGTACCATACCAACCTCCGCAGCTCCTTTGTCCAAAATAAACAAAGTTCTTAAGGCCCCATCTAAATTGCCGGTAGACAGTCAAGCACAGTCTGCTCAAATTAAATCTCTTATGGATTCGGCAAAAATGGGGAATACCAAGCCCATGCGGGACACGAAGACCCCTGCCCAGAAACACAGGAGAACACGGGGCAAGAGACACGTGGATCTACCTCCAGCAGCATCCCACAATGTTATTATTCTAACAGGGGTTCCACCTCTATCATCGGAAGTAAGATATGAGGACCCTGCTAGCCTCAAAAACAAGGTCATTTATTGGCTAAAAAAGAACAGGCCATTGCCACCACACCTAAACGGTGATATCATCATGGTGAGGAGAACTAGTTGGGTAGGGTTACGCCCCAAAGATATTGAGGGTGATGTAATAATAGTTACCTTCAAAGACCCCAGAGTTATAAACCATATAATGGATTGGTTTAATGCTACTAATAATGGCCCTATTTCACCCAAATCCGTATTATATTTCTACCCAGAAGCCCTAATGCCCCCAAAACCATTTTGCGCCACAAACCAGCAAGAGAACTTCACACATCAATACCACCAAAGATCAATGCGGAAGTTCCACATTCAAGGACAGGGAAATAGGGGCGAAAATATTTTTGCTACCTTTAATCCACAATTGCAACATGGCAGGTCATGGAGAAACAAAACCTATCAAACTCCTAGATATGACCAAGCTGGCTATGGCAATTATTTTCCGCCAATAACTCCACTGTGGAATTTTCCCTGTAATAATTACTATGAGCCGCTCTATGGCTTGGAGGACATAGACTGACTCTCTTTTAAGAATAATCCAAGGGTGGAGGGGGAGGAAAAGGTTAGTATACCCTCAAATACCCCAGCCATGAAGAGTCCTATTAAAAAATACTGAGCCACCAAAAGACCTGGCAAATGAAATTAACATGCAACTGCCATTACAACATTCTCTCCCAGTCCACCAGCACAGCATTATTAAAACTTTACCTACCCGCATGGTAACACAAGATCTAACCCCTAGATTACGCATCCTTAGTTGGAATTTGGCGGGTATATTATCAAAAACCACTCAACCTGCTTGGCTGAAGGTGGTTAATTCATATTCCGTCCTGTGTTTCCAGGAAACCTGGGTCCTTACCCCAATACATTTACTGGGTTTCCAAACCTTTCACTCAGCAGCAATAGAGAGTGATCAGGGTAGACACCGGGGGGGACTGTGTATATATGTAAGGGTAGACGTGGCACATAGGGTACGGAAAAGTGTATTGGGGGTTTATTACCAAATTTTAGTCATGGATTTGGGCTCAGCTCTGAGTCTATTAATTATTAATTTGTATAATAATATCCCCTTAGATCGCCTGAAGAAAACACTAGATGATCTGTCGCACTCCATTATCTCAATCAAAGAAATGCGGGGGGGGGGAATGTATGACAGCACTTGTGGGCGATTTTAACTGTTATACCTGTCAAAATATATCTAGGGGGGTATGCGAAATTCCTCCTTCGCACGATAAGGAAACAGAGGAAGATATGTCCGATCACTTTGTCCACACAATTACAGGGGAACTAATAAATAATTTTATGGCATCTTTTAACTTAGATTTTGCAAATGCTTTATTATCCCCTTCGAAACCATTTAAACCGACATACCATGGGAGAGGAGTAAATTCCACCATTGATTTCATCCTTTTTTCGAGGGTGCATGCCTCTCACATATTATGTTGGGATACCCTGGACCACCTTTTTGGAGATCACTATCCTCTTGCCCTAGCTATTGTCTTACCTTTTTCTACCACTAGCCATGGAAATCCCGGCCCTAAATATGAACAACCTATACGACTAGGTACCCTAAATGGTTATTCTATCAAATGGGAAAAAATTAATCCGGCTAATCTTTTTAGAAATTTACTTAAGGTGAGAAGGAAGGAGATACACATTTGCTTGTCCCCCGAAGAACATCCCCAAGCAATTGTGGAAGCCTTCTTGAAAATTCAACAGAGTCTGAAAACGTTACTTACAAGACAGTTTAAGCAAGGCCCTATTACCCCAAAAGGGTGGTTTGACAAAGAGTGTACAAGAGCCTTAAAATCTCTCAAGAAAATCCTCCACACAACACCTAAACAAGTTATGGAGATTCGACAAGCCAGACTCCGATACCAGTTGGCCATTAAAAACAGAAAAAATATTCTTAAGAAAGAAGCATGGCAGACACTCTTGTCAACAAGTGAAAATAGGGACTCCTCAGCCTTTTGGAAATTTTTAAACACTCCACTCCCATGGATAGAAACAACTAAGAGACACCTGGATCTCGCAATAGGGGGTGAAAAGTGGGCTGCCCATTTCCAAGAATTATACAGTAAACCTAGTCCCTCAAACGGCACACCTCTCGTTTCTACCCTGTCTACACATTTAACATTTCCCTCTAGGAGCAAAAGCAATTCGAACATTGTGTTTTTGCATGAAGAGGTGCTTGAAGCAATAAGGGAGAGTCCGTCCGGGAAGGCCCCTGGTCCGGATGCCATCCCTGCAGATGTTTTTAAAGCCGAGATACATATGTGGGCACCAATATTAACTACTGTTCTGAATTCAGCGAACGCTTCTGGCCAACTTCCACTTGGGCCGAAGCAATAGTGATACCCATATATAAAAAAGGAGACAGGCATTTACCATCATGCTATCGGCCTATCTCCTTGCTCGATGCCACCATGAAGATCGCAGGGCGAATCATCCTGAAACGCTTACAAAAGTGGACAGAAGAGGAGAACATACTTTCTAGGTTGCAATATGGTTTCCGAACGGGAAGGGGTACAATCGAGCAGAGCTTAAACTTACATCTCATTATGTCAAAATATGTGGAGATCAAGAGGGGAAGTCTCTACATAACATACATAGATTTAAGCTCTGCTTTTGACTGTGTGGTCCATGACCAATTGTGGGAAATTCTTGATCGCCTAGGGATTGACCCATCAATTCTTGCCTTTATCATGAAATTGTATAAGGATACTGGTGCCAAGGTCCGGTTCGGCCTGAAAGGAGAATGCTCGCCAAGGTTTTCCATCAATAGAGGGGTGAGGCAGGGTTGCATCCTAGCCCCCCTACTCTTCTCCCTCTATATAAACGCCATTGGTGAGCATCTAAAAAACATCGAATGTGACTACCCTAAGGTGGGAGGCCAACCCATCCCAATCTTGTTGTACGCCGATGATGCGGCTATTATCTCCCAAACAAGATTGGGGTTACAAAGAGCTGTTGCTGCATTTACCAGCTATATGCATGAAAGGGGCCTAAAAGTCAACATCGGGAAGACCTTTTCTATGGCCTGTAGCCAAGGCAGAAAGAAAACTCCTTGCCCCATTTTCATCAAGGATCAAAAACTGGAGACAGTTGACAACTTCACGTACCTTGGTATAACTATAAACAGGAAGGTATTATGGCACTCCGCTGTTAAAGCTAGGAAACTTGCCTTTGCTAGAGCAATTGGAGGCATACGTGACTTTTCAAGTAAAATAGGAGGGAGGCCAGTTAAACAACTTATTAAGATCTATAAAGCTAAGTGTGTGTCCACAGCCATCTATGGGGCTGGCCTCTGGGGTATTGAAAATGACATCTTATCAATCCAAGTGGTAGAAAATAACTTTCTAAGATACCTGTTAGCAACATCGAAATCTACATCAGTCTATATGATGCATATAGAATTAGACCTACCGTTTATTATAGATCTAATCAAAGTTGAGCCACCGCTCCTATGGCACAAAATTTGGACCACTGCCGAGACTGATCTGAATCGCGACATAATAATGGATATTCTTAAACTGGAGGGAGCAAAACATATGAAATGGCTTACATATGTCAAAAAGATGTTCCAAGACATAGATCGTCCAGAATATTACACCGACCCAACGACATTGGAGAATATCTCAAGGAAAGAACTTAGAAAAACCCTATTGGATCACCTAGAAGCCAAAAGGTGGGCGACTCAGAAACTAAATAAATCAGTTCAGGCCTATCAAAGGATTACAGTGAAAAAAGGGCTACAACAATACCTGTCCAGTGATAATTCCTGCTATACAAGAATGCTGCTTACAAGATTTAGGCTAGGCTCCTTTTTTCGCCTAATAACTTTTCCGAAATGTAATGACTGGTCGCGAAACCTGAGCCTATGCCCTTGTGATCATACGTCGGCCCAATCAAACATTCACTCTGTATTATTTTGCACTTATTATACCACCCCAAGGAAATCTTTATTGAGACCTCTGTTGAGAAAATGGGGCCTACGGTCTTGCAGAGACGCCTTTGAACGCCTCCAAGAGCTGGAGGACAAGGATGTTATATGTAAAATGGAATATTTTTTAAAATTATTACTTACATTTAGAACTACGTTAGCAGGCATAAATTGAGTTGCTAAAATAGCTAAAGTTATTATTGTATACTAGTATATTTTTAATTACGATGTTCGGCGAAAGATTTTTCTTTTTTTCTTATGGAAAATGTAATTAACTGTTATAAACGTTTCTTTTGAACGCTTTTATGATATTCTATGCAAATATCGAATAAAGCTTATTCTGATTCTGATTCTGATTCTGATTCTGACTGGGTAGGAGTGTTCTGATTAACTCAGATACTCTGTCCATCACCACCCCCTTTTTGAAACCCTTCTCTACAGCAGCTTAGTCTCAGAGAAGTTCTTTACTCTGATTTCCGTGAGCTTTCCAGAGAAATGTCTGGCCATGAAGAATCTTCTGAGTCTAATGGCTGAAGCACAGTCCTGGCACCGCAAGTGCATACTCTCAGAGTCCAGTTACTCATCCTAAGAACAACCTGTATGTCAATCAGTTGGTCACGCTGACATCAGTCATAATGAACCCGTATGATTTCTGGAATTATAAAAACAAGAGAGCCCTGGTTAAACAACATCTTCCGAGTTATTGTTACACAGTGCAGTTGCAGGCAACAGCTTGAATCATTCACTTTTGTTGAATGATTTGGACCTTATTTCTTGTTTGGACTTTGTCTTGTGCACCAGAGGGTAGCCCTTTTCGGGGATTACTACCAGGATTCTGCCATCATGTTGCGCTCACGAGGGTCCTGTGGGGTTCAGCTCTTACACCAGATCATGACAGAACTCTTACCAACACCTTGTATTCCCAGCTCCAGTCCAGGCTTCTCCACCATCTTCCTGATGAAACACAGACTCTGTAGTCCTGTTTCCTGTCTTGTGCATTCTGGTTTTGATGGTCTTCCCCTTTCCATGTCCCAGTTCCGCTTTCTCTTCATTGGTGCTTCCCTCTTTGCACCTGGCCTATTCCTTGCACCTGTGCTTTTCCCCTGAGCTTCCACCTATTTCAGCCCTGAGAGCTCGGTGTATAGTGGCTCACAACTGATCTTGCTACTGAGTCTCCTTGCGCTTTGTTGTGATCCTGTTGCTGTATTTCCAAGCTTGCTCATTGGTTTCTGTTTCCATTGTTATTTCATTCCATTTTTCGGTTCTGACTAGTTATTTATAGTCTCTATTTTATTTTACTCTGCCTCTTTATTCCTGTGATTGCCTTGTGCAAATTCTTGTCTGCACTCCTCCTGATCTGTCCTGTTATATGCAGACTCCTTGCCTTTTCCTACTATTGTTTCCGGTATTCACAGTTCTGTGTATCCCAGTCCTGCTCCTGACCCTATTTCCAGTCCTGCTTTTCCCCAAGCCTACTTTCTCTTTGGTGTTCCTTCTTCTGTTCCCTATGGTCCCTGTTGTCTTGTGTTTATATTATAATCTTGATCATCATTGTTACTAAGGGTGTCAGTGTGCTTTTGAGGTCTTGTGTCTCCGGCATACAGATGAACCCAGTGTTCTTTTCCATAAAAGCTGCTGGGTATCTTCATGAACTCTGTGAGATTCATCTGCTCCTTGCCTTCTTGTAGGATCGTTCACATCTCACTTTCAAGGAGCAGACTATTATTTATGATAGTTTGTCTATTGTTTCCCTGCTTTTACCATCCCGTTGCTTGTACTTGTGTTATCTTCATTGTTTCCCCTGCAGACTTCCTAGTTCCCTATTCATGGCCAGTTCCAACCTGGCTTTTGTCCTGCAGTCTTCCCAGCCTTTAGGTACTCTCTTGTTTATATTTAACCCATTCTCTGGAAAACCCTTGTCCTTGCAGCCAGCTAGCACCCTCTTGTTACCTTGCTCAGTGCTTCATATGCCCAGGCACAGCTTCATGTGTCCATGTACAAAGCCATGTGCACAGGCAAGCATTCAAAGGCACAGGCTCACGTACCAAGATACTGCATCAGTGCAGCTGCAGTGTCATATGCCCTGGCTCACACATCATATGAACGGTGCAGTCACACGCTCAGGCATGGTCTTTATATTCTAAGTGCAACCTTACAGGCCTTGGTGTGTGCGTATTAACATGCATAATACATGCTAGATGCAGCCTCACATGACCGGCTACTGCCATCATATGGTAGTTGGTGCCTCAAATACCATTCCACTGCTGTTAAATCCAGCTGTAACTTCAAATGCTCAGATACAGCCATCAAATGCTAGGTTGAGTCTGCTATGCTCAGATTCTTCCTCTTCGTCGGGTCTGGGGCTCAGTGGACTAATGCATACATTAGGGGCCTGTGTTTGACCTCATGGTCAAGGGTTCAAATCCCGGCAGGTCCACTCAGCCTTTCTTCCATCTGAGGTCGATAAAATGAGTACCATTGAGTTGGGTAGCAATAAACATCTGTTATTCAGCGCCAAGATTCCTACGGGTGAACGTGCGCTTCACAAATACACATGTTTTGTTATGTTACAAATGCCAAGTGAATCCACACAAGCACACATTCTGAGATCATCTGCCAAATACAGCCTAACATACTAAGCTACAATTGTTAAGACCATACACAGCTTCATATGCTGAGATGTAGACTCACTTGCCGAGGTATTAACTTCAGACGCCAGGTACAGTACCCATAGACCAGTCACCGGCTCTCACGCTCAAATACAGGATCAAACGCACAGGAATTGTTACCATTTGCCTGGTACTGCCACACAAGGTAAGTTTCCATCACGGTGTCAGGTGCAGCCACTTATGCCCGGATACTGTCAGCATATTGCAGCTGTGTCTCTCTTATGTTTTTCTATGAGTTTTAGATATATAACTGGCACGGGTCTCTTTTGAAGAACATTTCAATTTAAAATTCTGCTTCTTGTTATGTATTGATGTTACGGTAGGCAAGATTCATGTACACCTCTTTAAAAAGTAAGTATTATCTGTAACTAGTCTATTATGGATAGTGTCTTGATTGCCTCGAGTGTTTTATAACTAGCAGGCTCCAAAGGGATAGTATATTTCAAACTGTGTATGAGGCCCCTTTTCCGGATAAGCAGATTCACAAGTACATCGACGTCAGTAGAAGGTACTGTAACTAAAGTGGTGTTAAAACAATTGTGAATGGGTACCAGTAAAGCTGTGCAGAGATGTTAGTGGAAGAAATTCATGGGAGGGAGAGGTGTGGTGCAGCGGCCAGAGCGGCTGACTCTGGAGCTTTACAAATATGGATTATTATTATTAAGGTGATAACGATATAAGTATGAACATGTAAATCTAGAATGTAGTTCAAGTGCTGAATCAGGAGGGGAGTGGAGAAAAGCTGTAGCTGCATGGCATGGGGTTTTCGCTGTAACCCTCGAGAGTTTGGGAAGAAAAATACGGAAAATACATTTTATTATCATAGAAAAATAACAACATTCCTACAAAAAATCATTAAGGCTAAAATATATATATCCTACAAAGTAAGAGATGGGCTTCTCTTTCCCTGGGGACTGTAAACCCCAGAAGGCACCCTGACACTCAGGAGGAGGGGCCAAGCATCTCCCACCAGTGCGGGCTGTGCCCGAACGAAGACTGGGCCAAGAGCGGGCTGGTCTTCATGCGTCATCAGCTGGAAGAGGCTGGTCTGGCCCATTTCTCTTGCCCCAAGGTTCTAAGACCTGCCTGGGTGAGTAGTTTTCTCCTTGATTTCTTTTCATCTAAACCTGGTTCTCGCTGGATGACTGCTGTGAGAGTAACCTTTCTTCTTCAACAGTCTGTTTGTTTGGTGGGTTCCTATAGTAATCCCCAGGAGGCTGTGGACACTACATTAGTCTTAAGATGGGGAAGAGAAAGACACCGGGGACCAAAGACCATATTAGCTCTCACCATGAACCCCAATGCACAACCTTGGATTCTTTTCTAGTTAGATCAGTAGGAGTAGTCACTCAGGAGATAGATTTGGTGGAGCAGCAGCTATCCCTTGAGCTCTGCGAACGTCAGGCCACCCTGGGTTTTCTCCCCCAAGTCAGTCAGATTTCTGGGGAGGCTCTGGTTTCTGCGGTTGGTTCCGGGCCAGCTTTGGAGTGCTTGGATTGTCTGTCGTAAGGTTAGGTTGAAACGGCTCGATTAATTCACCAGCGAGTAAAGAAAGACCCCCAACTAAAAGGAAACATCAGTCTAAACGGGTCTGTAACACAAGTAAGAAAGGGGCATGAGCAATGGAACCCTGCTATGCAACATGTCAAGGATGTGTCCCGCAAAGCACGCTTCCGCTATACTCAATTCAATTACATACATCAAACCTATCTCACTCCTCACTGCATATGACGCACGTACCCAGGAGATCCCCATGAAAACCCTAGATGCCAGACACAGGTTTTTATCACATGACATGGGAATGGCAGTGCTCCAAAGTGCTTGGGTAGAAGTAACTGAGATAACGGCTGACATAATAGAGCAGCCGCTACCACCCACTCCTGATTCATGTCTGCTGGGCTATTCGCACAAGGGCAAAAGAGGATAAATTCATACATAAGTTTAAAGATCTGGTGTTCATCCTGTTCAAACGGCAAATTGCAATGCAATGGAAGGCGCCAGTTGCACTGGCCATTACGGGATGGTTGAAGACTGTATTGACGTGGGTTGGGGCTGAATCAGACTTCTTCATGAGGATGAGATCTTGGGGCCTAGACACAGGGGGAGGTAACTGCTGGGATGGATTTGTTGGGAAGTTTAAATGAAAAACAATGATCTTCCCCCCGAACGTATGTGCTTGGACGCTGAGTGTTTGTATATGTCGCTCTATGGGAGGCTAGAGGACATTTTTGGGAGAGGAGTCCTTCATTAATTCCAACTGGCTGCTGGAGTGGGCGCAATCAATATTTGTAAAGCGCAACATTGTCACCTCTAGGGGTATCATGGAGCGGAGGGTGTGTGTCTCTGTCGAACAGCCAGGCCATGAGTTTTATTCTGAAGTCTGCCATGGAGGGTGCTGTTCGGAGGAGGGGCAGGTCGCACCAGGTCTTGGTACAAATATTGGAGAAGGCACGACCACCGCTGCAACGGGTGCAGGGGATGTGTGAACGGGCAAGCGAGGCAGAGTGCAGTTGTCTTGCAGGCAGGTAGAAGTTCAGTCAATGGTTGGATCTTGAACATGCATCTTTTCTGAATGGGGTGCCAGTGGATGTTTCTAAGGCAGAGGAGATATGGGTCCATTTGGGGAGGTCCAGGATGAGTCTGTGTTCTGTATGGTCTGCAGTCTTCTTAGGGAGCAATGGTCCAGTTACAGCAGATAGCACCTCCAAGTGATTCATTCTGGCACCTTGGAGGCGGGTCACAGATACCTAGATGTCCTATCACGAATATGTGCCAACGAACGTCGTCAGATCGCCTGTAGATACCCAAGACTGTCAATATGTATCGAATCTACATCAGTATTGTGTTTGCAATACCTTCCCCACTTAGTTATCTCCCCAAGGATATATGCTATTATCCTGTTCATATCTGCTCATTAATGTGAGAATTCTGACTTTCATCCTATGGAGTACAAGAACATTTTATTTGTTAGGATTGGATGGATTGGTTCTTTGGTTATGCAGCTGAGAGGGGGTTGTATTGTCATTAAATGGTGCTAACTAGGGCGAGCTCGCTGTTTGATCTCTTCTAATAATCAGCAAAGACAGTTGTACCAATTGCATTAATTTGGAACTACTGGGGTTAAAAAAGAAAATTTAAAACCCAAGGTGGAGAGAGTACAACAGCGACTACCACTTAATGCAAAGGAGGAGGTCAGATGGCCACTTTTCGTGACCAACAATAGATTCTCCACCCTGTCAGGTCTGGAGAACACAGATTGACCACCACCAATATGTAATTCCCCAGAAGACCGGGGGATTCTGGCTACAGCAGATACTGGTGTTGAAAGTTCTGGGGATTCTGGCTGCATCAGATACTGGTGTTGAAAGTTCTGGGCCCTTGTATACTCCTATCAGGACAGACTATTTGTTTCATTTTGTGTTTTGAAATATTGTAGGTTATCAAACTAAGCTTCATGATGAGGAATGGTTTGAATGCATCTCCAAATCTGATATAGTGCTGATGCAGGAAACATGGACCTCTGTGGATATTACATAGGATGGTTAAGATAGTTTCTCTGTTCCTGCTATTGATTGGTGGAGAAGTGTGGCTCAGGGGTTAGAGGCGGCAGACCCGGAATCTGAGATCGGTCCTGGACCAGGGTTCAATTCCCCGCCCCGGCGGGTCTTGGGCTAAAAAATTCCACGGACTCGATAATTCTCACCCCGGTGCCTCCTTGACTCACGGGTTCACACTCTGCGACTCTGGGCAACAGCTTGCTTAATCTCCACAACGGCCCCTCGCGGCGGGATGCCTGACTTTCACCTTGTGGATACCCTGCTATCTCACAGGGGAATATCAGGAAGGGTTCCCTAAGCAAGCGCCGGGACACCTGCTTTGCGGGTAGCTGTGCGCTATATAAGCTCAACTACATTTACATTTACATTTACATGTCCCTGGGCTGAGAGCTCGAAGGGTTTGGTAACCTTGATTTGCATTGCAAAGGTATACAAGGCTGTTCAAGTTGTATGCAAGAAACAGAGGATTTGAATAATATGGGTTATTCTTCTTAATAAGGTTAACATTTTTGTTATTAATTTTTGTAACCCTGTGTGTTAGCTAGGTTGCCAGATCAATGGCTTATTTTCTATCCAGACTACATTAAAACACAGACCAGCAAGTATGTCCAGTGACTTCCACGCTACAATAAGAGGGGATTTTAATGTAAAAATAGGTAAAAATACCACCCTACCAGAATCATTTGCAGTGAGGGACAATCATCATTTATACAACCAGGCTGTTGACTGTATAGGGCTGAAACTTTTAGAGACCCTCTTAAATTTTGGTCTGATTAATGTAATCGAGAAAGTGGATGATCCATTTATGCAGACTCCCACTTTTGTGGGATAGTGTCAAAGTACAGTGATTGATTATATCTTTGTTACAGAGAATTTGAGCCGGCTTGCCTCTGCTAGGGGAGTCAAGGAACACAAGCATAATGTTCATAACCCTATTGAACTGGAACCTGATATACCTGATCACAGGCGTCCTCACAAACCTGCAGGGCCGACAGATCTGGGCATAAAAGATAATGGGCTTAGGGTTAGTTGGCGAAGTGCCCATATTCCGTCTGTACTGACTGCTCTTGTGGGATCCTACTGAGGACTGATTATGGATAATCTGCTGGTAGATATTCTCTCTCTATCTGAAATCCTATTGGTTGTTGAGAAACTGAATAGCTCGGTGAGAGATCTGATTACTGGCAGCCGAAGAGGATGGTTTGACAGCTCTTGTAGAGCTGCAAACAAGAGGTTACGTCTGGCACTTTGTTATAATCCTAGAAATAAGATATTGGTGGCAGCTACCAGGCTGGAATACAAGCAATCTAGCAAAATCAGGAAAATGGAGATTTAGGGGGAATTGTGGGAGAATCGTGTACAGTCATATAAAATGTTAAATGAAGGAAACTATAAGGTTTTGGAACATTGTAAATAAAGGGAGCCGTAGGAATGTAACCACAGAGGGGTTAGAGTCCAATGTTTTTCCCGAATGATGACATGATCACTTTCGTTGGATTTACTTCTACATGGACAAACTGGAGAAGGATGAGAAGGTTGTCGATCTGACGGGGTACCGATGGACCTCTATTAAGAGAATATCTCTCTGTGGGCACCTATCATCACTAATGTTCTTAATGCTGCCGCCTCACAGAGAATACCTGCCTCATGGCAGCTGGTATAGTATCCGTTTTTAATCTTAGTAGTGTCTTTGATTGGGCAAATATTATTACTATATATTAATATTATATTAATAACATAAATATTAATATTATTATTACATTATATTATTTAATTTGGGCCTGCCCTAGCCGATAGTTGAATTTTTACAGGCATTGCATGAGGAGGTTAGTGCATCAGTTAGGTATGGTATGGAGCAATGATACTCAACGTATAGCCCGGGGGGCGCAAGCAGCCCTCCTGACTTTTGCATGCGGGCCCCTGGGCAAGAGCAGCACTGGGCTGCTGTTCACTTGACTCAGCACTAACATCAAAAAGATGTTGAATGAACAGGTACGCGTATATCTAAAGGTTAATTGAAGCTAAAGAAAGGAAGTAGCTAGGGAGTCCTGCACCACATAACTTTAGGAACACCTTCATTTTTAAAGATATCTTGCAGCAAAAATGTGAAAATATAATAAGGTCTGTTCAAAAATTAAATAACATATATAACATGTAGAACCATTTCACCTTAGTACATCAGATGATATCAGTACATTGAGAAGTACTAACAGCAATGCCAATAGTGAACTAAGAGGCAAGTCAGTTGTTATGTGCACTCCTTGGGTGGCCTAGGTTCCTATTCTACACAAACAACATTATAGTTTATTAAAATCAAACCCGGAGATGTTTTTGTACAACACACATCCTGTAGTAATGTATATTGAGCTCCTCATATATGTGATAATGAAGAAAAAGTGAAATAAAACAATTGTCCAGGATCACACAATTTGGTAAATGGGAATGCTGGGATTAATCCCAGGTTTTCTGGTGTCATACTGTGCAATTCATCCACTAGATGTATACTTTGCTTCCCCTATACCCACTTATTGCCCCCTCCGCCCCACCACTTTGCTGACATCAAAGCAGCCCTCAGTCACATCACAGACCAAACTTTGAGGCCCATGGGAAAATGTTTGCGAGTATCCCTGGTATGGTGGCTAAGGGAACCAAATCATATAATCTGTTTAGGGGTGTCCGTCAGGAGTTTGTTTTAGCCACTATTTCATTCCTTTTATATATTAACAGTGTGCACCCTTTTTAAGTTTCGCCTGGGGCACGGAGCGTTAGCTCCGCCCCCAGAGAAATCTTATGTCTCTACAGTGTACTCTTAGTCCCGCCCTCTGTTATATTGGCTAGCTCCATAAATGGAGGCTAGCCATTGGAACAGAGATCTGTCCGTCAAGGCTGGACCAGATTCGGGGGCGTTCCCGAGATTTTTTCCCTCTCCACCCACTTCTGTTCGTCATCACGGTGGTGGGTGTGTGTTATTTTTTTTTTTCGAGTGGGCCTGTTTTGTTCCTTTTCAAAGTGTCTGTTGTTGGAGTTGGCTGCAAGATTCGAGTTCCCACGAGGCGATCAGGTAAGGAGCATTTTGTTTATAAATGTGCGTGCGCTGTGATCCTCCCCCCACCCCTCCCGCTGTCCGTGAGCATTTTGTTTATAAATGTGTTTTCACTTTGTAAGTTTACGTACACTTCTAGTGCTGGAGCGCTTTATGTGCCTCTATAGCGCTTGGAAGCGCGTTGCTGCTGGAGGCCGGCGGCGGATCGGCGCGGGAGCCCACTCCGCTTATTTAGCCGACTTGGATTAGCCCAGTTATTTATTTAATTACGAGTGCCCACCTCGCGATTTCTGCCCGCCTGCCTGCCTAGCGAGGGCCGCCGCGCTGCCCGCGGCGACCCGGAAGTACCTGGCCGGCCGGCCAATCCCTTCGCGGCCGGCCGGAAGTCCCGCCCCCCCGCAGCCCGGGGGAGGGAAAGGGAAGCCTTGGTGTTTGCCGCTTCCCCCTGCCTGGGGGAAGCCTTTGCCGGTGTTGCCGGTCTCCCATGCCTGGAGGGAGACCGGAGAGGAGCCTGACGAGGGAGGAGCCGAGGGGGCGCGGGGCACATTGTGGGTGCCCGCCCCCACCGCAAATCCGTACCGGCAGCAAGGAGAAGCCTGGCGGTGCGAGGAGGAGGGCAGCTTCAGGCGCAGGCGGGGCTCCGGTGTCGTGGAGAGCCCCGCGCTGCCTCAAGAAGAGCCTGGGGTGTTGCTGGCCGGGACGGAGCTGTGCGCAGGTGACCCCGCGGGAGTAGTAGGTGGCGCTGTGGCCGCGCAGTCCGACTGCACTCTCAGAGCGGTGAGTGGGTCACGCTCCTCTTTCCCTCTATAAGCGTCGGGATTATGAGACCCATTTGTGGCTAAAGATAGCCAGGGGTGGCTGTAGTCCGTCCTCTAGGGGCCCATAGAGCGGCTCTGCTGAGGAATGAACACGTAGGCCCCGATGGAGGCTGGAATCCTTTGTCTTGCTGAAGGAGCTCAGCGCTGCGAGGCACCGGGACCTCTTCGAGGCCCGTTACTTCACCCCACGGCTCGCCTGACCCACTCCATACCGCCGTTTTCTGAGGGGGTGATATGCGCACAGGCAGGAGCGCGGGATCCGCCACTGTCGTCAGGCTTCCTCACAGCCCTCCCTGCAGGAGCTCAATGCACCTCACCGCCCTCCCTGCAGGAGCTCAATGCACCTCACCGCCCTCCCTGCAACTCACAGCCCTCCTTCCACCTCACAGCCCTCTTTCCACCTCACAGCCCTCCTTCCACCTCACAGCCCTCCTTCCAACTCACAGCCCTCCTTCCAACTCACAGCCCTCCTTCCAACTCACAGCCCTCCTTCCACCTCACAGCCCTCCTTCCAACTCACAGCCCTCCTTCCACCTCACAGCCCTCCTTCCACCTCACAGCCCTCCTTCCACCTCACAGCCCTCCTTCCACCTCACAGCCCTCCCTGCAGGAGCTCACTGCACCTCACAATCCTTCCTGCAGGAGCTCACTGCACCTCACAATCCTTCCTGCAGGAACTCACTGCACCCCACAGCCCTCCCTGCAGGAGTTCACTGCACCTCACAGCCCTCCCTGCAGGAGCTCACTGCACCCCCCAGGTGGTTAAGCTGATCTCGCGAAGATAGCTCTGGTTGGTTCCGGAAGTGGGGGTCTACGACTTTGAGACCGCCTTCTCCGTGTTTATTCCACCTGGCTTTGCTGTGGCAGAGACTTGTTTGATATTGGACAAGGTGAGAGCAACTCGACGTGACAGCTTCTTGCATTTCCACCAGAATTTCCAGCCTGTCCTCTCCCTGCCTGTTGTCGTGTCCCGGCGGCAGCAGGCAGGAGCGTGCACTGCGTCCCCGAAGTAACAGCCCTAAAGCAAGCAAGAAGTACGCCCCCCTCCCACCAATCCCTGTTAGGTAGTGGAAACTGTCCAAACTGGGGTGCAGACAGCCCCTCTCACCTTTCGGCTTGGTACCACTGCACCAGCCGCACTACTTCCCTACTGACCTTTCTCCACTTCAGCCCCGTCTAAATTACAATTCCTGCTTGTGACCCTTTTGCCTGCTTGTGCTTGTTTTCCTGACCCTGTTGCCTGCTAGTGCCTCCGTGTGCCCCTGTTGCCTGCTTGTGCCTCCGTGTGCCCCTGTTGCCTGCTTGTGCCTCCGTGCGCCCTTGTTGCCTGCTTGTGGCTCCGTGTGCCCCTGTTGCCTGCTTGTGCCTCCGTGTGCCCCTGTTGCCTGCTTGTGCGTCCGTGTGCCCCTGTTGCCTGCTTGTGCCTCCATGTGCCCCCGTTGCCTGCTTGTGCCATGTGGGTGTGTGTGGAGGGCTCTGTGTGGCTCTGTGTGTGGGGAGCTTTGTGTGGCCTTGTGTGGGGAGCTTTGTGTGGCTGTGTGTGGGGAGCTTTGTGTGGCTGTGTGTGTGGGGAGCTTTGTGTGGCTGTGTGTGTGGGGAGCTTCGTGTGGCTGTGTGTGGGGAGCTTTGTGTGGCTGTGTGTGTGGAGGGCTTTGTGTGGCTGTGTGTGTGGGGGGCTCTGTGTGGGTGTGTGTGTGGGGGGGCTCTGTGTGTGTCATTTGCGAGAGATAAAGCTAGTGGCATTGTAAATGACAATGCCATTTATTTATGTTAAAAAAACATAAATAAAAATGTCAAGAGCAATGCCAATAGCTCTAACTTTAACAAAGGCGAAACCATTGCATTGTAAATGCTTGTTTAGATTCTCAGGGAACGGATGTCACAACAGTGAAAGGTAAGCACGTTGCTTTCACGAACACCTAATGGTTTACGGGGTCTTATTGATACTTCTGTTAAATACCTGGATGACCACGATTTAAAAGTTAAAATACCCAAAACATTATCTGGAGTATGGAAAGCCTGAACACAAAATCAGGCCAATGGTGATAAAGGGGCAAATTATTAGCCTAGTTAATGAGTTCCTCTATGTGAGAGTTTACCTATTGTAATTTTTGGGGCATCTATGTGGGAGTAGGAGGACTGCTCCATGTTACAGCAGGAAGAGAATCGCTTATGTAGGCGACTACTTAGGGTTGGGCCAGGTAGTCCCCAATTTGTTTTTACATAACGAATTAGGCCTAGAGTTTATGGAATATCATATTAAGCTTGCACCACTTCTCCTCTGGATTGCGGTTTGAGGGAAAATGCACACAAAATGTAACAGGGAGATTATTTGTAACTATTTAGCATGTGATTTGGGTTATAAAATCCCATGGTTAAATTATATGACGCAAACTGCCAACAGTTTGGGAACGCCAGAACTGTTTTTATCCCCACATCTGTTGAATAAAAGGAAGGACTGTTGGACAAAGAAAGAGTCCCGGAGACTCAAATCTGTCGCTTAAGAGGCGAAGGAACTTGAGAAACCATCTTTGATAGTCTTTATTAGACATGTCAGGGCACTGAATCTTATCTCTCCCAGATTAATAATGTTTGGAAAAGATCACTCTTGACTAGGTTCCAGCTGTGACCTATCAGTTGCAATCGCTGATTCCCTTTGGGTCAATATGACACTAAATGTATACTTGTGTATTCCTGCGATGGTAGGCCTTCCTTCTGACACTGATGCATGTTACCTTTTTTTTATAAATACTACAAACCTTTTGGATGTAGATTTGTATGCCCTATTTTCAAAGCCCATGGCTTTTGACAAAGTAGGCCTGCATTTTATGATCTTTGTATGGTAGCTGATCCTCCTGTATGTTCTTCTGTGGGAACCTTTTCTTAAAATGCATTTTGTGAACTTCATTACTATTATGTGTAATTTGTATTCACTTACTTGATGTTTACTGTATATTTTATGTGAAGATAGTTCTTTTATGATTAATTTTAATAATCAATAACATTTTTAATAATCGACTAAAGATAAAGATAAACAGTCCTTGAGTTCTCAACTTTAATTAGAGAGGTATACTTCTTAGTTGAAACATCTTCATAATAAAGAAGCCAAATTCCTTTCTTGCCAAGGACATAACACATTAGTCGAAAATAAAGATTCCACCACAGAAAGGTTCACAATTTTCCACTGCTTGGGGTGTAGGCTTCATATAAATGTCATCATGTTTCGGCACAAACTCTGGATGTTGCAGCACGAGGAGTAGGTGTCTTTATTAGTTAAACTTAGAGGTGAAAGACACAGGTAGTCTTCACCATGAGCTTGGGTCACTGGTAACTTCATCCTTACGGTTTCCCACAGGCAGCCACCCACAGCAGCCTGTGTTTAAATTGAAACTATTTAACATGTTCATTAGGAATGTTTTGTCATCACACATATAAAATGTAAATAGACCCACATGTAGCTTTTATTCACAGGTCCTTGAGCCAGTCCTCAAGAGGTGCAGCCGATTAAATAATTTGGGGCTGAAACAAGTCAACAATTTTTATGAAACCTTTTCCCCATACAGTTGAAAATTGTGGACCTGCGTGTGGTGGGATCTTTATGTTAGACTAATTTATTATGCATTTGATAAGAAAAGAAGATACTGTCTCAATTATGAAATAGCTTCAACTAAGCAGCATATGTCCGCACATAACACTGAGAACTCAAAGTATACTCAAGGGCTATATGTTTAGCCTTTATGATTTGAATGTATGTATTATTTTTCAATGATAAAAAATAAAATGTATTTGTATGAAGATGTGCTGGAAATTACGGATTGTGAGTTAAAAAATGACTGAGAATAATTTGAGAGAGGGATAAGAAATTAACATTGTGCTTTAGCAAGAAATTTACAATGCATTCTACCAGTCTCTCTCTGGTTTTTTACAGAAATTGTTTTTAACAATTTCCCATGGGAACAACCTTTGTCTTTTTCAGATTACTGCCATGCAGACATCTTTGCTGTACTCAAGACGCTTCTATAGGAACATTTTCTAAGTATTTTTCCTACAGTTTTTCCCTTCCTTCCAAAGTCCTCTCACTGCCATCACCCCCTCTCAAACAGGTGTAATTATAGCCTCTAGTCAGAACCAGTGGGAAATAATGGATCACTCAAGAGATAAGACAAGACACTACCTGAGGATGTGAAAGACAAGACCAGCAACCAGAGACAAGTCGCTTGGATGCTTCTTTATCCTGGATTTCCAGTTCCTTGGCCACTCCTGGGAGACAAAGATAAACAAGTGGAATACATCAACATCAAGGATCCTGTTCTGCTGAGCAAAACTCTCTTTCCACTATTATATACAAACACACTATATACACACTATGTGTATACTTATCTATAAATATATACATTAATACATATATACACATTCACACTCACCCTTTATATCCCTAAAAAGATAACATCATAAGGGAGTTATGGTTCATAATTACGTTGACAGTCGATTCGCCATTAAAACTAAAATGTCATGGGTTAAGGGGCAGCCTTCACGGTATTCGCCAACCTGAATTACGTCAACCATGGATGGCATTGTAGCCCTACCCACCCCGCCTTGCCCAAGGGCAAGGGAATGATGGAAGTAATGGAATTACTAAAGCAGCCTTGCCCAAGGGCTGGATAGTGTGTGCCCTAATCCCCAGTGTTTTTTCCCAAGGGTGGGGATGATTCTTGACATAACTACTCCCACTTTGCACATGCCCTAGCGCGCTGGAAGCACACTGCTTGTGTGTGGCCCTCAAGGGAGTAGAACATGTACCACCCACACCCTCATTCTATTGCAAACTGGGCACAGTGGCTGCTGATCCACTCCCCCAAGTCCTGCAGCACTGTGCAGCACCACAGGAGAAGGCATTGGTTTTAGCACCTGTTTCCATGTGGGAACAGGGTGCAGAATCTAGTGCTGTGGAGAAGCCGGGAGATGTTCCCAGGACACCCCCGCGCCGCACGGCCATCAGCTGTGTGTGGGCCCCTCGCTGCTGCTCGCAGCCCCGCTTTGACGCCTGCCTAACTGCCTGCCTCGCTACTCGTTGCCCCCGCAGTTTCCGCCGTATTTTCTGTTGTATTGTATTGTTGCATTGTTGTATTTCTTGCCTCATTGTAATTGTTGCCGTCTCCCCCTGCGCCTTCCCCGCCCCTGTCCCCGCTTCCCGCCGCTGCCGCCGTTCACGCCCCCTTTTTTCCTGTGCCCTCCCGCTCCCGCCTCCCAGCTGCTCCTCCCTCCCACTTGTCCTTAAATGGCGACCGCGCGGCGCAGGTGAGTGTGACCTGTTCCCAGGACACCCCCGCGCCGCACGGCCACCAGCTGTGTGTGTGCCCCTTGCTGCTGCTCGCAGCCCCGCTTTGACGCCTGCCTAGCTGCCTGCCTCGCTACTCGTTGCCCCCGCAGTTTCCGCCGTATTTTCTGTTGTATTGTATTGTTGCATTGTTGTATTTCTTGCCTCATTGTAATTTTTGCCGTCTCCCCCTGCACCTTCCCCGCCCCTGTCCCCGCTTCCCGCCGCCGCCGCCGTTCACGCGGACACACCCCCTTTTTGTTCTGTGCCCTCCCCGCTCCCGCCTCCCAGCTGCTCCTCCCTCCCACTTAGCCTTAAATGGCGACCGAGCGAACGCGCAGCAGGCGCGCCGTTTGTGCGCCGAAGGCGCGCCAAAGGTAAGCCCGTCTGCGCCCGTCCGCGCCTGGATCGCGCCCAGCGCCAGGACCCCTGGCCCCCACCGACGCAAGACGACCCAACAGACCTACGACGCCGCCGCCCTCAACGCACTCAATGCCGGCCGGAACCCCGCCTGCTGCCGGGCCGCCCCGAAACGCTTCCACGGACCCTTCACCAGCTCAACCTGCAAGTTCACCTGCCTCCGAACATGCACCGCGCCCGCCAAGCCGAACCCCAGCAACCACCTCAAGTGCATCCTGCTCAACACCCGCTCCGTACACAGACAGGCCGTCGAACTTTGGAACCTGCTCGACACCACATCACCAGACGTCGCGTTCCTCACGGAAACATGGATGAATCAGCCCCCGACATCGCCATCGCCATCCCGGATGGATACAAGATTATCAGGAGGGACCACGTCAACCAGACCGGAGGAGGCATCGCCATCGTCCACAAGAACACCATCCGCATCACGAGCGAAGCCGACGACACCTTCACCGCCGCCGAACACCTCCACTTCCAGATTCACACCGACCCAAAGACGACCCTCAGAGGCACCCTCGTCTACAGACCCCCGGGACCACGCACACAATTCAGCGAAGACATCACGGACTTCATCAGCCCACACGCCCTCCCCTCCGCCGACTACATCCTCCTAGGGGACCTCAACTTCCACCTGGAGAACATCAAGGACCGCAACACCGCCGCCCTGGTGGACAACCTCGCCAACCTCGGACTCAAGCAACTGGTCAACACCCCCACCCACTACGCCGGCCACACGCTTGACCCCATCTTCTCAGCCAGCAAGCACATCACCTTCAGCCACTCCACCGGACTTCACTGGACCGACCACAGCTGCGTCCACTTCAGCTTCAGAAAAACCACTACCCACCACCACCCGCAACAGGTTCCTCACAGAAGTTGGAGCAAGATCACCGCTGACCAGCTCACCACCTCCCTCAGCCGGAGCCCACCTGCCAGCACACCGGACTCCAACGAAGCAGCCCGCAACTTCACACAGTGGCTGACCGCCTGCGCCGACAACCTCGCACCACTGAAGAACCCTCCCAGCAAACCCAGAAGCAAGAAGGCCCCCTGGTTCACCGACTAACTCAAGGACTCCAAGAAGACCTGCCGCACACTCGAGAAAGCCTGGCTCCTCGACCGGACCACTGACAACATGACCGCCCTCAAACCCGCGACCCGCAAGCACCACCAGCTCATCCGCACCACCAAGAAGAAATCACTGAACAATCGACTGGACAACAACGCCCACGACAGCAAGGAACTCTTCAGCATCGTCAAGGAGTTCTCCAACTCCAGCACCGGCAACAACGACATCACCCCGTCACAAGATCTCTGCGACTCCCTCGCCTCATTTTTCCACCGCAAGATTGCCGACATCCACAACAGCTTCGGCGCACCTCCCTCGCACCCAACCGTTGAACCAACGCACCCCACCCTCTGCACCTGGACCACAGTGACCACCGAAGACACAGCCCGCACGATGAACACCATCCACTCCGGATCTCCGACTGCCCCCTGCCCCCACCACAGGGGACTCCACCATCGCACCCCAACTCCGAGACGTCATCAACACCTCCTTCGACACCGCCACCTTCCCGGAGAACTGGAAGCATGCCGAACTCAGCGCCCTGCTGAAGAAACCCACAGCGGACCCCACCGACCTCAAAAACTTCCGCCCCATCTCGCTCCTCCCTTTTCCTGCCAAAGTCATTGAGAAGATCGCCAACAGACAGTTGCCGCCTTCCTCGAGACGAATGGATCCCTCGACCCCTCGCAGTCCGGCTTCAGAGCCAACCACAGCACCGAGACCGCCCTCATCGCAGCCACCGACGACATCCGAGCCCTTCTCGACAACGGGGAAACAGCGGCACTCATCCTCCTGGACCTCTCCGCCGCGTTTGACACGGTCTGCCACCGCACCCTAGTCCAACGCCTCAGCAACACCGGCATCCAAGAGAAGGCATTGAAGTTGATCATCTCGTTCCTCGCTGGAAGAACACAAAGAGTCCGCCTCCCCCCATTTCGTTCCGAGGCCACCGAAGTCATCTGCGGCGTCCCGCAAGGATCATCACTCAGCCCCACCCTCTTCAACGTCTACATGAGACCTCTCGCAGCCATCGCACGCCAACACAACCTCAACATCATCTCCTACGCCAACGACACCCAGCTGATCCTCTCCCTCACCAGAGACCCCGACACCGCCAGAGCCAGCCTCCACGAAGGGATGAAAAACGTCGCCGAGTGGATGAAGAACAGCGCTTGAAACTGAACTCAGACAAGACGGAAGTCCTCATCCTTGGACCATCACCCTCCGCCTGGGACGACTCCTGGTGGCCCCCAGCCCTGGGCACCGCCCCCAAGCCGACAGACCACGCACGCAACCTGGGCTTCATCCTGGACTCCTCCCTCTCGATGACCAGACAAGTCAACGCCGTCTCCTCCTCATGCTTTCACACCCTCCGCATGCTCCGCAAGATCTTCCGATGGATCCCGATCGAAACCAGGAAGACGGTCACCCAGGCCCTCGTCACCAGCCGGATGGACTACGGAAACACCCTCAACGCCGGAACCACAGCCAAGCTACAGAAAAGACTACAACGCATCCAGAACGCCTCCGCCCGACTTATCCTGGACATCCCTCGACGCAGCCACATCTCCGGCCACCTGAGGAACCTGCACTGGCTCCCCGTCAACAAGAGGATCACGTTCAGGCTCCTCACCCACGCACACAAGTCTCTCCACGACCTGGGACCCAAGTACCTCAACGACCGCCTGACCTTCCACACGCCCACCCGCCAGCTACGGTCCGCCAGCCTCGCCCTTGCCTCCGTACCACGCATCCGAAGAGCCACCGCCGGAGGCAGATCCTTCTCCTACCTGGCGGCCAAGACATGGAACTCCCTCCCCATCCACCTTCGGATGACCCAGGACCACCTCGCCTTCAGGAGACAACTCAAGACCTGGCTGTTCGAGCAGTAGCGGCCCCCTTCCCCCAAGCGCCTTGAGACCCTTCCGGGTGAGTAGCGCGCTATACAAGTGTTATGATTGATTGATTGATTGATTGATTGATGACCCACTCCTTTGCCCCGTTCACAATAGGGGCAGGTGACAGCTGCTTAGCTGCACTCCTAGGTGGATAACAGCATTGTATGTGGCATAGTATAGAGGTAGTTGCTAGTAGCCCTGTGTGTTTTTTAAAGCCTCCTCTTCACCAAGGCGAGGGTTGTTACCTTTGCAGTCCTATCCCTCGCTTGGCCTATGCTGGTGGAGAAGGGTGTTTCTCCCGCTTGTCTTTGGGCAAAGCGAGAGTGTTTTAGTGGACAGCTCCCCACACTTTGCTAATGCAAGGAGGAGGCATGCAATGCAGCAGCAAGAAGCTTTTAAGATGCAACTTTAAACAGGCCTCCCATCCCTAGGTAAGGTAGGAGGGTATGGGCGCCCTTGAACTTCATGGCCCCTGGGCAAGGCCACGGAGGGAATAAACTAACTTGTCCCACCTGGGGTCAAGCCGGGGGTTTGTGTATAGCTCCTTAGTCCAGGTCAGACCAGAAGTATTGGGGGCTAAGGGCCATATGTATCAAGCAAATTCGCATTCGCAAAGGCCGAAATTCGCAAATGGAATGTATTAAGCAAAATGTGGTTCAAAATAAGGAATCGCAAAATTAGCGATTCCTTATTTTACGATTGCATTTAAGGAATCGCAAAATTTGCGATTTCTTAAATGCAATGTATGATGCAAAAAAAATTGCTAATTGTCCCTAAGGAATCGCAAATTACCACCAACTTCAAGTTGGTGGTAATTTGCGATTTTCTTGAAAAATGCCAATTTTGGAATTTTTCAAAGTGCCATGTGATGCACATACATGCCCTTAGGGCATGTATGTGCACAACATGTGCACCCATGCTTATTTCAGGGGTGCAACATGGTGTCCTTTGGACACCCCTGCACCCTTGAAATTATTCTCAATTTGCGATTAGCAAATTGCGAATCGCAAATTGAGAATAATTTCACATTCATTCCTATGGGCCTCCTGGCCCATAGAAATGAATGGGAAATTATTCCTTAATTGCGATTAATAATTTGCTAATCGCAATTAAGGAATTTTAAGAAATCGCAAAAAAAATGCGATTTTCTTGATACATACCAATTTGCGATTCTGAAATAGCGATTTCTTAAAAATCGCTATTACAGAATCGCAAATTGGTTCCTTGATACACATGGCCCTAAATGTCTTGTTTATTTTGAACTCTCCTTGGCCTATCAAACAAGATGGTGGTGAGATACTCATGAGATACTCACTTCCTGCCCCCTTATGAATAATGCAGCATTGGCTCTGCCGCTGAGGTGCTTCCTTTTATTTCTTATTTTTTCCCTGCTAATTTTTGGAAACACTGGGAGAAAAATCTCTCACGGTGTCCAGTGTGCCTGAGTGTTGTGTCTGCTCAGTATGTTCTTATTGTCTGTGTTCTGTTCGTTTGCAGACAAGTGGAAAATGTTATACCCACATTTTTGCTAATAATGCCTGCTTTCTACAATTTTACACCATTCCTAGGGTCCGTCAGCAACAAAAGGAGGGTGTTCAGAGGCTGAAGCTGGTACTAGGGATCAACCCTATGATGTCAACGGTGGTCAGAGCTGATCAAAGTGTGTGTGTGATGCTACCTTAATTTGGAGAATCCATATTCATCTTCCTAATCTACATCTAAAGCTCCAAAGGGCTGATGCCCTCAAGGCAGCTCAGTGACATCCTTCTGTTTTGGAAAGTCTGGGTAACATAACCTCTGCTATCTTGTGTAAAGTCAGCTTTTAAATCCAGCTACATTTCCACATGCAAAGAACAGTGCTGCGCTCAGCTTGGTCACTTACATTGTCCTGTTCATACTCCAGTACAGCTGTAAAGAAGGCCCGCTGCTCCTCCTCCTCCGGAGTCATAGCCACGCTGCTGGAAAATCTCCTACAACAGACAGAAGTACAATGGTTAGAAAACATATTCTGCCTGGTGGTCTACGGTTTAATAAGATACAGAGATACAGAATGAAGAAATCCACTACTCAGAGCTATTAGCCGTACGCAAAGGCTTCGAGGAAGAGAACATCCAGTTAGAAGATGTTTACCAAGTTCAATGGTGTAAAGCAAACTCTCTAACTCCTGAAAACCACAAACCAGAGGGCAGAAAAGAGGTGGAGCCATGAGGAGGCAGAATTACGCCAGGCCATAGTATAATGCCATACTGTGTTATGAATAGTAGCAGCAGTGATTTTACGAACAGCAGGGCAATCATTTAATGTATACCTGTGGTCTGTCAGTACATATCCATCATTTTTCTTTTTACAAAGTCCGTTCCCAAAGAAACTGGCACCATGGAAAAAGTTAGTAAAACTGTTCTGTTTTACTTAGTTGCCCACAAATAGCACACATAGGTTAGGGGCATAAAGGACCTCTTGCAGAAACATTTCTGCATCCAGCAAGTCTAAAAAGCAAATACTGGCAAAAAGCTTAGGAGGGTAATGCACTTGCTGGAGAGACTTGTGGGTAATCCCTGGTCCAGGCTTCAGCCATCGTCATAAAATAACTTAACAAGCATTGGCGAAGCCAACAAGTCTGTCCTATGCACAAGCTATTGGTGTTGCCAATATGTTTTAGCCATGTTGTATACAAGTGTGGCTGCTATTCAGCATGGCTAGAAATTAGTGCCGTAAAGGAGTGGCATGGAGTGGCGTAAAGTGGAGTGTCATAGAGCAAAATGGAGTGTTAGGGACTGGAGTGTAGTGGCATAGAGTGGCGTTGAGTAGCATAGAGTAAAGTTGAGTGGTGTGGAGTGGCATATTGTTGTGGAGGGAGTAGAGTGGAACGGTGTAAGGTGGAGTAGAGTGTTATAGAGTTAAGTGGCATACAGTGGAGTTGAACGTCACAGATTGTCGTATAATGGCATACAGTGTTGTAGAGTGGAGTGGCATCGAGCAGAATATAGTGGAGTAGAGGGTGTTGTGTAGAGTGGAGTAGGGTGTTGTAGAGTAGAGTGGCTTAGAGCGGAGTAGATATCATAAAGCATAGTTGCATAGAGTGTAATAGTGTGGAATGGAATGGTACAGGGTGGAAGGGAGTGCTGTAGAGTGGAGTGACACTGTCAGAGTGAAATGGCATAGAGTGGTGAGTCACATTAGAGTGGAGTAAAGTAGCATGGTGGGGAGCAGAGGGAGCTGCATAGAGCATTGTGGAGTAGTGTTATAGAGTGGCTTAGAGTGCAGTAGAGTGGCGTAGTGTGGCGTGTCATAGAGTAGAGTAAGGTTTAATGGAGTAGAGCGTCATAGAGTGGAGTATTGTAGAGTGGCCTAGAGTGAAGTGCCGTAAAGTGCAGAGTGTATTGGCATAGAGTACAGTGCCATAGAGCGCACTGGTTTTGAGTATAGTGGTGTAGAGCGCATTGGCGTAGAGTGCAGTGATGTAGAGTAGAGTGCGTAAAGTGCATTGGCATAGTGTAGTGTAGAGTAGAGTGGCTTAGAGTGGAGTCCTGCAGCGTAAAGTGCAGTGGCACAAAGTAGAATGGCTCAGGGTGGAGTAGAGAGAAATGGAGTATTGTGGAGTGGTGCAGGGTAGAGTGGAGTAGTACAGAATAGAGTGCAGAGGTCTAGAGCAGAGTTCATAGAGTAGAGTGGCATAGTGTGCAGTGGTGCAGAGTAGATTAGAGTGAATGCAGTGGTGCAGAGTCGAGTGGCTGAGAGTTCAGCTGTGGAGAGTTCAGTCTTGCAGAGTAGACTGCTGTAGATTGCAGTGGTGTGATGTAGAGTGCACTGGTGTAGAGGACCATGGCGTAGAATAGAGTGATGTAGAATATAATTGCTTAGAGTGTAGTGGCATAGACTGTAGTGGTGTAGATTAGATTGTCATAGAGTGAATACTTATAGTATGCAGAAGAGTGGGACAGAGTGCAGTGGCGCAGAGTAGATTAGCGTAGAGTTCAGTGGTGGATAGTGCAGTGTTGCAGAGTAGTGTCAGAGATTGCAGAGTGGAGTGGTGTATAGAGCAGTGGCATAGAATACAATGGTGCAGAGTAGAATTGAGTGCCATAGAGTGCAGTGACAGAGTACAACGGGGTAAAGTGCAGTGGCGTAGAGTGTTGCAGAGTAGAGCATAGTGGTGTAGTGTAGGGCTTTAGAGTAGATTGGTGTAGAGTTCAGTAGTGTAGAGTGTATTGGTTTTAAGTAAATTGGTGTAGAGTGCATTGGCGTGGAGCGCAGTGTAGTTTGCAGTAGCATAGAGTGGAGCTGTGCAGAGTAGAGTCAAGTGGCGCAGAGAGGAGCAGAGTGGAGTGGTGCAGTGTAGTGTGCAGTAGTGTGGACTGAGTGACGCAGACTGGAGTGGCACAGAGAAGATTGCTTAAGAGCAGAGTGAAGTGGCATAGAGTGGAGTTGTGCGGGGCAGAGTGGAGTGGTGCAGGATGGAGTGCAGTGGCATAGAGTGGCGTAGAGTGCACTAGCACTGAGTGCAGTGGTGCAGAGTCAATTACAGTGGCGTAGAGTGGATTGGCATTAAGTGCACTGGTGTAGAGTGGAGTGGTACCAAGTACAGGGCATTGGCATAGAGTGTAATGGCACAGAGTACAGTGTTGCAGAGTCGAGTGGCATAGAGTGGAGTGGTGTAGAATGGGGAGGTGCAGAGTAGAACAGAGTGGCCTAGACTGGAGTGGGGTAGAGTGCTGTGGAGGGGAGTGCAGTGGTGCACAGTAGAGTGCATTGGCATTGAATAGAGTGGTGCAGGGTAGACTAGAGTGGTAAAGAGTAGAGAGGTGTGAAGTGGCGTAGAGTGGGTGATGCAGAGTTGAGTGCAGTGAAGCAGTATGGCATTGAGTGGAGTGCTGTAGTATGGAGTGGTGCAGAGTAGAGTTCAGTGATGTAGCGTGGTGCAGAGTAGAATGAAGTGGGCCAAAGTGGAGTGTGCATAGTGTGATAGTGCATTGCCATTACAGAAAACACAGCTTCAATTAAAATGACCATTATATTTGCACATACATACAGTTTTACTGATAATTACTGTCATTACCTACTGTATTTTTTTTTAACCGTATGAAAATATTTGTTTCCACCACACTTAAGAATGACCAAAAAAATTGCTTAATTTGAGCTTCCCTAATTCTGATATATTCTGACATATCTGCACAATTAATTTACAGACATTTACATTTTGTTACAAAACACAAAGCCAATAGTAAGCAATGGGCGGAATGCATTCCCTGGGAAGCTTCCGAATGTCCTCAAGATGTTGAGTGCAAACCAGACAGTTGCGCTACATGTATTATGTAGGTTACAAGTTGCACTCTATGTGACAATGCATGGTGGACCAATACATTTTATGCACACACAAGCACTCACAAGTTTCAATCAAGTAAAAAAATGGCTTTGCGTCTTATGCACCAGGTGCAAGCAGCTGCATGTGACCTGTGAGACAGGCTTAGCACTGACATGCTACGCAGACGATACACAAATCGTCGTTTCACTTTCCTCAGAGGACAAGAATGTTACCGCCAGATTCTGTGACTGTATGAAGGTTTTCAGTCTGCGGATGGCTTTGAACTGCCTCAAACTCAACTCTAGCAAAACGGTGGTGCTGCTGTTTGGAGTACAGCTTTACTTTTGGTCTCCTGAATGGTGGCCGTCAGAACTTGGCCCGCTCCCTTCCCCAGTTAGGTCAACGAAGAATCTGGTAATTCTTCGTAATGACAAACTGTCTTACGTCAATCCGGTCAATGAGGTTACCTCAAAATGATGAAGAAAAGTCTTCCTTTTTTCCCTATCTTTTCGCAGAAAACAGTGGTCACTTTGCTGCTGCCGTCAAAGATCGACTACTGTAATGGGTTATACCTGAAAGCACGCCAGCATTTTCTTAATAAACTGCAGACCCTGCAGAACACAGCAGCCCACATACTCTGCAGGATTCCCAAGCACCAATCGGTTTCTAAGGTAATCAGGAAACCGCATTGGGTTCCCATTAGGCAGTGAATTACCTTTAAAGCGCTATGAATGGTGTAAAAAGCACTGCACGAGCAAGGCCCAGTTTACCTGAGATTTAGCTTTTCCTGGTACACACCAGGTAGGTCACTATGCTCACCTCTGGCAAATTGGTGGCAATCTCCAAATTTAAGAACATGAACTGTGGCAGCAGAGGTTTTGTTTTTGGAGCCTCGAAAGCTTGGAATGACCTACCTTTGCAAATCAGATCTTTGCCCAATTTACTGGCATTCAGAAAATCCCTGAAGGCATGACTTTTCTCATACTACTAAGTATCTAGAAATGGGTTACACAGTTTCTGCTTCCTTAGCCAGCGCCAAGACACCCGGGCTGGAATTCAAGCTCTTTAGATGAACACATAACATAACATTCATTTTGAATTCTTGCAGACTTGAACTCAGTTTTTCATTACTCTTAAAGTAGATAAAATGTATTCAGTTGGGTAGCAATAAAGAACAAGTTACTTGCCTTCTGTAGTGTTCTTTCTGGCAAATACTGTATTTAACTGTAGATACCTCCCCTTTAGAATGTCCACAGGTGCTAGGTTGGATCTAGAGATGTGTTTCAGCAATGCTACCTACATGGTGATATGTGGTGCCGTATGGTTCCTCTGTGACTTCCTACCACCTCGGAAGTGACAAAGTGGAGATGCATAAAGGCCCTATACACTGACAGAGTTACTTAATCTTTCTCCTTCCCGGCCATCAGATGCAGAGCACTTCGAAAAAACTGCAGGTGACACTGTGCTCAAATCTAGCTTGGAACTTATGAAGCACAGGAGTCAACTCACCAGAATTGGTGAAGGGCAGTGAGGAATCTGTGGTTAGATACAGTGGCCATCAGAAAAAGCGTTACTGAAGGTAAGTAACTTGTTCTTCTGATGGATACATCTAAACGCAGATTTCTCACATTTAGAATAGATACAACAGCAGTAACTCCCAAAGGTGGAAGGTCTGAGGAGTAGATTCAGATGAGAAAATCTTACCGGACATAACGGGCAAAATGCCTTTCGTGTCAGACCTGACTATCAGGACATTAGTGTTTGGTGAACGTGTTCATCCACACCGATGACGCAACCTGGCAGATGTCTGGAACCAGTACCTGCCTTGCCAATGATACTGTAGCTTACTTGGCCCTGGTGGAATGGGCCCACAAGCCTTGTGTGGGTTCATATTTTACTAGCACATAGCTGATTTATATGCAGACGAATAGCCACCTGGACAGAGTACTATTTTGCATCACCTTTCCATTCTTGCTCCCAGTGAACGCTACAAAGAGCTGATCATCTATACGATGGTCTCTCCTAGGTCAATGTAGAAATTCAAAGCTCTTTTAGGGACAAGCTGATGGAACATCTCCTCCTCTTCCAAGGGTTGTGATGAAACAAAAATTGTTAGCATGGTGATAGATTGACTGAAATGGAAGCGTTAAACTATCTTTGGCAGGAAGGCTGCCTGGGTCCTCAGCACCAATTTGTCAGGGAAGAAAGTGGTGTTTGGAGTTTGCAAAAAGAGCGTAGATGCGCTGAAGTGCTGGCAATAAGAAAGGCTGCCTTGATTATTAGAAGCTATAGCAAATAACTTAGCATTTTCCTTGAATGGTGTCAGGCCTAGAACTAGGTCTCAGTGAGACATGATGAATAACCGCTGAGGGAACATACATGAGAGAGCCTACAGAAAACGTATCACAACCAGTGTTTTTAAGAGAGCAGGATGATCAAGCAAACATGAAAACCCTGAAAAGGTGGATAATTATCCCTTATTGTGCCCGCTGCAAGGCCATGCCCGGCTAACCACAAAAGGAACAACAATACATCAGCAAGTGTGGCCTGCTGAGGGTCAAGATGACAGATTCCACCTCAGGCCACAAACCTTAACCAGAAGATGGATTTTGTGGAGGGGCTTCTCGCCGCAAGAATGACATTTAATACTTCAAGCAGCAAGTCAAAAGAAGTCAACTGTCACCACTCAGTCTCCACACTTGGAGGTTGTCCTCACAAATGGGTATTCAGATCGCAGAGTAAATGCTCAGAAGCACTGGAGCCACACTCTCTCGGTCATGCTCAGTGGTATTAAGATGATTAGGGTCCTGTCTGTCCTTACTTTCCACAGAAATTAAGGAAGAAGAGGAAGACACATTAATACATACAGGAGATCCGTGCCTCGTTGCAGAAGGAAGGTGTCCTACAATTACCTTTTTGAAGGAAACTCCAATTCAAAAACTTCACTTCACTTGTGATCCACCAGGCGATATCTGCTCAGCACGTCTGCTCTAGCCTTCCAGGAACCGGCTAGATGATTGGCTACCAAAAAGATCTTCTGCTGGTCCAGACACCTCCAGAGGCACACAAACTCCTCCACAGTCCTACAGCCTCCTGGCACAGGATCCAGGAACCTGCACCCCTCCCCCATGGTACTTGTGTTATCGGTAGTACCTGTACCAGCTTTCCCTTGATGGTCAGTAGTAAGGTTTTCAGGGTCAGATGGATCAGGCAAAGGTCCAAAAGGTTCATGTTGAGCTGGCTCTCTGCTGAAAACCAGAGGACCATGACCTCAACCTCACCAATGTGACCTCTCCAACCCAGTAACAATGCACCTGTTACAACTGTGATATAAGGGTAGGGAAGGAAACGTGACCTGCCAGCAGTCAGTATGGTGCTCATCTGCCACATGAGTTACTGAGTAGTCTTTCAAAAGGTCTGGACAGAGTCATGGAGGCAACTCCGGTGTTGGGCACACTGAAACCATAGGTTCCATTGTATGGTCCTGCTTGTGCCATATAGAGTACACAACTAGGAGGATGAATGCGACCAAGAGTCTAAGAAACCTCAGAACCAACCTCGCTGAGACCCAGGCCGACCTTGAAATGCGAGGATCATACCCTGAATATCATGTGCTCAATGCAGCAGTAGAAAGGGCTTAAACGTTACTATGTCAAGGATAGCCACTATAAAGAGACTCAACTGCATAGGACGCTGGTCGGCCTTCTGCTAATTGATGGAATACCCATGATCAAAAGACAGCCCATTGTTCGAAGGAAGACTGTATCTGACTGCAGTGTGCCCTCCCTGTGCAACCAGTCATTGAGATAAGGGAAAACATGTCTCTCCGATGTCCAAAGATGATCTGAGATCTCCACCATCACTTTCATGAACACTCGAAGGGCTGAGGTAAGGCCGAAAGTCAGAACAGAAAAGTGAAAGTGTTATGAACCAAAGGTAGGGTCTGTGGGACTTCAAGACATGTATATGAAAATATATCTCCTGCAAGGCCAAGGCCAAGGACAACATCCAGTCCTCTGGATCGAGAGCAGAGAAAATCTGAGAAACACCGAGCATTTTGAATTTGTCTTTGAGAAAGGTATTCAAAAGCCAGATATCCAGTAAAGGCCATGAAAGTCCATCTTTCTTTGGCACAAGGAAGTAGCGTAACAATCACCCCACAAACCTCTCTGAGCCTGGAATCAGCTCAAAGGTGCTTTTGGTCAACAGGAGATGGACTTCTTGCCTCAAGATATAGATGTGGTCTGACAAAATTGCTGTGCTGTAGTGGAAATAAAAGGTCGGGACGAAAGGAAAGGCAGGTGTAGCAATTTGTAAAACTCATCAGTCTGACGTGATGTACATCCGATTGGGGAGCAAATACTGTGTAGTTTCCCCCAAAAGTTGATCATGGGCCTGTAAGGTCAAATTAAAGCGGCTTGGTGTTTGGTCAAAATAATCAGGGTCACTGGAGGCTGGTCAGTGTTGTCTCACCACAAGTCAGCTGAATTGATGGGATGGCCATGGCTTAGGCCAAATAGATATGAGTGTCTGTAAGGGCCTCCTTAAATGGTAATAGTGGTTAAGATGAAGTCAAACCTAGTTTAAGAATCTGTCAATAAATTGTCTTTGGTCTCCTGGTTTTCTGTTGCAAGTCTGTGAATTCTACTACAGCAAAAGCGGCCCTTTCTTCTATTGGTGGAACTGGTGGTGAGCCTGGCTCCGTCTCTGATAAGGCATTTAGCCCACTGGCATTTTGCAAGTCTATGTACAGCCCTTAATCAGGGGACTGGGGGCGGGGGCAGATTATTTGCCATCCTGTCATCATCAGTTTTGCGAAGGACATTAGGTATGCCCTGTGCTGTATCAGAGTTTGGAGGTGAATATGGCTTCTATCCTCTGACATACTGGCATTTATTGAAAAGATGAGTCTGAAGGTCTACCTTAAAATCGCTGGTTATGCCTTAGTTATTTCATAGTAACATAGGCATTTCACAGGCCAATATCAGTTCAGAGTCAGAGACCAGAGTCCCGACTGGGTCCGATCCCGATAGAGTTGACATTGGCACTGACAGGGAGTAAACGGGAGTAAACCCTGAGGCTAATTTGGAGGTCTTGACCAGGTTCAGTACTGCCCCAAGAACAGGGTCTGAGGGCATGGTCAGAGGGGAGGTCGCAGGTGGAAGTCTGACTGGGGGCCCTGTCGGTGTGTCAAAAGGAGATTGCAACATCTGGAAAAAGTGCAGCATGGCCTCCTTGGAGGCCGCTATTTACTGTCTGGGTGACATTGGCATAAAAAATTTGTGGCATGCCATGACCAAACACAGGACCGACTTGGACTCAGAAGAAGCCAAACTCTTCGAGTGATGTCTGTAGGAAATTAAGATCTGCTTTCATGGTTACTCTCACTTTTTGCTGGTGTCAGTATGTTTTTTTGACTAGTCTGACTGGGATCCTGCTAATCAGGACCCCAGTCACTGGGCTTCTGCCCTAAATTTGACTTGGTAAGTACTTTCTGTACCTCCACAATTGGCTACTGGTATACCCCTAATAGTCCCTAATATGTGGTACTAAGGTACCCAGGCCATAGGTACACCAGTGGTCTCCCACAGGCTGCAGCATGTTTTATCCCACCCATGAAAGACCACTCAAACTGTGACTACCAGCCAGCCATTGCAGCCTGTGTAAACTGGTGCTAGCACCACTTACAACAGAAATACGTTTTCTTATATCTGAGATCACTACACTTAAAACCTATAAGTCACCCCTAAGGAAGGCCTTTCAATCCAAAAGACAGGGTGCTGGGTTATAAGTGTGTGGGTGCACCTGCATGAGCAGGACACCCCTACAAACTCCGGAGCTGATTCTCCAGGCTTTGTAAGTGCAGTCAGCCATTTAGATGCATATAGTGGCCATCTGTCAATAGGAGATGGCTAACTATATAGTGGCTATGCCGAACCTGGGCATGTTTGGTATCAAACATGTTGGAATCATACCCCAACACCGTTACCAGTGTTGGAGATATGATTCCATGCACTGGGGGGGTTCCTCCGAGAAGCCTTTAGTACTCCCGGTCACAGCCTTTCAGGGTCTGCTAGAAAGCTAGTGCTGCTGCTGACCACAGACACGATTCTGCCCTCCTGCTGCTTAGCTGAGCCAGAGCAGGGGAAGGTAAAACAATAGGTGCCCTCTTTGCATACTCCTGATGGAACCAGTTCTGGGAAGTCCTTGGCTCCCAATCTGGTGCAAAACTGGACAAAGGACATGAGAATATCCTCCCCCTCTGTCCAGCCCCTCATCTGGGAGGGACCCTTGTGTCATCCTAACCCCTTTCTTAGGATATAAAAAGGCTTACCTGTGGGTGGGTCCTCAGATTCGTCGTAGGACAAGACTCAAGCCTGCAACCATGTCACTCTTTGACTGTCTGGACACTTGGACTTCACCTGGAACCGAGACTGCATCAAGGAAGACTCCTACTGCTCCTGGTCTTGCTGTTTTGCAAGTCTTCTTCATCGTCTGTCTCTGTGCTTCTTCCAGGATCTTCAACAGACATGTGGGCATTAAGGACACCCAAAGTAATCCTACACTGCAGGCACCGCAACCAAGCTGATCGGTCTGCTGCTCCTGACATCACACAAACTTCGAAAGGCTCTGCAACACAGGTGGTGGTTCTGCAAAGCCAGTATCCCCTACCCTACGTCTCCACAAACCGTTCCTCACATGCCCAGAAATCCCTACTCCCTGGACTCTTTTCCGCCCATTGACACAGAGACCCTGTGCGACCTACTGGCAAAAGTCAGATTTGGCTCCCCTCTGGACCACTGCCCCCCTCATGTCTTAAAAGCAGTCTTCAGTGCCGTCCCATACCCTGCCCTCGCCCTTCTCAACAACTCCCTGTCCCAGGGTTGTGTGCCTAATGCCTTCAAGAAGGCTATAGTTGTCCCCCTCTTAAAGAAACCAAGTGCCGATCCTAATACGCTGGAAAATTACCGCCCCATCTCCCTGCTCCATTATCTGGCCAAGTTATTGGAAGCCCATGTTGCAAAATGCATGTCCAATTTCATGGAACAGACTGAGTTCCTTGACCCACTCCAAGCGGGTTTCCGTCCAGCCCACTCTACAGAAAAGGTGATACTGGTGGACTCCTTACGGGAAAAGGCAGACAGAGGCACTCCTCAGGCCTGGTGCTGTTAGATATCTCGGCCGCATTTGACACGGTCGACCATAATATATTGGCTGACCGTGTCAGTGAGGCAGGCATCCAAGGATTTGCCCTTAAATGGATTAACTCCTTCCTGAAAAACCGCACTCAGGCAGTCCGTATTGGCCAGTTCGCAGCCACCAAACTAAAAACTACATGCGGGGTCCCACAGGGCTCCGCGTGCTCTCAGCACCTGTTCAGCCTCTACCTTCTCCCTCTGATCAGATCCCTGAAGGAAAGAAGAGTGGTCACCTTCAACTATACCGATGACCTCCATCTTATGTTCACTATTGACAACTCTCCCCAGTCAATATCTGCCTTTCAATCCACCATGACATTCATCCGTCAATGGACAGACCACAATCACTTAAAACTAAACCCGAGGCAAAACCAAACTGGTTCTGAAAGGTGGCGCCCATAATCAATGGGGCCCACAGTACTGGCCAAGCGAATTAGATCCCCCCCAGCTCCCTTCCGCTCAGTGAAAAGTTTAGGGGTCACCATAGGCAGCGACCTTTCCCTAAAATCACATGTAGGCGCGGTGATCTCCACCTGTTTCTTTCAACTGTGCAAAATCAGGAAGATAAGCAGGCTTTTGACCCAGGCAGCTCTGGTACAGGTCCTGATAGCCTTGGTACTATCACGTCTAGACTATGCCAATGCAACCTACCTTGGTCTACCCCTCGGCCTTACAAAACAGCTTCAAATGGTACAGAACCAAGCGGCTAGACTGGTATACAAACAGCCCAGGTGGCAACATGCGTCCCCCTTCTTAGAAGCTGCACTGGCTCCCCATCTCCCAGCGCTGCGCTTTCAAAGTTGGTTGTCTGGTGTTAAAATCCCAGAATGGCCAGAGCCCTATATTCATAAATAACCTCATTTCCCGCTACACTCCTTCACGAAAGCTCCGATCGGCACAGCTCCAACTTTTGACTGTCCCTACCTTCAAACTGAAGCGTCAAGGGAGTTGCAGGGTTGTAACTCTAGCTCCCCGTCTATCGAACTCCATCCCCCTGGAAATCAGGTCAAGCAATAACTTAATGAATTTCAGAAAGTCTCTTAAAACCTGGCTATTTATCCAAGCTTACGAATTAACTGTTTCCGGGTCGGCAACCCCCTAGTGCTCAGCGCCAGGAAACCAACCGGTGTACAAGCGCTTTACAAATCCTTGATAACATAACATATCTCCCTTGAGGCCTGACCTGTGCTCTCAGCAAGTTTGAGGCCAGTATCCCTCGTTAGAACCGCTGGAACCAAACCCGTGTGCATGGCGTCGACTTGCTGTTGCCAAGGCTTGTTGGCTCTGTACTCCAGAGATCTTCGGGCTACAAAAAACTCCAGCCTCCAGCATCTCTTCCTACCAAGATTATCATCCTCACCACATCCTCTGCACCGTGGGCAATCTTCTTTGGGAAGCTGATCGAGTTCCTCTTGTGACTCCTGTGCCTTCGGACTGTGGGTCCTCTTGAGGGTCTTCTCCTGCTTCAGTCGGCTATTCTGCTTGTTCAGGGCCTGCTCTGACTCTCCTGCACTGGTGGGTCCCTTGAACTTTGCTGATCCCAACGTTGCGCCTTCTTCGCTTTTCCACGCCTGTTGCAGCTGCCAAGGCATGTTGGTGCACCCGTCGAACACTGACCCCTTGGTTCTCGACTCCCGACGTGGGACAGCTCATGCACAGCTCACAGTGTTCCTTAGCATCACGTGGCACTCACAGCTGCAGCAACAAGGTCACCGTCATCACTCCTGCATCTTCCGACATCGGTGGGCATTGCTCTTCCGTATCTCCTGGTCACCTCTGCTTGTAGGTTCTCCTTTTCAATAATCCACCCTTGGATTCCACCAGACTCTTGCACAGTCTTCGCCAGAGGCATCTTTACTGAAGTCCTCCATTGTGGTCTACAGCGGTTTACGACGTCACCTCGAACCTATGCAACCGGCTTCCCTAGTGTAGGTATTCTTGTTCCCGGAGGTATCCAAAGGCGGGGTGACTCTTTAACCTTCTGTCTTCCATGGGGTTTCTTCAGGATACACTGAGAAGGGTCCTTCTTCTTCAGAATTGCACCAGTGACTTTCCTATTGACTTATATTGAGTACGCAGCTGTGTTTCGACTCTGCACACAGCCTCAGTGGGGTTCCTGGGTACTTACCTTGGGTGGTTTCTTGTGTCCCCAGCTTTTCTGAGTCTCCTGGTCCAAGACCGAACTTCTGTTGCAGTTTGCATTTCACTTTTTTTAGTATATGGTCTGGTCTCCCCTGGAGACTACTGTGTATTGCTCTTACTTAACTCTCGCAATTGAAGTATTCTTGTGTATTTGTGTTGATATCTGCGGGTAGGAGATATATCAATGTGTTCCTGAGTGTTGTGTAATAAATAGACATATTTCTAAAACTACGCTGAGTGGTTCCTTTTTGTTTAACCTACACTATATGATTAGATATGGTGAAACAAGTCCTTAACATTTCATCATAAGCCTGAAGGCTGCTCTCTACAGCTACCACTCTGAGAGCTTTCTATGGTTGTCTAAGACCACTAAAGTCACCATAAGGGTTGTCTGGATTAGTTCCAAGGTGCTTCACTTAAATAAGTGTGCACCATATACTAAGCTAGTCTCATACAACGCTCCTGCGACTTTTGGTCAGACTTCAAGAGGTGGGATGAGGATGAGTTCTGCTTGACTTTTTTACGTTGTGGAGTGTTTTGACATTGGTTTACAGGAAGCCTTTGAGTGGGTAGGGAATTTTGAGTGGGATCGACCTCGTGAGGGCGAATTGGTAACAGCATAGTGGAGTGGGACTTCTGTTTAGAACACAATCTCTTCTTACGTTCAGTGACGTAAAGCTTCTCCTCCTGCTCCCTGATTGTCTTTGGGTGCATTTATTATTAAGTGCCACAAAACAATTCATTTTGTATTATGCTCTATGTAAATGATCCCCTTTAATGCACTTGCACATAAACATACTCCTGACATTCCCACAGAACACAAACAGACCTTTGTATCCTATATACAGAGCTTGAGAAAGTAAAAAAACAACAACTTCCAATCTTATCTTTTCTTGTTCTCTTGTAAAGTGCTATTCTTAGTATGTCTTTGCCATGATGGTGTAATTAGTTTGGCGGCAAGGTAAGAGTGCCCAAGAGGTAATGTTTTACCTCCAACAAGTACTCCCAGCTAGGACACTATTCGAAATGAAGAAAATGCTGATTATCTGTTAAGTAAGCTACTTGAAGTCAACTGGAACAACAGTTCTTCATGCCCACTGCCCTGCAGGTTGCCAATCCAAAACACACACATTGAATATGCACAGACACAGCTGCATATGTCCTGGTACTGACACACTACCCCAAGATGAATGGCTAAGGCTGGCCTGGTCTTGCTCCGACTTCACAATAGCACCAAGAATGATTGTTCCTACAAAGTTTAGGCACTTGTGTTTTTACAACACGAATAGGATGACTTTTGTTTCAGAGGTATTCATCAGGACATGACTCTCTTTGGTGGTCCTTCTCCATTAAAATGTGTCCCTCTGGCGAACACTACTTCAATACCATGTTATACTGAGTTCTTTACATTAGGTGAATCTTCTACCCTGAAGAAAAGAGATTGAGAAAACTATCTCCTCCCTGGACCAGAAACAAGCATGCTGGTACCGGTTTCGCGGTAACACCCCTCAACCACAGAGGAGGGAGCTTCTCATTACCCTGATCACAGCTAAGTGGAGCCAAACAGACTTTGCACAAGAAGGAAGGGTCTTCCCATCTTGGATTTTACGAGTGAGGGGTGCTGTGGCATTGTTTGCAGTACAAAAGGGGGTGGTGATGGACGGAGCATCTGAACCAATCAAGTTCACAGTGCAAAGCAGAAACTGCCTTTGATGACTGTAAATGCAAGCCCACAGTGCATAGTTTATCAATGGAATTCAGGTGTAAACAACTTCAGAAGGATGAATGCCTTAAATGGCACTATCGGAAATGAAGAGTATGACTAGCGGATTATATATGAATCATAAGGCACATTTATCCACCAAATTGTCCTAATGCGATTTCAGGCCATGATTTTCAGGACCCGTGCAGATGTCTGAAACTGACATGGAAACCAGGTGAAGTTAAAAACGTCTTTAACTGCTCTGTCTGTGTAAGACCTGTCGCATCCGACTTCACACATTGTAAACACATTGGCTCTGTGCCGCCTGGTTTAAAGGACTCTTCTGCTCTGTGAGTGCAGGATGAGTACATTATAGCTTTTGCTGAGATAGAGACCAGGAATCTTTAGTGAGGGGGGGGGGGGCTCTTCTTGTATTTATTCACAGGTCAGATCCCCTTCACCTGAAAGACCTATTCAGTTGTTAGATTACAGGTGAGCGGGGAGAGGGAGATGGAAGGGCAGGAGAGATTAGAGAAAACTAAGAAAAAAAGTCAGCCCCCTGCACCTAAAGGGAAATATGTTTACAGCACTAACAACAAATCTGAGCCAAGCCAGAAGCTGATCACGAATGCATGCTGAGCACCAAGGAGGCCAGAGGCGTAGGAATACAGAGTGCCTTGAACTTGACTTTTTCACATCTGCATAAATACCAACATTTCAGAAGGGAGAAATAGGAGATTAAAAAAATAATTGTGACAATGTATTTCTGTATTTCCTCCATTGACTTCTACCGAAGCTGATGCAATTTTAGACAGGAGGCAGTCAAAATAAAGCCTTTTTTGCTTCAAAAATTGGGAGTCTGGTGCCTGAATCGGATTATTGATATCTATCTCCAGTAACTTGAATTGATTTTTTATTGTTCGACTCTCAGCAGTTGATAATAACTTTTATCATAGTAAGGAATGCTGTAGTTTGCTGTTTCTGACCACTAATTAGTAACTAGATTTTCTTATTCTCTTATTGAACAGTAATCAGTGTAGCATTCAAATGAAATACGCCATACAGAAGCTGCAGTCAATACTTCTTCATTCCTCAGTGTCATATCAGGCATTACAATTGGCAACGACTGGATCAGGAAGCTACACGTGCAGCTCGAAGCTCCTTCAGCGGTAACCATCTAACTTTGCCACTGTTCGTTAAAGTGAGTTTTGCTGGTGCCGCTGCCCCGTACCACGAAGTTGTGGATGACCGCCAGCACAAGGGGGAGAGCAGTGAAGACATTCAGGTACTGTTTGGAGAAATGTAAGGGTGCTGAGAACAGTGGGGAGCCCATCGGCCGTGCTTGAGTGCATTTGCAGAGATGGAACACTAGTATGAGAGGCGACCGCGCAAGAGGTGCTGGATCGCACGTCATTAGGTGAGGCTGTCGGCGTCTGTACAGGGACAGCAGCTGACTTCTTTCAATTCCTTTTTTTTCAACGCTCAGCGATTTTATGGTGATGCGCACACCTCTGGCGCATATCCCGATTTGTTCGATGCACAGACAATTCACTGAGAAGTGCACAACTCGGCGCATTTTCAGCTGTCAGGAATTCAGATTCCAAAATTCAGTAAAGTTTACAGTGATGTGCACACCCCCTCAAAAGTAAAATAAAAGTCCCTCGGCGCATCCGTGTCAGTCTTGCCTTCACGCCTAGCAAGGTTTGGTGACATGCACACCTCAAGCGTGTTTTTTCCTTATTTATTGAACAGACTTGCAGCAAACATTTTAGGATAGCAGTGAATAATTGTTCCTGTATTACAAGAAAAGGTGATAAGCACACCTCCATTTTACATTAATCTGTCTTGCGTGTCATTATAGACCTCAAGGATCTGTCATATTTTAGGTTACTGTCAACATGTGCACTCAAATATTTTCACTAATACCTCAAGCAATTCTCTTTTCTCACTAAATCTCAGCTGCTGGAAGAAGCCGGTACAGAGAGGCAAATTAGTTCAGCAACGGGAACCATTAAGTCCATTAGTACCGGAGGAAGCGCTGGAACATCCATTGATAGAATTATTAGAATCAACAACAACTTCACATAACATGAGTGCACAAAAACGTAATGTTCCATGGACCTCATCTGTAACTTCTCATGGAGTGGCTGGGATACACTTGGGCACGAAAACAACAGGGCCAGTTGCGTGTTACACAGGAGGTATCTTTACATCTGATAAAAAGACATCAAACTACAGGAGTACTCTCCATCCACAACATTAAGGGATACTGAAAATAACTTGATCTTGCTTGAGGACCAATACCCAGCTCTCTGTAGCCTACCTAGCCCCAAAACAAACAATGAACTCAAAGACGCAAGTGAGTGAGTTCCATCAAGTACATTAAGTGTTCTGTTATCGACACTGGATTCAACCTCAAAAGAAATTTCCAATCATGTGGACAAACACGACCTCCAAGTTGATCTTCTAACCATAATGGTAACTTACATAGTAGGAATGGACAAGAAGCTGCAGACACTCAATGAAAAGATTATGACATTCCCAAAGCATAAGAATACACAGCAAGTCAACTGTTGATGTTCAATGACAGGCAAAAATCTGCATATTTTATTATCAATCTTGACTGATATATTGATAGAAGTAAGAGCACAAACAGCAAGGTCACATACAAGACCAAGAGTCTATGAACACGAAGAAATTGCTCCAAAAACATACAAACATTTGAGCAGAATTGCCTCAAATAAAGGAGAACCACACTCCAATACATCAAACTCCCTCATCGGGACACATTCAATTAACTGAAATAAAATAAAGTACCTCTAATAGGCATGTTAATCATTCTACCAGTAACAGAAAAAAGGACAACGAAAACACGGAGATAGTGGAAGAAAAGCTGGCGGTCACAAAAAAGGAAATAAAGAGGATAAGAAAAACTCATAACAAAGGGAAACTAGTTCAACAAAACAAAATATGGCATTTATTTACTCAACATAAGAACGAAACGGCATCTACTCAGGAGGACGTAAATGAGATAAAATCGGATTCAGTAATTGAATCTGAAGGGAACGTGAGAACAACAGGCCCATTCTCCTTACCCAAATTCAAAGATCAACAAACTTTGACAGCAGCCCCTCACGAACCCACCTCTAATATGCAACACACTAGGGTATATATGTTCCCGCATTTTTTACGTCAAAGTCAGGAAGGAAAAGATCCGCCAGAGGCACAAGCCCAAAGGAACTCAGTGAACAAGGAAAAAATATATGATGATCCGAAGCAAAGAAGCCCCAAGAGCAACAAGGAGAAGTCATACATCCAGTTCAAGTGCAATGTAAAAATTGGTATTTTGAAGATCGTAGGCTTCACAAAGCCCTCCATCCTCTTCTGAAGAATAATCTAGATTTACAGCCTACAACAAATGGAAACCATTCAAACAAACTAGTGTTACTCCCGAATTACATCTCAAGAGGGAATTTTGATATATTAAACAGAGGTACGATTATAAAACTGATCACATAAATATGGGATATAGCCTATATCAAAACCTCTAACTTAATATCAGTCGAATTTAAACCTCATCTTTTTTTGAACAACAAAGAGGCAACCGTAACAAACTGGACCTCAGCAGAAATAGCAGATCATATAATGATACACCAGCAAAAGTTCAAGTCCTGGGGTATCGAATTACAAAGGATTGCGGTGCCTTGCTACCCAGGCTCTTTACTTCCTATAAAAGAAAGAGAGGGAACAGTTCTAATGGGTGCCATTGGTGCCTGAATCAATCAAAAGAATTTGAAAATCTAAAGATCACCAAGTCCCTAAGCATGGTCCTCCCTGGCGGAAGCCCGCAGGAATACTACAAGAATAACCGGGTAACACTAGAAGAAAGGACAGGGGCACAGAAATGCCATGCTTACATGCATCCCTGAAAATAAGAGCAACGGTCCACAAGAAAATCCCAAAAATATCAATATTTGCACTTGGAACACACATGGATTAGAAAATCTACTACAAAATAATGACTTCATGGAATTCCTCTTAAATTACATCATTCTGACCCAAGATACTTAGAGTCTAACACCACTTCATCTCATAGGTCATACTGATCATCATGGAACGGTAGTAAAATCCTCAAAATGTGGTCAACCTAAGGAGGGTTTGTCGATGGAAAAGCTATCAATAGGGGCAAGATGGGTCCTTGTAACACACTTGGAAAATCAAAACATTCGTATGGCTCCGATAATTATTATTCTAGTAAACGTCTATATTCACCCAAGAAGAGAGACAAAAGAAGAGCACATGAAAATACTGTATAAAATGATAAAAAAATAATGCATTGGCAATACTCTCAAGAGTAGTTCATGATTAAAGGTGATTTCAACACACATTTATGTAAAAATCTTCGGAACAAAACCAAATGGGCAATAGATTTAGAACTCTGCTAGAAACACTAGGCCTAAAACTTCTGAATGGAAACACAAAAGAGGATTCATCAGCATCAATCACCTTTTTAAGTGGGAAAAAGAGTTCAATAAATGATCACACGCTAATGAGTGAAAACGTAACTTTCCAGATGCACAAATTCCAAATTATTCCACGCATGGAGGCGACCATTTTCCTCAAACAATGCAACTTGAACAAAGGTTTACTCGGCTGACAGCATCTAACAAATTAAACTCTGCTCCCCTAGCGTGCAATCTAAAAAGCCTGACATGGCGAGGAACAGGGATAGAGAAGGTGATGGCCGAGGTATATCTTTGAGCAGGAACAAAAGAAGTATTAATAAAGGAAAGAGGTAATCAAGAAGCTCCACAATCAGTGAATGGTGAGAGACTTAAGGCCTGTGAAATCTTAAAAGCCACGTTATTGGAAAAATCCCCATCTAAAGCACGTTGTTGCTTGTTGTAGATGGAAGCAGTCAATGTGCTGGCGTTGCTGAAAGTGTCCCGGTGTTTGGAAATCACACCGGGACGAGTTCAGCATATTATTCAGTGGGGCCCAAATTCAGCCGCGTCCGGTAGTGGGAGTACTGGCCGGGCGGTGACATGAGGAGGGGGAGGGGCAGGGTGGGGAGTAGTAATGTATGGATTCTGGACCTTAACAGGTAAGTAAACATGAAAACAAATAAAACGAATTTCGTTGCGCGCACTGCATCACATTTGGTGATGCAGTGCGCGCAACGAAATTCGTTTTATTTATTTTTATGTTTACTTACCTGTTATGGTCTGAATTCATACATTACTACCCCCCACCCTGCCCCTCCCCCTCCCCACGTCACCGCCCGGCCGGTACTCCCACTACCGGCCGCGGCTGCCCAAATTCTTGGCAAAGTGGACGGTGTTCGCCCTGTGAAAATAATGGGTGGACGCCGTCCACGCACGTGTACCCCTGACTCATGCCCTGGAATAAATGTGGAAAAACATTTCTGCTTGCGGAGTCATACTCACTACACTCAGCACACACTTCCCATTATCTCATACTTAACATTAAACACACCCTAGCACCTCCCCGCATGCGACTAGTTTGCGTTCAGAGTCTACCCCAGACCATGAGGGCCCTAGTGCGTATAACATCAATATGCTGCTTCCAGTTTGCTGGCATTGGAATGGCGTGAAAAGGTGAGATGGTTTTGTCAACACTTTTACTTTTGATTTGCAGCTCACAACATGGCAGCAATGAGCACTTATCTCACTAAGTTATCTTGGTGGTTAGAGGCCAATGTCAATGTAGGGTTTCTTTGAAATGTTAATTAGCCCCTTGACGCAAACCAACCCTCTCAAGTCTGGGCTGTGAAACATGAAACACAAATGCTCAGTTGACAAACATTTAGTTTTTCAATTTTAATCAGACGTTGTTTATTTGCATACCTTTTAGCACAACATGCTTTTAATGCGATTTACATAAAACTGAACCACAAGTCTCATTTTCTTTTCTTTTTTTAGGTCTCGCTTGGTGACGCAGCGCATGCGCTTCTCGCTTGGCGAGATCTATTGTCGTCGATTTTTCGGCAGAAGGAGGACAGATGTGCACGCGTACAAACAGGCGATGTGCACGTGTACGGCTCGCGTCGTTTGAGCACAATGCGCGCATGGCGCACTTTCACTTTCCTAGTTTGGATCTGATCAGAAACGCGCACGGGCACAGAGAAGCCACCTCGGGCACAGAGAAGTCACCTTGTGGCCGCGTTGTCACTGTGTGCCCCTCAGACCCGGCTGAGCGGTATATTGCTGTGTTGTAAAGGATTATACAAACAGCTGTAGAGAGGGTGCTGGAGCGGGCACCAGCCACCTTGGGATTTTCGATGGGCTCTGAATTTCAGTGGCTGGCTGCAGCTTGTGCGGTTTATAACAATCTGTATTGCTGCACTGTAAAGGATTATACAAACAGCTGTCGAGAGGGTGCTGGAACAGGCATCAACCACCATGGGATTTTCAATGGGCTCTGAATGTCAGTGGCGGGCTGCAGCTCGTGCGGTTATAACAATCTGTGCTAGTTTCTCAGCACGTTGCTGCACTCATTTGGAAGTGTGAATGACACGGGTTTAATTTTGGCACTTTCTCATTGTGATACCTGTAGTATTGTGTTGGTGGCACACCACTTCCTGTCCAAGGCTGCGCATGAAGTGTGCTGGGCCAAGAGCAAGTGAGCTGTCTTTTGGAATTGAACTAGGAAAACTTAGACCTGTGGCGAGGAGGAGTTATAGATAGCAGTGCGTACCAGGCCTAAAACATGCAATTTATTTTTGTTCACGCTTTAGTTCTGCAGCTTTTGCATGCTTTTTGCATCTTGTTTGAAGCAGCAGTGTAGACAGGGTGGCTAGCAAAAACACCTTAGAGTTGAAGTGCGCCTCTGATTGCACATGCATGAATATAACGTGAACAACTACATTTTGGAGGACGGGGCAAATCACTGTTCTGAGATCAGTGAACAGTTAAAGTGTAAATTCGTTTAAGGCCTCTGAAAGGCATCCATTGTGAAATGTCTAGCCTCATGGAGTCTTTTTCTGTTCTCTTGTGGGGTGAGGTTTGCACTACAGCCTTTCTTTCCCAGCGTATGTGAGCATGGCACATTTTTAGGTCCATGTTAACTTTTTTGTGGATTCTCATTTGTCCGAGTGGACAAATGTTGCTGAGTGGGAGCAAAGTTAAAACCCCGCCTCATAGGGTTGTGATTTTGTCATTCTAAAGCCTACATTTGATATTATGTGGTCTGTTACCAATAATCCTGACGGATATAGGTCTAAAAGTCGTGCTTCTGTAGTGTTGTTAAGTGGTTTATGGGTCGCTGTTGTATAACTTTCTCTAGTCTGTTGGTTGGTCATGCATTTCCTCTTGGTAGAAAATTGTGAATTAATCTTGTGATAGTTCAAGTTGAAATCTGCAGCCCTAACGTCAAACTGTTATTTTGACCTACCTCAACACCTGTTTTTGAAAGATGCTTTTGGATATGATGTCTTGGTTTGCGATGGTTGGGCCTGGCATTTCTAAATCCTGCAGACGGGGGGCTCCGGTTGAATTTCTCTGTTTTATTTAATTCCCTCATGCAATCTATATTAAAAGTTCTATTTTTTTTTACAAAAAATTACCGCAAATACAGGTATATGGAAAGGTGTATTGGGTAATTCCAAAGTCCAGCGTAATAAAACCCCAAGCTCAAGAATAAAGCAAACTATGACCTAACATGTTTCCCTTTGTCTTACATCAAAACTCAGACAACCACACACACTCCCTCTCTTAAATAAACCCTATAGTGGCCTTACATTTTCTGTCCCCTTCTATATCTTATTCCCAATGGTAATCCTATTTTAAAGCTACTTCCTTCCCTATCTGCCCACAGCCGCCTCTACTGAGCTGTACTGTCTTCCATTCAACGTTTTTCGTCATTCCTAACTACTTCAGAACATGCCCTAACAGCAGTAAGGTTTATCCCAAATAACTCAGACCTGTTCCATTAAAAAAAAGTCTGCAAATTTAGTCAGACGTAACTTAACCAGAAAACACAGGCCTTAGCCCCACAGTAGCAGAAAAACAATATTAGGCAGATGTTGGGGACTGTAATAAAAGACTTAAGTTCCCAGGTGTACAGGATTTCCCAAAAAGAGGCTGTCCTGCATGTGGGGGCCCCAGCTCTATGTCCCACTAAGCCCCCCAAGCCCTGCGGCCCCTAACCTAGTCCCTTCCCCAGTGGCACAGTGGACCGTGCCACCAGCCCAAAAATCTGGGTAGTGAAGATTTTACCTGACCTACACTCCACACCACCCAGGGATGCAGGTTATCTCACATTCAGCCTAATGGTGAAATTATAAGTCCTATATATGACATGCTTGGAGGGATCTCGCTAGATAGCTTCTCCATAGTATATATGGACGTAGAGCAGGAATGTTAATTGCTGTATATCGGGCCTTGGTAGGAACCTGCTAGGGTGCATGCTGCTGCTTTTGACATACTCTTTGATGGGCCCCTCTGTCCACTGGAAAAGGGTAGCCTTCTCCTCCTCTGGTGTCTGATCATTTGATTTTGTGCTCACTTCGCTTATTTCACCTACACAAAATAATGCAAACCCAAAGAGCACTTTACACTAACGTCTATATGCTCCTATGCCATTAGATTTCTCTCCCCAAGCAAACTTTGAACCTTAGTGAATACATCCCTGCTTTTCCTGGCTCCCCAACGAACTTGGAATGCTCCTTACCTGAAGACTTATCTTACTTTACTAATGTTCAGAGCATCAGTAAGCATCCATTGTCTCCTCCAATCCTCACAAGGTCCAATCAAAGTGGTAATTTGCCAGCCTCAAAGCAAGAGGGAGCTTTGAGAAGTTATAAGAAGAAACTGAGGAATTCTTAATTTGGGTATCAAAAGTCTACTTGTGCATCCTCTAACATAATTATTATGTGTATACTGGGAGATGCCAAAAGAACATTATTCATCTCCACTCTCCCTTGAGACCACGTGCTGAAATGGAACTTTTTAAAATCATAATGATTTGATTTGAACATTGATAGTGACTTGTCTTAAATGTTGTTCCTTCTTAAAGTTTGAGAACAGCTCTGTTTTAAAAGGCCAGTTCTATCAACTGAAGAGGTCCTTTAATCCTCATATTATATCATCTGTTACCTGGAAGCTCTAGGCTTTTAATCAGAATCCTCTGCATTTCAGCACCTTTCATGGAACAACAAACTTGCCAGTGCTTGCTTGCTGGTACCAGTGCGTGTTTGCAACTGCCGAGAGGAAGGCCGAGCTTCACACATGCCCTCTGATTAATACGGCTTTGGTAGTGATCTTCGCTGAGAAATCGTTTTAACTGGAGCTGAGAGAAGAGAAAAAAGCATTTGCAATGCAATAGGTCTCGCATTTACGCGAGTTTGAGCTGTTGACGTTGCAAATATTAATGCCTTTTATTTTTGTTTTAAAAACATAAATAAAAGGCATTAATATTTACAATGCCAAAAACTGAAACTCTTGTAACTGCGAGACCTATTGCATTGCAAATGCTTGTTTTATGTTCGGCTCGTATGGGCTCTCACACCCAAGACGGACCCCTGGTTAGACTCTTCCTTTGAGTTCCACCACCTCTAATTAAAATTTGTATTTATTTATTTAATGCGATTTTATATAGCGCAAACTTTACCCGAAGGTGTCAGAGCGCTTTACATAAGAACCAGTTGCAAAACACAAGGATTTAGGATTACATGTGTTACATAAAAGATACAAACAGAAAAAAAATTGCACATGTACAAGATGTAAAGTCACACAAGGAAGAGATACAAACAGAAAGAAAAATTGCAAATGTACAAGTAGTAAAGTCACTCCAGGAAGAGATACAAATGGATATACTCTAAGAGTCACATAGGAATAGTAGAGAGTACAAAGGTCTACTGCATATACTAGTGATCAGTTATCTCTCTCTCTATATATATACTAGCAGCCCGTCCCGACGTTGTCCGGGTATGAATTGCTGCCGGCCAGTAGTGTTTTGTTTTGTAGGATTTCGTTTTTATAGCATTTCTTATCTGTGACAGGCCTGTGAAACGCTCCGATTCACAGTGCACTGCTGATGCACTCAAGAGTGCGCGTTCAGGATGGATGGATGGATGGATGGGTTTTTATATAGCGCAATATCACCGCCAGGTCTCAAAGCGCTTTGCATTGGGAACCCGTCCTGGTTTTTCCCTTTGAGATAGCCCCTTACTGGGTATCCCCAAGGTGAAAGCCAGGCATCCCGCCGCGGGGGCCGTAGTGGAGATTAAGCAAGCTATTGCCCAGAGTTGCAGAGTGTGAACCTGTGATTCGAGTAGGCACCGAAGCGAGAATTACCGAGTCCGTGGACATTTTGGGCTCAAGACCCTGCCGCGTCGGGAATTGAACCCTGGTCCCGGGTCTGATCTCGAGTTTTCCTACTTTATTTTTCCTTGCAATATTATATAGCGCGAACTCGACAACATGGCATGAGCACAATTTAAATTACAGAAGAACACATTCATTTGTGGTAGGCACGGTGAGACAAAGCGATTTGCCTGGAATCACAGAATGTTGAACTGATGCCGAGATTCTAACGCAGCTCCCCAGCTCTAAAGTTCGCAATTCTAGAACTTGTGGCGGGAGGTGTGTCTAAAAGTGTATGTCGGTGCTGGCCATCAATGAGAGAGACCGGTGCATTTTTCAAATGGGTGGTGAAAAAATATGAGTATGTTGCTGGAGATGTGGGCCGCCGTGCCACCAATGTACTTACCGGGGTAGGGTAAACACCCATTACTCCGCAATTTTCTTTCCGCATACCATCACTCCGCATACTTTCATTACGAAAGTACCATGACTCCGCAATGCCATTATAACGCATGGCATTCATGTTTTTTTTTTTTAAATCTTTGGATAAGGTAATTATGGGTATAGGGGTATATGTTTGGGGTGTTTGGGTATTTTAAGGGTTCAGATATAGTTTTGGGTTATGGGGTACAGGGGTAGTTTTAGGGTTTAGGGATAGGTATGGGTTTTGGGGTCCAGGGGTATTTTTAGGGTTCAGGGCTAGGTTTGGGTTTTGGGGTATTTTTAGGGTTCAGGGGTAGGTTTGGGTTTTGGGGTACAGGGGTATTTTTAGGGTTCAGGGCTAGGTTTGGGTTTTGGGATACAGGGGTATGTTAAGGGTTCAGGGCTAGGTTTGGGTTTTGGGGTACAGGGGTATTTTTTTTTTTGCAGAGTTTTATATAGCGCTAGCTAGACCCGAACCGAATCAGGTATCAGAGCGCTTTACATAGCACCAGTTACGGGACGGACACACATTAATTTTAGGCACGGGGAGATTAAGTGATTTGCCCAGAATCACAGGAAGTTTTGGCGTCGTTACCGAGACTTGAACCCAGATCCCCAGGTCCGAGGTCGAGCGCCCTAGCCGTTAGGCCAACTTCAGGGGTGGTTTTGGGGTACAGTGGTATTTTTAGGGTTCAGGGGTAGGTTTGGGTTTTGAGGTACAGGGGTATTTATAGGGTTCAGGGCTAGGTTTGGGTTTTGGGGTAAAGGGGTATTTTTAGGGTTTAGGGATAGGTTTGGGTTTTGGGGTACAGGGGTATTTTTAGGGTTTAGGGATAGGTTTGGGTTTTGGGGTACAGGGTATATTTATAGGGTTAAGATGGGTTAGTGTTTAAGGGTGTTGGGGTATTTTAAGGAGTATGGGTGGGTTAAGATTATGGGGTGCAGGGGTAAGATGGGTTGGTGTTGGGGTATTTTAAGGAGTAAGGGTGGGTTAAGATTATGGGGTGCAGGGGTATTTAAAGGTAGCAGGGTGGGATTAGCACACGATATGAGACATGGCATGAAGGCCGGAACGTACCGCACGCCCCCATCGTTTGTCACGCCCCCAGCACACGCCCACAGCACAACGCAGACACGCCCACAAGGGACTACTTTGCTGGCACGGTTCTTTAACCTTTTAAATGTATATGGTGGGCGTCTGCATAGCCTATGTCCTTCTGCTGCACCTACCCTTTCCAACGCTGTATTGGGTGTTGTGATTGGTGCTGTGGTTCCTGAGATTACCCACCTCAAAGGTTTGGGCTCTCTCTTTATTATATCAGTATAGATATAGATATATGCACATAGTAGATTTGCTCAGGTCAAGACCGAAAAAAAAATGACTATCTGCAGACAGAATGTACTGTTTGGCGGCCAAATTCGTTTGTCCAGAATGCGGCCCGTGTCTGAACTGGGGTGGCAGAGTGGGCTAAAGAACCGTGATGGATTAAATCCAGATCTTTTGACTGGGTGGGCGTGTTTGATTGGTTCAGATGCTCCGTCCATCACCACCCCCTTTTGTACCGCTGTGTCGAAGGTGAAAGCAAGGGAGAAGAGAGCAGGATTAGCAAATCGCAGCTGTGGGTTTTACTTTCTTACACCTTATCGATATTATCGATATTTTACGAGTGGCCAACACTGCCTCCGCTCCAAAGCTAAAACGTACTCCGCAGCGGTCTAGTGTTTCTGCTAGCAACAGTGACGTTATTCCGGAGCGCGAAAGAACAAACTACACTAAGGGGCTAACGTCACGTCCTACGCGACGCGAGCCGCAACAAACCCATGCCCGATCGCCGGAAGTGCCTCGCGACCAGTTAACAGACGGCGGGCGCGCCGTAACGGCCCCTGGGCGGACTCCGTTCCTTGGCAGTCACGACCCCTATGGATCTTCAAGGCGCCTCCGCCGTCCTGGAAGCCCTGACGCGGGCTGCCAGCCAGGACTCGGCGGTGCTGAAGCCGGCAGAGGAGCAGCTGAAGGGCTGGGAGACCCACCCCGGCTTCTACCCGACGCTGCTGGCGCTGTGCGCGGAGCGCGGCTTGCCTCTCAACGTGCGCTGGCTGGCTGCGCTGTACCTCAAGCATGGTGTCGATCGGTACTGGCGCCTCACTGCCCCTAACGCCCTGCCCGAGGACGAGAAAGCAGGGCTTCGAGCCGGCCTTTTGGCTCGCATCCTGGACGAGCCGGCGCCTCAGATCGCTACTCAGATGGCTGTGCTTATCGCTAAGGTAGCGCGTCTGGATTGTCCGAGATACTGGCCCGAGCTTGTGCCTGCTCTGCTAGAGGCCGTGCGAGCCGAGGAGGCGCTACGCCAGCACCGGGCCCTGCTCACCTTCTACCACGTCACCAAGACCCTCGCTTCCAAGCGTCTGATCGCTGACAAGAAGTTATTCCGTGACTTGGCCGGCGGTGTCTACGAGTTTGCCTGCTCCTTGTGGACTCATCACGCGGAGGCCTTCCTTAGGCAGGCCGAACAGGGAGGTGAGGAGGCAGGCAGTGCCATAGACCGGGCCCTGCTGTCCCTGAAGGTGCTTCGCAAACTGACTGTACAGGGTTTCGAGGAGCCGCAATCCTGCCCCGCCGTTATGGGATTCATGGAAGGCCTGCTGCCTCGCATGGAACAGTTACTACAGTGCAGCAGGGCGCTGGGCCCCGACCACCTGTGCCGGGAGCGGTTGCACAAGGTCATTCTGCTGCTGAGCAAAGTGCTGCTGGACTTCTTGGACCAGCACCCTGGCCCCTTCTTGCCGCTCATCCGCCCCTGTCTGGAGTTCACGGTGCGTCTGGTCTTCACCTCCGCTGGGGAGGGTATGGTCTTTGAACGTTTTACCGTGCACTGCATGAACCTAATCAAGATGATTATCAAGCACGACGGCTATCGGTTGTCCAAGGACCCAGAGCAGCACAGTGCGCAGAGCCTGGAAGCGCACAGCATCAAAGAAGCCTTCTTCACCTACCCAACCCTGCTGGAGATCTGCCGTCGCCTCGTCACTCAATACTTTCTCTTAACTACGGAGGAACTGACCATGTGGGAGGAGGACCCTGAGGGCTTCACGGTGGAGGAGACGGGCGGCGATTCTTGGAAGTATAGCCTGAGACCCTGTGCAGAGGTACTCTTCATTGACATTTTCCATGAATACAGTATACTGCTCACCCCCGTATTATTGGACATGGTGCACAGTTTGCCCAGCCCCAGCAGCCTGCAGGATCTTTCCACTATTCTTATTAAAGACACGGTCTATAACGCAGTTGGCTTAGCTGCATATGAACTGTTTGACTCGCTGGATTTCGATCAATGGTTTGAGAAGCAGCTGTTGGCAGAGTTGCAGGTTGACCACCCAAGCTACAAGCCTTTGCGCCGCAGGGTTATATGGCTCATTGGCCAGTGGATCCCTGTCAAGTTCAAGTCGGACTTGAGGCCGGTGCTGTACGACGCCATTCTACGCCTGCTCCAAGATGAGGACCTGGTAGTACGCATTGAGACTGCCACCACTCTCAAGCTGACGGTGGACGACTTTGAATTTAGGACAGACCAGTTTTTGCCCTACTTGGAGCCCATGTTTGGGCTCCTCTTCCAGCTGCTCCAACGGATCACAGAATGTGACACAAAGATGCAGGTCCTGCATGTGCTGTCATGTGTCATTGAACGCGTCAACATGCAGATTAGGCCATACGTAGACTGTTTAGTGCAGTATCTACCCCTGCTCTGGAAACAAAGTGAAGAACACAATATGCTCAAATGTGCCATCTTAACAACACTGATTCATCTGGTTAAAGGCCTGGGCGAAGACAGCAAAAACCTCTACCTCTTTCTGCTCCCGGTAATCCAGCTGAGTACCGATGTTTCCCAGCCACCACACGTTTACTTACTGGAAGATGGCTTGGAGCTATGGTTGGTCACCTTGGAAAACAGCCAGTGTATTACACCGGAGCTGCTTCGCATCTTCCAGAATATGCCAGCATTAATGGACCTGGGTACAGAGAATCTGAAAACCTGCTTCCAGATAATCAATGCTTACATTTTTCTGGCATCACCAGAGTTTCTGCAGACTTATGCAGCCACCCTCTGCCAGTCATTCTGTGCCATACTCAAGGATGTAACCATTGAAGGCCAAGTTCATGTACTGAAAGTAGTGGAAAACATCATAAAGGTGAACCCAACAGTGGGCCCCCAAATGTTTCAGCCCATATTCCCTTCAGTATTTCGTGGTATCATAGATGGAGAGAGATATCCGGTGGTGATGTCCACTTATCTGGGACTCCTTGGTAGAGTCTTACTACAGAACATTGGTTTTTTTTCTTTACTACTTAGCCAAATGGCCCAAGAATTGAATCAAGAGCTTGATCAGCTACTGGGCAACTTGATAGAAATGTGGGTAGATAGAATGGACAATATTACTCAGCCAGAAAGAAGGAAACTTTCTGCTCTGGCGCTGCTTTCACTTCTCCCATCGGCCAACTTAATTATCCAAGATAAATTTTGTGGAATCATCAATGTGTGTGTTGAAAGTCTTCATGATGTCATGACAGAAGATCCAGAAACATTAACATTCAAAGACTGCATGTTTATTTCTCATTATGAAGAGCCTCAAATTACGGAGGATGAGGAACCTCCAACAGAACAGGACAAGAGAAAAAAAATCCTTGCGCTCAAGGATCCAGTGCATGCAGTGTCGTTGCACCAGTTTGCTTATGAAAAGCTAAAGGAACAGCAAGAGCTACTGGGGGAACAGGGGTTCCAGTGTATTATGGAAACAGTGGACACAGAAATAGTCACACAATTGCAACAATTTTTACAAGGTTTTTGACAAAGGACATTTTTTTTTATTTGCCTATTTATAGGATGCAAGAGTCAGTTGGAAAAAAATCTCCGGGAACACCACATGTGTATTAAAGAAATAACCAAAACATACAGGGAACCCGATTGCGAGGAAGGCAAATGCACCATGTCAAATAAAATCCACAAACAGCCACCATGCGAAAATGTTGTATTTTTGGGAATAAGCCTTTCTAAGGGGTGTGATTTGCTAACATTTTGTAAATGAATGTATTTTCGCGAATTTCCTCATATCCCACCCAAGTTATAGTGCCATGTAGCAGACTTTAGATAAGTTGGGCAACTGAAATTATGCAGCCGGGGAGGATAAATGATGCTATAAAAAGGCAAATTATGAGGTGTAATGCAACACATTTTGTGATAGTATCACTTCCCTTTGTACTTTTTATACATGGTAACACCGTCTGCAAAGATTTCACCTCCTTATTACTAGCTTAAGAAAACAGTTACAGCAATAAGGAAAACGTTGATCAGTCAACCTTTGCAAAGTGCCTTTCACAGCGCAGGAATACACTGCCACATTTCTAGTAACTTTTGATCAGTTTTAGCTAGAAACTAAATATTTTTGTTAAACTATGCGGATTATGCAGCAGATGATGGTTTGTGGCAAATGCATAATTATGCAGAAAATGTTGCTTCTGCAGAATCTCACATTTCCAGTAACCGTGATAAGTGTCTTAACAGTGGTAGAGTGAGTGTCCAGGACATACCAAAGCGCCATCAAACCCTGGGTCAATGCCTCATACCATTTAAGCAAAGCAATCTGCGCTTTTATGAGCTGGAGTTAAATCATGTGCTGTTATTAAATTGCTTGTTTTTTTTGTAAACCAAATTTTTACATGTACAGGTTCATCCATTGCTCCTAATTAGACTTTCTTAATCACAAAATTTCAGCTATTCGACACCTCCTGTTCAGAAAGTTATTTTTAAAATGTAACTTAATATAAATGGTAGAATACCTTTTTAAAAGAGCCATCAAAAAACCTCTGCTACTGCCACTGCTCAGGTACGTTTTTAAACTACAAAAGTATTTAACCAGCCCAAAAGCATCCCAATGAACCCACTTTTCTAGAGTATTCAGTTTTTCTGCCTTTGTGTCCTCATTGGATATATTCTTTTTCTAGCCTGTTAGAACAATGACAGGGAATCAATTCACAAATTGTATCAAGTCTTTAGTTTAGTCTATCCACCCACTTCAAATTCTAGCTCCGCCCCAAATTGATCAGTTTTGGAAAAAAAATCTAAATTTGAATGCTGTCAAAACCATTAGTCTGCAAAGCATGAACATGTCTCTATATGTAGTTCCACTTCCTTTGCATTTTGCGGTCTTTCAGTGTCCTAACGCTTTACAATTCTACATTGTAGAGCTGTAGGGAAATTTCCCAGAACTGCATTTTGTTAAAGCTCTGGTGGGGTTTACATAGGACGTCATCTCAATTCTATGCAAAATGAAAGCCATTGTTTAAACATCATGGTAAGTTGGAGGAAATAGTGCATGTGGCCCTGTCCATCAAAATGTTTGTAATCTCAGAGTCAGACTGCCTATTGGTGTGTAAGTATTTCCCAGGGAATACAGATTTTTATCAGTTTGAACAGGTTTCCTCTCGCGCTTTTGCCTGCATCTCAATGAGTGGGACAGACTATTACAATTTGTAGCCCTCTTGGAAATACATTTTACTCTGACCTGCTAGTCAGCATGCAGCCTGGTTTCAATGTTCCTAAGAAAGTAACAAGATTTACCATTAATTTTTGAACTATCCAGCCAGACTAGTAGTTTCAGAGTCTTTAAAAACAGTGACACATTGTGTTTCATGTTTAAACCTAGTCTTACTTCATCTGCTAATGTAGCATAAGGCTGTTTATTTCTGGAATGGCTGTCCACTTAGAAAATACCCAGTGCAGGTCTTTCTTTTGCAGCCCCATCTATCACGTTTTTCTAGAAAAAAAACACAAAAAATTCCTACCTATAATGCGTACTCGCACTTTTTAGGAAACAATCTTTTTAGCAACCCTTTGAGGACTCCACCTGTGCAGAAAAGCAACACTTGTGTTTTAGCTAGTTTTATTGCTTCTCTTGTAGATCCACCTGCTTGAAACTGTCTATTAACAAACCCAAAGGCTTTTGTGAGACAAACAAATAATCCTAATAAAATAAGTTGGTTCCTTCATACTACTTTGCCACAGTTATTTAATTTTCATAAGTTGATTTTAGAACAATTCACTTATTCGTTCAAGTGATGTTGCCACCTACCCCATACAAAGCTTGCCTCGCCTCATGAAATACAGTCAACACAGACTAGTGCTCATTGTTCCATTGGTGTTGACTTTTCAGCGTGTCTTCATGCTGTAGTCATGTTGCATTACCATTCTTTACCCTCCCAAAGTTTATCAGTGCTGTGGTTCTAAGCAAACACACCATCCTAAGTACTGGAGGTGTTGCTTTTAATGATACTAATTTGTCAAGCAAGAAGCCACAAGTGGTTGCTTTAGCGCCTTTATTTTTCAGGTAAATGAATTGGTCGTCGTCTCTTCACCTGTCATGGAGAGTTATCCGATTAATTGAAAACACTGAGGTAGATGTTTTCAAATGTCTGTAAACAAAAAAAAAGATCTTGGTCCTGGGTAATGCTTTGTAGAGCCAATTTTGGGAGAGAGCACTGAAGGTTGTCATTAAAGTCCATTTAAAGCCTCTGCTCTTTTAGTCTCCAAAGAGACGAGCCACTAAATTCTGGGTTTCTGTTTGGTGGCTTGTTGCATCATCTGCCATGTTAGATTAGAAAGTTCATTGACCAAATGAACCTTTTAAAATGAGCTGTGTCTATCACATCAGGCTATGATTGATGTCTTGGTGGGTGGCAACTGGAAGGTGTGGTTAGTGAAGGCCAAGTTACACTATGTAATTTCTTCTAAATTGTAAAATTAATCTTAGCAAAAATGTTTGAGATATCCCATGCTATCATCCGTTTCTCTCGATTGATTTCTGGGTATACCAAGTGAGCAAAGAAGTAATGGTCAGACTTTAGCTACAAGTAAAGCATGTATATCAAAATGATAGCATTTCTTGTCATATAATTAGTCATTTTAGCTTTTTTGTTCTTGTCAAAGGATAAACCCATGTCTTTTAATGAAACATCCAGAACTGCAACTGAATAAGGTGGGGAGTGGGTTCGAAGACTAAAACTGGATCTGAGGACTTGTAGAATGACAGTTTGAGTCAGTGTAGAGTTCTTGGGCCAGTGAATTGGCGTCAAGTCAAGTCAGAATTTATATAGCGCACTACATACCCATAGGGTCTCAAGGCGCTTGAGGAGGGGGGGGGGAGGTTTACTTATCGAATATCCATGTTTTAAGTTGTTTTCTGAAGGCTAGGTGGTTTTGAGTAAGGTGGAGGTGGATGGTAAGGGAATTCCAGGTCTTGGCCGCTAAGTAGGAGAAGGATCTTCCTCCCATGGTGGCTTTGTGGATGCGCGGAACAGCGGCGAGGGCTTGGTTGGACGAACGCAGCTGGCGGGTGGGGGTGTAAAAGGAAAGGCGCGTGTTGAGACAATCAGGTCCAAGTTCGTATAGGGCTTTGTGTGCGTGGGTGAGGAGACGGAACGTTATTCTCTTGTTGACGGGGAGCCAGTGAAGGTCTTTCAGGTGAGCGGAAATGTGGTCTGTGCGGGGGATGTCTAGTATGAGTCTGGCTGAAGCATTTTGAATGCGTTGGAGTTTTTTCTGTAGTTTCGCGGTGGAACCGGCGTAAAGGGTGTTTCCGTAGTCCAGACGGCTTGTAACCAGTGCGTGGGTGACCGTTTTTCTTGTTTCGGTGGGGATCCAGTGAAATGTTTTTTTGAGCATGCGTAGGATGTTGAAGCATGAAGATGAGACGGCGTTGACTTGTCTGGTCATCGAGAGTGAGGAGTCCAGGATGATGCCCAGGTTCCGTTCGTGGTCCGTCGGTATGGGGGCTTTTCCTAGGGCCGTTGGCCACCAAGAGTCGTCCCAGGCGGAGGGGGATGAGCCTAAGATGAGGACTTCCGTTTTGTCCGAGTTCAGTTTCAGACGGCTGTGCTTCATCCACTCGGCTACTTCTTTCATCCCTTCGTGTAGGTTGGTTTTGGCGGTGGTTGGGTCTTTGGTGAGTGAGAGGATCAGCTGAGTGTCATCAGCGTAGGAGATGATGTTGAGGTTGTGTTGACGTGCGATGGTTGCGAGGGGGCTCATGTAGACGTTGAAGAGGGTGGGGCTGAGTGATGATCCTTGCGGGACGCCGCAGATGACTTTGGTGGCCTCTGACTTAAAAGGGGGGAGGCGGACTAGTTCTTACAGCGAGGAACGAAATGATCCAGTCCAATGCTTTTCCTTGAATTCCGATGTTTCTGAGGCGTCGTATCAGGGTGCTATGGCAGACTGTGTCGAAGGCTGCGGAGAGGTCAAGCAGGATAAGGGCGACTGTGTCTCCATTGTCCAGTAGTGTTCGGATGTCGTCTGTTGCTGCGATGAGGGCGGTCTCGGTGCTGTGTTTGGCTCGGAAGCCAGACTGTGAGGAGTCGAGTGATTTGTTAGTTTCGAGGAAGGTGGTGAGCTGATTGGTAATGGCTTTCTCAATGACTTTGGCAGGGAATGGGAGGAGCGAGATGGGGCGGTAGTTTTTGAGTTTGGTGGGGTCAGCTGTGGGTTTCTTCAGAAGGGCGCGGAGTTCGGCGTGTTTCCAGCTATCTGGGAATGTGGTGGAGTTAAGTGAGAAGTTGATGACATCTCGGAGATGGGGTGCGATAATGGAGTCTGCTTTGTTGAAGATGTGATGGGGACATGGGTCAGTAGGGGATCCTGAGTGGATGGAGTTCATCAGGCGAATGGTCTCTTCTGTGGTGATTGGGTTCCATTTGAGAAGGATATTCGGAGGATGTAACGGTTCGGAGGTGAGTGGGGTGGATTGGTTTACAGGTGTGTTGTCAAAGCTGTTATGGATGTCGGCGATTTTGTCATGAAAGAATGAGGCAAGGGAGTCGCAGAGGACTTGAGAGGGGGTGATGTCGTTAGAGCTGGCGGTGGGGTTGGTGAATTCTTTGATGATGTTGAAAAGTTCTTTGCTGTTGTGGGCGTTGTTATCTAGTCGGTCTTTGAGCGCTGATTTCTTGGCTGACCGGATTAGTTGGTGGTGTTTGCGGGTGGCGTTTTTGAAGGCGGCTTGGGTGATAGTGTTTGGGTCTGTTTTCCAAGTTTTCTCAAGGGAGCGGCAGAGCTTCTTGGATTTCTTAAGGTTATCGTTGAACCAGGGGGCGTTCTTGCTACCTTGCTTGGAGCCTGGAAGCAGAGTATCCCCAGCTGTGGTGACTTCATGACATTGCCAAGCCTTGCTTTTCATTTAGGCAATTACAACAAAGGATTGAGACTTTCTTGTTGTACTAAGAGGTTGAGCCAGTCTCACTGAACACGGACCAGAAGAACAAATCTTCACTTGCTCGGGTGACTTGCCCAGGAAGAAAATCCATGTTTCTCCTTTGGGCATCTGTTGTGGGGCCCCAGATTTATGAGATAGGCCTATATCCTAACTTCTCCTATAAAGGTGGCAATCTTTTCATAATTTTTTTTATCAGTTTAATAAAATTACAGGTCTAGAGACAAGAAGTCACTCAGTATGCACATAAAAAAAGGCTAAATATTGCATCTATCATAGACATGACAGTATTCACAGGCAGCATTCTATGAAGTGATAAGGTTGACTGATTGAATATAAACCTTCCTGCATAACTCAAACTTTCATTGAAGACAGTCCCATCCTCCCCTCTATTCCCCCAAAGGTCCCCTCTGGATAATTATTCAAACAATGTTAACCCCTGTTCCCCAAAAAACCTATAGAACTTCCATAACATTTCTGTGATTCAACATTGGGTACAGATTCTTGGGTCCCTGCAAATCTCGCCATATACTGCAATTTATACATTGCTGGCCTACATATCTGAGTGTTTAACATAATTGGTCCCTAAGTAACCCCATGTCCATCTAGAGGGCATCCCTATGTGTTTCTTTCAGATCCCTATAATTGGGTGATGTATCTTTCGAGGTCTCTCTCTTTGCAATCAGGTTGTATAGAAGGTTGAATTAATTGTTTCGAAAAAAGTAAATTTGATTTTATATATATATATATTTGCTGGAAAATACAAAAGGTTAAAGGTACGTTGTAATGAGGTGGAAATGTCAGCCATACTAACAAAACCAATTAATTTCACAGCAATAGTTCTCTCCAGTGACTATAACAGGTAACTTTAACCACATGCGCGCGGCGGGTTTTCCTGCTGCGCGCTGAAGTTTTCAAAACCCCGCGGTTCATGACTAGCTCAGCTCGTCATGAGCGCACGGCAAGTAAACCTCATGACGAGCTGAGCTTATCAGCGCAGAAGGGGTTAAGCAACAAAAAAATCAAGCTCTCGCCAAGCATAGTTTATGAATTATGTAATTTCTGATGTAATTAGGGATGTTATCAATGTATTCATTGAAAATGTTATGAGATCTATGTGAGGGGCCGAGTCTTAAGATGGCGACTGCAACTTCTCTTTCAGGTTGCGGCCAGCTAATACCATCACCCAGAGGTGGTACAAGTATGGCGTCGAATGAACATACATTTTGAGCCCTAATTTGTCAAAAACTACTGAATGGATTTACAGCAAATCAAGGAAAGCACTCTTTCTGGATCAATATCTAGCTTTCTGCCAAGTTTTGTGTTATTCTGTTCACATGTTTTTTTTGTGGTATCGCAGTTCCGTTTTCCTATGGAAAATTGCATGAGGAAAGCTGGTTTTGGGCTTTCCCCTTGTACTCTGTCCCCACTTGACATATCACCCCCAAAACAAAGAAGCTGAGGTGAATGAGTGAGTTTTTTGGGGAAAGTTTCATGAGTTTATTACTTTATGCTATATACATTCACACATAGCTTTGAAATGGTGTGCCACACAAACAATCTGTACATGAGGACCTGCAAGTTCATTGTCATCTGTTGCACTGTCGAGGCAGCAGATGGTTTGCCAATGTGAGGAATGCTACTTCAATTCTATATTTAAAAAGAATCTTTGGGGAAATATCTACGGGTCCCCAAATATTAAAATGTGGTCTTTAAATGTTACAAATTAATGTAATCGAGGTCAAGTTGAAGGCAAAACACTAGAAATGTTGCAGTAAGTGTCCTACTATTTTTGGAATGCACAATCTGCCCTCTCCAAAACACATTTGGTGTAAGAAAATGTAGAAGTGCTGATATAAACAAGCTTGCGTCTCTCTTCAGACTTCTTCCTCTAATATATATGATTTTAATGCCATTATTCAAAGTTGGAAAAATCCTAATAAAACTCATCAATCTAAACACACACAGGGCTGATACATTCTAAAGTGCTATGTCATAAAGTGCCCGTGCTCCCTTAAAAACCAATTATTATGGGGAAAAGTACATTCCTCCCAAAATGCTACAAGCATGGAGACTGTACATCATTTCGAATTCCCGATGATTGCATATCCTAAAGTGCCAGTGCTCCCTTAAAGTTCCAATGCTATAAATGAATAAACATAAAACCAACCCTACTCCTTCCAGCCCAATTTCCTCCATGTTCTATAATATTGTTAACAGTGATTAACTCTAGCAGTTAAAAAAAACTTCCTGCTTGTCAACATTCCACATTTTTTTTTTCTTCTCGTTCTGCTAACGGGCCGTGGGGGATTTCCGGTAAAAGTGATCAGAGTGGGTCACCGCCATTGCAATAAATAAATAAACCCCACCCCAAATGCCCAAAATTGTCATCTCTAGAAAGGGTTGATATCCATTCAATTATTCTACCTATTGCATGAAACGTACCCCTCCAAAATGTCTCCACAGGTCCAAAACATGCAAGCAATACTCTATCTGATTGCATTTCGAGCAGTTCCTAGAAATACCAGTAAACATATTCACTAATTGTGGAAAATGATACAGTAGCCATTAATTGAAGAAAGCCATTTGATGGAAATTGCCCCCTCTGAGAGACAAGTAAATAGGATCGAAGTATCTTTCCCAATGTATCTCATTTAATTTTATCCCCGTATGGTTTCCCCATTTTTATCTTGTCAGCTGTCATCCGATCCCTGATGCAATTCCTTGTACCAGTAACTCAAAGTAAGATTAACTTTATCATCCTGTTGCAGCTGTCTAACCCTATTTCTAGAGAATCAATATCTTCCCCGGACAATTTTCTAAGAATGGCCCATATTTGGGTATACATAAAAAATGAAAATGCATATGAACTGTCTTTCCCAAAAAAGGGCCTGTAGAGATTTCAGCCTATTCCCTTAAAATCCCCTCCCTCCCTAATGAATACATCTGGTCATTATCCTATTGTTTCTCCTGTCCAAGCAGGAAAAAGGGTTTTACAATAACGCAATGGAGTTTCTGCGTTAACATCGGGGATTCCCTATTTAATAAACACTTTATTTTTCCACACGCTGATAAGTATTAAGAACTTATACCTAACATTTTGGGGCAATTTGTGACACTCCACCTAAGGCCAGAAACCCCAAATTCTTCAACATAAGTAGAAGAATAGAATTATCAAAACTAGAGGAGGGCATTAAGAAGCGGCATCATTGTTGGATGGTTGATGCCATATACTATTGCTGGAAATCCGGCAGTCCCGCATCTCCCTCCCCCTTAGGCAGCTGTAGCACTTTAACTTCACTAATGGGTGTTTCTGGGTACATATAAAAGATGAGATGGCTTGTTTCAATAAAAAAAAGAAACCTCCAACATACAAAGAATGGATAAAAACAGGAAGAGAAACGGAGGTAAAACATACATTTTAATCAGGACAGACTGCCTGATAATTGATAGGGGCAGGTTGATTAAAAACCTCTCATATCGAGGCATTACATTTATTATTTAAACCTTCCTCCAGTTCCTCTGAATAAACCCCACCCCCCTCCCCCCAATACCTTTGTGGACCTTTTATAATTATCCTTCAGTGATAATGGAAGGACAGCTGGGAGGTGTTAAACAACAAACATTCAGTTTTTGCTTCATTCATTTTATAGCCCCCAATATTCGTGAAGGTATTAATTGCAAGGTCCTTTTAATATTCAGTGTAGTTGGATTTAAAACCAGCATTGGCAAAGCCAAAAGGTCTCGCCTATTCAAGAGCTATTGGTTTTGCCAATATGTTTTAGCTATGCTGTACATCAGAGTGACTGCTGGTGCACATGGCTTAAAGATAGTAGGGTAAAGGAGAGTGGCGTGGAATGTTGTAGAGTGGTGTATAGTTGAGTGGCATGGAGAGGAGTGTGGTGGAGTGGCATGGAGGAGTGTACAGAATTATGGAGCGCTGTGGAGAGAGCAGAGTGTCAAAGAGTTGAGTTACGTAGAGTGGAGCACAGTGTCCTAGTTGAGTAAAGTGTCAGAGTGTAGTGGAGTGGCGTAGAGCAGAGTTGGGTCGATTTTCAGATTAGAGTGACAGGAGTAGATTCGTGTGTCAAAGAAAAGAATGGAGTAACTGGTATAGAGGGATCTTCGTAGAGTAGTGTAGAATGGCAGAGAGTGGAGTGGCATAGTATCAGTAGAGCAGAGTTTAATGGAGTAGAGCATCATAGAGTGGAGTATTGTGTAGTGTAGGAGAGTGGCCTTGAGTAAAGGGGTGTAAAGTACAGTGGTGTAAATGTATTTCGATTTATATAGCGCACGAATCACCCAGGGGTCTCAAGGCGCTTGCTTAGGGAACCCGTCCTGGTATTCCCCTGTGAGATACCCCGGCAGGGTATTCACAAGGTGAAAGCCAGGCATCCCGCCGCGAGGGGCCGTAGTGGAGATTAAGCAAGCTATTGCCCAGAGTCGCAGAGTGTGACCCCGTGAGTCAAGTAGGCACCGGAGCGAGAATTGTCGAGTCCGTGGAATTTTTGAGCCCGAGACCCGCCGAGGCGGGGAATCAAACCCTGGTCCACGGCTGATCTCAGCTTCCGGGTCTGCCGCCTCTAACCACTGAGCCACGCTTCTTCTGGTGTAGAGTGTATTGGTTTTGAGTAAAGTTGTGAGGAGTAGAGTGTAGTGGCATAGAATGCAGTGTAGATTGGTGCAGAGGAGTGTCCGTGTTGTAGAGTACATGGTGCAGAGTATAACAGAGTGGTGAATAGTGCAGTGGTGTAGAGGGACAGTGTGCAGTGGCATAGAGTAGAATGCTGTAGAGTATAGCTGTGTGAAGTGCAGTGGTGCAAAGTAGTTGGCTTAGGTGCAACAACATAGGGTTTTGAATAAAGTGGTGTAGAGTGTATTGGAGTAGAGTGCAGTTTTATGGCATAGAGAGCAGTGGTGTAAAGTAGAATGTTCAGAGTAGTGTGGAGTTGTACAGGGCATAGTATAGTGGTGCAAGGTAGAGCGCAGTGGCATAGAGTAGATTGGCTGCCTTGATGGGTACCCTGATTTAGATTACTTTGGCCTGCTGGAGAATTATTGACTGAGCTGTTGTCCCCCCATATAATAACTGACTAGACCTCCTAAACCTGGATGGAAATTGAAACTTATCTAAAACATGGAATAAACCCTCCAGTTTAGCAGATCAAAGGCCTCCAATATAATAACTGACTAGACCTCCTAAACTTGGATGGAAATTGAAACTTCTCTAAAACATGGAATAAACCCTCCAGTTTGGCAGATCAAAGGCCTTGTCGGCATTTAACAAAACATTCGCCACTAGAATAGCATCTTCTGTCACCAATTCTAGCCACTAAAAGGGATTGGGCTACCTCATCAATCTGGTTGACTAAAATCTTAGCATACACCTTGTCATCAGAATTTAAAAAGGGTTATAGGTCTATAAGATTTCAGATCCTCTAGCTCTTTTCCTACCTTAAACAAATTCACCAAAACCCTCTTTCGAAATCAATTCAGTATCTGACAACCGGCGAGTAAAAATTGAAGACATGGGACCGTTTGTTACTTCAAATGTTTTAAAAAAAAAACTCAAAATGAATCGATCCTCCCCAGGGGCTCTACCCTTAAAGCTGTCCTGTTGTCTCTTCCACCTCTCTCTCTGAAATAGGATTTAATAAAAGGGAAGCCACGGGGGCGTGACTTGGACGGCAATGTGGACGGGAGCCTAAGACCTGCACCTCCACCGCCCGAGGCAAATAACGGCGATGGAAACAAGCGAAACGAGCACTGCCTGACCGCAAACGCACAGATGTGGTGTCCGAACTGCCAGGGCACAAGGTGACGACAAAGGAATCAACAAGCGAGCTACACAAGGCGTGAAAAATAAGGATAAAGATACAGAAGAAGAAACAAGGAGGCGATGAACAAGATGGCGGCGCTCTGATAACGGCACCGAGAGAGAAGGAGCGAGGAGTCAGAAGTGCCAACGGGAGACAGAGGTGAGACGAGTACGGGAACCGGAGCAGCGCCGAGCCCCCGGGCACGCGATCGCATCAGGCCCAGGGCTCAAATAAGACCGCTTAGATCCTAACGCAAGTCTGAAAACGGAGCAAGCGAAACCGAAGGCACCTAAGCAGGGGGCAGCCATCTTGAATGAGGGAACGCCCAAACAGGAGACACGGTTCCCGAGAGCGCAGCTGAGGAGAAGTCCCCAAATAAAAGTGAAGGCACGGCAGGGGAAACTGTACCACCCTTCACCGCCAGAGGCGAGAAGTAGACGACAAACAGAAAAAGAGTGAAACCGAAAGCGCAACATAGGGGGCAGCCATCTTGGCAGAGAGAACATACAGCCACGAAGAGCCCCCAAAACAAAGAGAGCGGTCCAGCAGACTCCTGCAGAAGGAGGACAACCCCTGCCAATCTAAATCGAGCCCGGAAGAACACAGGGGCAGGCAAATGACAGAAACGAACAACACGCACGATAGACCCTCACCCACAATATAGCAAGCGGGAGGCAGCTAGGAGAGAAGCAAAACACCCCCAAGACCAAACGAAACCGGAAGCGCAACATAGGGGACATCCAGTGTGGCAGAGAGAACGCACAGCCACGAAGAGCCCCGAAAACAAAGAGTGGGCCGGCACACCGCCAGGGCTACAAACGAAGCCCAGAAAGACCAAAGGGGCAGTCATCAGCGGTGTCAACAAACAGGGCAGCGGAGCCAAGGTGAAGACGGCCAGAGGACCGAGATTGAAGCTCACCACCTAGGGGAGGAAGCCAGAAGGAAAGGGGAGAAGCCAGAAGGAAAGGTTGGGCGCAAAGAAGGGGCCAACACCGCTCTAGCCCACCGAAGAGTATACAACTGAATTGTGACCTACGGGGGCAAGTACGCAGGCGGCTCAAAAGCGATAAATAAAGCGGATACAACGTAAAGGTGCGGGAGCTGGCGGGCGCAAAGACCAGGACGAGGGCCATCCGTGAACCTAGTAGACAACCAAAACACAAACAAGGAGGCCCCGGGCAGAGGTGATACTGCTAAACAACAAAAAGACGGTAGACTCCATACCTTGCTTGCCAGACGAGGATTCGAGTCAATGGCAGGCCACGATGGGAAGATAACTAATGACATTAAAAAGACCAAAGCAAACCCACTGGATTCGCCCGCCAAGCTTAAAAATGACGCCAAGAACGAAATCACACTAGATATGATCCTAAAAAGGATAAATGAAGGTAACGACCTGGCCGCGGATGAGGGAGGATGCGAGGAGAACTCGAGGTTGAATGGACGTTTCATTTACCCCTCATTCCTGATCGGCTCATGGGGCATTGTCTCCAACTTATTTCAGCCCACGAATCAGTAATACTGTTAGGGCTCTATAAACTGTAAAAGCGAAGAGGCAGGTACCTCGAAACATGTTGACACCATCAGGAGAACTAGCTCATTGACAAGCTGTGTTTTTCTCCTCCACACCAATTTTTAACAATACCAGCCTCTGAGTAATAAAGAATTTTTATTATCAAAATGCCAGGTATTCTTTTAACCTCACTTTTCCTATCACTTTTTGACCCTACTTACACTCACAACAATACACCTCACATAGCACTTACAATATCTGAGTGCTCCAGCGTAGTCGCTAGTTGTAGCACGCCCCGTCCCGCAGCGGGGCGGGAAGACCCCGATGATGAAGCATGACACCAAGGGACGTTTTGGTTTGTGAGGGGTATTTTAACAAATACTGTGTATGCCTGTCATATCTTGACTCACAGAAAAAACTGTTAGAGGTGGATCTTGTTGTTTGAATATACCATTGACTGGAGGAGGGTGCATCCGCCCCAGTGTTTTTTAAGCACTACCTCTTCACTCCCTATTTTGATTTTTGCTAGTTTGTAAACCATAGCCGATTGTGCCACTTTGATCTCTTGAACTTCTTTAAGACGAGCTGGAACATGGAGAGGATTTTCTCCTCCAATCCCTCCCGCTCCAGAGCAGTTAGATGTGGAGCAATAACCTGTTCTATGAAATATTCTATCAATATCCTAACTTGCTTCCCGTTGGACTCTGAGCAGGATGATAGAGTGAGGGAATCTGAGCCTGGGAGGAGGGAGGATCTTTTCCCCTCTTTTACCTTACTATCCAGGGTGGGGTCGGGTGCCCCCTTCATGCAGATCACCTTTTAAGATTGCACTCCCTTATTCTCCCCCTTACCTAGCCAATGAAAGATGGAATATTGTGTCCCACTGGGGAGGTCTTCCTGCTTGGAACCGGGGTTGGGGGGGAATAGATGTTTCCCAAAGGCCCCTCTGAACTTTCTTCCCTCACCAAATGTTCCTTAGATTGGGCAAAATACGCCTCTTCCCACCTAGCGCATCCAACAGGCCAGATTTTTCCACTTCTGGAGCACTCCGTTCCAGTGTGCGCCCTTTTGGTTTACCGCCGGGTTTCGGGGTAGCAAGGCTTCTATAATTTTTGGGTCTCCGTTAGCACTCCCCCACTACCCGCGTCTTACTCCATTCCCTTACGAGTCAACTTCAATTCCATTCGATTTTCTCCTCTTAGTGTATCTTCTGAGTCTGTGGAGGCCTTAAGATGGCCCATTTTGGGATTCATTAAGAATTTGCCTTATTAGCTTAACTTCGTATGGGCCCTAACTTGATGCGGTTTCCCTTTTCTCATGGTGGGCTTCCTTTTCAACAGGACTTCACATTAATTCCCGTTGCATTTGTTTCTACAATCGAGGGTTTAACGAAATACAATTAGCTCATAGAGGTCTTTTATTGTTTGGCTCCCCCCTGGGCACTGAACGGCTGCCCCAAATGCTGCTGCAACCTGGCCCTTATAGCAGCAAAGGACTTCACATTTGTCACTCTCCAGCTTTCATACGTGGATTAAAGCTCCTAGAGAGGAGGAATCCCAGGAATTAATCACAAGGTGTATTCCACCAACAGAGCCATGTTGTAAGTTATAGACCGTTGCAAAGTCTTCCATTCCTTGTCCTATATCCAGCCTATCGCCCATCAAAAAATTAACAGGCGTCAGAGGGGTACGCAATAGGGGTGTCCCCTCTCCCCATACCTGTTCTCGCTGGCCATGGAGCCTTTAGCCGCGTGGGTGCGCATCGACGCCCAGCTCAAGGGGTTTTGCTGGTCCCCGGGCCTCACGGACAAGATAGCGTTATATGCTGACGACTTATTGTTCTTCTTAACAGATCTTGATCATTCAGGGCCCCGACTGCTGCGCATCTTGCAGATCTTCGGGGAGTCCTCAGGCCTCTATGTGAACCTGGGGAAATCAACCTTGTGGGTCCTGGGCGACGGGCAGCCGGCTTACAGTTGGCCCCAGGAGGAATGAAGTATTTGGGAGTCTATCAGTCCGAGGATGCAGGTATCTCCCGTGCTCGTAACCTTGCCCCGCTGTGGGATCGCACGCCGGAGGATATGAAGGCATGGGGCCGCATGCCACTGTCCATTTTTGGGAGGTCGGCCATCTTCAAAATGGTGGCGCTCCCACAACTTGTGTATCAACTACAGAATCATCCCTACCGCGTTCCGCCTTGCTGGTTTCAACAGGTTAATTCGGCACTGGGCGGATTCCTGTGGGAGGGTGGGACGGTCAGGGTTGCGCTACGGACATGCTTTCGGTCCACGTACGTGGTGGGCCTCGCCACATCTGACATACTCTCATACTATCAAGCCGTGCATCTTCTGGTCCTCAATGACTGGTGGTACGGGGACAGGAGGGATCCAGCATATGCTGTTGAGCGCCACCTGATGGATTCGTCGTCCATCCATGTCCTTCTGTACTCGGCACCGCTTCGGCGGAATCTTCCATCCGCCACGTGAGTGGTTTTCTCCGTCTGGCGGCAGGCGCTGCGCCGGATGGGATGGTGGAACGTCCTCACTCGGGAGACCCCCTTTGGCGTAATGGTCGCTTGGCCCAATTGCTGACCCTCAGGGGTTTTGGCGGGTGGGATGCCATAGGAATCACATCAACAACAAAGAAACTTGAAGGTCTGAATTTAGCTGAGTAATGAAGACTATCACAGAACGCGACACACTGGGAGTACAGTGCATCAGCTACCACATGGTGGAGAGACACTTACGATACTGATATAAGTCCTATCAGCCCACCCATGTGGCAGAGCCTCGTCATGTAGGACGTCTTGAACTAGGTCTGTGTCCCCAAGCCCTGATGTATTGGCTTTGTATCACTAGGCCATAGTTCAGAGGATATAAGTGTCCTCACCACTGGCGGTGCTGATGAAATGCAGTGCAGTGAAAAATGGAAAGTACGTGGTGTTTTAAAATGACGGTCAAGGCAAATGGACAAATTTAATAATATTCACCTGGACGTCAGGTTAAAAAACAGTGTAGAGACAGTGTGAAAAAATCACTGTCAACTTTGCTTGGTAATCATTAAGGCCAACATAACATGTTTCTGCCGTTAGGTGGAGATTCACCGGCATTCTTCAGGGCCAAGCTAACTAGTATGCTACTGCAAAATACACTATTGGGCTTATATCAGTATCGTAAGTGTCTCTCCACCATGTGGTAGCTGATGCACTGTACTCCCAGTGTGTCGCGTTCTGTGATAGTCTTCATTACTCAGCTAAATTCAGACCTTCAAGTTTCTTTGTTGTTGATGTAGTTTCAGTAGGGGTATTAACTTGGATGGTCGTTAAACATAGTCCCTTTGACCCTCCTCTGGAAGTTGTTGTTTTTCTTTTATGCCATAGGAATCTCCACCTTGGGGGATGCGATGTCAGGCGATACCTTGAAGTCGTTCCAGGATCTACAAAACGACTTTGGGATGCCTCGCTCTCAATTCTTTCGCTTTCTCCAACTCAGACATGCACTGACACCATACCTGACGGACGTGGACGCCCTTCCAGACTTTAGCCCACTTGAAGCCCAGCTGTTCATGGGGGAACTGCCTGACAAAAAACTGTCCCGTATAGACCAGTCCCTGGTGCGGCATTGTTCCTCGGACCTACAGAGGTTGCGGGAGGCGTGGGTGAGGGATGCTGGGGAATTAGAGGAGGAAGACTGGATGGAGGCCCTGGCGAGCCCCAGGGGGGCGGCTATTTCCACACGTCTGAGACTTGTACAATTCAAATACCTTCACCGCACATATTTCACCAGGGAGCGCCTGTGGAAGGCGGGTATGATAGGGTCCCCTTAGTGCCTTCGATGTGGCTCTGAGGTAGGCACACTCTTGCACACAACATGGGATTGCCCGGTGCTGCATAGGTTCTGGACCGGGGTCTTTCGATGTTTGTCGGATGTATTGGCATGGGAACTGTCCAGGGAACCGAAATTGGCTTTGTTGCATGTTATGGAGGGGGTTGGAGGCAATCGATATAAACGTCACCTATTGTTGCTGGGCTTGACCATGGCCAAACGGGACATAGCAAGAGCTTGGAGGGTGCCTCTGGCCCCGCCTCTGGCTGCCTGGATTTGGAAAAGGTGGGCGGTCTACAGGGGAACCCCCCGGAAGACGACTCCACTCTGACATTTTAATCACTAGGGAGTGCTGGAGCGCGTTGGTAGTGCTCTGACGGTTTGGTGGATGGTCATTGTTTCTCTTATTGGTCTCAGTACACTAGTACATGGTAGCAGCGCAACCGGGGGGTGGGGGGTGTTTGTATTATATAAAATGTCTGACACTGCTGTGCCTGTTTCATTGCTGTATGCAACAGAACCCGGTGACCGGGGCTTTGCATTTATATTCGTGCAGACTAATAAAAGTGTCGTGAAAAAAAAAATGAACACGCGCACAAGCACAGCAAAGGTGGGAGCCAGTATTACCCTCTTATTTAAAACCAGGGAATGGTAATGAGTCATTATGCATGCGCTCCCCTACCCCTCCTAAGGAGAAAACACCAAGGGGCCTCAGTAAGGCTAGGTTATGTTCAACAGTTACTTAGGAGGCTTAAAGAAGCACATAATAGCTCTGCTTTAAGTCGCTAAAGGAGACCAGGGAACAACAAAACGTGGGAGGAGAGCTCCCTCTCCTTCCCCCATATGGGGTTTTATTCCTTTGCCTACTGGTGGTCACAGCAGCCCTACCACTGCCTGCGACTCCCAGACCGGCCACCAGTCGTACAGTCATCCTGAACCCGCCTTGTAATATGTCAGCTGAGCTTCTTGCCTCTGCTGCGGCTCCAATAAGTCACAATAGTCCGATGATTTGCACCGTCTCTCCTTCCATCCACCCGCCTGGGCTCTCAGATTCAGCCTGAAACACAGCGACTGCTGACCAGCACCTCCTCCCGATCTGCAGGGCTCAGATGCTGAACAGCCATGATAGGAGAGATCAGGTGCACTCCCTGTTGGGCAGCCTCTCTCCTGTCATCTGAGTTGGTTTAGACTTCTTCCTGAAGAGACTATCCTGGCACTTCAGCCTCAAGTCCTGATGTAGATCCCACTCCTCCAGGTGCAGCACCGTAGGATTCGTCTTGCTCATACCACTAGCACTCTAAGCTCTGGTCCCGACTGCACCTGCCCCCTTCAGAGATATATGATGACTCGAGGCGCTCACCCTACATGAGGGTTTGTATGGGGGCAGCAGGACACACACAGATTAGTACCAGTGATGTTTAGGAGGCATTGTCTATTGCGATCCTATCACCCTTTCTAGAGAATGAGGGCATTATGCCTTAGTGGCTGTAACAACCACATAGAAGGGCCAGTCCTGGCCATTGAGCCTCAAGCAAGCTTTGGTCATTTGGTGAAAGCCTTTAACTATGCCTGCCATCTCAAAGTAATTCAGTAACAAATATTTGGTCCTGATGAACTGACTAAGCTTTATATCCACAGATCAATCAGTTGGAACTAACCCGCTTTCTTCAGAACCTAACAGTGTGATTAATGTAGCTTGCTGGTTTAGGGGGCAACCACCTTCACACTGGAGACTGTGACATCAGATAAGAGGGGGATTTTGAAGACCTGGGTGTGTGGCAACTTGGCCTTGCATTTCACACAAGTAGGCTGCATGGTTTTGTCCAAAACATCCCCAAACAATACGGCAGATGAACTTGTGGGAATTATGTGACAGGGCTGGATGGCAGCTCTGTGTTTGTGTGCTATATGTTCTGTACCATGATGTTCAAGGCAGAAATGATCGAAAAGACCATCTGGAAAACTGAACCTTTGCATGAAGTGAGATAGAGAGGGAGAGATGGTTATTCTGTCTAGTGCGCAGTTTATCATCATTTCCCTCCTTGTTTTGCACCTTTGTAGGTCGAAGCCTACCAGACTGCATAGATATCTGGTTTGCTATTGACTGCTTGTGGGCATTCTTAAAGGTTCCCTGGGAATGCATGTCGTCCATTGCTTACTCTCGGCTTTATGGTTTGCAACTCACAGTTGTTCTCTTTCTATTTGCTGGAGGCTGTCCAGCATGAGTTCATCCATCCCATGGAGCATCCCTTGTTTACTGCTTCCTTCAGAGTACTCACTTTCAGTAAATAGGCCTTTAAATCTTTTTCCCATTGTGTCACATTTGCTGTGTATTCAAAGACAGAGGTCAAATGTCAGGCTGTGCTTTCTGAGTGAGCTCGGCATTTACTATTCTTCCTCGGACTTCAAAGTGAGAGCATTTGTGTGACAATCCTGCTTGGTACGCCCCTGAGAGGAGAGGCTCTAGAGAGTGATTTTTTCTAGGATGCCGCAAAAATGAACTTTGCTGATATTTCAAAATATATCAGAATTAGAAAAGTACAAATGAAGTATACTTTTTGTAATACTGAAGTGTGGGGGAAACAAATATTTGAACACGATCAAAACACGTCAGTACACTAGGTGATGACATTTCCACATATCGTTTGTGGCAGTAAAACTGTATGTCAGTGCAAATGTAATGGTCATTTCAGCTGAAAATGTATTGTCTGTAATGGCAGTGCGCTACTACAACGTGCATACTCCACTACAACACTCTACTCTATGCCCTTCTACTCTACGTCACTCCCTTTTATGAAATTCCACTAATGCACAAGTTACTTACCTTCGGTAACAATATATCTGTAAGAAACATTAGTTAGTGTTAGATTCCTTACCTTAGAATTACCCTCAGGCGTCAGACTGGATTCGGAAAGTTTTCGTCAGCAGTATCCCTGCGCGTCGGTAGGCGGCATCTGCGGCTCTGCGTCCGTCGTCTGCGTCCTGATCACAGGAATGACATAGTCGGAGTACTTAGACGCCCCTCACGCGCTGACGTAAGTTCTGTACATAGCTTTCCGCGCCATTAACGCAGAGCCATGATAGAAACCGACACTGGTGCCATGAAACTAGGGCCCTGAAAGGTATGTCCTTAACCCTAGATATCGGTTCGCAGAACGGGGAGGATGGGTGGGGCGGTAAGGAATCTAACACTAGCTAATGTTTCTTACAGATATATCGTTACCGAAGGTAAGTAACTTGTGCATCTGAAAGAAACACGTTAGTGTTAGATTTCTTACCTTAGAATAGATACCCCAGCAATACCAACCCTAGTGGTGGGTCTGCGAACCTAGATCACACCAGAAAGTCCTGGAGAACGGAACGGCTGAAAAAGCCATCTCTTCAGACTTGGTTGTCCAGGCAGTAGTGCCTAGCGAACGTGTGCAGCGAGGCCCACTTCGCCACCTGACAGATGTCCTGCAAGGGGACTCCCCGACCCAGGGCAGTAGTAGCCGCCGTGGCCCGAGTGGAATGGGCGTGCAGCCCAACAGGAGGCTCCTTTTTTGCCAAAGAGTAGGAAATTTTGATGCACAATACAACCCACCGAGAGATGGTCCGCTTGTGCACCGCCCGACTCTTCGTAGCGCCCATGTAACCAACAAAGAGCTGGTCGTCCACCCGGAACTGGCGTGTGCGATCTAGATAGAAGAAGAGCGCACGTTTTGGGTCCAGACAGTGGAGCCTCTCTTCCTCCTTTGAAGGATGCGGAGGCGGAAAGAAGGTGGGCAACGTTTGGACTGCCCGATGTGAAAGGCTGTGACTACCTTGGGCAGGAAAAAAGGACGAGTCCTCAGAACAACTTTGTCCTGATGGACAGAGAGGAAAGGAGGTTTTGAAGATAGAGCCTGAGCTCACTCACTCTCCTGGCAGAGGTGATGCCAACCAGTAATGCAGTCTTAAAAGTCAGAAGACGAAGAGGACAGTTATGAAGTGGCTCAAAGGGAGCGCACATCAGATATGATAGAACAAGATTCAAGACCCACTGAGGCATCACAAAGGGAACAGGAGGAAACGTGTGTGATGCCTTTCAAGAATCTATTTACAACAGGGGACTTGAAAAGAGAAGGCTGATGAGGAAGCCTTAAGAAGGCTGAAATGGCTGAGAGGTAGCCTTTGATAGTGCCCAGAGCAGAGCCCTGCTGGGCAAGAGACAGAAGGAAGAGGAGAACCTCTGAAAGGGGGGCAGAGAGGGGATCCACAGCCTTTGCTGTGCACCATGACACAAATTTGTTCCAACTGCAGGCGTATACCGTTTTTGTGGAGGGACGCCTGGCTGCCAGAATCACATCACAGACTTCAGGAGACAAGTCAAATGGCCTCAACTGCCACCGCTCAATCTCCACGCATGTAGGTGGAGACTGGACAGGTTCGGGTGGAGGACCGTCCCCTGCTGCTGCGACAGAAGGTCCTCCTGAAGAGGCAGGCGAATCTGGGGATTGACTGACATGCTGAGTAGCTCGGGATACCAGTATCTTCGTACCCAGTCCGGAGCCACAAGGATGACTTGGGCCCGGTCTCACCTGATCTTCTTCAGCACTCTGGGTAGAAGTGGTATAGGCGGAAAGCCGTACAACAGACCGCAGCTCTACTCGCGACGAAAAGCGTCTCGGAGCGAGTGCCACCTTGGAAATTGATGACATTGCGCGCTCTCTTCGGTGGCGAATAGATCTAACCAAGGCTCTCCCCACTGCCGAAAGAGACTTTGCGCCAAGTCCGAGTCCAGACGCCCTTCGTGATCCATCATGCACCGGCGACTGAGTTCGTCCGCCCTGGCGTTCACGTAACCTGCCAGGTGTTGAACCACCAGGGTGACGCCCTGGTGTTCCAGCCATGTCCAGAGGCGCAGAGCCTCCTGACAGAGGGTCCACGACACCACCCCACCCGCCCTGTTTGTTGCAGTACCACATGGCAGTGGTGTTGTCCGTGAACCCCTGCACTACACTTCCCCGGACAGAGGGAAGGAATGCCTTCAGTGCAAGTCGGATCGCCTGCAGCTCCAGAAGGTTGATATGGAGGCGGGACTCCACCGGAGACCAGAGCCCTCTGATCTTCCTCTCTCCCATGTGGCCCCCCATCCCAGGAGGGACGTATCTGTCACCACTACGTGCTCCGGTTGGGGAAAGAAGAGAGATCTGCCGCTCACCCAATCGTGGTTCGTGAGCCACCACTGCAACTGGCTCGCAGTGCCCTCCGAGATCAGGACATGGTCGGACAGGTTGCCGTGATGCTGTGCCCACTGAAACTTCAGGTCCCACTGCAGAGCCCACATCCGCCACCTGGCGTGATGCACCAGAAGGATGCAGGAGGCCATCAGCCCCAGGAGCCACAGCGTCAACCTGACTGAGACTCGGGATAAAGGCTGAAATGTCGGAATCAGAGACTGAATATCCCGAACCCGCTGTTCGGGGGATAAACCTGAAACTGCGCCGAGTCCAGAACCGCTCCGATGAAAAGGGGCTTCTGAGAGGGGCACAGGTGTGACTTCGGCATGTAGATGGCGAACCTCAGCGAGTGCAGGAGGTCGGTGTAGTCTGGAGGTGGGAGACGAGTGTTTGGGGCGAGCCCGCCTTCAACAACCAATCATCGAGATAGGGGGAAGACTGAAACCCCTGATCTGCGCAGATGAGCTGCAACCACCGCCATCACTTTCGTGCACACCCGTGGGGTGCTGGTAATGCCGAAGGGGAGCATGGTAAACTGAAAGTGCTCGTGGCCCACCGTGAACCGCAGGTAACGCCGGTGGGCCGGCAGGACGGGGATGTGGAAATACGCGTCCCACAAGTCCAACGCTACCATCCAGTCTTCTGGGTCCAGGGAAGCTAGGACCTGAGCCAAAGTCAGCATCTTGAACTTCTCCTTCCGGAGGAAGCTGTTGACGCTCCGTAGGTCCAAGATAGGGCATAGCACCTTTGCCCTTCTTGGGTACCAGAAATTAGTGGGACTAGCAACCACGTCCTACTTCTGGCCCAGGAGCGCGCTTGATGGCCCCCTTGGCCAAGAGGGCTGTAACTTCCTCCTGCAGAAGTTGCAAGTGATCCCCGACATGCGGTGGTACTGTGGTGGCATGGCTGGAGGGGTCACCTCGAAAGGGAGGGAGTAGCCCCTTCGGATGATTTGCAGCACCCACCTGTCCGACGTGATGGTACGCCAGTGGGGGAGGTAATGGCGGACGTTGCCGCCCACTGGCGTTGAATGGGCCTGAAAAGTCGGACTAGGAAGGCTTAGAGGCAAATGCTGCGGGGGCGGGTGTGGACTGACCCTGCCGGTGTCCCCCGGTACCGCCACAGCGGTAACCATGTCCGCGACCGCGTTGAGACTGGGTCTGCGGCATGTGGCTGGCTGGACGTGTGGGGGCGCCCCTTCCTTGGCCACGAAATGGGCGAAAAGCGGAAGTTTGCTGGCATTGGCCTAGACCCAAGGACTTGGCCGTAGCCCTGAAATCCTTGAAACGCTCCAGCGCACTATCCGCTTTGTCGCCAAAGAGGCGACAGCCATCGAAGGGCATGTCCATGAGGGTGGCCTGGACATCCCCTAAAAAGTTGGCGGACCTCAGTCAGGCGTGGCGGCGAACTGCCACCATCGTTGCAACCGCCCTACCCAGCGAGTAAGTGGTGTCAAGTCCACACCGGTTTGAGTAGCGTGCTGCATCCCGCCCTTCCGCCAGGGCTTGAGCGAGCCGTGTCCGGGTCTTCTCCAGACACTGTGGCAGCACCTCCGCAACCGTATCCCACAGAAAGTGGGTGTAATGGCCCAAAAGGCAAACAGTGTTGACAGACCGCAGCTCCAAACTCAGGGAGGAGAACAGTTTCTTCCCAAACTGATGGTACCTTTTGGATTCCCGATCCGGAGGCGCGGTCAGGAATGCGGTTTGGGATATGGAGGCCTGGATCACCAGGCTCTCAGGGTGGGGTAAACGGACAGACAGCAAGGGTCGCCCGGAGCCAGGGGGTGGCGTCGGGCCACGTTCCGATCCACAGGGAGGCCTGTGGAGGGCTTGGACCAGGTGCCCATCAGAACGTCGGTGAGGGCTTCGTTAAACGGCTGTAGAGGCTCCGAAGAGCTTGCCTGCGGTTTGAGCACCTCAGTGAGGAGGTTAGTCCTCACGGCCGCGACAGGGAGCTCAAGAGCCATGGCCTTGGCCGCCCTGTTCAACACCACGCTGTAAGCAGCCCCCTCCTCAGAAGCCACAGAGGGAGGAGAGACGAATCCAGTGTCGGGCGAAGTGTCCAGACCACTGGCCTCCCCCAGCTCTTCTGCCCAGTCCTGGCTCAATTGGCACTGCAGTGCCAGAGGGTCCTCAGACCCCTCCCAGTCCTCCTCGTCATCCATCTCCTGATAGACAGGTAAACATTATGTAGCAGGGTCGTAGGTGAAGGCCACATCGATCGATGCCGGTCCGGCAACGGATCCGGACCAGGGCTGAGACTGGGGACGATGTTGTCTGGAGACGGCACCGGGAGCGACACCCTCGGGGTCGGCGCCAGCGGAGGAGTCGTAAGGTCGACTGGCGATGACCCGGATCTAGGCCTGGATCCTGTGGGGCCCTGCGGCGTCGGGACCGCAGTCGACGACGGCGCTGGGGCCGAAGCACCCGACGACGCCGGGGCTGGAGCCACCGGCCCCCTAGGGTTCCGAGACGGACCCGCTGGGTCCGAAGGCACCTCGACAGCGTCCGACGGAGGGAAGTGAGTCCTCATGGCCACGAGGAAGTCCTGTATCTCCTCCAGCGTCACGTGCAGCCCAGGGACCAGCAGGTGTGGAGCTGGACGCGGCGCAGCCGCCCGAACCGTTGGGTCGCGCAAGCGAACGTCGGGCGGAGTCAGAAGAGCGATGACGCCTCTTCGACTTCTGTTTCGAATGCCTCGACTTACCTGAGGACTTGGAGCCCGACGAGTGGTGTTGACTCGTCGAGCGGCGATGACTGTGGCTCCGCGATTGGTCCCTCAACTTCCTACTCGAGCGGAGCCGACTGCCGGAGCTCGAGCAGCTTACGGGACCGCTTCAGTCTAGCCTTTGAGGTCAAGGCCCGGCAGTCGGAGCATGACTTGTCATCATGGTCGGCCCCGAGGCAGTAAAGGCACCAATGGTGGGGGTCGGTCACCGACATCAAGCAGTGACAGGCCTCGCAAGGTTTAAAACCAGGCATCCCTATCGGCAAAGCGACTCGAAGGTCGACTCGAAAAGTGATCAAAATGGTTAGTCAAAAAATGACTAGGAGTACTGCTCTTCCCGGATCTGAGCTTGCTGGCGCGGAAAAAAGAACTGACGTCAGCGCGCGAGGGCGGCGTCCAAGTACTCCGACGACGTCATTCTGGCGATCACGACGACGGATGCGGAGCCGCAGACGACGCTTACCGACGCGCAGGGGTACTGCTGATAACTTTCCGGATCCAACTCTATTCCTCCCCATTCTATCCCACTCCTCTATCTAACTCCGCTCCAATCTACCCAACCCCGATCTACCCTACTCCAATCTACCCAACACACCCCAGTTAAACCCACTCCACTCCAATCTACCAACTCCATTCCATTGTACCCCACTCCACTGCTATCTACCCACCTCCAATTTGCTACTGGCTACCTCACTCCAATCTACCTTAATCTACCACACCCCACTCTACCATGCTCCACTCTAACCCACTTGCCTCCAATCTACCCAACCCCAATCTACTGCAATCCACTACATTCTACCCGACTCCAAACTACCCTACTCAACTCCAATCTACCCCAATTCACCCCACCCATCTAATTTTAATCCAGGGTGAACAGCAGCCACACTGGTGTGCATGGCTAAAACACATTACCAAATCCAATATCTCTTGCATAGGTGCAACCTATTGGCGTTGCAAATGCTTGTTCATTTTGTCCTTCCGTACTTTGAGATTATCTCAGTTGTCTGTTTGTTTCTGCATATTACTTGTGTTCTCAGTCCAGATTCCAGAGGCATTCCAGTAAGAACCAGATGCTGTATCACCATAGGGTTATGTATGTCAGGTCTAACCTGTGAGCACAACAAATCTGATAACTGTTGTTGTCAGTCCTATTTACAGTGATACAAAAACTTAAACTAATTTGACAGTTTTACAGACGGTTGGGTGTTTTTGTAGGTCCAGTGTGCGTTCCTTGTTTTGTTCCTTTGTCCACCTAACCCTTACTTACAGTACACTTTTACCACAGTGTCCTGGACACCTTTGTTATAGCGAACAATGTCTGCAAAAGTTTTATCACATACTCTGAGCTTGAGAATGAATTGACATTTCCCCAGCAAGGTATAAATTGTTCTCCCACATAGAGGTGAAGTGCCTAGACCAAACAGGAACCACACAGACCAGTCAGGTGATCACACCATTAGACAAGCCCTTGCCAACATTCGTAGTGGGCTATAGTTTTATCCACTAGCAGAAAATCACCTTGCTCGTGACCTATGCACAGGAAGAGTATAGGCTCATGGGAGGCTGCACAGCAGGAACTGCTGTGTATGTCCATCCTTTGGCAGTCATGGCTGATGCCTACACACCAGAAATAAAGCTAAACCTCCTCTTTAAAGGGAAGAACTTTGATCACTTCACTGACTAGGTCCTCAGCTCATAACGGAGTGCCATTCAAGCTGTATCACCAAGACCAGCTTTCTTCAGTTGGAAAAGGCCCCCCTGTCTTTCACTCCTGGACTAGGCTCTCTCTGTGTGAGAAAAATACCACATACTATTGTGTTTTTATCTAGGAACCTAAATCGATATTTCTATTTTATGCCTTTGTACGGTTATAATAAATAATATCCCTACACAGGCATAGGAATCATATCCATATTTAGTCGTAGCCCATGCAGTCACGTTAAGCAAGGCTACTTCCCCGGACCCCTAGAAAGCACAACAAGTTCTCTAAACAAGCCAAACCTCCAGCAAACTGGGAAATCCCCATTGCTTTTGTTTTGATTTCGTCCTAGAACTCCTGTGAAGCCCTGTAAGAACGGCCAGTTCTTAGTGACATCTTTATTGACGTCTCATGTCCAACCTTACGTCAAACCCGGCACCTTTCAGGTATAAATATACCAACGTTGCCCTAAGCAAACACACGGTGGTGGTTTTGGAGCAGAGCAGCTATCTACTTGCCCGAGAGCCCAGCTGATGCGAGAGCCCACGGACGCTGCCCCTCCTCTTTGACGCACTGAGAGAGACGCTGTCTTTTCTCCTGCCGAGAAATCCAGCTCCGGTGTTTCCAGATACCTTCGCGGGTTACTGGGATATCGAGTCCTGAGAGAGAGATACAAGACCTCCGGCTTTCTATTTAACCCAGGTACGGAGCTGACTAAACCCTTTAAGAGAATTCTTGAGTCAGATTCTTGGCAAAACCAACTTAACTTAAACTGCTACTTACTTACTCCTTCCCACGTATTAGGCTTAGGTCAGGTACACCGGGGTAGGCGTATTTAGAAGCACCAGTTGAGTACGTTAGCCAATGTATATAAGTATGTATATATTTTATCTATTTTAAAGTATCTTATGGCTAAGAAACCATAGCAATGCTTTTACAGTATTATTTCGTAATCCTCCTTTTACTGTACGCACTTTACTTTACTATGAGTATTGCAAGTGTGGCAATTCATTTCTCTTGCATGAGAAAGAAGACTGCTCAATAAATAACAACCTTTTATTGAAAACACTCGTCTCTCTTTTCTCTGCACTCTGGTGAAACTAAGTATGCACACTTGACTGAGTGAAATAGCTGTCTATTATTTTCACATGACTCTAGAGATACACTCTTATTCTGAGGGAGCAAAGTTGTCATGTTATATGGTTGTCAGAAGCTAATCCCTTCTTGTCTATCAAGGGAGGTTAAACTCCTCCTCGTTTATTCGAGAAAGTTTCTAGCGACCTCTGCAGAGCCTATTGGGAATATAGGAACTACACTACAATACAATGCAATGGGTATTGGAAGGTATAAAGCTGAGACAGGGCTGGGCTGCAAAAATATTGTATACACGAAAAGAGGCCCTGCTCAGAATTTAAAGGATTATTACTCCAGAACAGACTCACTAGAACATTCAATCTGACCTTGCAAATGAATTGCACAGCAATACTAAGTTGAACAGTTATTGTATCTATGTGTTTTATATCGGATAAACATATAACCGAGCACTGAGGTACACCATCTTTACATTAATTTAAAATGCTTATTAACACAAAGTATTTGCTTTAATTAAAAAATGTTGACCAGAGAAATTGTTGACCAAAGAAATGTAGTGTTTATGACTAAGCGGAAAATCATTAAGTGCTCCTCAATCAACACCAATAATGAATATATCTGAATTGTCTTCCATTATCACCATTGCACTTAAATCACAAAAGCTGCATGGGTCCTCTCTGGAGTGGAAAACTACCAAAGGCAGCATCCCAAGAACGTCTGCCGGAAGTAGAGAGGGGCCTCAATTTATGAGAGATAGTCATTATAATCCATGTATACGGAAGGAGACCACAACCTTATCTTAGACCTTTATGATCTAAGCTAGCCTCAACTGCAAAAGTTGAAAATGCTGTATCTGGCTCTGGTACTGGCAGCTGACCCAATAACCACTGGATATGTTTAGAGGACCTTCAAGTTGCTGTAACATACCTGTTCTAAAGTAAAAGAAAGAACTTCTGGTTCAGGATAGAAAAATCAATACTACTGCTACAAGACAATGTCGCTCTTCAGACTTTTATCAAGATCCTGGTCCAGGATCTTAACATAAAGTCCATTATACATTCCTGTGCCATTGTCTCATTTATATAACAAAGGCAGGTGTAGAGTCCGGTTTAGACATGACAATTTACCATGTAAAACATATACATGGCACATGTTTCTCCTGCTCAGGGAGCGACTAAGAGCTACCATTCACATATCTTTACTGAAACTGAGGCAGCCTGGCAGTTTCATAGGCTTCTAGAATTCCAAGCTCACTTCAATGTTATAATACCCCACACCAAGACTCATGTGTGTTCCCTGCATTTTCCTCTGGCTAATCTGCTTCAAGACAAATCATTTAAGATAATCCCAGCCAATCCATCCATAGTAGCATCCTTGGTCACAACCTTGTATTGGTGGGATCATGCTTGCAACGTATTGGCTGGATTCCACTTGCCCTGTTCACAGCTGATAGTCACCATTAACATCAGAGGCAGGTGGGGGAGACATTGCAGCAAACTCTCATTTGGTGCCTTTTGTACATGTCAGAAACGTCCTTCAATACAAAAGTGTTGGAGTTAAGATGCTGAACTCAGGGGCGGTTGTGGGTCACATAGACAACACCACAGCCCGTTTGTGCATAAGGTGTGGGGAGTAGCATCCAACATAGCTGCTGGAGTGGGTGTTGGATGTGTTCTTACTGGTCTCACACAATGTGGGGGTCAACATTAAACAGCTTAACAGGCACTTCTTCATAAAACAAGTGTCTGATTCTCCAGGATGCCTTCTATCTCGCTTCCCCTTCAAATAATCAATTAAGTCTGGGGTTCTCCACCCGTAGACACTTTTTGTCACACATCTCAACTATCGACCCCTATGGAACAGCAGATGTTAGGCTGATCAAGGGCATGCATGTGAGCCTTTTACCCCCTACCTCTTTGATACTGATGATCCTTCAGAAGATCAGAAGAGAGGGTGTGCTCTGTGAAGACTATGTTTGCCTCCACCAGAGCAGGGACTTCTGTCCCTACTGCTACACCCTCACTACCATCCCTCAACTTGAGGACAAAGTTCCTGAAGAGTTGACCTTGCAGCATTTACGTCTCCTCTTAGAGATCTACACAGTTGCCATAAAATCCTTGAGTAGTACCCAGTGCAAGAGCAAACGGCTAAGATCTGTCAGTGACCCGTAGTGAAAACTATCAGTCAAAATAAGTGTATTCCAGATAGAGTTCTTAAAAACAACAAGGAAAACATTTACGTGCATCATAAAAATAGCATTTTCTGGGACTAATGGGGAGGAGGGACATTTGGATGGCCGGGGCAATGCACCCACGATGTGAATTGATATGTGAAAAAGTATATATATATCTCACTCTCGTTATTGCCAAAAAGGTTTTGCTTATTATTTATTGACTGTACTGATGGATTGAACATATGTTTTAATAAACAGAAGTTTAAAAAAAATGCATTTTCTAATGTCTTGTTGTGCTGTTGCCATTCAAGGATACAAGAACGATGACGAGTGATACTATGGATTGGTACATCATCTAGCTATCAACAACATGGCTAGTATGTAATGCAAGATAAAGGACATCACATTGCTATAAGTGTCTAATTTAAACATTTGAGTTTCACTTTTGTTCAGACATATAACTAGCTGATCAAGTTGCTTATTTCTTGGCACAGCATACTAGGTAAAGGGAGACAGAAATGGCTGTTGTCCTTAGTTTGCTAAGGACAGCTGTTGCAATACCTTATCCTTTCAGGGGAAGGCCTCCATTTAAGTGTGCCAAACCTAAATTTGAAAAACAAAGTTTTTGATAACATATGTTTAATTTCTTCCACGTAGACTTCAAATTTAGATGTGAGCTTACTTGACAAAAATGCATACGTTGATGAGGCCTTGGGCCTCTGGTATACATTTTCTTTTACTTTGGCTTACTTGCTTGCAGCAAAAACATCAAGACTGGACCACAACTTAGGTAAACCTATTTTGACTGTCAAATCCCAGACATGCTTGAACCATGCAAGTGACCTACCTCCAGGGTGGCCTAATACTTCACCCAGACATGGTCTATAATAGTGATTTTGTTCTGGTGGATAGCCTGCGTCTATCAGTAGTAGGATAGTAGTTGTACTTGAGAGCTAACTTAAAAGCTGTTTTAAGAAAATATTCTCAAATACAGATAGCTGTAAAGTGTTTTTATATGCTCAGATTTCAGAATGGTGTAGTGACACATTTTGGGAATGGGCTTTGTATGCTTATACAGCAAGGGAAACCTTATCCCGCTGTGATCTTGTATGTCTTACTGCAGGCCTTCCATGCTCGTGGATGTAATACACTGTGCAAACAACATGTAATGTGTTATATTTCTTGGTACAATGTTCTCTCCAAGGCACATACTTGCTCCTGATATTTCACAAGTACACTGCTGTCCCTGTACTGGAGGGATAGTAGTATACTATCCCTATATTGCAGGTTGTCATGCCCGCTGCTGTAACCCTCTTGTGACTCTTTCTTTTTTAACTTTTGCTCTACTTTTATTTTGATCTGGATATTGTTTTACCTTTTGTATAAGTTATCTCTTTAGTTCCCGTATAGTCCACTGTCTATTGTCTAATCCTGCGCATGAAATCTGTACATTGCACCTACGTGCCTTGTTATGTATTTATGTCATTGTTTTCTTTTGTTCCGTTTGCAGAACCCAATAAATCCCTTTGAAATTAAAAAATGAATTGCATGGTTACACCCAAGTGCTGGGCAGAAAGATTTCTTTATCTTACAGTTTTCTTCTTCCATTTTAAGTCTGACGAAAATGTGACTCTGGTTATTCAAAATCCTAGGCTTTCTCAAGGGACCATTCTTTTAGTCTAAAATTGTTCCTGAAGGCAGTCAGTTGAAGTATTGATGGCTAGATCCATGAGTCTACAGAATTCCCCAAGTTTATCTAAGAGATTCTGCAGGTCCTGGGGTGGGTTTGAGACCAACAGATGCCATCTGCAAAAAAGTAGCATTGACATTCTTATAACACCTAGGACCAGGGAATCACATACTTCATTTCTCAGAAACATCAACCAGGTTTAATGCTCAGTTAATGATTTTGTGTCTTTTTCATACAATCTTGATAAAACTGGTGGGCGATTTACCTTTCAGCCTTTGGAATTTTCTGAAACCTCCCTGGAAAATCCTGGCATGAGGCAATACACATGTCTGATGCACTTTTTTTCTCTGGAGTGCTGTGCTACCAGACTGATTTTAGCTAAACTGATGCATTCAACTATCAAACTGATGGCGCCTTGCAACTTCTGTTATGAAGTTGCGACCTTCTCAGTGGCCAAAAGTTCAGCTAGGTACATGAGTGTGATGCAAGTCTTTTGCTGTTCAGAGCTCTTCACGATATTGCATAAGGACTCCCTGGTTCTCTGGCCTCACCTTACCTTAATTCGTAAACTACCACATGGGTTCCATATGAATGAAGCAATCCTTTAGGTAGCAAGGCTGCAAACTCGGTGATATCCTGCTAACATTGTACACTTCTGGATCTTTGATTTTTAACAGCGTTGCAGGACGGCATCCAAGGCCAACCATTGAAATACTGAATTACTTTGGGTTATTTTTGGGCTGTGTGAGTGTTTGTTGCAACCAGAGTTTGTCTGTCATTAATGTGAGAGACTTTGAGGATTAAGGGTTTGGGGTGTATTTTCATTCTAGGTGAATTGAAGTGTGGAAATGTAACTCGGCTCATCCCTGTGAATTTCTTTGGAGAGTATTTACTAGTGGATTCATTTCTATGGAATATCTAAGATTAATTACACCCACCTCCTTGATATTCCAGCCATGTCCCTAGTGTTTATGGATTATCTAGGATTGATCACACTCAACTATTTGATGTCCCAGCCACGTACCCTTCTTAACTATTACAAGTCGTCACAGTTCTCCATGCACAGCTGAAGTTTTTTTTTGCCTGTAACGACAGTTAATCAGTCATGTTACCTTTAATATATACACATGCCTAAATCACTTCCTATTGCCTGGCCGGTAATCCTCTGTACTAGATGCTAAACACCAATGATGAAAAACACAAATTTAATGCTGTAGCATGTGCAGCCTACCCACCTGCTATATTATCCAGTGCTAAAGACCTATAGTTATAGCAACATTTTCTTCTCCAACACTCCTATGCATTAATTATTATTATACAGTAGTTTATAGTAATACCAGAGGGCCGAAAATGAAGCTCACATAATTTTAAAACATGTTGTTCCAGATGTCTAAACCAATGCTGCCTTGCTGGATGATGGTACATGATTCTTGTTTCATCTTTTGAAAACCCCAAAAACATAAGGGAATTGGGTGCAAAGGTGTATGGGCAATATTCCTTTACCTTGGACTTGAAAGCACCCACCTCCCCCAAGTACCTCATGCAACTGTTTGCTTGTTAAGAATTGGCGCTTTGCATTGTGGGGAGTGGCAAAGAGGTCCTACAGCAAAGGGCTGCAACGCTGAAAGACGAGCTAATTGTCAATGTAGTCTCCCTTAGTGACAGGCATTCATTTTGGCTTAAAGCATCCACTCAATTGATGATGCCATGAATGTGCTCTGTTGTGAAGCAGATGTTATCCCTCATCTCTGTGTTGCACCATCTTTGCTAACTTGTACATAAGAGAAGATTTTGTCCCCCATTTGCAGAAGGTAGAAGAGAAAGATATTGTTTACTGTAGTTGCCTTAGATAGGCACTTTAAATATGGTGGTGGACTGTGAGAGATGGGGTTTTTTTGGTTCAGGGTTAGCGCCACACCTTGCATACTTTAGAATGTGTGGCTTTCCCGCTTGCATATGTTGACATTTCTCCACTCTGGGAGGTACACAAGGAGGCTTTGATTTAAACTCTGTTGAGAGACCGATGATATCCAACACCCAAATAACTGATGTTGGACCTTGCTATGCAGGGAAATCAGGTGTAATCATGCCCCCTATTGGTGACTGGTGTCAAGGAAAGGGTCTTTATTTCAATCTGTGATCTGTTGATGGTAGCAAAATTTTTCGATATTCTCTGTTATTTTTTGTCTTTGCTGAGGTCTTTATTACCAATGGAAACTTTGCTCTGAAGCACAGACTCTATACTGATAGCATCCACAGTGCCCAAAAGGTGATCTTATGTAAAGAGTATATTTAAGATCTATTTGCTATATCACACTATCATGATTGCAAGCAATGCCTTATCAATATGCTTACCAAATTGCGAAAAGGCAAGTCTAGAATCCTGGCTTTACATTCCAGTCTGAAGGATGTACTGCAAAGCTAGCAACATTAACTCACTACTACTGCATGTAGCCAGTTGGCAAAACTTAGTTTTGCTGGTGCTTTTTCATCTTTCAATGTGGCCCTCTCCCGAACTTTTTTATTCTGTAGGAGCTCATCATAGTTGCTTCTTGCCAAAATAGGACAAAAGGAAAAGAATCATTTTAAATGTTTTCATGAGCATAAAACTGTTGTATTGTTATTGTTGACCAGGGCTTAGATTGTAGCATTCCCTTGTCCAGATGCTTCCAGGGGTTACTTCCCGTTTTATTTTTATTATTTGGAATAATGTTTTTGCAATGCGTTTATCTGCCACAGATCTCAAAATGTGTGTTGTACTTTAATTAACAACTTAGTCCAGTATTTTATTCCCATTGTCCACAGCCTCTTGATCATGGATACTCAGTGCAACAACTGCAGAGCTCTTACATACACAATACTACACTTGCTTCAAATGTGTTCCCATTGCCATGGCTTTGGAGTAGATTCTGATGGATACTTCTAAGTGCAGATTCCTCATCTTGTGGATATTTCCAAGGCGTCAGACAGGATCTAGAAACTTTAAAGTAACACTCCTGCCAGTCGGTGGGTGGCGTTGTGTGGCTCTGTGCTGACGCGTTTCTGCTCGTAATGTGACAAGCAGAGCAGCATATAAGCTCCACCTGGATGCGCTGATGTCAGTGCCTTCATTTCTGGTGCTTCAAAAGTGTCTCTGGGGCTGTACTTTTGGCTTTTCATAAGTTTTTTCTCTCACAAATTCCATTATTTACCAGTGTGCAAGGACAATGGGTCACCTTCCAAGAGAAAAAAGTTTAAACCACGTAGGGACTATTGGAAACAGATGCCTGTGACAGACTCTCAAGGGGTATGAATGTGGTGCTTGGGATTGGAACGCGACTCCATGGCCTACGGCGACTGTGTGTAGGTTACTTCAAAGTCTGCGAGGTTAAAATCTATGCCCCCAAACATCAGAAGTCTTGACACTGTGACCTGCCTGAATAGAAATAAGCATTGGCATAGCCAATAGGTCTCGCTTTTGGGACCTTATAAGTATTTAGTTATGCAGCACAATATCCTTGGTCAACAACATCAACCGTTGCATGGCCAAACACTTATAAGGTCCCAAAGGCGAGACCTAATAATATACCAATGCTTGTTTGGGTTTGCAGTGCACGCTCAGGCTTCTGACTTCACCTTTTACTATTTATATATATTATATGTATGGGTATACAAGTCCCTTCACACTTTTGGTTGAAAAAACAGGACTTGGTTTTAGAAGATTATGAAACAGAGGTACAGAGTGACGTTGTGATCTGCCCAGGGTCACGCAATGGAGTGAGGAGCCATAACTTGAATTTCTGTCTCTTGGCTCCACTGTGCTGGACGTTGATATATGCTTGTTTGTAAAACGCTGTATTGCTTGTGCATTTTCCCTGTCTTAAACACAATAAGCAAAAGGTGCAGTCCAAACGGCCCCTCTAGGACTGCCCCTGTCCTTCCAGTGACAAACAAAATTCCAAAAAGCGATGAAAAACCAGGCTGGGAGCCTGACCGCCGACCAGTCTACACGCAGAGAAGGATAAAGCGCATCGGTCATGTGCAGCTCTGAGGAAACCCGCCAATCGGATGCAGCACTGCCGCCCACCAATCCGTGGGTACTTTTATTTGCGCCGCTGCCGGGAAAGGATGCTTCATGGCCATTGAGGGGAGGAAACCACTTCCCGGGGGCCGCAGGAATAGAATTACACTGGGGCCAATTTATGAATAGTTAACATTTTGTTAATCAGCTTTCTGTATTCGAAGGCTGCCGGATCAACTGTAGGCAACCATTAATTATGGCTTGGTTTTTCAGAGAGGGGGCGGTTCAGCTGTTCTTGGAGGAGGAAAAATATATTTTCATGTCCTGAAGGAAAAATTAAACCATGCCGCGATTTCAGTGGACTTTCCTCATCCTGGGAGGCACACGCGAGGATGAAACTGGTCTTCATTGTTCAAGTGGGCACACCAAAACATATGAGAGTGCCAACTAGGACAGTGCCAAGGAAATACTGCGGTGGAATGGGGGCCAAAAGTTGGCGTTCTGTTGGTGGGGTACTTTAAGAAGAGAACGTGCAGTCTTACATGTAATGTAACGAGGGGTGGTAAAAAGGCTAGGCTGTGCAGGATAAGAGCAGGGCTCGACTGTCATGTGCAAGGTGAAAGATTGGATGCGAGGGGCTCAAAGGGGTTTCAGTGGTGCATTTCCCTTGCGGGAGCGAGCAGGGGCACCATCTGTTTGCAAGTTAATTACAAACAGATGGTTTCAAAGCTCGCTCCCGCAAGGGAATCGCCAAACATGCACGCGTTACCATTGAAAGCAATGCAAAGTGTGCATGTTTTTGGCCGAAAAACTGAATCGATTCCTAAAGGTCTCCTCCTATGCAGCGCATGAGCGCTGCGTAGGGGAGACCTAAAAAGGGTACTGTTCCCACTTCCAAAGTCATTGCCAAAGCAGATCTTTGTTGTGGTCAAAGTCTTCGGGTAAGTCTAAAATGAACATATGAAATACAAGTGGCAATTGGACCATTTCTGCCACTCTAAAACTCCAGAGAAGGCACAAGAGCGTCAATGTGACACCTGGTTTCGGTTTCAGTATCCCCTTCCAGTTTCTGGTGCCATCGGCAATACTGCAGTAAGTACAAGCCTGTAGGGAAGTCATGCTGTGCATCTTCGACACTCTACAGGTTTACTCAGATGTGCCTTCAGGCCCTAAAGATCTATACATGTCTCTGGTTGGGCATCTGCCAGTGGGTGCGCCCCCAGCACCACCTGTGCCCCTTGAACCTGCTTTGGGGTTCCACCGACTCGAATCATAGCGCTCTGCCAGAATAAATTGTAAAGCTGCACAGATCGGTTTAATCTCCTGATGTGTTTGGAAATAAGTTGTCAGTAATAAACCCTGCATTAAAAACAACTGAACATATGCTTTTACATTGCAAGAGTGTTCAGTCGTTTTTTATTAATAACATAAAGGCACATTGCTTGAAATGCCTCAGGACAAAACTCGTAGACATTTTAAATATACAAGTGAAGTATATTTCACTATACAGGAAAAAATGCATTAACTTTTCGCTCTTGCAGATATTTTCATCCCTGGATTCTCCCGCCGTCGGTGATTTACTCTCTTTCTCCCTTTATTTCTCATGCTCTGGGTAGAGGTCAAATGAAGAAAAATCAGTCTTCAAAAATGAGCACCGATGCCCACTGCCTGCAATCACCGGCACAAATTAAGCATACGCTCTGGTCTATGCTGAGTTTGTCCCTGGTGATGCTGCTGCTAAAACGTTCTGTGATTAGCTATTTAAACCAGGGCAGGTTCTAGGATTTGCGAGGCCCTGGGCTAAAAGGGAACGTGCGAGGTCCCCTCTAATTTAGATAAGTGGCCCCCTGCAAGGAGACCATTCAGAGACACTGCGGGAGGCCCATTGTCCAGCATGTTTGTGCCCCCACAATTTTAACTTTTACTCCACAAGCATTTCTCACACCTTCAGTCCGATAGGTGTGAGAATTGATTGTGGTCTAAAAGTTAAAACTGTGGGGGCGCCAAAATGCTGGACAATGGGCCCCCCACAGTGTCTGTGAATGGTCTCCTTGCAATTGAGGGAGCGTCTCCCTCCCCTATGCCTCCGGACACCATCCCTGAGAGGCCCGGGGGGCCTCCAATGGACCTTGATTGTAAGGCGACACCTTGCTGCCAGGGAAACAACAGGACACACCACCAGTGCTGGGCCCCATGCTGGTGGGCTGAGTGCGAGGCCCTGTGCAGCCGCCCACGCTGCCCATGCCTAGCGCCGGCCCTGATTTAAACATCAACTCCCGAAATTAAAAAGGGAGAAAATGACCCTACAATTACATGTTGGCTACCTATAAAACAAGAATAGAATGGACAAGTCAATGGCCCTCAAGCAAACCACTTGTGTTTTGTGCTGATCTCCAGGCTCTGGTTTACAGAACGCATTTGAATATGTTCAACAAGCGGTGAGCGGCCGGCCTGCAAAGACAGGGTCACAGCCTCTGTTGAAGTGGGTCTGGCCAAGATTAGAACTTGGTGCTGCCACTGCTTGACCGCTCGGTAGCTGTCATATCGAGGAATGTATGAACTGACTCGTTCTGGGCTTTACCATTGCCAGCGAGTTCCATGTCACAGCAATCGATTGATGCTGTCTGGACCCCTTCTGGAGCGCACCTCTGCTTCAAGGGCATTCTGTCACCCTAAAAGCCATTACCAACTCGATGGCATGCTAAACACACACACACATAAGAATACTCATGCCCTTTAAATCCCCTGCTGCAGTCTTGCACTTGTCTTCCCCCTCCATGGTCTCGCCCCCTCTTCATCCTTCCATTCCTCTCTAAAGCCCTCGAAAAATGTGTCCTATTCCAATTAGAGAAACATATCGCCTCCTTCAACCTCCTTGATGTTTTTCAATCCGGCTTTAGAAAGGGATGCAGTACAGAAACTCTATGCTAAATATCACTGACGACATTCATCGCTCCCTAGACAAAGGGGAATCCTCATTACTAATCCTCCTCGACCTCTCAGCTGCATTTGATACCGTCCACCACCCCACCCTTCTCAACACTCTCAAAGACCGGTTTGGATTAGATGGCAATGTATTCAAATGGTTCTCCTCATTCCTACAAAACAGATCACAGCAAATCAAGCTCAGACACTTTCTCTCCAAACCTCAACCTGTCTCACTCGGCGTCCCTCAAGGATCCATCCTCTCCCCAACCCTATTCAATCTGTTCATGGAACCACTCACCCTCATCCTCAAACAAGCTAATATCAATTACCACCTCTATGCCGATGACACCCAAATATATTACAAGATCAAATCCCAGAAAGACATTCTCCACCTCAATGAGACCTTGACCAGAATTCAAACCTGGTTCCATCGGAACCATCTCAAACTGAACCCAAATAAAACTGAAATCGTCCTTTTCTCCCCCAAAAACAACTCCCTTCCCATTCAACTCTGGATAAAGCACATCAAAGCTCTTAACTGCCCACTCTCCACCTCTAATTCTGTCAAATCCCTAGGCATCAGTATCGACCAGAATCTAAATCTCATCCCCCACATTAAAAATGCATCCAAACCATTTATTCCAGCAGACTATTTCAAACTTGTTGTCCAATCGCTTGTCCTTTACAGGATTGACTATGGCAACGCCACTTTGGCTGGCACCCCTAAAATCCATCTTGCTCCGATTAAATCTGTCCTCAATCTAGCTGCGAGACTCATCTCTGATTGTAAAAAATTTGATCACATCTCCCCTGTCCTCAAAAATCTCAATTGGCTCCCAATAGAAGGAAGATCCACCTACAAGATTGCCTGCATCACTCACAAAGCTCTTCACCAAAACATCCCTTCTTACCTTACAACGAAACTACACAAAGCAGGTTGCTCCAGGTCCCTGAGGAGCACAAACTCCCATGTCTTGATCCCACCCAGACTCAAATGTCAAAAGACCCAATCCTGTGCGTTCTCGGGTAACGCTCCTACAATTTGGAACTCTCTCCCTAAGGATCTTCGCTGCAACCCCTCTTACCCTCTCTTCAAAAAGGAACTCAAAGTACTCCTTCTCAACAAATACTGGGGTATCTAATGTTACTGACTCTGAACATGTCCACTTCTCTCTCTTCCCTTGTCCGCTCCTCTTCCCACCCCCTCTCAATCCATTCATTTTTCTCACTCCCCCTCTCTTCACCCCCCTCTCTATCCTAACTTATAATATTCACTTTCCACTTAATGTTATCTCTCTGTTTATTTGCCCCCTTAGCCCTGTTGAATGCATTATCATACTGTGACTCTTTTTCGCTTAATTGTTAATTTTATCTCATTATGTTCACCATCCTTGTAAAGCGCTCTGATACTCTTTGAAATAAATAAATAAATTAAGTCTCGCCCCTCCCCTTCACACCCCCAACTCCCATTTGTTTCGTGCTCAGCAGGGGCCTTACGCATCAGCTTGGAGCGCTGTTCGATTCCCATGAATCCCTAGCTCGAGTTTAAACGCTGCAGAATTGAACCAAGGCACAGCGCCAATAATTGTCTGGTGTTTTAAGAAGACGCGTGGGTGACTGTGACCCTTACCCCTGAAATCTGGCCAAAGTCCCTAAGACTTGTGGCCAAACCCTGAGAATTCCCAGACATGCCAACTGTTCGCAGGTAGCACTGTGTGCTGGGATTCCGTACCATTATCCTTATGGAATTAATCGAAATCGTGGAGATTGTGTACGGCAGCTTTATGCCGCATATATGATAACGGTAAGCAAATATAAGACTGCTGCTGCGGGGGCTTCTCAGGTATGTCGTATCCGGTTAATCAGAAATTGCAAAGGCGTTCTACCTGAGTGAACGGCTACTGGGCTGGTGCCAGCATCAGCTCCGTCTGGGGATTAAGAGGAGAGGGGGTGGCTTAACGGCTAGAGCGGCCGGCTTTGAAGCTGGGGAACCAGGCTCTAGTCTCGGCAGGGACGCACAGGCATCCTGTGGTTCTGGGCAAATCTCTTAATCTCCCCATGCCTAAAATAGATGCGTCCGTCTGTAATGCAGCGGTCTGATACCTTCAGGTCGAGTTCACGCTATATAAAACTACAATAATAAAAACAATAATAATGGAGCTATCAGGCTCACGGATCACTGTTGTGGAAAATGGAAAGAGAGTGAAAGTCCATAAAAGAGCTGTCCATCGCCATGTTCGTGTCACAAGACCATATGCTATACAGGGCTCGAGTCGGGGTACCACGCGGGTGGACGGCATCCCCCCACTTATTTTACAGGGAGCTCGATAACTATAAACTGCAACTGAGTGCAAGCCACCTTTCGTGACGTCACTTCCTGTCGTGACGTCAGCGTCCCCCCACTTTTTTTTAGGACATGTGCCCTGGAGCCTATACATATAGTACCCTTTTATTTAAACCACAACATTAGAACAAAGGCGCTGTAGGTTAGCTTTCAAGCAGGGGCCTCTGTGGGCAGGAAACGTTTGTACTGCGCCATAGTCGTGCTGCTTCTGAACTTTATCTCCCTGTCGCCCCACCGTACAACATTTAATGAAAACCGGAAGCGGCGCACGTCCGGTGAATCTCTAGCATCAATTCTTATCGTAAATTTGCAGCCATCTCTGGGAAGCATTCCACCCCCTTCCAGTGGCCCTGCGTCAGGTAGTAATGACGCGCCGGTACGGTACGGTAGCCCTAAAGGGCACACATCCCTGTGGTTAAAGTATAATCCATGCGTATTACCTGCTCGCTTCTTCCTGCAGCCGGAGCCGGCGTTCCTCCATCTTCCTCTGCAGCTGGGAGCGTCTGAGTTAAGGTTTCACAGCGGCCTACAGAGGTGTCCGTGGGTTCAAGTTACACTCACCTGCTGAGAGAGCTTAATTACATCAACGACCCCTCCCGCTACCTGCAGCGACCCCCCCCCCCTCCCCCCTGCGGCTAAGCCGGCCGCATTCCTACCATCCTCCCAAAATTTGACCGTCGCTTCAGAAATACTGCACATTCCGAACACATCTCGCTGCGCCAGAGACTGGGGAGAGAGGTGAGTGTCTGAGCGAGCCTGAGAAATAATTTGAGGAGCCGAGCCTGGAGACTGGCTTGGCTCTAAGAGCCACAGCACGAGCCGAGGTGGCAACAATCATCATGTAAATTTCTCAGCGTGCTCTGGTTCCACCGTAGTCTTATCTGCTTTATCTTTCTTGCTCTTTCCTTCTCTTGCCATCTTTCTCTTCCTATGCTTCTCCCTCTCTTTTACTCAGTCCTCTCCAATGTTTCTACTTGCTTATGTTTTCCTCCCCCTTTCTGTCTCTCGCAAGCTTACTTTAGCTCGTGCTCCCCCTCCCGCTCTATCTACTTCTTTCCTTTTGTTCCTCTCGCTTTGTTTCTTCTTCTGCCTGACACTCCTTCTCTCTCACCCGGCTATCAGCCTCCTGTGCTCAATAACCGGATGCGCAAGGTCACCGGTTTGAATCAGATAAATAAGTGAGCAGGCTGGGCGCCTGCTGCTGTGTCTGTCTGAAGGTGGGTGGCCTGAATCTCTGCACGCCAAGCCTTTCTTTCATGATGTGACGCTATTGTGACAAGTAATGGAGTCAAGGGGTCTCTCTGACCATACACCAACGATACCCAACTACAGAAGGGAGTGCTGGGGGCAGGACAGTCAGAGCAGCTCGAAGGAAGTTTCACAGAGCGCCCACGAGGCACCACGTCCATCTCACTTGTGCCTAAGGTCAGAGTAATACCACGGTCTTCCAAAAGTAACGAGCTTATGTACCGATCCAATAATATAATAATATTCTGTCTCAGACGCTATTTCAAGCCATGCTTGTTTGCATAGCACCTTAGCTGCCCTTATTCTGTCTCGCAGCGCTTGGCAGACACAAGAGGGAGTGAAAAGAAGGCCACAGAGAAAAGAAGGGATAGAAGGTACAGTGACGAGGGAGGAAAGGATATTGAATCACACACACATCCTTCTATAGTGCCCAAGAAGCCCACTTCAAAGTGCTGTGGGGGCACATAGGGAATAGTATACGCATGGGCGCTGAGAGCAGGAGTGGCAATGGGGGATAGAACCAGCAGTGAACATGAAGGTATGGAGTACTTTAGCAAGGATAGAATGAACGAAGATATTTGAACGAGTAATGTTTTTAAGAAAAAAGGAGATTCCGAAAAAGGAAGACTTGGGAAGGATGCCCAGCATCCCAACTCGCATTCGTTTTTTGGCCACAGTTCCATCGGTGATGCAGATGGTGACGAAGCCCAGTTTCCTTTCCTTTTCCCTCCCCTTTCCTCCCAGTTCAGAAAGGGGGATGGGGGTCATCTTTCCTTCCTCCCTCCCCACCTTCTGGGTCCGACTGGAACAGAAAGCAAGCCCGGGCACCAAAATAAAAGTACCCCCGTTAGCGGATAGGATAGCTAAAAAGTTGCCTATGTGTGCTAATCGGGGCTGTTAAGAACTTTTAAGGACACGCACTATCATTGTTTTGCGAGGCATGGAAGGCTGCGTTGTTTTGTGCTTGCTGCAGCCAAAGTTTGTGGTAATATTCGAAAAATCAATAGTAGAAACCGGCCCAGCAAACTATAAACCCGGCCAACAGGCAGCCCCCCCCCCCCCCCCCCCCCAAAAAAAAAGAAACCCGACGCACTGACCTGTTAGACCTGCCGTTCGGGCCCTGTCTGGTGACACTATTGGCCGACCCTGCTCTCCTCCGACCACGGCCACTCTCACATCATTTCAGCAGAGGACGGGGCAGCGCCAAGGGGGTTTGAATGTTTGTGGTGTAAGTGTAGAAAGCAGCTCCTCGTGCCGGCCGCTCCCTCCTCTCTGCGCTTAGGTGGAATGCAAGACTGGGGGGGTCTAAAGGTGGGGGGAGGGGGGGGGGTCTGTGGTCAAACATGGAAACTGAAATTTTGTGATCCCAACAGTATTGTCGGTTTATACTTACTAGGCCTGAGGCCGGGAAGGGCCCGGTCACTTCAGCGCCTGCTTCCTCTGCTACTCACAGGAGAAAGCGGTCATACTATAGTGCACGACAGAGGCGGAGAAGGCAGACGAGGCTCGGCTCGTTTTAGACTCGATGGTTCAAGGGGTCCGAGATCTTGGCTGTAACCCCACTAGGGGACAGCTCCAAGCGAGAATAATTAACCAGACTACACTAAGACCCGTAACCATTCGACAAACGAGACGTGTTCCTTCCCACGAGGCAACTGTGATAAACAACAATGTAACTGGATTTATAAAGCGCTTTATACACCTCTCGAGGCATCGAAGCACATTAAGCCCCAAACAAAAGAAAGAGCAGAGCCTTCTTTTTAAACCACCCAATTCTCCACCTTGAAGCATTTTTTCGGAAATTGTAGTGCTAGTACTAAATCTTCACTAAATATATAAATAATATATAAAAAATAAATAAATAAAAAATAACTAAATCTTCACTCCCTACAAATCTGTACGAGCACCACCCAGCAACCAACGGGACAGAAGAGGAAGGGAAGGCCTTGAAACATGCCGATGTTACCTCCTAAACCACAGCTCTCCAACAAATGCCGGGAAAACTACGTGCACGCTTTTTCATGGTGGTGTGAGGTGAAAGGTGAAATCTGGGGCTGTGCAGTAAGAACTATGCGGAAAGTAAGGTGGAAATGACGTATATTAATGTTGGTCAGTAATGCAAAAATGAACTAGACTACACCAACTATATCCACTTAACGTCAATATTCCTAGGAGTTTCAAAGGTAATCCAGTTTAAATAGGTACTCGATTCCTCCTCTAGCAAATCTCTCGTAATTCCTGCCTGTGCACCACGTGGTTTGTCCCCTACATATACAACAGCTTCTCTGAGCTCTAATGCAAAAGCACACATCACACATGGAAGTGTCTCCTGACAGTTGCATAGAAGGTGTGTCTAACTCAAGGTAAACGTGATCATTGTATTCACCTCGGAAGGATGAAGGTTTAATCTCCTCTGGCAAGACTCAAATCCATGTACCGGAGATAAGATATCTCTGCAGCCAGCACGCAGCCTGCTGGGCAACCCTAATAACAGCTTGAGAGGAACCGTTTCCTCTTTGTGCACATTGAGGGTAGACAAACAGGCGATCTGACCTGGCTTATGGGGTTAGCATAATGCTGAGTTGAGTCGCTAATTGACAAGCACTGGCTTTCATGCACAATAGCATGCAAACAATGGCATTCACAAATGCTGTTACGGTGACGGATATGGCACAAGTAACTAAATCTTTTCAACGGAAGGTACTCAATGTACTTCTACCAAGAGCCTGAAGTAAATTGGTGAGCCATAAAAAATGAAGCAAATGTGTCCAAGTAAATGGGCCTGCAATGGATCAGCCCAGCATTGACGATGCACAGAACAGATGGACTGTGGAAGTGCAAATTCAATTTGGTGGTAACCCATTCGCAAATTGGAAGGGGTCCCCAAGGGACCCCTTCCCCTTTGTAACTGTTTGTAAAAACATTTTTAAGTGCAGGCAGTGGTCCCACAGCCCACTCACTGCCTACTCTTAAAAAGAGATAGAAAAAAACTTTGCATTTTTGTTTTTGAAACGCATCCCGTTTTCGTTTAAGGAAAACGGGCTGGCTTCATGAAATTTTTTAATTTTTAAAAACTGCTTTATTTAAAAGCAATCACAGACCTGTTGGTCTGCTGAACCCAGCAGGTCTCCATCCCTATGATTTTAGCGATTCATAATGGGTCGCAAACTAAGTCCTACCTCATTATTATTCATGAGGTAAGTCTATTAGCGACCCTCTGTGAATCGCAAATGAAACTCCAAAGAGTTTCATACATTTGAAGTAGCGATTTCCTAATTGCAATTTGCAGGAAATCTAATTTAGGAACACGCTATTTCAAACGTTTGTACATGTGGCCCTATCTGAGGATTTATCCAGCTAATGAAGTCCACACAAAAAAATAAACCCAGCCAAACACTTATTTTCTCCCCAATGTACCAAAGATGTGGATCAAACAATATCCCTAATAGACGCAATATACTTAATTGAATACAAGCAATACGAAGACTTGAGCAAATAACCTCTCAAGATACACTTGAAGTCAGGTTTCTAGAAAATAGAGATGCTGCCCAGGGCGAATCACCAGCAATCTTATGGACCTCAAGGGCCATTGTGGACAAAGTACTAGCTAATGAATCCATCTTGCTTAACTGGGGTTTACAAACAAGGCAAAACAAAATGTTCCATATCCAACAATCCTACTTCTTTAGAAGAAGTGGACCATACAGTTTACCAGTTCGAAGAGAGAAGTTAACCGGGCCCTGCATGGCCCAAGCACGCATGCGATGCCAACTGAAGAAACAGCAAAAGTAAGTAAAAATTAAAACAGCAAAAAGCACGAAGGATGTAAAAATGTACAACAAAAAAGAACGTAGATTGTAGATTAGTAGCAGCGGCTATTACTAACAGGCACGGCAAGCATACAAAGTATTTGCCCCTGAGTGCATGTGATCAACTGAAACGAATGGTTGTGGGAAATTTAGTAGAGAACACATTGCACCACTGCATTTGGGACTTCACCCTAAATATAAAAAGTAGAAATTGGGATGTAAATTTGTGAATGGCTAAGAAACATATCTTGATTCATTGGTTTTGATGGAGGGGTTCTCTGGTTTAAAGATGGGAGAAAGGCATATGTGAATGGGGGTTAGCATAGAAGAAGAGAAGGTCACTAGTGATGCAAAGCTGGATAAGGATCTCCAGGAATGGCAGCAAATGCTACAAACATTTATCGAACCCGAGGACAAAGCAAACTGTTTGAAGAAGATGTTAACAGTGTTGAATAAGAACTACTCAACTTGCTTGAAAATATTTTACAATGTCAAATGCACGATGAGTTAAAAAGATGGACAAAATTTATCTGAATGTAATAAGTCCTAATTTGAATCACAGTGCTGGTAAGTACCCAGGGCTCACTGATTTGAAGTAAAGTATATGGGTTTTATTTTCGTTGCTTTTTTTGGAAAACAATAAAATGTGTGTGTTTAACACTTGATAAGGACTGGCTCCTCCAAGTCACAATGCAAAGGGATGTACTGGAAATCTACATACAATCTCAGCTGAAGGGGTATGTGGCACAAACTTGGCCCAAAAGGCTTCAGAGCACTGTACAGGATTCATGAGCAAGCAAATAGGTCAACGTATTTTCAAAGAGCCTGTTGTTCAGAAATGTCAGGATGACGACCCCTGCTTCCAATGCCTGCAGCATGAAGGGACTGTTTTCTTTGGCCTCTTCATCTCCAATACTTTGAAACGCACTGCATACTGGAAACTTAAGCCTGCTCCTTGGAAGTCCTTCTTTGGTAAGATCGAAGGACTTGGACAACCCCTGCCCATCAAGTAATCCGAGCAGCTCAGTTCAGTCGAAGAGACAGGTCTTGAGTGAGTTCCTAAAGCTGTTCAGGGAGGGGGCGTGTCTGATGACGATCGGGAGCTCGTTCCAGGTCTTGGCCGCGATGTAGGAGAAGGCCCTTCCACCTGTTCTGGCTTTGCGGATTCGTGGGGTTTCGGCAAGGGCGAGGTCGGCGGATTGGAGGTTTCTCTTGGGTACGTGGAAGGAGATTCTCTTGTTGAGGTATTGGGGTCTGGTGTTGTGGAGGCATTTGTAGGCGTTGGTGAGTATCTTGAAAGTGACTCTCTTCTTGACGGGGAGCCAGTGGAGGTCGCCCAGGTGCTGGGTGATGTGTTCATGTTGGGGAATGCCGAGGACGAGTCTGGCTGCGGTGTTTTGAATGGTCTGGAGTTTGCGGAGCAGTGATTGTTGATTCTGGCGTAGAGGGCGTTTCCGTAGTCCAGTCTGCTGTTTATGAGTGCTTAATACCATGCACCATTGACAAGAAAGGAATGCTGCTTAGTACCCAGCACCATGGACCAGATGAAGCTCAGCATAAATGCTGCGGAACTAGTCATTACGCACCAGCCTCAGCCATTAATCAGAATAAAACTAAAGGACATCCTGCGTTTATCCACTGCACTGTCCCAGGACAGTACATCTTCACTCTTGTCAGAAGGTAACCAGTTGGACTGGCACATCTCACTGTACATGCTGAACGTGGCCCTCTTGAAGAAGGCATAGTTAACTGGACATTGATATAACACCAAACAGTGTCCTTGAGCAGTACAATATGTGCCCCTTCTGCCATTTCCAAACGTTACTTCATCAAAGTGGCCATAAAAGAGCTGCTCTGTTTCTACACCCAGAATTCACTTTCAGGACAACGTGGAGCCCTAACACTCCATTTACCATTTCGATTTTTTTGTCTCGAGAATGAGCTTGTTGGGGTTGGCAGGATGCTAGGTTGGAGGAGTAGACAGCACAGCAAGTACTATGTTGCTTTATAATGTCATTTGAAATGCAGTGCAATGGATACACATTTGCAGCCGTTGAAGAGCGCTGGGTGGCATCGAAGAAATGTAGCACAACCAAAATTCTTTCTCTTCAGTCACTTTGCTCAGTCATTGAAAGGCAGATTTAGGATGTTTCGTGAGAATTCTGGACTGAAATGCACCTGTTGGCATTTTGCCAGGGCATGGGTACAGGGACACACGCCAGGGGAACATGCATACACAGTAATGTAAATCTACAGTCAGAGATAGACAGGTACACAGACACAAGTCTGATACAGATCTATGCTAAACACAGAGCCAGATCAAACATACAGAAACACAGGCAACAAGCACACAGGCTCACATACAGATGGATGCAGGAATGTGTGACTGAGTGGATGGCTCGGTGGATACACGGATAGGTGTACAAATGGACACATTGATGGGGTGGATAAATCAAATAAAAAAACAATAATACAATCTGACTGACTGTTTCCAAGAGGTTCAACTCAGTCTCCTACATTAACATTTTGCTGCAGTGTTTCAAGAGAATGTACAAAGTGCAGGCTCTGTAGGTTTTGCAGAAAAAATGTGTATCTGCAAATCGTTTGTCATTTTAAATATGTTGCGAGAAGCTCTAGAAATGATAACCTTCTAAAAAGTTTTAATGCCCCAAATAGGTAATACCTATTGAGAAAAATAAATATCTTCATTGTGAGAATAAAAACAGGGTTTGAGGAATAACCTTACACTGAACTCCTAAATCCCTATACTTGAAAGTCATACAATGACATTGAACGCCTGACTCCCTCGAGTAGGTTGAGGAGAGGAACATGTAAGAGAACAAACACATCACTAAAGAATATTAAACTAATGGGGTCCTAGCCATCCCCATTCCTACCATGTGACTTCACCAAAGCCTCCAATTTCACATATATTCTAACTCTTTTTGTTATAGTTGGCATAGATTTACCATTAATCTCAATTCATTAAAGCTAAAGCTTGAAAAGAAGATGTTAAACTGTTATTTGTACGCATGACGTCAAGTAAAGCTTCTCAATAAGCCCAACATAATCATCACACATCCCAGTTCTTGTCACAGCAGGACCCTACAGGCAAGTAATCCAATAGTGAGGAGGCCTCATTGGGCCGAAACCAGTCTATGACTGCTTCTGTTCCCCTCTGGAGGGGGTCTGGTATGGCAGAGCGGAATTAATGGTTCCCACGAGAAGCAGGGTCAGTACTGATTTGCCTAGGTGGGCTCTATCTAGAGTGGCACAGTGGGTGAAAAGGGAAAGGTTGGAGTGCTGCCCAGTGCAACTGCCAGTGGTTTTGCCTCTTTGCAAGTATTCCTCCCATCACCTTTTGTGTGTCTGAACTAAGTCGATAGTGCCAGGAGATGAGAAGGTCGAGAAGGCCGAGAAGGCCAACGGTGACCGCCTACACGCTGAGATTACCATTGGAAGAAATACCCTAAAAACCTGTGCCTGTTCAACTATCCATATGGCTAAGGCCACCTGAAGAATCCATACCATCAGGGATTTTCATATTCCAGTCCCATGCGTTCCACTATCAAGCTAATGCATTCTGGGAGTTGTAGTCTGGATGAATTTCAACTACACTACACACTTAAAAACAATGACTTGTGAAATGAAACCCCTTCCTGGAACTTAGCGTCCCTAACGGATAGCGGAATCTGGTACCCTGAGTTGGCGCCCCTGTCTCCTTCGCCGCAGCCCCATCACTGTTAGAAACCTTGATCCCTTGCTCCCATACCAATAAAGGATACTGTTTCTTCTCTTGCTTTAGCAATCACCAGGTTTTCCATCATTTGTCGCTGTAGTGATAACGTCTAGAATGGGAATATAGACCAAAAATCATTTTGTGCATGAATACATACAGGAAGAAAAGAGAATCTAACAACAGGCATGAGGACATGCAGATAAGACAGGTCAACTACACATGGGAGGTAAGCGAACAACAGGCAGACCTCTGCCGATAAAGAAATGGTGGAAATGCAGAACTAGACACTGATAAATGACCATGGACTGAACATCTGGCTGGTAGCGAAGCGGCAGGCAGGCAAAAATGCACATAAAGGAGTGTACCCGAGACAGAAAGAGGTACACCAAGAAAGAAGTGGAAGACCAGCAGATCTACCAGCTGACAGAGAAGCAGAGGACAGAAGGACTAGAAAGAAAGGAGAAGGAAACACAACCAAGTTTTAAGAGTTTGCTACAAAAAGGACTACAGAGACCCTGAGGCTGAAGCGGGTAGGAGATCAGGGTCATACATACAGGGTGCTTCCCTAGGCGCTTTGCACTCAGGGTCTCGTAGTACATTTCAATCCATAGTACGGACCTCTGCTTCAAGAACAGATTGCCTGGCATACAGAGATTTGATTTTGTGGTGTAGAAGTCTTCGTTCCTTTCCCTTAGAATGCTCTGTGGCGTTTCTCTTTAGCATCTGCATTCATCGCAATGTGGCTGAGAAAGGTAATAAAGAGTGCTCATTTTCCCACCACACTAGGTACACGGGTTGAAAAGTAGCAGTATAGAGATAGGTGAAGAGAGTAGTCAGAAGAAAAGAGCTTGCTAGATGGAGTAGGCAGCTGCCGAAAAAAAGCATACAGAAGGGAAAGAGAGGGTGTGATTTGAAACAGCCTAGAGCATAGAAGCCTTGCGTATTGGAGCATCCTCTAAGGACAAGCAGAACATAGCACTGAGTCACTGGGGCAGTGCACAGCTCTGAGTGGGACAAAGTAAGCACATTCCTAAAGGGGACCTATTTCTAATCTCTATGCCGCCTATGTCTTTGCAATAAAAGTGAGAGCTTTACTTCTATTTTATGTAGGATTAAATATATGTTTGAGAATATGTTCTGGATCCTTTGGACCCAGACAAATAGTCTAATAGTTATTAATGCTAAATATTGGAGAAGGAAACGCTATTTGTTTGTTATCCAAGTTATTGGATTCTCCTTGGGTTCATACCCACTGAGTAAAAAGATCCATGTAAAAAATCGTAGAACAATTTTATGAGGAAAAAACTATTTTCTAATGCTAATCTGTAAGCACGTTTGTCTCTTTTTTTTAAAGCAAATTGAACAGTAAAAAGAATGTCACTGGAGGCTACACCTCTGAAGTCCTTATTCTCTCTTCTGAAAGGAAACCTTATAAGCGTATAGAAGTATCATTCATTCACGTAGAGTCAGTTTAAGCAAGCCAGGTTGTCCACCTCTCCAGGAGTGCAGCAGTGGCCACAATGGTAGCTGAAAGCCCTTAGGCTTTAAGTCTTGTGTACATCCTCACTGGAGTCTATGGGGGCCGGACAGTTGTTCATGAATTTAATGAAGATTCCCAGAATTAAAGACTATAATCACAAGTAACCATTCCTTCACCATTAAGGGATCATCAAGAATATTCATACGAACAGAATAAAATAGCAATTGTGTACTCAACAGCCATTTGTAGGAAACATATCCATCATAATTGAAAAAAGAAATGCTGAAAAAAGAAATATGGCAAAAAAAAAAAAAAGAGTCCAAGAAAATCATTGGCTGATGTTTGTGCAAACATAGCAATTCAAAATGATGAAAGAATGACAATTCCAAATGTTGTGCCAGTATGATTATAGCAGCAGTCAACCCACCGCCGAAGAAAAGAGCAAGTGCTATTCACATCAGTTGTACACAAAACAGGCAATTCATTAATGCACAAGCTGGAAGAGCACAGACATCTTGACCAAAACGTAATCATTATTCTACTGCTAAGACAATTTAAAAAATAGAAGTTAAAATTGGACAATTCAGTAACTATCTAAACCACAGCTCTCTGCATCCTGTTTGCTAATGTTATACATTTTCAGAATCCTGCCAAAGACCGGCACAATTCCCCCTTCAAATATTCATCAACAGCAGCTTTACAAGATCTAATATTTAGTTGTCTACAAATGGGTAGGAGCCAATAACACTTGAGAAAAGATCGATAAGGACACATGCAAGTAATGTGAGAAAGAGACTCCTTCGTGATTCGACAACCCATCAATCAATCAGGGGTTTGTAAAGCGCTGCTACTCATCCGTGGCAGTCTCAAGCAGCTAATGAGGGGAGGGGCTGCTGATCCATCTGGGTGTGGAGGTTCAGTCGAAGAGCCAGGTCTCGAGGTCCTTCCTGAACTGGGTCAATGATGCGGATTGCCTGAGGTAGAGGGGCATGGTGTTCCAGGTCTTGGTGGCGAGGTAGGAGAAGGATCTTGCTCCTGTAGAGCTCATTTTGTTCGCCAGTTAAACGTACATAATTGTATGCCTTTAGCAGATCAGGCCAAGCTGAAGACAGAGTAGTTGAGTTTTGACAGTAAGTTTAGATGAACTAAGTACATATGATGGCAGTGTTCATGGTTGATAAAAGTCCATGATCAAGTGCATGTGCTTTCGTGCGGATAACTTGCAAGTCATTCAGAGCTGACAGCAACCTGACAGCTTTAAAAAATATTTTGTCCAGCTTCGTCGGCGATAAAGAGGTTTGAATAAACTCATTGGCTGCAAGCCGGCCAATCATATTCTGGTGAAAGTTGTACAGTTCAGATTCCTTTTCTTGGATGACTCCCCACAGAAGCTGCTTCATTCAGTTTGAGATAACTTGGCCAAAGTGATACGAAGTGGACATAAAGCACATAGTGTTGGCGAGGCAAGTTAAATTCTTACCTAATTTGGCCCTGCACCGTACTGAATGGCAGCTGGAATAGGCGCCTATAACATTGGCATTGCACGAGATCCAGCCAGGATTATAGATACTGTTTGTAAACAAAGACACCATATTAAAGGATGGGCATCTGTTTACTGTTAATGACTCTACAGACTGCGGAAAGGTCTAGCCTGAGAGATTTATAAGGAGGTGCTGGAAAGCAAAAACGAGAGCATTTTTCTTGATTGATAGTGTCTCATTATGTGCAGAGGGCTCTCCTTGATTGTTTAACCAAGCACTTTCCACTTTCTGGTCATTGATGAACCAAATTCCTTGCTTTATTTGCCTTTCACCAAAGACTAAGATCTTGTTTTTTGATTTATTGATACCAAGCTTGCTAGCTTTGTAATAGTCTGATAGGCTGGTCAAAGATCTCTGTAACCCTACTGTAGTTTAGTCCATTACAATCGGTTTATCAACATTTTGAAATTGGTGCAGACTTCTACCTGCTATTTTGGGAGGGAAGACTTTGACTGTGCTTAGATGGTCATTTAAGTCTACTAAATGCAGGTTGAAAAGTATGCCAAGATGCAGGCCTGCTTCAGTCCCTGTTTGTATAAATCTTCACTGAAGTAGACCATTTGCTTGTTACTCTCACTTTCACCCATGTGTTGGAATAGAGGCTGATGATGGCCATCAGCAGACGCGGAGGGATGCCAAAGATGATAGTTTGGTCAAGAGAAGGCCTCTATCCACCTAATCAAAAGCTGTGGCAGAGTCAATGAACGCACTGCATAGTGGAGTTGCACCCTTTTTAGGTCTTGCCTGAGCCAGCGCACATGCGAGGCGAGGCTTCTAGTAAGGGCTCTTCAACTCCCACCACATGCTCATCACACCTATTGGCCTTTGCGTGCGTCTTTCTAAGAAAGTCAGCACGCAATTGGCCAAAGGCGGGTGCATGACCCTCCTTCTCTCTGCCTTAGGCAGCTCGGGAGCGAGCTGCAGCACCATCTGTTTCCAATTAAAATAATTGGAAACAGATGGCGGTCGTGCTGGCCCTAGTGCAAATTCCTTTTAGCGCGCACGCGCACACCACTCCCGGGCTTGTTTATCTTTAATCACAGCCAGACCTGCTCTGCCTAATGCATTTTCTTTCTCCCTCAGCATACAGCCGCACCCTTGGCTACGCACTGGCGGTGTGTGCAGTCATGAGTGAGAGAGTGTTTAATTTTGGTGTGACAGGCGCTATGCCGACTCACTGATAATGTTTCCTCTCTAAGGGGCTGGTTTGTTTGGCATCGATAGACGGTCACAAAGAACACATCACTTGTGCTTCTTCGGGATTCAGCAGGGGTCCTCCTAGGCCAGTATACCTATTTGAAATGCTTCTAAAATGAATCATGCAGCTGTTATTCAAATTTAAATTGCCTTCCTTCCACCCAATAGCTGTCATTGAAAAATATGCCTCTTTGAAGAGAGACAGCTTTATCACACCTACGGTTTTTGTTAAAATGTAGAGCATCTATGTTTGAGTCGAAAAGCCCATGTCAAACCTCTGCAATGCATTGGGCATGCATAGATCTGAAATGTACAGTTGCCATTGCAGAAACTCACTAGTCATTGCTCCCTGGCGTTGCTGCATGGACAGCCTCTGTACGCTGCTGGATGCACGCATACAGCAAACAAGAAACACTGGCACCCTAGACTTTCACAGAGTCAAATGGAGTACAGGTTCCGTATTTTGTCTTGTGGTGTTTTTTCCTTTTACTGCCCGCATTTTCTTTTGTAGCAATCTTTATAGTGCCTTTGACCTAAAACCAAAAAAATGTCAGTGGACACGCATTAATGAAACGTCAAACTGGTTTATTGGGATTTTTTCCGCCCCCCAAAAAATAATTCTTTTTTAATGCTTCATACTTCTTTCCCATTGGAACAGGTGAAAAGGGGCATAGCCTGAATTATCTGTTATTTTTCAAAAGCCTTTAGACATTTATCATGCCAATGTAGGCTCCCTTGACGTCATTGCTCGTCTACAATAGAGCATAGTGGGAGATGATGTATTTTGTACAGTTTAGGGCAAAAAAAAAATGATAGATATCGTTGGCTAATTAGTGGACTGTGCCTTTCTCGCACTCCTTCCTAATTGCTATGCATCCGTCACTCCTAAAAAGACGGCCAGAGAGCAAATCAAATGCGAAAATCAATTGTAAATCGTTAGATAAAAATTGTCATCACTCCGTTTTCCCTCCAACAGCAGAGGTTTTCCCTTCATTTGCTGTGTTGCTTCGCACTAGCTTACTGATGAGTTCCTTCATGGGTGTTTTAATTCCTTTCTCAGCTGATATGGTCGGATTATCGTTCTATTGAAGTCAAATGTATATACTAGCAGGGACGGCTTTAGGGTGGTGCGACCTATACGGCCGCACTGGGTGCTGACCTGGAGGGGAGAGGGGCTGGGCACTGACCTCAGGGGGCGCTGTGTTTAGCAATAACTTTCGATTTAATAGCACCTACTGCAGAGTTCCATGTGCATCCAGCTTTCAGGCAGCAATAAAAATGTCAAGATAGCTCTTGTGATTAGTGTTCCTGCTAGAGAGAGAGAGATCAGGGTTTTGTCTAGGGGCAGCTTTGACTCACCACAAAGTAGCACAGATGGTTAATGTGCCTGCTGCAAAGAACAGATCTGTGTTTTATGTGAATAGCTGATTGGATTAGTAAAGCCAGCCTTTAAAGTAAATGAAAGATAGTGTGAGAGAGGGGCTATGGAGAGATGAGGGGCACTTTTGCGGGTGGTAGTGAGGGAATCCGAGGAAGAGGTCACGGGGGTGGGGATGAGTGCCAAAACGGATTGTCACACCAGGCGCCAGCAGCTCTACGGTATGCCCTGTTTACTAGTGTATATGATGAAGGACCTTCCAGCTCGTGGTGCCCCGCTCCGCACACCCGCCACGCATCTTCTGCGGTTCAGTTTGCCCATTGGTCCATCCATTAGAATGTTTTGCAATTGGTTTTTGAAACTGTGTTGTTTTCTGCCCTTTTTGCTGAACTTCTCTTGGTGTGGGAGGAATTCTCGAACCACTGCTGCTTACTTCTCATTCCTGCTCATATTGCCTTAAGATTTCCTTCAATTCTTTCTTGGGATATCTTGTACAAGGAAGGAGATCACTAGATACTCTACTGAGGATCCCTTAGATTCAGGCACCCTTGTTAGCATGCAGCAGACTTCTGTACAGGACAGCTTAAAGACATAGGCAAAGTCAATATCTCTGGCTAAACACTTATAAGGTCCCAATGGTGAGACCTATTGGCTATGCCAATGCTTGTTTGTGGAGTGATCGATTAGTGTCAATACGCATAACAAATGTATTTCCGTCCCAGTGCCCTTTTGAAAATCAGTTTGCGTTGCAGGGATGATTTTCATGTTGCTTGGCCATTCCTCCAGTTCTTTGTTCAGAATTTTTGCAAAACACATCCACTCCACATCAAGTAGGGCAATGAGATGGAAATTTTAAGGCCTGTCATAAGAGCCCTTCTTAAGTATGGAAACCAAAAGATAGCCCCTCCAACTCCTTGGAACTGGATTCCTGAACAGGTAAAAATTGAAAAGAGGGCTCACCCTTTTAGACCATTCTGCGTTATGGCCCTTAAAAATACTAGTTGGAAGTCCATTCGGGCCAGGAGCGCCAACTAGACACATTGAATCTCAGGTATCGATAACCACACACTCTGTAGTTATTCCAAGCTTGGACTGGAAGCACATGTAGTAGAGTGTGGGCAATCGTTGGCTCATGCAACAGGATGAAGGGATCAACGTACAGAGAGGAAATATATGCTGACCATGCAGGCACTGAAATGTTGATTAATTCCCTTATCTGTTAACCTTCTGAGAAGTTGTGAAACATAAAACAGATTTTTTTTGAGTCCTTGGATTTTACTGCCTTAAAAATAGTCTTCAGTTGCTCATCTTGGAGCCACTGTTTCTCTTCGTGAAGGTGGCACCAAAAGCATTTTCGAATAGTTTTGAAATTCTCCTTTAAAGCAACGTTTGCTGTATCCCTTTTCACCGCCCGTTTGCATCTATTTAGCAATCTTTTAGCAATAGTAATTCTTGATTTTGTTTGTCTAAGAACTAATGCAGGGTCTTCACATCAACAATGCAAAGGATATTGAAGCCACTAGGAGTGAGATTGTCTACAATGGAAGCGAAGTAAAAGTTTTTAGAATTTGACCTGAAGATTATATTCTTCAATACAAAGCCTATTATCTGAAAATCTTGCAATGACATCTGACATCTGCTTGCTTTTATCAAGAAGTTGTCAGGGTTCTACCCCCATGCACTTGCAGAATACTATGTCTGTCGACTTGTGGCTTAATAGAAGGACCTTGCATTGGTACTGGATGGTGTTCACGAACACTCTTCGAGATCCACAGCAGTTTTGTGTGATTGTTATGTGAAAATATAAACGTTGCTGATCTTTCGTACACATCCAATCCACCAGTTGAAAAATCAAATTTAAGGATAGAATCCTGAATTGCTCTTCTGACACGCTGTATGGCGTTTCAAAACCATTATAAACCTGTACTCCTTCTTTGTACCCATTTTGCGCATTACAATATAGCTTCAGTTTACATCATTGCCTTTCTGGGCTCTGCAGTATCCTATTGCTGAATTCACATGCCGTGTAACATTAAATAGTTAAATAAATATAAAAAATGTAGATACTCATTCTCGTTTCTGGTGCAGGCGGCAAAGAGCTTGAACATTTTTTTGCAGATATTGCTATGCAGATCATGTGGGTGGAAAGCTTGGAGGTGCAACCTTGTACTTCAATGCATACACATTCTTTACAATGTTTATTATCCATTTGTCTTTTGTGATCCACTGCCACTCTCCCCAGCGTTTCACAATACTCCAGCTATCAGTGAGGGTTATGGCAAAGTCAAAGGGATGGTGTTATTGTTTGGGTGCAGCTGGTAAGTATTCTGCAGATATTAACAACTGCTGACTTTTCTTTCTCTGGAATATGTTTTTTATTGGTAATGAGGCTTTGGCTGAGACTTGCGACACATCTCCAACTGTAACTACTGGAAATTAACAAACTTTCATTAATTACCTCTTAGGAATCCTGATGATTGCGCTCTGGGATACTCTAAATAAACTCCCAAACAATCTATGTCGCCTTTGAAAGTTCAGGCACATACTGGCTTCATAGTAGTTGATGATGTAATGCATGCATTTTAGGTTGCCGCATCAGTTGTTCTGCTATCCTCATCTAATGGAATTGTAGATGCTGGATACCTTTTCCACACCATTAAAACAATGATGGAATCTGCTGGTGGGTATAATCTTAGAAAAAGATCTTCTGCTCCAGAAGCTTGCATATTTTTTATCAGAGGTGTGGCTGCCTGTTTCAGAATCTCAAGAGTGGATTCCAGTAGCTCAGGTACAAAGGGATAAGAACCAATTGGGTGTATACTTAGGAAGAGGAAGCATGAGGAAGAGAGGCAGTTTCTGAAAACAAACAGAAACTAGCAAAGGCTTGCCTGGTATCCTCAATGGCACAACCTTGAGGTCGAGTTTTCTGCAACAGCAAGTTTGATGAAGATGAGTTAATCGACAGTTAGGTCTTAGGGGTTGATCACCTTGTGTCAAAAGCCTGTGTGTTGATCCTGACAGCAAACAGATGGGTGGAGAACTGAGGATGCTGTCAACATTCATAGTACCACCAATGGCATCAGTTTTCCCGACACAGCTCCTGAAGGATGGGGCTGGTGATGGTGGTAACATGTCTTTAGAATCTACCCATGGTGGGTGGTGGAGGAAAGGGAGTCATCAAGGGTTGACAGCTGAGTCCCAGATACAAACTGTAAATAAATATAAATTCATGCAGCTTCCTGAGGCAGATTCCTTCTCTGTCCCTCACTGTCCTGCATGGCAGTTTCTGTTGGAAAAGACATTCAGCAAGGGGTGACTGCCAGGCTAAGCCAAAAAATGAAAATATGTTGGCTGTCTTTTTCAGAATTATTTTTCCTATAGGGTGGACACTTCATAAAGAGTGACGATGTGCGAGAACAGAAAAAAAATAAAGCAACAAAAATTGACCTTCTGAGTCAGAAAAATTAGGCGAAATTGAGAAAACCATAAATGATGTTAATAGTGTGAAAAGAAATACAATTCAACAGAAAAAGATACGCAAAACCGAAAAAGAGGCAGAGCTTAATGTTCAGGGATCCTACTCAATCAAATGTAAACTGCTATTTGACCCATACTGTCAGTCCGGCTGTAATATAGTGACAACAGTTTTCTTCCCTATTTAGCAATGCTACCCAACTCCTCCCTTTCTGAAAATGTTATTTTTAGGTAAGGTCATGAAAATGTTTTAGCGAGTGTAACCTCTCCCAAAATATTTTTAAAGTGCAATTTGCTAAAAACAAAAACAAAATATGCCTTTTAAATTATTAATATATAAAAAAAAATGTGTCAAAGTGTTCGGGGTTCCACACATAGGAAAAAATATGTTGTGTTTATGAATATCAATAAAATCCTATATTGCTAAGCTTTCAGTGTTTTCTTTACATACCAGGGACACTCCTGCAACATTATCATTTACCCCCATTGAACACGAAGGCCCACAACCATATTGCCCTATTGCAAATTATAGGCTAAGTCTTGAAGTTGTGAGCAGTGCAAGCTATAATGGCAGCTATAGGTGGCATTCAGCACAACCAGGAACAGGCAAAGTGGCATTATCTATCAGCCCCCAGTTCAATGATTCCACTCTCTACTTATGGCACTTACCAGAGAGGTCTTCTGGGTGGCTTGCTTGGGGTTTAGACGAGCCATTCGAGCTTCATAAGCTGCCCTGAGCTTCTGATTCTGTCTGGATGCTTCTTCGAGGGGGCTAAGCTCTCTGCATCAAAGCAACAAATATTCAGAATAAGAAACCACTACCTATTTAAAACTACAACCTTTTTAACTGCAATGCAGAACCTCACACCTCACCAAGGGTTTAGGATGAACAATACTTACTGAAACATTAATACAAGTCAAATGGACAATCCTGCCTACAGATAATAATTCTGATCAATATTAACTTCCGAGTATCGCTAAGGGAATTCAACAACACAACTGACCAAAGTGAAAACCTATGACCAGTAACTGCCACATCTTTCTTCCAGAACTCACATTTGGGGGGGAACCAACATACAGGTACCCATCAGGCATTAGCTAGAATTGTGTGTGTATAGATATTTTATATATAAATATAATATCGAGCTGGGTTGTAAAAAAAAGCTTGATCTACTTTATAATCCTCCAGGTTAGAAGTGGACAGGTTGGTCATTTTTATGTTCTGGGACGGTATCAATTTATAATGCACTGGTTAGTCCTCCTACGATTCTATACTGTGTGCATTCGGGTTACCATATTACTAAAAGCATATTGCAAAATGTGCAGCTGGTAACTTTAAAACATGTTTGCATGATGTGCTAATAAATGCACCTTCCTTGTCTGTAAGTGTGCATATATTGCACATACAATTCAGATACATAACACCCCAACAATCCAAGCAATAAAAGTATCTAAAAAAAGCATGCAACATTCATAAATTGTGCTTCTGGCGCGTACCTTAATATGCACGACTACAGAGACCAGTGGCTAAAATATATTCTATCACTGCTCTAATGGGCATGTATTGCTGCACACATGTTCAACGTCAATGTCAACATGCTTTGATGTTGGAGGTAGTGTGTGTGTGCGACCTTCCTCAGTTTATAAATCAGGAGTTGGTTGAGCGTATCCCATCATGTTATATTCCTAGGAGTCACTGATCCTCATACTCTAGCTGGTCTTATGCTTTTAAAAGACTGGTCGTTTGTAGAATGAAACCTTCGGATCAAGTACTGGACTCAGCAGCTGCATCATGCTGGAAGTCTTACTTTTGCCAACTCTATTTATTGTCAATGCTGGATTTTCTTTTAACATCTTTGCTTCTATATTTCTTTTTAACTAGTGGCTGAGTGATGCCCACCACACAAGTGCCCGAAGATGCTCGGCATGCGCGTAATGCTAGCTGGCAGGCACCAGCTACTCAAAATGTGGCAGTGCTGCTGCCAGGCAGGTCAAGCCACTCTCTGGCCAATAAGCAGCAGTGAACTGGTCAGGATGGAGACTGCAATCGTTATCCAGTAGTGTGCAGCAAACCAAGGATAACTAGCTGTGTTTACCATATAGAGGACAAAGTGCACTCACCTACAAGCCAGCCACGTGGACAGGACTACAGAGTAGTACTTATGCCACGGTTCATTGACGTTGGTGTTCTTAATTTCAAAATAGCAAATAGTAACTTTTTTCTCTTGATCTTTTCTTGAATATTTTTATTACCTTAACTCTCTTTGTTTTAACCTCATTTAACTGTTAATCCGTATGCTCCCTTAAAGCTGGGGCAATCTTTTGGTGAAAACACCAATTCATGAGAAATACATGCTAAGACATATTTAAACAATGCTCTATCTTCATTTGGAAAACAGGACAAACTTTGCTACAAATCACAAAAGCACCAGGTTTGGATGAAGATATTGCAACAATGACAAGGTCTGACATTTTTAAGCATCTTATTTCCTCGGGTTTATGTCCGTTTGCATGTTAAGTAGCCTTACTTTTTAGAGTACTGAGCTTCAGCTGCCTGCATCATCTGGAAGACGTCAGGTGGTGGAAAGAGCAAACTATTCCCTCCTTCATCAGAAAGACCCCTGCGATGGCCGGAAACTTTTTCAGGGCCTGCAACAATGGTGCTTGACAGCTCAGGCAGAGGAGCAGAAGTTATATTGAGTGTACTATCAGCAACCGACTTTGCCATGCATTTTTCTAAAGAAAACAAAGTATTCATGAAAAAATTAGAGGACTGTATGAAATGGCAACAAATGTATTCTCAGACCAGAACTCCATGGATCGAAATGAAGATATTCAAAGCTACCAGAATTCTTAAGAAGTTCCATATTATGTTTTCCATATAGTATTGTTTTTAGTTGGAGTAATTACTGGTAAATTACTTTTGTTCATTATAAAATCAGTACTTAAAGTACTTCAGTGCAAAGCAATGCAAGCCAAAAATCCGCAGTGACAGCTCATCTCACACCCGATATTACACAACCAAAGGCCAACTGGGGAGGGAAGAGTGAGGATTGTAAGAGGAGTTGAAGACTGCCAGTCAGGCATTAGACAACTCCACACACTCCCTCCCTCCAACCCCCAGATGAGGTACATTTAGGCCTGTGCTCCTCAGGAGGTCAGACACCCACCCCCCTAGCACCGGTCCTCTGTCACATAAGTCCAATACAACCATTACAACCACAGTCACTATACAAATTGTCCACCAACGCCTGTTCCGAATCGGACTACGAGAATATATACTTCCTTCCTGTTATAATTTACTTAAGCAACCCCAGACAGGCTGAAGCTGTGCATGGTCTTATGACATATGTACATTCTATGTGACACTTGTGGGATCTAGGATTTGAATTATGCATTTCTGTTGTTGGCTGTGCTTGGCATGACTGCGGGTTGGGGTTTCTATCTCTGCTGCCATAAACTACATTCAAGAGCGTCCAGTGTGAGAGCTGTCCTTAATTACTACACTTCGCCTTTTGTTCAAGTCACATTTTTAAGGGGAAAAGGACCAAAGCAGAGAGTACGTTCGCCTCCAGTTCTTGCTAGGTTCTCAACACTGCTTTTGTCCTTGTTAAATTAGATAGATGACAGTCAGGATAGAGAGCAACAGTCAATGCTCTGCCAAAGTCAAATTTTTGAGTTCGATGGCTTCTCCGAGTATGCAATCTCTCCATCTTATTATGGTTACTACCACCATCAAGGTACAATCAGGTCCTGACATTTGCTTTCCCAAGTTTGGGGTAGGATGGGAGGTGTTCCTCACAAGTGCAAGTACCTCTCAAGATGAAATGTTTTACAGGCAGCCAACACTTTAACCAGGTTGTGCTGTAGCGTCTCAGAAGGCACCTCTGCTGGAAACCTTCAGGATTCTTTGGTGATTACCTCAACGTATGGTAAGCAACATTTCCTCTTTTCTCCAGCTGTAACATGACTGCCATAGCATTTTGCCTGAAAGATCTTGCATCTCGAGTCTCTATCTTTACTTTATGGCCATCCAGCGCTTTGACCCTGAATTCCGTCGATTCGAATGTGTTCCTCTTTCAGCATTCTACCTGTCACATCTTCCCATTTCCCCTCAATATAATGCAAATCATAGCCCACCATGGACTACTGTATCCCCTAGATGTGCCTTTGGGGCCTAAATTGAGTGTGGCAGGGTCTTTCCACTGGTGGCTACTTTGCAGTGTCCTTCCTGGAGGATCTTGAGGCTGTCCCCTTAAAGCTGAAACAATTTCCTTTCCCTTTTTCTGTGCGGCCGTGTTCTTCCCATCCAGTTTGCAGTATGTCTAGAAATGGCTTCTGGGGGGGGAGTGCAGAAACAGACTCACATGTCACTAGTCCTATGGCCTTCTTATGCTCTCACCTGACCCAGAATCTTTGGGACTGTCGCTCCCCCTGGTGATCACAGCCAGTGGGGATCTAGTCACAAATGTCTCTCCAAGTATTCGTTTGGCAAAATGTGGAAGGGTTCTCCCCTTGAAATCTTTCCTATTTGTTTCTCTATCCCCATGCAGCCTTTTCACCCTTCTCTCTCATTTGTATCAGCCAATGTAACCTGATGGCTGTGCTTAACACATTTCCTTCCCAATTTTCTCAGTTTCAATTACTGAAGGACTCAGTCTATTTCACTGTTAATGGGAGGTGAACCTTACTCGCTATATATGGGTTCCACTGACCTCTCCTCCTGAAATCCCCCTAATGCGTTCTCAGGGGTGCTTGCTAGCTGCTATTTTTGACGCTATAGCATCTCTTCTCATTTTGATATTTGTTATGGAGCCGTGGGTCAGTCACCTCCGATGAATTTTAAATACTCCAATAACTGTAAGCCATAGTTACCAGACTGCAATGTTATTGTTGTTCTCTGAACTATACTTAACATATGCTACATGTACAAGGTAGTGTGTAGTTTTGTATGCCATTGATAGTGAGTTTACAAGTGCAAGCTCTGATATAAAGCGGTGAAGGGGGAAATCAATTGGCCATTTCTGACCATGAACTGTACAAGTGGTTCTAATGTGTCCCACTGCCCTCAGTGCTGATGGCAGTTCTGTTCTGAAATGTTGTCCTTATTGCCTTAATCAATACACACTATAAACAAGAACTATTAAGATACTTTTGAAATGTTTGAACACCTCTGTTCCCCTGTTGCAACAAATGATTTAGGAGACCAAGGATGCCCAATTCTGTATTGAAGATCCAGTCCTTATGCCATGTTGACCAAACAACTCGAACTGTGCTATACCTCATTGTTGAGATAAATGATAAGCAATTTGAGGCAGAGGAAGTGAGCAGTGGTGTTTATATAATGTGAAAACATCACCAATTTGCCCTCACATCACAGAAAAACGCTTAGAATAAATCACCACCCCCTTTTGTATCGCTTTGGCCACCATAAGTTGGCAGGGTATGCTCAGACGTGAGTCCCTTGCTCACTTTGCCACTGGATTCAAGCAAGCCTGGCTGAAGACGGCTGTAATGCCAGAAACCGGTCCTAGGAAGCTTGAATACGGTCCAGGGAAGGCATGGCCTGGCAGTTCGGGCAGGACTGTTCCCATGAGGCACAGGGTCAGACTGATTTGCATATGGCCATGTCTGAACTGGGGTGGCAGAGTGGGCTAAAGAACGGTGATGGATTCAACCCAGATCTGTTGACTGGGTGTGAGTGTTTGATTGGTTCAGATGCTCCGTCCATCACCACCCCCTTTTGTATCGCTTTGGCCACCATAAGTTGGCAGGGTATGCTCAGACGTGAGTCCCTTGCTCACTTTGCCACGGGATTCAAGCAAGCCTGGCTGAAGACGGCTGTAATGCCAGAAACCGGTCCTAGGAAGCTTGAATCCGGTCCAGGGAAGGCATGGCCTGGCAGTTCGGCCTGGACTGTTCCCATGAGGCACAGGGTCAGACTGATTTGCATATGGCCATGTCTGAACTGGGGTGGCAGAGTGGGCTAAAGAACGGTGATGGATTCAACCCAGATCTGTTGACTGGGTGTGAGTGTTTGATTGGTTCAGATGCTCCGTCCATCACCACCCCCTTTTGTATCGCTTTGGCCACCATAAGTTGGCAGGGTATGCTCAGACGTGAGTCCCTTGCTCACTTTGCCACTGGATTCAAGCAAGCCTGGCTGAAGACTACTGTAATGCCAGAAACCGGTCCTAGGAAGCTTGAATCCGGTCCAGGGAAGGCATGGCCTGGCAGTTCGGGCTGGACTGTTCCCATGAGGCACAGGGCCAGACTGATTTGCATATGGCCATGTCTGAACTGGGGTGGCAGAGTGGGCTAAAGAACGGTGATGGTTTCAACCCAGATCTGTTGACTGGGTGTGAGTGTTTGATTGGTTCAGATGCTCCGTCCATCACCACCCACTTTTGTATAGAATAAAAATAAGGCACACATTCATTCAACTCTCAATTACACATCACATCTGCTTGGCTCCCTGTCACGAGGTGCATCAGACTCCTAACATTCAACAACATTTTTAAAGGAACCCTGCCATGTTCTTAAGTGTGGAGGTATCTTCATATACATGATCACACAGCCAGAGAAAAAAAACAATACAAAAGCCCCTCTTAGATTCTTTGCCACACAACCTCACCATTCTTCCTATATTCTTCAATGCTGCAGAAATTTCCCCGAGGGCTACCTTTACCCCATTCAGTATTGCCAGTGTGACGACATTACAATAAGAAGGCCTCTTGTATCCAGCCAGATGGCTTAAAGAGCTCAACACTGATTAAATGTGTGGGGCCTGCAGGCCACAGAACCAATGGCATCAATTCATAGAGAGGCCAACAAGGTCCTTCATTCTTCCAATACAAATAAAAAAGTACCATTCAGTTGGATAAAAGCAACACATGTTATGTACAGTGCTACAAAATGAAACTGTGATAACAAGCACTATTAAAGCACTTCAGTACTACTCTGTGCCTCTCTTCCTCTAATGCCTCTTTCCTGGGCTAAAATCAAAGAAATCTAGCTTAGAATTCGTCTCATACCCATACCACAGATATAATTCGAAGAAAGGTCCCCTTATCCTGTGCCACTTCTGCTTACCTTTTTCCTTCCCTATTTAAGAACTCAAAGAAACCCTCCTTATCCTCTGCCTGATACAACCTTACTTTCCTAACTACCTTCTTAGAGGTGTGACGGAAAAAATGTCTTATTGTTTGCCTCATATAGCCCCACCCTTCTTTCTCCGGATCGTCAGAGCCCCACTTTATGTACATACACTTACCGAGCATTACTCATATGCCAGGACCATATATACAGAAACAATTCCCTTTAGTCTCACTCCTCTGGGCCACATGTGATACTAAGTATTTCGATTTCTCAAGTCAAACAAGCGTCAACTTTAAGTGTATAGCGTGCTTCCTCAGCCGGACTATTGGACAGAATACAGTCAGACTCACCTAGCTTTGCAGCTGTAGTTTTGGCTCTTTCCAAGCACTGCTCTAGAAGCTTTAACATCTTCGGGGTGTCCGGAGTAGCAACTTTACTGCCATCTTCAAATGAAGGGAAAAAGAAAAGATGGAAAAAGAAAAGATGGAAACATCACTATATTTTTACAACAGATACCAATCATTATCAGTCACAGCACTCCTGCTAAAGCCAGCACTGCACCTGCATCCATCCTCAAAACATGTTGAAATGGACAAATGTGCCATACCTGAAAGATGACCTTAAGCCCTTTCTAAAGTGCACACCGTCTATAAGTGTGAAAATATACCCTGTCCATGAACTGTAATAGAGGTAGTAGCGAAGAAGAAAATAAATAATGCTTACACTTATATTAGTATGCAAAAACAATGGTTTAGAAAGGACAGAGTCAAATAAATTTCATCATTTATATGTGCAAACAAATTGCCCAAGTGTTACCTCATTACACAGCAACCTAGTAGTGCGTAATACACAAGAGTTTTATTCACATGAATCATATGCTCAGATATTACATCTCTCTGGCTCAAAGTGTGCGCTAAAGACAGGCAACAATACATAAAAATGTACAGGTCCATAATTAATAAAGAGTAACTACCCCCCGAAAGGATTATACAAAAACTTTTTAATTACATCGAAATACATACAGTATGGAAGGACATAATCTGGACTACATGGGTATAAGAACTACATGATTAGGGAACACACTGGTGTTGAGTATAAAGCAGTGTCAATGGATCATCAAGGGATAATGGAAGCAGAGGGTCAAAGGAGCAATGTCTAGTTAAGGTCAGTAAAATGACAGTTGCAATACCACTCCTCCTAAATGTTTGCTGTTTTATGTCCACTCAGTGGACACTTCCTTCACATTCACACATAATCATTGCTGCAGACCTTCACATTGCGATAATCTTATGTCACCATGCTTCGATTACCCCACTGTGCAGAGACCATGTTCTTGAAAGTAGCTTTCTCCAACCAACCAAGTGTGAATTGACCTCCATGTAGCAGCAAAGCATATTTCAGAAATTAGAATTCCACCCAAAAAAGCCCCTGTACATTTTGTACCCATGATACCATCACTACATAACCCTAGACTTTACAGAAATTGGTATATTCACATTTTTAGAACACAATTCTATGCAAGACATTATCATCCAGCTTGAGTTTGTTTAAAAAAAGAATCAACTATACTCAGGACAGCATACAAAAATATGTTTACGTTTCTCTGTATACTTAGATTTGTATAGAGTGCAATGTGGAGGTGCCGGCTGATCGAGACTGGGTTCTTTTTAACAGAGAAATTAAACCTGTAAAAAGGAGCTTTCTGGGTCTACCTCTCCCATATAAAATACATGAATGGCGAGGCTTTCTCAGAGTATGGTGCTGAGGTTCTGTAAGAATTTCAAAGATTTTACCTGGTGCTTGAGGAGTTAGAGGTGTATTTCAAGGCACATTGCATCATCATGGTAAAACTCATACTGAACTCTGAAGAATGCCTCAATGTCAGGAGTCTTAAGGCTAAATGCATCACCACAAAGGAGAATCCCGCGTTTTCAAATAAACACTTGGAACCAATACCGAAACCAATCTTGAAGTAAATACTGATGCTAAAACTCATCTTGGCATCAATAATGCAGCTTATGTTGATGCGAAAAGCGATGGACTGGAATGTGCTTGAGCAATTGCCAGTGAATGAGATTCATTCGAGCATTCCCTCCATGACCTTGTTGTTGCAGTTGACACCAAGTGAGACGAGTATGCCCAGATTTTTGGTCACTGTGCTATAGGACTAAAGCTACAACTTACTGGCAAGACCCAGTAGGGCAAAACCTTTCTGGGGTTGCTTGTAGTCCCTTCTGGAGGGGCCTCACCTTCTTTGGGACAGACTATTCCAATGATAAGCAGGGTCAGTACTGATTTGCATAATGCGGGCCTTTGCCTAGAGCGGCATGGTGGGTGAAAAACAATGACTTGAATGCAACTTGAGCGACCGTCAGGAGCTGATTAACTCATGCATTCCATCCATCACCTTTTTGTTATTGCAGCTAATGTTAATGCAGACACAGTGGTTGAAGAGCAGTTATCCACAAGCTTGGAAAAAGCCCTGGGGTATGTGAGGGAGTCTATGTTGAAAACAAGGGTATAGATGAGGCAGCTCTTATTTTCTGGGCCTTAGCAAAAGGCAGTTACAAGCTATTTCAACTCCTCTTCTCTGCACCTCTTGAAGAAGTGGCTTATATTGGTGATCCTGGAGGACATATTGCCCGAGTGGAAAAATGTAAGCATATGTTTGTGGCTGGAGCAGGAAACTGTGTGCTGTAGATAGAAAACGTCATTCTTTGTAGAATCTAGGTGACCTAGTGTTATAGGACTTAGAAGGTTCTGTGGAAATTATTTTATCACTTGTCATGTGAGGGGGATCTCATGGAGAATAAACTCCCTCTTTTCATATGGTTAGATACTAGCAGACTTTCAAAATGCCAGTTCCTGAAAATTACACACAGCAGTGTTGCGAGTGTTCGTGTTGATCGGAGGTCCTTGTCACAGATGTTGGGTGGAAAGCCACCCACCAGCGGTGGGAGGCTTTCCGCCCGACATGGTAGGTTTACAGTCCGACTGCCATATTCGGATGATGGCGGTTGGTTGGAGTCAAACCTGCGGGGGGATTCCAATGTGTTTCTGACCCATTGGTTGTGCGTCGGAAAGACAACATAATCCTTAATGACAGCGTTTCCACCGTCGGGATTATGATGTTTGTTTCCGTCAGCTATTCCTTGTCGGCATTTCCAACATGTAAACGCTGGTGGAAAGTGACAGTAGCACGGCTCCTTGCCCCTGGCCCTCTACAATGGCACCTATAGTGCCCTCTAAACATCCCTGCACTGTGTGGCAGGCAAGGTTCCTGCCACACGGTGCAGGGATGTTCACAAACATCCATTTTTCAATGGAAGCTTGTGCTGCAGGCCTTCCATTGGAAAATGGATGTCGTATTAATGCGGTTGGAACCACCGACCTGAGGTTGGGTGGTTTGAAACTGCAACGGTGTCTCGCCAGACATTGTAAACAGGCCTTTTGTGGTTTGGTGCACAATCAGCTAGGGAAGCCATGGCACCTAAAGCATTCTCACTGGGGGCTTGCAGAGAGGACATCATGAAGATGGCTGACTGATCATCTGATTCTACTTTCAAGAATTTCCACTTCAAACCTGTGGAACAGGTGGCTTCATTGGTAGTAAGTAAAATTTAAAGTTGCATAATCCTCGACTCCCTTCCTGACATAGAATATAAGATTTCCTAACTGATGTAAAGAAAAATTTTCAATTCTATTAAGGAATAGGGCAAGAATTATCCCACACGTAGATGACATCGGTTTGATGACCCAGCCCTATGAAGATTGCACAGTAGGTAGGTGGTTTTCTCTCGAATAACAAGGGATAAGGATATTGTCTTTGTATGAATTGCTTTCAGGAATGAATATATGGTCCAACCACTGATGGACTATGATGATACAAAAATTCTGAAGAGGACATAAGGATTGATATTAGATTGTATGGATTGAAGAGACTGTTGTGAGTAGGGTGAAAAAAACCAGGAATGAGTTCAGGGAGAAGGTGGAATCTAGTTCGCAGAAAGAAAGAGGAGCAGAGGATAGTCGGGAAGATATATGTACATGGCTATGGACTGCCACTTGTTGTTGCAGACTAAAGTTTTATCCTGTGCCTTATAGAAAATGTAGTGTTTTATTGGTTAGTTAAAATCAGGGCTGCTATTGAATAAAGTGAAGAATTAGTTTACATAATCCTTGCACCAGTGTCCCTGAAAACTGAACTTGAAAACGTTCCTTTTATTTTATGTCAGCTAGGAAATTCTATAATCCAAAACATATTGTGCTCTTCTTATTTAGTTCAGCATGCTGCAGAGATTTTTTTATAAGCGAGAGATGCACATTTCCGAGAGTCTAGCAATGCGGTTTCTGAGGAACAATGTAGTTTGCTATTTTTTATTTTTTTATTTTAACGATAGTAGATGATTTATTCAAAATCGTCAATACACTTTGGGCAAATATAAAGATTACTAGAGCTTAGCCCAATAAACGGTCTTTTCCCATGTATCTTGTTTTTATTTATGTTAAGGCTAAACTTTAACAAAACAGATCCTGTCACTTGCTCATGGTCAACTTTGTGGAGCGTTAATAACTCCAATCAGGGTCTAGGCTCCCAAGAGAAAAGGTTAAAAGATGCGTTTGTGTAAGGAGCTATCTAGTATTCCAGTGTGTATGATGTGTGTCTGTTTTGCAACATTCTTTCTGCTCATATAAAGGACACAGCACTGTACTACAAAGTTTACTATATTTATTTTTAATAAACCTCTCAAACCACTACAAGCCCACTAAGAGTGTGGGGGGGGGGCGAGAAGGAGGGCATGGGGCTAATCAAAATAGGAAATTCCCAAGACCAGATATGAATCAGACAGGTGAAGTCTTTAACTGTTACTTGAAACATGTCTAACTGAGGGTGAAATTTAAGACTTCAACGCAGTTATGCTGGAATCCAGAACAAGCTTTTTTCTCCCCCAGACTCTACTTTTAATTAAGTTTGTTTTTGATGTTACCTCTTTTTTTTAATATTCTCAATTTTACAATGGGATACAAGGGCAAGCAAAGTATTAAACATGCAGGACTCGGCTACTCTTCTGAAAGTACAGTGCATGGCTATGAAGCCTTGATGCCTGAACCCAATATCATTGCCCAGGGGTGGGGGCAGACAATGTCCTTTCAAGCAGGCTACAGAGCTCAAACAGGAGGGAGACACAGAGTGTCAGATCATCAGGTGGAATGCCAAACGCTCCTATCTATGTACAACACAAAGAAGCATGTTAATGTCTTAGGAGGTGAGATTACCTTTGTCGTCCAATGATGGAAGGCAGTAAATCCCAAAGGGTAATTAAGCAGCTCTAACTTGTCCTTGAACGGGAGTACATTTAGTTTGGTCGTTGAGATCATCTTATCTGCTTAAGAAGGTTCTGTATTGCAGACTTCTTGTTCTTACTCTCTCTCCACTGTCAACAGTGGATATATAACATCCACCATATAGGTTTGCCACCGTAATCATTTGAACTTCAGCATAAGTCCGGTAATTGTTTGATTGTAAAGCACACTTTCCTCTTCCCCACCTATGACTAATATACTCAGTGCTTTTAAACAATAAGGTATATGAAAGTCGTTTCTAAAAATTGTAGCACTCTGTGGTTGGTCTACATTGTTGGACTCAATATGACAATTTATCTGTTGTTTAGATTAGTGGAGCTACAACAGCTGTGTCAGGCCACTGACAGAAAAGATCTATGAAAATAAACTCAAACAATGAAGGACATCATGAGTGGAGAATGAGCAATACCTAGGACTCACCAGAAACTACTATGACCCAGAAATGCGGTTTGTCACAAAGAGTGAAAATCAAAAATTGGCATTATACCTGCGATTCCTTCTGCTTCTTCCAGCAAGTTCTGAGATATGTAGTTGATGCTCCTCAGGTACTCAACATATGCCTCCTAAAAAAAGAGTAGAGAAAGCTAGTTACCTTTTTGTGTTTCCATACTTGTCTGGATTTCATTAGCAAATACTCCTAACTCATTCTCATAATCTAAACCCCGCCTATCCCCTGTGTCATGACTACTGCATGAAGTTTGCATACCCATCAAGCTCCATGTCCATCACAATCTATTGAACAAACAGATTAAAGACATAAAAATAATGTATTGCATGCCAGTAATAAGTAAGCAAACCAACAAGGTTATCAGACAGGCAAGGTACATGTTTATGTTGAAAACCTCAAACAAAAATGAAAGTGGCTGCATGAGAGGGGAAAGGTTAAATTATGAAATTATATGATATACCTAAAGAGATATCTTTATTGTTTGAATTTTTATAGTTCCACTATAAACAACTAGGCAGCTGTTGTGCACTTTAAAACATGTGTTAAATGAAGCAAAATAAAGGAATTCTAGCCATGCCTATTTTCCCATCATATTTAATATCAAACCCATAATTCAATGTTGTCTCACATTTAGGTATATTAGAATAGAAAGCAAGGAGAAGAGTGCCAGTCACAGTTGCAGGACACATCAATACCTGAACCAGCATCTTTTATTGCAATAACGTGAGCTGTGAACAGTGATGGCAAAACTGAGCCCTTGAGTCACACTGGCAGACAAAAAGATCAGATTGATTCTAGCAACTAGAAACACCTAAATGTCATCCATATCTGTATTAAATAATTGAGCTACTAAATGGCTCCTGTAAGTTCCGTGCTAGAGGAGGGATGCTGTTTACCATCATGACTGTGTGGCAGCTTCCCAGCTGAGAAAGGCTCTGAACATGGCTCAGCTAAAAAATGACTGAGAATCTTCAGCATCACATGGGCAGACATGAAACACTGCATAGATCTCACCCTACAAGAACTCCATCAATGACACAACACCTCGATTCTTGAAAGAGGCAAGTTTCCGGACTGGTAAATTCAGTGATGCTGGAGACACTGAATCCAATGACCTGGACTACCATTCTTTTGCCATTCTAGGTGCCATTTCATTGAATCTGGATGATACTGGTACAACCTTAGATAAAACCCTAACAAGTACCCACTATCCACTCTCTCCTTAATGACATTATCTAGAGATCACAACACATCGCTAGGGAGTCTGACAAGTGCATTTCTCCGCCTCAAGTCTGTGTATGAGGACGAGGTGTTCCTGGACTTTATACGCCCCCATTGGGCACAAGCCCTATGACTACAATTTAGAAAAGGGTGTTTACCTGTAGCGGCCTCAATGGCAAAATGGTGGGAGGCGAACCAGAAATCTGAGTGTTGTCCATGCTGCCAAATGTCAGCGAAAGTGGCGAACACGTGTTGTTTCTTTGCCCCCTGTATGCGGAACCGAGGTCCAAATGGATTGCCCCTATGTGTAGAGCCCTCTGTTTATTGTCAAGAGTAGAGGCATATAGAATATGCAAAAGTGACACTACCTCGATTGTGGTGGTGGCCATCTCTAAATTCTTGTATGCAGCTTGGATAATTCGAAGTAAAGTTTCAATCTAGGAAATTCCCAAGACCAGGTATGAATCAGACAGGTGAAGTCTTTAACTGTTACTTGAAACATTTCTAACTGAGGGTGAAATTTAAGACTTCAAGGCGGTTATGCTTGAATCCAGAACAAGCTTTTTTCTCCCCCAGACTCTACTTTTAATTAAGTTTGTTTTTGATGTTACCTCTTTTTTAATATTCTCAATTTTTCAATGGGATATAAGGGCAAGCAAAGTATTAAAAAAGCAGGATGCAGCTACTCTTGTGAAAGGACAGTGCATGGCTATGAAGCCTTGATGCCTGAACCCAATAACATTGCCCAGGGGTGGGGGCAGGCAATGTTCTTTCAAGCAGGCTACATAGCTCAAAGAGCAGACACAGAGTCCAACATCACACCCAAGTGGTTTTAAAAAGTGTAAACATCCCTGGTTCAGGGACAGCTTCAGGAGGGCTACGCTAGCCCTAATTGAGGCAATTAAATCCAAAGACAGGCCCCTAAGTAGAGCAAACAGGGTGCTATACAGAGCTAGTATTACCGAAGCCAAAAAAGCGTGGGAGCTGGATAAGTGGGAATCCCTCAAGCAGACTTTATCTGCACACAATATGACGGCTTTCTTGTGCATAGTGAATACAGGCAGCAGGGAAGGGAAGTCGGCCATTGAACCAAATATCGCTGCCGACAAATGGAAAGATCACTTTGAGGCCTTGTATCAAAGGTTGGGGGACACGGGTAATAATGCAACAAATGAGATTGCTCCACTGCAAAACATCTGTACTGAGGTTCCGCAGATAACCCTTACAGAGATAACAAATGCCTTAAATAAAATTGCCCCTTCCAAAGCACCTGGCCTTGATAAGATTCCTGGGGACCTCTTTCGGTCTGAGCCAACCATTAAAAAGGGTAAACATCCCTGGTTCAGGGACAGCTTCCGGAGGGCTAAGCTAGCCCTAATTGAGGCAATTAAATCCAAAGACAGGCCCCTAATTAGAGCAAACAGGGTGCTACACAGAGCTAGTATGACCGAAGCCAAAAAAGCGTGGGAGCTGGATAAGTGGGAATCCCTTAAGCAGACTTTATCTGCCCACGATATGAAGGCTTTCTTGTATATAGTGAATACAGGCAGCAGGGAAGGGAAGCCGGCCATTGAACCAAATATCGCTGCCGACAAATAGAAAGATCACTTTCAGGCCTTGTATCAAAGGTTGGGGGACACGGGTAATAATGCAACAAATGAGATTGCTCCACTTCAAAACAAAACCAAACGCCCTAAATAAAATTGCCCCTTCCAAAGCACCTAGCCGTGATAAGATTCCTGGGGACCTCTTTCGGTCTGAGCCAACCATCTGGTCCCCCTATTTTTGGATCCTATTTAATGCTATATTGCAGGGAATGGCTATTCCATCCACTTGGGCGGGTGTGGAAATTCTCACAGTCTACAAAAGGGGTTCACCACTCCTCCCCTCAAACTATAGGCCCATACGTTTAATCGATGTAAGTCAGAAAATGTTTGCCAGGGTGTTGTTGGCCCGTCTCCAAGCCTGGATGGATGAACATAAAATGTTAAGCCCACTGCAAGCTGGTTTCAGGGAAAGCACGTCCACCGCTAACCAAATATTCAGGCTACAACTCTTGTACTGGAAAACGGTGACAACAAAAGGTGACAGTCTCTAATTTACTACCAGTGTTCAATCAAGTACCAAGAGGCAAACTGTGGGACGTTCTAAGTGATCTGTGGGCGCCTCTTTATCTCTGCCATATGCTCAGACGTTTGCACGAAGGCAATTATGCCCAAATTAGATTCGGCATACAGGTGGAACTCACCTCACCTATATCTATAGACAGAGGGGTAAGGCAGGGGTGTGTGCTTGCACCCATCCTTTTCTTTTTTATTTATTTTTATTATGATCATACAAACGACAAACGAAAAGGGGAACAATAATGTATACAAAGTGATATGTTACATGTACACTGTCTGCTGGGGTAATGGGGGAGGGAGGAGTATCACAGAAATAAGGAAAGTGTGCTTTTATTCACGAAACACTGGCAATTATCTGGGATGTAAACATCACAAGCGGACAACAGTCCATTTCAACAATATATGATCCCCACCAAGAATACCATTAGTATAATGAAAACTTGATATGTTACAGCTAAAAGGGTAGATTCATAATAAAGAGAGAGTGGGAAAAAAAGGAAAAAAAGGAGGGGGGTACACGTATGGACACTCTAAACAAAAATTTGTATGAAGGCCAAGTAGGCTACTATTGCCCCTGAGTGGTTGCTGATGAATAGAGGGCCAAGCAGGTTGTTAGTGGCATGACAGGAGTAATGCCAGTGTATGCCCCTATTAGTGCCCTTCTGTGTGTGAACCTGGTGAGCTCACAGGAGATGATCTGTCATGTACATTTGAGCACCCACCATTTTCTGCCTGTTTATAAACACACTCGTAGATGTGCTGAATGCGGGGAAGGATAACAATGCACCCAAGAAAGCAAGTGGTAAAATACCAGCAAGGATGTTTGCCGATGATACCCTGTTGCCCTCAAAGTCACCAATGGGCATACAGAGGATTCTCAACAACTTCAAGGCCTTCTGTGATAGTAGGGGACTTGAGATCAACTGTTTTAAGAACAAGTATATGGTCTTAAATTCAACCAGCATACCCGCCCCAATCCCAGCCAGTAGGGCACTCCTTTGGAGAGGGTATCTGTCTCTGAATACCTGGGGATCACCTTAACTGAAAGAATGGATTGGGGGCTCAAATTAATAAAACTAGTCTGAAGCTAGCGCAGAGTACAAGAGGGTTAAGTAATCTATTCAGGAATTCTTCTTTTAACCCCATTGGACCAATTGTGGAAATATATAAAATGCAAACTAGATATTCAGCTAGGTATGGGGGTGTGGGGGCATAGCCTACTGAGAAACATCACAAAGCCGAGAACTAATTCACCAGACAACTTTTTGGACTTCCCCTCTAGCACCGTTCTTATACCACTGCACCTAGACCTGGGGAAAGGCTTATTGCTGACTAAATTGCCTTCAGACCCCTACTTTACTGGCGTCGATTATGGTCACCGGAATTGGTTGCAATGCAACTTCAGGAAAACAACGACCCACCACCGCCCGCAACTAGCCCCCCGAAGATGCTGGAGCAAGATCACCACCGACCTGCTCACCACCGCCCTGAGCCAACACCCTCCCACCAACACTACGGACCCCAATGAGGCAGCCCGCAACCTCACACAGTGGATCACCGACTGCGCCAACGCCCTTGCTCCACTGAAGAACCCTCCAAGCAACCCCGACAGCAAGAAAGTCACGTGGTTCAACAACGATCTCAAAGTCTCCAAGAAATCCTGCCGTGCCCTCGAGAAAGCCTGGCGCCACAACCAATCAACGGAAAACATGACAGCCCTCAAGAACGCCATCCGCAAACACCACCAGCTGATCCGCACCACCAAAAGGCCATCCTTCAGAGATCGTCTGGACAACAACACCCACTACAGCAAGGAACTCTTCAACATCGTGAAAGAGCTCTCCAACCCCAACGCCAGCAACAACGACATTGCGCCATCACAAGACCTCTGTCATTCTCTCGCCACATTCTTCCACCGCAAGATCGCCGACATCCACGGCAGCTTCGGCGTTCAGAACACATACCCTGCCACCGAACCGACGCCCCCCACCACCACCCTAAGCACCTGGACACCGGTCAACACAGCAGACACCACCCGCACGATGAACACCATCCACTCGGGCTCCCCAGCCGACCCCTGCCCACACCACATTTTCAACAAAGCCGACTCCATCATCACACCCCAACTCCGGGACATCATCAACAACTCCTTCGCATCCGCCACCTTCCCGGAGAGCTGGAAACATGCGGACATCAGCGCCCTCCTGAAGAAACCCAACGCTGACCCCACAGACCTCAAGAACTTTCGCCCCATCTCGCTCCTCCCCTTCCCCGCAAAAGTCATCGAAAAAAACGTCAACAAGCAGCACACCGCCGTCCTCGAGACCAACTGCTCCCTCAACCCATCACAGTCCGGATTCAGAGCGAACCACAGCACCGAGACCGCCCTCATCGCAGCCACTGATGACCTCAGGACCCTGCTGGACAATGGGGAAACTGCCGCCCTCATCCTCCTCGACCTATCGGCCGCATTCGACACGGTCTGCCACCACACCCTCACAACCCGCCTCCACCACGCCGGGATCCAAGGAAAGGCCCTGGAATGGATCACCTCCTTCCTCTCCGACAGAACCCAAAGAGTCTGTCTCCCGCCCTTCCACGCAGAACCCACCAAGATCATCTGCGGCGTACACCAAGGCTCCTCGCTCAGCCCCACCCTCTTCAATGTCTACATGAGCCCCCTCGCAGCCATCGCACGCAAACACAACCTCAACATCATCTCCTACGCAGACGACACCCAACTGATCCTCTCCCTCACCAACGACCCCGCCACCGCCAAAGCCAGCTTCCAGGACGGAATGAAAGATATCGCGGAATGGATGAAGCTCAGCCGTCTGAAACTGAACTCAGACAAGACGGAAGTCCTCATCCTCGGCCCATCCATCTCTGCCTGGGACGACTCCTGGTGGCCCCCGGCTCTGTGCACCCCCCCCCCCAAGCCCACGAACCACGCACGCAACCTGGGTTTCATCCTTGACTCCTCCCTCACGATGACCAAGCAAGTCAACGCTGTAACATCCTCCTGCTTCAACACCCTCCGCATGCTCCGTAAGATCTTCCGCTGGATCCCCACCGGAACCAGGAAGACGGTCACCCAGGCCCTCGTCACCAGCCGCCTGGACTACAGGAACGCCATCTATGCTGGGACCACTGTCAAACTACAGAAAAGACTTCAGCGCATACAGAACGCATCTGCACGTCTCATCCTGGACATCCCCCGACACAGCCACATCTCCGCCCACCTGAAGGACCTGCACTGGCTCCCCGTCAGCAAGAGGATCACGTTCAGACTCCTCACCCACGCTCACAAAGCTCTCCATGACCTGGGCCCCAAATACCTCAACAACCGCCTCACGTTCTACACGCCTACCCGCCAGCTCCGCTCCGCCAGCCTCGCCCTCGCTACCGTCCCACGGATCCGCAGATCCACCACCGGAGGAAGATCCTTCACCTACCTAGCGGCCAAGTCTTGGAACACCCTCCCCACCCACCTACGACTAACCCAGGACCATCTCTCCTTCAGGAAGCACCTCAAGACCTGGCTCTTCGAGCAGTAACGCCCCCCCCCCTCTCCCAGCACCTTGGGACCCTCGCGGGTGAGTAGCGTGCTCTATAAATGTTCTGATTGATTGATTGATTGATTGATTGACCGGGATGAGCTAAAGGAGGTTCTGACCCTGCATGGTGCTGGAAAATTGCTGTGGCTAGCCAATGTTAGGGACACCTTTCAGATCATGGTAAGAGCGAGTCTATGGCATTCCCCTGAGGAAGCCTACGTTACAGTCTCCCCAAAGGAACTGGTACAGAGCTAGCGGGAGGACAAACTTGCCTGATTGCAGGGGTGTTCAGCAACAGGTTCATTAACACTCATGTTCTTGAGGATAAAAGATCAGTACTATCAGTACTGCCTAGAGCCTGCCCTGGATGAGACCCAACCCGCGCTAGTGAGAAAACTATAGGGTTGCTTCTAAAAATAAGTAATATCGGTATAGGGCACAGCTGATAAAACCTCCCTTATTTTTAGCTGGGCTGGCTCCTGGTTTTTAGGGCTCGGCCTACGTCACCACTTTGTCAGAAGTGGGGCAGAGCTCCGAGCGGTTTTGTTAAGGGGTTCAGAATAGTGTAGGAAAAATTCCTCAGTGCGCGAGATTTTTCGGTAGTTTTTTTTGCCATCTGCATGGTAATTGGTCCTCGCGGTGCTGTGTTTGTAGTAGCCTTAACGCAATAGGCCATATGGATTTCAGGTTCGGCACTTCCTGCATATTCTGTGCGGTTATGCGCAGGGGAGTGTAATAAATTGTCAATTACGAGCTGTCAGGGTGCCGCGGTAATAGAATCCAGATGGTCGGGGCGCGTTTACCAGTCTGCAGTGAGTTTGGTGGGCGCGCGTTCGTCTGCATCCTTTCATGTGTAAGTGTTTGCCTTTGAAGAGCTGGTTTATGAGTGGAACATTCTTGTTTGTACTGGAGCCTTGAGTAACGTTACAGATCATTAGTGTATCTGCCTAGATTTGCAATATTAATTGTCCAGATGTTTACTAATGTCTTGTCCTTTCTTTTCCACATAATAAAAATCTCTCAGCACGTTTCACCCCCAGCACCCGTCCCTTGCTTAGTTAAACCACAGTATATCGTTTGTATGCTGCATGTCACTCCCGTCTCTCAAGATGTGGCGTGGTGCAGCTTTGCTTCTGCAAGAGTAAAAGAACTCCTACAGGCAATGACTCGTAATGTTTTTTCCGAAATTAACTTAACAAAATATATCTCGGACACTAGATTTAAAACACGGCTTCATGCAAGTATTTATTTATTTGATCGTTTTTTATAGCGCAAACTTGACGGGTATCAGAGCGCTTTATAAATTTGCAGAGAGCAGCACAGTGATAACAATAAAGACATTTAGGAAGAAGAAAAATACAGGACATAGTAGCACACAGAGAAGAGAGGGTACAATTTACAATGTTCACGAGCAGAGGGGATAACTCAATAAGATCCAATACACGTGTGTCTGAAAAACGTGTGTCTGGTCACAGAAAGCAAGCTAGACGCAGATGAGACTTTTAACTGCCGAAAGGTTTATTTTTTGTTGGGGCTGTAGTTCCAGCAAGAGACTTACACTGACAGTCAAAATGTTATTGTTTATATACTTGCAATAAATAGTTTATTTTGGTGTAGCGCCTCGTTCCACACACATGCTGCTTCTAACCACAGTTATTGTATTTATTATCCAGTGTTATGGCACTCACTTTGCCAACCCTCAAAAGCCCGGAAGATTTACACTGCAGAGTGTGAGTGAGTGCGTGCAGAGTGCGTGCAGAGTGCATGCAGAGTGCGTGCAGAGTGCGTGCAGAGTGTGTGCAGAGTGCTGTTGAGAGCAGAGTGCTGTGTGCTGTTAAGTGCAGAGTGCTGTGTGCTGTTGAGTGCAGAGTGCTGTGTGCTGTTGAGTGCAGAGTGCTGTGTGCTGTTGAGTGCAGAGTGCTGTGTGCTGTTGAGTGCAGAGTGCTGTTGAGTGCAGAGTGCTGTTGAGTGCAGAGTGCTGTTGAGTGCAGAGTGCTGTGTGATGTTGAGTGCAGAGTGCTGTGTGATGTTGAGTGCAGAGTGCTGTGTGCTGGTGAGTGCAGAGTGCTGTGTGCTGTTGAGTGCTGTGGGCTGTTGAGTGCAGAGTGCTGTTGAGTGCAGAGTGCTGTTGAGTGCAGAGTGCTGTTGAGTGCAGAGTGCTGTGTGATGTTGAGTGCAGAGTGCTGTGTGATGAGTGCAGAGTGCTGTGTGATGTTGAGTGCAGAGTGCTGTGTGCTGTTGAGTGCAGAGTGCTGTGTGCTGTTGAGTGCAGAGTGCTGTGTGCTGTTGAGTGCTGTGTGCTGTTGAGTGCTGTGTGCTGTTGAGTGCTGTGTGCTGTTGAGTGCTGTGTGATGTTGAGTGCAGAGTGCTGTGTGATGTTGAGTGCAGAGTGCTGTGTGCTGGTGAGTGCAGAGTGCTGTATGCTGTTGAGTGCTGTGGGCTGTTGAGTGCAGAGTGCTGTTGAGTGCAGAGTGCTGTTGAGTGCAGAGTGCTGTGTGATGTTGAGTGCAGAGTGCTGTGTGATGAGTGCAGAGTGCTGTGTGATGTTGAGTGCAGAGTGCTGTGTGCTGTGTGCTGTTGAGTGCAGAGTGCTGTGTGCTGTTGAGTGCTGTGTGCTGTTGAGTGCTGTGTGCTGTTGAGTGCTGTGTGCTGTTGAGTGCTGTGTGTTGTTGAGTGCTGTTGAGTGCAGAGTGCTGTTGAGTGCAGAGAGCTGTTGAGTGCTGTGTGCTGTTGAGTGCAGAGTGCTGTGTGCTGTTGAGTGCAGAGTGCTGTGTGCTGTTGAGTGCAGAGTGCTGTGTGCTGTTGAGTGCAGAGTGCTGTGTGCTGTTGAGTGCAGAGTGCTGTGTGCTGTTGAGTGCAGAGTGCTGTGTGCTGTTGAGTGCAGAGTGCTGTGTGCTGTTGAGTGCAGAGTGCTGTGTGATGTTGAGTGCAGAGTGCTGTGTGATGAGTGCAGAGTGCTGTGTGATGTTGAGTGCAGAGTGCTGTGTGCTGTGTGCTGTTGAGTGCAGAGTGCTGTGTGCTGTTGAGTGCTGTGTGCTGTTGAGTGCTGTGTGCTGTTGAGTGCTGTGTGCTGTTGAGTGCTGTGTGTTGTTGAGTGCTGTTGAGTGCAGAGTGCTGTTGAGTGCAGAGAGCTGTTGAGTGCTGTGTGCTGTTGAGTGCAGAGTGCTGTGTGCTGTTGAGTGCAGAGTGCTGTGTGCTGTTGAGTGCAGAGTGCTGTGTGCTGTTGAGTGCAGAGTGCTGTGTGCTGTTGAGTGCAGAGTGCTGTGTGCTGTTGAGTGCAGAGTGCTGTGTGCTGTTGAGTGCAGAGTGCTGTGTGCTGTTGAGTGCAGAGTGTTGTGTGCTGTTGAGTGCAGAGTGCTGTTGAGTGCAGAGTGCTGTGTGCTGTTGAGTGCAGAATGCTGTGTGCTGTTGAGTGCTGTTTGCTGTTGAGGGCAGAGTGTTGTGTGCTGTTGAGGGCAGAGTGCGTTGAGGGCAGCGTGCAGAGTGCTGTTGAGGGCAGAGTGCTGTTGAGGGGAGAGTGCAGAGTGCTGTTGAGGGCAGAGTGCAGAGTGCTGTTGAGGGCAGAGTGCAGAGTGCTGTTGAGGGCAGAGTGCTGTTGAGTGCAGAGTGCTGTTGAGGGCAGAGTGCTGTGTGCTGTTGAGGGCAGAGTGCTGTGTGCTGTTGAGGGCAGAGTGCTGTGTGCTGTTGAGGGCAGAGTGCTGTGTGCTGTGTGCTGTTGAGGGCAGAGTGATGTGTGCTGTTGAGGGCAGAGTGCAGAGTGCTGTTGAGTGCAGAGTGAGTGCAGAGTGAGTGCAGGTGCACAGTGAGTGAGTGTAGAGTGAGTGCGGGTGCAGAGTGCAGAGAGAGTGAGTGCAGAGAGAGTGAGTGCAGAGAGAGTGAGTGCAGAGTACAGAGTGAGTGCAGAGAGAGTGAGTGCAGAGTACAGAGTGAGTGCAGAGTGAGTGCAGAGAGAGTGAGTGGAGAGTACAGAGTGAGTGCAGAGTGAGTGCAGGTGCAGAGTGAGTGCAGAGTGAGTGCAGGTGCAGAGTGAGTGCAGGTGCAGAGTGAGTGCAGGTGCAGAGTGAGTTCAGAGTGACTGCAGAGTGAGTGTGAGTGCAGAGTGAGTGCAGGTGCAGAGTGAGTTCAGAGTGAGTGCAGGTGCAGAGTGAGTGCAGAGTGAGTGCGAGTGCAGAGTGAGTGCAGAGTGAGTGCGAGTGCAGAGTAGGTGTGACTGCAGAGTGAGTGCGACTGCAGAGTGACTGCAGAGTGAGTGTAACTGCAGAGTGAGTGTGACTGCAGAGTGAGTGTGACTGCAGAGTGACTGCAGAGTGAGTGTGACTGCAGAGTGAGTGTGACTGCAGAGTGAGTGTGACTGCAGAGTGAGTGTGACTGGAGAGTGACTGCAGAGTGAGTGTGACTGGAGAGGGACTGCAGAATGAATGTGACTGCAGAGTGACTGCAGAGTGACAGTGACTGCAGAGTGACTGCAGAGTGAGTGTGACTGCAGAGTGAACAGTGTGTGAGTGTGCAGGGTGAACAGGATACGAACACTCAAACTAAGTCCACCACACACACATACATAAGACCACACACATAAGACCACACACACACCAACCACACACACTCTCACCACCACACACTCACCACCGCTCACCCACCACACACTCACCACCACACACTCACCACCACACACTCACCACCACACACTCACCACCACACACTCACCACCACACACTCACCACCACCACACACACCACCACACACACACCACCACACACTCACCACCACACACCACCAGCCATCAGTGCACGCTTTCACCAGACACAAACACCACCAGCCATCAGTGCACGCTTTCACCGGGCACAAACACCACCAGGCATCAGTGCAGGCTTCCACCAGGCACACAACACCAAACGTCAGTGCACGCTTTCACCAATCACACACACACCACCAGCCATCAGTGCACACTTTCACCAGGCACACAAACACCAGCCGTCAGTGCACGCTTTTACCAGGCGCACTCACCACCAGCTGTCAGTGCACGCTTTTACCAGGCGCACTCACCACCAGCCGTCAGTGCACGCTTTTACAAGGCACACACGCCACCAGCCGTCAGTGCACGCTTCCACCAGGCACACACACCTCCAGCCAGCAGTGCACACTTCCACCAAGCACACACACCACCAGCCATCAGTGAACAATTTCTACAGGCACACACACCAACAGCCATCAGTGCACATATCAATTATTAACGCATCCACAATAAACTATTGTAGCAATCGCGGTATGGTGCACTTCACTTTTAAACATATTCATCTAAAGGGCAGCATGCCACCATTGATACAATTCCAATCCAACCCACATATTTCTACTACACACCACATGCATACACTCCATAACACATGGATAAAAGACATTGCCATTTACAATGCCATTACCTCTAACTCAAATAAATCCGAGACCTATTGCATTTCTAATGCTTGTTTTATATGTGGTTTTATTGTGTCCTACTTTTAATACTGTAATTCATTAAATTCATCATCACTTGGTTTATCTTTTTTGGGTGTAAGTAACAGTAATAACTTGGAGTTGCAATTGTGGTTGTGGACTCTGGTGTCTCGAGCCCATGCATTTGAGACTGTGTTTTATTGTATTGTCTTTTTTGTTGCACTTTTATGGCCTATCGACTGTAATAAAGTAGTTGATGGTGATAATGATTTTACACCTCCTTGATTGATTTTATGAATATTTAATGTTATTTATTGTTAGTCTTATGTGCGTTTTATTTTTATTTTAAGATTTTCTTAACTGATGTATACTATTTTGATTATGAAACAATGTTTCGAAATATAAATATACAATACAATATCTCTAATTCTACAACAGCGTTACGTCTATTTAATACCAATGGTCTTGAAGCTTTGGCCCCTTTAAAATGAATCTCTTCAACAGAAAAAATCTTGAACTTCTGAACAACTGCTGAATCTTGAACTTCTGAACAACTGCTGACATTTGTTTCCCTGTATTTAGTCTGTTCAAGAACCAGCTCTTCAAATGTACAAGTTCCTGACTCCTTGGGCATATCTCATCCTCCGTGAAAGTAGCAACTCTTTAAATGCCCTTACTGCTCATCCCTATCTGGGATGCCCCCACAATCACAGTCTGTGCCTCAATCTGAGCTTGGATTTTGCTCATCTGCCTAAGAGTATTCAATTTAGAACAACTTTATTCGATATAGTTATTCAATTATTCAACCAACTAGTAAACATGTGTTGGACTTCATCCATAGTTGAGACAGATCCTTTTTGGTTTCCTAAAACCATTTGACTATGGAAGTGTGTAAAGGAAACCATCTTTACTTGAAATGTAGGAAATGCACAAAAACACATTTGAATGTTCCCAAACTAGTCAATGATCAAAGTACCAAAGGTGTGAACCTATACTGGAATTCCACATGAAATGTGAGACTCACAGGAAATGCACTGTTATAAGTAGCAGTTAGCTAAACCTGGAGTGCAAAATAGGCCCAGAAGGTTCATTCACATGCCAGACTTTCAGAATATCCATTTACGATAAATATATATTCAGTTAAGAAATTTTAGTTAACACAATCCATAATTTCTGCAACAGCCATGCAAACCTTAACTCACAAACCAAATACAATGCTCATGACCGGACCCTTAATAAAACAGATGTAATTACAAATGTGATGAATCCTCACACGTAAGAGTACACATCACATTATACTTACCACTCTGACAGAGAGGATTATGAATGGAGTATAATTTATTAGTGTGGTTATGAAGTGTTTCACTACATTTTGCTTTTTGGTGTTATTTGTATGAATATTGGGAGGCCATAAGCACTGTAATTCGTATGTGAGTTATGGTTTGCTTGGCTGTAGCGAGTTAGAGATCCTGCTCCTAAACATAGCTTATGAATGTTTTCTTCAGCTTCAATTCATGACCATACCTACACTTTAACTGTGTTTTTGGTGAGTTTAAAAAAAAAAACTTCCAGTGGGTTGTTGTGACCAAAGCTAACCATATCTTCACTTTGACCTTCCATTTTTCCAGTGCATTTAATTAAAAAAAAAATCAAATCTCACATCCAAGAGTTCCCTGCGCCTAACAATCTGTATAGGCAGCCAACTGGGCTGTGCATGGCATTCACATGTGTGCAGCTGGATGTTGGCAATGGCGCCCCGCCCGGGCAAGACCCTGCACCCAGGCCTCTGCACCCAACCTCAGCTGCGCGCGGCCTTCAACCGTGAGCAGGCTGTGCGTAGTTGGGGGTTAGCTGCAGAGCCCAGGCTCCGGCTAGTCCCTGCATGTAACCCTCTGCGGTGGGCCAACCCCAGTTGCACAGGCATTGGCCAAAGGGCCAAGACTGTGGCCAGGCCCAGATCCAACCCCACTGCATGCAACCAAACCCCATGGGTGGCTGTTGGCAAAGTGCAGCAGTAGCGCAAGGAATACTTTCATTTTTTTTATAAGATTCAAGAATCTTATACTAAATTAATGAATCCTGAGGCCCAGGGAGGGCTCGCAATTAAAGTATATTCTTTTATTCGTCTTTTATTGCTTTGGGCCCTCCACATGGCACTGGACTTCAGGGCATACTCACCCTGCCCCCCTATGCACTTTTACTTGTTAATTATCTCAACATGATGCTCGCTGCACTTTGTTGGGTAATGGCGGCCACAACAGAAATGTTTCTGTGACAGCCAGTTAACCAAAGTACAGTGGATTTGCGAATTCGCTGCTAGATTCGCAAATCTGCAATGGTTGCCAGGAGAAAGAGCTCCCTAGTTTAATGGTGTTGATTTATATTTTATAATTGGATTCATGACTCTTCTACGGCTCTGCAAATTAATGACCCAGATACTCTAAAATGTAAAATATTCATTCCCAGACAGCAACACTTGGTAGACGCTAATTTCTCAAAAACTACCTAACCGACTAACACCAAACCACACAAAGGTACTTCCTTCAGAAAAAATAAATTCTATTCAGCCGATTTCAATGTATTGAGGAACAATGAATCTTATAGGAGTTAAAATGGAAAAGGTCACTTCTGGGAGTCCTGGGTCTCTGACTTGATAGATCTGCACAAAACTTGCCATGAAGAACCCTACATGGTTGCACTTTTTTAGAACATGCTATTGATTTCAGTTGTACTTGTACAGTATATCCTGCACAGCCGGCCTTGTTTTTAACTGTAATTCCAACCCTAGAATAATGTAATGATCATTGCTGTTTCCTTGCAAATTGCCATTTGATAGAGTATGGCTAAAAAGAAGTTAGAGGAATCTGGTGGTAGGGAGCTCAGGTTGTCATAGAAGGAACCTGAAAATCTGGTTGTGCAAGGACTGCAAATAAAGACACACTGGCTTGGACTCCTTTCTGACATTTAGAGATGGGAAAACATCCAGAAAGAATACTGGACAAGTTGAATGCACTGGTTGCAGTGAACTGTGATATTAAGAACCTTGAAAGGCAGTGGAAGGATGGCAAACATTAGGTAAGGGTCACAGCTATAAACTAAAACCACTGAAAAAAGACTGGTGGAATTCTCCCTGCACCGCTTATCCTGTTCAAGTTGAAAGAGAAGCCTCTATCAGTTATTAACAAAGCCACTTGTAATAGATTAAAGGAAAAAGCTCTTGCTACCGCGTGTTTTTCTAACTCCTATTGCTAGATCATCTGTGAAGTACGAACATGAGTGAACCTTGTTTATTGCAGTTATGTGCTTTCAGTTTTTTGTTTGCTCTTGACATAAGGGCCCCTTATCAAAGTTAGATGAAAAGATTGTGAAGAGATTGAAAAAGTTGCCCCTTACACTAGCACCAACAATGACTCTGAAGCGGCAGCTGAGAATTTGTTTACGGCAGTCAACCTGAAATCTGAGTCAGTGACTACTTTGCGGATTTCTGTGATGAAGACAGTGGTGAGAAAACATTGGCAGAGGGAAAAAGGTCCAGCAGAATGATGGGCTTGAATAGTTGATAATCAAAGAATGCACGTGACACACTGCTGTTCTTTTATGAGTGTCACACAACATTGTGTTAAAATACATCACGGAAGAATAAAGTCCCAAAGAGAAATGGAAAGGCTGTCAGGAAACGACATTGGGGGCTCCTAGTAGGGCCTCCTTCCCACCTGGCCCTCCGCATCTGTACTTGGGGGGGCACCTATGATGCCTCCCTGAACGTCCCTGCACCGTGTGCCAGGCACCCCTGGTTGGGGTTAAGGTGCATGCCACGCAGTGCAGGGATGTTCACAAACTCCCATTTAACAATAGGAGCTAGTGCTGTGGGGTGTGGGAGTTTGCGACTGTACCATGTACAGTCGTATCCACATAATGTGGTCGGAACCGGATACGGAATATTTTCAAGAGCAGTACCACTGAGCGCCCATACTAGACGTCCACGGCACCTACATAGGCACCACCCTGGTTCACTGATATCAGTTTCTTTTCATGACTTTCCAAGCCAGAAGCACGGAGCCATGACGAACACTGATCACTGGTGTGGAACACTAGGGCCCTGAAAGGGAGAAACCGTGTCCCTAGAAATTCGTTTGCAGAGCAGGAAGAATGGGTAGATATAGGTGCTACCACATAAGGCATTACTGAAGGTAAGTAACGTGTTTATCTGATAGAGGCCTCTAGCCGCAAATGATTCCTTACCTCAGCATAGATACCCGAAGAATACCATCCCCGGCGGTGGGTCTGCAGACCAATTTCATACACGCAAGTCCCGCCGGTCTAAATGGGCAAAATGCGCATCCCTATCGACTGGACTGTCCAGGCAGTAATGTTTGGTGAACATGGGCAAGGAAGCCCATGTTGCTGCCTCGCAGGTATCCTGGACCAGAACTCCGCAGGCTAGCACAGTGGTTGCAGCTTTAGCTCTGGAGAAATGAGCTTGCAAGCCTTCAGGAGGTTACTTCTTGGCCAATGGGTAGCAGATTTTGAGGCAGAGCACTGCCCATCTGGAGATGTTCCATTTGTACACAGCCTGACCTTTCTTGGCACCAACATACTCCACGAATAGTTGGTTGTCTACCTGGAACTCGTGTGTGGCCAAGGCAGAATGATAAAGCTTTTTGTGGGTTAAAACGGTGAAGTCGCTCCTGTTCTTTGGAGGGATGTGAAGGAGCGTAAAAAGTAGGCAGCGGGATGGATTGACCTATGTGTAATGGAATGACAACTTTCTGATGAAATGAGGCTCTTGCGCGAAGCACCAGTTTGTCAGAGTAGATTGAGAAGTAAGGCAGCATAGATGACAAGGCCTGCAGCTCACTCACTCTTCGAGCAGATGTAATAGCCACAAAGAAGACTGTTTTGATCGTAAGAAGCCTGAGGGAACACTCATGGAGACGCTCGAAAGGACCACACATCAAGAAGGTTAAGACCAGATTAAGGTACCACTGAGGCATGATAAATGGCGAAGGAGGAAAAAGATGAAAAAACCCTTTCAGAAACATGTACAATAGGAGATTTGTGGAGGGAGGGTAGGTCAGGTAACCACAAAAGAGCTGAAAGATAGCCCCTAAGAGTTCCCAGAGCACAGCCCTGCTGGGCAAAGGAAAGAATGAAAAGTAGTACCTCAGAAAGGGTGGCAGAAAAGGGATCAATGGATGTTTCTGCACACCATGCCACAAATATTTTCCAGTGGCAGGTATATACCGTCTTGGTGGAGGGACGCTTAACAGCTAAAATGGTGTTACAGACTTCGGGAGGAAGGCTCAAAGCTGTCAACCACCACTGCTGAATCTCCATGCAAGAAGGGTGAGAATGGACATATTCAGGTGGAGAACCCTCCCCTGCTGCGACAGAAGATCTTCTCGAATGGACAGCCTGATCGGAGGATCGATGGCCATGCTCAGTCATTCGGGATACCAGACTCTCCATGCCCAATCCAGAGCCACAACAATGACTTGGGCCCGGTCCCTCTTGATATTCTTGAGAACTCTGGGAGAAATGATATGGGTGGAAAGGCGCAGAGGAGGTTGGTGCTCCACTCGAAATGAAAAGCGTCTCAAAGCAAGAACCGCCTCGAAACTCCAGCATGCAGACGTACTAACATTGCGTGTTTTCTGCAGAGGCAAATAGATCTAACCAAGGCTCTCCCCACTGTTGAAAGAGACCTAGCGCAACCTCCATATGGAGACAACATTCGTGATTCGCTAGGCATCAACGTCTGAGTTAGTCCGCCTTGGCGTTTAGAGAGCCAGAACCCTCTGATCTCCACCTTTCCTAGATGGCCGCCCCATCCCAGAAGTGACACATCCAGGGCTCGAAAAATCCCAAAAATGGTACTCGGCCTGCAGGACTAGTACCTTAAAAAATTTCCTCGACCTCACTTCAACCTACTTGACCTCCGTCTCTGAAAGCGGAGCAAATGTGACAAGATAACAAGATTTAAAGGCCTCTTTATTGCTCTTTAACATTGTGAGCAATAAAAGTGCCTTTAAATTTTGTTATCTTGTCACATTTGCTCCGTTTTCACAGACAGAGGACAAAAGTTGGTTTGTTTTCCTACTCGCCAGAAAGGGTGAGTAGGACCTAAAAACAACTCAACCGTGTTAAATTTAGCTCGACTATGCGAGCGGTCGAGTGGAATTTTCGAGCCCTGCACATCTGTAACTACTGTGAAATCTGGTTGGGGAAGGGAGGGGGGTCTACCTCTGACCTAAATGTGTTTCGTGAGCCTTCACTGCAAGATCTTTCGTAGTTTTTTCAAGATCTGGACCATGTCGAAGAGATTCCCCTGATGATGTGCCCATTGGAACTTCAAGTTTCACTGCAGAGCCTGCATATGCCATCAGGTAGGAGTCACCAACAGGATGCAGGAAACCATGAGTTCCAAAAGTCTCAAGGTCTGCCTCACCAAAATTCAGGATAGAGGCTGAAACATCGGTATCATAGCTTGATTATCCTGGACTTGCCGTTCAGGAGGATAAGCATGAAACTGCACTGTGTCCAGAACGGCTCTGATGAAAGGGTTCGTCTGAGAGGGAGTCAGGTGTGACTTCAGTATGTTGATGGTGAACCCCAGTGAGTGCAGAAAGTCTGTTGTAGTCTGGAGGTTGGAGACAACAGACTAGGGAAAGACTGGCACCCATGATCTCTGCAGATGAGCTGCGACCGCTGCCATCACATTGGTGAACAGCCAAGGGAGTAGGTAAGGCCAAAAGAAAGCACAGTGAACTGAAAATGCTTGTGGCTGACCTTGAACCGCAGGTAATGTGGTGGGCAGGCAGGGTGGGAATGTGGAAATATGCGTCATGCAAGTCCAAAGATACCATGCAGTCTCCTGGGTCCAGAGCAGACAGGACATGAACTAACATTAGCATTCTGAACTTCTCCTTCTTGGGGAAGTAGTTGTGGGGGTAGTAGGTCCAGGACAGGACGAAGGCCTCCGTCCTTTCTGGGCACCAGGAAGTAGCGGGAATAAAAACAATGACCCTTTTCTGGCCAAGAGAGCCGTAACTTCCTTGCAGAGAAGGCACAGATGATCATCCGTCAGCCAGTCTAGAGTTGATGGCATAGAGGGAAGGGTTGTCATGAAGAGGGAGGAGTAGCCCCTTCGGACAATTTGCCCAATCCACCTGTCCGATGTTATGGACTGCCAGTGGGGCAGATGTTGGCGAATCATGCCACCATCTTGGTGCCCATATTGATAAGAAGGCAGATTAGCAGGGTTTGGCGGTTGCAGCTGTTGGGGGGTGGTTGACTGAGCAGACCACTGGCTGCTTGAACCACAGGGATCTGGATACAGCGTCCGCATAGAGGCAAGGAAGCATGCACATTGGCTGCAAGGGTATTGGTGTGGCTGGATGCCCCCTCACATAGACATGAAAGGAGCGAAAGGTGAATTGAGGGTAACATGAAGCCATAGAAATACCCATGGACTTGGTCAAAGCCTGACTGTCCTTGAAGCACTCTAGCACTAAATCAGCCTCGTCTCCGAAGAGACAGGTGCCATGAAAGGGCATGTCCATAAGAGAGGCATAGACAGCCCCCGAAAAGCCATACGTCCTCCACCAAGAGTGGCGCCTCAGGGCTGCTGTCAATAAAACTGATATGCCCAGAGAGCCGGTCGGGTCAAGTTCACAACGGATAGTGAACTTTGCTGCATCTCTCTCATCAACAACAGCCTGAGGAAGTACGGCCCAGGCCCCATCCGGTCCCTGGGCAGCAAATAAGCAACCGTATTGCAAATTTCAATAAATGTTAAAAAAATAAATAATTCAATAAGACTTTTACAAAAAATGTTTTTTTAAAGAAATTCCAGTCTGTGCAATAGCAGGGAAAGCGTTGGACTCCGGATGGGTAAAATTTACTATCTCCACTCCATACTCCGGATGGGTAAAATGTACTATCTCCACTCCAGTCTGTGGAACAGTAGAGAAATCGTTGGACTTCGAAGGGGTCAAATTTACTATTCCCACTCCAGACTGTGCAGGAGTAGGGAAAACGTTGGACTTCAAAGAGGTAAAATGTACTATTCCCACTCCAGTCTATGCAAAAGTAGGGAAAGCGTTGGACTTCATAAGGGTAACATTTACTATTCCAACTCCAGTCTGTACAACAGTAGGGAAAGTACTTCACTTCAAACACATAACATACATAAAACGTACCCCTATTACAAGGTAACAAATATAAAACTCTTAATATGAACTTTGATAAATAAAACAATAAGTATATATAAAAATAAAAAACAAATTAATCTGATTAGTAAACAATATATTAATTATCAATTTCAAAACATTTATGTATTACTTAATTTACCACACTACACCCACAAACCTAGCAGCTCACATTTAAAATAAAGTAAACAAATACATGTAACACAATTAACATAATTAATAAATTAAATATTAATTAATAATGTAATAAGTAATAATAAACTTCCCACCCTATACCCCTACAAACCCAGCCGCCTAGACCGAATATATAACTTTAAAAATACAATTATTAGTAATCAACTAAAATAATAAATTAATTGTTAGCTAACTAAATATTACTTAACTTCCCACCTAATACCCCTACGAACCCAGCAGCCTGTATAGCATATATAATTAAAACATATACAATTAATACACAATTACCATAATTAATAAGCAATTAAATTAATAATTAACTGTTAATTATACTTAACTCCCCACTCTACACCCCACAAACCTAACAACTCGCTGCAACAATATAAATTATTAGCAATTAAATTAAAAGATTACAAATCACTTATAATTAAACTTTATTAAAAAATATTAACAATTAAACAAATAATAATAAAACCTAAAATTAATATATAAACACACATAAAGAACATTAAAAAATAATCTATTTTACAACTATTTGATTGAAAACAATATTAGCAACAATGATATTCTTGAAAACTATATTACTCACCTGAAAAATCGATATTCTTGACAATGATATTTCTGCATCATGATATTTTTGTATTACAATATTTCTTTTCCGATATTTCTGCATCTCGATATTAACAACTCGATATTTTGACCAAACACCATATAGGGGTACCTATCACACTTTCAGTATTTTTAAGAGCTAGTAAATAGCATGTCATTATCCAATTTATGGATCTCGTATTGCCTTTATGGGGCTGCTTCCTTATAATGAGGCAGTGTTTTCCACTTTATTGCTAGTAATGAAGTCAAAACAGACACTCCTTGGCAAGTGTGTGTTTATACTTCTACAGTGCTGCTGTGCCTTAGTTTTTCAGTCGAATATCAGTAATACGGAACTGTAAATGATATGAGAGGGAACCCTTTTTGAAGCATTATTCACTCTACCTTTCACCAAGCAGAAAGCAAAATATTAACTGACCATCATTTTCCGAGCAACTCCGCTAAGGTTAACACCTGGCCGATTATATACCAGCATTTTAAATTCTAAATCACTAGAAGCTGGTAGTCTTTTGACTTATGTGTACATACTTTAAATAGTAAATGTTCAAAATATGTTCTACAGCTGCACTAATGACCCTTGGCTGATAATTAAAGTAAAGAAACACTGAAAGGCCAAGTTACAAAGTCATATAGATGATTTCACATAAAGTTCTAGTTAGGAACCAGAATCTTAAAACGTAAACAGGCGGCTGGTATTTTTCTCTAGAAAATAAGGCAACCCTAACCTCCACTCCTTTTCTGATTAAATTAAAGGAAAATTATGCCTAGAAATGCATGAAGAAAGCACTACTACACATAACATGAACACAGCAATATTACCTATTTGCAAAAGTAACTTTTTTTTTCTTTTGTTACTTTAACCCACCTTCCTGTCTAGTCTCTCTGCCTCCCAAAAGCAGAGTGTATATTTGAACAAAAGCTCCAACGAGAACATTTTGATTCTCAGTATTGAATGTGAAAAGCACGGTTTAAAATTGAAGGGCGTAGAGCTTATCTGAAGCAGACGATAACAGAGCCATGACTCTGAAGAAGTATTAAAGGTGACAATCGTTTTCCCCTACCCTGGTGCGAGGCCAGGAGGGAGGGGCTGGTCTTACCAACACTTAAAAGGGAAAACACAATAAAGACGATGTCACATTGATTTCCAACAGGCATAATTAAATGAATGTGTGTGCATGCTCAGTGAATTGAAATGTGTGGCACAATAACAGGAGCAGTGCATCCGTTCAGGCATGCACATTAAAGGGAACATTAGTCAAGATGAAATTAAATAATGTGGTTGCCCTGAAGAATCAACAAATGGTAATTGATTTCTTAATCGTGAAACATGTATTGATAAAAAAATTTGGATACCCATTCCTTTAATTTTGAAAGAAGTACATCAAATGTTACGAAGAAGTCCAAGCCAAGTTCCGGACGACCCTCATGGAATACATGGATGAGGCACAAAGGGAAGTACGATTTCGGGGTAAGCCCTGGATAGCTAGAAGTTATGGAGAAGGAGGACGACCGGGCAAAGTACTGACACAAATAGTAAGGAAGCCCCACTGCGCTAACTACGTCTTAGAAATTGAGGACCTCCATGGGAAAGTCTATAGAGACACGACCAATATTCTAAATGCATTAACGCGCCATTACAAGCGACTGTACACCACGAAGAGGGTGGTTGTGTTGGAGCTTGATACATTTTTGGGGGACGTGTCACTAGGGTAGCTTAGCAATGTACAGAGGTCATTTTTGTGTGCCCCTTTTGAACTGGATGAAGTCAGAGAAGCGATCATGGGCATGCAATCTGGGAAAGCCACAGGGACTGATGGAATTCCTGTGAAATTTTACAAAACATACATAGATCTAATGGCCCCCGTACTTCGAGAGGTGTATGAAGAATCTTTAGAGGTGGGTAGCCTCCCACCATCTATGGGGGAAGCCCTTATAATTTCACTATTGAAACCAGATAAGCCGCCACGACACTGCGACTCTTATAGGCTGTTATCTCTCCTTAATTGTGACGCGAAAATATTGGCGAAAATAATTGCCACCCGGCTGAGCCTGCTAATGGAAACATTGATTTTTCTTGATCAGTCGGGGTTCGGGCCCGGGAGAGCCACCTCCCATAATCTGAGGACGCTCTTTGCCATCTTAAATAATGTATCCCAGGAACTACCTATGGCGGCAATATTCCTAGACGCCACCAAGGCCTTTGATTCTATTGAGTGGGACTACATATTTGGAGTTATGCTCTGGGTGGGCTTTCCCCCCCTCTTTCTCTCATGGATTCAGCTTCTATATCATCTGCCTGGAGCTAAGGTGCTAATAAATGGGCAGACTGCGCCACTGTTTAGAATCACTAGGGACACGCGTCAAGGATGCCCGCTTTCCCCATTACTCTTCGCAATTGCAGTAGAGCCGTTGGAGGCAAAACTGCGACAGCGCCATAATGACAAAGCACTGCAATGTAACCTGCGTCAAATACTTATATCCTTGTATGCCGATGACATCAGTCTTTACATCCGAGACCCGCAGCAAAATTTTAATCCAGCGCTGAGGGAATTTCTAGTGTTCGGGAGACTATCGGGAATCCAAATTAATTGGGGGAAAATCAAGCATTTTCCCACTGACGGCGGCCACGGTTCGCTTGTCACTTGACTATCCGCTAGAATGGTGTGATGACGAGCTGAAGTATTTAGGGATCAGAGTTTCTAAGTACAGGGAGGAACTAATGAGATTAAACTATGGTACAGCCATAACCCGAATCACGGAGTGCATTATAAGATGGATGGCTTTGCCGCTCTCAATGGCAGGTCCATCCTTGATTAAAATTGTAATACTCCCCCAATTGTTATAACTTTTTTTAAATATCCCATTTATCCCGGAGCCTTTTTCTTCAAAACATTGAGATCTGAGCTGATGAGACTAGTATGGGGTGGTGGGCAGCCACGACTGAAATGGAGTGTGCTGACCAGGCACTACTCACAGGGGGGGGTTGGGATTCCGAACTTTGAACTATACTACTTAAGCACGCAAGCTTAGTATGCCTGGTTTTGGGTAACACAACCGCGGTATATGCCACAGGTCGCGGCAGAACACTGGTTGGCACACCCAGTACCCATAGATGGTGTCATATATGAAACTGTGAGGCCTAGAGACAAACAAGACGCCGAACACCCTTACATGCACGATCTCCACGTGGCAGCGCATAGGGCGAATGTTGAGCGCTCCCATGCTTTACTCTCCATTGTTGCCTCTCACTTATCACCCGAGCACAGGCCCGGACTGGCCGTTGTGGGCACCGGGCAATCCCCCGGTCGGCCGCAAGGGTGGGGGCCGGTTTTGGGCCGTGGGGGCCGGTTTTGGGCCCTGGGGGCCGTTTTTGTTGCAGAGCCGTTTTTGCAGCATAGCTGCAAAATCGGCCCTGTAACAAAATCGGCTGAAAAGCGGCCCTGGCAAAGCGCTCGCCCCCCTCCCGCCCGGGGGGTGGGGGGGCCGGCCGAGCACTTTGCCAGGGCCGGTTTTGGTTCCCAGTCCGGCCCTGCCCGAGCATGCCGCTCCTGGAGGAGGCCATCTTCCATGCTTTTAAAAAACGTACACACATTTGCAGCTGGGGAGACCTGTCAAGTGAGGGCCAGTTTCGTACGCAGGAACATATGCTACAGAACGCGCAACAGACCCCAATGGATATTTTTTTGTATATCCGCCTTAGGCAGGGGATACGAGCTTTGACGCCTGATCTACCGGCCGAACCACAAGCCTTGACACCACTGCAGTTGATGCTACAATGTGGATGGCTAGACGCCTTGTATCCTTAAGATACCGCACGGTGCATTCACTGCGGGTAGCCCCAGACACTGCAGCCCGCAAGAAGTGGGGAGAGGAACTGGGCTTTGACCTGACTGACGAACAGTGGGAATTCTGTTGTCTGCAAACCGAACAGGTATCAGCCAGTAGTAGACTACGTATAATTCATTATAAGTTCCTACATAGATTGTATTATACACCTGCTAGAATGCACAGATTTGTATTGCGGGACACAGATAGGTGTGATAGGTGTGACAGATGTCGAGCCGAAGGAGCAGACTTTCTCCACGTGGCATGGGTGTGTCCGTGAGTGAATGCGTACTGGGAGCAGGTCTTTCAGGCTTTAGCGGAGATGATCCTCATACATATTAGCCCAACCTCATTGATGGCACTATTAGGTTATGTTAAACAAGTGCGTGCAGAGCACCGTAAATTTGTGGATATAGCATTACTTATGGCTAAGAGGAGAATAGCATGCCGCTGGGGGAGAGGGCGAGCACCCAAGTTTAAGTCTTGGATTGATGACTTATTGACTTGCCAGGAAAGGCTCCTGACTTACGCAGAAATGCTGCCTGTGACCTCTAGGCCCAGAGACATTTGGGCCCCGTTAACATGCTACCCGATAGCACACCCACGAGACCACACGTGAGTTGTTTTGGCTATATTAATGCAATAGAGAGACGGGAGGCTGCGGAACGGGGGATTGAAGGCACACAGGTTGGATGTATGGGATGGAGTTCGCAGTGTTGTGTGCATGGTGGTTTGGTGGAATCTGTAACCCAGTCCTTGCCTAGAGCACTGAGAAGTACACATACTGCTGTGATAAAAATGACAAGACATCCTGATTGGAAATACAGATTGTAAGGCAATACCGGTCACCACTGGAGGAGGGATATCGCTGTATGTAATCGATGACTGTTTTGTATTGATGTGAAGAGTGCCTAGAGTTCCGTATCAAAAACAAAACTAAATACTTGTACCGATGTACCAAATACCTAGAATGTACACTGTGATGATGATTGTATGTTCTATGAATAAAATAACAATAAAAAGAGTTTAAAAAAGTACATGAAATGTTAAACCTAAAGAATAATTTGAATGATTTTCTTTTGAAACCTTTTGACAGCAACAACCTGCCTAAATTAAGCTATAGCGTGTCCACTTGTAAGACACTTTCCATTTGAGGTCTCTTGAGAAACAAATACGGCATATTCCAATCATCCTTTCGACTTGTAGAAACTATCTCTCTCAGAAATGCCATCAGTGGAAACCCAAACTTAATGTATTATACACCAAGGACCAGACTATGTTACTTGTAACCTCTCGCCCGAGACAAGGCCAACACTGTAAGCCTGTCAGCGCTTCCTAACAACATCACTCTACAGACAAATTTTAGGTGCTATGTGTTTTTTCCAATACATGGCAGCGCAAATTAAAGTTCACCAATTGTGGTTACCAACACCTAATCGTTGTGTTCTATTTTCTACTAAAGTATTAGTTTCATTTATAGCTGAAATCATCTGACAGTCATGTCGTCTAAATGAACTGTTCACTAAACTGTTATTACTACATGGCTACGAGAAGGGTGCATGTCTTGTGTGTGGCTAAAACTGTGTAATGTAATATTGAAGCAATGTAATATTAAAGCAAATTTCATTTTCTGGCTATTATTATTCAAAACCATTACCAAAGATTCAGAATGATGACTTTACAAGTAAAACTTTCTTCATTCCGCAAGCAATTTGTTAACCAAAGCGTTACATTATTTTCTACAGAGCCAAGTAACAAAGATTTGAAAAAATCACTAACAATAGAAGTGTAGATACTGTATTTCCTCCATTATTGTTGATCGAGAACAAGAAAGATAGTAAATAACTTCAATACACAATTTTTTCTCAACAGGAAGGGGAGTGTGATTTTGTATTGCTATTTTTGCAACTTGCTACAAATGACTAATATCTGGCAGAACTAGCCCAGAGAATACACTATATCAAGTTACCAGACTTCCCTTGACAAGATAAGGGAGGAGCAGTTGATATAATGCCATGAGCCATGAGAAAATGATCATTGTGCACTGGAGAGTATTGCTAGTCATCCAATAGAATCAGTGAACCACAATCACCAGGGCGCAAATACCATCTTAGACTCTTAGAACTTGATGCTTTAAAATGGTTTGTCGTGCAAAACATTTAATAGAAAATTTAATTGGCTTTGTGACTGCAAAACTAAAGGCAAAATCCAGGTCGAAAATGTCTTTCTAGTGCAATGTGCACCTTGTAACACATTGAGATTCAGAAGGAAGGAGAAGGCATGAAAGAGCGTTCTTCTTCCTTCTGAATTGCAATACAATGCATCAATGGTTTGCAATCTCAAACGCATTTGTAAACTACTGGTTGAACACCAACATGGAAGAAGGTTGGATCCACTTACAAAACGGAAACTGGCCATGAGGAAACACTTCTACTTTGTGAAAGTGGGCTGTTGGCTTTGGGGTAGAAAACAGGTCCCTGGGCCTGATGAATGCTCCCGCAAAGACATTTAGAGATTGCTGATTTTATTTTAATTGCCATCAGGGGCACTAAAAAGTGAGGCATTCTGTGAATGCGGGTGAAGGGACGGAAGTCCTCAGTCCCTTGTAGGCCTCCATCCCTGCATTTGCAGCTTGGGTCAATGACTAGACCCTGTAACACTCTCTAAAGTTACCTTCTTGGTTGTCTGAAGAAAGGAAGACTCCTCACAGTAGCCATTTTGCCAGTCTGCACTTAATATGTGCGTCAAAGGTGTCATGTGTCTCTTCAACAGAGTCGCAGTTAGGAAGAAAAACTACAAGGTCAATCAAACTCCTTGACTATCTTGGTGATTCTTGACTACAGAAAATGGAAATTTCAAGGGTTGATAAGTAAGGTACCAGAAATGCCCTGAACCATGGTAGACAAACAGCCAAGCAAACTCAGAACTAAAGAAGCTAATAAGGAACCCGGCTGCAAAAAAATAGGGCAAACAAAAAAAATTGGGGATAAAACAGCTTCAGAGTGAGCAATTAAAACAAGGGAAAAAACTGACGGTGACACGTCCATCCCAAGACAAAGCCTCTGTTTGTGTGATCCAGGCAGCAATATTGTATCACAGGAAAATAGGTTAGTATGATCTTGCATTGCGATCTTAAGAAAACAAACACTTGGAAGGTACACATTTAATGCTAACTACGCCTTCTTCAGGAAAATGCGTCTTCCAGGTACAGAGAGAAGAAGAAACCTAGTTTTTTTTAAATGTATTTATTTATTTTTTATTTATTTATTTAATGCGAATTTATATAGCGCAAACTTTACCCGAAGGTGTCAGAGCGCTTTACATAAGAACCAGTTGGAAAACATAAGGACTAAGGATTACATGCGTTACATAAAAGATACAAACAGAAAAAATTGCAAATGTACAAGATGTAAAGTCACACAAAGAAGAGACTGGTGATTAGAGTTATATCTATATACATAGGGAAGGGCTACGGATGGATATACTCTAAGAGTCACATAGGAGTGGTAGAGAGTACAAAGGTCTACTGCATATACTAGTGATTAGAGTTATCTCTATGTACTTACGGAAGGGCTACTAATGGATCCCTTTAACATCCTTACTCTATTCCATACTCACTCACCCTGTCTGCTGCCTTCTCATGCCAGCGCTCCAAATGGCCAAAAGGGGGTGGCCTGCAGAACATCCCTCCGACCTGATATGCCTACAGTGATAGAGCCGCTTGAGAGAAGATGCCACACTTAATATTGAGAGCGAGGACCAGAGATGCACTGCCTCCTTCACAGATGCAGACTCATGCAAACATGCAAGTTTCTTGGGAAGTCTCCTGTGCAGATGTAACAGCCCGTTCGGTTGAATTCACAAACAAAATCAAATCCTGCTCCATTAATATTTCTACCACACTAATTTTAATGAAGCAGGATTATATGAATGCCACATGTTTGTACATCCAACGCACAGCTAAATGATGATAGAATTATTCAGCAGTTGCTGTTTTTAAACAGCAACTACTTTGCAACCTTACCTTTGATACATAGGGCCATATGTCTTTACCAGCATTATGAAAAAAGAAATGCAACAAGCATTTTCAAAGACAATTGGTCTGGCATTGTATGCCAGCCTTTTGGTTTTGTCAATATTTGTTTTGCAATGTTTTTTAAAGTGTAGTTGTGGAAGCACACGGGCACTCGCCAAATATAAAACAAAATGGAAAAAAAGCAAACACATTTTTAGTTCCACAAGACAAGCAATGCCTTTGTAGCTCTTGGCACTTAAGGGAACTATTTTGTGTGTAGATGGGGTGCTTCGGGAAGGGGTGTCACTAAGTCTGAATAGATGGGGTGGATTGACCCACTGCTCCACGATGTATGCTGTAGTGGGCCAAAACAATCGTGAATAGCACAACAAAAAGACCAAGGGATGACGAGGGATGGCTGAAAGTCTGTTATAAGTATATTATATATACATATAATTTCACTACAATGAAAAGTTATTGGATAACACCAGACCTAAAAATAGCACAATTCATAACTACAATGTCTGATTTTGCCTGAAACGGACGACATGCTACTACATAACATGTGGTAAATTAAATATTACCCTGGCATAATTTCTAGGCATTAACAATTAGCATGTATCAAATGAGAGGCAGAGAGTCCGTGGTGTCCAAGTTAAAAGGGCTTTATTCCAATAACTCGAGTTAAGGGAGAATCTGTTCCATCACCACTGAGGTTCAGGAAGGGTCTTCTAACATTATTTACAGAGAACAACACATATATACATTTTTCCTTGTACATAGGGAGGAGCGCTCCAGGCAGAGCATGAAAGAAAGAGATAAGAGCATGTGGGCGTGCATGAGGGTGTACACTTGATGAGTCACAGGTGGGTGATAGGTGGGTGGCTACATAGAGGAGGAGTTACATGGCAGGCTGGAACTTTGCCCTACTTGTGCACGCAATTTGAGCATGACGTGCAATTGACGTGTAACTGGGAGGAGAGCTGACTTTCAGTCTAGTAGAGAGATCTTTAGTGTCAAGGCGACCAGCACGTCTGGTACTAACTGATATCTTAAGTCAGGGGATGTATTATCTGAAGCAAAGGCTGCTCATCGCTAAGAATCAGAAAAAGCATATATTTCTTCGTGCATTGCATGGGGGCTGTGAGCTTTCAATGGATGCAAGCACTGTGATTTACTTCAATGGAGACAGAGAGGCGAGGCCCTATCTTCCGCGGACGGGTTCTGTTTACCTTTTTCACCGGGCATGCAGATAACTGTTAAGCAAAATATACTGTCTTGGCAACCCTTGCTCAGCTGAGCTAGAAGTATGCGAGGTCAGAGATACGTAATTGCAGCTTTCAGTGTGTCAGGAGTCATGAAAACCCTTATTCAGAAAGTGGTTCAGACTTACGATATTATTTAAAAGTGCACAATGCAAATACATGGGCCTTCATGTTAGCTTAACGCTTGGGAAACTGGATGGCAGGCACCTTAATGCAGGACGTGATTGCAGAGGCCTTGTGACTCAAGCCACTAAGAGAAATATGCATGGGTGACATGCACAAACATGTAACATAGGGTACACGTAGGGGGCATCTTGGTCAGGCAAAATTTCATTTTCCTCAAACACCTGCACTGTAATATCTCCTTAGATGTGCAACCCTCTCAGGTTCAAAGCCTACCACAGTATAGAGCTACATTTCTTTCAGAAGCTGTCCTGCCGTTACATACCGTACTAATACCCAGACCGAGCAGCCCAAGAACAGTGCACCAAGCCATTATTTAATGAAATGTAAAATATAAGCAAATGTATTAAGGTACTAGGAAAGGTGGCCTGCTTTTAGCAGAAGATCAAATACCTATAGGCTGGTCTAACAATTATCTTATTATTTCCTCTTTGCTGATCTCTCATTCCAATACCAGGGGTCAGCCCAAAAAGGAGTTTGCAAGGTTTAGTGATACCAAGAACGTGGACATCAATAATCTCCATGTCAGAATGTACTTCCTCCAATCAATCCGGACTCAGACTTCAACCAATCTACAGTCCTCTATTTTAACTGTCTTTCAGATATGCTTGGTGATCTAGCACCATTCAAGTACTAAATAAAAAGACTAAACCATTGGTTCCCATGTTCAATAAGGGTCTCCTTGAGAAAAGGTAAGCTCTGAGATTGCTGGAAAAACTACTGAGACAATTATCTTTCGCCACCAACCTTGCTTGCTTTAAAACTGCAATATCTCTATAGAAAAGCAACAACTTCAATCCAAAAGCGACTAACCTTAGATCCATCATCCAAAAACCAAAGCAAACAACTTTTTGAACTGGCCAGTGCTGCTTGCAATACCCACAAGTCAGTTAGATTTGATGACCTAGCCACAACAGTGGAAAATGTGCTCAGTTCTTTTATTCTAAAGTGAAATTGGTTAAACAATTACTTATAACTTTTCCGAACAACCAATCCAATCACATCACAACGTATAAATCTAAGAACACTTGGCAACTCTTTGACAAAATAGGGGAGGAGGAACTAATAAAGACCATCACAAACACAAAAGTCTAAAACCATTTTATGGATGATCCAGTTCCTGGCAATCTTACTACAGATCTTGCCATACACATGCTTCCATACTGGAGTAAACCAGCGAATCTCTAACTCACCCAAGTTGTGATTCCCGACTACCTCAAGACAGGACAAGCCAACCTACTTCTCAAAACACCTTCCAGAGATACAAATGACCTCAACAATTTTCATCCTATATCCGACCTTCCAATTCCTATAAAAGTAATCTAAAGATATGTAACTAACAAGACTATCTAACACATTCAAAACAACAACCTCTTAGATGAATATGTCGCCATTCAATCATGTCTGTAGCACTGAAACAGCACTGCTCCGTGTCATCAACTATTAACTTTGCACATTGGATTCAGGCAACTCCTGCCACTTGATTCTTCTAGACCCATCGGCGAGCTTCAACACAGTTAATCATGGCATGCTTCTTGATAATATAAAAAATTGGTTTGGCACTGAAAGGATGTTCCTCAAATGATGTGAATCATACCTCATGGAAAGTCCAGAGCCTAAAAATGAATTGTGCCTATCTAAACGTGTTGCCTTTACTCAAGGGGTACCTCAAGAATCTATCTTAACCCTGGCCTCATTTAACCTCCATATTAAACCTGTAGGAATCTTACTAAGAAACTCCAGCATCTCTTATCTTCAATATGCTAATGATACACAGCTATACCTAAAGGCCTCCTCGCCAAATGACATCTCCTACCTTGCCATCACCCAAGTATGGTTCAAGATTCGATTACTTCCCATCATTTAAAATGGATTACATCCACAACGGAATTTCTCCTTATTTCAGCATCTCAATCACCTCTATCAATACAATTGATATTCTCCACTGCAAACCTATCATTGCCAACAGTCACAAATCTCTAAGATTTATCCTTGACAAAAGATTCAATTTACAGTAACAAGTTAACACTATAGCAAGAAATGCATGCATTCAATTGCATCTTGGGAAATTGCCTTTTCATTCCGGAGCAAGATCTCAAACCTCTGATGACTCAACTATTGCAATTCTCTCCTGACTGGCCTTCCCAAAATTCATCTCACTTCACTAAAAGCAGCACCATAATTCTGTCTCTAGGGTCAAAAGAAAAGACCATATATCACTCACTGGCTTCTCGTTGAAGCCAGAGCTATGTACAAAACAACTTGCATCACCTACAAGGCCTTCACACATTTACTCCACATGATCTGGAAGCCAAGCTTAAGATTTCTGGTGGGTCAAGACCACCGGGGAATGCTGAGGGTTTACTTCTAGGAACCTGCCTTCAAATAGGCAGGCTTTATTTCCCAATCCTGTTCAGAGAGTGCAACCAGAGAGAACGCTCAGCCCATGCACCATTACCTCACGGGCAATATTTAACCGAAACTGAAAGCCCTTCTAGGAGAGACATGTTAGCTAATTTCTCTTCTTCCCACTTCACTAGTGAGCTTTGCCCTTCGCTGTTCCATGCCTTAAGGCTTACCCCTCTATCTCGATATAATTTGGTACCTTCCTAGCCTTACACGTTTCATTGCGCTACTCGATATTTATGACTATTATAATTCCCTTGCACAAGATTTATGACTGTTTAATGAATTAAACCTAACGTAATACTCGGTTTCTATTGTAAAGCGCGCTAACACCTCTGAAATGCCCACGGTGATCGGTGCCCTGAGACATACCTATTTACCTCAATATTATTTAGCACCTTCCAAGCCTTGCACCTTGTTGTGATTGCCACACACCTATGCTTTTATTCTGTTGCTACTCTAAAGCCGTCGGGTAATGACCACGCTGTATAAAAACCAAGTAAGCCTCTCAGAGCACACCGTTGCCTGTCGATACGCCGTGCTCTCATAATACAACAATCCCTGGTCCTACGCCCCTGCCCTCCACCTGGTCTCCCACTGCTTGGTTATCGGGTTGTCACCTTATCTCGGGAGCCAGCGTCCAGCTCGACCGCGCCATTAGCCAGCTTCATGGCATTCTGCAGCGGCTTCAGAGTCCCCTCGCCGGAGGAAGCAACTGCCATCTCCGAGACGGGAAACGACGGCCTCTACTCCAGCTCAGACGGCACACAAACATTGACGTACTGCGGGGCACCGGCACTTCCTTTAGGAACGCTGCGGGTAATGTTTACTTCCGGCCACTCAAACCTAGTTGTCAGAAATAGAAGAAGGGCATAAAGGAAATAAACATACTGGGAAAACTGTAAACTGTGCAAATGTAATCAACCGCAAATGATTACATAGACTCTAGTTATACTGGGTCACAACACAGACTAGTGGAGGCGGTCACCCAGAAAAAGTCAACATCATTGCATATTACTATAGTAGCCCACTGACATAAGGAGAGACACTGTACAATACCCTGCACTTGCCGGAAGGCCCAGCCAATGGGAAACTAGTTTGAGTTTCACTAGCCAATCGTAGGCTACGGTACAAAGATTCACCATCCAATCGAATCGCGAGTTTTTCCACAGCCAATTCAGGGTCTCAACACTTTCCCACCACTAGTTTACCTGCTTGTGAGCACCTGAAGACCACGGTTATGTGCCTTACTACTCTGTAAGTACCGGAAGCAAGCATATCGGTCTCATTAAGAATAAAGGACAACTAGTTTCAATCTCAGGTATCGGCTGTTAAGGACTTTTTTGGACAAGGGGGCGTCTTGGAGCCACCTCAGATGAAGAGGGACCGTCGTGGTCGGTTCTTGGCAGGCGGTCTTTCACGGAGACTGGACCGCCAGGTTGCCGCGGGGAAGCGGAGGGGCGGCGGAGGCCTGAACAGTACTCCATCCCCCAGGGGCCGAGGGGAAGGCCGGGCCGAGCAAGGGGCTCTGCTTGAGGAAACAGAGGTCCAGGGACCTTTAGGCTGGGAGGCTGCAAGCGAGCACTTCCTGGAGGATGGGGTCAGCGATGCAGGTGAGTCTAAAGGAAGGTTAGGTATATCCTAGAAGAAGTGAATGTTCTATGTACGTGTTTGTCTTCTCCATTAATACGCCGTTTCCAGGTCGCTGGTGGTTGATACTCAGTCACCTTCTATATTGCTCATCACATACCATACAGGCGTCGATATCTACCTTTGGTATGTGAGGCTTCACCCTCCTGTGAGCTGCATTGCACCGTCCGATTCCTAACACCAATGTTTCATGCCGTGAGTACATCCTTCTCTAGATATTCTGCTGCTTCTGTGTTCAATTGAAGCTTTTGTCCACGTCTTAATTTATTTGGTTCCCTCATCTGTGCTTTGCAGCCGAGGTCATCCAGTGGTACTTTTAGCTCCATCATCTACAGGCATGCACCTGCCAGTCACCCCCATTTAGCTGATGTCCAGTCCATCCCTCTGGTGCAGTTATGTTTCTGTGCCTTTAGCACCCATCAGGGGCTTATCTCATAGGTATGCACAGGGGCTGGCCGTATGGGTACGCACAGGGGCTGATCCTATGGGCATGCATATTTATTATCTTTGTTATGTGATGTGTGTCATTTGGATCTCATTTAACTTTGTCTAAAGTATCGCCTAAATTGAGTGGGCTCAACTTAAGTGATATGTACGTTTCTATCTAATATCCTAACATTTACAGAAAGTGTGTTGGTTCGCAGGGGCTCAGTGCAAAAATGACTTTTCCAAAATGCAGAATGTACGTTTATGAGATTTCTAAAATCACAACCTACCAGACGACATCTGAAATATAAAGTTGCATGTTCAGTTGTTTGCGACTTGTGGTATTTTGGACAATTTTAGCTCACTGGTAAAAAAATAGGCTTCTTTCTGTTTGGGCGTATGTGAACAACTATATAGAGATAGAAACAATAAAGAATTCAAGGACAGAGGTGAACGAGGAGACCGATAATAAAAGTTTGAACAAGCCATTACAAGAATGTAATTATACCAACTTTAAAGTTTGTAAATCACCTAAGTGATTTAATTAAGGTTGTGCTTATGTTTTGTTTAATTATGCTAACACTCAAAGTAACAATTTTCACTTTGGATATACCCTTTTCAGCCCTTTGCCTCTCAGTGGTTTCTGTCTTGTTCTTTAATGACCCTTCATCCCCTGGCTTCACTGTAGTTGTTAGGTGTAATGGCGGATACTTTGTTTTCTCATTCCCAGTCAATAGTTTGCCTCCAAAGGGAGCTGACTCTAGGGACACAGAACACATACCGTCTTGTAATTTGTGTGCTAGAGGGTCAAGGGGGATCTTAAGCTAAAACTAGATTATCATTGGATAGCTTTCAAGGAGACAAGTTATTTTTACAAAAACTCCTGGCACCCCCTTGGAGTGTTTTCTTTTCATCTTCAGTTAAGCTTCACACCTGTCCCTAGTGTATGTGCGTTGCTGTATTTGAAATGCTTTTGGTTTCTTTTATAATGCTCTAAAAAATAAATACATACATCACACCAATCAGGATTCTGTCAAGATCACAGCACCTAATCTGCACTTACTCATATAGTGGATGTCATACTAAAAAATGCTGGATCAAAATTAAACATGCCTTCTGATATTGCTTGATTTATCGTCTGCTTTTGATGCCATCAAACATGATAATCTATTGAACTTACTGGAACAAAGAATGGGCCCATCAGGGGTCGTACTTCAATGGTTCGCTTCCTTCCTTCCTTCAAAACAGATTCCTAAGAGCCAAAATGAATCAATCACTTTCTAAGTCCCATGCGATCACGCTTGGCATTCCTCAAGGCTCTGCTCTTTGTCCCATTCTATTTAACCTATCCCTTGAACCACTGACTTACCTCCTAAAATCTTCCACCACCACATGTACGCTGAGGACACTCAGCTGTATCTCAAAATCACCTCCCTAGAGTACATCATATCCCTCAACTCCATCTTGCAAACACACACCTGTAGCTCACGGTTAACCATCTCAAACTCAAACCGGCCAAAACCGAATTTCTTCTCATCTCCCCACCGAAACACAACCCAAATATTGATCTTTGGCTGAAACATCTTACAGCCCTCAAATGCCCGCCCCACATCATAGACTCTGCTAGATCACTAGGTATCACATTAGACAAACACCTTAATATGCAGAATCACATCAACCCAGCCATTACAGGAGCAAATCACCAACTAAGCATTCTGCAGAAACTCAAACCCTATCTACCAAAAGAAGACCTAAAACAAAAGGTTGAAGCCCTAGTATTACCCAGACTGGATTATGGTAGTGCCACACTATGTGGCCTACCTTGATACAAACTGGCCCCTCTAAGGGCATCCCTCAACGCGGCAGGCAGACTTGTCCTTGGATCAAGGAAAAGAAACACACACATCTCACCGGATCTAAAATCATTAAACTGGCTACTGTATGAGGCAAGGATCCAGCTGAAAATTGCCTGCATGATGCATAAGGCGTTAAACTTCAAATACCCCCAGCTACCTGGCTCACAAACTAGAACAATCAGGGGGCAACAGAAACTCACAAAGAGCGCTCACCTTGCTTCTGAAAACACTAACATACTCACAAAAAGAAAACATTGCCAGTGCATTCTCGGCAATTGCACCCAAGATATGGAACTCTCTACCACCAATGTTTGCCTAATATCCGCTACCTCCTCCTTCAAAAAAGAAGCCAAATCTTTTCTACTGAGGAAGTTTTTACCTTAAGACAATATACTGGTCTTCACTGATAATGTATAGTCAGCAAACTCACAAGGGGATTATCCCCTCCTATTACTTTCTTTCAAATCCCACAAAGACATTCTCCACCTCAATGAAATCTTGACCAGAATTCAAACCTGGTTCCATCGGAACCATCTCAAACTGAACCCAAATAAAACTGAAATCATCCTTTTCTCCCCCAAAAACAACTCCCTTCCCATTCAACTCTGGATAAAGGACATCAAAGCTCTTAACTGCCCGCTCTCCACCTCTAATTCTGTCAAATCCCTAGGCATCAGTATCGACCAGAATCTAAATCTCATCCCCCACATTAAAAATGCATCCAAAAGTGCGCTTTTCACCCTTCTCCACCTCAAGAAACTTAAACCATTTATTCCAGCATACGATTTCAAACTTGTTGTCCAATCGCTTGTCCTTTCCAGGATTGACCACTTTGGCTGGCACCCCTAAAATCCATCTTGCACCGATTAAATCTGTCCTCAATCTAGCGGCGAGACTCATCTCTGATTGTAAAAAATTTGATCACATCTCCCCTGTCCTCAAAAATCTCAATTGGCTCCCAATAGAAGGAAGATCCACCTACAAGATTACCTGCATCACTCACAAAGCACTTCACCAAAACACCCCTTCTTACCTTACAACAAAACTACACAAAGCTGGCTGCTCCAGGTCCCTGAGGAGCACAAACTCCCATGTCTTGATCCCACCCAGACTCAATTGTCAAAAGGCCCAATCCTGTGCGTTCTCTGGTAACGCTCCAACAATTTGGAACTCTCTCCCTAAGGATCTTCGCTGCAACCCCTCTTACCCTCTCTTCAAAAAGGAACTCAAAGTACTTCTTCTCAACAAATACTGGGGTATCTAATGTTACTGACTCTGACCATGTTCACTCCTTTCTCTTCCCTTGTCCGCTCCTCTTCCCACCCCCTCTCAATCCCTTCATTTTCTCACCCCCCCTCTCTTCACCCCCTCTCTCTCCTAACTTTTAATATTCACTTTCCACTTAATTTTATCTCTCTGTTTCTTTGCCCCTTATCCCTGTTGAATGCATTATCACACTGTAACTCTTTTTCGCTTAATTGTTAATTTTATCTCATTATGTTCACCATCCTTGTAAAGCGCTCTGATACTCTTGGGTCCAGTAGCGCTATATAAAACCTTTGAAATAAATATTCTAGACAAATCTGTGTTATATACTATTATACTTTGATTTGTTTGATTCTTTTTTTTTTTTAAACAAGCTTTATTTGTCATATTTCACATATATTGCAGAGCTCCAAAACCCCAGAGACAGCTGCACACATCCAATACACAGTAGCAAATGACAGTGACTTTTTATATTGAATAAACGATTTGTTTGATTCTTCACGCATGTATTTCCTGGTGTGTGTGTTTTTGTCAGACAAAATGTTACACTAGTCCCTGTCATGTAAAGCGCTCAGATACCCACTAGGGTCACTTTCGTGCTATACATAACTTTATAAATAAATAAATAAAATACTCTCCCAACATCCCCTTATTTGGGATTCTTACCGCAAATGGCTTAATCTCCAAAAGAATGATATCCTTATGGACTCAGGAATGGGTGTCAATGCTTGGAGCACTGTTCATAGAGGGCACACTATCAGATCACGACAGCTTTCTCCGTGCTCAGGGGCCCCCCCCCGACGTTATCTCTCCTCCATGCCACTGTCACCCATTACATCAAACTTCATTGGGCCCCTGATGGGATCGAACCTCCCACACATTAGTTAGTCCATGCCATAACCCTAATGGGAGAGGGGTGTCATCTTAATCGTTGGCTGTATAGGGGTATTTGGGCGCACTCTGGTACACTGTTAACTCCTCTCCGAGCTAAGTGGTCATTCAAGACGGAGAAGGAACTTACTGATAAAGAGTAGACCTCAATTTTAGAATTTCCTAAGAAAGTTTCCAGCAATGCCAAATTCAAATATATTCAGTACATGATCTTGCATAGAGCATATCTCACACCGCATCGCCTCAACAGCATATACCCCAATGCTTAGCTTTCTTGTCCCAGATTTCAAGAGGCGGATGCGGACCTACTTCATATGCTATGGGGATGCCCATGTCTGCAAGTGTCCTGGCAAATAGTAATTTATGCAGTGCAGAAGGTCACCGGTACGGCCGTGGGGTCATTGCTGGACATTTGCCTGTTGGGCCTGTATAAACGCCCTAAGAAACAGAAGGTCCAATGTAGATTCGCTGATTTAGCTGTGCTCCTAGCCAAACGTGCCATTGCAATGAGGTGGAAATCCACTTCCCCTCCTAAACCACTTACTTGGCAGACTGAAATGATCAGATGGAGTACTGCGGAGAGTGCAATTATTAGGCAAGAAGAACTCTGGGGTCTGTGTAGAATCCCTATTTCACTGGAATGGGATCAAAGGATAGAAGCCGTTAAAGCCATGGAGTTGCCAACTCCCCCGACATCTCAACCGGGCCTATGCCACCCACTTCTCCTACATCCTCATTGGCTCACCATCCAAAAGTAACAACTCTTCAGCCACAGAGGCCTTCAATTCCCTTATGCTCTCTTATCAGCTGACATCAGCCCACTCCCTATTCTTGTCCCAACCCAGGTAGCCCATGCCCGCCCACATATAACAATCATACCACTATTGATTATATCCTAGTAAGCAGTCAAATCAAATCAAAACCAACTTTATTCGGTTTTTCATAATTGTAGAAATCCCATAAAAGTTCATAAAATACATTTTATACAATTTTCTCAATTATTAAAACAGTTAAAATTTAAAATTTAGTTATTGCTATACAATGAAAAACAATTTGTATAAAAATCACTGTTCATGAAGTTATGACCATAGCATGCAATTTTACGATAGCTTCATCAGTCCTCTATTATGCAAACATAAAGGCTCGTCTTTGTTAAAGAATTAAACGATGGCGAATACAAAATTTAAGGAAGCGCGCCATCGCTTTTGCTATTATTTCGTCGTCCAGGTACTGAAGCGCCAAATATGCTGGACGGCATTGGCGCAGGCCCCAGTTTTTCAGTATGGGCAATAGCCAGCGCCTCCGTGGTATTGTATAAAATTTACAAAAAAGTATTGTATGTATGGTCGATTGTATCGAAACAGAATCACAAGGGCATGGGGTTGATTTTGATGACCATTCATTATGAGAGGGAAAAGAGACCATTACATGAAACATATTAAGTCTAAAACGTGTCAGCATCAAGTTTTCAAATTGAGTTAATCTGTACATCAAATAAGGTTCAATGGAAAACACAGTCTGAGCTAATAAGCCCTGTTGAACAGTAGGTTTCTCTATCTCTTTTAGCAGGCGTACCTGGCCCAAATGTGCCAGGCATCCTTTTTTTAGATCCTCCTTTGAGATCTCAGTTATTGATAATGGCTCTGTAAAAAAAATTTCATACCCTAAATCTGTTAATAAAGCTTTGACATATGCTAACCATTTTATCTTTCCACAATGATCAAGTGTCTGGATGTCTTGTGCAATTGATCTTGTTAGATGGCAGTGTTCAGTTACCCAAATTCGGCGCCACAGCATTACTGGTTGGGTTTTTATGGTGTCTGATAGGTAATCTATGCCCAACTCTAAATGACAGGCATAGGTGGAGGAACTCTTCGGTGCTCCAAGTAGGTATCTTACAAAAGAACTTTCTATTTTTTGCAGTTCGTCCACATTTGCAAGACCCCATATCCCAGCCCCGTACGTGGCGGTACTAACACATTTTGCGTTGTATATTTTTAACAGTTCTAATGATGGTCTCTGACCCAGTCTTTGTGCAAACGATTTTAATGCTGTAGTTGCTCTTAGGAAGGCCAGTTTCCTTGCATTAATCGCTGCCTTCCACTTACATTTTTCATCAATAACAATTCCCAAATATGGGTATGTTGCAGTTCTGTCCAGTACCTCACCTTTTACAAATAGACTTCTAGTCTTTGCAGTTTTTTTTCCCCGCATGCATAGTGTACGTTTTTTTTTACATTCAGGGTCAGGTTTAGACTCAACATGAAGGCACAGTATATGTCTAGTGCTCGCTGCAACTCAACAGGAGTTCTAGCTAGGATAACCGCGTCGTCGGCATATAACAGGGCAGGTATCTGCCGACGACCAATTGGAGGAAGATCTTTACTTCCTTCTAGCATAGCGGCCTCAAGCCCGTTTGTATACAGTGTGAATAAAAAGGGGGCCAGCACACATCCCTGTCTGACCCCCTTTTCCACCCTAAAGCTTTCTGTGAGTTGTCCTTTGGTCCCAAATCTTACTCTTCCTGTTGTTCCAGTGTATAATTACCGGAGGAAATCTACAACCGGGGGGTCAACACCCATTGTTAAAATGATTTTCCACAGCCTCTAGTGTATTACACAATCGAACGCTCCGGATAAATCAACATACACCATATGCAGCGCAGTCCCCTTGGCCTCCACGTATTTTCCTGCCAATAAAGACAGGTTTAATGCTTGGTCTACTGTACCTAGCCCCTCTCGGAACCCATATTGAATTGCCGAAATGATCTTCTGACTAGTTGTCCACTCCTGGAGTCGGTCGAGAAGAATCCGACCTGCCATCTTCCCGAGCGAATCCAGGAGCGAAATAGGTCTATAACAAGATGGGCAATTTCGGTCCCCTTTTTTAGGTCTCGCGCCTGCGATGCATATGGCGAAGCCATATGCATCGCGCCAGGCGCGATACTATAGTTGCGGAGTCTGCTTCCCAGGAGACAGAGACTGGCGCGCGCACGCTCAGGAAAGCGATCGGAGCCGGCCGCGCGCGCGCGTTCCCAATCTCCTGTCTCTCTGGCGAAGCAGCTGAGCCGCGATCTTTCTTCTTCCCTCATCGTCTCGAATCTTAGATGACACAGAAACGATCAGCACCAGCCGAGCGCAGTGTCACAGAAACCCCTGGATCCTGTGAAAATGCATCGGGTAAACAAAGATGCTGTATGATCTGTGACTCGCCAGTGGTAGCACGGTAGAAGCAGCGCCAAGAGGACAGCAACACTTCCGCCTCAGAGCGCAGTCTTTTTAACGCTGATTTATTTGTCTTTAGAAATGTATTCCCCCTGCCTCCCCCCACCCCTGTCGGGCCGCCTTGCCACGCCCCCCTAAACATGAAGTTTCATAACCTGGGAAAGCTTAAAATATAAGCGGCGCCAAGAGGTCAGCAAAGCTTCTGCCTCAGATCGCATATTTTTAAACGCTGATTTATTGATATTTAGAAAAAGAGACAGTTATTCCCCCGCCTCCCTGCACCCCCCACCCCGGCCGGGCTGCCTTGCCACACCTCCTATTCCTGGTACTGAACTTTGAGGGTCTGGGTGCATGCGCAGTGCAGGCTTGCCGTTTGCTCGGCTCTTTTAGCGGTGCGGGGGGGTCCGAGCTGCCGACATCAGGCACAACAGTATCACCGGCAACCGGAAGCAGAGCGACGAGCCCGGGTGAGCAGCTGTAGCCCCGCCCTGCAAGGGAGCCATGTGAAGCTCTTGAATCTGGGAGGAACGACTGAAGCAGAGTCTGCTGTGGGGGTGAGTGCTGGCTATGTCAGGGGGTGTATGGCAGGAGAAGAGGGGTGCACCAGCAGACTGTGTAACAAATCATTGATGAGTGATAGGAGGGGCTAGTTTCTGACATCCACTCCATAACAAGGCATTGAAATGAACGCAATAAAGATTGTTACTTCTTGTCAACGCCTATATAGACACAAGTGTGCACCTATTGGAAGCATATACTCACAACTCAGGCTGCCTAAACACAGACACACAGCAAACGTCATTAACTATTGACATCAGCCAGAATTCACAGGAAACAATGCAAAACCCAAAGTACAAATGTACATTGACAATAAAGTGATGAGGACCACATTTCTCAACGAAACATGCACAATAAAGGCATCTTCTCAGGAACATTCTGCACCATAAACATGTACAAGAAAAAACCATAGCAGAGTATTTATTGGCAGTAATCATCTAAGTAAACTTCGCATAACCTCCACGTGCTCTACTTCTGAATTATGAAACCAGACAGTCTCAGTAAACAGTTTCTCCCATGAAAACGTAACAGATGGATACAACCAATCAGTGGCATTGCATCACACAGCGTTGAATGCAATTTCTTTCTTCGCATTGACATTACCCAGCGTTGGTATCAATACTGCAGATTGCCGTGGCTAAAAGTCCTCACAACACAAATTACACTCGCATTTCTCTTCTTTATTCTTCCTTGGGCTGTATGATGAACATCCTTTTCTCCACATCATCATAACATGACAAGTATTTTGTCAATGAACAAAGTGATGAAACCCCCATATTCTCTACAAAACCCCATCCCAAACACACAGATGGAAGTATTTCTTCGTAGTCAAGCACTTATAAAGATTACAACATTTACATTACAACAGGTCCTTTTCTATTGCTATACATCTTGTATCCTCAGCCCTCCTTTTCAAACCATCCTTTTATTTATCTGTGTCTCCAGCCTTGAATGGAAAGTTAGTTTCCCATTCCACACTCCTTCACGGGACCTGCCCCGGCCACAAGCAAAGTTCTGAGCAGAACTGCTGAAAAAGAAAAGTGAGGTAATGGTACCCGTCAGACGGTGAGTAAAATACAATGTACTGCAGACACATGCTATGCAGGCAGTGCTACTGTCTCCATGCTGCTCTCTGTGTGTGTCATGTTGCATGTGAGGGAGAATGTGCACAAGGCTCTGCAAACAGGGCACTAGAGGGACCAAACGCTCGCTACACAATTGTGAGCTTGTCTAAGGGTCATTTAGAAGTGCACACCTCCTGGAAGTATCTTTTTGTTGACAGATCACAAAAATCTATTTGTCATTAATCATACATTTTATCTGTAAACCAGAGCAGTTCTAGGACAGATCCCCAGATCAGACTCAAAGTGTACATTATCACACACACCAATGTTGTTACACCGCATCCTGAAGGTGTATCTGCTCCCAGCAGTCAAGTGAAAGTTCTAACCTCCCGCATTTATAAGACAGTCCACAATGTCAGACAAACTTAAGTATCCATTGCATTATGCCTCTTCTTTGTAACTTCTGACCCTTATGCCCTTTCTAGTGGACTCAGCGTCTTCACACTATGTCTTCCTCAACCTAGACAACTCTACATGCCAGAACAATTCTCAAATAGGCAGAGTCTCTCCACATTGTGCCTTCCTCAGGTTGGCCTGCTCCCTCAGTGCCCCACCAGGAACTTGATGTTATCATCTAGGTGCCTGGATAACATTTCTTGATTCTGACAGACACAGGATCTTGAGGAACCACATGGCATCTCACACAGAAGCATGACAAGACCTGATCCCATAACAAGGAAGGAACCAGGTGACCCACAAGGTACAACACCTGTTCACCTCTTTTCCAGTACTAGCAGTGTAAGCGATGAATGTAGCACTGTACAAAAACTGCAAAGCTTAACAAAACCAAGGACATGCATATCAAGCCCTTGCAGAGCACTTTTTTTTAAAGAATATATATATATATATATATATATATATATATACATATCTATGCTTTTTAACTGTTCCCTAGTCTAATGTCAACCTGGTTCTATTACAAGAGTATGAGTCACAGAGACAAAGTTCTGCCTGCAGTTGATTTTCAAATGCTTGGAACAGACCTGTCAAGTTAGCAAAGTCCTTGCATGAATACTCGTCCAGTCCAGGTTTTTGTTAGGTCTCGACTATTCTATCCCGCAGGGATAAATAGACAAGAGTAATGTAGTTGAAACAAACTCTCTGACTAAGAGGATTCCAAGCCGGATTCCTCCCAATGCATGTTGTCTACTGAAGCGTTAAGCTTCGCCAGGCGCGCGCTTGGCCTGCTTATTCCCTCCCACTCCTGCTTGCTCCCCTGCTCCCCCTCCCCCACGCCTCGCACCAGACTACCATTTGCCGCACGCATCAGACTTTCACGGCCCCACATTATTTTCACTTTGGCGGCAAACAGCATGCCCATTTGATGCGCCTCTAACAGCTACAGTAATGAGCCGCTGTGCCGGCCTCCAACTTGCCCTCCTTCCCTCCTCCCCTACAGCAGCTGATCAGCAGCATAAACTGCCGCTGCAGATTTAAATGTATTTTCTGTTTACTTCCCTTCGCTCCCCCCACGCATGTATACTTTCCGTTCTTCAATGTTTTCAGGAATGTGTGAGTTAAAGTGCAGTGTTTTCTTTGTTTCCGCCTGGGGTATACTTTGCACACGGTGCTTTAAATGATGTGCTTTTGTTTGTATTGCTTCTTCTCCAGCCTACATTGGGTGCATTTTTACAAACAATGTTAATTTTAAAGCAAAACTTTAATCATGGTTATTCTATTTAAAAATAAAAAAAACGGGGGAGGAGGTAAACGTGTTATGTTATACATTTCTGAACATAAAATGAAGCCCCACAACTTATCAGTTGTGTGCCCGTCCTCCTCCATCTGGCTGAGCTCCATGCAGCATCAGCAGACCTGCGTCTACCATCAGCTCTTCCTCCCCAGCCTATGTTTCTGAGAGTCTGGGCTCCTCTGTTGGGAATCTACCTTTAATTTATCTTGAATGGTTGTTCAGCGCACGGGAAGATACATTTATTATTTATGTGCATGGTAACCTTACTCCATCACAGCAACATACAACTCGAAGCCCTGGTACATGAAATCTACCCTTGTGCTGTACTACCACTGTACAAGCACTCGTTCTCTCTTCTCTTTTCTCTGTCAACATTTCTCCTCCTTCTGGGTATCTTTCTATTCCATTGCTCTCCTCAAATACTAACTAGCTCTGTCTTTGTCGCATATTTATTTGCCCCTACACAGACACTCTTACCTTGCTGTTTCATTCTCTATCTCTGACCTCAGTACTTCTATATATATTACATTATACTGATTTCGCACTCTGTCCACACAGTTTGATATATGCCCCTTACCACAAATTCAGTCTGACCTCAGAATATTTCTTAAACAACGAGGGGTTGGGCAATATCTACGCCTAAACAGCACCACCACAGCATTACTCAGCACACAACAATATCGCTCAGGGCCACCACAGCATCACTCAGCAACACCACCACTCAGCAACACCACAGCATCACTCAGCAACACCACAGCATCACTCAGCAACACCACAGCATCACTCAGCAACACCACCGCCTCACTCAGCACCATCACAGGATCACTCCGCAACACCACATCATCACTCAGGGCCACGCATGATTCACTCAACACCACCACAGGATCACTCAGCACCACCACAGGATCACTCAGCACCACCACAGCACCACCACAGCATCACTCAGCACCACCACGGCATCACTCAGCACCACCACAGCATCACTCAGCAACACCACAGCATCACTCAGCAACACCACAGCATCACTCAGCAACACCACAGCAATACTCAGCAACACCACAGCATCACTCAGCACCACTCAGCACCACCTCATTTTCACTCAGCACCACCACAGCATCACTCAGCACCACCACAGCATCACTCAGCACCACCCCAGCATCACTCAGCACCACCACAGCATCACTCAGCACCACCACAGCATCACTTAGCACCACCACAGCATCACTGGTTCAAATATGTTCTCTCAATGTTTCAAGCTTTATTACAAATGTCACAAAAAGATGTTATTTGACTTCTGTTCTTGGATTTTCGTCACAATAAAATACACTGAACATAATCTTCACAAAAGTTATTTACAAAAGTTTAAGCTATTGCCATTATAAATTACAATAACTTTTATTTAAGTATTAAATATTTAAAAAAATTAAAAGCCATTGTTATTTGTAATAGCAATACATGTAAGTCACTTAAATACAACACATATTGCATTACAAATGCTATAGGTGTCACATTTGCGAAAGTTATGACTATTGGCATTGTAAATGACAAAGCTATTATTTTCACTATTTTCAAAACCAACACATACATAAAAAATGTGTCATTTACAATACCAATAGCTCAAACTTTCCTAATGCGAGACCTATTGCATTGCAAATGCTTGTTATATATAGGGACCAGTATCGAAGTTTTCCAAGATTTAATTAGGCCCTCTTCTATGGTGGCGTTTAGGACATTTGTCAGTAACGGGGACCAGAGATCTACTTCGTGTTTAAAAATGTCCACAGGAACCCCGTCTGGGCCTGGGGCTTTACCTGTTTTCGAGGATTTTAGTGCTTTTTGCACCTCGTCATGTGAAAAATGCAGTGTTATTGGGTAGGTAACCTGGATCAGGGGATCTGTATGGTCCGTACCCCATATATTCCCTTCACTGAAAACTTTAGAAAAATTATTCACCCATTCACGGTCGCTAATCGCAACATCGATAGATGGTAAGTCCTCTCTGTCTGTTAAAAAAGGGGATCTAACTATTTGCCAGAAAGTTGCACTGTCTTTTAGTTCTGAGCTTATACTGAGACGCTCCCATAGGTCCGTTTTTAGCTCTTGTTTTCTGGTTTTTAGAGCTAAGGCATATTCTTTTCTTAATCTAATAACCTCCCCTCTATCTCTCTTTCCCCTACTTAGGGCTTCCTTTAATTTCGAGTATGCTTTTGTACAAGCTGGGCTAAACCAACCTTTCTTCGCCTGACTTTTTTGTTTATGTGATCTAGTAAGTGCTTTCTTTATATTTTGAGAGACGATATTAAAGCTAGCCAGAACTTCTCTGGATTTTGTCCTAGGGTCAAGACAGTTTATGATATCTGTCTGACTTTGGCTAACTATTTTTGCGGTTGCAGCTCCTTTATCAATGTTTGACCCATTTTAATGTATAACCGTTCAAGGATCCTAGTTCGAGCTCTTGCTGGTCTAAGATTTTCATTATGTCGTTTTTTTTTTTAAATTTTGAATCGTATAAAGCAATGGTATTTGGGAAGTGATCGCTCAATGGTTTTTTTTTTTTTTTTTTAAATTGTTTTTATTGTTGCATCACAATCTCAAATTCAGTCTCTCAGTTATTACGACGAGTGGCGTCAACATTCCGCCAGCTGTCATCCGGATCGCAACATTTTCATTTATTACAACTAACAACGATAACATCCAGGTGTGTCACATGGTTTTTCAGAAACGTATTTTGTACACATTACCATCTATGCATTGCATGTCTGCCCCCTCATCCCTCCCCCCACAGATAGTCGCCTAATCTCATATGCCTAAGGGACTTTGGAGACCCAGTATACCCGTGTCCTTCCCTTCTTGTTCCCCCTTCATGCCCGGTCTCCTTCTACATCCTCATCTTCCTCTGAGCTATCCCCTCCCTCCTCTTCCGGCAATGGGTCACACGGCTCCCCTCTATATGTATTCCACGGTAGCCATATTTTGTTCCATTTACGTGGATTCCCCCTCTGTTGGTATATCGCCCGTTCCGTCAACATGATCATGTCCATATTTTTACACCACTGTGACAAAGTCGGTGTCTCTGCCACTCCCCATTTCTGTGCTATGTCCCGCTTTGCTAGCATCATCCCTATGACCACCCATAGTCGCCCTTGTGGCGAAAGGTCGGTCGGGCCCCACACATTCAGCAAACAAATTCTAGGGTCTGGAGTGAACGGGAGTTGCAAAGTCTGGGCGACCGTACGTGCCACTCGCTTCCAGTAATTTGCTATACACGGACAGGACCACAGGGTATGAAACAATGTGCCCTCCTCCCCACAACTTCGTAAGCAGTATGGGTGTTCTGCCCTCTGGAATTTGTGGAGTGTGGTGCGCGTGTAGTACACTCTGTGTAGTATCTTGAATTGTACCAGACGGAATCTTGCTGATATTCCCGCCTCTCTAGGTGATGCCATTGCGGCATTCCAATTCGTCTCATCTAGGTCCCCAACATCATCCTCCCATTTCTCTTTCAATTGTTGTAAGGGGTCAGGTAAGTTATTTATCAATTTGCGATATGTGAGGGAGGTGGCGCTGGCTTCCATGTAATCAGTGAGTAGTCGGTCTTCCAAGGGGGCAGATTCCGGGACGTCAGTTCCCGGTGTTAATACTGCTAGCAATGCGTGTCTAATCTGAATGTAGCGGTATGTCTCCGTGGTGTTCAGCTCATACTGTTCTCTCAGGGTGTCGAATGGGACCACCCCCTCCCGTGTCCATAGATCCCCCACCGTGGAGATCCCTATAGTGTCCCATCGATCAAATCCTTTACTGCGTCGCAAGTTGCCCAGTGCCTTAGAGTCCCACAAGGGTGTAAGCCGTGTAAGCACCCCCCCCCCATTTCAGACGACATTGGGCTTTATGCCATAAAGTTACAGTGTGCTTAGTCGGGCCTATTAGTTTCGTTGTCAGGCCCTTGTTGTAGAGCGGGGCAAGTAGTGTGGTAGTGCCGAGCTGACGTCTGTCCGCTAGGTATGCCGGGTCCTCATGCATCCATTGGTTGATCACCTTGAGGTGTGCTGCCCAGTAATATAATTCCAGATTCGGGAGTGCAATCCCTCCACTGTACCAGTCCCTAATCAGCTTCGCCTGTGCTACCCTCGCCGGTTTATCTCCCCACAATAGGCCTGACAGTTGCCCCGCTATCTGTTTGAAAAAGAAAGGTGGGACCAGTGCCGGCGTGTTTTCCAAAACATATAGGAACCTGGGCAGAGCCATCATTTTGAAAAGTGCGGCTCTGCCCAGTAATGTCAGCGGGAGTGACCGCCAGTGTCGTACGTCCGCCTTCAGCCTTTCGAGCATGGGCCTGAGGTTGAGATCCTGAAAAGTCATCTGATCTCGGGTGATCCGAATCCCTAAATATCGAAAGGAGATTGTTTCCACCACCAAGGGGCAGTCTACTTCCAAACACGGTGGGGACCCATGTAGCATATAGATCACCGACTTCATCCAGTTAATCTTGTACCCTGAGGCTATGCCCTGTCGTTCACACAATGCCAGCAGCACTGGAATTCCCTCTGCCGGGTTCTCAAGGTAGATTAGCATGTCGTCCGCGTATAAGGACACTCTGTCCTCCCAACCTTCACCCCAGGTAATGCCACGCAGCAGCGTCGTGGTCCTAATAATCGTGGCCAGTGGCTCAAGCACCAGGGCAAATAGTAGCGGGGAGAGCGGGCAGCCTTGTCTCGTGCCCCGTGTCAGTGTAATGATTCTCGAGAGATGGCCGTTAGCCGTCACTCGCGCCGTGGGAGCACTATATAGGAGCCTGATCCATGCTATGAAGTTTGGGCCGAAGCCCATATGTTGTAGGACTGCAAAAAGGTACCTCCATTCCACCAAGTCGAACGCCATCTTAGCGTCCAACGAGAGGATTGCTGCATCAGTTTTTAACAACGGGGCCCTCGCCATAACACCGTGCAGGCGCCTGAGATTCAGCGCCGTACTTCTGTGCGGCATAAATCCCGATTGGTCTGGATGGATAAGGTGACTAAGGTGAGGCAACAGCCTGTTGGCCAATAATTTTGCCAGGATCTTGCTTTCAGCATTGAGGAGGGAGATCGGTCTATAAGAACTGCAATCCTCAGGGGGCTTGCCAGGTTTCGGGATCGCCACAATAGTGGCCATGCACTGATCTGGCGGCAGGTGTCCTCGTTCCAAGCTATCCATATACATGTTTAGTAAAGGGGTCGAAAGCGATTCCGACATGGTTTTATACCACTCAATCGGGATTCCGTTAGGTCCCACAGCTTTCCCTGGACGTAGTGCCGCGATAGCTGCCTGTACCTCCTCAGCCGTCAGGTCTGCCTCTAGGTCCTCGGCATTATCTGGGAGCAGGGTTCGGGTGGGCACCCCCACAAGCGCCATTTCCGCCATCTCTCGTGTAACCTCTATCTCAGAGGTATACACCGTCTGGAAATGGTCGGCCAGGATTTCTACTATCTGGGCAGGGCGGGTGTGCAGCGCCCCTTCACCATCCTTCAGCTGTAAGATGTTCCTCTGCCCCTCCCTTTTTTTTTCTAGCCAAGCCAGGAGCTTGCTTGCCTTATCCCCCACCTCGTATATCCTATGCGTAGTGGCTGCTATGTTGTCAATCACTCTACGTCTCAGGAGATCCGCATGGCGCTTCTGACACAGCTGAAGTATATGGAGCGTTTCCCCGGTCGGGTCAGCCGTATGAAGCTCGTTCGCCTCGGCAAGTCTGTCCTCTAGGTCCAGCAGTTCCACTTTCTGGGTGTGTTTGTAATTCGTTATAGTGGATATTGCCTGACCTCGGAGTACCGTTTTATAGGCTTCCCAGAGGATCGACGGGGAGGAGACCGAGCCAGTGTTTTCCGCGAGGTAACATCTGGTCGCTGTTTTAAGAGCTTTGGTCACCTGCGGGACCCTGAGGTAGCCTGGGAATATCGGGTATACGCGCTTTCGTGTCCGCTCCGGGTTGGAGAGGGTCAGCGTCAACGGGGAGTGATCCGAGACGCCCCTTGGTCTGATCTGTACATCGTCTACAGTGAGGAGCCCCTGCCCCGGGGTAAGAAAATAATCGATCCGTGACAGACTGTCGTGGACCGCTGAGTGATAAGTGTAGTGACGGTCTGTTGGGTGTATGTGCCTCCACAGGTCTATCAGGCCCTGCGCTTCCAGGAAATCATGCAGCCGGGAGGGCCCTGGTGTCTGTGTTCGTGATGGGAACCTATCTAGCGAATTGTGTGCCACTGCATTGAAATCCCCCCCTATTATGAGGTCCCCTTCTGGGAGTTCCAGCAGAAATGTACCCAATTCTGGGAGAGCTATCGTGTGCAGCGCCGGTGGAATGTATACCGAGACCACATTCAGCCGCCTCCCCTCCCACTGCCCCAGTGCCGCTGCGAAGCGCCCTTGTGTGTCTACCTTCGTGGACTGAAGTATAAATTTGGAGGATCGATGCATTAGTATTCCCGTCCCCCGGGACCCTTTCGTGAACTCCGAGTGGGCAATCATCCGGTAGCCTTTCCTATCTAAGGCCTGTGTGGCTGTGCCTGTGAGGTGTGTTTCTTGCAGTAGGACCAGAGCCGGGCCTAACCTCTTTATACTGTGTAGCACCAGCCCTCGCTTGATCTTGTCTCCCAGGCCTCTAACGTTCCAGGACATAAGCTGTAGTGGCTCCACATGTCCCGCCTCAGGGTCCCCCCTCCCTATGTCTGACCGTGTATTGTGCGTCATTGTGTGCGTGGTAGAGAAAATCCATGTGTCGTATGGAGTGAGGTGCAGGGTCCTGGCCTGCGCATGCCTTGTGCAATGTGTGCATCTCGTGGTACCAATCTTCACCTGTAAAACAATTCAAAAGAACCGAACCCCCCCCATCCCCAACATCCCCCCTCCCTGCCCCCCTGCTTGACGGACCCAGAACTGCCCGCCCCCCCAACTTAGCAGAGTGCCTGACCCGAAACCCAAACAAAGTACTTGCTCGTCGGGGTGAGGGACTCTCCGGAGTCGGCGGCCTCCCTCCATGTCCGCGGAGGACCTCCGCCTGGTGTCCATGACGACCAGTCCAATCAGCAGTACATTTGGCCTACGCTACTAGGTCCGGGATTTCATTGTTCATCGTTATTCTCAGTGTCGTGTGCCTCACTCAGGGGTGAGTGCGGATCCAGGTCTCTTCCTGATGCTTGGGAGCCCGCACGGGGTCCATTTGCACGGTATTTATTTGGGCGTGAGGAGCGGCGAGGTGGGTCCACTTGTCTCCATCCTTCTAGCCAGTCGTGCGCAGCCTCAGGCGTGTCGAAGAACCAAGTTTTGTTGTCTGCCACCACTCTCAACTTGGCTGGGAACAACATGGCATAAGGGAGTTCTCTCGCCCTCAGTTCCTTTTTTACTTCAAAGAATGTCCTTCTTCGACGTGCGACCTCCGCCGTGTAGTCAGGAAAGAACGCCAGCGTTGAGTTTTGGATCTTAACTGGAGGTGAGTTTCTAGCCGCTTGTAGGATCGCGTCCCTGTCCCTGAAATTGAAGAGACGGGCAATGATCGGCCGTGGAGCTGCGCCTTGCTTTGGTCTGCCTCCTGGGATCCGATGTGCTCTCTCCACAGAGAAGAAAGCGGATAGGCCCTTGGGTTTGAGTTCTCGTTCAATCAGGGTTTCCACGTAGAGGTCCATCGCTCTCGTGTCCTCCGATTCCGGAACCCCTATAATGCGGATGTTGTTCCGCCTTGAGCGCCCTTCCTGCTCGTCCAACTTCGCACGTAGGTCTCTGTTTTCGTTCGAGATTCGCTCCACGTTGATCTGGAGTTCCGAGACGTCCTCTACCAAAGATTTGGTCACCACCTCCATTGATGAAACTTTTTCGGACATCTTGTGGAAGTCCGCTCTTATCAGGGTTATTTCCGTTGAGATTGATCCCACCGTTGCCTGAACTTGTGTCAGGGCTCGCATAACGTCATCAAGGGTTGCTTTTTTGTCCCCCTTTTGGTCGGCCGGCTTGCTCGCCTGTACTTTGGCATCTGGTGGGGAGGCGGTCGGTTTTTCAAACGCATACCGCTCAAGACGCGACTGTGCATTGCCTCCCTTCTGACCCTTGCCCGCCATATCTACCGTAGTCACCCCCAGGCGGATTCTGTGAGCAGAGCAGTCAGAAAGATATATGTCCCCAGATGGAGCCCCGGCGTGTGTCCACTATCGTGACTGCGGCCTTGAGGTGCGGCCGGCCAAAGGAGCTATGGACAACGACCCTGCTCCCGGGTCCCTCGGTGAGGTCAGCTGTTGGGGTTGCTCTACCGTATGGTCCGACGCAGATCTGCGTCCCTGAGTGAGCGTATTTCGCACCGGGACTGGGTGGTGTGCGTGGCCAGTTGGCCCTCGGTCCTCTTTAGTCCCTGATGCCTCTGTATCGCAGGCTGCGTCTCTGAGCGGACCGGCAAAAAATCAGGAGCCTCTTTCGTGTTGTCCGCGGTCCCGCCGCTCTCAATCCCAGCTGGATGCCTGATGGTATGCGCGCCCTGGGTGGTCGGCGCAGCCCGTCAGGGTGAGGTGCCGCCTTAGCCGTGTGACAGTTTTTCCAGTTCTTTAATGGCTGCCCTCGTATTCCCTCTTAGGAACCTGGCGACCCCCTTGCCAGGTCCCCCGCTGGCTGCCTGTTGTTTGTAACGTCGGGTCCGCGAGTCCGACCCCCAGCGGGGCCGCTGCCTGGATCCTCCGATGCTCGGGAGGTAAGATGTCTGCCCTGGGTTCTGACGGGACGGGTCCGGACCGACGTCTAAGTCGTCCGTTCACTCACCGGGTTTCAATCAATGCGCGGCTCTCTTCCTCCTGTGGGCCACCGGTGTGTCTCCGTTTACTCCGAGCTGCTCACTACTCGCGGTCTTGGTGTTCCGCAGTGGGCGCTCACTTCCGGCCCCTCCACACCGATTCCGCGGCACTTCCTGTCGGCCCCGTCTCGCCAGGCGGGCCCCCGGCTCCTGCGTCCACCCAAGGCCAGAGCGGGCGAATCGGATATCTTGACTTCCCGCAGTCTGATTTTCCTTCCGTTTGCTGTCGGGTGTGCCGCCCGGTCCCGGGCTTCAGTCCCTGCCCGCAAAGTGCAATTCTGCTCCGGATTAGTGCTCGGATAGATCTGGAGGCCGCTTCAACCGCGGAGCTCGCCCTCTAAGCTGCCACCATCTTAGGCTGCCAGCCACGCCCCCCGCTCAATGGGTTTTTAATTACTTCAAATAATTCGATGTTTGGGCCTTTGCATGATGAAATCAGGACGTAATCTATCAGGCTCATTAATCCCCTGCCATTGAATGTTGGCGTAAAGGCTACTGGGGAGGTCTTTAACTCATTGGCGAAACCCAGTTCCAATTCTGTCATGCTCTCATTAATTTTTTCACCCTCAGTCGAGTGTAGAAAGTGTGTTAAACTGTTGCCATCATCCTCTTTGATTCCACACTTATCAATGTTGTTATTTCTGCATAAATGAAGGTTGAAATCACCACCCCACACTATTGTGCATGACTTCTTAATGTACTGTGCTCGGAGGTCTTGAAGGGCTAGGGAAATCTCTGAAAGAAGGTTGATCAAGTCGTCTACATTCAAATTGTTGTAAAAGTTTACTATGACATATATCTTTTGTTTAGTTCTCTTTAGGACTATTAACTGGTAGTTCTCTTTCAGTTTTATGGGAAGAATGTCCTCACTATGTAAAGTGTTTGCAATGTAGGTGACTAGACCACCACTACTTCTTTCAGAAGATGATTTTTTAGCTGCAGAGAAAAAGGTCTTGTTCCCCATTATATGTATTGGATCAATAGCCCAAGTTTCCTGAAGACAGATGATGTTACTCAAATTAACCTGATTCGGGAAATTAGGGGTTGTCTGTTTAGCAAACAAGCCGGCTATGTTCCAAAACGTTAAATGTACTTGAAAAATAGGTAGGTTAAGACTAGGAGGGATTGGTGTATTCATTGGGTTATCTGGTGTGAAGTCTATAACTAGTTCTGGTGTCCTTTCTAGTTCACTGCTTAAATCGGTATCAGAGTCGATTAGGGGATTGGTTGCCGATAGGTTAACCTCATTAGGTATGGTGTGAAGGTCAGTGCGGATATCACGAGTACAACCTGTGTGTAAATTTTTGGAGCTCACTGGGGTTCTTGCTAATATGATGCTCCCAAGAGAAGAACGTTTAGCAATTTCTAAATCTTGCGATACCCTACGCTCAAGGAGCGAAATGCTGAGATCGATGGCTTCATTAGTCCTTGTTATGAAATTATCGATTGGTCCGATCACAGATGCCCCTCCTGCAGCTGTCTTGCTTCTACTACCTCTAGTAGACATGCTGATATGAATATAAATATCCTAGTTGGGACAAACGTTACAGGGACCCAGTGACCACAGGACAGTGTAGTACGAGGCTAGTAGCCTTCTGATATCGTACCAAAGCAATGGAATGATAGCCAAAAACAAAGTTGGAAGTCCTACGTGATAAAGAAATGATGTCGTTATGGGGGGTGCGCCCGACCCGACCTCCTCGTCCTCTTAGGGCCTCAGAGGGCCCGCCCTTTGCCCGGGCTTTGCCCGGCGTCCCGCGAGACGGGGGTAGCGTTGTTTTTAAGCGCCTCCTGGCTCGCAACGCTGTGTCAGGGTGCCGCTAGGGCTGGTGGGGATTGTAGTCCTCTGCCCCGCCCACTCTCCGCTCGGCGGCCAAACTCCGCGGTGGAATCAGGAGTAAGGCGGCGGGAGGCGGGCAGGCAGATCCCCGTTGCATGGTCCCCCCAGGCAGCAAGTATAAGCAGGTAGGGATTCTGGCAAGAGTTCAGCGATCACACAATCACACAAAGCAGTCATCTTCAGAAGCTAATGATAGGCTACAAAGTTGAACAACGCAAGGAAAGTGACCATGCTGCATTAATAATCAATTTAAACTGTACAGCACATAATCACTACACGTTAAAACACGTAGGTTCACTAAACGGTGTTGAACTGTTTACGCTGGTGAGGAGGATTAAATGGGGAACAGTGCCTGTTAACAAGTTCGAGGAATGGAAAAATTAATGGGCTGATGAGCCATTATATGAAACAAAAAGGGGCACAATAGAAGAATGGGATCAGTTGGCCCACAACCTAGTACTACAACTACAAGGAGGAATAACACTCAAAACGTATGCAAATCCCAGGCATAACTTCGGCCGCATCCCTGCAATTAAAGAAAGTGCGAGACTAATAAGAACTAAACGAAGGGTCTATCTGAAAACTGGCTCAGCTTATGATAAAAGTCAACTCCATGAAATCACAAAATCACACTCGAAGAAAGTTTGGGCCGCAAAACGGGGCTACATTGAGGAGAAATGGCTAAAGAGCTTCGGTCTATTGAGTCCCAGCAAATCGCAAGAGTACTGGCAATACCGTAATACCTTAAATCAAGATGGCATCCAGAGGGAGAACACAATTGACTCTGATACCTGGGTAGCTCACGTGAAAACCTTGTATAAAGAGGAAGACAGCTCATCTCCACTAAATATAGACCTGGACAATGCTACTCCACTAACCAAATTTATTAATCCAACAAAAACTGTGAATCATCTGACCCTCCCGGAAAAAAAAGACAGTTAACACAATCTTAAAAAAAATCAGACCAAATGGAGCGCCTGGACTTAATGGTCTTCTCTTCTCAGGTTTTCTCTTCCGCCAAGATATAGACTTCTGGACTGATAATCTGGTCTTGCTATATGCTGAATGTCGATTGTTGGGGAACATTCCTGACTCTTGGAGAGGGTCGCTACTTCATCCGATTTATAAGAAAGAGCCAAAATCTAACCCTCAAAATGATCGCATGATTGCCCTGCTCGATATCGAGGGTAAGGCCTATGCGAGCACCCTACTAATGGAACTCACAAAGTGGGTTAGCGAGGAGGACCTGCTGCCCTTTTACCAAACAGGGTTCAGACCAGGAGCCTCAACAGTGGACAATATTATAGCTCTGTCATATCTATCGCAGAAGGCTGTAGCGCGAAAAGCCCTCCCGATTTTTGCCTGCTTCATTGACTACACGGCGGCCTTCAATGGCGTCGACCGCTCCATCCTTTGGCAGAAATTGGAAAGCTGGAATATTGACCCCCCCCTTTACTAAAAGCCATTCAATCGTTATACAGAAGAACCTGGGTTAGAATCAAACTTTCAAATACGGCAGCCACGGAGAAAATAGACACCAACCGCGGACTGAAGCAAGGTTGCGTCTTGGCGCCGATGCTATTTAATCTATACACCGCAGACCTGGGCAAAGCCCTGACTGGAGCATCATTAGCCACACCTTGGCTCGGGCATACCAAGATCCAACTATTGCAATATGCCGACGACCTGGTGCTTTTAGACCATACTAAAATCGGCCTACAAAAAGCACTAACGTCCCTGGGTAATTACAACGCCAAGAACAAACTGATCGTAAATCCATCCAAATCAAAAATAATAATTTTTGGGCCTTACCCGAAAAAAAAACGGACAAAATGGAGGATAGGAAAGCTGTCCTTGGACTGCACACAATTTTATAACTATCTGGGAGTCTGGCTTAGCGAGACAGGGAGCCCAGGAGTACACCATGACAAAATACGGGCAAAAGGGAAAAGCATTGCATATGCCCTCTGCAAGTTGCATGCTACCCTACACAGCCCTACAACAACAGCAATTCAAAGAGTGCTAAGGGAGAAGCTAATACCATCTTTGAACTACGCACAGCAGGCCTTCCCAGGCAAATTACCCAGTGTGCTAGAAAAAATCCACTGCTCGGCATATAAAAAGTTGTTCCACCTACCCGCTTGCACTAGAAACACCTTAGTGCGTCTTGAATTCAACTTGACCGAACAAAATATGAAGAGCTGGCCTCAATGAGCAAATACTTTTTCCTTGCCACTGTGGCACTAGAGAACACCCTGAAATCTGCCATAAAAAGTATCTTTCTGGAACCAGACAATCCGTGGTCAAACAGCCTCTCTGCTGCCAAAGAAACCCTGAAGCTCGCCGTGGAAAATTGGGACCATGAGTCGATAAAGTACGCCGCCATTAAAAGCACGATAACAAAACAGGTTCGCCTTTGCTCGCGCATCTCGGATCTGGAATCATTGAAAACAAGAGGCTTCCACAAGTCTTTAAAACTCCCACATACTGTACAGAATCCCAAACTCCACCTTACCCAGGCGGTGGGGAAACAAGCGTTAAACAGGATCTTAGCGCTTAGACTACATCCTCTTCCCCTTAAAGAACTTTACCCCTCGAGGACATCCTGGACAAGGCACTCGGAGTGTCAGCTATGTAAATACAAACATGAGAGCTTTGCACACATCTTATTTTGCTGTCCGGCGCTGTCCTCTGAGCGTAACCTCTACCTAAAGCCAATCTTACGCACATGCGGGATTAGATCAATAAAGGAGGCAGTCCATTACCTATTCACAATGGAAACAGTGAAAGATATGGCTATGTTCGGCAAATTCATCCAACAGTCTCGGCGGAAATTGATGGCCACCTACAGCTAGGCCATCGACTCGCATACCAACAAACCTCACCAGTCCTTCTGAGTGTGACCAGGCAAGACTGACGGACAACCATAAATGGTCTAATGAACTCTAGATTTTAATAAGTCTACGTCTTATCCATTTTAACCCTTCTTGTATTTTATAATACTGCACTTTTGTAGTTTGTTTTATTTTAATGGTTTTGAGTAACCACAAATAAAATTTCATTCATTCATTCATTCATTGGCTCACCTGACCATATATATATATATATATATATATATATATCTCAAACATCCCTCGAAGAAGAACGCGGAGGCCAAGGGGGTTACAGGTCAAACAGCACGTTTATTTCCCATTACAGCAATGGCGGCGAATGCATTTCGGCATCAGTAGCCTTCCTCAGCGCCCAACACTGCAGCATGTCCATTCACAAATGATCCTTCCTGCTCACTAAATTGATCCAGCACATAACGCTCCTCCCCCTAATGTGATCGACACATCCTGTTAGAGTCCGTTTTGATGCTGGACTTCAACTCCCAGAAGGCACTGTACCGGCACGACTGGGTTGATGGCGTGGGGGAGTAGTTGTAATGGCGGATACTTTGTTTTCTCATTCCCAGTCAATAGTTTGCCTCCAAAGGGAGCTGACTCTAGGGACACAGAACACATACCGTCTTGTAATTTGTGTGCTAGAGGGTCAAGGGGGATCTTAAGCTAAAACTAGATTATCATTGGATAGCTTTCAAGGAGACAAGTTATTTTTACAAAAACTCCTGGCACCCCCTTGGAGTGTTTTCTTTTCATCTTCAGTTAAGCTTCACACCTGTCCCTAGTGTATGTGCGTTGCTGTATTTGAAATGCTTTTGGTTTCTTTTATAATGCTCTAAAAAATAAATACATACATCACACCAATCAGGATTCTGTCAAGATCACAGCACCTAATCTGCACTTACTCATATAGTGGATGTCATACTAAAAAATGCTGGATCAAAATTAAACATGCCTTCTGATATTGCTTGATTTATCGTCTGCTTTTGATGCCATCAAACATGATAATCTATTGAACTTACTGGAACAAAGAATGGGCCCATCAGGGGTCGTACTTCAATGGTTCGCTTCCTTCCTTCCCTCAAAACAGATTCCTAAGAGCCAAAATGAATCAATCACTTTCTAAGTCCCATGCGATCACGCTTGGCATTCCTCAAGGCTCTGCTCTTTGTCCCATTCTATTTAACCTATCCCTTGAACCACTGACTTACCTCCTAAAATCTTCCACCACCACATGTACGCTGATGACACTCAGCTGTATCTCAAAATCACCTCCCTAGAGTACATCATATCCCTCAACTCCATCTTGCAAACACACACCTGTAGCTCACGGTTAACCATCTCAAACTCAAACCGGCCAAAACCGAATTTCTTCTCATCTCCCCACCGAAACACAACCCAAATATTGATCTTTGGCTGAAACATCTTACAGCCCTCAAATGCCCGCCCCACATCATAGACTCTGCTAGATCACTAGGTATCACATTAGACAAACACCTTAATATGCAGAATCACATCAACCCAGCCATTACAGGAGCAAATCACCAACTAAGCATTCTGCAGAAACTCAAACCCTATCTACCAAAAGAAGACCTAAAACAAAAGGTTGAAGCCCTAGTATTACCCAGACTGGATTATGGTAGTGCCACACTATGTGGCCTACCTTGATACAAACTGGCCCCTCTAAGGGCATCCCTCAACGCGGCAGGCAGACTTGTCCTTGGATCAAGGAAAAGAAACACACACATCTCACCGGATCTAAAATCATTAAACTGGCTACTGTATGAGGCAAGGATCCAGCTGAAAATTGCCTGCATGATGCATAAGGCGTTAAACTTCAAATACCCCCAGCTACCTGGCTCACAAACTAGAACAATCAGGGGGCAACAGAAACTCACAAAGAGCGCTCACCTTGCTTCTGAAAACACTAACATACTCACAAAAAGAAAACATTGCCAGAGCATTCTCGGCAATTGCACCCAAGATATGGAACTCTCTACCACCAATGTTTGCCTAATATCCGCTACCTCCTCCTTCAAAAAAGAAGCCAAATCTTTTCTACTGAGGAAGTTTTTACCTTAAGACAATATACTGGTCTTCACTGATAATGTATAGTCAGCAAACTCACAAGGGGATTATCCCCTCCTATTACTTTCTTTCAAATCCCACAAAGACATTCTCCACCTCAATGAAATCTTGACCAGAATTCAAACCTGGTTCCATCGGAACCATCTCAAACTGAACCCAAATAAAACTGAAATCATCCTTTTCTCCCCCAAAAACAACTCCCTTCCCATTCAACTTTGGATAAAGGACATCAAAGCTCTTAACTGCCCGCTCTCCACCTCTAATTCTGTCAAATCCCTAGGCATCAGTATCGACCAGAATCTAAATCTCATCCCCCACATTAAAAATGCATCCAAAAGTGCGCTTTTCACCCTTCTCCACCTCAAGAAACTTAAACCATTTATTCCAGCATACGATTTCAAACTTGTTGTCCAATCGCTTGTCCTTTCCAGGATTGACCACTTTGGCTGGCACCCCTAAAATCCATCTTGCACCGATTAAATCTGTCCTCAATCTAGCGGCGAGACTCATCTCTGATTGTAAAAAATTTGATCACATCTCCCCTGTCCTCAAAAATCTCAATTGGCTCCCAATAGAAGGAAGATCCACCTACAAGATTACCTGCATCACTCACAAAGCACTTCACCAAAACACCCCTTCTTACCTTACAACAAAACTACACAAAGCTGGCTGCTCCAGGTCCCTGAGGAGCACAAACTCCCATGTCTTGATCCCACCCAGACTCAATTGTCAAAAGGCCCAATCCTGTGCGTTCTCTGGTAACGCTCCAACAATTTGGAACTCTCTCCCTAAGGATCTTCGCTGCAACCCCTCTTACCCTCTCTTCAAAAAGGAACTCAAAGTACTTCTTCTCAACAAATACTGGGGTATCTAATGTTACTGACTCTGACCATGTTCACTCCTTTCTCTTCCCTTGTCCGCTCCTCTTCCCACCCCCTCTCAATCCCTTCATTTTCTCACCCCCCCTCTCTTCACCCCCTCTCTCTCCTAACTTTTAATATTCACTTTCCACTTAATTTTATCTCTCTGTTTCTTTGCCCCTTATCCCTGTTGAATGCATTATCACACTGTAACTCTTTTTCGCTTAATTGTTAATTTTATCTCATTATGTTCACCATCCTTGTAAAGCGCTCTGATACTCTTGGGTCCAGTAGCGCTATATAAAACCTTTGAAATAAATATTCTAGACAAATCTGTGTTATATACTATTATACTTTGATTTGTTTGATTCTTTTTTTTTTTAAACAAGCTTTATTTGTCATATTTCACATATATTGCAGAGCTCCAAAACCCCAGAGACAGCTGCACACATCCAATACACAGTAGCAAATGACAGTGACTTTTTATATTGAATAAACGATTTGTTTGATTCTTCACGCATGTATTTCCTGGTGTGTGTGTTTTTGTCAGACAAAATGTTACACTAGTCCCTGTCATGTAAAGCGCTCAGATACCCACTAGGGTCACTTTCGTGCTATACATAACTTTATAAATAAATAAATAAAATACTCTCCCAACATCCCCTTATTTGGGATTCTTACCGCAAATGGCTTAATCTCCAAAAGAATGATATCCTTATGGACTCAGGAATGGGTGTCAATGCTTGGAGCACTGTTCATAGAGGGCACACTATCAGATCACGACAGCTTTCTCCGTGCTCAGGGGGCCCCCCCGACGTTATCTCTCCTCCATGCCACTGTCACCCATTACATCAAACTTCATTGGGCCCCTGATGGGATCGAACCTCCCACACATTAGTTAGTCCATGCCATAACCCTAATGGGAGAGGGGTGTCATCTTAATCGTTGGCTGTATAGGGGTATTTAGGCGCACTCTGGTACACTGTTAACTCCTCTCCGAGCTAAGTGGTCATTCAAGACGGAGAAGGAACTTACTGATAGAGAGTAGACCTCAATTTTAGAATTTCCTAAGAAAGTTTCCAGCAATGCCAAATTCAAATATATTCAGTACATGATCTTGCATAGAGCATATCTCACACCGCATCGCCTCAACAGCATATACCCCAATGCTTAGCTTTCTTGTCCCAGATTTCAAGAGGCGGATGCGGACCTACTTCATATGCTATGGGGATGCCCATGTCTGCAAGTGTCCTGGCAAATAGTAATTTATGCAGTGCAGAAGGTCACCGGTACGGCCGTGGGGTCATTGCTGGACATTTGCCTGTTGGGCCTGTATAAACGCCCTAAGAAACAGAAGGTCCAATGTAGATTCGCTGATTTAGCTGTGCTCCTAGCCAAACGTGCCATTGCAATGAGGTGGAAATCCACTTCCCCTCCTAAACCACTTACTTGGCAGACTGAAATGATCAGATGGAGTACTGCGGAGAGTGCAATTATTAGGCAAGAAGAACTCTGGGGTCTGTGTAGAATCCCTATTTCACTGGAATGGGATCAAAGGATAGAAGCCGTTAAAGCCATGGAGTTGCCAACTCCCCCGACATCTCAACCGGGCCTATGCCACCCACTTCTCCTACATCCTCATTGGCTCACCATCCAAAAGTAACAACTCTTCAGCCACAGAGGCCTTCAATTCCCTTATGCTCTCTTATCAGCTGACATCAGCCCACTCCCTATTCTTGTCCCAACCCAGGTAGCCCATGCCCGCCCACATATAACAATCATACCACTATTGATTATATCCTAGTAAGCAGTCAAATCAAATCAAAACCAACTTTATTCGGTTTTTCATAATTGTAGAAATCCCATAAAAGTTCATAAAATACATTTTATACAATTTTCTCAATTTATAAAAACAGTTAAAATTTAAAATTTAGTTATTGCTATACAATGAAAAACAATTTGTATAAAAATCACTGTTCATGAAGTTATGACCATAGCATGCAATTTTACGATAGCTTCATCAGTCCTCTATTATGCAAACATAAAGGCTCGTCTTTGTTAAAGAATTAAACGATGGCGAATACAAAATTTAAGGAAGCGCGCCATCGCTTTTGCTATTATTTCGTCGTCCAGGTACTGAAGCGCCAAATATGCTGGACGGCATTGGCGCAGGCCCCAGTTTTTCAGTATGGGCAATAGCCAGCGCCTCCGTGGTATTGTATAAAATTTACAAAAAAGTATTGTATGTATGGTCGATTGTATCGAAACAGAATCACAAGGGCATGGGGTTGATTTTGATGACCATTCATTATGAGAGGGAAAAGAGACCATTACATGAAACATATTAAGTCTAAAACGTGTCAGCATCAAGTTTTCAAATTGAGTTAATCTGTACATCAAATAAGGTTCAATGGAAAACACAGTCTGAGCTAATAAGCCCTGTTGAACAGTAGGTTTCTCTATCTCTTTTAGCAGGCGTACCTGGCCCAAATGTGCCAGGCATCCTTTTTTTAGATCCTCCTTTGAGATCTCAGTTATTGATAATGGCTCTGTAAAAAAAATTTCATACCCTAAATCTGTTAATAAAGCTTTGACATATGCTAACCATTTTATCTTTCCACAATGATCAAGTGTCTGGATGTCTTGTGCAATTGATCTTGTTAGATGGCATTGTTCAGTTACCCAAATTCGGCGCCACAGCATTACTGGTTGGGTTTTTATGGTGTCTGATAGGTAATCTATGCCCAACTCTAAATGACAGGCATAGGTGGAGGAACTCTTCGGTGCTCCAAGTAGGTATCTTACAAAAGAACTTTCTATTTTTTGCAGTTCGTCCACATTTGCAAGACCCCATATCCCAGCCCCGTACGTGGCGGTAGTAACACATTTTGCGTTGTATATTTTTAACAGTTCTAATGATGGTCTCTGACCCAGTCTTTGTGCAAACGATTTTAATGCTGTAGTTGCTCTTAGGAAGGCCAGTTTCCTTGCATTAATCGCTGCCTTCCACTTACATTTTTCATCAATAACAATTCCCAAATATGGGTATGTTGCAGTTCTGTCCAGTACCTCACCTTTTACAAATAGACTTCTAGTCTTTGCAGTTTTTTTCCCCGCATGCATAGTGTACGTTTTTTTTTACATTCAGGGTCAGGTTTAGACTCAACATGAAGGCACAGTATATGTCTAGTGCTCGCTGCAACTCAACAGGAGTTCTAGCTAGGATAACCGCGTCGTCGGCATATAACAGGGCAGGTATCTGCCGACGACCAATTGGAGGAAGATCTTTACTTCCTTCTAGCATAGCGGCCTCAAGCCCGTTTGTATACAGGGTGAATAAAAAGGGGGCCAGCACACATCCCTGTCTGACCCCCTTTTCCACCCTAAAGCTTTCTGTGAGTTGTCCTTTGGTCCCAAATCTTACTCTTCCTGTTGTTCCAGTGTATAATTACCGGAGGAAATCTACAACCGGGGGGTCAACACCCATTGTTAAAATGATTTTCCACAGCCTCTAGTGTATTACACAATCGAACGCTCCGGATAAATCAACATACACCATATGCAGCGCAGTCCCCTTGGCCTCCACGTATTTTCCTGCCAATAAAGACAGGTTTAATGCTTGGTCTACTGTACCTAGCCCCTCTCGGAACCCATATTGAATTGCCGAAATGATGTTCTGACTAGTTGTCCACTCCTGGAGTCGGTCGAGAAGAATCCGACCTGCCATCTTCCCGAGCGAATCCAGGAGCGAAATAGGTCTATAACAAGATGGGCAATTTCGGTCCCCTTTTTTAGGTTTCGAAACCTGGCGAGGGGCGAAGCCCCTCCCAGATCGAAATCTATTGTTTTCAATAGTGAGGTTAGGACAGCCTCTGTTTCCAATTGGCTAGCTCCATAAATGGAGACTAGCCATTGGGAGACAGAGGCTGTCAATCGCGCTTTCTCACGAAAACGCGATTCGGGGGCGTTTCTGGTGCTTTTTTTAAGCCCCGCCCCTTTGTCCCGGGCCGCGCTGCGATTGGCTGCCGGCCCGGGACACCCCCGTGACTTCATTCCCGGGCCGCGCTGTGATTGGCTGCCGGCCCGGGACACCACCGTGACGTCAGCCAATCACAGCGCGGCCCGGGACCTGACTTGTTAAATTACTTTCTGTAGTTAGGCGACGGTGTACCGTAGTTTCAATCTTCCCATCTGGCCGATCTCTCCCCTCGTTTGTGCGCATGTAAACGCATGCGCAGAACGCTCCTTTTCCAAATACAGGTATTTTTGATCTCCCCCCCGTGTTCTGCCGTTTTAGTGCGCATGCGTCATTTCACGCATGCGTACTAACTCTTTTTTCATTCCATTTGAAGCTCCCGCGGCAGCGTTAACAATCCAGTTGAGCTCCTCAGCGTTCTGCCTTTTTTTTAGTGCGCATGCGTGTCATTTCACGCATGCGCACTAAGTCCTTTGAATTTGAAACTTTTGCGGCAGCGTAGCGTTACAAGTATGTTAACCAGCCTGGGTTCCGTGGGGTAACCATGCAACCTGTGACCGCGACGCGCTACATGAACCAGCACCGGACTTTATTCCCTTGAGAAGCCCATCTAGAGGACAGGAGAGGCTGGTGCAGGTACTGCGCATTGTGTAACTTGACGGTCATGAAGAGACTTTGTAATAAATGCATCTAACTGCGCTCACCGCTTGCTTGTCAGTAGGCCGCGTAGCTGAAGGCCTCTGGGGCTAGGCAGGCAGCCCAGTAGCTGTCAAGCCCCTCAGACTGTTTGATAGCACTCGGCTCGGAGAGCACACATGGCAACCTCATTGAAGGCGTCTCCTAGTGCCTCGGTGGCCGCTGCAGTGCTCTGCGTGGGTGCTGCTGTGGGGAAGCAGGAGGCGGTAAGCTGTGGGAAAGGCATGTGAGGTCTAACTGCGCAGGAGAGAGGGGCTCGTCGGGCCCTGCTGCATGTCGCCATAGTTTTGCAAGGATCATGTGGGTGATCCAAATGATCGCAGTACCCAGGTGTGCTGTTTAATCCCTGCTACGCTCAGCCGCAGCGTCTTTTTATTTACAAACCTTACGTAGCTCTGGCCATAACGCGGCCTGGTGCAAACAGGTCAAACTTCCCTCCTCCCTAGTGCTCGTTATTACAGTCCACCATCACGCCCACGAGACGATAGTTAGCTTACAGCTGTATTTGTGATCTCCCCTCTGACGTAGGGGGAGATCAAACCGCCAAGAGTCATCATTGGTAGGCGCAGTTCTGGGCCGAGGTGGTTAACCCGGCCCACACGACGTCGCAGTGCAGGCAGCAGCCTGGCCTAGGCCCCCTATCGAACATGCAGGCAGAGCTGTGCCCAGCCGTCCACCACCACCAGGGCAGTAACGGTACGTAACAGCCATAAATAATATAATAGGCCATTACATTACTAAAGCTGTTTTTTTGTGGTTCGTGAACTTGTGGATGTGACGTGAGGGTCACAGGCTGCGGCGCAGTAGCTCCCGCTCGGCTCCACATGAAGTCCGGCGTTATTTATTTATTTATTTATTTGCCATTGTACATTGCTCTGGGCTGAAACCAATTGAGCTCGGTGTGTTCCAGGCAGATGCGATTTTATCACGGTGAAGAAACCATTGTCAGAGTTCTTAAAACCGCAGTAAGTGTACAAGGCTTCTTACGGCCTATCTCGCTGTCACCTGATCGTTATTCATAACGCTGGGCGCTGTAAACATCAAAAACTGACAATAAAGTGGGTGTCCGCCGTGTTCAACAGTCTTCTTTCGGTTCCACAGAAGCACAGAATTTGGAATGATTGTTAGAATCGTACACGAGTCTCTAGGGGGGTGAATGCGTGGGTCTGTAGAGCACGCTGTCCTATGACACAGCTTTAAACACAATGTGTGACGATGGTGGGAAGCAAATACATAGGTTAGGAGAGGAGAGGCTCATGTGAACTAAAAAACGCACCCTAGCCAAAATAATGTCAGGCATTCTAGGCGCAGCCCGGGAGGTGTCTAAAGGCTGCCAGTAACTTGAATAATGAAATTCGATAAATCTCCAGGTTACTTAAAATGTCAGCATTGTGTTAGTTGTCACGGTATCAACCCAGGCCCATTTGTACAGGGTGGAATGGAAAATATGCAATCATGACAGGCCAGGAAAAGACTAACACCTGTGCCAACCACGAGTGGAATCCACGACTCTAGCTTTCAGGGGTTCTTAAGACCACGGAGTTCATCATTACACGAAAATCCACACAGTGCCAGTGTGAAGACTAGCTCTGTTTATGATTATCAATATTCTTGTTACCAATGATCTCTCATCTCAGCCTTTTGAGCGTAAATAGAGTACCATTAAAAAGGGTACCGTTTCTAGGCGCTGTAAATAACACGTGTAATATGAAGCTCCATGTAAAAAAATAAATAAAACTGGTGAGTGAACTGAACTATATTTGCAGTCCTTACAACACCAACCATTTGACTAAAATCTTAAAACTAGATAAGCAAATGCTTTGAAACGTTCATATCAGGATTTCAAAATGAATACCAGGAGTGCACATTGCGTCAGCAAAATAACACCTCACTTGTAATCTATTACTTGATTTAAAAACGGTTGTTACTACCAGTAACTGTTTTCATATAGCTAACTTCTACAATGCCACCGTTCCGTAGCTTGACATACTATAATAACTCACCACAATAAGCGCTTTATAATTTATATGTTTAACTATGTAAAATGTTCTAAACTAAGAACAATTGCTCAAACATATTTTTAAAAAGTTTTTTTTAACAATCTTAAATAATATTTCAGCGGGATCCTGAAATATATGCTAAAGGCTATACTCGTTGCCGCTTTATATTACTGTCTGGATTTAACTGTGAGATCACCGAAATTAAATCCTGTTTTGTTCTGGGGTTCTCTGATTGTTCATTTGTAGTGAGAACTCCATGTACCAAGGTGAACGAGCAAGGTCTGTGTGCAACATTCACATGTGTAACTATAAAAGTATACACATCAACATGTACATATCCTAGATTATTAGGTGCTAAATATGTTCAAAATATGTAAACTCAACAAACACAACAAGATGATGGACGGAGTGCTGAAACCTTTTTTTTTAGCATTTGCCGGTCCTTTTGAAGCCAAACAGTGGTGCTCATCAGAGTAAACGTGCAAGATTCAAAACCTGGGCAGGGGTCTTCAGTGGCGGGGTCCCTGGACATTATGCACCCATTTCACAGCTGCATGTAGGCCGTTGATTTCTAGTAAGCCTGTGCCCTACTCTTCGTGCCCTTCGTCCTTATGTTAACACGAGGCCCCAGGGCCGCTTCGGAGAAGTCAGCGGGCGAGTTATTTTTCGGCCTTCAGCACCGGGCACAGATGGGCTAAGAATAGTGTCCCTGGGTTTGACTAATATGGGGAAGGACAGTGCCCTGACCGGAGCGGCCGCCTGCACTTCGGTTACAGGCACGGTATTTAAAGCGGCAGGCCAGGTTTGGGGCGAGCTTCGCAGGCCCAAACATGGCCAACTAGGAAGCGGCACAGAGCACGTCGGGCCCTTGGGCCAGCCTTGCTGCCCCCAGCTCTCAAGCAAGAATCGGCGTGGGTCCACATACTTTGGTCCTGCACTACTGCTAATGCCAGATGTCACTTTCTTAGCACTCCTAAACTGTACTTAAGTAACTGAGCTGCGACGGCATACATCGGTCGAGACTGCATTGTATTTGTTGGTAGTCATTGCTGGGAGTGCAACTCGTGTACCTTCAGACTTGAGCCAGGCTTGTCACACAGGAAGGCCGACAGATGGGCCTGCAGCTGAGGGCCCTGTATCTCTGGCACAGGGCTTACATGGGACACCCCCATGTGACTGAGACGCCTCTCTGATCCCAGCCCTAGTGCCCTACAGAAGAGGAGGTTTGGGCTTCTCAGGAGAGCCTTGGAGTTTTTGCCATCTGTTTGTGTCTTTAAGATATCTTCCTGTCTACAGTGCCTCAGTATTTATAATCCACTAACGGTTCTCTTCTGCAAAACTGCTCAGCAGTTTACAAAGCAGTAAGAGGGGGTTCAGAGTGCACAATCTGAGATATGTTTTATGATAAAGAAAAATATATATTTTGAAAAATGTTTAGTCTAATCAAAACGTTGATCCTAAGCCACGAACTTTGGAGCCCCTTGGGTGTCCGCTTTGTCGTCTTCCCTTTAAGGTGCAAAACAGTATTTCTTCTTGGAGGTCGAAGTGGCAGTTTCAGTACAACAATGTATTCTGTAGTTCGTTGCTGGTGAATTCACCTTAGTGAAAGTCGTTGAAGGATCTGATTTGTTCTGTATTTATAAGTCTACATTGATAGCACAGCATTCTCTGGTCATCGTGCTAAACTAAAAAGAGCTTCTAGAGTACTGCTGAGAAGAGGGGGTGTGTGGGGGGCTCTGTGTGGGTGTGTGTGTGGGGGGCTCTGTGGGGGTGTGTGTGTGGGGGGCTCTGTGTGTGTGTGTGGGGGTGCTCTCTGTGTGTGTGTGTGTGTGTGTGTGTGTGGCATTTGCGAGAGATTGAGCTTTTGGCATTGTAAATGACAATGCCATCTGTTTTCAAAACCAACACATAAATAAAAATGTTGTCATTTACAATGCCAATAGCTCTAACTTTTGCAAGGGCGAAACCGTTGCATTGTAAATGCTTGTTATATATAGGGACCAGTATCGAAGTTTTCCAAGATTTAATTAGGCCCTCTTCTATGGTGGCGTTTAGGACATTTGTCAGTAACGGGGACCAGAGATCTACTTCGTGTTTAAAAATGTCCACAGGAACCCCGTCTGGGCCTGGGGCTTTACCTGTTTTCGAGGATTTTAGTGCTTTTTGCACCTCGTCATGTGAAAAATGCAGTGTTATTGGGTAGGTAACCTGGATCAGGGGATCTGTATGGTCCGTACCCCATATATTCCCTTCACTGAAAACTTTAGAAAAATTATTCACCCATTCACGGTCGCTAATCGCAACATCGATAGATGGTAAGTCCTCTCTGTCTGTTAAAAAAGGGGATCTAACTATTTGCCAGAAAGTTGCACTGTCTTTTAGTTCTGAGCTTCTACTGAGACGCTCCCATAGGTCCGTTTTTAGCTCTTGTTTTCTGGTTTTTAGAGCTAAGGCATATTCTTTTCTTAATCTAATAACCTCCCCTCTATCTCTCTTTCCCCTACTTAGGGCTTCCTTTAATTTCGAGTATGCTTTTGTACAAGCTGGGCTAAACCAACCTTTCTTCGCCTGACTTTTTTGTTTATGTGATCTAGTAAGTGCTTTCTTTATATTTTGAGAGACGATATTAAAGCTAGCCAGAACTTCTCTGGATTTTGTCCTAGGGTCAAGACAGTTTATGATATCTGTCTGACTTTGGCTAACTATTTTTGCGGTTGCAGCTCCTTTATCAATGTTTGACCCATTTTAATGTATAACCGTTCAAGGATCCTAGTTCGAGCTCTTGCTGGTCTAAGATTTTCATTATGTCGTTTTTTTTAAAAATTTTGAATCGTATAAAGCAATGGTATTTGGGAAGTGATCGCTCAATGGGTTTTTAATTACTTCAAATAATTCGATGTTTGGGCCTTTGCATGATGAAATCAGGACGTAATCTATCAGGCTCATTAATCCCCTGCCATTGAATGTTGGCGTAAAGGCTACTGGGGAGGTCTTTAACTCATTGGCGAAACCCAGTTCCAATTCTGTCATGCTCTCATTAATGTTTTCACCCTCAGTCGAGTGTAGAAAGTGTGTTAAACTGTTGCCATCATCCTCTTTGATTCCACACTTATCAATGTTGTTATTTCTGCATAAATGAAGGTTGAAATCACCACCCCACACTATTGTGCATGACTTCTTAATGTACTGTGCTCGGAGGTCTTGAAGGGCTAGGGAAATCTCTGAAAGAAGGTTGATCAAGTCGTCTACATTCAAATTGTTGTAAAAGTTTACTATGACATATATCTTTTGTTTAGTTCTCTTTAGGACTATTAACTGGTAGTTCTCTTTCAGTTTTATGGGAAGAATGTCCTCACTATGTAAAGTGTTTGCAATGTAGGTGACTAGACCACCACTACTTCTTTCAGAAGATGATTTTTTAGCTGCAGAGAAAAAGGTCTTGTTCCCCATTATATGTATTGGATCAATAGCCCAAGTTTCCTGAAGACAGATGATGTTACTCAAATTAACCTGATTCGGGAAATTAGGGGTTGTCTGTTTAGCAAACAAGCCGGCTATGTTCCAAAACGTTAAATGTACTTGAAAAATAGGTAGGTTAAGACTAGGAGGGATTGGTGTATTCATTGGGTTATCTGGTGTGAAGTCTATAACTAGTTCTGGTGTCCTTTCTAGTTCACTGCTTAAATCGGTATCAGAGTCGATTAGGGGATTGGTTGCCGATAGGTTAACCTCATTAGGTATGGTGTGAAGGTCAGTGCGGATATCACGAGTACAACCTGTGTGTAAATTTTTGGAGCTGACTGGGGTTCTTGCTAATATGATGCTCCCAAGAGAAGAACGTTTAGCAATTTCTAAATCTTGCGATACCCTACGCTCAAGGAGCGAAATGCTGAGATCGATGGCTTCATTAGTCCTTGTTATGAAATTATCGATTGGTCCGATCACAGATGCCCCTCCTGCAGCTGTCTTGCTTCTACTACCTCTAGTAGACATGCTGATATGAATATAAATATCCTAGTTGGGACAAACGTTACAGGGACCCAGTGACCACAGGACAGTGTAGTACGAGGCTAGTAGCCTTCTGATATCGTACCAAAGCAATGGAATGATAGCCAAAAACAAAGTTGGAAGTCCTACGTGATAAAGAAATGATGTCGTTATGGGGGGTGCGCCCGACCCGACCTCCTCGTCCTCTTTTTTTTTTTTTTTTTTTTTTAAAAGTAATTTTTTATTGTAGACACACTTTACACAGGCCAATAGGCGCACATATTCAGCATCATTCACAGTGCTATAGTCAGGTTCATCCACTTCTCGTGTACACAGCCTGCAGGCCCACATCCCGGGGGCCGGGCGGCGGCAGTAAATTCGCACCCCCATGCCTGGTTGGTCTTCCTCAGGAGTATGGACTCAGGTTATTGTGTGTGCCTACTTTTCTGTTCTCGCCTTAATGAAACCCCGAACTCCCCCCCCAACTAGCCCCTCAGTCCCCAAACCCCTTGTCCCTCCCCCCCCCTCCCCTCCTCCCCCCCATCATCCGCTCAGGAACCTCCCGTTGCGTAACTCCAATCTCAGGTACCAGGCTTTCCCCTTCATTGGTCCTATTAACACCAGATTATTGTACTGTGCTGACCCCTGCCGCGTCTAGGCCCTCCTCGTCATCCTCTATCCCACTATCCCTGAGGCCTTGTACCATTACCTCCCAGGCCGTTGCTTGTTCCAGCGCTCTCTCATTGGCTGTTCTGCGCGCCATCTGATATCTATGCGTGCTATCGCAGGCCGCCCACTTCAGGAATTCATTGTACCACCTCCTATACGTCGGGCTCGCCCTAGCCTTCCAGTGTCTGGTTATCTCGCGCTTGGCTACCATCAAACCCATATCTATGAACTTGCTCGAGAGCTTGTTTTTGGGGGTGTGTGGAAACCAATGCAGGATGCACGCCCCTGCATCAAAATCAACAGTCCGGGCCGTCACCTCGTTCATGGATTCCCCCACGGCTCGCCAATAATCCGACAGGGCCGGGCATGACCAGAGCATATGCACCAGCTCGGCTCCATCAGCCGCGCAGCGGGGGCACCTCGCTTCAGTCGCACCAAAGTATCTCAGGATTCTCCCAGGGGTCATGTACGCCCTGTGCAATATGTAAAAATGGATAACTTGGAAACGAGCATTCCTCGTACTATTGCGTGCCCTCCGCACCAGCTGCGCCCACGCCGTGTCCGGGATGGGTTTACCCAAGTCAGTTTCCCATTTGAGTTTCAGTGCATCGAGAGGCGGCAGGCGCTCGCGGAGCATTCTGTTGTATAAGCAAGATACCGCTTTCACCGTTCCCGCCGCCATCATGGTGTATTGGCACGCCATGGCCGTCTCCGGCTCCGCCAGGCCCAGTCCCCAGTGCTTCTGCATTGCTCTCGTCACAGCAGCATGAAGGAGATAGCCCCCGCGTGGAAGGTCAAAGCGTTCTTGGAGGGCCGAGTACGGGAGGAGCTCCCCGTTTTCGAAGAGGTCCCCTATCACCTGTATGCCTACCTCTTCCCACTGCTGCAGGCGGGACCAATCGCCTCCATGGGGCAACGCTGTCAGCATGCCCAGTGGCATCTCCGGGGCATAGGGGTGCTGAATCCCTGCCCGCCTCCGCGCCCTGTTCCAGCAACGCCGAAATGTATCCTGTTCAAGGGACAGATCCCGGGTGGCGAGTTTCTGTCCTAACGCAATATAGGCTAGAATGTGTCGTGGCGTGCCCCGCTGTCGTGTATCCTCCGGGCCCCGGTAAACCCGTGCCACCTCCTGCGTGAAGATCTGCAATTGGGCAGCGAGATAATAGAGCTCATAGTCTGGGAGCGCCAAGCCGCCCTCATCTTTCGGGCGGGTGAGCGTCGCCAGCGCCACTCTACATCTGCCCGTCCCCCACAGGAATGAAGTGAGCTGGGAGCGAAGTCGACGGAAAAAGGAGCTGGGGATCCAGATCGGAAGCGTTCGGAAGAAATATAGCAGCCTCGGGAGGGCCACCATTTTCAGCAGCGCTATCCTACCAGCAATGGACAGCGGAAGTGTGGCCCAGAACGCCATGCTACCCTTCAGCCCCCTGACGCATCTCTCCACATTGCCCTCGAATAAAGCCGTCGCTGTGTGGTAGACGTATACTCCAAGATAGTGGAGACAAGTCGGCTCCCAACGAAGCAGCGGCCTGTGTTCTGGACGGACCACGTCCTCTCTCAATGGGAAGAGGCTCGTCTTCGCCCAGTTAACTCTGAGGCCCGAGAGGTCTCCAAAGCGCCCTAGCAGCTCCTCCGCCCCCACAAGCTCAGTCGCGTCGTTGTCCAGGAACAGCAGGAGATCATCGGCGTACAGCGAGATAAACTGTCTCCCGTCATCAGTTTGCACACCTGTGAAGTATCGCCCCCTGCGGGCTTCCATAGCCAGCGGTTCGATCGCTAAAGCGAACAGTAACGGGGACAGAGAGCAACCCTGCCGGGTGCCCCTCTCCACTGGGTATTGGTGGGACACCAGGGATCCAACCCGCACTCTCGCTACGGCTGCCGTGTAAAGCACCTGCGTCCACCGGATATATCCTGCGCCCAGCCCGAATCGCGCCATAACTGCATAGAGGTAATCCCACTCCAGGCTATCGAACGCTTTTTCGATATCGACCGAGAGGGCAAGTGGAGTTCCATTCCCCTCCCGCAGGTCTTCCATGAGTCGGATAAGCCGTCTAATGTTCAGCGTCGTGTTCCGGGTAGGGATAAAGCCGTTCTGGTCCTCGTGGACCAGGGCGGTCATGTGCGGTAGGAGTCTCGATGCCAGTATAGAGCTCAAGATTTTATAGTCGGCCGTGAGCATCGAGAGCGGCCTATAGGAGGCCGGACTACTACCTTCCCTGCCAGGTTTCAGTAGCGGGATGACTATCGCTTCCCGCATCGATGGGGGGAGGCGACCCGCGGTCCCTGCCTCTTTGTACACAGCCAGAAGCCGCGGCGCTAAGGCGTCAACATATTTGCCATAAAACTCGATGGGCAGGCCATCTATACCCGGCGTCTTGTTACGGGCCATGGACTTAATAGCTGTTCGGATTTCCCCTAATTCGATGTCCCTTCCCAAGTCCGTCGCTTGCTCGTCTTCCAGGCGCGGTAGGGTAAGGTCATTCAGGAAAGCCTCCGCCTCCATTTCCCGGTCGCCCGGGGTGCTACTATAGAGCGTCTCATAGTATCGCTGAAAGCCGTCCACTATGGCTGACTGGGTGTAGGACATATCACCCCCCTCCCCGGCAAGTTGCAAGATAGGGGCGCAGCGTTTCGTGGGGTTGGAGAGCCATGCCAGCAGAGTGCCCGATCGGTCGCCTTCTACATGAGATCTCAGCATGTATGCTCGGTAATCGTAAGCCCGTAGTCTCTCCACCTCAGCCGCTACCGCCTCCCTGGCCGAGCACACCGCATCCTGCAGCTCCGGCCTGCCTGGTCGGTCCCTCTCCGCTGCCCTCAGCTTGGTGTCTGCCCTCTCCAGGTCGGTCAGCAGCACCCGCCTCGTGCCTACGAACTGTGTGATGCACTGCCCTCTCATCACCACTTTGAAGGCATCCCATTCCACTGCTCTAGAGCCCGTGGAGCCCTCGTTATTGGCGAAGTATTGTGTCAACCCCTCTTCCAGGGCCGCTCCGAATATCGGGTCCTCCAAAGTCTCCGGCCGGAGCCTCCAGATTGGCACCCTAGGTTTTTCCGTCATCCAGTCTAAATGGATCAGGAGCGGATTGTGGTCCGAGACCGTTCTCGTCAGGTATTCCGACCAGGTAACCTGCGTCAGCACGTCTCGTGTGCACAATATCGCATCCAGCCTAACGTGGAGCTCGTGTACCCCGGAGTAAAACGAGTAATCTCGGTCTGCTGAGTGCTGTGCCCTCCATGCATCGGTCAACCCCCAGCTCTCTTGCCATTCATGTCTACCCTTAGCCATACGATGCACCGGGGAATCTCTCAGGGGAGGGTGGGACCTATCCAGTCGTACATCCGCCACGGAGTTAAAGTCCCCTCCCATGAGTATCGGACCCACCAGGAAGTGCGCCAGTGTCCCCGACAAGCTCGCATAAAAGGCTAGTTGGTCTATGTTCGGGGCATATACGCTGCATAGGACTATAGCTTTACCCCGCAACTTGCCCTCCACAACCACAAACCTCCCCTCCGGATCTATTAGCTGTCTAGACATTTGAAAAGGCGTCCCCGCCCTCACCCAGATCAGAGCGCCCCTTGCGTAGGCCGAGTAAGATGTGTGGAAGACCTGCCCTCGCCATCTCCTCTGTAGTGCCGCCCCTTCCTGCTTCGTGATGTGTGTCTCCTGCAGGAGCGCTATGTGTATCCCTCTCCTCTGTAGGTAGGCGTGCACTGTATGCCTGCGCTGCATTGTGTGGAGTCCCCTCACGTTCCAGGTCATGCATTTCAAAACATTCGAGTTAGCCATTGTCCCATGAGTCACGGTTCTCCTCCCCCTCCCTGGTCACACTCCCGCGGATGATGGTCCCTCCCCGTCCCAAAACAGAACCTCCCAACTGGTCAGCCCTCAAGAAAATCAAAATCAGCGTCTGCAGAATCCCCCCATCACCAAACCCCAACTGTGGTGCTCCCCCTCCCCCCAGAACAGGCCCCAATATCAAGATACCAGACCCCATCCAAACACCCTGAACTCAAAACCCCCAGGTATTTAGTTCACAGCCGAAGCTGCAATCGCCTTAAGGGCGTGCGGAGCGAGGTCTCGCCCAAGAGGGGGCTGCGTGACCCAGGCCCGCCGCCATCCCCCCACTACGGAGAACAGCGCGTAATCGGTCACCCAGCGCCCGCGCCTGGAACTAACCCCCCCCGCTAAGCAGGCGGACCTCCCATAAGGCCCAGTCCCCTTACCCAACAGGTCCAAATCAAATGTTCAGGATTTCTTCAGCCGTTTGCGGCGTCACCACCGGATCCTTGGCATCATGGAGCCCCGACAGGTCCGACTCCGAGCCCGAAGCCGATACAATCGTCTCCGTGTCCGTGCCTCGTGTGGATTGAGAGTCGCCCCCATTCCCAATGGTAATCACCGCTTGCAGCGCAGCTTTGCGCTCGGCCTCCGTTTGTGAAGCGGTCGGTTTCCCGGCTCCGCGGCGTCGCTTGCGCAGTCTCTGCGATTGGCGCGGCCCCGCCGGTGCTCTTTCCCGCTCCTTTGCCTTCTCCTCCCGGACCTTGGCGCCATCCGTACCGGCTTTGTAGGTCTCCCACCAGTCCCAAGCGTCTGCGGCCAGGTTGAAGAACATTGTTTTGCCGTCCACCACAATTCGGAGTCTGGCAGGGAACAGCAACGAGTAGTGGATACCTTCTGTGCGTAGCTCTTTCTTGATCGACAGGAAGGAGGCCCGCTGCTTCTGCGTTTCGAACGTGAAGTCAGGGAACAGCGTGACCCTACTGTTCGCGATTTGGAACGGGCCATCGTCTCGGGCCCTCTGTAGCAGCAGGTCCCTGTCCCTGTAGTGTAGCAGTTTAGCCACGATAGGTCTCGGTGGGAGGCCTGGTTTAGGTGGCCCGGACGGGACCCGATGAGCCCTTTCCAGGGTAAAGAAGGGCGACAAGCCCTCAGGCGCCACCACAGTCCTTAGCCAGTTGTCGCAGTAGGCCAGTAGGTCCGTCCCCCCTTCGCTCTCCGGCACACCTACGAGTCGCACGTTACTGCGACGGCTTCTGTTCTCCGCGTCCTCTGCACGACGCTCTAATACCTGAATCCGGTCCAGAGCCTCCGTGAGTTTCCCCTCAAGAGTCTTGTGGGCCGGTGCCAGTATCTTCAGGGCCCCCTCAGTCTCCGTCACTCTGTCTTTCAATTTGTCGTGGTCGGCTCGGAGCAGGCCGAGCCCCGACGCCACCTGCGCAATGTCGTCATGCAGCGCCTCTCTCGTTGCTGTGATGGCCTCCAGGATCCGATCCTGCAGCTTCTGCAGGTCCGTGGGCTCCCCCCCGTCTCCTTCCGCCGCTCCCGAAGCCGTCGCCTCCTCTTGCTTGCCTCTAGGCTTCCCCATAATGGCCCACGCGCGGTCCCGGGGCTCGGCGCAGCACCCACTCGTCTCACTGCTCCGCTAGCGTGGCGCGAACACTCACAGAGCCGGGCCACCCTCCTTGATTAGGCCTCCAGCGTTGGCAGCCAGTGTCGCCGGGCAGGGGACAGCCTCCAGGGGGCACAAGCGTGGGGCTCCAGGCCGTGAATGGCGCGGCTCCAATTGCGCAGCGCCGCCACGGGCAGGTCCCCCCCCAGCCGTCGTCCGCCACTGTCCGGGGCCCAAGGTTCACCAGCTCTCGTGGCCCTCCAGCAGGCAGTCCCAAGCACTCCCTGGCGTGCTTGCCTCCCCGCGGTCAAACAGGGCGCCCCTGGACTTTGGGCTCTCTCTCTCTCTCAACCCCCCCTCCGTGTCGCTCCGATTTGCGGCTCACCTCACAGTCCAGGGGGGGGGGGGGGGAGCATGCAGGTCTCCTCCGGTGCGCCGGGCCCCCGCCGCGGCCGTCAGGCCTCAGGATGTCCTCAGCGCTCAGCGCTCTTCCCGCAGCCTCCCTGGCCGCTCGGTCGCGGTCGCTCCGCTGCGCCTCGGCTCCCCCAGGAGGGAGCTCCTCAGGGCCCCGGGGGGGGGGGGGGGAAAGGGGCGCCTTCTCCTCGGTTCCGGTCCTCGGCGGGTTCCGGCCGTGTCCCCAGGTGGCGGCCCACAGGTTAGGCAGCCGGGCTTCTCGGGTCCGTTACTGCGGACGCCATTTTGGGCGGTCTGTCGGCTTGGCCCCGGCGGCTCTGCAACGTGGCGGAGATCGGACCTCGCGGCGGCCCCGCGATCGCTCCGCTGTTGCCCCAGCGACGCCCACGCTCGGCCCGATGGGTTCCAGGCACAGCGCCGGGCTCTCCGTAGCAGCAGGCAGGATAAGTTAGGGGAATAGGCGCGGAGCTCCGGGCTCACGCCGCCATCACCCTCAGCGTGCAAGCCACGCCCCCCGACCTCCTCGTCCTCTTAGGGCCTCAGAGGGCCCGCCCTTTGCCCGGGCTTTGCCCGGCGTCCCGCGAGACGGGGGTAGCGTTGTTTTTAAGCGCCTCCTGGCTCGCAACGCTGTGTCAGGGTGCCGCTAGGGCTGGTGGGGATTGTAGTCCTCTGCCCCGCCCACTCTCCGCTCGGCGGCCAAACTCATATGGTGGAATCAGGAGTAAGGCGGCGGGAGGCGGGCAGGCAGATCCCCGTTGCGTGGTCCCCCCAGGCAGCAAGTATAAGCAGGTAGGGATTCTGGCAAGAGTTCAGCGATCACAGAATCACACAAAGTGCCCCCGCTCGACCGGGATAGCGTTGTTTTAAAGCGCCTCCTGGCGCGCAAAGCTGTGTCAGGGTGCCGCTAGGGCTGGTGGGGATTGCAGTCCTCTGCCCCGCCCACTCTCCGCTCGGCGGCCAAACTCCGGGGTGGAATCAGGAGTAAGGCGGCGGGAGGCGGGCAGGCAGATCCCCGTTGCGTGGTCCCCCCAGGCAGCAAGTATAAGCAGGTAGGGATTCTGGCAAGAGTTCAGCGATCACACAAAGTGCCTCCGCTCGACCGGGATAGCGTTGTTTTAAAGCGCCTCCTGGCGCGCAAAGCTGTGTCAGGGTGCCGCTAGGGCTGGTGGGGATTGCAGTCCTCTGCCCCGCCCACTCTCCGCTCGGCGGCCAAACTCCGGGGTGGAATCAGGAGTAAGGCGGCGGGAGGCGGGCAGGCAGATCCCCGTTGCGTGGTCCCCCCAGGCAGCAAGTATAAGCAGGTAGGGATTCTGGCAAGAGTTCAGCGATCACACAATCACACAAAGCAGTCATCTTCAGAAGCTAATGATAGGCTACAAAGTTGAACAACGCAAGGAAAGTGACCATGCTGCATTAATAATCAATTTAAACTGTACAGCACATAATCACTACACGTTAAAACACGTAGGTTCACTAAACGGTGTTGAACTGTTTACGCTGGTGAGGAGGATTAAATGGGGAACAGTGCCTGTTAACAAGTTCGAGGAATGGAAAAATTAATGGGCTGATGAGCCATTATATGAAACAAAAAGGGGCACAATAGAAGAATGGGATCAGTTGGCCCACAACCTAGTACTACAACTACAAGGAGGAATAACACTCAAAACGTATGCAAATCCCAGGCATAACTTCGGCCGCATCCCTGCAATTAAAGAAAGTGCGAGACTAATAAGAACTAAACGAAGGGTCTATCTGAAAACTGGCTCAGCTTATGATAAAAGTCAACTCCATGAAATCACAAAATCACACTCGAAGAAAGTTTGGGCCGCAAAACGGGGCTACATTGAGGAGAAATGGCTAAAGAGCTTCGGTCTATTGAGTCCCAGCAAATCGCAAGAGTACTGGCAATACCGTAATACCTTAAATCAAGATGGCATCCAGAGGGAGAACACAATTGACTCTGATACCTGGGTAGCTCACGTGAAAACCTTGTATAAAGAGGAAGACAGCTCATCTCCACTAAATATAGACCTGGACAATGCTACTCCACTAACCAAATTTATTAATCCAACAAAAACTGTGAATCATCTGACCCTCCCGGAAAAAAAAGACAGTTAACACAATCTTAAAAAAAATCAGACCAAATGGAGCGCCTGGACTTAATGGTCTTCTCTTCTCAGGTTTTCTCTTCCGCCAAGATATAGACTTCTGGACTGATAATCTGGTCTTGCTATATGCTGAATGTCGATTGTTGGGGAACATTCCTGACTCTTGGAGAGGGTCGCTACTTCATCCGATTTATAAGAAAGAGCCAAAATCTAACCCTCAAAATGATCGCATGATTGCCCTGCTCGATATCGAGGGTAAGGCCTATGCGAGCACCCTACTAATGGAACTCACAAAGTGGGTTAGCGAGGAGGACCTGCTGCCCTTTTACCAAACAGGGTTCAGACCAGGAGCCTCAACAGTGGACAATATTATAGCTCTGTCATATCTATCGCAGAAGGCTGTAGCGCGAAAAGCCCTCCCGATTTTTGCCTGCTTCATTGACTACACGGCGGCCTTCAATGGCGTCGACCGCTCCATCCTTTGGCAGAAATTGGAAAGCTGGAATATTGACCCCCCCCTTTACTAAAAGCCATTCAATCGTTATACAGAAGAACCTGGGTTAGAATCAAACTTTCAAATACGGCAGCCACGGAGAAAATAGACACCAACCGCGGACTGAAGCAAGGTTGCGTCTTGGCGCCGATGCTGTTTAATCTATACACCGCAGACCTGGGCAAAGCCCTGACTGGAGCATCATTAGCCACACCTTGGCTCGGGCATACCAAGATCCAACTATTGCAATATGCCGACGACCTGGTGCTTTTAGACCATACTAAAATCGGCCTACAAAAAGCACTAACGTCCCTGGGTAATTACAACGCCAAGAACAAACTGATCGTAAATCCATCCAAATCAAAAATAATAATTTTTGGGCCTTACCCGAAAAAAAACCGGACAAAATGGAGGATAGGAAAGCTGTCCTTGGACTGCACACAATTTTATAACTATCTGGGAGTCTGGCTTAGCGAGACAGGGAGCCCAGGAGTACACCATGACAAAATACGGGCAAAAGGGAAAAGCATTGCATATGCCCTCTGCAAGTTGCATGCTACCCTACACAGCCCTACAACAACAGCAATTCAAAGAGTGCTAAGGGAGAAGCTAATACCATCTTTGAACTACGCACAGCAGGCCTTCCCAGGCAAATTACCCAGTGTGCTAGAAAAAATCCACTGCTCGGCATATAAAAAGTTGTTCCACCTACCCGCTTGCACTAGAAACACCTTAGTGCGTCTTGAATTCAACTTGACCGAACAAAATATGAAGAGCTGGCCTCAATGAGCAAATACTTTTTCCTTGCCACTGTGGCACTAGAGAACACCCTGAAATCTGCCATAAAAAGTATCTTTCTGGAACCAGACAATCCGTGGTCAAACAGCCTCTCTGCTGCCAAAGAAACCCTGAAGCTCGCCGTGGAAAATTGGGACCATGAGTCGATAAAGTACGCCGCCATTAAAAGCACGATAACAAAACAGGTTCGCCTTTGCTCGCGCATCTCGGATCTGGAATCATTGAAAACAAGAGGCTTCCACGAGTCTTTAAAACTCCCACATACTGTACAGAATCCCAAACTCCACCTTACCCAGGCGGTGGGGAAACAAGCGTTAAACAGGATCTTAGCGCTTAGACTACATCCTCTTCCCCTTAAAGAACTTTACCCCTCGAGGACATCCTGGACAAGGCACTCGGAGTGTCAGCTATGTAAATACAAACATGAGAGCTTTGCACACATCTTATTTTGCTGTCCGGCGCTGTCCTCTGAGCGTAACCTCTACCTAAAGCCAATCTTACGCACATGCGGGATTAGATCAATAAAGGAGGCAGTCCATTACCTATTCACAATGGAAACAGTGAAAGATATGGCTATGTTCGGCAAATTCATCCAACAGTCTCGGCGGAAATTGATGGCCACCTACAGCTAGGCCATCGACTCGCATACCAACAAACCTCACCAGTCCTTCTGAGTGTGACCAGGCAAGACTGACGGACAACCATAAATGGTCTAATGAACTCTAGATTTTAATAAGTCTACGTCTTATCCATTTTAACCCTTCTTGTATTTTATAATACTGCACTTTTGTAGTTTGTTTTATTTTAATGGTTTTGAGTAACCACAAATAAAATTTCATTCATTCATTCATTGGCTCACCTGACCATATATATATATATATATATATATATATATATATCTCAAACATCCCTCGAAGAAGAACGCGGAGGCCAAGGGGGTTACAGGTCAAACAGCACGTTTATTTCCCATTACAGCAATGGCGGCGAATGCATTTCGGCATCAGTAGCCTTCCTCAGCGCCCAACACTGCAGCATGTCCATTCACATGCTTCCTTCCTGCTCACTAAATTGATCCAGCACATAACGCTCCTCCCCCTAATGTGATCGACACATCCTGTTAGAGTCCGTTTTGATGCTGGACTTCAACTCCCAGAAGGCACTGTACCGGCACGACTGGGTTGATGGCGTGGGGGAGTAGTTGTTAGGTGTAATGGCGGATACTTTGTTTTCTCATTCCCAGTCAATAGTTTGCCTCCAAAGGGAGCTGACTCTAGGGACACAGAACACATACCGTCTTGTAATTTGTGTGCTAGAGGGTCAAGGGGGATCTTAAGCTAAAACTAGATTATCATTGGATAGCTTTCAAGGAGACAAGTTATTTTTACAAAAACTCCTGGCACCCCCTTGGAGTGTTTTCTTTTCATCTTCAGTTAAGCTTCACACCTGTCCCTAGTGTATGTGCGTTGCTGTATTTGAAATGCTTTTGGTTTCTTTTATAATGCTCTAAAAAATAAATACATACATCACACCAATCAGGATTCTGTCAAGATCACAGCACCTAATCTGCACTTACTCATATAGTGGATGTCATACTAAAAAATGCTGGATCAAAATTAAACATGCCTTCTGATATTGCTTGATTTATCGTCTGCTTTTGATGCCATCAAACATGATAATCTATTGAACTTACTGGAACAAAGAATGGGCCCATCAGGGGTCGTACTTCAATGGTTCGCTTCCTTCCTTCCTTCAAAACAGATTCCTAAGAACCAAAATGAATCAATCACTTTCTAAGTCCCATGCGATCACGCTTGGCATTCCTCAAGGCTCTGCTCTTTGTCCCATTCTATTTAACCTATCCCTTGAACCACTGACTTACCTCCTAAAATCTTCCACCACCACATGTACGCTGATGACACTCAGCTGTATCTCAAAATCACCTCCCTAGAGTACATCATATCCCTCAACTCCATCTTGCAAACACACACCTGTAGCTCACGGTTAACCATCTCAAACTCAAACCGGCCAAAACCGAATTTCTTCTCATCTCCCCACCGAAACACAACCCAAATATTGATCTTTGGCTGAAACATCTTACAGCCCTCAAATGCCCGCCCCACATCATAGACTCTGCTAGATCACTAGGTATCACATTAGACAAACACCTTAATATGCAGAATCACATCAACCCAGCCATTACAGGAGCAAATCACCAACTAAGCATTCTGCAGAAACTCAAACCCTATCTACCAAAAGAAGACCTAAAACAAAAGGTTGAAGCCCTAGTATTACCCAGACTGGATTATGGTAGTGCCACACTATGTGGCCTACCTTGATACAAACTGGCCCCTCTAAGGGCATCCCTCAACGCGGCAGGCAGACTTGTCCTTGGATCAAGGAAAAGAAACACACACATCTCACCGGATCTAAAATCATTAAACTGGCTACTGTATGAGGCAAGGATCCAGCTGAAAATTGCCTGCATGATGCATAAGGCGTTAAACTTCAAATACCCCCAGCTACCTGGCTCACAAACTAGAACAATCAGGGGGCAACAGAAACTCACAAAGAGCGCTCACCTTGCTTCTGAAAACACTAACATACTCACAAAAAGAAAACATTGCCAGAGCATTCTCGGCAATTGCACCCAAGATATGGAACTCTCTACCACCAATGTTTGCCTAATATCCGCTACCTCCTCCTTCAAAAAAGAAGCCAAATCTTTTCTACTGAGGAAGTTTTTACCTTAAGACAATATACTGGTCTTCACTGATAATGTATAGTCAGCAAACTCACAAGGGGATTATCCCCTCCTATTACTTTCTTTCAAATCCCACAAAGACATTCTCCACCTCAATGAAATCTTGACCAGAATTCAAACCTGGTTCCATCGGAACCATCTCAAACTGAACCCAAATAAAACTGAAATCATCCTTTTCTCCCCCAAAAACAACTCCCTTCCCATTCAACTCTGGATAAAGGACATCAAAGCTCTTAACTGCCCGCTCTCCACCTCTAATTCTGTCAAATCCCTAGGCATCAGTATCGACCAGAATCTAAATCTCATCCCCCACATTAAAAATGCATCCAAAAGTGCGCTTTTCACCCTTCTCCACCTCAAGAAACTTAAACCATTTATTCCAGCATACGATTTCAAACTTGTTGTCCAATCGCTTGTCCTTTCCAGGATTGACCACTTTGGCTGGCACCCCTAAAATCCATCTTGCACCGATTAAATCTGTCCTCAATCTAGCGGCGAGACTCATCTCTGATTGTAAAAAATTTGATCACATCTCCCCTGTCCTCAAAAATCTCAATTGGCTCCCAATAGAAGGAAGATCCACCTACAAGATTACCTGCATCACTCACAAAGCACTTCACCAAAACACCCCTTCTTACCTTACAACAAAACTACACAAAGCTGGCAGCTCCAGGTCCCTGAGGAGCACAAACTCCCATGTCTTGATCCCACCCAGACTCAATTGTCAAAAGGCCCAATCCTGTGCGTTCTCTGGTAACGCTCCAACAATTTGGAACTCTCTCCCTAAGGATCTTCGCTGCAACCCCTCTTACCCTCTCTTCAAAAAGGAACTCAAAGTACTTCTTCTCAACAAATACTGGGGTATCTAATGTTACTGACTCTGACCATGTTCACTCCTTTCTCTTCCCTTGTCCGCTCCTCTTCCCACCCCCTCTCAATCCCTTCATTTTCTCACCCCCCCTCTCTTCACCCCCTCTCTCTCCTAACTTTTAATATTCACTTTCCACTTAATTTTATCTCTCTGTTTCTTTGCCCCTTATCCCTGTTGAATGCATTATCACACTGTAACTCTTTTTCGCTTAATTGTTAATTTTATCTCATTATGTTCACCATCCTTGTAAAGCGCTCTGATACTCTTGGGTCCAGTAGCGCTATATAAAACCTTTGAAATAAATATTCTAGACAAATCTGTGTTATATACTATTATACTTTGATTTGTTTGATTCTTTTTTTTTTTTAAACAAGCTTTATTTGTCATATTTCACATATATTGCAGAGCTCCAAAACCCCAGAGACAGCTGCACACATCCAATACACAGTAGCAAATGACAGTGACTTTTTATATTGAATAAACGATTTGTTTGATTCTTCACGCATGTATTTCCTGGTGTGTGTGTTTTTGTCAGACAAAATGTTACACTAGTCCCTGTCATGTAAAGCGCTCAGATACCCACTAGGGTCACTTTCGTGCTATACATAACTTTATAAATAAATAAATAAAATACTCTCCCAACATCCCCTTATTTGGGATTCTTACCGCAAATGGCTTAATCTCCAAAAGAATGATATCCTTATGGACTCAGGAATGGGTGTCAATGCTTGGAGCACTGTTCATAGAGGGCACACTATCAGATCACGACAGCTTTCTCCGTGCTCAGGGGGCCCCCCCGACGTTATCTCTCCTCCATGCCACTGTCACCCATTACATCAAACTTCATTGGGCCCCTGATGGGATCGAACCTCCCACACATTAGTTAGTCCATGCCATAACCCTAATGGGAGAGGGGTGTCATCTTAATCGTTGGCTGTATAGGGGTATTTGGGCGCACTCTGGTACACTGTTAACTCCTCTCCGAGCTAAGTGGTCATTCAAGACGGAGAAGGAACTTACTGATAGAGAGTAGACCTCAATTTTAGAATTTCCTAAGAAAGTTTCCAGCAATGCCAAATTCAAATATATTCAGTACATGATCTTGCATAGAGCATATCTCACACCGCATCGCCTCAACAGCATATACCCCAATGCTTAGCTTTCTTGTCCCAGATTTCAAGAGGCGGATGCGGACCTACTTCATATGCTATGGGGATGCCCATGTCTGCAAGTGTCCTGGCAAATAGTAATTTATGCAGTGCAGAAGGTCACCGGTACGGCCGTGGGGTCATTGCTGGACATTTGCCTGTTGGGCCTGTATAAACGCCCTAAGAAACAGAAGGTCCAATGTAGATTCGCTGATTTAGCTGTGCTCCTAGCCAAACGTGCCATTGCAATGAGGTGGAAATCCACTTCCCCTCCTAAACCACTTACTTGGCAGACTGAAATGATCAGATGGAGTACTGCGGAGAGTGCAATTATTAGGCAAGAAGAACTCTGGGGTCTGTGTAGAATCCCTATTTCACTGGAATGGGATCAAAGGATAGAAGCCGTTAAAGCCATGGAGTTGCCAACTCCCCCGACATCTCAACCGGGCCTATGCCACCCACTTCTCCTACATCCTCATTGGCTCACCATCCAAAAGTAACAACTCTTCAGCCACAGAGGCCTTCAATTCCCTTATGCTCTCTTATCAGCTGACATCAGCCCACTCCCTATTCTTGTCCCAACCCAGGTAGCCCATGCCCGCCCACATATAACAATCATACCACTATTGATTATATCCTAGTAAGCAGTCAAATCAAATCAAAACCAACTTTATTCGGTTTTTCATAATTGTAGAAATCCCATAAAAGTTCATAAAATACATTTTATACAATTTTCTCAATTTATAAAAACAGTTAAAATTTAAAATTTAGTTATTGCTATACAATGAAAAACAATTTGTATAAAAATCACTGTTCATGAAGTTATGACCATAGCATGCAATTTTACGATAGCTTCATCAGTCCTCTATTATGCAAACATAAAGGCTCGTCTTTGTTAAAGAATTAAACGATGGCGAATACAAAATTTAAGGAAGCGCGCCATCGCTTTTGCTATTATTTCGTCGTCCAGGTACTGAAGCGCCAAATATGCTGGACGGCATTGGCGCAGGCCCCAGTTTTTCAGTATGGGCAATAGCCAGCGCCTCCGTGGTATTGTATAAAATTTACAAAAAAGTATTGTATGTATGGTCGATTGTATCGAAACAGAATCACAAGGGCATGGGGTTGATTTTGATGACCATTCATTATGAGAGGGAAAAGAGACCATTACATGAAACATATTAAGTCTAAAACGTGTCAGCATCAAGTTTTCAAATTGAGTTAATCTGTACATCAAATAAGGTTCAATGGAAAACACAGTCTGAGCTAATAAGCCCTGTTGAACAGTAGGTTTCTCTATCTCTTTTAGCAGGCGTACCTGGCCCAAATGTGCCAGGCATCCTTTTTTTAGATCCTCCTTTGAGATCTCAGTTATTGATAATGGCTCTGTAAAAAAAATTTCATACCCTAAATCTGTTAATAAAGCTTTGACATATGCTAACCATTTTATCTTTCCACAATGATCAAGTGTCTGGATGTCTTGTGCAATTGATCTTGTTAGATGGCATTGTTCAGTTACCCAAATTCGGCGCCACAGCATTACTGGTTGGGTTTTTATGGTGTCTGATAGGTAATCTATGCCCAACTCTAAATGACAGGCATAGGTGGAGGAACTCTTCGGTGCTCCAAGTAGGTATCTTACAAAAGAACTTTCTATTTTTTGCAGTTCGTCCACATTTGCAAGACCCCATATCCCAGCCCCGTACGTGGCGGTACTAACACATTTTGCGTTGTATATTTTTAGGTCTCGCCTGTCGATGCGCATGCGCATCGAGCAAGCGAGACTATAGGGGCTCATCGACTCTTTATCTAACTTGCAAGGAATCGTGGCGATTCCTTGCAGTGCCCGTGACTTTTAAGCTCAATGCGCATGTGCATTGAGCTTAAAAGCGCGTGCACAGCCGCCCGCATTCCTCCGACACCTTTGAAGTGAAGCTTAGCTTCACTTCAAAGGCCCGGCTTCTTCACACCCACATGCCGCTCTGCCCCGCTCCGCCCCCTCCCCTGAGTCATCCTGCCTGCCCTCGACGTTCCCCCCGCCCCCTCCCGCCACGCAATGCCGAGAGCTTGTTGGTTTGTCCGATATTCAGTGCTAGGTGCTACAAAAGACGGATTTGATCAATTTAGTATCATATTGCACAAGTACGTTTGAATAATACTTTCTATTTTTGAATGCGTACCTCAGCGCGACGGACTCCCGCCCCGGCCGTTTTCCTTTTGTTTCAGAGTGCAATCTCCGATGGGTGATTAGCTCACGTTTCTGAAAGAAAATATCAGAGCCGGTTTAGCTGTTGGCCCGTGATTTTCTTACTATGCATTCAGTCATGTTTGTGTCCCTTGGCTGGGCTTACCTTATATCTTCCTAACTTTGTTTAATCGTCTATTGTATCTGCTTTCCTCGGTTGTTCACGAGCGGGCAAAAAGCATTTTCTCTTGGAGTCGCATATATGTGTCACCGCTTTCAAGTGTATGGGAAATGTAGTTTAGGCATCTCAGCCAATAATGGTTGGCAACAGCATTTGGTTATCGGTGACCCTATATGGTGCATTATGGGAAATGTGGTTTTTACGCTTTTGACAGTTCGGTCATGTTGTTCAATCTTGTCATGACGCTATTAAATTTGAGGATAAGGTATGCCTCTTTTTGAAGCAAGGCTTCCCATTTTTCTATTTTTCTTTACCATTGTTTTTACTTGCAATGGCGTATTTTACAATGTTTTAATGTTGTGTACTGCTGCCTGTATGTAAAACATCTATTACACTTAAACGTAATTGGAGATTAAATTGTATAGCGCTTTTGCAACGTAGAAACAGCTTCAAAGCACATTGAAAATAAGTGTTACCGAAGGCGGCCAGAACAGTAAATAGTATTGAAAACCAGGCGCGCGCTTGGCCTCACTCACACCCCATAAGCTTTCCCTCCCACTCGCTCTCCTCCCCCCCCCCTCCCCCAGGCTCTTGAAGCACGGCGCTGGTCATAAACAGGACCATCTGCTCATTCCTTAGCCCTTCTCGCAACCCCTCCCCATTTCATGTTCTCACCCATCCACCTTCTCTCCCGGAGCACGCTGGTATTGGCTTTGGATGACCCGACTCTGCCTTCCAAGCGCCCCGGGGACACAACCAGCAGATCACCTATGCGTGCATTTCAAAGGGCTTCTATCAAGGGACAGCAGTCCTTCGTGGGCCCCACCATTTGGCCGAACATTCACAAACGTGCACTTCAAGATTTCATGCTGCTGAGGTCGATTACATGCTACGGTGACCAGGGATCCCACTTTTTCACGATCTAGGTAGCTTTTTGTTTCTTTTAACTTGTTTCGTTTTTTTGCTCTTAAACAGTCTACCACAGATCGTCAGTAATTACGTCCTCAATGGATTTGGTTTAGGATTTTCAGTAATTTATTCTCTCCTACCTTTTTTGGCGGCAGTGAGAATCCGCGCGTTTTCCATCACTGTTTGTGCCGGAAAATGTTTATACAGGATTCTGTGGAAGATGTACTCATATTATTCATTTCACTCAGTTGTACGTGTAGCCTGCTACTGTTTTATTTAGTGAATGAAAGTCTAGGCATACCTGAATGCTATGTATTTTCTCAGAGCAGCCGCTTTCGATTTTTGGTTTGTCCGATATTCAGTGCTAGGTGCTACAAAAGACGGATTTGATCAATTTAGTATCATATTGCACAAGTACGTTTGAATAATACTTTCTATTTTTTAATGCGTACCTCAGCGCGACAGACTCCCGCCCCGGCCGTTTTCCTTTTGTTTCAGAGTGCAATCTCCGATGGGTGATTAGCTCGCGTTTCTGAAAGAAAATATCAGAGCCGGTTTAGCTGTTGGCCCATGATTTTCTTACTATGCATTCAGTCACGTTTGTGTCCCTTGGCTGGGCTTACCTTATATCTTCATAACTTTGTTTAATCGTCTATTGTATCTGCTTTCCTCGGTTGTTCACGAGCGGGCAAAAAGCATTTTCTCTTGGAGTCGCATATATGTGTCACCGCTTTCAAGTGTATGCGAAATGTATTTTAGGCATCTCAGCCAATAATGGTTGACAACAGCATTTGGTTATCGGTGACCCTATATGGTGCATTATGGGAAATGTGTTTTTTACGCTTTTGACAGTTCGGTCATGTTGTTCAATCCTGTCATGACGCTATTAAATTGGAGGATAAGGTATGCCTCTTTTTGAAGCAAGGCTTCCCAGTTTTCTATTTTTCTTTACCTCTCTCCCTCTCTCACTCCACTCCCTCTCCTCTCCCTCCTTCCCACTCGTCCTCCCTCTCTCTCTCTCTCTCCCTCCCCTCACTCTTTCACTCTCTCTCTCTCTCCGTCTACCTCTCTCCCTTTCCATCACTTCCCTCTCTCCTCTCTCACCCTCTCCCTCTCTCCCACTCTCTCTCCTCTCTCCCTCTATTTACCTTCCCCTGCTCCCCTTTTTCTCCCTCTCCCCATCTCCCCCTCTGCCTGCTCTCCTCTCCCCCTCCCTCTCTCCCTCCCCTCTCTCTCCCCTCCGTCCTTTGCTCTCGTCCTCCCCCTCTCTTCCTCTACCCTCTCTCCCTTTCCCTCTCTCCCTTTCCCTCTCTTCCCTCTCCTCTCTCGCCGTCTCCGTCTCCGTCTCTCTCTCCTCTCTCCCCCTCCTCTCTCCCCCTCTCTCCTTTTTTCCCTCTCCCCATCTCCCACTCAGCACCACCACAGCACCACCACAGCATCACCACAGCATCACTCAGCACCACCACAGCATCACTCAGCACCACCACAGCATCACTCAGCACCACCACAGCATCATTCAGCAGCACCACTCAGCGCCACCACAGAACCACCACAGAACCACCACAGCACCACTCTGCACCACCACAGCACCACTTAGCACCACCACAGCATCACTCAGCAACACCACAGCATCACTCAGCACCACCCCAGCATCACTCAGCACCACTCACCATCACCACATCATCACTCAGCATCACCCCGCACCACCACAGCACCACTCAGCATCACCACATCATCACTCCGCGCTACCCCAGCATAACTCAGCACCACCACATTATCACACTGTGGAAAATTAGTGCGTTTTGGTGAACATTATCTGCGCCATCTTGCCTCTTCCCTGATGCCACACTTTTGTCGTGCGCGCCCGCCATTTTAAAATGCCCCGATCAGAACAAACCCTTTTGCATGCCGCTGGCCCCTGACATAGCCCTTTGCCTTCGCTAAGCCCGCACGCTGACCACCCCCTGCTTGCACCTGCCTTGAGTCATAAACCCCTCTCCGGCGCTGCTCTGCCCCAGGCCCTCATCCTGTTCCCAGCGCGACGCCTCCCTGCTTTCCTTTCATGATCTCCGGCCCTTAGATGCAAACCCCTTTTTCCCCGTGTGCCCGTTTTGTCCTCCCCGTTCCCAAGCCGACACCCAGCTCTGCCGATACCATCCTTGCCCCTCCCCGTACAATAGAAAGCTTCCCCCATCAAAGAATCCCCGGGTTGATCAAAGCCCCCACCCCATGAGATCCGATCAAACTCCCCACATTCCGTGAATCGGCGGATTATCCAGCTGCGCGATGCTCATCACCTGTTGTGACTAGGGTGGGGACTTCAAACTGTAAATGTGTGTGGGAACGGGCCCAAAGGGGAGTTCCGAGAATGTCTTTTCCATACATCAAAGCTTTAAACATGTATGTGTAATCTGCAATAAAGTCATAAATGTGGGTATAAGAGGCCAGGCCTCAGAAATACAGTTAGAGCACCTCAGAACGATACCTTCTGTCCGTTTCGTTGTGTTCTCCTCCGGAGAGAATAAAAAACCTTGTTTCCTGCTTTCCAGTCTCCAGCGCCTGCCTCTTCATTGATTTAAATAACTAGAGGGTCACAGAGGCAATACCGCCGGGCAAATATCGATTGTCCCCGACCCGATTGAACTTTTTTTACAATTGGCGCCCAACATGGGGCCCATCAGCGACTCGTGGATCCAGTGGGAGAGGTCCCGACGACAGAGTGAACGACTGCAACGATCGGGAGAGCTCTTGCCCAATAGACCCTCGTCTGGCAGCCGATCATCCGAACTTCACTAGTTCCGAACAGACCTCTCTCGAGTGATCTACGGTCCTGACTGGGAACCATCAGGAGTGCCGTGAGAAATAAGAGAAAAAGAGGACGATCGGGCGCTGGATTCGGAAGACAAGAAACTGTCCACATGGTCCGGGTAAGGTCGTGTTGCCACGACAAGTTGCAAAAAAAATTTGTTTTGATTGCTTGATTGTTCAAAATACTAGTATTGCTCTGATTATTTTTATTTGGAGATTCACTGTCTGCAAACGGAGAAACAACAGGCTCTCTCTCCCTTTGCAAGCAGTGGAGGATAGGTAGGGTAGCAGCCGTGCTTGTTCTTTTTTCTCCCCCACTCAATAATTGCTTGAAACTGAACTGTTGTTCACAAAACTATTGTTTCCTGGAGATTCCCTGTCTGCAAGCAGGGAAGAGACCACCCTTTTTGCAGATAGTGAAAAGGGTAGGTAACGCAGATCTTTGCGGACCTACTCATTCTCCCCATTGTTATTTATTGGTCGTTTGGTTTTATATATTTTTTTTTGATCCATGAGGTATTCACTACCTGCAAACAACGTAGAATAGAAATATTCTGTCTAGTCTTTGCACCTAGTGATAAGATAGGCAGTGCTGACTTTTTAGTCCCTCGTTACGAGCCGTCATGTCTGTCTTCTCCCCACTGATAAATAGCCTGTTTAGCCCGGACCGGGTGTTAGAGGTGGACCATATAGCTCCACTAGAAGGCACCCCTAATAAGGACATGTTCATAAACTATGGGTTAGTCACCATAGCTTATAATAAACTATGGCACAGGTATACCGAAGATAGCAAAGACAAACAGTGGCCACTGGCAGGATCCTTTGACCTTGATAAAATAGAAACGTTAGAAATAGCCTTTCGAAATAATAGGACGACGCCAATTATGCTCGACAGTCTCGGTATGTGGCGCAGAGAGGCTACGAAACGACAGAGAAAAGACGAGGATAAACCAAGTAGGGAAATATACCGACAGGACAACCCCAGGACACCGCTACCCACAACTTATCCCCCGACACTATGCAAAGGACGACCAGACTTAGGGTCAGACCAATGCGCTTTTTGTAGGTATGTCGGACACTGGAAAGCCCAATGCCCGACTCTACTGAGCGTGAGTAAAGGCAAAGGGCCGACAAGAACGACAGACCGACAGTACGAGAAAAGGCGCGAGACAGAGAAGAACCCGACTTACATAGACAGACCAGACAGAACCACCGCGTTTGATTATGCCCGATGGCACAGATTTCGCCAGGAAAATCTCAGCGGCATGATCAAGTTCTCCTAGGTCGGGCAATGTCAAGACGGGAACCCAGCCTCGTTTAAAATTCACAGACGGAAAGAGATAATTATGACCAATAACTGTTTTTATATTTGTCTTGGGTCTTTGTATGTCGTACTTGTACTGTCCCCCGTCTGAGTTTGTGTGTATGTAATGTACAAATCTGCGTCATCCCTCTACACGTGTTTCCGTGTTACTCGACCTCTGTTAGCAGAAACCTAGCATCAAAGCAACCTGGAAAGAAAGAAATGGTAAAACAAAATCCGTAGACCATTAATAAACTTGAACTTTTAATTTAACACAACAAACAAGGAATAATCACGATAAACTGTAGAAAATGAAAGTCAAACAGAACATTCGCCCCCCCCCCCCATTCTGGAACCTTCCAAAGTAGGGCAGGGTTACGGCTACGCCCAACCAACGGCAACCCATATAAGGCGAGCCCCGCCGCCAACTCTTGGTCAGGAAATCTTAACGTATGGGGGAGCCGGAGGAGAGGCAGGAGCCCGCAGCCTGGGCATTTGCAGGTAGTCCCGCCACATGTCTCCTTGGCCGGCCGCAACGGGCCTGGAAAGACTAAGGTAGTCCCGCCACATGTCCAAGAGGAGAACAAGGCACCTCTTCCTTTTCTCTTCCGTCACAGCCGCAGCAGTCCTGGACGGCGGGATGTCCTGCACGTACCTCCACAACAATTTGTCCAAGTTGGGCTGGGAGGGAGAGGCGACGCGGACGAGCCTCTCCCACCTCCACCGGTAGGAGGTTTCCCAGCCCCCAGCCCGACGCCGAACATCCCCAGTCAGGCGATGGTGCCCATACTTCCACAGCACCGAACACACCATGGTGGTACCCCAGTACTTGCGCAGCACCGAACGTACAATGGTGGCACCCCAGTATTTGCGCAGCACCGAACGTACAATGGTGGCGCTTGGGGAACACCGGATGTGGAGAGGCCTTCATGCGGGGCGATGAAAAGGAGCGGCATGGAGTGCACCGGGAGAAGGAGACGATGTGAACGAGTCTCCCTCGCCCCCCAGGTGGGGGCATCACAGCTGCACCCCAGCTGAACGTCCCGCTCTCACAAAACAGGGACCTCTTCCTTTCACTCCGAAGGGTCTCTTCCATTCTTGCAAACTCGACGAGAGTGGCCCCTGTAGGGCCTCAAAATGGCGTCTGGATCCGCTGGAAGGCGGGCCCCGGCCACTAGAGTAACTTTGGCCAGCCATACAACTCGAACATTTGTCCCATGGAGCACGAGCCCCCATCTCCGACAGCATCTCCGCAGCCTTGAAGATCATACAAAGGTCCCCGGCGGAACCTTCGGCCTTTGCAGGTTTCCGGTAAGGGACGGCTGCCTTGATCGCCAACGAAACAAACATGACATTGCCACACCTTCTGTTAGCGTGAATTCTAGAACTGCCGAAAAGGACTCTGGTCCAAACTGCCAGTAATGGAAACATTTCCCCCTGATGCTGCTTCCGGACTGTGCCGGCCCCGCCCAAAATGGCGCTGGTATCAATCGGAACTTACGAACACCTCGTGGTGTTCCTTCGCACTAATATAAACTTGATGTTCTGAGATTTTATATGATCCTTTGTACACTTGGCTAGAAAAGACGAAGAGAACTCACTCGACGAATAGTGTGAAAAGATCCCCGTTACAAATGTTGATTACGAATGTACAATGTATTATATTTTTATAACTGATGTAAACCTCATTTACGACGCACACGTACGGTATGCATATAGGAAATCTGATTACAACTGTTATGATTATGCTTCTAAATTATGAAAATATATGCCCCCGAACCCCCAGCCAATTAATAGACGTTTTAGTCTCTTACAAATGAATGAGTAAAACTTTCCGATGTTTTTATTGTTGCAAACGACACCCCCCACTGTACGCACTTTAGCCATTGCCACGACCGACCAAATACGACCACACCCTCCTAATCCATATGCTGAAATGAATTTGCAAAATAAAGTCTTTGAAACTATGGACGGGTATTGCATGCTTTATTTTAAAACAATATGGGATGGGTAGGAAAGTTCTTTTTCTGTGCACCCTACTCTGCTCTCTCTTTAAGGTTAAAGGAAGATGGTTGCCCAGCCCTGGAGGACGGATCGGATCGACAACACGACACTCCGTCTTAAAAGTACGCGACTGACTCATGAACTCTCGCGTAGAGGAAGACCGTGACTTCCAAGGATGGGTAAAACGAATGGTGTAAATGAGGGAATGTAAAAGGAGGGTGAAATGAAATAATGTAAATATTGTAAAGTACAACGTTCCAAAGTAGCAGGGACCCAAGAACCGAAGAACTTTAGAACGCCACGGCGTTGAAAGAGGTTTAAGGATCCCGATAGTGAGATATATCCTTTGACTAGATACCTCGCACTAGGCACCTCTGGTTTCCTTTTTATGTTTCCCCGCACACGCCCTACATGAACACACTACCCCCCCCCCCCTCGACTCCGAAAACTATATCCCCGGGGACCCTGCCCCAAGGAGGAAAGACGAGTAAGAGGTAAGTAAAGGACTTATGAATCCATGTATTTGAATGCGCGCGAATGCTGTCTCCCCCACCCCCCCCCTTTTTTCCTCCCTCTGCAGGTTACATCAGAGATTACAGCCAAGGTGTGGCGAAGATCTGAGACCTTGCCATGTCTGAATACACGAAACGGACTAGCGCCGCAGGGTGGTGTCTAAGCACGCCTGCAAACTACTCACGTATCGAACAAACCCGAAAAATTAGCACAACCTGATAAAAAGTGATCACCCTTAAACCAGACCGGACGAATGAACCCATGTCACGTATGATGCGAAACTGTGAGGGAATGTGTGTGTGTGTGACTGAGGCGTTGACCCAACTGGTCAAAGGACCGAGAATGCGAGAAAGTGCGACAAAATGGTACCTCCTTTTTTCTTCTTTCCTTTTCTCAAAGCACGTCCCCTCTACCCTGTCTAATGCTCAAACTGCATGATTACAAGATTCTAACGCGGACTCGTGAATACCCTTTACTGTGTAATGCACTAAATAGCCTTTCTTGAATGCACTGCCGCCCTCTCTGTTGCACGTGTACTATTTAGCCTGCCGTTGCACTCTCTCTCTCTCTCTCTCTCTCTCTCTCTCTCTCTCTCTCTCTCTCTCTCTCTCTCTCTCTCTCTCTCTCTCTATTTTTGCACTACCACTCTTCCGAGTGGTTAGCCCCGAAATTGGCAGATTGCCACCCCTAGCACACCACCTAATTGGCTTCAAATACCGTCAGTATTTGCACAAACGCTTGTCTTTAATACAATCACCCTGAGGCCGCGTCATTACCTCTCCTTTTCCGCTAGAAGTCAATGAACCCAGGTTGGGCCGTAAGGGAAAGGACAGGTAAGACGACAGAGGTTCCCTAATCTGGCCCGAAATAAGGGAACTACATGTCAACGGCTCCTATAGTATAAAACAAGGACCTCAGAATACGCGACCCTCCCCTCCCCGAATCGTCGCAATACCCAAACCAGAAAAACGATCACCCCCGTTACCTCCCCTGTCTATGTCCCTGGTTGTTTCCCATAAAACCCCTGTCCTTCCTAGTTAAGTAACCGGGCTGTAAAAGGTTACGTAGGACCCAGAATGATGTTTTACAAGGTTAACAGACTAGACCAAGGTAAAGAAATCATCAAAATGAACCCCGCAGTAGTTGAAAAACAGGATGCACCGATAGAAAGGAAATGTTTAACCATGTTCGTCTCTCAGCAAAATACCTGTGTAGTACCATGTTGACGACTCACTGTACCCTTTTGTAAATGTGAAACTCTAGAGAACGGCATATCTTTGCCAGATTTGTCTCCCGAAGGTGGGTTACCATCAGATGAACTGTCATGCCTGTAATAAATGATTATGAAGGAAAAGTCATAGTAAATCCAACAGGTCCGCCACCGGTCATTCATATGCCAGTTGTGAACGTTAAATATAACGGACATTTTCATTCTTTGCCTGGAGCTGGGAGAGAAATAGACTTTTTGATTATCTTCATCTGCAAATTTTCTAAAGACTGTCTTTTCAAACTTGTTTAACCACTTGGCTGCTAAGGCACCTGATGAGCTTCCATTGACTTTCCATTGAAATCAATGGAAAGTCCATGACGAGTTACCCTTGTCATTAGCGCTGAAGTGGTTAAGGGTACTGCTGTTGGAGGAGAGAAGGACCGGATGTGGGAGCACGAGGCCCGACTGCAGACTAAGGGACACCTGCGACATTAGCCAAGGCGAGACCACGACTGAAAGGAGCTGCAGGACGAGGCACTGTTTTCGACAGCATGAAAAGAAAGGGTCGACCTGATGCCCCTGCTCGACGTCCAGTGCCTTTCGACAAGTCCCCGCTCTCTGAATTCCGTCGCACGCCCGCCCATTTGAAGTCTCTCGTTCCCCTAGTTTGTTCCCAATTTGGCCTTGCTCCATCCCCCTTTTTCCTCTGACCTACCCTATGGACTGTTTTGAACGCTCTTCTTCCATCGGAACTTTCTGACAATCACCTCAAAGGACACAGGGCGAAAAGGACCTTTCCGACCAGAAACGCGAGGAAAGGGTCGTGCCCTGCAACGCAGAACTTAGAACAGAGCTGGACTTGTAGCTCCACCGCCGGTGCTCAACAGCGCCAACGAAAGACCACAAAGAACAATGAGAACTCATAAAACTTCGAACATTCGACATCCTCAACCACCGTTTTGCTACGCCTCATTTCTCTCCCAGCCGCCATTGTATTGATCCTGCTCCAATCCGAATCTGAAACATGTATTAACCTGCCAGTTCACGTTATGATATGTACTTGCTGCTCGCCGTTTTTGTATTTCATTCCTATGACTTTCCTGCTTTATCAAATAGGTGCACCTCCTAAAAAAAAAAAAAAAAAAACTAGAAACCTCAAAATGTATTGTTTACAACTCTTTTCCATCTAGGGTTCCTACCGTTTTCTTTCTCATGCTCACCACAGTAGAACCGAATAGAAAATGAACCAGCAAGATGTCTTGAATATGTTAAAGGGAGGACTGTGGAAAATTTGTGCGTTTTGGTGAACATTATCTGCGCCATCTTGCCTCTTCCCTGATGCCACACTTTTGTCGTGCGCGCCCGCCATTTTAAAATGCCCCGATCAGAACAAACCCTTTTGCATGCCGCTGGCCCCTGACATAGCCCTTTGCCTTCGCTAAGCCCGCACGCTGACCACCCCCTGCTTGCACCTGCCTTGAGTCATAAACCCCTCTCCGGCGCTGCTCTGCCCCAGGCCCTCATCCTGTTCCCAGCGCGACGCCTCCCTGCTTTCCTTTCATGATCTCCGGCCCTTAGATGCAAACCCCTTTTTCCCCGTGTGCCCGTTTTGTCCTCCCCGTTCCCAAGCCGACACCCAGCTCTGCCGATACCATCCTTGCCCCTCCCCGTACAATAGAAAGCTTCCCCCATCAAAGAATCCCCGGGTTGATCAAAGCCCCCACCCCATGAGATCCGATCAAACTCCCCACATTCCGTGAATCGGCGGATTATCCAGCTGCGCGATGCTCATCACCTGTTGTGACTAGGGTGGGGACTTCAAACTGTAAATGTGTGTGGGAACGGGCCCAAAGGGGAGTTCCGAGAATGTCTTTTCCATACATCAAAGCTTTAAACATGTATGTGTAATCTGCAATAAAGTCATAAATGTGGGTATAAGAGGCCAGGCCTCAGAAATACAGTTAGAGCACCTCAGAACGATACCTTCTGTCCGTTTCGTTGTGTTCTCCTCCGGAGAGAATAAAAAACCTTGTTTCCTGCTTTCCAGTCTCCAGCGCCTGCCTCTTCATTGATTTAAATAACTAGAGGGTCACAGAGGCAATACCGCCGGGCAAATATCGATTGTCCCCGACCCGATTGAACTTTTTTTACAACTCAGCACCACCACATTATCACTCAGCGCCACCCCAGCATCACTCAGTGCCACCCCAGCATCACTTAGCACCACCACAGCATCACTCAGCACCACCACAGCATCACTCAGCACCACCACTGCATCACTCAGCGCAACCACAGCATCACTCGGCGCAACCACAGCATCACTCGGCGCAACCACAGCATCACTCGGCGCAACCACAGCATCACTCGGCGCAACCACAGCATCACTCAGCGCAACCACAGCATCACTCAGCGCAACCACAGCATCACTCAGCGCAACCACAGCATCACTCAGCGCAACCACAGCATCACTCAGCGCAACCACAGCATCACTCAGCACCACCACAGCATCACTGGTTCAAATATGTTCTTTCAATGTTTCAAGCTGTTTTCAAGCTTTCAAGCTTTATTACAAATCACAAAAAGATGTTAATATTTCACTTCTGTTCTTGGATTTTCGTCACAATAAAAAACACTGAACATAATCTTCACAAAAGTTATTTACAAAAGTTTAAGCTATTGACATTACAAATTAAATAAATCATTTAAGTATTAATTATTTTAAAAAATTAAAAGCCATTGTTATTTGTAATATCAATACATCTAAGTCACGTAAATACAAAAAATGTTGCATTACAAATGCTATAGGTGTCACATTTGCGAAAGTTATAACTATTGGCATTGTAAATGACAAAGCTATTAATTTAGCTATTTTAAAAAACACATAAATAAAAAAATGTCATTTATAAGACCAATAGCTCAAACTTTCCTAATGCGAGACCTATTGCATTTCCAATGCTTGTTAACAGTTCTAATGATGGTCTCTGACCCAGTCTTTGTGCAAACGATTTTAATGCTGTAGTTGCTCTTAGGAAGGCCAGTTTCCTTGCATTAATCGCTGCCTTCCACTTACATTTTTCATCAATAACAATTCCCAAATATGGGTATGTTGCAGTTCTGTCCAGTACCTCACCTTTTACAAATAGACTTCTAGTCTTTGCAGTTTTTTTCCCCGCATGCATAGTGTACGTTTTTTTTTACATTCAGGGTCAGGTTTAGACTCAACATGAAGGCACAGTATATGTCTAGTGCTCGCTGCAACTCAACAGGAGTTCTAGCTAGGATAACCGCGTCGTCGGCATATAACAGGGCAGGTATCTGCCGACGACCAATTGGAGGAAGATCTTTACTTCCTTCTAGCATAGCGGCCTCAAGCCCGTTTGTATACAGGGTGAATAAAAAGGGGGCCAGCACACATCCCTGTCTGACCCCCTTTTCCACCCCAAAGCTTTCTGTGAGTTGTCCTTTGGTCCCAAATCTTACTCTTCCTGTTGTTCCAGTGTATAATTACCGGAGGAAATCTACAACCGGGGGGTCAACACCCATTGTTAAAATGATTTTCCACAGCCTCTAGTGTATTACACAATCGAACGCTCCGGATAAATCAACATACACCATATGCAGCGCAGTCCCCTTGGCCTCCACGTATTTTCCTGCCAATAAAGACAGGTTTAATGCTTGGTCTACTGTACCTAGCCCCTCTCGGAACCCATATTGAATTGCCGAAATGATGTTCTGACTAGTTGTCCACTCCTGGAGTCGGTCGAGAAGAATCCGACCTGCCATCTTCCCGAGCGAATCCAGGAGCGAAATAGGTCTATAACAAGATGGGCAATTTCGGTCCCCTTTTTTATATATAGGGACCAGTATCGAAGTTTTCCAAGATTTAATTAGGCCCTCTTCTATGGTGGCGTTTAGGACATTTGTCAGTAACGGGGACCAGAGATCTACTTCGTGTTTAAAAATGTCCACAGGAACCCCGTCTGGGCCTGGGGCTTTACCTGTTTTCGAGGATTTTAGTGCTTTTTGCACCTCGTCATGTGAAAAATGCAGTGTTATTGGGTAGGTAACCTGGATCAGGAGATCTGTATGGTCCGTACCCCATATATTCCCTTCACTGAAAACTTTAGAAAAATTATTCACCCATTCACGGTCGCTAATCGCAACATCGATAGATGGTAAGTCCTCTCTGTCTGTTAAAAAAGGGGATCTAACTATTTGCCAGAAAGTTGCACTGTCTTTTAGTTCTGAGCTTCTACTGAGACGCTCCCATAGGTCCGTTTTTAGCTCTTGTTTTCTGGTTTTTAGAGCTAAGGCATATTCTTTTCTTAATCTAATAACCTCCCCTCTATCTCTCTTTCCCCTACTTAGGGCTTCCTTTAATTTCGAGTATGCTTTTGTACAAGCTGGGCTAAACCAACCTTTCTTCGCCTGACTTTTTTGTTTATGTGATCTAGTAAGTGCTTTCTTTATATTTTGAGAGACGATATTAAAGCTAGCCAGAACTTCTCTGGATTTTGTCCTAGGGTCAAGACAGTTTATGATATCTGTCTGACTTTGGCTAACTATTTTTGCGGTTGCAGCTCCTTTATCAATGTTTGACCCATTTTAATGTATAACCGTTCAAGGATCCTAGTTCGAGCTCTTGCTGGTCTAAGATTTTCATTATGTCGTTTTTTTTAAAAATTTTGAATCGTATAAAGCAATGGTATTTGGGAAGTGATCGCTCAATGGGTTTTTAATTACTTCAAATAATTCGATGTTTGGGCCTTTGCATGATGAAATCAGGACGTAATCTATCAGGCTCATTAATCCCCTGCCATTGAATGTTGGCGTAAAGGCTACTGGGGAGGTCTTTAACTCATTGGCGAAACCCAGTTCCAATTCTGTCATGCTCTCATTAATTTTTTCACCCTCAGTCGAGTGTAGAAAGTGTGTTAAACTGTTGCCATCATCCTCTTTGATTCCACACTTATCAATGTTGTTATTTCTGCATAAATGAAGGTTGAAATCACCACCCCACACTATTGTGCATGACTTCTTAATGTACTGTGCTCGGAGGTCTTGAAGGGCTAGGGAAATCTCTGAAAGAAGGTTGATCAAGTCGTCTACATTCAAATTGTTGTAAAAGTTTACTATGACATATATCTTTTGTTTAGTTCTCTTTAGGACTATTAACTGGTAGTTCTCTTTCAGTTTTATGGGAATAATGTCCTCACTATGTAAAGTGTTTGCAATGTAGGTGACTAGACCACCACTACTTCTTTCAGAAGATGATTTTTTAGCTGCAGAGAAAAAGGTCTTGTTCCCCATTATATGTATTGGATCAATAGCCCAAGTTTCCTGAAGACAGATGATGTTACTCAAATTAACCTGATTCGGGAAATTAGGGGTTGTCTGTTTAGCAAACAAGCCGGCTATGTTCCAAAACGTTAAATGTACTTGAAAAATAGGTAGGTTAAGACTAGGAGGGATTGGTGTATTCATTGGGTTATCTGGTGTGAAGTCTATAACTAGTTCTGGTGTCCTTTCTAGTTCACTGCTTAAATCGGTATCAGAGTCGATTAGGGGATTGGTTGCCGATAGGTTAACCTCATTAGGTATGGTGTGAAGGTCAGTGCGGATATCACGAGTACAACCTGTGTGTAAATTTTTGGAGCTGACTGGGGTTCTTGCTAATATGATGCTCCCAAGAGAAGAACGTTTAGCAATTTCTAAATCTTGCGATACCCTACGCTCAAGGAGCGAAATGCTGAGATCGATGGCTTCATTAGTCCTTGTTATGAAATTATCGATTGGTCCGATCACAGATGCCCCTCCTGCAGCTGTCTTGCTTCTACTACCTCTAGTAGACATGCTGATATGAATATAAATATCCTAGTTGGGACAAACGTTACAGGGACCCAGTGACCACAGGACAGTGTAGTACGAGGCTAGTAGCCTTCTGATATCGTACCAAAGCAATGGAATGATAGCCAAAAACAAAGTTGGAAGTCCTACGTGATAAAGAAATGATGTCGTTATGGGGGGTGCGCCCGACCCGACCTCCTCGTCCTCTTAGGGCCTCAGAGGGCCCGCCCTTTGCCCGGGCTTTGCCCGGCGTCCCGCGAGACGGGGGTAGCGTTGTTTTTAAGCGCCTCCTGGCTCGCAACGCTGTGTCAGGGTGCCGCTAGGGCTGGTGGGGATTGTAGTCCTCTGCCCCGCCCACTCTCCGCTCGGCGGCCAAACTCCGCGGTGGAATCAGGAGTAAGGCGGCGGGAGGCGGGCAGGCAGATCCCCGTTGCGTGGTCCCCCCAGGCAGCAAGTATAAGCAGGTAGGGATTCTGGCAAGAGTTCAGCGATCACAGAATCACACAAAGTGCCCCCGCTCGACCGGGATAGCGTTGTTTTTAAGCGCCTCCTGGTGCGCAAAGCTGTGTCAGGGTGCCGCTAGGGCTGGTGGGGATTGTAGTCCTCTGCCCCGCCCACTCTCCGCCCGGCGGCCAAACTCCGCGGTGGAATCAGGAGTAAGGCGGCGGGAGGCGGGCAGGCAGATCCCCGTTGCGTGGTCCCCCCAGGCAGCAAGTATAAGCAGGTAGGGATTCTGGCAAGAGTTCAGCGATCACACAAAGTGCCTCCGCTCGACCGGGATAGCGTTGTTTTAAAGCGCCTCCTGGCGCGCAAAGCTGTGTCAGGGTGCCGCTAGGGCTGGTGGGGATTGCAGTCCTCTGCCCCGCCCACTCTCCGCTCGGCGGCCAAACTCCGGGGTGGAATCAGGAGTAAGGCGGCGGGAGGCGGGCAGGCAGATCCCCGTTGCGTGGTCCCCCCAGGCAGCAAGTATAAGCAGGTAGGGATTCTGGCAAGAGTTCAGCGATCACACAATCACACAAAGCAGTCATCTTCAGAAGCTAATGATAGGCTACAAAGTTGAACAACGCAAGGAAAGTGACCATGCTGCATTAATAATCAATTTAAACTGTACAGCACATAATCACTACACGTTTAAACACGTAGGTTCACTAAACGGTGTTGAACTGTTTACGCTGGTGAGGAGGATTAAATGGGGAACAGTGCCTGTTAACAAGTTCGAGGAATGGAAAAATTAATGGGC